>NW_027182279.1:33687429-35142429 GCF_029961685.1 Aristolochia californica | reverse complement strand
TCTCTTCTACTTCTCCTTTTACGTTAGGCTTGAAAAGGAGTTTCCTTTTCTCAATTATAGATGCAACCAGCAAGTTAAAGGAATGTTTAATCACTCAGATATGAAACCCCTATTTTATAACTCACATCAACAGGTATAAATCCCTAAAACCATGCATCTACTATCTTATACGTAAAAGAGACCAGAGAAGACCTTTCCAAACACGGAAAAGGTAATTAGAAATACCTCTTGAAGATCTCCTCCAACCAGAAACTCAAAAATCTCCTCCTTTGATGATAAGGCTCACGCAAACCTCCCCCTCTTGTTGCTGGTTCGTGGCAGAGGTAGATTGCTCTTGCAGCTTGGAAGAGAAGGGTGATTCCTCTTCCTTTTCCTTCCAAGATCTCCTCAAAGACTCCCCAATGGATGCTACAAACCACCAAGAGAGTTCATGCCAAGAACCCTAGAATAGGGAGCCTAGCAAGAACCTAAATTACCCTAGTTTATGCTAATTCTGAACTTGCTTTATTTCTCCATCCTTACCCCTTAAATAGGGTAATTAACATCAACATAGGTTAGAGTTATAAAACCCAATTCTACCCCTACCTTTAAGTCTTATTACAAATCAATAAAATTCGAAATTAAAAGCAACATAAATAATAAAACTAAAGTAGATGACTCAGTGTTATTGAGTCCATAACACATGGTAATGTCACTCTCGTAGAGAGCAATTGGTCATCATGGAATGTTTCCTGCAAATGAAGTTCATCCTACACATGAACTAAACGACTCAAATGATTTGCGCATGATTTTCTGTCGCTCATTTGTCTTTGATCTCCAAATCAAATTCACTCAAGAGATGTATCCATCATATTAGCCTTGGTTGTTCCTCTTTCTTCATCATCAAATAACGGAGAGCTGCATGATAAGAGTAAACAATGACTTTAGTACCAAACAAATAAGATCGAAACTTTTCTAAAGCAAAAAAAACAGCTAAAAGTTATTTTTCTAGTGGTAGAATAATTTCTCTGGACATCATTCAAAGGCATGGAAGCCTAATAAATGGCATGGGATGATTTTCCTATTCTTTGACCCAAAATGGCGCCTATTCCATAATCACTTGTGTCACACATTATCTCAAAAGGAATGTTCCAGTCAAGGGGTTGGATAACTGGGGCAGAAGTCAATAGTTCCGTCAGCTTGTCAAACGCCTTTTTTCACACCTCATTGAACTCAAAAGCCACAACCTTTGGTAACAACTTGCACCAGGGTAATGCTATTTTTGAGAAGTCTTTAATGAATTTTCGGTAGAAACCTGCATGTCCAAGAAAAAAGTGAACTTCCCACACACTAGTGGGATAAGGTAAAGATTGAATAATATCAATTTTAGCTTTGTCTACCTCAATTCCCCTACATGAAACAACATGACCCCAAACTATGCCTTGTTCAACCATAAAATAACATTTCCAGAATTTAACACAAGGTTAGTTTCTATGCATCTTTGAAGAACAAGTGTAAGGTTATGCAAACAAGTATCAAAGGAGTCTCCATAAACTGTGAAATCATCCATAATGATTTCTATGATATGCTCAATATAATCTAAAAATATGCAAACCATACACCTTTGGAAAGTGGCTGGAGCATTGCAAAGGCCAAAGGGTATGGGATGATATGCGAAAGTCCCGAATGGGCATGGAAAAGTCGTCTTTTCATTATCCTCCGGGGCAATTGCAATCTGAAAATAACCTGAATAACCATCAAGAAAACAATAGTAAGAATGATCATCTAAATTTTCAACCATTTGATCAATAAAAGGCAAAGGGAAGTGGTCCTTACGGGTTACAGAGTTTAATTTTCTATAATCTATACAAACCCACCACCCATTCTGAACACGGGAAGGAACTAAATCATCATTCTAATTTTTCACAACAGTTATTCCTATATTTTTGGGAACCACTTGAACTGGGCTGACCCATGTGCTATTCGAAATAGGATAAATCATTCCAACTTCAAGAAGTTTGAGGATCTTCTTCTTTACTACATCCGGTATGGGCGGGTTCAATCTTCTTTGCGGTTGACGGGAAGGCTTTGTTCCCTTTCTGATGCTCCTTAAGGACATGCACAAGCTTTTCTTCTTGCAGTGCACTAATTTTATCGGAGATGATCACTAGTAACGTTCCTCCATCTCCAAGGAATATGTACATGCTAGGGTGAGGCTTCAAATCTGGAGTGGGAGCCTGCAAAACAGAAGGTTACCTGGCAGCTGTAATTGTGGAATATCATTTAACGCTGCTACAATTTTCTGCAAATCAGAACACAAGGCTAACTCCTCATTCTCTTTCTCAAGATGCTTACTAATGGTAACTTCCAACTCATCTTTTCCATCAAGTTCAAAAACTTCCTGTGCGAAAGAATCAATCACATCAATAGACTAAATATGATTATAATCGTCAAGATATTTCAAGGCATCACAAATGTTAAACTTAACAATTTCACCATCAATTTCCATGGTAAGTGTGCCACTATGAACATCTATCTTAGTCTTGATTGTCTTTAAGAATGGTATTCCTAACAAAATAGGAGCAGTTTGGTCACCCTTTTCCATATCAAGCATATAGAAATCAGCAGGAAAAATCAAAACATTAACTTGCACAAGAACATCCTCAACTACTCCTTTAGGATAGACATTAGATCTATCAACCAATTGAATCACAACAGTAGTTTTATTCAATGGTCCAAGTTTCAAAGAAGCATATATAGAATATGGCATGACATTAATCGAAGCTCTTAAATCTATCATGGCCTTCTCAAATCTGGTGTTACCTAACATACTAGGGATAGTAAACATACCTGGACCTTTGCACTTTGCAGGGAATTTTCTTTGAATAACTGCAAAAACATTCTCCCCTACTCTCACCTTCTCACATCCTTTAAGTTTATGTTTCCTCTTAATTGTGCATAGTTCTTTCAGAAATTTAGTATAATGAGGCACTTGTTTAATAGCATCTAAACGTTGATTATTTACCTCATATCTACAGAAAGTCTCATATAAATTTTTATTTTGCTCATATTTTCTAGAGTCTACCAAAGCTTGAGGAAAAGGAGGAATTGGTTTATAGTCAAAAAGAAGTCGAAACTTACACTTAGGTACGTCATCATCAATTGGAACGTTCTTGTCTGCAACGATGTTTTTCTCCTTTTCTTGCTCCAATGATGCAGGGGCTGCTTTTGCCAGAATCTCAACCTCTTTCCACTTCTCAAAATGATTGGACTTGCATTTTCTCTTGGATTTATTACCATTTGAGAGGATAATTTTCCCGAACTTTGTGCGTCTAGCCGACTAATTGCGCTTGCCATCTGGCCCATTTGATTGTCCAAACTTTGAATACTAGGCCTTGCCTCTAGTTGAAATTGTTTCGTCTCCTGTTGAAATTGTATTAGTGCAAGAGACTTAACAATATCTTCTAAAGACATACCGGTATTAGAAGTTTGGCCCGGTTGTTGTCTAGGGGGATATGGCTGCTTATATTGCTAGTAACTTGGGTGATTTTGAGTTGCATGGGGATTAACTTGTGGATTCCCATAGCAAATGTTGGGATGATACCTCCATCCCATGTTATACGTGTTAGAATAGGGATCATACTTCATAACTGATCACTGAGGCATGCATATATCAATTTGCACCTGAGTATTCACCATTGGAACTATCTTTCCACCTCTCCTTAATCATAGTTAATTAGAAAACAAGCGATCCAATTAACCCTAGCTACTAAACAACCCAAGGCAAGCACTACAGGTTTAATCTAGTTGTAGCCTTAAGAATTAGAGAGATCGATGAAACTAAACAATACAAGCACAAGCGGCTGAATTTAATTTAGTCCAACGTTCTTCTTAAGATCTAATAATTCCTGACGCAACAAATCATCAAATCTCAATTGCTTCACAAGTTAGAGGGATCAAACAATTACGGATTTGCAATCTAACCCAACAGTAGATTTAATGAGTAATAAACTAGTAGGCCTCCTAGTGATTAAATGAGACAATCATGAAAAGAATTATAAAAGAACATCTGATACTCAAAAAATAAATTGAACGATGAAAACAAATCGGATCATTTTTATTGATTCCAATGGCTTCAGTTTCCTTTGACCAAGTCTGAAAGTTTAGCCACGTATGGCCATTAATAAAATTGAAGGAAAAATTAGAGAAAATATGAGGAAATTTTGGTGAAGGGAAAAAGAGGGGGCATCGGCCGAACTCCCCTTTTTCCTGTTCCAGGATGTCACAGTGCACGGGCCATGACTTCAAGGCCGATTTTGGCTTAGATGCAGCCAGTATCTCTCAAAAATGTTAACATAAAAGTTGTATAAATTTTTCTTGGTGTTCCATATCATCTTGAATAATCTCAATCAGAGCTCAGATGAGAGAGTTATGCCCAGATTACAAAGTAATGAGGAAACTATCCTGAATCGCCCAATTAACATTTTTTTGCACTTAACGCCTCCATTTGGATCCTAAATCAAAATATAAGAATAATGACTATATTTAGGCACAAAATAATTATAAAATACTAAGTAATAAGGGAGAAAAATATGACATTTTGCATTCTCATCTAATTCCTTAGGGCTACAAGTTTTATGAAAGAAAATACATAAGTGGACATACATCATCTTACATAATTACACCCTTATGCAAACCTTATGAAGATCACATTATTTATCTCATTTTACACCCTTTAGATGTTGGTGAGGAGTTCTTCCTCTTTACATGTTGTGACACCCTTCACACGAGTGCCTTCTAACACTCTCCCTCAAGCTGGTGGTGAGAAATATCATATATTCCCAACTAGGTGCTCATAGTGTAGACAACTTTTGAGCTAACTGATTTTGAGAGTATATTCGTAAGTTGCTTGTGAGATGAAAGATGTTTGGGACATATAATGCCTGCTTGCTACTTCTCACTAACAAAATGGCAATCAACTTTAATATGCATAGTTCTTTCACGAAAGACTGAAAACAGTATGGATTGCTGCTTGATTATCACAATGGAGTTCCATTGGGCCATTTTTGTTAAATTCCATTTATGCTACGAGGGTAGTGCCATTGGAGTGCCAAACTATTTTTTCCACTACTATTGAAATTTCTTCATGATTAAGGAAGTAAAGACCTCCCTATTCATGGCTCCCACAAATCCCGGTTTGGTATGATTGTCTTGAAAAACATAATATGTCCAAGAAAAGGTTATAAAACACCCATGTTTAGTAATTTGATTGACATATATAAGACTTAAAGGAGATTGAGGGACAAAAGAAAAACATTAGGTAGAGGTAAAGTGGAAGAAGTAGTAGATGGACCAATGCCTTGGACTTCAGTTTTAGAAACATAAGCTATAGACACAAATGGATTAGTATGAAATGGAGACTAGGTTAAGAGCACATGAAAGGCAAGAGAGCATAACTATAGTAGCAACTGTTTTAGTTGAAGTGATGAACATATTGACCTAGGTGGCTTCCAGGGGTTTGGAGGTGGATTAATTGGGTTTTTACAAATATGAACTTAAACAAATAGAATCCAATTGCAACTAAACTACCTTATCCTTGTTACACCCACTAAAAGATAAGTCCTAGAACAATTGAATAACTAAACATAAATAAATGACTAACATAACTAAAACACCTTTAACTGAGACTCTTCTGTAAGACCCCCTCTTGTGTGACTCTTGTAATACTCAACCATATTAATTTTGGCTCTGTGAGACTTCTTACTATGAGAGTCATGTAAGACTATTCCATATCTACTCGTCAACACTCCCCCTCAAGATGGATTTTATAACTTCAACTTGCAATGAAAATGATTCTTTGTCTTCAATTTTTTTTGTTGATATTTTTTCTTAGATGCAAAAACTTCATGCTGTGTGCTCCCCCTTTCTTGAATATTTTGGTCACATAAAAATTACCACAACATGTGGAACAAAACACCTCTTTCTTGTTCTTCATCTACTTCTCCCCCTCAAGCTGGGGATAAAAAGGATGTATAGATATAAAATGAAGCTCCATCACACCATTTTTGTTAAATCCCATTTATGCTAAGAGGGTTTTGCCAAAAGATATGCAGTGAATTCAAGACATGCAATCAAATTAAACAAAAGATATACAATGAAGTCAAGACAAAAGACTTGGGACTACTCAAGTACTTCCTGGGTATTGAAGTTCTTCAGTCCAGGCATAACGTTATCCTATCACAAATAAAATATGTACTTGACTTACTCAAAGACACAAAAATGATGGGATCTTGTCCTACTGACACTCCAAAGGTTACAAATGTGAGATTATGTGTAGGCTTTGGTGAAGATGTTGATGTGGGCAAATACCAAAGGATGGTCAAAAAACTAATTTATCTTACAGTGATTAGAACAAATATCTCATTTGTAGTTAGTGTTGTGAGCCAATATATGCACAAACCTCAGATCTCTCACTGGCAGACACTAGAAAGAATCCTCATATACTTGTAGAAGGCTCCAGGAAGGGGGATTTTATATAAGTGCCACGATCATCTCAATGTTAAAATCTTTGTAGAAGCAGATTGGGTTGGATCTTTAGTGTTAAGTTGTGGACTCTAATCAAGGCCTTATGATGAGTCCGTAGGTGGATTGACCTTCGTAGTAAGATTTCCATGGTGTTGGAAGGGGGGTAGGGGATCATCATTCGAAGCAACATCTTGGGTTACAGCTCGAGAGAGGTTAGAGAAAAAACACCTATAAGTGTATGAGATTTCTCTTGTAAACTATTTCATCTTCATAGTGGTTTAATAAACCGGTTGAAGACAGGACATAGTCTCACCTTGAGATGAAATACTTTTTTTTTTCCTTCTTTTGCATTTATTATTATTGCTCTCGTTAATTCTAAATTAGGGCATCTAATTCTTAACAAGAGGTATCAAAGCCTTGGTTCGTGATTGAGAGCAATGGCTGGTAGAGAAGGATCGACACTACGAATAAACAAGTTTGATGGTATGGATTTTGCATTCTAGAGGATGCAGATCAAAGATTATCTATACAGTAAAAAGCTGCACTCGCCACTTCAAGATATGAAACCAGAAGGTATAAAAGATGATGAGTGGAATTTCGTTGATAGATAGGTGTTGGGATTAATCCAGATAACACTGTTGAAGAACGTCACTCACAACATCTCGTCGAAGAAAAACAGAACAGGGATGATGAAGATTCTGTCCTACATGTATGAGAATCCTTTTGCAAATAATAAGGTACATCTCGTAAAAAAACTCTTCAATTCAAAGATGACAAAAAATACACCAGTGGCAACACATTTGAATAAGTTTAGCACAATTGTCAATCAATTGATCTCCGTTCGAATTAAATTTGATGATGAGGTTCGTGCTTTAATTCTTTTGGCATCTCTGCCAAATTGTTGGGAGCTTTTGATGGTTGCGGCCAACAACTTTGTAGACAATGGGAAGTTGAGTTTTATTGATATTTGGGATACCATTCTTGTGGAGGAAGTTTGTATAAAGGACGTCGACATCTAATTCTACCCAAAGTGTTGATACTAGAGGCAAGAACTTCGAGAGGAATTCCAAGAAGGGCAATGGTAGAGGGAAGTCAAGGCTTGTAGAAGCAAGTCCTTATTCGGAATGAAAGTGGAATGCTGGAATTGTGGCAAATTTGGTTATATAAAGAAGAACTACAGAGAGCACTGAAGAAGGATGCAAATAAAAATGATGCTGCAAATGCGGTGATTGAAGAAGTACAAGATGCTTTACTCTTGTCAATTGATAGCCCTATTGACTCTTTGGTGTTAGATTTAGGAGTTTCTTTTCACACCACTGTGCACCGTGAGATCATGGAGAATTAAGTTGTTGGAGATCACGAGAAGGTGTGTCTTTGTTGGAAGATAGGGCCCAAGCCCACACGACCAAGGAAGGCCGACATATCTAAGATCATTATAAGATGGGCCACACGACCAAGTAAGGTCCACAAGATGGGCCCAAACACATAAGAAGTAGGACCCACCATGATTACCACAAGCTGACATCCTTCTCACATAAGTTGGAAGATAAAGAAGGACTCACGAAAATATTTTTATCATACGGTCACGTCCTAGAAGAGTTCTAGTTTGAGTGGTGTTTGTCTTTTATCTATATTGAGTTATTTAATTATGCTAGGACTTATCTTTAAGTGTAGAGTTTGGGTGTAATTGGGATAAAGGTAGTTTTATTGTAATTGGACTCTATTACCTTCCTCTATCATAAATAGTGGTTCATGTACTCTAATTATAATAAGTCAATGAAGTATTTATCTTTTCCATAAATTCAAAAGTCTTATTGATGGAGAAATTTTGGATATTATCGATTTTAGTAATATCAGTTTGAAGATGTAAAACAAGTTAGTGTGGAAATTTCACAAGGTGAGACATGTACCAAAACTAATGTGTAGTCTGATCTTAGTAGGGCAGGTTGATAATGAAGGTCATAATGTGACTTTTAATGGTGTTGCCTAGAAAGACACAAAGGGAGCCATGGTTTTTACATGAGGATTTAAAACTAGAACTCTTTACATCACTTCCAGTTGGTGAGACACGGTTGCATTTGTTGATGCTGTTATTGATTCTGATTTGTAGCATTATAGGCTTGGTCACATGAGTGAGAAGTTAATGAAAGTGCTTCAGTCCAAAGGGAAGCTACCAAGGGTGAAAATTGTAAAATATAGTTTGTGTGAAGGCTTTATTTTTGGCATGCAGAAAAGAGTTAGCTTTTCTCAGGCTGGAAAGGAGCTAAAGACAACAAAATTGGAGTTGGTTCACACAGATGTGTGGGGGCCTTCAACTATTACTTCCCTTGGAGGTTCTAACTACTATGTGACATTTATTGATGATGCAAGTAGAAAGGTATGGGTTTATTTCTTGAAAAATAAATCTGATGTCTTTGATACATTCAAGAGATGGAGAGCAATGGTTAAGAATGTGACAAATTTAAATGTGAAGTGTTTGCAATCAGATAATGGGGGAGAATAGATAGATGAAAATTTCAAGCGGTACTGTGTTAATAATGGAATCAAGATGAAGAAGACCATTCCTAGACAACCTCAATAGAATGGTGTGATTGAGAGGATGAATAGAACTTTGAACGAGCGTGCTAGGAGCATGAGATTACATGCAGGATTGCCAAAGATGTTTTGGTCTGAGTCTATTAGAACCGCTACCTATTTGATCAACAGAGGTCCCACAACACCATCGGATTGTAAAATACAAGAAGAGGTTTGGAGTGGCAAAGAGGTAAACCTTTATTTCTTGAAAGTTTTTGGTTGTGTTTCTTATATTCATATTGATTCTGATCTTAGAAGTAAACTTGATGCTAAATCTAAGATATGTTTCTCCTTAACGAACCTAGGGTTATCAAGCTTCCCTTCGGCTTGATTCTTCTCTTATCTTCTTCTTCCCTATGAATCACAATGTTGAGAAGAACACACACCCCTGAGCTCGTTTAGGAGAACTCAAAATCCCTTTGTTTAACCTAAATTTAGACTTACTTCTTTCCCATTCCTTACACCCCTAGATAGGGATCACATCAACCAGTTTCAAGACAAAATTACAGAGTTTCCCGTCCATAGCATTTAACTCTAAAGCAAATAAACTTAATGACTAAGTAATTGACTTAACTTAATGACTAAGTAAGTGACTCAGCCACGACGTCTCTGCATAACCCGACTTGCTATTGAGTTCATAACATTACACCCCCCCTGGAGAAAGAGCTTGTCCTCAAGATCGAAGGTAGGGATGCTTGCCAAAACGTCTCCACATCTTTCCAAGTAGCAGTTGTGTCAACCCACTGGATGACACAAGCGGTGTAGTCGCTCCAATGTAACACCCGAATGGAGAGATTGTGGTATCCAAAACCCTCCTCTGATTTCCCACGTTGGAAGAATGTTCCACCTGTGAAACAAAATATTATGTTTTTGGGTGATAATCTAACACTGCCAGAATGACTCGTTGTAGTAGACCACCCTACGGTTAAACAACCAAACAACAATCTGAACTATCACCAGCTCCATTCTGGCAAGACCATGACTAGCCAACAAGACGTTCCACCATAATCTTCGGAACCCCATTTGAGAATGAACCTACCAATGCAAAAGTGAACAAAATGGAGCGAATACTAGCCGCTATGTACTTAGTATTATCCCCAACAGTTAGTGTTTGAAACAGAATCTTCGACCGTCTCACCGAAAACCCACAATTTATATCAGTTGCAGTCTGCATCCCAGGTACAAGTTGATATAGTGTATCTATCACAATTCTGAACTCGCCTACAGTGTACTTCCTATTCATTGCACGCCAAACAAAATCACTTACTTACTGCACAGACACATGCAAAAATGCACATGCAGAAGCAAGCACTTCCACTATATTCCTTAGGTCTTTCTTGTCATCCAAGACAACACCCCCATCAACAAGAAGAAGGTCCCTAAGGTCTCCTCTAGAAG
This sequence comes from Aristolochia californica, assembly GCF_029961685.1. Classification (NCBI taxonomy): domain Eukaryota; kingdom Viridiplantae; phylum Streptophyta; class Magnoliopsida; order Piperales; family Aristolochiaceae; genus Aristolochia; species Aristolochia californica. Next base: position 35,131,953 of record NW_027182279.1, on the reverse strand, counting down.
ATGGTTCAAAAGCATTGGAGAAGTAAATGTAAACTCTATTGAATAACTTAGGTGCCTTCTCCATTACTCTATCTCTGCCATCATAGCAACCAGGAATATCTTCACTAAATTCCATTCTGGGGTTCTCTTTGCACTCATCATGATGATGCTCAATAAAACCTTCATTGACACAACATACTTTTGGAAGATGGGCTCATGCCCACAAGCTCAAGGCTACAAGCCCACACGTCAAAGGAGTGGCAAAGTCGTTATTTATGGTATATTCCATAAGGATGGCATGAAGATGTAAATACATTATCTTAGTATGTATTTTAATCTATTGAGTTGTAACCCTAAGGGCTTTGTAATACTATAAATAAGAGTATTGGCTAAGAGGTAAGGCATTCAAGCCTTTTCTTCTCATTGAGAAAATGTCCAGCCACCCTCTCTTCTCCCTTGACACATTCTCTCCTTCCATTAATCCAAACTCTCCTCTCTAATGTCCTTCTCCTTTCTCCCTTTTCTCTCTCTTCTCTCCTTCTTCTTCCACATTAACCTAGAGTCATTCTCATGGGGTCCTAACTTCTACATGGTATCAGAGCTTTGAGGTTAGGATCCCTATTCAAGTAATTATATCATCCATTCAAGAAGTTGTGTATAGAAGGAGTTCTGCCATGAAGAGACAGGTAAAATCTGTTTTATTTTTTTTGTAAATTCTCTCTTTACGGTTTCAATTTTTTTCCCTCTTCTTGAATTCTTGATTCACGTTAAGGCAAGATAATCTTCATAAACATTGTGAAGATCTATCTTGCATGACTAAAAGGATATTTTACTCTTGATCATCTTGTAGAAAAATTACATGATTGATCAACGGTTGTTTTTTTTTGGCTTGTTATTTGGTATCAGTTACTTTTATGTAACATGAATCAAACATTGTTGATATGGGATTCCAGCATATGTCACTGTCAGTTCTATAATCTAATGTTACTCATGGGAGTGTGTTATGTTGTTGGATGCCCGTTATATGTTTGATAAAATTCCAGCACTCATCCCTATTATTTTTTGGGTTTGAACTTCAGCAATTTAATCTTTTTTTTTGTGTTGAAGTATTCCCATGAGTTGGAATTTATTTTGCCAAGAAATTGCTCTCGGTTTGCCAAGAACGGCCTTGTCTAAAGTTGCTCTCAGTTTTGTGGTTGAGTTTGGATTAAGGATAAGAGTTGCATTTATTCTCTTCTCTATATTTTTTTTGTTGATAAATATAAGAGAAGTTGAGTAGTTGCCGGTTCTTGTTATCACTTGATAAAAGTACCAATTTTTCCATGATTTGGTGCTTATTCTCGTGAAAATATTTTCTACTTAGTTTTGGTGGCTAATTTGGTCTACGAGTGCTTCAAATTACGTTGTGTAATTGTTATTTGAGCCCCTTTGACAATTGACATTACCAGTTGATTTGTGTCAACATAGAGAGTGGACATATGAGTAATAATAGTGACATACTCCGAATTACTACAAGTTCACTAAGAGGTTTTTTCTATTACCTTAGCTGGTCACAATCGATACGGAGGGGTTCTCATTACTTGTGACCTTCTTAGTCATGTTATCAAATCCCTCCTCCAATTGATGAAGAAGATGAAGTCTATTGTAAATGGGTAAAAAATGATAACATGGTTATCAATTGGTTTATTAATAGCATGGAAGAGCATGTCGCTAACAATGTGGTCCACTTGGAAACTTCCAAGGATATTTGGGACACATGTGCTAAACTCTATTCTAGTATCGCTTCCTTGCAAAGAGTATATGATGTTTTCCAAAGTATGTTGGCTACCAAACAAGAAGATAATATTCATGAGTTTCTGGCCCAATTTTTTGGCCTTCTCCAAGAATGGAAAATTGCTCAACCATACTCTACCGACATTGCTATCCAAGAAAAATAGCTTGAGGCCCTGGTAGCGGCTATTTGCTTTACCAATATTAAGACGGCTATGACTCAACTTCTTATTTCCTCTACCCTTCCCTCTTTTGATGACATCAGTGCTATGTTGTTACAAATTCTTGATCTATCTCCTCCTCCGATTGATGCTCCATCAGCTATGTTCTCTGGTAATTGGGGTACTTCATCCCCATTGCGAGGACGTGGCAGATATACAAGAGGAGGCTGCAATAGAGGTGGCCGAACGGGTCTGACCTATAGCCTCGCTTGTGCTCTTACTGTGGTGGTCAAAACCACCTTGTGGATTCATGCTGGAAACTTCATGGTAAGCCTGATTAAGCGACATCCAATCCAGCCTCAGTTAATATTGAGAAAAAGGCGGAAAAGACTGATTCTCATTTCGGGAATGTGACTATTTCTGTGGAAGACTATGCTGTAATTCAGAAGTTGCAATCCTTATTGGATCAGTCCTCTACTCCACCAGGCCCTACTATTGCCACTACCATTGCCTCATGTATGCTTTCTTCCGAGTCAACCCCTTCCCCTTGGATCATTGACTCCGGGGTGTTGATTTTTAGGACTCCATGAATTTAACTCATGGAGAAAAAGGGAAAGAAACCCATTGGGAGAAAACTTTTAGGAAGAAGGGTTATGGAATTGATTATTCCTTACCCTACCCCTAAAGATATTTTTATAGATTTATGAAACTACTATATTACAATAATACCCTTGAACTTAGGGTTTAGGGTTTTAACCCTGGAACTTTAACTTAATTATATAAATGCCATCTCTATGAGATGATGCTTTATTTACCATCCTGCCATCAATGTATGTGGGCCTATGGGCATTCTCCTTGATTTGTGGGCCTTGAGCCCATCTTCTACATCTCTTGGTTGCATGGGTCTTCCTTGGTCTTATGGGCTTGGGCCCATCTTCTTATACTCTTTTATATGTGAACCTTCTTTGGTCGTGTGGGCTTTGGCCTTGTCTTCCAATGCGGGGCTTCCGAACTCTTGTTAGGTAACAAACACATACTTCATTCATTGTCTCCATGTCTTCCTCATAAATTGGTCACTATTGCTAATGGTTCCCAAACCAAGGTGCTTGGCAAGGGTTCCTCCTCTCTTACCATGTCTATTCCTCTCCAAGATGTGTTATTTGTTCCTCAATTTCCATTAAATTTGCTCTTCGTTAGTCAATTAATCAAACAATTGAATTGTTCTATCACCTTCTCACCATCTTCGTGTATATTTTAGGATCTAACTACGAAATAGGTGATTGGTGGTGGCCATGAAAAAGGGGGTTTATACTATTTTGCTCTTCCACCAGTAGCTGCTATTCCATCCACTACATTCGAGGCTCAACTGTGGCACAACCTACTTGGTCATCCATCTACCTCGTCACTTCATTCTTTAGTTCCATCTCTTAAATCTTTGTCTAATTTTAATTATGAGGCATGTCAATTAAGTAAGCATGTTACGAGTACATATTCTCCTCACCTTACAACTACTAGTACTGCTCCATTTGCATTAATACATTCTGATGTATGGGGCCCTTTAAAGGTCTCTAACATTTCTCAGGTTCAATATTTTGTAACTTTTGTGGACGATTTTACCCGAGTGACTTGGTTGTTTTTGTTTAAAGAATCATAAAAAATTCTTTCTATTTTTTAAAACTTTTCTGCAATGATTCTAATGCAATTTGGAAAAAAAATTCAAATCCTTAGATCTGATAATGCTAAGGAATATTTGTCTAATGAGTTTAAATCATTTTGTGAAGGTAATGGGCTTCTTCATCAAACATCATGTGCCTATACCCCTCAACAAAATGGTGTTGCTGAAAGAAAGAATCGTCATCTCCTTGAACTTGCTCGGGGCCTCCTCCTCTCCATGAAAGTACCCTACTTTTATTGGCCTCATGCTATTCTTACAACATGGTTTCTCATCAATAGGTTACCTTCATCAGTACTTAGAAATAAAGCTCCATATTCTGTTTTGTTTCATGGTGAAGATCCATTTTCTCTTCCTCTTAAAGTATTTTGTTGCATATATTTTGTTCATGATACTACACCACATAAAAGTAAACTTGATCCTCGGTCTCTGAGGTGAATTTTTTTGGGGTATTCTCGAACTCATAAAGGATATATTTGTTATAATCCTATACTTCAGAGGTTGAAGGTATCTTGGGATGTGACTTTCTTTGATGACACTTCCTTTTACTCCTCACATGAGGCTCCTCCAGGGTTTACATTTCCTCCTACCACTCCATGCCTGCTTGTGCCATTTAATGAAGATATTACTGAACCCCCTAAAGCACCGGCCGTCCCCTTACCTGTGGAGTTGTCCGATCCACATGAGCTAAGTCTTTCTCCTCCTATTTTTGGGCCTGAATTTGATACTCGGCCTATTGCATTACGAAAGGAAACCCGATCTTATACTACATCTCATCCAATTGCCAATTTCATGTTTTCTTATCGCTTATCTTTTGAGTGTGTTCAGTTTCGTGCTTCTCTTTCATCTGTTTCCATACCACAATCCTATCAGGAGCCTGAAGCATCCACGATGGAAGATGGCTATGGATGAAGAAATGCATGCATTATATGAAAATCAAACATGGACATTGGCATCTCTCCCAAAAGGGAAAAATCCGGTTGGTTGCAGAAGGGTTTTTTCGGTGAAACACAACCCAGATGGTCGGTTGCTCACCTTAAAGCATGCCTGGTTGCAAAAGGTTATACCCAGTGCTGTGGGATAGAATATGAAGAGACTTTCTCTCCAGTTGTAAAAATGAACTTAGTACGTATCATCCTCTCTATTGCTGCTAACTCATCTTGGCCAGTATATCAGTTTGATGTAAAAAATACATTTTTAAATGGTGATATACGCGAAGAAATTTATATTGTCCAACCACCAGGATATGTGGTTGAGGGGGAGTTCGTATGCTTGTTAAAGAAATCTTTATATGGTCTTAAACAGTCCCCTCGGGCCTAGTTTGATAAATTCAGTCAAGCGCTTCTACGATTTGGCTTTCATAGGTGCTCGATTGATCACTCAATATATGTTAAAGATACTATCAAAGGGAAGATATTATTGGCCGTGTATGTTGATGATATTATCTTGACTGGAAATGATGCTCATAGTATACAAAAAGTGAAGAATATGATATGTAAAGAGTTCAAGACTAAAGATTTGGGTAAGCTCAAATATTTTCTGGGTATAGAAGTCCTTCAGTCAAATTATGGAATAGTATTGTCTCAAAGAAAATATGTTTTGGATCTTCTTGAAGAAACATGAATGAAGGGTTGTAGACCAGTTGATACACCTATGGATACAAATGAAAAATTGTGTGCCACAACTGGAGAAGATGTTGACAATAGCAAATATCAAAGACTTGTGGGAAAATTGATTTATCTCATGGTAACCAGGCCAAATATATGATATGCTATGAGTGTGGTAAGCCAATTCATGCACAAACCACAAATTACTCATTGGAAAGCATTGGAGAGAATACTACGATACTTAAAAGGTGCTTCAGGAAGAGGATTGCTATATAAAAAATATGGTCACTTGAATATAGAAGGCTTCTCTGATGCAGATTGGGTTGGATCACCCGATGATAGAAAATCTACGTCTGAGTATTGTACCCTTGTTGGGGGAACTTGGTCACATGGAATAGCAAAAAACAAAATATGGTTGCAAGATCTAGTGTTGAAGCAGAATACTGAGCTATGGCCTACATTGTTATTGAACTTTTATGGATAAATACTCTTCTTACCGAATTGGGATTTTATAAAGGGGGCTCTATGGGCCTACATTGTGATAATCAAGATGCAATTCACATTACGTCCATTCCAGTCTTCCATGAAAGAACTATACATATTGAGGTGGATTGTCATTTTATACGGGATAAGTTTCAAGTAGGAATAATTTTTCTTAAGTATGTTTCATCTCAAGGGCAATTAGCTGATATTCTCACCAAACCGATAACATCCAAAATTCTATCTTTTATAGATGACAAGCTGGGTATTTATGATGTATTTTCTCCTCCAGCTTGAGGGGGAGTGTTGGAAGATGGGCTTAAGCCACAAGCTCAAGTCTAGAAACCCACAAGTCAAAGGAGTGGCAAAGTGGTTATTTATGGTATGTTCCATAAAGAAGGCATGAAGATGTAAAAACATTGTCTTAGTATGTCTTTTAATCTATTGAGTTGTAACCCTAAGGGCTTTGTAACACTATAAATAAGAGCATTGGCTAAGAGGTAAGGCATTCAAGCCTTTTCCTTTATTTGGAAAAACGCCCAGCCACCCTCTTTTCCACTTGACGCATTCTCTCCTTCCCTTAATCCAAACTCTCCTCTCTAATGTCCTTCTCCTTTCTCCCTCTTCTCTCTCTTCTCTCCTTCTTCTTCCATGTTAACCTAGAGTCATTCTCATGGGGTCCTAACTTCTACATTCTTTTCTTTTTCTCTTCTATTTTTTTTTCAATCTTATTTTTCAAAATTACTCTAACAATGGAACTCATGAATTGAGGATGAAAACATGTTCCATTTCACAAGTCATAGCCATACCACAAATCCAGACACCCCCACACTTATTTCTTGCACACCCATATGAATCATAATAATGAACAATGCTCCACTAGCTCTACGGCTTGGGTAAGGGTTTTGCCTTTTTTTTTTCCAGGTCTAAAGCTTGTAACATGGGTTAAAAAAAAACAATAAAGCTCAAAGGTGTTTAACAAAAGAATTTTTTTTACAAGGTAGGCTATTTGTCTTATGTAGTTTATAACAAAGAGGGCCTTAATCATGTTCATGCATGCATGCATCAATGTGACCTCAAAGAGAATCAAGGCAAGTTCTAGAGAAACAAATCCATGGAAGAATACCTCTCATGAAAAAAAAGTAGTGAAACTGATATGGATGTGTCAGTCTAGAGGCTCAAAATCTCAACGACTTTTGTCTACCAAATTTAGTCACTACCATCCTCAAAGAAAATACTAGACTAATTAATTCTCAGTTGGAAGATTACTTATTCAATCATGTTATGAATCTTTCAAGAGCCTAATTTAATCTTGCTCATGATATACACAACCAAAAATCATTAAAAACAAACCTAAATCCCCTTCCCCCACACTTAGAACTTACATTGTCCCCAATGTAAGGTGAAATGTAAAGAGAAGGAAAAAATAACCAAAATATAAATGCAAAATATAAAGAAGGAACGAACTCCCCTTGGGTTGCCTCCCAAGTAGCGCCTTTGTTTACTGTCATTGGCTTGACTCAATGCTTCCTTCATCAACTAGTGTAAATTGGATCCTTAAGGTCCAATGTTGCCACATGCTCCACTTGGAAACCTTCATAGAAAGGTTTATGTCTATGGCCATTCACTTTCAAAACTTTGGAAGTTGCTAAACTTTGAAGTTCAACTGCACCATGAGGAAAAACCTTAGTAACACCAAATGGTCCAATCCAATGAGAATACAACTTACCCGGAAACAAACGAAGCTGTAAATGGTATAAAAGGACTTTTTGACCAACTTTAAACTGTTACGGCCCCGGGTCATGGATCGAGTAACACGGCGTGGGATTTGTCAATCCAGCACTGGTACTGTGTTGCTGGACTCGATAACGAGGGTTAAAGATCCCTTCTGTGGCTAATCTTCCACCAGTGATCAGTCTCCCTTTTTATGAACTCATTCTAGTGCTAAAGTTATAGATAGAATGGAATTAATTTAGGTGGAGAGATAATGGAAGAATACGTGTTCTTGCTCACGTAAATCAGGGTTTCAACCCTGATTTGATGCAGCTCGTGCTAGGATTTGAAGGCCTAGCTTAGGGGGCAGCCTTGGCTCACGTTGATGGCTGTTCTTGTTTTGTTTCCATGATGATTCCCCAACAAGAGGAGTTTCTCTAATCCTTCCAATGGAAAAACCAGAACTCTTCCCTTTTTGCTTCTCGTCAAGAGGGAATTGAACCCTACTTGTGGTTGACGTTGATGAGGAAGGAAGACCCTCTCTTTGGGATCAAAAAAGGGGCAGGAAGCTCCTCTTCCAACTAGGGATGATGGTGGATGAAGTTGGGTGAATATGGATGGCAATGGAGGGTGAAGGATAGGTTGGATTTTTGGAGTAAACCCTAAACTCGGGATCAAGAGGTGATCTCAGTCTGTTTACACTAGGTTATTCTTAAATCTCAAAGCTTACCTATTTCATTCATTCATTTGCCTTAAATAGATCACGTCATGGAGTTTTAGGGTTAGGGTTACAATAATGCCCCATAATGCCCCTACATATAGAAGTAATTAGAAATAACTTAAAACAATATAAGAAATAAATCTTACTCAAAGTAATATAAGAAATAAATCCTATTGAGTGAGTTGTTTTTGCCTCCATCATTGTGTGACTCGGTGTGCTATTGAGTCCACAACATCTGCCACCCCATGGAGAAAGAGCTTGTCCTCAAGCTCAAAAGTTGCGTAGACCTGTTTGAAGATGTCGACACGTTCCCATGTGGCAACGTCGGGGTCAGTGTCTGTCCACTGAACGAGAATCTCCCAATGGTCATTGTTCAGCCGTGCTCATAACACCGCGGCTGGGTTAAGAATAACCTCGCCATGCTCAACCAGTGGTAGGAATGGAGTGAATGTAGGCTGCGCCCCGGAATGTGGCTTCAAAAGAGAGACATGAAACACATCATGAATTTTGGTCGTGTTTGGTAATTTGAGTTGATAGGTGACTGGTTCCACGTGTCGAAGAATGGGAAACGGCCTAGAAAATCGGGGAGAGAGCTTATGACATGGAGGTCCCACAAGAGACTGCTGACGGTATGGATGGAGCCATAGCCACACATACTCCCCAACCTCAAAATAGACCTCACGATGGCCTTTGTTGTAGACATCCTTCATCCAAGCTTGGGCGCGTCGTAGCCGTTCTGTGATATTCTGTAGTAGCAGATCCTGGTCCATCAGTGCCTGATCAATCACGTCCACGTGGGTGGACCCTGGGTTGTACGAGAGAAGGCGCGGTGGATTCCGACCATATATAACCCGGAAAGGAGTGGATTGCAAGGCGGCGTGGAACGAAGTGTTGTAACAGTATTCGGCCCATGGAAACCATTGAACCCATTGCCACGGACGATCACCCACCAAGCACCGTAGATACATCTCGATGGTACGGTTCACCACCTTTGTCTGCCCGTCTTTTTGTGGATGATAGGCGGAGGAGAACTTCAATTTAGTCCCGCTCAAGCGAAAAAGTTTTCGCCAAAAGGTGCTCATGAAAACTGCATCTCTGTCACTCACAATGGATTCTGGAATGCCATGTAAGCAGACTATCTACTCTAGGAAAGTCTGAGCAACCCGTGTTGCTGTATAAGGTTGAGCTAGCGGTATAAAATGTCCGTACTTGGAGAATCTATAAACCACCACGAAAAGTACGAATTTTCTGGAGGATAGGGGTAGACCTTCCACATAATCCATCAAAATGTCGGCCCAAACCTGTGTAGGAAGGGCCAGAGGCTGGAGAAGACCGGCTGGACTCGAGTGCTCGGCTTTGTTGCATTGGCAAACCTGACAGTCGCCCACATAAGTCATAATAGAGGGTTTCATGGCTTGCCAGTAAAAATTAGCTCGAATTCTATGCAAGGTCTTCTGTATCCCCTCGTGTGTACAATCATGGTAGGCCGAGAGAATAGTTGGAATCAACTCGGACTCAGGTGGAAGGAAAAACCATTGCTTGTAATAAATAAGTGAATCCTGGATGGACCACTTCGAATTCATTGTCCCTTCCGAAATCTTCTGATGCAGTTCTTGCAGTGCAGGGTCAATGGCATATGCGTCTCTCACCAAGTCCAAAATGAGAAATCTTGGCTGGCTGATCGAATAGACTGATAGTTGATCCTCAAAACACCGTGACAAGGCATCTACCACCTTATTTAATCTCCCCGCACGATATTCCATTGAAAAGTCAAAACCCAACAACTTACTGATCCAGTGCTGCTGTGGCGATGTCGTCAAACGCTGTTCTAGTAGGAATTTAAGGCTGTAGTGATCCGTGCGTATGAGAAAAGCCTGGCCGCAGAGACAAGGCCTCCAATGTTGGACTGCCTTGGCCAAACCAATCTATTCGCGCTCATAGGCTGCCAGCTTGTGATGACGGACTGCCAACTGTCTGCTAAAATACGCAATAGGATGACCCAGCTATTGTAAAATGGCCCCAATGCCAATACCCGAAGCGTCGCACTCTACCATGAACAATTCATCAAAGTTGGGAAGTTGTAATACTGGCATGGATGCGAGGGCAGCTTTGAGTGCCACAAATGACTTGGTGGCCTCCTCATTCCAAATAAAGGAATTTTTCTTGAGTAGACTGGTCAATGGTGTTGCCACTAGCCCATAGTTCTGAATAAATTTGCGGTAGTAGCCCGCAAGACCCAAAAAACCCCATAATGTAGAACACGACTGTGGCTGCGGCCACTTGTAAATAGCTCGGATCTTCTCGGGATCCATCGTAACCCCCTCATGTGAGATAATGTGTCCCAGATACCCCACATGTGAAGCCGCAAAAGAACACTTGGAATGTTTCCAATAGAGCTGATGTGCTCGTAATAAGTCAAAAACAATCCTCAAGTGTACCAAGTGCTCCTCAACCGACTTGCTATATATCAAAATATCATCTAAAAATACAAGAACAAATTTTCGAAGATAGGGGCTAAATACATTGTTCATCAAAGCTTGAAAGGTGGAGGGTGCATTGGATAACCCGAACAACATGACGACGAACTCAAAGTGGCCATGGTGCGTGCGGAACGTCGTCTTCGCGATATTAGAGGGGTGCATCTGGACCTGATGGTATCCCTAACGGAGGTCAAGTTTAGTGAATAACCACAACCCATGTAACTCATCTAGGAGCTCATCTACTACCGGAATCGGAAACTTGTCTTTTACTGTCTACACGTTCAACTCCTGATAATCCACGCAGAAACTTCATGTCCCATCATGTTTCTTTACAAGTAAGATGGGTGAAGAGAACGGAGAGCGATTGGGACAAATAAGACCCTGTTTCAACATCTTCTAGCACTGACACTCTGTCTCGTCCTTCTGAAGGTGTGGGTAACGGTACGGTCGCAAAACCACTACCTTAGATCCTGGTTTCAGACAGATCATGTGGTCACAATGCCTCAAGGGAGGCAAACCCGAAGGCTCCTGGAAGAGGTCAAAGAACTCCTCAACCAGACCCTCACTCGTACTGTCAGGCTGCTCCTGTGTCTGCAAATTGTGAATGCGGTGGGCCTTGTCCACCTGACAGTCCTGTAAGAGCACCGACTCCCGGCCAAATCAAAGCTCATGGTTAAAGCCAAAAAATCCCACAGAATGGGCCCCAATGTTTGTAACCATTTAATGCTTAATACCATATCAAATCTCGCTAGGGGAATAGCAAAAAAATCAGCATAAAACGAAGTAGAGCCAATGGAAAAAGTTACCGCCTTACTAATCCCATAGCTAGGGACTTTCTCGCCATTGGCCACTGAGATGGTGGCTGTCGGATGAGTGTGTATCTGGAGCTGGAGATGTTGTACGGTTGTCAAACTCAAAAAATTGTATGTACTCCCGAGTCGACTAGTCCCACCAGTTCTCGGTCGATGACATGAGCTCGTACTTGCATTGTATTAGGCGATTTCTGGCCAGTAATAGCATGCAAGGATATCTCCTGTGGTTCCTCCTCGATAATATCCTCTGCCTCCTCTGGATGGTCTGAATCCTCCACCTCGAGCCAAAATAATTGTTTACATTGGTGTCCTACCCAATACTACTCATCGCAGTTATAACATAAATTTTTGGATTGCCTTTCCGCCATCTCCACACTAGTTAATTTTTTTATAAAGCTCGATAGAGGGATTACCAGGGCGGGGATCGGCTACCCGAGTTGTAGTCGGAGTGTGTCTGGATGGGGCTGCTGAAGATGCTCCCTGAGATGAAGTATAGTGGTGCCCTTGCCACATGGAGGAAGTGTTCCTCTCACCCGACCAACCCGGCTTACGTTGCTACAACTGTTGTCGTTGTTCCATTGCTCATGCCATATTCATTGCATGAGCTAAATCCGTAGGCATAAGGAGTTCTACCTCTAACCGTAAATACTCATTGAGACCCGCTGTGAATAGGAGACCTGCTGGTCAACCAATACCCTCTCACCAGAACGAGCCAACTTTTCCTGGAATAGTTTTTGATATTGTTCCACTAAACCAGTTTGTCGCAATAGGACTAACTCTCCCAAGGAGTTGCTATTGGCGGGAGGGCCAAATCTAACTGTGCATAGATTTTTAAATTCTCCCCAAGTCATCTCTGGTCTCTCTTCCTCTACTTGAGTAACCCATAACATGGCTTCATCTATCATATGGAATGAGGCTAGTTGCACCTTATCCCATTCAGTAGTCCCTTGGTTCAAAAACAAAATTTCACATCTATGCAACCAAATTAAGGGATCAACTGAACCATTGAAAGAGGGAAACTCTAACTTAGTGTACCTTAGAACTATACCTCCATGCTGGGGTCCTTGGAAAGCAGTGCGCCCAGGCCACTGCTCCCCTCTTCTGTGATATGGTTGAGCAATTTCTCTCACCTCTGGACTCTAATGTCTCTCTGCCCTCAATTCTGTTAGCATGCTGATGACTCAGCTCATCTCTTCTTCCAAACCACAAACCTTTCCCAACACTGGTTGTGCTGTTTCAAGGCTATCTTCTATCCTTTGTATCATGATTTGGATTTTTTCATTGCTGATATTATCCCCCATGTTACTCTGCTCTGATATCAAGTTGTTATGGTCCCGGGTCATGGATCGAGTAACACAGCGTGGGATTTGTGAATTCAGCACTGGTACTGAGTTGCTGGACTCAGTAAGGAGGGTTAAAGATCCCTTATTTGGCTAATCTTCCACCAGTGATCAGTCTCCCTTTTTATGAACTCATTCTAGTGCTAAATTTATAGCTAGAATGCAATTAATTTAGGTGGAGAGATAATGGAAGAATACCTGTTCTTGCTCACACAAATCAGGGTTCAACCCTGATTTGATGCAACTCGTGCTAGGATTTGAAGGCCTAGCTTAGGGGGCAGCCTTGGCTCATGTTGATGGCTGTTCTTGCTCTGTTTCCATGATGATTCCCCAACAAGAGGAGTTGCTCTAATCCTTCACGGGAAGAACCAGAACTCTTCCCTCTTTTCTGCTCGTCAAGAGGGAATTGAACCCTACTTGTGGTGACGCTGATGAGGAAGGAAGACCCTCTCTTTGGGCTCGGAAAAGGTGCAGGAAGCTCCTCTTCCAACTAGGGATGATGGTGGATGAAGTTGGGTGAAGATGGATGGCAATGGAGGGTGAAGGATAGGTTGGATTTTTGGAGTAAACCCTAAACTCGGATCAAGAGGTGATCTCAACCTGTTTACACTAAGTTATTCTAAAATCTCAAAGCTTACCTATTTCATTCATTCCTTTCCCTTAAATAGATCACATCATGGAGTTTTAGAGTTAGGGTTACAATAATTCCTCATAATTCCCCTACATATAAAAGTAATTAGAAATAACTCCTACTTAAACTAATATAAGAAATAAATCCTACTCAAAGTAATATAAGAAATAAATCCTATTGACTGAGTTGTTGTTGCCTCCTGCGTTGTGTGACTCGGTGTGCTATTGAGTCCACTACATAAACTCCTTCCTGGAGATCATCTTGTTATGAAAAGCCTTCATCTTTTCCTTGTAAATTCTTGCACTCTCATAGGCATCATTGTGAATTTCCTCTAACTCTTGTAGAGTCAACTTCCTGTGTTCTCCACTTTCATCCATCTCCATGTTGAAACTCTTGATAGCCCAATAAGCCTTGTGTTCTAACTCAACTGGAAGGTGGCATGGTTTCCCAAACACCAACCGATAAGGTGACATTCCAATGAGCATCTTATACGCAGTCCTATATGCCCACAAGGTATCATCCAACCACAAATTCCAATATTTTTAGTTTGGATTGACTGTATTTTCAATGATGGACTTGATCTCTCGATTTGACACTTCTGCTTGTCCACTAGGTTGCAGATGATAGGCAGTTGACACCTTGTGGGTCACATGGAACTTTCTCAGCACAGCCTCCACACTTCGATTGTAAAAGTGTGTGCCTCGATCACTTATTAGAGCTCTTGGAATTCCAAATCTAGAGAATATCTTAGACTGATAAAATTTGTAACAACTTTAGAATCATCAGTCTTGGTAGCCTTAGCTTTGACCCATTTAAAAACATAATCAACAATAAGAAAAATGTAAACATCACCAAAACATACAGGAATGGTCCCATGAAATCGATGCCCCAAACATAAAAAAAATTCACAAATTATTATAGGGGTTTGTGGCATCTCATTCCTTGGGGATATATTACCTGTCTTTTGAAAATGTTTGCATGACTTACAAAAAGAATATGAATCTCAAAATAAATATGGCCAATGGAAACCACATTGTAGCACTTTTCTCGCCGTCCTCTTAGCTCCAAAGTAACCTCCAAAAGCATAAGAATGACAAAAGGTGAGAATAGAAATAATTTCATTTTCAGGAACACACCTTATCACTTGGTCCGCACAATGCTTCCATAAGTATGGGTCATCTCACACATAGTATTTGGCATCACTCTTGACTTTATCTCTTTGAGCCTTTGACAAACCAGGAGGTAACATATTAGTAACCAAATAATTTACTATATTTTCATACCATGGTAATGTCATACTCGCAGAGAGAAATTGCTCATCATGGAACATTTCCTACAAATGAAGTTCATCCTGTACATGAACTAAATCACTCAAATGATCTGCGACACAATTTTCTGTCCCTCTTTTGTCTTTGATATCCAAATCAAATTCACTCAAGAGAAGTATCCATCTTATTAGTCTTGGTTTTTTCTCTTTCTTTATCATCGAATAACAGAGAGCTACATGATCAGAGTAAACAATGACTCTAGTACCAAGTAAATAAGATTAAAACTTTTCTAAGGAAAAAACAACAGCTAAAAGTTCTTTTTTAGTGCTAGAATAATTTCTGTGGACATCATTCAAAGCCCATGAAGCATAATAAAAAGCATGGCTTACTTTTCCAATTCTTTGACCAAAAATGGTGCCTACTGCATAATCACTTGTGTCTCACATTATCTCAAAATGAACATTCTAGTCAGGGGGTTGGATAACTAGGGCAGAAGTCAATAGTTCCGTCAGCTTGTCAAATGCCTTTTTGCACGCCTCATCGAAATCAAAAGCCACATCCTTTTGTAACAACTTGAACGAGGGCAATGCTATTTTGGAGAAGTCCTTGATGAATCTGCGGTAGAAACCTGCATGTCCAAGAAAAAAATGAACTTTTCATATACTAGTGGGATAAGTTAAAGATTGAATAATATCAATTTTAGCTTTGTCTACCTCAATTCCCCTAGATGCAACAACATGACCCAAAACTATGCCTTGTTCAACCATAAAATGACATTTTTCAGAATTTAACATAGGGTAAGTTTCTAAGCATCTTTGAAGAACATGTGTAAGGTTATGCAAACAAGTATCAAAGGATTCTCCATAAAATATGAAATCATCCATAAAGACTTCTATGATATTCTCAATACAATCTAAAAATATGCTAACCATACACTATTGGAAAGTGGCCGGAGTATTACAAAGGCCTAAGCGCATGCGTCGATATGCAAAAGTCCCGAATGAGCATGTAAAAGTCGTCTTGTTGATCCTTTGGAGCAATTGCAATATGAAAATAACTTGAATAACCATCAAGAAAACAATAGTAAGAATGACCAATTAACCTTTCAACCATTTGATCAATAAATGGCAAAGGGAAGTGGTCCTTGAAGGTTACAACATTTAATTTTCTATAATCTCTACAAACCCACCACCTGTTCTGAACATGGTTAGGAACTAACTCATCATTCTGATTTTTCACAACAATTATTCTAGTATTTTTAGGAATCACTTGAATTGGGCTGACCCATGTGCTATCCAAAATAGGATAAATCACTTCAACTTCAAGAAGTTTGAGGATCTCCTTCTTCACTACATCCATCATGGGCGGGTTCAATCTTCTTTGCAGTTGATGGGAAGGCTTTGCTCCCTCTTTAAGTAAGATACAACGCATGCATGTAGACAGTATAATTCCTTTAATATCTGCAATTGTCCAACCAATAGCCGTCTTATACTCCTTAAGGACCTGCACAAGTTTTTCTTCTTGCGGTGCACTAATTTTACTGGAGAGGATCACTGGTAACTTTCCTCCATTTCCAAGGAACATGTACTTGAGGTGATTGGGGAGAGGTTTCAAATCTAGAGTGGGAGCTTGCAAAACAGAGGGTAAAGGCCTCTCATTAGAAACTGGTAACCCAATATAAAGAACATTACTTGACTACTATAACTATGGAATATCATTCAACGCTGCAACAGTTTCCTTCAATACAGAACTCAAGGCTAACTCCTGATTCTCTTACTCAAGATGCTTACTAATGGTAACTTCCAATTCATCTTTTCCATCCAGTTCAAAAACTTCCTGGGTGAAAGAATCAATCACATCAATAGAATAAATAGGATTATTATCATCAGGATATTTCATGGCATCATAAATTTTAAACTTAACAATTTCACGATAAAATTCCATGGTGAGTGTACAGTTATGAACATCTATCTTAGTCTTGGATGTCTTTAAGAATGCTGTTCCTAACAAAATAGGAGTAGTTTGGTCACCCTTTTCCATATCAAGCACATAGAAATTAGTAGGGAAAATCAAATCATTAACTTGCACAAGAATATCCTCAACTACACCATAAGGATAGGCATTAGATCCATCAGCCAGTTGAATCACAACACCAGTTTTATTCAAAGGTCCAAGTTTCAAAGAAGCATATATAGAATATGGCATGACATTAATCGAAGCTCCTAAATCTGTCATGGCCTTCTCAAATCTGGTGTTACCTAACGGACAAGGGATAGTAAACATACCTGGATCTTTGCACTTCGTAGGAAATTTTCTTTGAATAACTGCAAAAACATTCTCCCCTACTCTCACCTTCTCACATCCTTTAAGTTTCTGTTTCCTCTTAATTGTGAACAGTCCTTTTCAGGAATTTAGCATAATGAGGCACTTGTTTAATAGCATCTAAAACTGGAATATTTACCTCACTTCTACGAAAAGTTTCATGTAAATCTTTATTTTGCTCATCTTTTCTAAAATCTGGCAAAGCCTGAGGAAAAGGAGGAACTAGCTTATAATCAATAAGAGGTGGAAACTTACACTTAGGTAACGTCATCATCATTGGGAACATTCCTGTCTGATCCAATGTTTTTCTCCTCTTCTTGCTCTAATGATGCAGGGGCTGCCTTTACTGGAATCTCAACCTCTTTACCACTTCTCAAAACGATTGCACAAGCATTTTTCTCTTGGATTTATTACTATTTGAGAGGCTACTTTCCCTGAACTTTGCACCTATAGCTGACTAATTGCAGTTCCCATCTGGCCCATCTGATTGTCCAAACTTTGAATACTGGCCCTTGCCTCTTGTTGAAATTGTTTTGTCTCCTGTTGAAATTGCAAATTATTAGTGGCAAGAGACTTAACAATATATTCTAAAGACATCCCAGTATTGGAAGTTTGGCCCGGTTTTTGTCTAGGGGGATATGGCTGCTTATATTGTTGGTAACTTGGGTGATTTTGTGTTGCAGGCTGATTAACTTGTGGATTCCCATAGCTAAGGTTGGGATGATCCCTCCATCCTATGTTATACGTGTTCGAATAGGGATCATACTTCCTTTGCGGTTGTCTAGGAAAACCACACACCACATTCACTTGCTCAGTGGACTCCTCTTGAAGAGTTGGGCACATATTTGTTGGATGCCCTACTCCTGAACAAATCCCACAAGACTTCACTGTTTGCATATTACCTAAAGCCATTTGACGAACAAGAGAAGTTAGACTCGCAATTGGTTGTTCAAGGGAGGAAATATTTACCTCATTAACATTCTTAGATGGAAGGTCAAGCCTAGCGCCAAATTATTGAGAATTGGCCGCCATATTTGCAATCAAGTTTCTCGAGGCCTCGGGAGTTTTATCCATGAAAGCTCCTCCACTATCAGCATCAATCATGCTCCTATCAGTGGGTCAAAGGCCCTCATAGAAATACTGGATAAGAAGTTACTCGCTAATCAGATGATGGGGGTTGCTCTCACATAATTTCTTGAAATATTCCCATATTCATGTAGGGACTCTCCGTTATACTACCTTACACCACAAATTTCTTTCCGAATGTTGGCCGCCCTTGAAGATGGGAAATATTTCTCCAAAAACAATCTCTTCATCTCATCCCATGTGATAATACTCCTGGAGGGTAGATAATAGAGCCAATCCTTAGCTGAATCCTTCAAAGAAAATGGAAAGGCTCATAATTTAATTTGCTCTTCAGTCACCCATTGTTAAGCACCTAGCCAATACTACCCAAAAGACCGGCCCGTTAGGAGCGGAAGACATAGGTACTTAATCCAGGACCATAACAGTACACCCTGCCCTCCCGAGCCGACGACCATGACGACATTAACACAACGATGAGAGCCTTTAGGGACGTCCGGGGATTGTGGTCGCCTGTGCACACGGGGAGTCAAACTTGGGATGTAGCGTCTATTCTGATACCAAATGTTAAGCACCTAGCCAATACTACCCAAAAGACCGGCCTGTTAGGAGTGGAAGGCATAGGTACTTAACCCAGGACCATAACAATACACCCCGCCCTCCCGAGCCAACGACCATGACGGCATTAACACAGCGACGAGAGCCTTTGGGGGACGTCCGGGGAATGTGGTCGCCTACGCATGCGGGGAGTCAAACTCGGGACGTAGCGTCTGTTCTGATACCAAATGTTAAGCACCTAGCCAATAGTACCCAAAAGACCGGCCTGTTAGGAGCGGAAGACATAGGTACTTAACCCAGGACCATAACATCCCTGTGAGTTTCATACTCGTGCAAACCACATGAAACTCCTTTAGATGCTTGTGAGGATCTTCACCTGCAAGACCATGAAAAGTGGGCAAGAGATGTATTAGTCTAGATTTTAATTCAAATGAAGTAGTTGCATCTAAAGTAGGGAATGTTATCTATAATTGTTGTTGATTCAAATCAAGGGTTGCAAGCTCTTTGAAAGTTCAATTTTCCAGCCATGACTTCCTCCTCCTCTAAATTAGATTCGCTATCAAATGGGTAATCAAGAGCTAGATCATTCTCTTCAGAATTCATTTTCTCTATTTCTGGATCACACTACAAATCACTTTGATTAGAAGACCGAGATACAGTCATAAACAATTAAGCGAACTCTAATAAAACATGAAAAACAAATTAGGAATTTTTTTTGAACGATGATTTCAAGAACAAAATAAGGATCACAAGAAACACAAAAGTCAACTAGAATCACTCCCAGGCAACGACACCAAAATTTGGTGCGCAGTCGTAAACAACCAAAAATAAAACCTATACTCCTAAAAATATATGTAGAAGTGCGAGTAAGGATTGTTCCCATGAAGAGTGATTAGTTTAATTTTATGCTCCGTGAACAAGGATTGAGGGGGTTTGAGTATAACGAATTTTTTTTAAAGAAAAACATCTAATAAAAAATTCAAATCAAAGGATCGAAATCAATCAAAAGAACAAACCTTGGTCTAAGTCAACATTCACCCTCGGAATTTCACAACTGATCATCGATGCAAGCATATATCAATTCGCACTTGAGTATTCACCGTTGGAACTATCTTCCTATCTCTCCTTTGTTGTAGTTAATTAGACAACAAATGATCCAATTAACCCTAACTACTAAACAACCAAAGAAAAAACGCTAAAGGTTTAATGTATCTGCAACCTTAAGAATTAGAGAGATCAATGAAACTAAACAACACAAGCACAACATTTGCATTTAATTTAGTCCATCATTCTTCTTAAGATCTAATAATGCCCGAAATTGCAAATCATCAAATCTAATTGCCTCATAAGTTAGAGGGATCAAATAATTATGGATTTGACATCTAACCCAGCAGTAGATTGCAACGAGTAATAAACAAGTAGGCCTCCTAGTTATTAAACAAAACAAACATGAAAAAATTTATAGAAGAAATCTAATACTCAAAACATAAATTGAACGATGAAAATAAATCAGATCTCATAGTTTTATTGATTTCGATGTCTTCAGTTTCCTTTGACCAAGTCTGAAAGTTTAGCCACGCAGGGCCATGAACAAAATTGAAGGAAAAACTAAAGAAAAGAGGAGGAAAAGCTGGAGAAGGGAAAAAGAGGGGGGGGGGGGGGGGGGGGGGGGCGGTCGGCCGAACTCTCCTTTTGCATCTTTCTCTTTTTAGTCCCTTAAGGTTTAGGGTTTCCTATTTTTATTCTCTCCACCTCCTACACCCCCTCTCTCCTCTTTTCCCATTCCTGGACATCACAGTGCACGTGCCACGAGTTCAAGCCCGATGTCTACCTGGATCAAGCCACTATCTCTCAAAATTCATAACATAAAATTTGTATAAATAATTTTTGGTGTTCCATATCATCTTGAATCATCTCAATCAAAGCTCAGATGAGAGAGTTATACCCAAATTACTAAGCGATATTGAAACTATCCTGCTTCGCCCAATTTACTTTATTTTGCACTTAATGCATCCATTTGCATCCTAAATAAAAATATAATAATAGTGAGTATATTTAGGCACAAAATAATTATAAACGCATAAGAATTATGGGAGAAAAATATGATATTTTGGATTCTCATCAAATTCCTTAGGGCTACAAGTTTTATGAAAGAAAAGACATATGTGGACATACATCATTTTACATAATTACACACTTTTGCAAGCCTTATGATGATCACATTATTTTTCTCCTTTGACACTCTCTAGACGTGGGTGTGGTGTTCTTCATCTTTACAAGTTGTGCCACCCTTCACACGAGTGCCTTCTAACACTCTCCCTCAAGCTAGTGGTCAGAAGATATCATATATTCCCAACTAGGTGCTCATTGTGGAGACAAGTTTTGAGCTAATTGATTTGGAGAGTATATCCGTAAGTTGGTTGTGAGATTAAAAATGTTTGGGATTTATAATGCCTGCTTGCAACTTCTCACTAACAAAGAGCCAATCAACTTTGATATGCTTAGTTCTTTCATGAAAGACTGAAAGCAATATGGATTGCCATTTGATTATCACAATGGAGTTCCATTGGGCCATTTTTGTTGAATTCCATTTATGCTAGGAGGGTAGTGCCATTGGAGTGCCAAACTATTTCTTACCACTATTGTTGAAATTGCTTCACGATTAAGGAAGTAAAGACCTCCCTATTCATGGCTGCCACCAATCACCAGTTTGGTATGATTGTCTTGAAAAACATAATATGTCCAAGAAAAGGTTATAAAAAACCCATGCTTAGTAATTTGATTGACTTATATAAGACTTAAAGGAAATTGAAGGACCAAAAAAAAACATTAGGTAGAGGTAAAATGGAAGAAGTAGAGGATGGACCAATGCCTTGGACTTCAGTTTTAGAAACATAAGTTATAGACACAAATCGATTAGTATGAAATGGAGACTATTTTAGTAGAATTGATCAACATATTGAGGAGAATTAATTGGGTTTTTACAAATATAAACTTAAAGTGTGTGCGAGATTATTGAATTTTTAGAAAAGAGAAAACTTCATTGACGTGTTGTAATTTGAGTACAATGAGCCTATATGATAATAATGGAAACAAGTTGTTACAATGTACGAACCACCATGGCCCCACAAGCTGGCGGGACCCACCTTGAGCTCGAGAGGTGTTAACAAGAGTCCTCATACAAAGTGGCTCTAGCTAAGAGATAAGGAACATGTGAAGATCAAGTGGGACCCACAAAGATACTACGAGCTGGTATCTTTATATACATGAGCTGGAAGATTATGTGGGACCCACAAGATAAGACCAAGCGCTGGCTCTCTAGCTTGATTCATTTCCTTAAAGAAGGTGTTTGTAGTTGAGTTAAATTAGTCTCTTAAATAGATAATGTAATCTTATCATAATAGGCTAATCTTAGAGAGTTCTAGTTGGAATGTAATTAGGAGTCCTAAGGTTAGTTGTACATGGAATCTATCACCTCCTCAAATATAAATAGAGGTGATTGTAACTCGGAATTCATCAAGCAAGTTTCTTATTTTTTCTTCTCTCACGTGTGAAGTGTTCTCTCTCTACTCTCTTTTATTTTCCTTCTATTCTCTCTCTACCCGAGAGCTCCTCTTTTTCATTTTTTTATTTCTCTCTTCCCTTGCTCGAGGTATTATTCATGGGGTCCTAAATTCAACATGGTATCAGAGCTACCAATTTAGGATACCCATTATGCTCTATGAATATATGTTTAAAAGCAGCTCATAGAAGACTCCTTATGAAGCAAGATTAAAGCTCAAGAGATAAGTATTTATTTATGATATTATTAATTTTATGCTATTGTTTTTCAGTATTAAGAGGTGTTTTAGAGATTTAATTATACATGTTTTAATCTTATAAAATTATGAAAATATATGCATCTTGGATTATCTTTGATCAGAGGAGATTATCAAGGTAGTTTTTGTCGATTTGCACAATACTTTGACCAAGATTAGTGCATATTAGATTTTTTTTATAAATATATGGGAACAAGATTCCTGGATAAAGAAGGATGATTTTGAGCCTTTTATGATTCATTATCCATTAAAATTAATTACTTATCATTTATGCTAAGCATCTCTACTAACCAAGTTGGTTAAAGCCTTTCACTTGGTCATATTTTGATTACTTGATTGGAGAACTATTTTACTTGATTTGCCTACTATGGCTGAAGATAATATGAGTCAAAAGAATGACATACTCAGAATCACCATTGTACCCTTATGGGGGTATCAAATTTTATGAACTGGTCCACATCGGTTTGCCGGTTTCATATCACAAAGGACCTAGTAGGTCATCTCACCAACCGTGGACCACATATTGATGAAGATGCTATATTCTATACCAAATGGTTAAAGGAGGATATATAGGTTTTTAGTTGGCTTATCAATAGTATGGAATAACATGTCTCCAATGATGTCATTCATTTAGAGACGCTAAACAAATTTGGGAGACATGCGCCAAGTTGTATTCAAGCTCCGACAACTTACAAAGGCCATATGATATTTTACAACGGTTGCTTACCACCAAAAAAGGAGACAATATACATGAATATTTGGCTCGCTTTCGAGGCTTTCTTCAAGAATGGAAACTTTCCTAGCCAACCTCTACAGATATCTCTATCCAAAATAAACAGAAAGAGACCTTGATAACTACCATATGCCTGTTATGGACTCAATAGCACACCGAGTCACTCAGAGGAGGAGACAATGACTCACCAAGTCACCTAATTTTACTTTTATTACTTATGTTGCTTTTAATTTTGAATTTGATTGATTATGTAATAAGACTTGAAGGTAGGGGTATAGTAGGGATTTATAAACCTAACCCTAACCTATTTAAAGGTTAAGGAATGAGAAATAAGGTAAGTTCGGATTTAGAGTAAAATAGAGTAATTAGGTTCTTGCTAGGTTCCCTATCCTAGGGTTCTTGGCTTGAACTATCCTTGGTTGATTGCTGCATCCATTTGGGAGTCTTTGAGGAGATCTTGGAAGGGAAAGGAGGAGCAATCAGCCTTCTCTTCCATGCTGCAATAGTCATCCATCTCTTCCACGAACCAGCAGTGAGGGAAAGAGGATTTGCGTGAGCCTTAGCATCAAGAAAGGGATTTTCGAGTTCTATCTTTTTCGAGTTTAGAAGAGCTAGAGACTGTCCTCTTTACATTCAGCATTGATAGTTGCATGAATTCAGAAACCCTACTCATTGACGTGAGGTATAAAGTGGGGTTTCATAATTGGATCCTTAAAACAATCTCTTGATTGAATTAGTGCATCTATAATTGAGAAAAGGAAACTCCTTTTCAATTATAACGTGTGAGGGAAGAAAAAGAGAGTTTCTTTTCACAAAAACATGTTAAGAAACCCTCTAACAGTGCTGGATCCTTATTTGACTCGCCGAGTTACTAGATCCATGGCTAGGGACCATAACAACTTGGTATCAGAGCAGGATAACCTGGAAGATATCAGCAGCCATGAATTGCTTGAAGCTATCCTCAAAGGCAATGCAGATAATGAGAAAAGATTTGCTGAATTGAAGGAGAGGTTCTCTAAGGTTAATATTAGTATGGAGACCTTGAATGGAAGAATGGACAGCATGGAGACTGGTCTAATTACTGGAAGGAACACAACTCCAAAGCAAAGAGGAGGGGACCATTCATATAACAGAGGGGGAGATGAGTTTACGAGGCGCATGAGTTTCTCTGGCCAGCAAGGACCCTTCATCCCGGGGGGACCCTTCCACCAGGGAGGAGGCACAGTACCTAGGTACACTAAACTTGAATTTCCCACTTATAATGGGTCAGAAGACCCTTTGGTATGGCTATATCTTTGCAAAATTTTTTTTGCCCATCAACGAGTACCAGCGTATGATAAAGTGAGGATGGCTGTTTTCCACTTACTGGGAGAAGCACAACTCTGGTATCAGCAAGTTGAGGCGGATAGACCAGTTGTGGAGTGGGAAGAATTTAAGAATTTATGCTCTCTTCATTTTGGTCCTCCGGCATATAGCAATCCCTTGGGTGATTTGGTTCTGTTACGACAAACTGGTTCCGTGGAGCAATATCAAAAATTGTTCCAGGAAAATTTAGCACGAGCAAACGGTATGGTACGAGTGGACCAACAAGTGGCGTTATTTACAACAGGCCTGACGGAGGCGTTAAAGCTTGAGGTGGAGCTCTATGCATCGATTACATTATCACACGTGATGAATATTGCCCTTGCTTTGGAACTGCGGTAGAAGGCCCTGCATAGACGACCCACATGGTCAGGGGAGAGGAGCACTTCCTCCACCTGGCAGAGCAGACGCAATTATCATCAGGGGGTTCAGACCACAACACCTCCTCCCAGACACACTCCGAGCACCACTTTACTAGGGGATACAAAATCGAGCAGTCATCCATCTCAGTACATAAAGAAATTAACAAGTGCTGAGATGATGGAGAGGCGGTACAAAAATCTATGTTACAACTATGATGAACCATATCGGGTTGCTCATCAGTGCAAAAGATTATTTTTAATTGATACAGTTGAAGATGATGATATCGAGGTGACCGAGGATATGATAGAGGAAGCACCACTAGAAATTTCCTTGCATGCAATTACTGGGCAAAAGTTGCCCAACACCATGCAAGTCAGAGCTCAGATCTTCGATCGGGAACTCGTGGGCCTAGTGGACTCGGGGAGCACCCACAATTTTCTTAGTTTGATGGCGGCCCAACACTTGCAGTTACAGATTCTTCCCCATCCGACAGCCACAGTCTCAGTGGCCAATGGGGAGAAGGTTCCTAGCTACGGAATCAGCAAGGCGGTAAATTTTACTATTGGCACTACTTTGTTTCATGCTGAGTTTTTTGTTATTCCTCTGGCTGGTTTTGATATGGTATTGGGAATCAAATGGTTACAAACGTTGGGACCCATTTTGTGGGACTTTTTTGCATTGACAATGAGTTTTGTCCTACGTGGTAGCCAAGTGCTCCTACAAGGATGTCAGACAGAAACACAGCAGCACATTCATTCTCTGACTGCCCCGGATAATTCAGCAGGCAATATTGATGGCATGATTGATGAGTTCTCCGACCTTTTCTGTGATCCTACAGGGCTCCCCCCGTTCAGACAGTGTGATCACCGTATATGTTTGAAACCAGGGTCAGATGTGGTAGTTGTTCATCCGTATTGGTACCCTCACCTCCAAAAAGATGAGATTGAAAGACAGTGTCAGGCGATGCTACAACAGGGCCTTATTCACCAGTTCTGCTCGTAAAGAAACATGATGGGACTTGGCGCTTTTGTGTTGATTATCGTGAGTTGAACGCGCTGACAGTAAAAGACAAATTTCTCATTCCGGTGGTGGAGGAGCTCCTCGATGAGCTACATGGATCGTGGGTCTTCACAAAATTAGACTTACGGTCTGGGTATCATCAGATTCGCATGCATCCAGCAGATATTGAAAAGACGGCATTCCGAACACATCACGGCCACTTTGAATTTGTGGTCATGCCTTTTGGGCTATCAAATGCTCCTTCTACTTTCCAAGCGCTGATGAATGAGGTATTTAGCTCTTACCTTCGGAAATTCGTACTTGTTTTTTTATGATATACTCATATATAGCAAATCTCAAGATGACCACTTAGAACATTTGAGAATTGTATTTGATTTATTACGAGCACACCAATTATATTTGAAGAAGTCCAAATGCTCATTTGGGGCATCTCATGTTGCTTACCTAGGCCACATTATTTCCCATGAGGGGGTCACTGTTGATCCCGAGAAGATTCAGGCCATTAGTGAGTGGCCACAACCTCAGTCTTGCTCAGCAGTACGCAGATTCTTGGGTTTGGCAGGCTATTACCAGAAATTTATTCGGAGTTTTGGTCCGTTGGCAGCACCTTTGACAAACCTCCTTAAAAAGAATTCCTTTCAGTGGAACGAGGAGGCTTCCATGGCATTTGACACACTCAAGAATGCTCTTGCATCTACACCGGTGTTACAGCTTCCAAATTTTAATGACTTGTTTGTGATAGAATGTGATGCTTCTGGTGGGGGCATTGGGGCCGTGTTGCATCAGAACTCCCACCCCATTGCTTATTTCAGTCGACAGTTGGCCTCTTGTTATCAGAAATTGGCTGCATATGAACGCGAGCTGATCGGGTTGGCCAAGGCGGTCCAACACTGGCGGCCATATGTATGGGGACGTACTTTTCTCATCCGCACTGATCATTATAGTCTCAAGTTCTTACTTGAGCAGTGTCTCACGATGTCACCACAACAACATTGGATTAGAAAGTTGATGGACTTTGATTTCTCAGTGGAGTATCGTGCGGGCAGATTAAACAAGGCAGCGGATGCCTTGTCCAAACGTTTTGAACATCAGCAACTCGTCTATGCCATCAGCCAGCCACGTTTTCTCATTCTTGACATGGCCCGTGATGCGCATGCCACACTTCCAGCACTACAGGAGATGCACCAAAAAATTTCCAATTGGGAGATGGATTCTAAGTGGTCCATTCAGGATTCACTAATTTGCCATAAGCAGCGGATTTACCTTCCAACCACGACCGAGTTGATTCCAACCATTCTCTCAGCTTATCATGATTCTACCCATGAGGGGTTACAGAAGACGTTGTGGCGTATTCGGGCGGATTTCTATTGGCCGGCTATGAAGTCCTCCATTACTACATATGTCTCCGATTGTCAGGTATGTCAAAGGAACAAATCAGATCATTTGAGTCTTGCAGGTCTTCTCCAGCCTCTCGCTCTCCCTACTCAGGTATGGGTAGATATTTCAATGGACTTTGTGGAGGGTCTTCCCCTCTCATTCGGGAAGTCTGTTTTGTTTGTGGTGGTTGATCGCTTCTCCAAGTATGATCATTTTATTCCGATGGCTCACACCTACACGGCAGCCCGCGTGGATCAGACCTTCTTGGAGCATATTGTACGCTTACATGGCATTCCTGAATCTATTGTGAGTGACCGAGATGCGGTTTTCATGAGTACTTTCTGGAGGGAACTGTTTCGACTGAGTGGCACACAATTGAAATTTTCCTCCGCATATCACCCTCAAATGGATGGCCAAATCGAGGAGGTTAATCGGACCATCGAGATGTATCTCCGGTGCTTAGTGGGAGATCGACCGAAACAGTGGGTTCAATGGCTACCCTGGGCAGAATACTGTTATAACACTTCATTCCACTCGGCCTTGCAGTCCTCTCCTTTTTGGGTTCTTTATGGAAGGGACCCCCCGAGGCTTCTCTCTTATACCAGAGGTACCACCCACGTGGATGCCATTGATGAGGCACTCATGGATCGAGATCAGGTGTTGAAGACATTTACAGACCGGCTACAAAAGGCTCAGGTCTAGATGACTATGGCTTACAACAAGAGCCACCGGGATGTCTCATATGTGGTTGGGGACTATGTGTGGCTACGTCTTCGGCAGTACCGAAAACACTCTCTCACCGGGCCAGCGCGTCATAAGCTATCCCCCAAGTACTTGGGCCCTTTGCCATTATTCGATGCATCGGGCAGGTGGCGTATCAACTGAAATTGCCGGACACAGCGAAGCTGCATGATGTGTTTCATGTCTCACTACTGAAACCTCACAAGGGGCCAGCCCCTTCTTCTCCACCGTTCCTTCCTCCAGTGAACAATGGCTACGTCATTCTGACACCCTACGCAGTGTTACGGGCACGTGTGACGAATGAAAAGTGGGACATCCTCGTGCAGTGGACCACTATAGACCCCGAGGCCGCGACATGGGAGCAGTTAGAGACCTTCAAACAGGTCTATCTAGCTTACGAGCTTGAGGACAAGCTCTTTCTCCAAGGGGAGGCAGATGTTATCGACTCAATAGCACACCGAGTTACTCAGAGGAGGAGACAATGACTCACCAAGTCACCTAATTTTACTTGTATTACTTATGTTGCTTTTAATTTCGAATTTGATTGATTATGTAATAAGACTTGAAGGTAGGGGTATAGTTGGGATTTATAAACCTAACCCTAACCTATCTTGGCTTGAATGACCCTATTTAAAGGGTAAGGAATGAGAAATAAGGTAAGTTCGGATTTAGAGTAAAATAGAGTAATTAGGTTCTTGCTAGGCTCCCTATCCTAGGGTTCTTGGCTCGAACTATCCTTGGTTGTTTGCTGCATCCATTGGGGAGTCTTTGAGGAGATCTTGGAAGGAAAAGGAGGAGCAATCAACCTTCTCTTCCATGCTGCAATAGTCATCCATCTCTTACACGAACCAGCAGTGAGGGAAAGAGGATTTGCATGAGCCTTAGCATCAAGAAAGGGATTTTCGAGTTGCTGAATTGAAGGAGGTCTTCAAGAGGTATTTTTATCTATCTTTTTCAAGTTTAGAAGAGCTAGAGACTGCCCTCTTTACATTCAGCATTGGTAGTTGCATGAATTCAGAAACCCTACTCATTGACGTGAGGTATAAAGTGGGGTTTCATAATTGGATCCTTAAAACAGTCTCTTAAAACAGTCTCTTGATTGAATTAGTGCATCTATAATTGAGAAAAGGAAACTCCTTTTCAATTATAACGTGTGAGGGAAGAAAAAGAGAGTTTCTATTCACAAAAACGTGTTAAGAAACCCTCTAACAGTGCTGGATCCTTATTTGACTAGCTGAGTTACTAGATCCATGGCCAAGGACCATAACAATGCCTTGCTAACATTAAACCGCATCTTGAAGTTGCTAAGACTCACTTTCTTAGCTCTTTTACGGTTCCCAGTTTTGAAGGTGTATGTGCTACACTTCTCCGTATTCCAGGCGCTTCTCCCTCGACTACTGAAATACCATCTGCTATGTACTCTGGACATAAGGGAACACCATCTGACCAAGGCCGAGGTCGAGTTAGATTTTATAGAGGAGGAAGAGGAAGAGGTGGAAGGACTAGTTTTGACCGAACAGATGGGAAGGAATGCAACCATTGTAAGGGATATGGCCATACTAGAGACACATGCTTTCATCTGAAAGAATGCTCTATATGTGGTAGATTGGGCCACTCTCACAAAAGATGTTATATAGCTAATGAGAATAAGGCTAACCAAGCCTTACTGAGTGATACAAAGGTAAAACACTCTACCACAACAACTCTAAAGCATACTTTTACTGATGAAGACTATGAACTATACCTAAAAATGAAGACCATGATGGGTTCCTCCCCAAGTAATTCTTCACCAACTGCAGCCACCACATCTTCAGGTATGTTTTCTGCCTCCTCTTCTTCCTAGATAATTGACTCAGGAGCTTTCGAGCATCTTACAGGTAACAAGCATCTTCTATACTCAGTTTCGCCATGTCTTTCACATAAATTTATTACCATTGCTGATGGTTCACAAACTAAAGTTCAAAGGAAATGATCCACTTCTATTACACCACCACTTTTACTCACTGTTATCCTTTTCATTCTTACATTCCCTTTGAATCTTTTATTGGTTAGTCAGCTCAGCGAACATTTTATTTGCTCTATCACTTTCTCACCCACTTCATATGTGTTTTAGAATCTTACAATGAAGCGGATAATTGGTGGAGGCCATGAACAAGGGGGGCTCTACTACCTGGATGTGCCACAAATAAATACTGCATCCACCTGTGACACTAAAACCAGGTTATGGCACAACCGATTGGGACATCCATCCTCCCAATCTCTTTATCATTTTTTTCCTAAAGCGCGGTCAGACCTTCATTGTGAAGCATGTCAAATGAGTAAACATCAGAGGTCTACATACCTCCTCTAGAATTAAAAGTGTCTCTCCTTTGTTGTTAATTCATATTGATGTATGGAGAGCCTTGAGTGTCTCCAACAGTTCTCACGTGAAATATTTTATTACATTAATTGATGACTTTACTCGTTCCACTTGGTTATTTTTTTTTAAAGAGAGTTCTAAAATACCATTGATTCTTAAATATTTTCATGCAATGGTACTCACTCAGTTTGGGCAGAAAATTAAAATCCTTAGGTTGGATAATGCCAAAGAATACACATCCAAAGATCTTGACTCGTTTTGTCAAGAAAATGACATTATTCATCAGACATCATGTGTTTACACCTCTCAAAAAAATGGTGTAGCCAAGCGAAAGAACCGTCATATTCTCGAGGTAGCTTGTGGTTTACTATATGCCGTGAAAGTTTCATATTTTTATTGGCCGCATGCAGTTCTTACCGCATGTTTTCTTATAAACCGGTTACCCTCTTCCATTCTTGGTAAAAAATCTCCATACTCTCTATTATTACCTAATGATGATCCTTTTTCACTGCCTTTGACAGTCTTCGACTGTCAATATTTTGTCCATATTTCCTCCACAAAACACAATAAACTTGATCCCAAATCTGGGAAGTGTATCTTCTTAAGATACTTTCGCACACAAAAGGGTTATGTTTGGTATAATCCCTCTCTTCAGTGTTTACTTGTGTCTCAGGATGTCACATTTTTCAAAGACTCTCCATATTATTTTGATAATGCTCCTCCAGGTTTATCTTCCATACTAGGTTATCCTCGATTGATTGTGCCCCATGCTGCAGAAACTACCGAGCCCTCAGAAACACTGGTTGACACCACACCTTCTGAGTTGTCGGATTCTACAGAGGTAAGTCCATCTTCTCTAATTATTTTTGGCCCAGAATATGATACTTGTCCTATTGCTGTTAGGAAAGAGCCCAGATCATGCACTATGCCTTCTACTTCTCATCCCATAACAAACTTTGTTTCCCATCATTGTCTATCCCTTGTTTGTTATCAATTTCTATTTTTTATTTTCTCCGTACCTATACCACAGTCCTATCAAGAGGAGTGGAAGACGGCTATGGATGAAGTAATGCAAGCTCATTATGAAAATTAGACATGGGCTCTAGTCCCCCTTCCTTTAGATAAGAAAATCGTTGGCTGCAAATGGATATTTACGGTGAAACACAATACAGATGGGTCTGTGGCTCGATTGAAAGCTCACCTTGTTGCTAAAGGCTATACACAATGTTATGGCATTGATTATAAAGAAACCTTCTCTCCAATGGCTAAATTAAACTCAATACATTTGTTATTATCTTTGGCAGCTAACTCTTCCTGCCAGGTCTATCAACTTGATGTAAAAAATGCTTTTCTGAATGGGGATATAAAGGAGGACATTTATATGCAGCAACCACTTGGATATGTGGTTGAGGGGGAGTTCGTATGTCGACTAAAAAAATCTATTTGTGGTCTCAAACAGTTGCCTCATGCATGGTTTGAAAATTTTAGCCAAGCACTTATACGGGCCGGATTTCACAGATGGTCTAGAGATCACTTTGTATTAAGCACCTAGCCAATACTACCCAAAAGATTGGCCTGGTAGGTAACGAAAAACCAAGTACTTAACCAAGGACTATAACATCACATCCCACCTTCATGAGCCGACGTCCAGGGTGGCCCACTCTAGCAACACTGGGCCGACCCACCTTTTTATGACCCTACCAGTAATTTTAATCCAGCCTCTAGGTCGCTCCCTCCGCTATAGCGATGGCCCAGTCTAGCGACACTGGCCCGACCCACCTTTTTTTGTGACCCTACTGGTAATTTTAATCCAGCCTCTAGGTCGCCCCCTATGCTAAGTTTTCTCATGCCAGGATTCAAACTCGCGATGTGGGCACCCGCTCTCATATCATAATCCAACCTCCAGTTGCTGCACCTGGAAACACTCAGAGGCCTAAAACCATCACGGACAATAGGATCAGCATGGTGACGTTGTATGGTTGGTGGAACTGAACAGGCAAGTACCTGAACAGCACTAGGAAGCCCACTGCATGGTTTTCCTCATCACCAACATCAGCAAAAACCCCAGCATTGCATGAATCCAACCAGCTATTCCTTCCCAAAATTCCAGACAACACAAGTTGTTGCTCACTGTCCTAAATTACAGCTAACACCTTCCCATACGTACATTCCATGGTATATGCGATCTCTACGGCTACTGTTGGAAGCCATTTCGGATAAAATTGGTCATTAAGTTCCATATTCAGAGGGAAGTGATGAAAGGAAACCACCACACTAACTGTTGCATCATGCTCTCACATAGAACCAAAGTCTCGGTAAGACAGCCCTCTTGACAGAACCCATCAACCATAACGGTAATAAAAAAACATCCCCTTTATCATATTGTGCACCAATTTCAGAAACCCCAAACTGCTAACCAGCAAATTGCAGTATTCCCCCTGTCGTCCAGGAATTTCATCAAGCCACTACCCATCCGCTTCCAATTTGCTTATCACCTCTGAATTAGCTCCAACCTGACTATCTAGTGGTGCCCATTTCTGCACTATAATAGCAACATCACACAACAATTTGTGGAAGAAACCAAGTGCTGTAAAAACAGAAGCTTCCTCTTGTCTCATGTCCCGAATCCTTCCATCTAAGTTAGAAGCCCCAACATTAACATTAGCATCTACTACAGGCTGAGAATGTAATGGGGTAAGATCAACCCCATAGTAATTATGCTGCTGCCAAAAGAGGGACTTGTTTGTAATGTCAGCATACAAAAATTCACGACTAAAGGAAGCCAAGTGTAACCACCCAAATAAGGAAAGAATACCACTACCAGCACCAATGTCAACAACAACACGATCATGGAAATCGGAATGGTTCTCAATTACTACCAAACAGTTATCAAGATTTCCAGAATTAACTGCACTGTTTTCATTCTGCGCTGCCACTGATTTCTGCACTGGTGGCTGGCTGTCTAACAACAATTTTTGTTGCACGGCCACATCAGCAGCAACTAAAGGCCAGACTGATAATCCAACCAATCTATCTACTTGAGCCCCTGCCCTCTGCCCTTTCTTTCTCAACTTCTGAATGACACATTGAGCATATGCTAATCTCTTTTCAACCAACCCAATATAAGTATCAACAATTGATGAATGCCCAACCTCCAACATCTCAATGCAAACCCCAATCCCATCTTCCAGCTGCTTCCCTTTACAAAATCCTTGAACAAAAACTGTATAGCTGAAAGCATTGGAAGATATACCATTGTTCTACATTTTCCTGAAAACCCCTTTTTCATCTTCAAACTTTAGTGCCTTGCAGAAGCCTTCCACCACAACCATATAGATTACAATTTTAGGGATTGTACCCTTTTTACGCATTACCCAAAATAGTTTCATAGCTTCTTGAATCAAACTGTCCTTGCATAGGCTATCTAGCGCTGCAACGGCATTGCGGATGAGCCCCATTTCTTTCATTTTCCTGAAATTCTCGTCAACATTTTGAGGTGATGGATTCAGCGAGGCAGCTTGTTATGAACACAATAACATTATTATTTTATTATTTTTCTTTAATTTACTTTATTTTATTTCAGTTTAGGCCACAGGGGCATTTTTTGGAATATTTTATTTATAGGGGTATTTTTGTAATATTTTATATTAAACCCTAACTGGGTGAACCCTATTTAAGGGGTAAGAGTAATGAGAAAGACAAGTTTTGAGAATTAGGTTAAATCTAGCAAAAACAGACTTGAGATCACCTTCTTGATCTCAAGGTTAAGGTTTTCCTCAAAAACCCACGTATTCTCTCATCCTCCATTGATCTTCATCTTCCCTATGTCTTCCTACTATCCCTACAGTAATGCATGGAAGACCTATAACCCGTGGTAGATCCCAGATCCTCCCAAAGAATCCTTGTGTCAAATCCGGGACCGTAACAACTAGTGTCAAAGCAGGAACACAATGGGTTATTCTATATCCCAAGAAAGATGGATTGCTATGGGTAAGGAATTGGAAGAAATACGAGCACGGTTAGATGCTTCCATTGAACGTTATGCAAGGGAGGAACTCGTTGCTTCAGCAAAAAAAGGTCACACGACCTCAAATATCCGACCATGAAATATGCGCAAAAGAGGTAGCAGAAGCTATCTCGGATGGGCAGAACGGCCAATGGCCAGAAAATTTGAAGATTTAATCTTCTTTATCGGCCGACGTCCCTGCAGAAGAGGCAGACGCCAAGAAGGACCCTGAAAATCAGAAATTGGAGGGGTATGCGACCACAAACTTATCGGTAAGGGTTGATTTGGGTTCATCCTCAACAAACCCCTCCTCACGGCCAGTAGAAGCGATTCGTCCGACAAGGAGGTGTTTCCGAGAGCCCTCGATCGCGGAAAATAACCAAGAGGAGAAGCCCCAAAGGGTTGCCCTTTGCCACCGGACACGGAGGAGGCTCTGCTGGCGCCGTCAGACACAACTCCGGTGGGATTCGACTTCTGGCCACCACCTCCCACTCGTAATCCACCTCTCGGCTGAACAGAGCAAACCATTGTTCCAAATTGGTGGGGGTAAGTGTATCGGAAATTATTGTTTTTTAGGGGCTTTGCGTTTCTGTGGATGAGCACAATACCTGTGCGGATGTGGATCTTCGAATTGCAGCTGTGGGGTTTAAATTTCTGGATCCCATGTATGTTGTTCGGCCACAAACTTCAATTTCAAAATTTTTGCCTAGTGAGTTTATGTTCCGGGAAGCAGAGAAACACATCCGGTATCGTCTTGGCAAACTTACAGCTGGTGTGTATGCATTCCGAGAGGGAAATTTTCTGGGGATGCCGGGAACGATGGCAAAAAAATTATGGATGTCGTTTTTTTCTTCTCCTGCTGAGACCAGCAGCAGTGTTCTTGTCCATCATTCAATTCATAACCTTGTGTTTAATTTCGTGGATGAATGGTCGGCTGCTCTTACCGTTGAGGGCCTTCATGAAAAAAACATTGATGACAAGGAGGGGGATATTGGGAAGGCTATGAAGAACTCAGCAAGGGAGATGGGAGTGAAGGGAATGTCAGGGTAACAGCCTAGGCCTTGCAGGAGATATTCAAGGATCCATTGGAATTATGTGTGAAGGATGGAGATCTGAGTGGTGTTATGTGTTCTTATAATCACTTGGAAATATGTGTGAAAGATGGAGATCTGAGTGGTGTTATGTGTTCTTATAATCATATCAATGGTGTTCCCTCTTGTGCTGATAACATACTCTTATCTGCAACCGTTGGAGGAGAATGGGCTCTTCATGGATACATTGTTGCCGACTGTGATTCACTTGAAGTCCTGCACCATGGTCACAACTGGCTGAATGATGAACCAGAAGATGCAGTAACACAAACCTTAGAAGCTGGTTTGGATCTGGATTGTGGCGTTTATTACACCAACTATGCCTTCTTTGCTGTCCAGCATGGCAGTCTAGGAAACAGAAGTGGACAAGGCCTTGAGAAATCTCCATGTTGTTCTAATGAGGATTGGGTTCTTTGATGGAAGCCCTGATGGTTACGATTCCCTTGGGATAGAGGATGTTTGCCCCATAGATCATATCAAGCTTGTTGCTAAGGCTGCAAGGGAAGGAATTGTCTTGCTCCAGAATAACCATTCACTTCCTTGGAACCATCAGAAAATGAATTCAGCAAGGGAGATGGAATTGGAGGGACGGTTTAATGTCATCATAGTCAGATTTTGTTCAGATTTTGCTGCAAAAGTTGAGGAGTATATGATTGATGCTCAGGGACACTGTGGCTCTTGTTGGGCATTTGGTGCCGTAGAATCACTATTAGATCGATGCTGCATCCATCTTACTGTGAGCATTTCCCTATCTGTGAACAATGCGTTCACATGTTGTGGGTTTAGATGTGGATATGGTTGTGATGGGGTCTATCCTTATTGTGCATGGCCGTACTTTTTTCAGAATGGAGTTGTTACCGACAAGAGTGACCCTTATTGTGATGACATTGGTTGTGGACATCCGGGTTGTGAACCTGTGTATTCCACCCCTAAGTGTGCAAAGAGGTGTACTATGAATGTCATACTCTTCAGGCAAGAGAGTTATTTTGCTTACCTAATTGGAGTAAGGGAACCTGAATTTTATGGGGCAATAAACATTGCTTCTGGAAAATCCATCCTCTTTGCTCCCAGGTTGATTGTTGATTATGTTGTTTGGCTGGGAGAAATAAAGCCCTTATCATACTTCAACCAAAGATACATGGTCAACATGGTTTGCTACACTGATCAGATGGTGAAGGTGCTTTATGATCACTACCAAGGATTGGGAAAGCCATTCTTGTTTCTCTTGTACGGGCTTAATACTGATAGCAACAAATTTTCCAAACCTGCAGAGCTTGAGGAAATGGAGAAGTTTGAAATAGACTGTAGTACATTGCATCCTTTCTTGACTGAATGCCGTATATTTAAGTCGGGAATGGAGCTTGAACTCATATAGTATGGTAATGATATAAGTTTGGAGGCTCATATTGAGGTTATGCTCAAAACAAAATTGGGCATGAAAGAGTATCAGTTGGGGATCATGTTTCTCCATCCTATGTACATGTATGGAGGCAGTAGATATTGTTCATACACATGCATATGTGCTACTAGTGAAAGTAGCTCTGTTCTTCATTATGGGCATGCTGCTGCTCCAAATGACAGGATCTTACACGATGGTGACATGACACTTCTAGATATGGGAGCTGAATACCATTTTTATGGTTCTGACATAACTTGTTCTTTTCCTGTGAATAGTAAATTTACGAGTGATCAACTTCTTATCTATAATGCAGTCATTAAGGCCCATAATGACGTTGTCTCTACAATGAGATCTGGAGTAAGCTGGATGGACATGCACAAGCTAGCAGAGAAAGTTATTCTTGGGTCATTGGTGGCTGGTGGCTTAATTAATGGTGATGTTGATGATATGATGGCTGAGAGATTGGGTGCTGTTTTCATGCTTCATGGTCTTGGGCACTTCCTTGGGATTGCTACTCATGATCCGGAGGGCTGTGCTAAGGAGTTGGAGAGGCCAAAAGAACCGGGGTTGAGTGCTTTGCGGAGTGCTAGAAAAGTTGAAGAGGGCATGGTCTCCAGCGTTGATATGAAGAAAGTGTATGCTGAGCTTGCACGACCTGGTGGTTGGTATGATCCATACATGCTTGAGGTAGGAAATGGAGGTATGACCAATGATGAATACATCACACACTTCAATTTATGGGTTACCTGTAAGGCACCTCTCCTAATCGGATGTGATGTGTGGAATGCCACCAAGGAAACCTTGCAAATTATTGGCAATAAGGAAGTGGTAGCAGTGAACCAAGATCATCTTGGTGTTCAAGCTAAGACAGTTCGCATGGAGGGAGATCTTGCGATATGGGCTGGACCACTCTCCAACTATAGGATAGTTGTGCTCTTAGTCAATCGTCGCCCTAGGTATTTTGAAATTACTACCACCTGGGGATGAGGAGGTCTAGCAGCGAAACATAAAACTGCAAGAGGGAGATCCAAAAAAAAAAAAATGCTTCTCTAGGTGGATGTTTTAGTTTTGTAAGCCAGAGGGCTGCCACAGATACTGTGGTTGACGCTTGAGAAAGGATGGAGACCTCGGCACGGGCACGTAGACCTAACTTTGAGCTTGAGGACAAGCTCGTTCTTCTAGTGGGGGTGTAATGTTATGAACACAATAACATTATTATTTTATTTTTTATTTAATTTACTTTATTTTATTTCAGTTTAGGCCACAGGGGTATTTTTTTGGAATATTTTATTTATAGGGGTATTTTTGTAATATTTATATTAAACCCTAACTGGGTGAACCCTATTTAAGGGGTAAGAGTAATGAGAAACACAAGCTTTGAGAATTAGGTTAAATCTAGTGTAAACAGGCTTGAGATCACCTTCTTGATCTCGAGGTTAAGGTTTTCCTCAAAAACCCACATATTCTCTCATCCTCCATTGATCTTCGTCTTCCCCATGTCTTCTTACTATCCCTACAGTAATGCATGGAAGACCCATAACCTGTGGCAGATCCCAGATCCTCCCAAAGAATCCTTGTGTCAGATCCGAGACCGTAACACAACTACATGTATTTCAGAGTCTGTGGTGGAATTTTCTTGGAGGGGATTTGCTGTCGTCTGGTTACAGTGTTTTTCAGTACCCAGTTCAAATAGATCATCGTATGAATCTTGTGGCTCCCCCTTTCGTTCCCTAAGGGTTCCTTGGGACAAATGCAACTCAGAATCTATACGAGCAGCATACATAACAGCCAAAAAATTTAAACCAACCTGTTGAAATGGACTGCTACTGTTGGAACAATGACCCGAAACAGTCACATTGTTGCAGTGTTCATCCAAAACTAGATAATTCATCCCAGAAAAATTGATATAATTCCTCCACAGAAAAATTGACAACACCCCGTTATCAATTTGACTACTCAAAAGAATTCTATCTCCATTCAGCAAAGAATCTGAAACATGTCCTTCATCCATGCGTGCAATAGAAATTGGAAGAGGCTCATTGCTACTGTTCTCTGTAGTAGAAAAATCAAACAACATCCAAAACATATTTCATGGCCGAGCAGCATACATGGGATCCAAAAAATTAAACCCAAGGTGTTCAAATTGACTATTACTGCTGGAAAAATGAAAAAGAACAAACACACTGGTTCTGTTCTCATCAACCGTAATAAAAATTATCACCCATAGAATTTTCTATACCGTTTCTAGAAAACCCAAAAGTTTTCCATCTCGCATTGCATACAAACAAACCCGAGTTCCATCAAAATTGCTCAGTTGCTCTACTTCACAGAACAGAAAGCCTCTGTCCCCAATTTTCGTGCAGCATTGCTGCTGCTCAGGCCCTTGGAGCCCTATCAACCTCATGGAACAACCGATTTGACCAAAAAATAGACCAATTTTCATAAGCTTATCCCAATTTTGTTGAAGATGGTTCCCCGCTGAGCTTCCGAGGGCGAGGTTGAGTGGATATTTGTCCGACGGAGCCAACGGAGTCTCCCCCTTCTCCGACGTTGAACAACAACCCTTGGAGGCTTCACCGCTTGGAGATTTTTTGAGACAGAGGGCTCTCAAAAACCCATCCTGGTCGGAAGAAGCGCCGAAAATATTACCTTCTTTTGTTTGGCAAGGAGTTTGGCTTGCCGTGAGCCTCGTTGGCATGATTTTGGAATGTCTGGGTTCCCTTGCCCTGCTCGAGATTGTTGCGCATGGCGTCCTTGCTCGGAGATTGCCATTGTCCCCAATTTTGGATCAGAGGTCTTACCCAATTCGTCCAATGTCTGCGAGGTTTTAACAGAATACCCATCCAATTTTGGATTTCCCGGGTCTGATTTTGAAAGTTTGGAGTCCTGCTGTCTGATTTTGAAAGTTTGGAGTCTGATTTCAGATTTGTGTCCCTAATTTTGAATGTCATTGCCGCTGGAGTGGCAGAGGGCTCTGGGAATTTTTGCGTCTCCTACCCGTCCGAGACAACGTCTCTTGCGACTATAACAACGATTTTATTATCTATCGCAGCAACCATTTTAATGGAAGATTGATGCATCTCGTCTTGCAGCTCACGCAAATATTGATACATCTTACCTGTTGATGTCCGCAAATCCTGTAGTATGACAAATATTTCCTCTTGGGTTGAAGAATCCATCAATGTGTTCCTGCTCTGATACTAGTTGTTAAGCACCTAGCCAATACTACCCAAAAGATCAACCTGGTAGGTAGCGGAAAGCCAAGTACTTAACCTAGGACCATAACACTCTGTCTTTATTAAAGACACAACGAAGGGCAAGGTAATTCTAGCCATATATGTTGATGATATTACATTATTATAACTAGCAGTGATCTCGAGGGCATCCAAAAGACAAAAGAAATAATATGTACTGAATTCAAGACAAAGGATCTCAGACTGGTCAAATATTTTTTTGGTATTGAAGTACTACAATCTAGACATGGAATTATATTATCTAAAAGGAAGTATGTCCTTGACCTACTGAAGGAGACCGGAATGCTGGGATGTAGACCAATAGAAATTCCAATGGACTCGAATACAAAATTATGTGCAGGTGCTGGAGAAGAAGTAGATATTAGAAAATATCAAAGATTGGTAGAAAGACTTATTTATCTCTACGTAAATATTTCATATGCAGTCTGTGTGGTAAGTCAATATATGCACAAACCACAACTCAGTCATTGGCAAACACTAGAACGGATACTACAATATCTAAAAGGAGCACCAGGAAGACGGTTGTTCTATAAAAATCATGGACACATCAACATCGAAGGATTCTCAGATGTAGACTAGGCTAGATCCCCGGATGATCGAAAATGTACTTTGGGATATTGTACGATGGTTGGAGGAAACTTGGTTACATGGAGCAGCAAGAAACAGAATGTAGTTGCAAGGTCTAGTGCAGAAGTAGAGTACAAAGCCATAGCACACACAGTTAGTGAACTGCTATGGATCTGATCTCTCCTAACTGAATTGGGTTTTTACAAAGAAGCTCCTATCAATCTATATTGCAATAATCAGGCCGCAATTCACATCACATCAAATCTAGTCTTCCATGAGAGAACAAAGCATATATAAATAGATTGACACTGCATACGAGAAAAATTCACTACCGACATTTTATCTCTCCAGCATGTATCTTCACAGAACCAAGTTGTAGACATTCTCACCAAACCAGTCACTCACAAAATTTTGTCCAACATTTGCAGCAAGCTGGGCATTTGTAATGTTTTCTCACCCTCAGCTTCAGGGGGAGTGTTACAAGGTGGGACCCACCATGGCCCCACAAGCTGGTGGGACCCACCATGAGCTCAAGAGGTGTCAACAAGAGTCCTCATACAAAGTGGCTCTAGCTAAGGGATAAGGAACGTGTGCTAGAATTAAATAGAAGATTTGAAGATCAAGTGTGACCCACAAAGATACCACGAGCCGGTATCTCTATCTACATGAGTTGGAAGATCATGTGGGACCCACAAAATAAGAACAAGAGTTGGCTCGCTAGCTTGATTCACGTCCTTAAAGAAGGTGTTTGTTGTTGAGTTAAATTAGTCTCTTAAATAGATAATATAATCTTATCATAATAGTCTTATCTTAGAGAGTTCTAGTTGGAATGTAATTAGTAGTCCTAAGGTAAGTTGTTGTACATAGACTCTATCACCTCCTCAACTATAAATAGAGATGATTGTAACTCAGAATTTATCAAGCAACTTTCTTATTTTTTTTCTTCTCTCTTGTGTGAAGTTCGCTCTCTACTCTCTTTTATTTTCCTTCTCTTGTCTCTCTACCCGAGAGCTCTTCTCTTTTTCCTTTTTTTCTTTCTCTCTCTCCTTGCTAGAGGTATTATTCGTGGGGTCCCAAATTCAACACAAGTAGAATCCAATTGCAGCTAAACTACCCTTATCCTAGTTACACCCAAAACTGAACACTAAAATATAAGTTCTAGAACAATTGAATAACTAAACATAAATAGATGACTAACAAAACTAAAACACCTTTAACTGAGACTCTTCTATGAGACCCCCTCTTGTGAGACTCCTGTAATACTCAACCATATTAATTTTGGCTCTGTGAGACTTTTTACTATGAGATTCATGTAAGACTCTTCCATATCTGCTATTGAATACTCCCCCTCAAGATGGAGTTTATAACTTCAGCTTGCAATGAAAAGGATTATTGGTCTTCAATTTTCTTTTGATGAATTTTTTTTCATAGATGTAAAAACTTCATGCTATGTGCTCTCCCTTTCTTGAATATTTTGGTCACATAAAAATTACCACAACATGTGGAATAAAATACCTCTTTCTTGTACTTCTTCATCTATTTCTCCCCCTCAAGCTGGGAATAAAAAGGGTATATAGATATGCAATGGAGCTCCATCATGCCATTTTTGTTAAATCCCATTTATGCTAGGAGGGTTGTGCCAAAAGATATGCAGTGAATTCAAGATATGTAATCAAATCAAACAAAAGATATACAATGAATTCAAGACAAAAGACTTGGGACTACTCAAGTACTTACTAGGTATTAAAGTTCTTCTGTTTAGGCATAACGTTATCCTATCACAAAGAAAATATGTACTTGACTTACTCAAAGACTCAAAAATGATGGGATCTAGCCCTACTGACACACCAATGGTTACAAATGTGAAATGATGTGTAGGCTTTGGTGAAGATGTTGATGTGGGAAAATACCAAAGGCTGGTCCAAAAACTAATTTATCTTACAGTGATTAGAAAAAATATCTCATTTACAGTTAGTGTTGTGAGCTAATATATGCACAAACCTTAGATCTCTCACTGGCAGGCACTAGAAAGAATCCTCATATACTTGTAGAAGGCTCCAGGAAGAGGGCTTTTATATAAGTGCCACGGTCATCTCACTGTTAAAATCTTTGCTGAAGCATATTGGGTT
The DNA here is from genome assembly GCF_029961685.1 of Aristolochia californica. Lineage (NCBI taxonomy): Eukaryota > Viridiplantae > Streptophyta > Magnoliopsida > Piperales > Aristolochiaceae > Aristolochia > Aristolochia californica. Next base: position 35,089,137 of record NW_027182279.1, on the reverse strand, counting down.
GGATATTTTGTGTTAAGTTGTGGAGCCTAATCAACGCCTTATGCTAAGTCGGTAGGCAGATCGACCTTCGCAGTAAGATTGCCGTGGGGGTTGGAGGGGGAGGTAGGGAGCCCCCAAAAGGTCCAAGATATATTTATTGTTGTTTCATTAAGGGAAATTTGGGAATTTCATTCTAGTAAAGCGGTTGCCCTAGTTTTTTCTTTATAATTAGGGGGGAGAGGGGGAGGGGGGGGGGGGGGGGGGGATCATCATTCGAAGTAGCATCTTGAGTTGCAGTTGGAGAAAGGTTAGAGAAAAACACATGTAAGTATGTGAGTTTTCTCTTGTTACAATGTGGGACCCACCATGGTGCACGAGCTGGTGGGACCTACCATAAGGACGTGGGATGCTAAGAAGAGTCCTTACCCAAGATAGAATGAGTTAAGAGATAAGAAACACAAGCTGGAATAAGTTAGAAGACTTGAAGATTAAGTGGGACCCATAAAGATACCATGAGCTGCAAGATCATGAGGGACCCACAAAGATCAGACCACAAGCCAACCTCCTCTCTTATGTCCACTTGATTGAAGAAGAGTTAGAGTTCAAGTTATATTAGACCTCTATGTTGAATTTAGGATCCATTTTCCAATATTATGAGCAAGAGAAAGGAGAAAGAAAAAGAAGAAAAGGGAAGAAAATCTCTCGGGTAGAGAGAAGAAAAAAAAAAAAAGATGTGAGCCAAGCAAAGAGAGAGAAATATTTACTCAAGAAGGAGATGTGTAACTTGATTAATTCTGAATTACAACACCTTTATTTATAGTAGAGGAAGAGATCCTTATACAATTAGCCTTTCAATATCCTAATTACATTCCAACTCTAACTCTCTAAGATAAGTTTATCAACACAATCTACTAGAAGTCTAATATGAGTTGAACTAGAACTCTTCTTCAATAACGTGAATATAAGGGAGGAGGCCAGCTCATGGCCTTATCCTTGTGAGTTCTACATGATCTTCCAGCTCATATTGATAAGGTTGCCAGCTCATGGTATCTTTGTGGGTCCCACTTGATCTTCAAGTCTTCTAACTCATTTCAGTTTGTGCTTCTTATCTTCTTAACTCATGCTAGCTTGGGTGAGGACTCTTCTTGGTGTCCCACGTCCTCATGGTGGGTCCCACCAGCTCGTGCACCATGGTGGGTCCCACATTTTAACTCTCCCCCTCAAGCTAGGGGTGAGAAAACATCATAAATGCCCAGCTTGCTGCAGATGGTAGACATAATCTTGTGAGTGACCGGCATGGTGAGAATATTTACAAATTGATATATGCCTTAGAGATAAAAAAAACCAGCTAGGAAATTTTCTCGTATAAAATGGCAGTCCACTTCAATATGCTTTGTTCTTTCATGGAAGAGTGGATTTGATGTAATGTGTATTGCTGCTTGATTATCACAATATAGATCTATTAGAGCTTCTTTGTAGAATCCCAATTCAGTGAGAATAGATCTTATCCATAGGAATTCACTAATAGTGTCTGCCATGGCTTTGTATTCTGCTTCTGCACTAGACTGTGCTACTACATTTTACTTCTTGCTTTTCCATGTAACCAAATTCCCTCCAACCATCGTACAAATTCTGAAGTAGATTTTTTGTCATCCGGGGATCCGGCCCAGTTTGCATTTGAGAATCCTTCGATGTTGAAGTGACCATAGTTTTTATAGGGAAGCTCTCTACCTGGAGCTTCTTTCAGATACCGTAGTATCCTTTCAAATGCTTGCCAATGACTAAGTTGTGGCTTGTGCATGTATTGACTTACCACACTTACTGCATATGATATATCCAGCCTTGTTACACATAGATAAATAAGGCTTCCCACTAGTCTTTGATATTTTCTAATATCAACATCTTCTCTAGTGCCTCCACATAATTTTGTATTTGAGTCCATATGAGTGTCTGCTGGTTTGTATCCCATCATTCCTGTCTCCTCTAGTAGATCAAGGGCATACTTCCTTTGGGATAGCACAATCCCATGTATGGATTATAATACTTCAATACCCAAAAAATATTTGAGTAGTCCAAAATCCTTCATCTTGAATTCAGCAGATATTTTTCCTTTGTTTTTTGAATGCCTTTAGAATCACTACCAGCTAAAATGATATCATCAACATATACAACTAGAATTACCTTACCTCTCGGTGTGTTTTCAAAAAATACTGAGTGATCTCCAGAGCATCTGTAAAAGCCGGCCCGTATGAGGGCTTGACTAAATTTCTCAAACCATGCCCGAGGGGAATGCTTTAGACTATACAAAGATTTTTTGAGGAGGCAAACTGACTCCCCCTCAACCACATACCCAGGTGGTTGTTGCATATAAATTTCTTCTTTAATATTCCCATTCATAAATGCATTTTTCAAAGTTGATATATCGGCCATGATGAATTGGCCGCTAGAGATAATAATATACGTACCGAGTTCATTTTTTCCACTATAGAGAAGATTTCTTCATAATCAATTCCATAACACTGAGCATAACCTTTGGCAACTACTCGAGCCATCAATTGTGCAATTGAACCATCTGGATTATGTTTGACAGTATAAAACCACTTGCAACCAATGAGTTTTTTATTTTTTGGAACAGGAACCAGTGACCATGTCTAATTGTCATTAAATGATTTCATTTCTTCATCCATTGTTGCCTTCTACCGTGGATGTTGTAGAGCCTCCTGATAGGACTGTGGAACAGATATGGAGGAAATAGAAGAAATAAGCTGACAACATAAAGGTGGTGAGAGGAGATGATGAAACACAAAATTTGAAATGGGATGAGAAGTAGAATTTCTAGTGCATGATCTAGGTTCTTTCCTTATAGTAATAGGACAAGTATCATATTGAGGGCCAAAAATAATTGGGGATGAAGGACATACCTCTATTGGATTTGTTAACTCGGTAGTTGTGGTGTCGGCCACTAGCTGTGGGTGTTGAATAATCTTTGTATCATGGGGCACAACCTGTCGAGGGGAACTTGGTATTGAGGATAGACAAGGAGGAGCACTATCAGAATAAAATGAGTCTTCAAAATATGTTACATCCTTCGACACAAATAAACGTTGAAGAGTGGGACTATAACAAACATAACCCTTTTGTGTGAGCGAGTATCCCAAGAAGATACACTTGATAGATTTAGGATCAAGTTTGTTGTGTCTAGGATATAAATTATGAACAAAGCACTGACATCCGAAGAATTTCAAAGGTATTGAAAACAGATCATCATTTGGTAATAATCTAGAATAAGGAGATTTATTACCAAGAATGGAAGATGGTAGACGATTTATAAGAAAGCAAGCCATAAGGACTGCATGAGGCCAATAAAAATATGGAACTTTCATGGCATATAATAAACCTTGAGCTACTTCAAGAATATGACGATTTTTTTCATTCGGCTACACCATTTTTTCGAGGAGTGTAGACACATGATGTTTGATGGATAATGCCATTTTCTTGACAAAAAGAGTCAAGGTCTTTGGAAACATATTCTTTGGCATTATCAGACCAGAGAATTTTTATTTTCTGACCAAACTGTGTGAGTACCATAGCATGAAATGACTTAAAAATAAATGGTATCTCAGAACGCTCCTTAAATATAAACAACCAAGTTGTGTGAGTGAAATCATCTGTTGAATTTATGGAAAAGTGAAATATTTCATTGACATCAATAACTAGTTGTAATAAGAGTACATGAACCTCTATTTATAATAGAGGAAGGTTGTAGAGTCCAATTACAATAAAACTACCCTTGTCCCAATTATACCCAAACTCTAACACTTAAGGTAAGTCTTAACATAATTAGGTAACTCAATATTCATAAAAGAAAAATATAACTTAAACTAAAACTCTTTTTGGTCGTGACCCTAAGATAAAGATACTTTTGGGAGTCCTTCTTGATCTTCCAACTGATGTGATAAGGATGCCAACTCTTGGTAATCATTGTGGGTCCTACTTCTTATGGGCTTGGGCCCATCTTGTGGGCCTTCCTTTGTCATGTGACCCATCTTATAATAATCTTACATATGTGGGCCTTCCTTGGTTGTTTGGGCTTGATCTTATCTTCCAACACTCCCCCTCAAGCTGGGGGTGAGAGAACAACATGAAGTTCCAACTTGTTGCAAATGATGTATAAAATATTTTTGTATAAAATGACACATCTTCCAATATGCCTTCATCTTCCAACATTCCCCCTCACGCTGTTACATCCTTCCATGAGACCCTGTGACATTATAAGTGAGAGTAAAAATCACTCCTAGCCGGTAAACCATTGCTTCATACTCCAGTCTTAATGCTGGATGTAGGGCACACTCCACTGCTATCGGTAGTGTGTCTATCGGCATTGCTTTGAAGTGTCCACCATAGTGTCCCTCCATAGGACAACGATGCTCAAGTGGTAGGAGACATAAAAGCCATTACAAGGGAGGGGGGGGGGGGGGGGGGGGGGGGGGGGAAGGGATAACGTAGATGTAATCATAAGTTTCTCCTTCAAGGACTTCCAACCACAAATAATTTTCATCTTTTTGACGGGGATGAAGTTCCTCCATCGTGGACTCCCAACCACAAATAATTATCATCTTTTTGACAGGGATGAAGTTCCTCCGTCATGGACTTCCAACCATAAATAATTTTCATCTTTTTGACGGGATGAAGTTCCTCCGTCGTAGACTCCCAACCACAAATAATTTTCATCATTTTGACTGGGATGAAGTTCCTTCGTCGTGGACTCCCAACCACAAACAATTTTGATCTTTTTGACGGGGTAAAATAAATGATGACATGAGGCCACCTCTTATTCAATAATAATGTCCCCAAAGAGACATAATAGCTGTAGCTGAATATAACACGACCATCTTCCAACACATATAACATGAACCAAATAGTAAATTTTGTCAAAGAACCCATGAAATAATCCGATATAAAAATTTCTTCTTTGATGCACAAACTTCATCTTTTGTGCTCCCCATTTCTTGAATATTTTGGTCACATAAACTTATCCAACACATAAGGAATAAAATACCTCTTTCTTGTTCTTGTTCTACTTCTCCCCCTCAAGCTGGGAGGTAATGGCAGTGATCCCAGCTTGAACCAAATATCATAGAAGTAACAATAATCCTAAATAATAGAGATTTTTAAATAAGCCCTCAAACCAGGGAGAAGTGAGATATTTTCCTGATATATCAACTCAAACAGTGACGCAAAACAATCTGCATAAATTCGGATTTTTCAATACAATAGGATACCAGCATGACCATTGATGCTTCCAATTCAAATATATCTTTCAATATAGATCAGATTGATATGAAATTGTTTCCTTCTGAAACTAGACTTAAATAACTTTCATAAAAGTATGATTTAACTTCATTAAATATAATTATCATAAGATAAAGAATTTGATAATTTTCGGTCTCTGTCATCTGACTGAACTAAGTTCTATTTCTCATTTTTTTTCAGAACGACCATTGACTCTTCCAAGATCAATATCTCCTTATAAAAAAATCATACCAAGAATTGGTTGAATAGATAAGAAAATAGACTTACTTATCTTTCGTTTGATATATAATTCTCCATATAAAGTCTCTTTCTTGATAATAATCTTATATATGTATACCTTCCTTGGTCGTTTGGGCTTGATCTTATCTCCCAACATCATCAATAAATGTAATAACATATTTTGCTTGAGAAATGTTGGAGACACTCAAGGGCCTCCAAACATCAGTATGAATTAAAGAAAATGGAGTAACACTTTTGACTTCTGGACGAGGAGAGTATGTACTCCTTTAATATTTACTCAATTGACAAACCTCAAAATGAAATTCTGACCTTACTTTAAGAGAAGGAAACATATAATGAAGAGACTGTGTAGACGGATGTCCCAACTGATTGTGACATATCCTTGTCTCATTTTTTAGTAGTAAAAATCATATTCATTTTTGCCACGTCCAGGTAGTAAAGCCCCCCTTGTTCATGGCCTCCACCAATCACTTGCTTCGTTATAAGATCCTAAAATACACATGAAGTGGGTGAGAAGGTAACAAAGCAATTAAAATATTTTGTCACCTGACTAATAGATAATAGATTCAAAGGGAAAGTAGGAACGAAAAGAATATCAGCGAGCAGAAGTGATGGTGTGATAGAAGTGGATCCTTTCCCTTGGACTTTGGTTTGAGATCCGTCAGCTATGGTAACAAACTTGTGTGAAAGACTTGGAGAAGAATCCAGCATTGTCTTCATTTTCTGAAATAGCTAACACTCTTCTTCAGTAAAAAAATTTTGTGCTGCCGATTTTGAGGGCTGGTCTTCTTTTGTATCACTTACAAAGGCTTGATTAGCCTTTGTCAATTCTATCTATCCATTGGCTTTATAACATATTTCTTTATAATGACCATATTATCCACAGTAACTGTATGCCTTGTAATCCTTGTAATATCATTGATCTATAGTGTGGCCAAATTTCTTACAATGAGTATATTCTTTCCCATCTGCTCTGCCATCACTAGTCCTTCCACCTCTTCCTCAACCTCCTCTATAACCTCTACCTTGGCCACGACTGCGGTTAGATGATGTTCCTCTATGATCGGAATACATAGCGGATGATACTTCAGTAGTGGAGGAAGAAGTGTCTGGAATATGGAGTAGTGTTGCTCAGACATCATCAAACTTGGGGACAACAGAAGCACTCAGAAGTTGACTCTTGGCAATCTCAAGATGGGTTTAATATTTGCAAGGCAAATAGCAGTAATTAAGGCTTCCTTCTGCTTGTCTAGGATATAAATATATGTGGTTGAAAGCTGAGCTGACTTCCACTCTTGAAGAAAACCTCTAAAGCGGGTAAAGTACTCATGGATATTTTCTCCTTCTTTAGTATTCAACAACCTTTGGAGAATATCATATGGTCTATGTAGAGTATCCAGGCCAGAGTACAGTTTAGCACATGTCTCCCAAATTTGGTTAGAAGTGTCAAGATGAATGAGATTGTTGGAGACATGTTCTTCCATGTTGTTGATTAGCCGAGTAACCACTAAAGTATCATTTTCAACCATTTTTTATAAAAAATACCATCTTCATCAATACGTGGTCCTTGGGTGGTGAGGTGACCAAGTAGGTCTTTTGTTATAAGAAACTTCTGAACCGATGTGGATCAACTCATAAAATTTGATACCCCATGTAAGGGTATAGTGGTAATTCTCAGTATATCACTTTTGATATTCATATTCTCTTCGGCCTTGATAGGCCCTTCTTCAAGAAAAAAAATCTAACAATAACACCAAGTAGTATTCTTCAAACAACTTGATGTATGGGGAACTTTTAGCATTGATGCTAAATTATTATTCTGATTTTTTTTCTCTAATACCACTCATCAGAGACTCAATAACAATCTTCTATATTAGGGGACTCTTTTTCCCATGAAAACAAATTCCAACAATCTGATCATGGACTGGTCTCGGTTAGCAGAATTTCCAAACCGACAAAACTGTTTTGATAACTTCTTCTAGATGGAGAGACATGCATATCCACAATATAATATGATGGAAAGTAATCACATACTCATCTTTAAATCATCTTCTAAATTCAGAAACCAGTAACATGAAGGAAAAAAAATTAAGCACTTATCTCACGGTTTTTGATCTTTCTTCATAAAAGAGCCTTCTTTGAGTGGTGTTGATCATCACTTCTTTAGAGCATTCCATTTGATTAGAGATCCTAAATTTAATGCTCTGATACCATGTTGAATTTAGGATCTATTTTCTAATATTCTAAGCAAGAGAAAGGAGAAAGAAAAATGTTGAATTTATGGAAAAGAGAAAAAACTTCATTGACTTATTATAATAAGAGTACATGAACCTCTATTTATAATAGAGGAGGTAGTAGAGTCCAATTACAATAAAACTAGCTTTGTCCCAATTACACCCAAACTCTAACACTTAAGGATAAGCCTTAGCATGATTAAATAACTCAATATAAATAAAAGACTAACATATTTCAAACTTCTAGGATGTGACCATAAGATAAAGATGCCTTTGTGATTTCTTCTTGACCTTCCAACTTATGTTATAAGGATGCCAGCTCATGGTAATCATAGTGGGTCCTACTTATTATGGGCTTGGACCCATCTTATGGGTCTTCTTTGGTCATGTGACCCATCTTATAATACTCTTAGATATATGGATCTTCCTTGGTCGTGTGGGTTTGGGCCCTATCTTCCATCACTCCCCCTCAAGTTGGGGGTGAGAGAACATCAAGAACTTCCAACTTGCTGCAAATGATGTATAAAATCTTTTTTTGATAAACTGGCAGTCATCCAATCTTCCAACACTCCCCCTCATGTTGGTGCTCTTTTCCATGAGACCCAGCTGGCCAATTCAAGGGGTTATAACATAGATGTAATAATAAGTTCCTCTGTCATGGTGTCCCAATCGTTGACATTTGATATTTTTGACGGGGTATTAAGTTCCTCCGTCATGGAATCCCAGCCATTGACACTTGATATTTTTGACGGGGTATTAAGTTCCTCTGTCATGGAATCCCAATCATTGACACTTGATATTTTTGATGGGGTAATAAGTTCCTCCGTCATGGAATCCCAACCATTGACACTTGATATTTTTACGGGGACAAATAAATAATGGTATGAGGAAAGATACCAAAGGCCACCTCTTCTTCAATAATAATGTCTCATCTAAAGAGACATAATAGCAGCAATTGTAATGTAACATGACCATCTTCCAACAAGTATAACACAAACCAAAATAATAAACCTTGTAGAATGACCCATGAAATAATCATAATCCGATATAAATATTTTTTCTTAGATGCATAAGCTTTATCTTTTGTGCTCCCCCTTTATTGAATATTTTGGTCACATAAAACTTATCCATACCATATGGAATAAAATACCTCTTCCTTGTACTTCTTCTACTTCTGGGAGGTAATGGTAGTGATCCCAGTTTGAACCAAATATGAATGATGTAACAATAAGCCCAAATAATATAGATGTAGTAATAAGCCTTTAAACTAGGGAGAAGTGAGATATTTTCCTGATATAGCAACTCAAACAAGGACGCAAAACAAAGGGCATAAATTCGGATTTTCCATACGACAGAATACCAATATGACCTTTGATTCTTCCAATCCAAATATATCTTTAAATATAAATAAGATTGACATAAAATTTTCTTCGTATGAAACTAAACTTAAATAAATTTCATCAAAGTATAAATTTACTTCATAAAATATAATTACCAGAAGATAAATAATCTGATATATTTCGGTCTCTGTCATCTGGATGAACTAAGAATTGTTTCTCCTTTTTTTCTAGAATGACCATAGGATCTTCCAAGATCAATATCTACTTATAAAAAAATCATACTAAGAAATGGTTGAATAGTTAAGAAAATATACTTACATATCTTTCTTTTGATATATAATTCTTCATATAAAGTTTGTTTCTTGATAGCATAAAATACCTTGGAAGTTGAAGCTTTCTGCTGCTGCTCGAACCTCTTTTTAATTTGACCTTTTCTGCTTCCAATATCGATTTATCTTTGTAGATAACTCAGTTAAAAAATTGGTTAAATATTTACAAGAATAGACTTACAAATAGTTATTTTGATATATATTTCTCCATATAAAGTCTCATTCTTCCTACCATAAAATACCTCAGAATCTGAAACTTTCTACTGCTGCTCGCACCTTTTTGCAATATGACCTTCGTTCATTCAAATATTGATATCTCTGTATAGATAACTTCATTTGGAACAAATCATTTTTCCTTGGAAATTAGACTCAAATATATTTCCACCAATATATATTTTTCAATATGAAAATCTCAGTATAGAAGTGAAAAATTCAAATCAAACTACAGGTGTAGGGACTGAAAAAATATAACTATGAACCTAGATATAGGGTTTAGGGTTTAGAGAAAAGGATCTCATTACCTCTGTGGGTTGACCACATCAACTCATAGAACCTGCTCTGATACCATTTTGAATTTATGTATAAGAGAGAAACTTCACTGACTTATTATAATCAGAGTACATGAACCTCTATTTATAATAGAGGAAGGTAGTAGAGTCCAATTACACCCAAAGTCTAACACTTAAGGATAAGCCTTAACATGATTAAATAACTCAATATAAATAAAAGACAAACATAACTTAAACTAGAACTCTTCTAGGACGTGTCCATAAGATAAAGATGCCTTTGTGAGTTCTTTTTGATCTTCCAACTTATGTGATAAGGATGTCTGCTCGTGGTAATCATAGTGGGTCCTACTTCTTATGGGCTTGAGCCCATATTTTGGGCCTTCTTTGGTCATGTGGCCCATTTTATAATACTCTTAGATATGTGGGCCTTCCTTGGTCGTGTGGGCTTGGGCTCTATCTTCCAACAAAAAAGAAGAAAAGGGAAGAAGAACTCTCGGGTAGAGAGAAGAAAAAAAAGAAAAGAGAGATGTGAGCCAAGCAAAGAGAGAGAGATTTACTCAAGAAGGAGATGTGTAACTTGATTAATTCCTAATTACAATACTTCTATTTATAGTAGAGGAAGAGATCGAGTCCTTATACAATTAGCCTGTCAATCTCCTTATTACATTCCAACTCTAACTCTCTAAGATAAGTCTATCAATGAACTAGAACTCTTCTTCAATAAAGTGAATATAAGGAAGGTGGCCAGTTCGTGGCCTTATCCTTGTGGATCCCACATGATCTTCCAACTCATATTTATAAGGTTTCCAGCTCGTTGTAACTTTGAGGGTCCCACTTGATCTTCAAGTCTTCTAACTCATTTCAGTTTGCACTTCTTATCTTCTTAACTCGTGCTAGCTTGGGTGAGGACTCTTCTTGGTGTGCTACATCCTCATGGTGGGTCCTACTAGCTCGTGCACCATGGTGGGTTCCACATTGTAACACTCTAGTAGATTGTGTTATCTTCCATGATAGACTTATCAGCGAGAGTTAGAGTTGGAATGTAATTAAGAAACTTAAAGGTTAATTGTATAAGGACTCTATCACTTCCTCTACTCTAAATAGAGGTGTTTTAATTCAGAATTAATCAAATTCTACAATTCTTTCTTGAGTAAATCTCACTCTCTTTGCTAGGAGCACACCTTGTTTCTCTTCTCCTCTTCTCTCTACCCGAGAGCCTTCTTCCCCTTTTCTTCTTTTTCTTTCTCTCTTCCTCTGTTCGGGATATTGGACAAGGGGTCCTAAACTCAGCATGGTTTCAGAGCATTAAATTTAGGATTCCCAAATCAAAAGGAATACTCCAAGAAGATATGATCAATGCCACTCATAGAAGGCTCCTTGTGAAGGAAGATAAAAAAGTGTGAGATAAGTTCCTAGTTTCCAAATTTAGAAGATGAGTTAAAGATGATTATGTGAATGTTTTTCATCTTATGAGATTATGTATATGAATGCCTCTTGATCTAGAAGAAGCTATCAAAGTATTTTTGTCATTTTGGAATTCTGTCTAATCGAGACCAGTTCATGAAAAAATTGTTGAAATTTTTTTTTTTATGGGAACAAGATTGTCCTGATATAGAAGATTGATATTGATTTTCTTATGAGTGATTATTCAGGAAAAAAAATTAGAATAATGATTATTTAGCATCAATGCTAAAGTTCTCCATGCACCGAGGTTTTTGAAGATTACTTCTTGGTTTTTTATTAAAATTTATTGGAGATTTGTTTTCGTTGAAGTGCCTATTATGGCTGAATAAAAAAATGAGTAACAAAGGTGATATACTCAAAATTACCACTATACCCTTACAAAGGGTACCAAATTTTATGAGTTGGCCAACATCGGTTCAGAGGTTTCTTACCAATTGTGGACCACCTATTGATGAAGAAGGCATTTTTTTATAACAAATGGTTAAAAAAAATACCATTGTGATTAGTTGGCTAATCAACAACATGGAAAAATTGTGGAAAGAATGTAGATATGGCCACACTATAGATACATGCTATTACAAGGAAGGCAGTTACTGTGGAAAAAATGGTCACTATAGAGAAATATGTTATCATGCCAAGGACAACTCAGACTTGACAAAGGCTAATCAAGCCTTAGTAGGTGATACAAAGGAGGATCAGCTCACCAAATCAACTGAAAAGAAATTTTTTACTGATGAAGAATATGAGTTCCACCACTGCTTCAGGTATGCTATCTGCCTCATCTTCATCCTAGATAATTGACTCAAGAGCCTCAACATCTTACAGGTAACAGAAATTTATTACATTCTATATTTTCGTGTCTTTTACATTACTTTGTTACCATAGCTGACGGTTCTCAAACCAAAGTTCAAGGGAAAGGGTCCACTTCCGCTCACTGAAATTGTATTTGTTCCTACCTTCCCTTTGAATCTATTATATGTTAGTCAATTGACAAAATATTTTAATTGCTCTATCACCTTTTCATCCAATTTGTGTGTATTTCAGGATCTTATAACGAGCAGGTGATTGGTGAAGGACGTGAACAAGGAGGTTCTACTACTTGGCCGTGCCAAAAATAAATACTGTTTCCGCTAGTGAATGTGAAACAAGGATATGACACAATCGGTTGGGACATCCATCTGCACAATCTCTTCATTCTATGTTTCCTACTTTTAAAGTCACATCAGAGTTTAATTGTGAAGTTTGTCAAATGAGTAAACATCAAAGGAGTACATACTCACCTCGTCTAGAAGTCAAGAGTATTACTCCGTTTTCATTAATTTTGTTGAATTTATAGAAAAGAGAAATACTTCATTTACTTATTATAATCAGAGTACATGAACCTTTATTTATAATAGAGGAAGGTAGTAGAGTTCAATTACAATAAAACTATCTTTGTCCCAATTACACCCAAACTCTTATACTTAAAGATAAGTCCTATCATAATTAAATAACCCAAAATAAATAAAAGATTAACATGACTAAAACACCTTAAAATTGAAACTCTTCTGTGAGACCTACTTCCATAATAATCGTGGCTCTGCTAGACTTCTTATCGTGTAAGACTTCTTATGCCACCTCACGTGATCGTGGTGGGTCCCATATCTTATGCTTGGGCCCATCTTCCAACATTTTTAGGTATGTGGGTCTTCTTGGTCATGTGGGCTTGAGCCCATCTTCTATGGATCCATATGTTATGGGCTTGGACCCATCTTCCAACACTCTTAGATATGTGGGCCTTCCTTGGTCATGTACGCTTGGGCCCATCTTCCAACAAATTCATACCAATGTATGGAGACCCTTGAGCGTCTCAAATATTCCTCAAGTCAGGTATTTTATTATATTTATTGATGATTTCACTCGTACCACTTGTTTGTTTCTATTTATGGAGCGTTCTGAGATACCATTGATTTTTAAGTCTTTTCATGTTATGGTACTCGCTCAGTTTGGTCATAAAATAAAAATACTTTGGTCTGATAATGCCATTGAAAACATTTCCTAAGACCTTGACTCTTTTTGTCAAGAAAATGGCATTACCCATCAAACATCATGTGCCTACACTCCTCAACAAAATTGTGTAGACGAATGGAAAAATTGTCTTATTCTTGAGGTAGCTCAAGGTTTATTATATACCATAAAAGTTCCATACTTTTATTGGCCACATGCAACCCTTATCACATGCTTTCTTATAAATCATCTACCATCTTCCGTTCTTGGTAATAAATCTCCTTACTCTATATTGTTACCAAAAGATGATCTATTTTCACTAACCTCGAAAGTCTTCGGGTGTCAATGTTTTGTCCATATTTCCTCCCCAAAACACAGTAAACTTGATCCTAAATCTATCAAGTATATTTTTTTAGGATTCTCTCGTACTCAAAAGGGTTATGTTTGCTATAATCCCACTCTTTAGCGCTTACTTGTGTCCAGGGATGGCACATTTTTTGAAGACTCTCCATACTATTCTAACAATGCTCCTCTAGGTTTATCTTCAATACCAGGTTCTCCTTGACCAGTTGTGCCCCGTAATATAGAAATTACTCATACCCCAAAAACACTGGTTGACACCACACCTACTGAGTTTACGGATCCCACCGATGTAAGTCCATCTTCTTCAGTTGTTTTTGGTCCACAATATGATATTCACCCTATTTCACAAAGAAAAGAACCCAGATCATTCACCACACCCTCCACGTCTCATCCCATATCAAATTTTGTGTCTCATCATCGTTTGTCCCTTGCATGTTGTCAATTTCTCTCTGTTATTTCCTCCCTTGTATTACCACAGTCCTATCAGGAGGCTCTCAAACATCCAAGGTTGAAGGCAGCAATGGATGAAGAAATGCAGGTACTTTATGAAAATTAGACATGGGCTCTAGTCCCATTCCATCAGATAAGAAACCCGTCGGTTGCAAATGGGTGTTTATAGTGAAACACAATCCGGATGGGTCCGTGGCTCAGTTGAAAGCTCGCCTCGTTGTTAAGGCTATACACAATGTTATGGAATTGATTATGAGGAAACTTCTCTCCATTGGCCAAAATGAACTCAGTACTTGTGTCATTATCTCTAGCAGCTAACTCTTTTTTGCAGGTATATCAACTTGATGTGAAAAAGGTCTTTCTGAATGGGGACATCAAAGAAGTGATTTTGTATGCAACCACCTGGGTATGTGGTTGAGGGGGAGTCAGTATGTTGACTAAAAAAATCTCTGTATGGTCTAAAATAGTCCCCCCGTGCATGGTTTGAGAAATTTAGTCAAGTCATCATACGGGCTAGATTTTATAGATGCTCTGGAGATCACTCAGTATTTATTAAAAACACACCTAGAGGCAAGGTAATTCTGGCAGTATATGTTGATGATATCATTTTAACTTGTAGTGATTCCGAGGACATCCAAAAAACAAAAGAAAAAATATGTGCTGAATTCAAGACAAAGGATCTTGGACTACACAAATATTTTCTGGGTATTGAAGTATTACAATCCAGACATGGGATTGTGCTATCCCAAAGGAAGTATGCTCTTGATCTACTAGAGGAAACAGGAATGAGGGGATGCTAACCAACATAAACTCCTATGGATTCAAATATAAAATAATGTGCATGTACTGGAGAAGATGTAGATATCAGAAAATATCAAAGACTACTGGGAAGACTTATTTACCTATGTGTAATAAGGCCGGATATATCATATGCAGTAAGTGTGGTGAGTCGATACATATACAAACCAAAACTTAGTCATTGGTAAGCACTTGAAGGGATATTACGATATCTGAATGGAGCTCTAGGAAGAAGGTTTCTCTATAAAAATCATGGTCACTTCAACATCGAAGGATTCTCAGATACCGACTGAGCCAGATTCCCGGATGACAGGAAATCTACTTCGGGATTTTGTACTATGGTTGGAGGGAATTTTTTAACATGGAGAAGCAAAAATCAAAATGTAGTAGCACGGTCAAGTGCATAAGCAGAATACAGAGTCATGGCACACACTATTAGTGAACTCCTATGGGTAAAATATCTTCTCACTGAATTGGGATTCTACAAATAAGCTCTGATGGATCTACATTGTGATAATCAAGCAGCAATACACATTACATTGAATCCAATCTTCCATGAAAGAACAAAGCATATTGAAGTGGACTACCATTTTATACGAGAAAATTTCCAAGCGGGCCTTTAATCTCTAAAGCATATATCAACACAAATTCAAGTTGAAGATAGTCTCACCAAGCTGGTCACTCATAAGATTATGTTTACCATCTTCAGCAAACTAGACATCTACGATGTTTTCTCACCCCTAGCTTGAGGGGAAGTGTTACAATGTGGGACCCACCTTGAGGATGTGGGATGCCAAGAAGAGTCCTCACCCAAGCTAGAATGACTTAAAGAGATAAGAAGCACAAGCTGGAATAAATTAGAAGACTTGAATATCAAGTGGGACCCATAATGATACCACGAGCAGGTAATCTTATCAAAATGAGCTGGAAGATCATGTGGGACCCACAAAGATAAGACCACGAGCCAGCCTTCTCTCTTATGTCCACGTGATGGAAGACGAGTTAGAGTTCAAGTTATATTAGAGCTCTAGTAGATTGTATTATCCTTTCATGATAGACTTATCTTAGAGAGTTAGGGTTGGAATGTAATTAGGAGACTTAAAGGTTTATTGTATAAGGACTTTATCACTTCCTCTACTATAAATAGAGGTGTTGTAATTCAGAATTAATCAAGTTCTAAAAATTTTTCTTGAGTAAATCTCTCTCTCTTTGCTTGCCGCACACCTTGCTCCTCTTCTCCTCTTCTCTCTACCCGAGAGCCTTCTTCCATTTTTCTTCTTTTTCTTTCTCTCTTCCTTTGCTCGAGATATTAGAAAAGGGGTCCTAAATTCAACATCTCTTCTAAACTATTTTATCTTCATAGTGGATTACTACAATGGTGGAAGACAGGACATAGTCTCACCTTGAGACGAAATACTTGCTTTTTCCTTCTTCTGTGTATATTTTTATTGCTCTCGTTAGGTCTAAATTAGGGCATCTAATTCTTAACAAGGGGTATCAAAGCTTTGGTTCATGATTGAGAGCAATGGCTGGCGGAGAAGGCTCAACATGAGGAGTAAACAAATTCAATGGTATGGATTTTGCATTCTGGAGGATGCAGATCAAAGATTATCTATACAGTAAAAAGCTACACTCACCACTTCGAGATATGGAACCAGAAGGTATCAAAGATGATGAGTGAAATGTCCTTGATAGATAGGTGTTGGGAGTAATCCAGTTAACATGGTCGAAGAACGTCGCTCACAATATCGCGTTGAAGAAAACCACAACGAGGATGATGAAGATTCTGTCCGACATGTATGAGAAGCTTTCCACAAATAATAAGGTACATCTCATAAAAAAATTCTTCAATTCAAAGATGACAAAAAATACATTAGTGGCAACACATTTGAATAAGTTTAGCACAATTATCAATCAATTGACCTCCGTTTAGATTAAATTTTATGATGAGGTTTGTGCTTTAATTCTTTTGGCGTCTCTGCCAAATTGTTGGGAGCCTATGAGGGTTGCAGTCAGACCTTTTTAGACAATGGGAAGTTGAGTTTTAATGATGTTTGGGATACCATTCTTGTGAAGAAATTTCATAGAAAGGACTCCAAAGAATCTTCGACATCTAATTCTGTCCCAAGTGTTGATACTAGGGGCAAGAACTTTGAGAGGAATTCCAACAAGGGCAATGGTAGAGGGAAGTCAAGGTTGGTAGAAGCAAGTCCAAATTCGGAAGGAAAGTGGAATGCTGGAATTGTGGCAAGTCTTGCCACATAAAGAAGAACTGCAAAGCATCAAAGAAGGATACAAAGGAAAATGTTGCTTCAAATGCGGTGACTGAAGAAGTACAAGATTCTTTACTCTTGTCGGTTGATAGCCCTATTGACTCTTGGGTGTTAGATTCAAGAGCTTCTTTTCACACCACTGAGCACCGTGAGATCATGGAGAATTAATTTGTTGGAGATCATGAGAAGGTGTATCTTATTGATGGAGAACCTTTGGATATTATCCATTTTGGTAATATCAGTTTGAGGATGTCAAACAAATCAGTGAGAAAAACTCACACGGTGAGACATGTACCAAAACTGATGCTTAATCTAATCTTAGTAGGGCAGGTTGATGATGAAGGTCAATGTGACTTTTAATGGTGTTTCCTGGAAAGTCACAAAGGGAGCCGTGGTTATTACATGAGAAGTTAAAAGTAGAACACTTTACATCACTTCCAGTTGTAGAGACATGGTTGCAGTTGTTGATGTTGTTACTAATTCTGATTTGTAACATTATAGGCTCGGTCACATGAGTGAGAAGGGAATGAAAATGCTTCAGTCCAAAAGCTACCAAGGTTGAAAATTGTAAACAAGAGTTTGTGTGAAGGCTTTATTTTTGGCAAGCAAAAAAGGGTTAACTTTTCCAAGGATGAAAAGGAGCAAAAGACAACAAAATTGGAGTTGGTTCAGACAATTGTGTGGGGGCCTTCAGCTGTTACTTCCTATGGTGGTTCTAACTACTCTATGACATTTATTTATGTTGCAAGTAGAAAGGTATGGGTTTATTTCTTGAAAAATAAATCTGATGTCTTTGATACATTCAAGAGATGGAGAGCAATGGTTGAGAATGAGACAGATTTGAAGGTGAAGTGCTTGTAGTTAGATAATGGGGGAGAATACACATATGATAATTTCAAGCGGTACTGTGCTGATAATGGAATCAAGATGAAGAAGATCACTCTTGGAAAACCTCAACATAATGGTGTGGCTGAGAGGATGAATATAAATTTGAACGAGCGTGCAAGGAGCATGAGATTACATGCGGGATTGCCAAAGATGTTCTGGTTTGAAGCTATTAGCTCCACTACCTATTTGATCAACTCGTATGAAGCTATTAGTTTCGCTGCCTATTTGATCAACAGAGGTCCCTCAACACCATTTGATTGTAAAATAAAAGAAGAGGTCTAGAGCGGCAAAGAGGTAAACCATTCTTTCTTGAAAGTTTTTGGTTGTGTTTTTTATATTCATATTGATTTTGTTGTTAAAAGTGAATTGGTCGCTAAATCTAATATATGTTTATTTATCGGCTATGGTAGTACCAAGTTTGGCGCTTCAGGGATGACCAAAGTCGTAAGGTTATCAAGAGCAAGGACGTGATCTTCAATTAAGGTGTGCTCTATAAAGATAGGTTGAGAACAGAGTCTAAGAGCACAAGTGATGAAGCCATGAAGTCTAAAGTGATTGAGGTGAGAGATCTTCCATTTTTTGAGATGGAGAATATTGTTCAGGAAGATAAGGAAAACATATCCCTAGAAATAAATTCGAACATTCCTATGATTGAACTCAGAAGATTTGCTAGAATTAGCAGCCCACCATAGAGGTACTCCCATCCGCTGAATTATATTTTGTTGACTGATAAGATAAACCAAAGTGCTATGAGGAATCCATGCAAGTTGATGAATCAACCAAGTGGGAGTTGGTCATGAAGGACGAGATGGATTCACTGTTATCCAATTAGACATGGTAGTTGACCGAGTACCAAAAGAGAAGAAGACCTTTCAGAATGTTACAATGTGAGGCCCACCATGGTACTCAAGCTGGTGGGACCCACCATGAGGACATAGGTCATCAAGAAGAATCCTAGAGGACTTGGGACACCAAGAAGAGTCCTCTCCCAAAGCAAGCTCGAGTAAAGTAATCAAGAAGCACAAGCTGAGTTGATTTAGAAGACTTGAAGATCAAGTGGGGCCCACAAGATCTCACGAGCTGGCACAATTATCAAGGAGCACTGGAGAATCATACGGGGCCCACTAGGATAAGGCCACGAGCTGGCTTATCCCACGTGGTAATAAAGAACTCCTAGTTCTACACCAATTAGTCTTCTAGGAGTTCTAGTTTGAATAGACTTACTTATATTGAAGAGTTAGAGTTAGAATGTAATTAGGATTAAATGACAACTTGTATAAGGACTCTACCTCCTTCTCTCTTATAAATAGAGAGGTTGTAATTTGGAATTAATCAAGCAACACATTCAATCCCGATTTTGTTCTCTCTCTCCCTCTCCTTGCTTGGCGCAGCTCATCCTTTCCCTTTTAATTTTTTCTACTCTACCCGAGAGCTTTTCTCCCATTTTCTCTCTTTTCTTTCTTCTTTATTTTGCTCGTGATTATGGAAAAGGGGTCTAAATTCAACACAGAATAAATGGGTGTACAGAATAAAAGACGTACATGAAGGTAGGAGATATTGATATTGGACTAGTGGCATCGACTACATTGTTCTTGGACTAGTGGCAAATGAAGACTTTCACTTAGAGCAGTTGGACGTAAAGACAACCTTTTTTCATGGTGATTTGGAGGAATAAATTTACATGATGCAGCCACTGAGTTTCAAACCATAGGGAAAGGAGAAAGTGGTGTACAAACTTCAAAAAAACTTGTATGGTCTGTTGAGGATTCTCTGCCCTGATCTACGGCCTTCCATATGGAACCTTTGACCCTCAATTATAGGAGCTTGTTTAGTTCATTCTTTCCATTCATTGTGTAATCAATTTTATGTGTAATTACGTTGATTACGTTATACACATTGTAAATGACTCTAAATATGAAACTCTCTCACCCCTATCACGGTGGTGATTTTTCTTAACATTCTCATGGTATCAGAGTGTACCTGGCTTAGTATCCCGTGATCCTTAATGACCTTTGATTTCTCTCCCGATTCCTCTCCCATCCTTCTTCCCTTCAACACCATGATTCACATGGTTACCATTAACCTTTCATTCTCCAACTATCTTGTATGGAAGAGTCAATTTCTTCTCCTCCTTGACAGTCAAGGTTTGTTGGATCATGTGGATGGCACCCTTGTGCCACCACCTCAATTCGACCCCCCTCACTCCATTTCTCCCCCCCCCCCCCCCCCCCTCTCAGATGCCAAACACCAAACATATGGCATGGAAAGCAATAGATCAGCGCCTCCTTAGCCTTCTCCTCTCCTCTCTTTTAGAGGAAGGCATGGCTGAAGCCGTCGGTCTCTCTACATCCCGTGAGGTATGGATCACCCTAGAAAACACCTTCAACCACCTCTCCAAGGCCCTTGAAATTCGCCTCAAAGATGACCTTCAATTGATGAAATGCGGCACTTGCTCGGTCACTGTCTATGCCCATGCCTTCAAGGTTTTGTACGATCAGCTTCATGCTATCGGTCATCCCGTCGATGGAATCGACAAAGTTCCCTAGTTCATTTGTGGTCTCGCCCCTGATTTCTCCAGCCTCTCCTCTGCTTAAATGGCACAAACTCCCCTCCCCAGCTTCTCTGATCTTGTGTCCAAAGCTGAGAGTTTTGAAAATTTTAAAAAATCTTTCGAGCCTTCGACGACCTCAGCTGCCGCTTTCACTAAAAATCGGTCCTCCTCTCATAGTTTTGGAGGCTCTTCTCGTAAAAACATCGTCATGGAAATGGCCATGGCATCCAATCCAGTCACGGCCAGAGCAGTGATTCCAGTCATGGCCAGGGCCGTTCCAACCCCAACCATAGTCGCAATCACCACGCTGCGAGATTTGCAGCTTGGAAGGCCATTATGACGATCGTTGTCGGCAGCGCTATGCTCGGCATGAACCCTCGGTGCAACTTGCAAAGGCTTTCACTGCTTCGTGTCTCTGTCTGAAAATGAACCATCCGACTGGTTCATGGATACAGGGGCTTTGGCCCACATGACTCCAGCCCACTCATCTTTGAATCACTCTGTCACCTACACGGGTAAGGATTGTGTGATTGTAGGGAATGGTGCGTCCCTACCTATTACCCATACTGGTCAACTTTCCCCTTCTCCCGATCGTCAATTTTTAAATGTTTTGGTTGTTCCCCCATCTCACTGAAAAACTTTTGTCCATTAGTAAATTAACGAATGCTTTTTCTTTATCCGTTACATTTACTAATGATGTTTCACTATTTAGAATCGCCAAATGGAAAAGGTGATGGCAACAGATAAACGTGATGGAGGCTTATATGTGCTAGAGTGTGGCAATTTCTCTTTTATTTCTTTCCTGAAAAATAAATTTCTTCATGCTTCGTATGATTTTTGGCATGCTCGCCTAGGACATGTGCATCATTCTATTATTTCTTTATTAAATAAAAAAGGACAACTTTATCTTACTTCCTTATGGCCCTCTCCTAAATTATGTGATACATGCCAACCTGCTAAAAGTCATCGTTTGCCTTATTCTCATAATGAAAAAACGGTCGTCCCATGTGTTAGATCTTATTCATTGCGATATATGGGGTCCTTCACCAGTATCATCCAATTTGGGTTTTGTTTACTATGTTTTGTTTATTGATGATTATTCTCGCTTCACTTGGCTTTATCCCATGAAATTGAAATCTAACTTCTATGATACCTTTATTCAATTTCAAAAATTTGTGGAAAACCAACATTCTGCTCGTATAAAAAAATTTCAAAGTGATGGTGGTGCAAAATTTACTAGCAACTGCTTTAAAAATCACCTTCGTACCTCTGACATTCATCATCAACTATCTTTTCCATATGCTCCAGCCCAAAATGGTCGCGCCAAACGAAAACACCATCATGTGATTGAAACTGGTTTGACCTTGCTTTTTCATTCCCACACTTCTTCTTGCTTATGGGTTGATGCCTTTAGCACTATAGCTTATATCATCAACCGCTTGCCCACATCACTTCTTGGAGGTAAGTCCTATTTTGAGTTTCTCTATGGTTTCTCCAAAAATTATAAAAAATTTCATCCATTTGGTTGTCGTGTTTATCCATGTTTATGTGATTATATGCCTAATAAATTTCCCCTCTTTATGGGATACAACTTCTCTTATAAAGGGTTTTGTTGTCTTGATCCCACTACCTCTAGACTATATATCACCCGACATGCTCAATTTGATCAGACTTACTTTCCTTCCCTAGCTACTTCCCAGGCTCAACCACTATCCTCTCTCCAATTTTCAAAATTTTTGAAACCAAGTCTCCCTCATACAGCCATGCCTCAATCTTCCCCTGCGCCCCATTCCTGGCACATTGCTCAATCCGGATCCCATCCGTGTGTTCTTTGTACTGATCCCATGGATGAGTCTTTGCAGGCCGTTGATTCTCTTGCAGGTCCATCTTTGCATGTTATGGTCCCTAGCCATGGATCTAATAACTCGGCGAGGTAGTTGTGAATTCAGCATTGTATTAGTGTTCTTGGTCATGGCAATGAAGAAAAGAACTCCCTTTCTTAACCTATTCTCAGTAGGATTGATTAGAAGTTTCCTTTTCGTAGTCTTCTACATAAATAGAATACTTCTCTTGCTGTTCTTGGCCAGGAAGGGTTAACCCCTTTTTGCTGCTCACGTCTAAGAGGGTAGAAAGGTTGTTGTTGTAGAGAAAAGGCAAGTATTTAATTAGGTTAAAAAGTGTTTGGATTTATCCTTGATGAGTTCGAGGGTTTGGAGGTCTCCTGGACGAGCTCCAGGTATGGTTCTCTTGATTTGAGTTTTATTTCTTCTCTCTTTGAATTCTGCTTTGCATTGTGATTATCCAAGATAAGGGAGAGGGACTTGAGTTACTGTTTTCTAAGTCCAAGGAGGGGCTTTAGCCTCTTCCACATTTACAGAAGCAAGAGGGAATAAGTGCCCTTCAATCTGAGCAAGAAAAGGGAAGTCTTGATTCCCTAATGGAGCAACACAACTAAAAGAGGCTGCTTTAGCCTCTAACCAAGTAAGGGAGGGTTAGGAAGTCCTAATCTTTCCTATGTGGGCAGCAGCAACCTTTCTAGAGGGTCCCTACCCTCTTAGATGTGAGCAGAAAAAAGGGGTTAACCCTTCCTAGCCAAGAACAACAAGAGAAGTATTTTATTTACATAGAAGACTAAGAAAAGGAAACTCCTTTTCAATCCTACCAAGAACAGGTAAAGAAAGGGAGTTCTTTTCTTCATTACAGTGTTGGACTCACAATTACCTCGCCGAGTTACTAGATCCATGGCTAGGGACCATAGAAACTTGGTATCAAAGCAGGGTAACACGGTGGAGAACACCATTAATGAGTTAAGGGAATTGATGCTCAGAGGTCAGGCAGAGACTGACAGAAAAATTGCTCAAATCATGGAGCAAATTCCTAATATGAATATTCAGATTGAGAGACTTTCTAGGATGATGGGAAATATGTCGACTGGAAAGAACTCAATTCCGAAACAAAGAGGAGAGGACAACTTGCATACCAGGGGGGGAGATGAGTTTGCTGGGCGCACTAGTTTTCCTGGCCAGATTGGAAACTTTAACTAGGGAGAAGGTACGGTACCAAGGTATACAAAACTTGATTTCCCTACTTTTAATGGGTCAGAAGACCCTTTGATTTGGTTACATAGTTGCAAAAAAAAATTTATCCATCAAAGAACAACAGCTAATGATATGGTAGGGTTGGCCGCTTTCCACTTGCTTGGGAAAGCACAACTTTGGTTTCATCATGTTGAGTCGGGTAGATTAGTGTTGGATTGGGAAGAGTTTAAAGAATTATGCACTATACGATTCAGTCCTCTAACCCACAGTAACCCCTTGGGGGATTTGGTACTGTTACGACAAACGGGGCTAGTGGAGCTCTATCAAAAACAGTTCTAGGAAAAATTGGCAAGAACTAGCCTGATGGTTCGCGTAGACCGGCAGGCCAATTTATTTACAGCGGGCCTTAATGAGTCATTACAGTTAGAGGTGGAGCTACATGCACCTGCTTAATGGAAAATTATACTTAAAGCAATATAAAGTATGAAATTTAAAAGTAATAAACTCGGTGAGTCATTGCCTCCTGCTTTGGGTGACTCGGTGTGCTATTGAGCATTCAACACTGCACCACTCATATCCTTGTCCACTTTCTATTGGGTCCACTGTTCTGCTCCTTGTTGCTCCTATTTCTGCCATTCCGATGGGTTCTCATCATATGCTCACACAAGCCAAGGCTGGTATCATCTAGTCTTCTCTCAGCTCTACTGACATCCACTGAGCCTAAAGGGTTCAAATCTACTACTAAGAATCCTGCTTGGCTCGCTGCCAAGGATGAAGAAGTTCAAGCCCTGTAAAATAATCGTACCTGGATTTTGGTCCCTCGACCTATTCACACCAACATTGTGGGTTCAAAATGGGTGTTTCAAACCAAATATTTGCCCGAAGGATCTATTTAACTTCTCAAAGCCCGTCTCATTGCCAAGGGCTATACACGGGTACCTGGTCTTGACTACATGCACACATTTAGCTCTGTCATCAAGGCTACCACTGTCCGTGTTGTCCTATCTCTTGTTGTGACCAATCGATGGCCTCTCTGTCAACTTGATGTCAATAATGCCTTCCTCAATGGTCATCTTACCTTCCAAAGAGAGGGATTATAGTAGAAATAACCTTTTTGGGTACGAGAGTAACCCAAGAAGATATACTTGAGAGATTTTGGATCAAACTTACTCTTATGGGGGGTATGTGACATGAACAAAATATGTGCATCCAAACACTTTCAAGGGAAGAGAGACAAGATCTTCATTAGGAAATAATAATGAATAAGGGGATTTATGTTTAAGGACTAAGGGAGGCAACTGATTAATATGAAACCATGTAGTAAGTATGGTGTGAGGTCAGTAAAAATAGGGCACATTCATATAATAGAGCAGGCCACAAGCTACCTCAAGGAGATGTCTATTTTTTCTTTTGGCTACACCATTTTGTTGAGGGTTGTAGGCACATGATACTTGATGGATAATGTTTTGATTCTGACAAAAGGATTGAAATTCACCAGAACGGTACTCATTAGCATTATCAGAACGAAAAACTTGGATGTTTTTACTAAACTAAGTTTTTACCATGGCTTGAAACAACTTAAAAATGGAAAAAAATCTCAGATCTATATTAGAACAAAAACCGCCATGTGACTCGAGTAAAATCATCCACAAATGTAATAAAATACTTAACTTGTGAAATACTTGAGACACTTAATGGTCCCCATACATCAGAGTAAATTAAAAAAAGGGAGCAACACCTTTAATTTCAGCTCGAAGAGATTACGTGTTCCTCTGGTATTTGCTCAACTGACATACTTCATAGTTTAAACCAGATAATCTTTTTAAAAAAAGAAAATAATTGTTGAAGTGATGTTGCTGATAGATGACTGAACCGATTGTTCCATAATCTTGCCCCTGTCTGAGAAGTGGAAGCTGCAATCACCGAAGGCAAGTCGAAGCAATAAAGGCCCACATGTTCATGACCCCACCAATCACCTGTTACCTCGTTAGATCCTGAAAAACACAAGAAGAGGATGAGAAGGTGATGGAGCAATTGAAGCGCTTGGTGAGTTGACTAACATACAATAAGTTTAAAAGAAATTAGGGAACAAATAGGACATTGTAAGCAAAAGCAAAGGTGTTATAGAGGAGGATCCCTTCCCAAGAACTTTTGTTTGTAATCCATTGGTTATGGTAAAAAACTTGTCTGATAAACAGGGAGAAATGCAATGTAATAGACTTTTGTTACTTGTCAGATGCTTGGACGATCCGAAGTCAATGATCCAAGATGAAGAGGAGGAAGTGGTAGAGAGCAAACCTGAAGCAGTAATGGCAACATCAATGGAAGAAGATGCAGGAGAAGATACCATCATAATCTTCAATCTTTGAAAGAATTCATAATCTTCATCGATTATATTTTTCTTTCTTTGTGTGACTCAGGTTTATCCTCATTTTTATTAGTAAGAATCGAGGCCTGGTTAGCAATGGTCCAACCTGGTTTTCCATGCAGCTTCCAACATGTTTCCACTAAATGATTATGTCCTCCACAATGAGTGCAGACCTAGTTTTCATACCTCGAAGGACCGGAGCTAGTCTAGTCCAACCACCTCTTGCTCGGCCACCTCTGTAATTTCTACCATGCCCTCTAGTAGTCAATGGTGCACCCCCATTACCCGAATACATGGCGGAGAATACCCCAGTGTAAGTGTTGGAGGAATGGTCTAGTATCCAAAGCAAGGTAGCACTAATGTCATCAAAAGATGGAAGTCTCAAGGAGCTGAGAAGTTGAGTCTTGGCCACCTCATGTTATGGTTTGATATTTTCTAAAATAATGGCAGTTGTTAAGGCTTCCTGGTACTTTTCTTGAATTGATATATCAATGGAGTATGGCTGAGAAATTTTCCATTCTTGAATCAGCCCCCTAAACCGTGCCAAGAACTCATGTAGGTTGTCCCCTTGTTTAGTATTAAACATGTTCTGAATAACATCATATAGTTTATCGAGGTTCATTGCGCAAGAGTATAACTTCACACAAGTGTCTCATATCTGTTTGGTTGTCTCAAGGTGGACCACAATACTAGCCACATGCTCCTCCATGCTATTGATCAACCAACTGATTTCCAACGTATCATTCTTAACCAATAGAGGAGTATCACCCTCATCAATAGGTGGAGCCGGTTTGGTGAAATGGCCTAAGAGGTTTTGTGTAATAAGAAACCTTTTAACTGACTGTGACTAGTTAAAGTAATTATATAACCCTTGCAAGGGTATAGAGGTAATCTTGAGAAGGTCACCATTAGAGATGAACAAAAAAAATTGTACTTAAGAGGAGAACCCAAAAGGAAACCACCAAAGAAGACTTGTAAAAAATACTTTTAAGTCTAATAATGGAGGGAAGCACCTTGAATCAAGTCAATAAGGCAACCACAAAGTGTATGAACCAACCCAAGAAAAAGGAAACTAAGACCAACTTGGGAAGAAAGCGCTAACCAGTCGGGGTTGGAACCAAGTTGGGAAAGGAGGAAGATCTATCCAAATACAAGGAAATCTTTGCAACAACTAATCATGCACTAAATAAGGAGAGTGCATGGTGTCTAAGATCAACAAATAGAGAAGGCATGTGATGTTTGTTCACTTAGGAAAGATACCAAGTATATTTACCAAGAAGTCAAGTCAAGAGAGAACTTCCTTTAATCTACCACTTTCCAAAAATAAATGAGGAAACCTTCTTTTAGTATCTTAGGTGCCACTTTAGAAAATCAATCTAGATTCTTGACTTTCCTTAATTATTTTAGGCAAGGGGATAATTAATGTTGAATTTATGGAAAAGAGAACAACTTCATTGACTTGATGTAATTAGAGTACATGAACCCCTATTTATAATAGAGGAAATTAGTAGAGTCCAATTAAAATTAAACTACCTTTGTCCCAATTACACCCAAACTCTAACACTTAAAGATAAGTCCTAGTATAATTAAATAACTCAACAAACATAGAAGACTAACATAACTAAAACACTTTTAAACTAAAACTCTTATGTGAGACATGTTTCAATAATAATTTTAGCCCTGTAAGACTTCTTATTGTGAGAGTCATGTAAGACTCTTCCATATTTGCTCTTCAACACTCCCTCTCAAGCTGGAGTTTATAACTTCAACTTGTAATGAAAATGATTCTTGGTCTTCAATTTTTTTTCTGAAAAAAAAAATTTCACAAATACAATTCTTCATAGATGCAAAAACTTTGTCTTTTGTGTTCCCCCTTTCTTGAATATTTTGGTCACATAAAAATTACCACAACATATGAAATAAAATACCTATTTCTTGTATTTCTTCTTCTACTTCTCCCCCTCAAGTTGGGAGGTAATGGCAATATCTCAACTTGAAACAAATAACATAGATGTAGTAATAATCTCCTCCATCACGGTGTCCCAAGGATAAGTACGAAACTGGACACAAAATTTCAAACGATAAAAATGGGTGATAAAACACAAGTCAAAACCAAACTCAAAGGATTTCAAACAAATATAGTGATACTAATCACTAAAGTGGGTAATGCATGTCATTCACAAGACTGCGATAAAATACCCTCTTCATGTACATAGAAAAACTTCCAACAGCTTCATTCCAGAAATAAGTAGAGAGATTATAAGACAACTATCCAAATAAGCCAAGAAGAAGATACGAATCAAATCAAATTTTTGGAAATAATCTTCCATCATATTTTCGTGCTTCAAGCTAAGCCAACGAAGGAGACCAAGGAGCTAACAGATGAACCAGCTGGAAATTTTTACATTGGTAATCAAAGAAACACTAACAACGAAATGATCTCACGACGCTAGAAAGAGTAAATAAGCCAACCAAAGATCTCGGCCAAATACGATCTGGATACAAGTTCCAAACAACCTCCAATAAAATACAATCTAGAAGATAAGTTATCTAGTCGAGCAAAGTTGCATGAGATATGAATTTCTGGTGGTTTGATCAACTTTCCAAGTTTTTTTTGCGCGGAGTTATCAATCTGCCAACCTCCAACAAGTTTCGGGAAGATGCCACTAGACAGAGGAACCGGTGTCTCCTTCTTCCCCGTGACGCTGGTGATTGTCGAGACTCTAGAAACAACAACTCCCCAGTTATTCACAGCAGAGATCACGAACCAGAAAGATATCAGATAATTGGGGAATTAGCAGTGACGGGCAAGCTCGTTGGAATAACCAGCATGATGCGATAGCCTCAGAATAGACAGCTAGAAGTCAGCCGACGTCATTTCGGACTTCCACAGCTCAAACGAAGGGAAGAAAGCTCCCGTCTGTTCATTTGAGTAATCAATAGAGTACTGATTCATGACGAACAAAGTATTGTCAGCACCAGAGGAGATTTGAGTCAAATGAAGATGGAAGAGATTTTCAGACATCTAATTTACAACATTGATGCGGTTGCATGTACACCCCCATCCACCTTCCCAAAGCATAAAGGAAGCGAGAAATTGTTGAGGATGAGATATATTGGAAAGCTCTGGACATGGATGAAGTAAGAAGAGGGTAGTTATTAGATTGTCGATGTACAGTTGGTAGACTTCATTTCCATGATAGAGGGTAGATATGCGTCTTTAATTCAATTTTATTATATCAATGTTCAAACCAAAGACACGGAAATAAGAGTAGAGATTGAGTCAAGAGAAAAGGTCGAGTGAGATGCTAAGATGAGAATGGTTGCTCAAGCAGAGCAGGCTCGGGCTGAGGCACAGGCTCAGGTCCAAGCAGAGAGAACGTTCGTTTGATCTTCTGGAAAAGACCTTCACAAATAGAGTAATAAGGCATTATGACAGAGAGAAGCAAACACAAGAGCAGAAACCTCTTCTTGTTTTCTAGTAACAAGGCACTCATTCAATGAGACTGCCCCTAGAAAAAAATCAATAGTAGTAAAAAAAATTGTTTCACGAGGGGAGAGAACCAAACAAAAAACAAGGGTGTGAGACAAAGAGATAATAGTTTTTTTTTGGCACCATATCTACAAGTTCTGAAAATCAATGCTCTGATACCATGTTGATTTTTAGGACTCACGGATTTAGCTCATGGAGAAAAAGAGAGAATGATTCATTGGGAGAAAATCGGAGGAAGAAGAGGTTATGAACTTATGGCCTAACCCTTCCCCTAAATCTCAATTTATAGATTAATAAAACTAAAATATTAAAATTATGCCCCTAAAACTTAAACTAATTACATCAATGTCATCTCTATGAGATGACTCTTTATTTACCATCTTGCCATCACTATATGGGCCTATGAGCTCCTTGATCTATGGGCCTTGAGCCTATCTTCTAACACACTTCGATGTGTGGGTTTTCCTTGATCGTATTGTCTTGGGCCCATCTTCCAACATACTACAACATTCATCTCAAGGAAAAGAAGAGAAGAAAAAAACCTATCTTGTCAGCTAAAAGAGGTTCAAAACTGAACCTTGATCAATACCGCATTTTCAACCGAGAGAGTTGATAAGAACTTGATTAACCATCATCATAATCTTGGGATCCCAAACCTAATGCTCTAATAACATGTTATATTTAGGACCCCATGATAGGTTATTGGCTAAGAGAGTGAGAGAGGGGAGAAAGAAGAAGAAGAGAAGAAGAAAATAAGAGGAAGAAGGAGAAGAAGAGAGGGGCAACTAGGGAGATGGAGAGATGGAGAGAGAGAGAGAGAGAGAGAGAGAGAGAGAGAGAGAGAGAGGGGGGGGGGGGGGGGGGGGGGGGGGGTTGAGAGAAGAGAGTAAATTAACACCCTTTGCCATCTCTTTGACGTGGGGAAGGTATTTACCTTAATGCCACTTTGAGATGTCTTCCAACAATTTACAAATTAAAAAATTTACAAAAACTAATATAGACCCATGAAAAAAATATTCAGATTCATCGTTGTCTAGCAACATTATATATCTTTATCATTTTCTTCCCCCTCTCTTTAAACCTATTCTTTTTATTCTCTTATTTCATCTTATTCTTCATTTTACTAGTCCTCTACCTCAACTTCATCTTCTTTGTTTATATCCTCCTTTCTATCTTCATCCTCAACCATTGATACACTCACACAATCTTGAGGAACACATGGTCTTGTAATTGGGACAACATCTTCACCCACTTGGTTAACATTAAGATTAATATTTCACAATTCTTGTTGGTAAGCAGCATTTCATTAGGTGTAGATAATTGTTGCTCTAACACACCAAACACATTTCTCACAACCACATTCTGAACTATGTGCCATCAACCACTACGTTTTGGGCCTTCCATGTAATACACCTATTCGGTTTGAAAGGCCAATACAAAAGGATCATCATTGCACCATGTTGGAAGACATCTCGACATGGCATTAGTGTAAATACCTCTCCCAGGTCCAAGAGATGGCAACAAAGGTAATTAAAAGGTCTTCTCATAAGGATAGCACAAGGGTGTAATTAAGGAAGATGATGTATGTTTACTAATGTGTTTAAACTTAAGATTCCATGATGTGTAATAATGGTAGAAGAGGATTAAGGGTTGAATAGAAGAAGAAGAGTTGTGGAGAGAAGGTTTTAGGAGGAGAAGAGGAAGAGTAGGGTAACAGACTTGTCCAAACCCTCCCCTTAAGTTGTATTTATAGATATCTAAAGTACTAATATTACAAGAATACCCTTCAACCAAGTAAGACTGAATAAGAGACATAAATCATAAACTAATTACATCAGTACCATCTTTGTGAGATGACTCTTTATTTACCATCATGTCACCAGTGTGTAGGCATGTGCCCTTTACTTGGTCTGTAGGCTTGAGCCCATCTTTCACATACTTGGACGTGTGGGCCTTCCTTGGTCGTATGGGCTTGGGCCCATTTTCCAACATTCCCCCCTCAAGTTGAGTGTGAGAGAACATCATAAATGTTCAGCTTGCTGCAAATGGTGTATAGGATCTTCCCGTATAAAATGGTAGCCTACCATATCTTTCAAATCTCCCCCTCAAGCTGGTGGTCTCTTTGCTCTTTTTCAAGAGACCCGGTCAGCATAATATAAGAGAGAGTAAAATTAGTCCTAGCCGTAATACATCTGTCCATACTCTTGTCAAATGGTCATAGTCAAAAATAATTTCCGCTCAATTTCACAAGCCGAAAAGTAGCCCTACTATGGGTCACAAAGTCTACCCACTTTCTCAGCGTAGCTAAAACAAACTCCTCTTGGGTGTATATTAGACTTGACTCAATATGGGTGTATGGCACACTCCTATCATTTGTAGGTAGTGGGTCTATAGGCATTTCTTATAAGTGTAATAATAAACTCCTCCATCATGATGTCCCTCTACACGGCACCAACTCTCAAATGGTAGGAGTAAAAATGCCAAATAAGGGGGGTAAAAGGTAATCACCGATAGATAATATTTTGTCATGTGCTTTCATTTCTTCATCAAAATAACCAATGTTGACAACAGTCAACAATCGAGAAGTCCTTCTTCAATAATAATGTCTCAATCAGAGACATACAATAGTAGCAGTAGAAATGGGCCTGGGCTGAAATTACACATACCAAATAGGCAATTATATAGCAGTAGATAACCAGTAGGTAGTAAAAGTTCTTAAGAGAAATAAGGACACACAAGATAATCTGCAGCAAGTCCATCCTTAAATAAGGAAGTTTCACCAAATAATAAGTTAAGGATAATCCAAGGTAATAATCCAGAGTAATAATCAAGTCGGAGTCAAACCGGTAGCAGATAGCTGATAGTAGATAGCAGATAGTAGCTTTGACAGTGAGTGAGTCAACTTGAGTAATAGACTGCCAGTAATAAGTTGAACCAAGTGTTGTTTGATAATCAATAAATCAAAAAATATCCAATGTGCTCATCCTTCATACTTCTTCTTCTATTCTCCCCCTTAACCTGGGAGATAATGTCAATGATCCTTGCTTGAAGTCAACAACTATTTTGCAAGATCTGCTAAGTTTTGGAGTCTAATTAACACCTTACACCTCACCCGAATCATTGTGTCGTGGATCAACCTTTGCGGTAAGGTCACCATGGGGTTGGACTCCATGATGTATAATCACGGTAGAAGAAGATTAAGGGTTTAGAAGAAGAAGAGTTATGGAGAGAAGGTTTTAGGAGGAGAAGAGGAAGAGTGGCGAATTTTGAGAAAATAGGAGGAAGAATAGGGTAATGGACTTGTCCAAACCCTCCCCCTTAAGTTGTATTTATAGATATCTAAAGCATTAATATTACAAAAATACCCTTCACCCTAGTAAGAGTGAATAAGAGACATAATCATAAAATATTTACATTAGTGTCATCTTTGTAAGATGACTCTTTATTTACCATCATGCCACCACTGTGTAGGCCTATGGGCCTTCTCCTTGGTTTGTGGGCTTGAGCTCATCTTCCTCATACTTGGATGTGTGGGCTTGGGCCCATCTTCCAAAATAAAGTCTTTTCTTTTCAAAGCTCATAGCCCTAAGGGCATTGTAGTCATTGTGAACCTCCTTACACAACTATAAATAGAGGCTCAATGCATGGGGTAGATCATTTAGTCTTTCCCCTTTCTCTCAAATTCATCCGTAGCTTTCTTTCTTCTCCCAAACTCTTTCTCTCCCTATCTCTCTAGTTGTCTCTTCCCTTTTTCTCTCTTCTTCTTTCTTCCTCTTCCTTTCTTCTACTCTTCTTTTTGCTCTCCTCACTCACCACCTTGGTCGAAGACCTTATCATGGGATCCTAAATCCAACACACCAGGTCTACAAGATATTAACACCATAACCTACTTATCTGTCTTAATACCATGCCTTCTATTGCTTATTTCAAGTAACTTGCACTTGAGTACATAAATAGAATTATTTCCTTGGTATCATAATTTAATTTATCAATTATGACCCCATCATAATCAAGGCATTTACCTTCATAGTACCCATTTACATCTACATCATTTTTTTGAGTCCTATGATTTTCCTCAAGTTGCTCGGTGCGGATACGCATGTCATTAACAATACAACTCAAGTAGTTCTTATTACAAGATGATAAATATCACTGTTAATTTCAAGTTTGTGACAAGTAACTAGAGTTTTGACCTGTAATAAATTAGATGATATTAGAAATATTCAATAAACCCAACGATCATGAGCTTATATAGTTAATTGACATAAGTAACCTTTTGTTTACACCAAATCACAAACTCTTCTTCCTGTTGTTGGTTCAGGTTAGTTGTAGCCTGCATTTGCAAAACTTCTCTGTGTTCACTATATAAAAAAGTTTCTAAATGATATAAAATCATGTTCAATGACTAAACCTACAATATGAACTCAACAAGTACTTGCAAGATGTATTATTCGATCTTATTGTAATTGTTAAGTACAACCCACAACATCTTGTCACACAACTTTGCATCAAGGATCAAAATTTTTTTTTAGTTCACATGCAGTGGGTGAAAAACCCAAAAGTTTGTCCTTCTCAAGATCTACATCTCTGTCATAATTTCGATCCATCAGGTTAAATTTCATTTCGACACCATCCAAGTACATTGAGAAAAATATCAAAGCTTCAATGTCAATTTAAGCTTTTGCAATTGAACCTTTTGGATGAGCTTGTTTTCTTGTACAGATATTTTCAATTTACATAGGAACCTCTCAGTTGGGTACATCCACCGATATTGTACTGGACCACACAATAGTACTTCTTGGGGTAGAGTAATAGTAAGATGGGCCATTATATAAAAAAAATGGAGGAAATATTCTTTCCAACTTACATAAGATAACCAGGAGGTTTCCTTGGTAATTTTTTCAATGCATCAACTCTAAGTGTTTCTGAACATAATTCTGCAGATTATAATCCCATTGAAATGATTAGAGTATTTACATTTTTTGATATAAGTTGATTTCTAGGGCCTACACATAAACAAAAGAGATTTCAAGAGAAGGAGAGAAGAATGGAACTCTAACTCATGGGAGAGAGGAGAGAAGAAACAAAGCGAGAGGGAAGAGGAAAAGAGAGACGTGTAAGGATGAATTTGAGCCAAGAGGAAGAGGCTTGAATGCTCTACCCCTTGCCTTGAGTTTATATTTATAGTTGTGGGAAGATGTTTACAATGGTTATAATGACCTTAAGGCTGCATGCTTTGAAATAAAAAAGACATAAAAGGATATACACCAACTTACATAATTACAATGTTATACCATCTCTATGGAAGTTCTCTTTATTTACTAGCCATACCATCCCTACACATATGGTATCTTTTAACACTCCCCGTCAAGTTAGTGTTTGTAACTTCACTTTGCAAATAATCTTGGTCAAGAAACTTGTGTGTTTGAAAAAGAAATTTTGATTGCCTTGCTTTGATTCATATTGTACTTGTTCACATCTTTCTTGTAATCTTCATCATGTATTCATCCTGTAAAAAAACTTATGTTGAAACTCAATTTGTATTTGTTCACATCTTGCTTGTGTTGAATTTAAGGAAAAGAGAAAAACGTCATTGATTTGATGTAATCAGAGTACATGAACCCCTATTTATAACAGAGAAAAGTAGTAGAGTCCAATTAAAATTAAACTTCCCTTGTCCCAATTACACCCAAACTCTAACACTTAAAGATAAGTCCTAGCATAATTAAATAACTCAACATAAATAGAAGAATAATATAACTAACACACCTTTAAACTGAAACTCTTCTATGAGACCTGCTTCCTTATTAATAATTGGCTCTGTAATTTTCATATTTTCACTTCAACGCTCCCCCTCAAGTTGGAGTTTATAACTTCAGTTTGCAATGAAAATGATTCTTGGTCTTCAATTTTCCTTTGCTTAAAAAAAAAATTTCACAAATACAATTCTTCTGTTAGGATCCTCACGAGCCATGGATCTTGTCACCCTCCTCTCTTCTCTTCCTTCCATTATCTTGCTTGACGTTGAGATGGAATGAGGGCTGAAGGGGATTGAATTTCGGAAAGGAGAATTGGGGAAATTCGGAAGAGAGCTTGAAGGAGCTCTTGACCTGTTTATCTAACTTACGTTAACTAGAGTGAACTCAATTCCTCCTTTTCATTACCCTAGCCATCCCCTTAAATAGGGTGGAGGACGTCCAAAACCCTAAAGACCTCTTGGGTCAATGGTTCAAACCAATAAATGCTAAACCAACCCAAACCAAAGACAAAAACCAAACCAAAGACAATTACATGGAAATTGAAAAACACATTAATTAATTCCTACGCCTGTTGGTAACTCGTGATGCTATAGAGTCCATAACATCACCCCCCTCCTGGAGAAAGAGCTTGTCCTCAAGCTCGAAGGAAGGATATAAAAGTCGAAATGTTGATAACTGCTCCCATGTGGTGTCACTGGGATCGGCATCGGCCCACTGGACTAGAATTTCCCAATCCCCTTGAATGTGGCGTGCTTGTATTACCTGAGCTGGAATAGAAAGGACTCTGCCCTCATGTAGTGGCGGCAGTGGAGTGTGTAGTAGGGGCGAGTCACCTTGGAAGGGCTTCAATTGGGAGACGTGAAATACATTGTGGATCTTTGCTTCCGGTGGGAGCTGCAAACGGTATGCCACGGGCCCAATTTGGTCCAATATTGGAAATGGACCATAATATTTTGGAGACAGCTTATGGCGCTTGGCTGCAGTCAGGGACAGCTGGCGGTAGTGTTGAAGTTTTAACCACACATAGTCTCCAGGGGAATAAGATGCCTCCCGGTGCTTCTTATCATAAAATCGTTTCATAGAGTGTTGGGCCGCTTGAAGATGTGTACGTACCTCAGTGAGCATAGCATCTCGTTCAGCTAATGCTTGGTCCAAAGTGACGACTTTGGATGCCCCCGGTTCATATGGTAACAAACGAGGTGGATCTCTGCCATAAACTACCCTGAAAGGAGTAGTACCCAGTGTTGTGTGGTAAGATGTGTTATAGCAAAATTCTGCCCATGAAAGCCATTTCACCCATCTTTTAGGTGCGTCCCCCACAAAACAACGAAGATACATTTCAATAGTGCGATTGACAACCTCTGTTTGTCTGTCCGTTTGTGGGTGATAGGCGGACGAAAATGCCAATTGGGTACCCTGTAATTTGAATAATTCCTTCCAAAAGAGACTGGTAAAAATGGCATCCCTGTCACTGATAATGGATGAGGGAATTCCATGTAATCTGACAATGTTGTCCATAAATAATTGAGCGACCTGAGCAGCAGTATATGGATGTGCCAAAGCAAGGAAGTGCCCATATTTTGAAAACCGATCAACGACGACAAATATCACCGATTTACCTGATGAAATGGGAAGTCCAACAATGAAGTCCATGGAAATATCAGACCAGATTTGAGATGGTAGTTGCAGCGGTTGCAGTAGGCCGGCTGGACTTAAGGATTCGGCCTTGTTTCTTTGACAAATCTGACAAGCAGCTACATAATCAGCAATTGTGCTCTTCATGCCCTTCCAGTAAAAGTCCCGACTGATTCGGAAATATGTTTTCTGTCGACCCTCATGTGTGCTAGCATGGATAGAGGACAGGATGGTGTGAAGAAGTGGGGATGTATTATGTAAAAATATCCTGTTTTTGTAGAGAATGAGACGATCCTGAATCGTCCAATGAGGAGCAGTTGTTCCCTATTGAATATCCTGATATAAAGACATAAGATCCGGATATTGATTTACTTCCTCACGAATAGAATCTAATAGCAGTGCACGTGGGTGACTGATAGCATAAATTTGAGTGGTGGAAATATCCCGACGTGATAAGGCATCAGCCCCCAAATTCGAACTACCTGGCTTATAATGAACCGTAAAATCAAAGCCCATGAGTTTAGTTAACCAATGCTGCTGTGGGGATGTGGTGAGGCACTGTTCCAGAAGATACTTGAGGCTGCAATGATCTGTACGAATGAGAAACGGTCTTCCCCAAAGATACGGTCGCCAATGTTGGACAGCCTTGGCTAACCCAATCAATTCCCTCTCATATGCAGCTAACTTATGGTGGGTGCCCCAATTGTTGTAATACTGCCCCTATACCTCCCCCGGAGGCATCACATTCCACCACAAATTCTGCCTCAAAATCTGGTAATTGTAGGACTGGCGCTGAGGCTAAGGCCTCCTTTAACAGGTTAAATGCCTGTTCTGCTGAAGAAGACCAGTGGAAGGCATTTTTTTTTAGCAGGTTGTTGAGTGGTGCTGCTATCTATCCATAAGATTGGATAAATTTTCTATAATATCCCGCTAATCCCAAAAAGCCCTTTAATGCTGTAGTGGAGGTGGGAACTGGCCAATCTGTAACTGCCTGAATCTTGCTCTGGTCAACTTTAACGCCCCCAGCTGATATGACGTGGCCCAAATATGCCACCTCAGATGTACCCATAGCACATTTTGATTGATTCAAAACCAAATGATGAGAGCGTAGAATGGTAAATACCTGGTGGAGGTGGTGGAGATGTTCTTCCCAATTTTTGCTGTAGACCAGAATGTCATCAAAAAAGACTAACACATAGTGGCGCAGAAGTGATGAAAATACCTCATTCATGAGGGCCTGAAAGGTGGATGGTGCATTGGAGAGACCGAAGGGCATGACGAGGAACTCGAAATGACCATGATGTGTGCGGAAGGCAGTCTTCTCCACATATGCCTGGTGAACTCGTATTTGATGATAGCCCGATTTCAAATCTAATTTGGTAAAAATTGTAGCACCATGTAACTCATCTAGCAACTCGTCCACAACTGGAATGGGGAACTTGTCCTTAACTGTGTGCAAGTTAAGTTGCCTATAGTCGACACAAAATCTCCAAGATTTATCTTTTTTACGTACTAGTAACACTGGTGAGGAGAAAGGAGATCGACTGGGTTGGATCACACCCTGAGCGAGCATATGCATGCACTGTCGTTCTATTTCATCTTTCTGGATATGTGGGTAACGATAAGGCCGCACCACTACTGGATCAGTTCCCAACTTTAAACGAATGCGGTGATCGCAATGACGCACTGGTGGTAGACCTGTAGGGTCATTAAATAAATCCGCAAATGCTGTAAGTAAAGGAGCTAACTGATCATCACCCGTGTGTTGAATGTGCAAAGTGTGAAGTGCGTAAGGGACCTGTGCCACAATGCCTTGTAATGTAATCTGGCCCTGTGGTGCTGAAAATGTCATTGTCCGAGCCTGAAAGTCCCATAATATCGGTCCTAATAACTGGAGCCATTTGACCCCGAGCACCAAATCAAATCCAGCCAATGGAATGACTAGTAAATCTGCCTGAAAGGAATGCCCCTCAATGGTGAAAGGGGTGTTAGCACATAAGCCCACGCTAGCAATTTTGGCCCCATTGGCCACTGAAACTGAGAGACCCCTTTGTTGTTGAATTTCCAAGCCCAACTGTTGCGCGGCTGGTTCACTGATAAAATTATGTGTGCTGCCCGAATCAACTAAAACAAGTAGCATGAGATGATGTAACCTGGCCTTTACCTGCATGGTATTAGAACTACGCAGGCCATGCATGGCATGGAGGGAGAGCTCTGCTTCCTGTTGTACCTCTTCAACAATTTCATTTTCAAGAAGCTCTTCTGAATCTTCTTCCAATAATTCAATACTGAATAAACGTTTACAGGTATGTCCGGGCAGGAATTGTTCGTCACAATTAAAACATAGGCCCTTTGCCTTTCGAGCATCCATTTCCTGTTTAGTCAAAAATTTACGTGGCATAGAGTGTGGAGGAACATGAGTAGCCTGATCTGCTCGGTTAGGGGCAGAGGACCCAAAACGTGGACCAAATGCAGTACCCTATGTTCTGTTTTGCCAAAATGGTTTTCTTTGTAAAGACTCTTTTAGAACTCTCTGTTTGTGCTCCACAGCCCTGGCATAATTCATTGCAGAGTCCAAATTTGTTGGACCCAGTAATTTCACTTCCAATCTGACTACCTCTGTCAATCCAGCATTAAAAATCTGAACATGTAGGTGAGGAGGAACAAATTCACTAGCTCTGGCCAACCTTTCTTGGAACGTTTTTTGGTAAACCTCTAAGGTGCTGGTCTGTTTGTAGTTGATCAATTCCCCCACTGGGTTGCTGCTAGCTGGAGGTCCGAACCTTAACTGGCAAGCATGTTTAAAGTGCAGCCAATCCTGAATGGAATGGACATTTCGGTAGTGATGGAACCACATGAGCGCTTCATCGAGCATGTGGTAGGCGGCCAAAGTAACCTTGTCCATTTCCACCATTTGTTGATGATAAAAGAATTGTTCACATTTCGTGAACCACAATAAAGGATCTTTAGAGCCATCATATGTAGGAAAGTTAAGTTTAAAGTACCTGGGAACCGTTGATGGTGCTTGTGCGTGAGTGGGCATTGAACCCATTGGTTGGCGTAAGGGTGGATTTGGTGGTGGCGTGAATTGGTGGTGGGGAACTGGTTGTTGTTGAAAATTGGTTGCTGGTGGTGGCGTTGGTGCTTGAAGTGCAGCAAGTTGTCGTAGGATGGATTGTAGAGATGATTCCAGAGTTTGTAAGGTAGTATTGATGTGAGAAATTTCAGTACCTTGAAGAGTGGATTGTTGTTGAAGGTCTGAAAGGACTTGACGTATGTCCTCTGGAGAAGAGGAATCACCGAGGGTGGACCTGTCTGATACCACGTTGTTAGGATCCTCACGAGCCATGGATCTTGTAACCCTCCTCTCTTCTCTTCCTTCCATTATCTTGCTTGACGTTGAGATGGAATGAGGGCTGAAGGGGATTGAATTTCGGAAAGGAGAATTGGGGAAATTCGGAAGAGAGCTTGAAGGAGCTCTTGACCTGTTTATCTAACTTACGTTAACTAGAGTGAACTCAATTCCTCCTCTTCATTACCCTAGCCGTCCCCTTAAATAGGGTGGAGGACGTCCAAAACCCTAAAGACCTCTTGGGTCAATGGTTCAAACCAATAAATGCTAAACCAACCCAAACCAAAGACAAAAACCAAACCAAAGACAATTACATGGAAATTGAAAAACACATTAATTAATTCCTACGCCTGTTGGTAACTCATGATGCTATAGAGTCCATAACATCTTCATAGATACAAATATTGTCTTTTATGCTCCCCCTTTCTTGAATTTTTTGGTCACATAAAAATTACCTCAACATATGGAATAAAATACCTCTTTCTTGTACTTCTTCTTCTACCTCTCCCCCTCAAGTTGGGAGGTAATGG
This sequence comes from Aristolochia californica, assembly GCF_029961685.1. Lineage (NCBI taxonomy): Eukaryota > Viridiplantae > Streptophyta > Magnoliopsida > Piperales > Aristolochiaceae > Aristolochia > Aristolochia californica. Next base: position 35,048,245 of record NW_027182279.1, on the reverse strand, counting down.
CAGTGATCCTAGCTTAAACCAAATAACATAGATGTACTAATAAGCTTCTCCATCATGGTGTCCCAACCAGGGCACCGAGTCTCTGTTATGGACTCAATAATACTGAGTCATCTACTTTACTTTTATTATTTATGTTGCTTATAATTTTGGAATTTTATTGATTAGTAATAAGACTTAAAGGTAGGGATAGAATAGGGTTTTAAAACCCTAACCTATGTTGATGTTAATTACCCTATTTAAGGGTAAGTATGGAGAAATAAAGCAAGTTCAGAATTAGCATAAACTAGGGTAATTTAGGTTCTTGCTAGGCTCCCTATTCTAGGGTTCTTGGCATGAACTCTCTTGGGGGTTTGCTGCATCCATTAGGGAGTTTTTGAGGAGATCTTGGAAGGAAAAGGAAGAGGAATTACCTTTCTCTTCCAAGCTGCAAGAGATGACCTTCTCTTTCACGAAAATTCGAGAAAGGAAGAAGGGTTGGCATGAGCTAACCAGGAAGGAGGACGAATTCTGGTTGCTGGATTGGTGTTGACGTCAAGAGGTAATCCTTAATCTTGTTCCAAGTATTGAAAATTAGAATTGTTTTTCTTTTTACGTAAGGTACCAGTATTGCATGGTAGAGGAAACCCTACCTTGACGTGAGTCATAAGAAAGGGGGTTCCACGTTGGGGCATCACGGAGCTCCATTGATTCTCTGGTTTCATCCATAATTAATAAAAGGAAACTCCTTTTCAAGAGAAACGAATTCAGCAAAGAGAACAGGTTGTTCTTGGATCATTACAGTGAATCAAACCCTCTTAACGTGTTGGATTCATCTATACCTCGCCGAGTTACTAGATCCATGGCTAGGGACCATAACAACTTGGTATCAGAGCAGGGTAACCCGGCAGAGAGAAGCACCAATGAATACTTTGAATTGCTTGAAAGAAAATTTGATATAGTCCTAGAGAGGTTCTCCAAAATTGATATCAATATGGAGACCTTGAAGGGAAGGATGGATAGCATGGAGACTGGTCTGACTACTGGCAAGTAATTTGCTACATTAGAGAAGAAGTTCACTCTCAGTTTGGAACCCTTGAAAGGAAAGATGGATAGCATGGAGACTAGACTGAGCACTGGCAAGAACCCAATTCTGAGGGAGTATTCACAGATCATTCCGGGGGGACACCTCAACCAGGGGGGAGGCATTGTACCTCTCATTCTAGATCAGAGAGGAGGGGACCACTCGTATAACAGAGGGGGGGATGAATTTCCTAGGCGCACGAGTGTCTTGGGACAGCAAGGACCCCTCATTCCGGGGGGACACTTCTACCAGGGGGAGGCACTGTTCTGAGGTATACTAAAATAGAATTCCCTACTTTAATGGGTCAGAAGACCCTTTGATATGGTTGTATCGATGCAAAAAAAAAAAAAAATTAGCCATCAACAAGTCCCAGCCTATGACCGAGTCAACGTGGTTGTTTTCCACTTACTAGGGGAAGCACAACTGTGGTACCAGCTAGTTGAGGTTGATAGCGACGTGGTAGATTCGGAGGAATTTAAGCGACTGTGCTCTCTCCGTTTTGGTCCTCCGGCTTATAGCAACCCTTTGGGAGATTTGGTTTTGTTACACCAAACTGGGGCTGTGGAGCAATATCAAAAATTGTTCTAGGAAAAATTAGCATGAGCCAGCAGTATGGTACAAGAGGATCAGCAGGTTGCGCTTTTTATAGCAGGACTGATTGAGGCGTTAAAGCTTGAGGTGGAGCACTATGCACCTGTTGATTTATCTAGTGCTATGAATATAGCTCATGCTTTAGAACTGCGACAGAAGGCACAACACAGACGACCTCCATGGTCAGGGGAGCGGAGCGCTCCATCCATGGGGCAAGGGGAGCTCATTCCTCCGAGAAACAACCCGGGTATTACTTTGACAGGGGATCCGAGATCTAATCATCCTACATCTCCTTATATAAAAAAATTGACAAGTGCTGAGATGGCGGAACGGCGGGCTAAGAATCAGTGTTACAACTATGATGAACCATATCGGGCTGGGCATCAGTGTAAAAGATTGTTTTTGATCGATAAGGTTGAAGATGAGGATATCGAGGTGACAGAGGATATGATAGAGGAAGAACCACCGGACATCTCCCTGCATGCCATTACTGGGCAGTAATCGGCCACAACTACGCAGCATGGGAGCGGCTTGACAACTTCCACCAAGTCTACCCAACTTCTGAGCTTGAGGACAAGCTCGATCTGTAAGGAGTGGCAGATGTTATGGACTCAATAATACTGAGTCATCAACTTTACTTTTATTATTTATGTTGCTTTTAATTTTAAATTTTATTTATTTGTAATAAGACTTAAAGGTAGGGGTAGAATTGAGTTTTATAACCCTAACCTATGTTGATGTTAATTACCCTATTTAAGGGGTAAGGACGGAGAAATAAAGCAAGTTCAGAATTAGCATAAACTAGGGTAATTTAGGTTCTTGGCATGAACTCTCTTGGGGGTTTGCTGCATCCATTAGGGAGTTTTTGAGGAGATCTTGGAAGGAAAAAGAAGAGGAATTACCTTTCTCTTCCGAGCTGCAAGAGAAGACCTTCTCTTTCACAAAAATTCGAGAAAGGAAGAAGGGTTGGCATGAGCTAACCAGGAAGGAGGACGAATTCTGGTTGCTGGATTGGTGTTGACGTCAAGAGGTAATCCTTAATCTTGTTCCAAGTATTGAAAATTAGAATTGTTTTTCTTTTTACGTAAGGTACCAGTATTGCATGGTAGAGGAAACCCTACCTTGACGTGAGTCATAAGAAAGGGGGTTCCACGTTGGGGCATCAAGGAGCTCCATTGATTCTCTGGTTTCATCCATAATTAATAAAAGGAAACTCCTTTTCAAGAGAAACGAATTCAGCAAAGAGAACAGGTTGTTCTTGGATCATTACAGTGAATCAAACCCTCTTAACGTGTTGGATTCATCTATACCTCGCCGAGTTACTAGATCCATGGCTAGGGACCATAACACTCTCAAAGGCAACAATGGGTGATAAATGGGTAATGCCTGTCATTCACAAGACGATGATAAAAGACCCAAAGATACATATAAAAAGTCTCAATGGACTTAAAAACACCACAACATATGGAATAAAAAATATCTCTTTCTTGTACTTCTTCTATTACTCCCTCTCCCCCCTCTCCTTCTCTCAAGTTAGGAGGTAATGGCAATGATCCCAACTTGAACCAAATAACATAGATGTAGTAATATACTCCTCCATCATGGTGTCCCAACCAGGACCAGGACACCGACTCTCAAAGGTAGAAATGGCTGATAAGTGGGTAATGCCTGTCATTCACAAGACGGTGATAAAAGACCTACGAATACATATAAAAAGTCTCAATGGACTTAAAACACCTAAATATATATTCATATGTATATATATGTGTGTGTGTGTGTGTGTGTGTGTGTGTGTGTGTGTGTGTATAAAGGTAAACCAACTGAAGCAACACACAAGAGGTTGGCCCATAGGGGTATCTGAGAGTCAAATAAAGAATGGTAGGAGAAAGGCTACCAAAAAACCAAAGGGTAGTGGGTAAAGATGATGATAAGATTTTGAGGCCACCATGTATGAACCAATACCAACAATAGTCAGCAAATAATGAACCCAAAGCAAGCAACCGAGGAGTGCTTCATGAGAAATAAAGTCTCGATCAAAGAGACACAATAGCAGTAGCGAAAATGGACCAGTGCCAAGATAACTTGTACCAAATGTGCATTATAGTAGTGGATAACCAGTAAATAATAGATGTCCTTAAGGGTAATAAGGACACATAAAATATTCCACAACGAGTCCATCAATAAATAAGAAAGTTGCACCAAATAGTATGTTGGAATAGAGTAATGATCCAAGATAATAATTCAGTTGGAGATAGAGAACCGAGTCACGCTGAGTAAAATACTAGACCAATATAGCCGAGTTGCAGAAGAAATAGGTCTAGAACTTGGGACCTGTTACAATGTGGGACCCACCATGGCTACACAAGCTGGTGGGATCCACCATGAGCTTGAGAGGTGTCAACAAGAGTCCTCATACAAAGTGGCTTGAGCTAAGAGATATGGAACATGTGCTAGAATTAAATAGAAGATTTGAAGATCAAGTGGGACCCACAAAGATACTACGATATGGTATCTCTATCAACATGAGCTGGAAGATCATGTGGGACTGAAAAAGATAAGATCACGAGTTGGCTTTCTATCTTGATTCACGTGATTAAAGAAGAGTTAAAAGTTGAGTTAAAGTAGTCTCTGAAATAGATAATGTAATCTTATCATGATAGGCTTATCTTAGAGAATTCTAGTTGGAGTATAATTAGGAGTCCTAAGATTACATGTACATGGACTCTATTACCTCCTCAACTATTAATAGAGGTAAGTGTAACTTGGAATTATTCAACCAAGTTACTTCTTTTTTTCTCCTCTCTCATGTGAAGTTCTCTCTCTCTAATCTCCCTTATTTTCCTTCTCTTCTCTCTCTACCCGAGACCTTTTCTCTTTTTCTATTTTTTCTTTGTCTCTCCCCTTTCTCGAAGTATTACTCGTGGGGTCCAAAATTCAACAGGACCTGGACATGAATAACCGAAGCAAAAAAAATGCCCGGGTCGACAACGTTGTTGGGTTATCTCGGCCCGGTCCTGGTTGGGTTGGTATGGTCTGACGCTCGATTAAATCAAGTTTCCTAACTTAGGAAACTTGATATTCAATAATAGATCTTGTTCTTCCCAACGACGGCAAATAGAGAAACGGTTTGATTTTTTTTTTGGGACTCTGGACTCTCTTAAAGGAAAATAAAACTAGAAAGTAGTGATCCAACAACTTCATTCCAAAAATAAGTGGAGAGTATGAGGAACAGCAAAGGCAACTACCAAACCAAAGATCCCGAAGAAGCTTTTCATAGTAAATCAATCTTCCGCAAAAAGAGGATGAGAGCCAGCGAAATTTCCAAAAATTAGTAGAGGAGTTATCTTCCAAATTATCAGTTGTAATATCCCAAAGAAGAGAAAATCTTCCGGGATTACCAGCAATTATCGAGATACAACAGAAACTGAATAATACCGATGACAATGGAGATAAAGAAGATCAGTAAGCAATGATCTTTGTGAGTAATAAACTGCCAATTACAGGAACATATACCATGTGTGATAAGATGCCAATGATATTTACGGGAAGCGGGAAGGCTCAGATATACTAGAAAAACACCAATCAGCTAGCAACTTCAGATCAGTAAGAATGCCAAAAAGCTATATTCTTCTGTCAAGCTACTGGATAACAGTGCCAACGAGGAGAATTCCAAAAATGATGTAGATAAGATTTTCAAAATGGAAATATTTTATCGGATTGCGGGTTGATGCCTGGCCGATGAGTGTCTTTCCAAAAAAAAAAAAATTGTATGATAGTGTTTCCGACGAAGATGGATGGCAACGAATATGGAGTAGAAAATCCTATCCAAAACAAGTTACATCTTTATGATCTTTCACTACATGCTAGATATATACAATCCAGCCTCAAAAGATACCATTAGATCTTGATTGATGAAACACATAGATATTCAATGAAGGTACATGTGATACTAAAGGTAGCAGAACAACAAATTAATGCCAGAGTATTGACGCCAGAGTTATTTGATACCATAGAGTTTAACGAAACTCTCAAAAGTATTGTTGTTAATGTCTAAAGGTTCGGGATGCAGCAACAGTATATTAGAGGACCAAAGAAACAGAATTCTAATAAATGACGATAGAAGAGAACCAACGACCAGAAGATAGCAGGGTAGCAGATTAAAATGAGAAAAAAATAACATCAGCAAATTATCCGAGTAAAACAGCATTTGGACGGTAAAACAATATGAAGTAGTATATCCGAGTAATTGCGGAGGCAAAGAACCAAGCAACAATAAATAAAATAGATAAGAAGATGATTCTTAGGATAAAACTTCATCAATATATAATATGCAATATTAAAAGCTCAATATAGAGGTAAAAACGTAAAGCAAACAACGGGTATAGGGACTTAAAAAAAAGGTAGATATGAACCAAAACTGCTAGAGATAATATATCAGAAAATGATCATATTATCTCTATGGGTTGACCTGCTCTGATACCATGTTGAATTAATGGAAAAGAGAAAAACTTTATTGATTTGATGTAATCAAAGTACCTGAACCCCTACTTATAATAGAGGAAAGTAGTAGAGTCCAATTACAATTAAACTACATTTGTCCCAATTACATCCAAACTCTAACACTTAAAGATAAGTTCTAGCATAATTAAAAACTCAAAATAAATAGAAGACTATGTTATGCCCATAATACCATTAATATTTTAATTTTTTTCTTTAATTTACATAATTTTATTTCAGTTTTAGGCCATAGGGGTATTTTTGTAATATTTTATCATAAACCCTGTGAGGGTGAACCCTATTTAAGGGGTAAGAGTAATGAAAAATACAAGCATTGATTTTAGGTTAATTTTAGGTTAAACAGTTTGGGAGCTCTCCTTGACGAGTTCTAGGGTTTCAAGCTTCCCTTTGGATTGATCTTCGTCTTTCTCTTCTTCTTCCCTACAAATCCATGTCTCAGATCAGGGACCGTAACAACTGGTATCAGGGTGGAAACACAATGAATGATTCTTCGTTCCAAGAATTATGGCACAACGAATTGGAAGCCCAACTTGCATTGGATAGAGCATTTGATGAAAGATGGCGTGCATCTTCCATTGAACGTTCTGCAATGGAGAAACTCGTTGTAGCAAGGGAGAAACTCGATACCGCAAGAAAGAACAGTGATTCTTCATTCCAAGAATTATGTATTGCCATGCACAACAGATTGGAAGCCCTACTTCCATGGTATAGAGCATCTAATGAAAGATGGTGTGCATCTTCCATTGAATGTTCTGCAAGGGAGAAACTCGTTGCCGTAGAAAATTTCATCGTCTTCGAGCATGAATTAAGCACCATACAAGAGGTAGCAGACATTGTCTCGAACTAGAAAACAGGACACGGGCAAGAAAAATTAAAAAATTTGTATTGTTTACCAGCCAAGGTCCCTGCGAAAGGCCATGCTTTGGAAAATTTCAATATTTCCGCGTAGAGAGATCCAAAGCCAAATAGTGGGGACCAAAATTTGGGGAAATCGACAGGGGTTTCTACCAAAACTTTGTCGGTAGTAGACGATATTGGTGCGACCCCAAATCCAACTCTGGGGACCTTGAAAATCTCTGAGGACCCTGAAAATCAGAAATTGGAGGGGTATGCTGCCAAAACCTCATCGATAAGGGTTGAATTGGGTTCGACCTCAAAAAATCACTCATGGCCAGCAGAAGCACCTAGCCAATACTATCCAAAAGACCGGCCTGTTAGGAGCGGAAGTCATAGGTACTTAACCCCAAGACCATAACAGTACACCCCACCTTCGCGAGCCAACGTTCACGACTATTTAACACTCAACGATGGGGGACGGGTCAAGATCTCATAATCCCTTACGCCCACCACCTCTGAGGCACGTGACACCCGCACCGGGGAACTCCCCTCGGGGATTCAAACTCGCGACGTGGGAGTCCTCTCTCATACCAAATGTTACAGTCCCGGATCTGACACATGGATTCGTGGGGAGGAAGAAGAGAAAGATGAAGATCAAGCCAAAGGGAAGCTTGAAAACCCTATAACACGTCAAGGAGAGCTCACAGCCTGTTTAACCTAAAATTAACCTAAAATATATGTTTCTCTTTCTCATTACTCTTATCCCTTAAATAGGGTTCACACTCACAGGGTTTAAGAAAAAATATTATAAAAATACCCCTATAAATAAAATATTCCAAAAAAACCCTATAAAGAAAATATTCCAAAAGTACCCCTATGGCCTAAAACTGAAATAAAATAATTTAAATTAAAGAAAAAAAATTAAAATATTAATAGTATTACGTGCATAACAGACTAACATAACTAAAATACTTTTAAACTTAAACTCTTCTGTGAGACCTGGTTCCATAATAATTTTGTCTTTGTAAGACTTCTTATTGTGGGAGTCATGTAAGACTCTTTCATATTTGGTCTTCAACAGCTGGTAATCTTCATCCTGTTTTCATCCTATAATTTTTTTTTGTTGTAACTCAATTCCTTGCCCATACTTTGTTTCTAAATTTTTCCATAATCCTTTCACAAGTCTCAAGTTTGACCGAATATAGCTCAATTGTTGGAATATGGGCCCAAGTCCACACGTCCAAGGAAGGCCCACATATCCAAGGGTGTTGGAAGATGGGCCCAAGCCCATAAGACCAAGGAAGGCTCACATATCCAAGAGTGTTGGAAGATGGGCCTAAGCACATAATATATGGGACCCACCATGATCATGTGAGATGGCATAAGAAGTCTTACATAATAGGAAGTCGAACAGAACCACAATTATTATGGAAGCAAGTCTCATAGAGGAGTTTCAGTTTAAAGGTGTTTTAGTTATGTTAGTCTTCTATTTATACTGGGTTATTTAATTATGCTAGGACTTATCATTAAGTGTTAGAGTTTGGGTTTAATTGGGACAAGAGTTGTTTAATTGTAATTGGAGTCTACTACCTTTCTCTATTATAAATAGAGGTTCATGTACTCTAATTAAAATAAGTCAACGAAGTATTTCTCATTTCCATAAATTCAACATGGTATTAGAGCAGGTTCTATGAATTGACTCGGTCAACCCACAAAGGTAATGTGATCCTTTTCTGATCTATTATCTATAGTAGTTTAGGTTCGTATTTATCTTCTTCTTTTTTTTTTCTCTTTTCAGTCCTTATACCCGTTGTTTGCTTTGCATTCTCACCTCTATAATGAGCTTTTCATATTGCATATTATATATTGAAGGAAAGATATTCAAGTCTATTTTCCAAGGAAAAAGTTTTTATTTTTTTGCAATCAGAATTATCTACAAAGATAAATCGATATTCGAAGCACCACAAGTCAGATTGCAAAAGAGGTTCGAGCAGTAGCAAAAAGTTTCAACTTTTGAGTTATTTCATACTATCAAGAACGAGACTTTATATGAATAATTATATACAAAAATAAATATCTATATGTCTATTTTCTTACCTATTCAACCAATTCTCGATCTAAGTATTTTATAAGGAGATATTGATCTTAGAAGAGTCAATGGTTATGCTGGTAAAAGGAGAAAGAGTACTTAGTTCGGCCAAATTACAGAGACCGAAATCTACCAGATTTTATATCTCAATAGAAGTATATTTTATGAAGAGATGTTAAACTTGGATGAAATATATTTAAATATAGTTTCATAAGGAAAAAATTTTATTTAATTTGATCTATATTTAAGGATATATTCGCATTGGAAAAATCAAAGGTCATGCTGTTATCCTGTTGCATTGAAAAATCCGAATTTTAATCGAATTATTTTATGTCTTTTAATTATTCTTAAGGACTTTCATCATTTACCGATTATCTATTGCTATACTACTTCAAATTTTCTACATCAACTGGGATCACAGCCACTACCACCCAACTTTAGGGGGAGAAATAGAAAAAGAAGTACAAGAAAGAGCAATAAATATTGAAGATCAAGAATCCTGGCTTGCAATAATAATTGTGGTAATTATTGGTGACACCTGACTTCACTCGTCTCAATCCAATTTCTCTGGCTAGATTATTATTTTGAAGTATTCATAACATATTCCTTGGTCAACATATTATTTGGTATAGACTCGCATCGGATAATTTTATGGGTCTTTTTACAAGGATTTTTATTAGTTTTGTTCATGTTATATGGGCTCAATCATATTTCTGCTACAGCTATTGTGTCTCTTTCAATGAGACATTATTATTGAAGAAATCATGGCCTCAACATCCTATCTTCCTATTTACCCATTTCCAATTGGTTATTTGACAACATTACTCCAACCATCTTTTATTTGACTCTCACATACATCTTTGGGCCAACCTTTTGCGTGTTCCTTCAGTTGGGAGTTTAAATCCATCATGGTTAGGTGTTTTAAGTTCATTGAGACTTATATATATATACTCGTGGGTCTTTTGTTGTTGTCTTGTGAATGACAAGCATTTATCACCTATTTCTACCTGTGAGAGTCGGTGCCCGGGTTGGGACACAGTGATGGAGGAGCTTATTACTCCTATCGCTTGAGAGTCGTTGTGACACAGTGATGGAGGAGTTTTTACTTCACTTCTTAGCACTACGTATAGACCCACTACCTATGAAAGATAGAAATGCCATTACCTGAGAATGATAGGAGTGTGCCCTACTTCCAGCATGGGTTATGACTAGAGTATGAAATGATCTCATAAAACTTGGAGTGATTTTACTCTCACTTATCTTATGCTAGCTGGGCCTCATGGAAGAGAGCACCAGCGTGAGGGGGAGTGTTGGAAGATATGGAGGACTGCCATTTTATACGAGAAGATCATATGCATCATTTGTAGCAAGCTAGGAGTTCATGATGTTCTCTCATCCCCAGCTTGAGGGGGAATGTTGGAATATGGGCCCAAGACCACACGACCAATGAAGGCCCATACATCCAAGTGTGTTGGAAGATGGGCCCAAGCCCGTAAGATGTGGGACCCGCCATGATCACGTGAGGCGACATAAGAAGTCTTACACAATAAGAAGTCTAACAAAGCCACAATTATTATGGAAGCAAGTCTCATAGAGGAGTTTTAGTTTAAAGGTATTTTAGTTACGTTAGTCTTCTATTTATATTACGTTATTTAATTATGCTAGGATTTATCATTAAGTTTTAGAGTTTGGGTGTAATTGGGACAAGGGTAGTTTAATTGTAGTTGGACTCAACTACCTTCCTCTATTATAAATAGAGGTTCATGTACTCTAATTAAAATAAGTCAATGAAGTATTTCTCTTTTCCATAAATTAAACATCAACTAGTTTTAACAATTGGCTGAACTTGGGTAATGTCATCTAACTCAAGCCTTAACGCAGTCTCTAGAGGGAATGGGTAGAGCCCAGAGCGTCCCACACTCTGCACCCCAACCCCCCACCCACCCAACCTTATTTTGGTAATGAGGATTTCCATGCGATAGAGATGATGAGGTCCTCAATTACTAGAAAACCAAAAACTTCATTACAACTAAAAGAAGTAGAAAGACTCTTTTGCTCAGAACAACAACAAAAAAATCAAGGGAAGGGTTGGGTTGCACCACTTTTTATAAAAAAAGTGAGGGAACCCCATTGTTGAAGTGAAAAGGGAAAGGATAGAGGCAACAACCCCCTTTCCCCTTCCATCTCCATGGGAGGGGGCCACCCTAGGTGGCACTTGGGGAGGAGCCTTTACCCTTTCTGCCATCAATCTTAAGGTAGGCATTAGAGAGGACTATTAAAAAAAAAAAAAAAAAACAAGAGAAGATTGGGACCAACCCATTACATCTCTACCATGTGAGGACAACTACCCTATGTCATAATTATTACCCCATTGACCAAGCTAAGTCAGTTGGTTCATCAATAAAACCAACAAACATGGTTGATCAAAAAGGTTTTTATCCATTTTCAATTAAGTCTTGCAATGTTTTGATCCGCTAATAAGGCCTGGTTCATGTTCAAGCAGCCAAACTGCCAAACTAGCCCCGGTAACATTGTGCTTTTCTTAGGATTCTAGTTCATTTATGAAATTTAATAGTTTCACAGTTTTGAATGTATATATTTACTGAATTGTTCTTCGTATAATGGAAACAACCAATGCTTTTATTTTGCGTTAGGTTGGTTTCTTGTTTTTGGTTCTTGTGAGGTAGTCAAAAAACAGAAGAAAAAAAATCTTCTTCCTGTACAACCAAGTGTCTCTTTTTGTGCCACTACGGGTAAAAGAAATTGCTTCAAAGGAAGGACAAGAAAATAAAAGAAAACAATGTCAAATGAATTAAAAATTCTCTTCTCCTTCTCATTAAAGAAAATAAAGTAATCCAAGTGATAGTCAGACACTCATTTACTTACTGGGGTGTGTTTATGCCAACAAGAAACTATACAAAAAAATGACTACTGAAATTCTTTTGTGTTTACACTCAATCTTTTAGGGTGATTTTTTTTATTGTATCTCCTTTGCTTTTAAAATAGTAGGTGGACAAAAAATGAGTTTCCTATTAGTACAATAGCAAATCATAGGAAAACCAAACCTAATCTAATTATTAATGTTTAAAAAACCTTTAATTTTATTTCAAATATAGATGTGCTCACTATATTTAATTTTTCCATTATTTTTTGTTGCAACACCATCAATAGAAATAGAAATGTGATACTTTTTAATAGAAATTTCTTTCAATATAAAATTTAGAAAAGGAGAAAATGTTTTTCATTGTTTGTGTAGATATGGTTGCATAAGCGAACCTAAGTTGTAGCAAATAATCCGAATTATTTTTAAAAACATGGAAAATGATAATTAGAATAGAAATATAAGTGAAATGACACTGAACCTTTAAAATTAAGAGTAATAACCTTCATAAAAAAAACAACAATTATTTGGCCCCTAAAACAACCACGGTAAATGGGGAAACGAAGTTTAAGTTTAGAATTTTTTTTTTTTTTTCTAAAAAGCTGAGAGAAGTAGAAAAATGGGAACTTATCACACAACTCCCTTAGACATTGTTGTCAAACATTTTTTGTAGTCTAAACTCTAATTTTAAGAATATAAACGTCTCAATACTCCAAATTAACATTGGAGAAAATTCTATATGATGAAATATTTGGGTTTGGTTCATGGTTTTGGTTATTGCCAAGTTGATCGACAACTGGGGTGAGTTGACTTGGATTTGGACCAGAGTCTTCTAGGTCAAGAAGGCTAACTTGGCTAGACATTATATTTTGCAAATTAACTGGCCAACTTGGCTTTATTGTGTCTAACACCACTCAAAGAAGGCTCTTTTGTGAAGCAAGATTACAAACCGAGAGATGAGTGCATAATTTTATTTTCTTCATGTTATCGAATTCCGAATTTAGAAGATAATTTAAAGATGAGTATGTGAATGCTTTTCATCTATGTTATTTTCTTCAAACTGGGATCACTGCCATTACCACCCAACTTGAGGGGGAGAAGTAGAAAAAGAAGTACAGGAAAGAGCAAAGAAAATTGAAGATCAAGAATCTTGACTCGCAATAATAATTGTGGTAATTATTGTTGATACCTAACATGGCTCGTCTCAATCCAATTTCTTTGGCTAGATTATTATTTTGAAGTATTCACAACATATTCCTTGGTCAACATATTATTTGGTACAAACTCACATCCGATAATTTCATGGATCTTTTTACAAGGATTTTTATTATTTTCGTTTGTGTTATATGGGCCCAGGCATATTTAAGCTGCAGCTATTGTGTCTCTTGGGATGAGACTATTTTATTGAAGAAGTAGGGCCTCAGCATCCTATCTTCCTTTTTACCCATTTTCAATTGGTTATTTGACAACATTACTCCTACCATCCTTTATTTGATTCTCACATACATCTTTGGGCCAACCTTTTGTATCTTCCTTCGGTTGGGAGTTTAAATCCATCATGGTTGGGTCTTTTAAGTCCATTGAGACTTATATCTCTCTCTATGTATAATTGTAATTGGACTCTACTACCTTCCTCTATTATAAATAGAGGTTCATGTACTTTGATTACAATAAGTCAATGAAGTATTTCTCTTTTCCATAAATTCAATATGGTATCAAAGCAGATACTATTAGTTGACTTGATCAACTCACAGAGGTAATGTGATCCTTTTCTAATCTATTATCTCTAGTAGATTAGGTTCGTATTTATCTTTTTTTTTTCTCTTTTCTGTCCCTGTACCCATTGTTTGCTTTGCGTTCTCACGTCTATAATGATCTTTTCATATTGCATATTATATATTGACGAAAAGATATTCGAGTATATTTTCCAAGGAAAAAGGTTTCATTTTCAATCACAGTTATCTACAAAGATAAATTGATATTTGAAGCAGTAAAGGTCAGATTGCAAAAGAGGTTCGAGCAACATAAGAAAGTTTCAACTTCTGAGCTATTTCATGCTATCAAGAACGAGACTTTATATGAAGAATTATTATTAAAAGAAATATTTTTAAATATATTTTATTATTTTTTCAACCAATTCTCGATCTAAGTGTTTTATAAGGAGATATTGATCTTGGAAGAGTCAATGGTTATGCAGGCAAAAGGAGAAAGAGTACTTAGTTCGGCAAAATTACAGAGACCAAAATCTACAATATTATATATCTCTATAGAAGTATATGTTGGAAGATAAGCTCAAACCCACACGACCAAGGAAGGCCCATATATCTAAGATTATTATAAGATGGGTCACACAACCAATGAAGGCCCACAAGATGGGCCCAAACCCATAAGAAGTAGGACCCACAATGATTACCATGAGCTTGTATCCTTATCACATCAGTTGGAAGATCAAGAAGGACTCACAAAAGTATCTGATCTTATGGTCACATCAAAGAAGAGTTTTAGTTTGAGTTATGTTTTTCTTTTATCTATATTGAGTTATTTAATTATGTTAAGACTTATCTTTAAGTGTTAGATTTTGGGTATAATTGGGACAAGGGTAGTTTTATTGTAATTGGAGTCTACTACCTTCCTCTATTATAAATAGAGGTTCATGTACTCTGATTACAACAAGTTATTGATGTCAATCAAGTATTTCACTTTTCCATAAATTCAACATGGTATCAGAGCATCTTTTGTGAGTTGACTTTGTCAACTCACGGAGGTAATGTGATCCTTTTCTCTAAACCCTAAACCCTAAGTCTAGGTTCGAAGTTATTTTTTTTAGTCCCTATACCTGTAGTTTTCTTTACGTTTTTTTCTTCTATACAAAGTTTTTGATATTTAAAATTATATATTTACGGAAAGATATTTGAGTCTAGTTTCCAAATAAAAATTATTTTCTCCAATCGGAGTTATCTACAGAGAGATGTCGATATTTGAATGAGCAAAGGTCAGATTACAAAAAGGTTCGAGCAGCAGTAGAAATCTTTAGATTCCAAGGTATTTTTTGCTATCAAGAACTAGACTTTATATGGATAAATATATATCAAAAGAAATATATTTAAGTCTATTCTTTCACCTATTCAACCATTTTTTTATCTTATTTATCTACAAAGATAAATCGATATTTGAAGCAGCAAAGGTCAGATTGAAAAGATGTTAGAGCGGCAGTAGAAACCTTAACTTACGAGGTATTTTATGCTATAAAGAAAGAGACTTTATATGGAGAACTATATATCAAAAGAAATATCTGCAAGTATATTTTCTTACCAGTTAAACCAATTATCGGTATGATTTTTTTATAAGGAGATATTTATCTTGGAAGTGTCAATGGTCATTCTGGAGAAAAAGGAGAAACCGTACGTAGTTTGGCCAGATGACAGAGACCGAAATCTAACAAATTATTTATCTTCTGATAATTATATTTTATGAAGAGATGCTATACTTGGATGAAAGTTATTTAATTCTAGTTTCAGACAAAGAAATTTTCATGTGAATCTGATCTATTTTTTTAAGTTATATTCGCATTGGAAGAATCCAAGGTCATGCTGGTATTCTGTTACATTGAAAATCTGAATTTAAGCTGATTGTTTTGTGTCACTTTTTGAGTTGTTATATCAGCAAAATATCTCACTTCTCCCTTATTTGAGGGCTTATTTATACATCACTTTTATTTGGGCCTATTGCTACATCTATGATATTTGGTTCAAGCTGGGATCACTGCCATTAGCTCCCAGCTTGAGGGGGAGAAGTAAAAGAAGTACAAGAAAGAGGTATTTTTTTCATATGTTGTGAATAAGTTTATGTGACCAAAATATTCAAGAAAGGGGGAACACAAAATATGAAGCTTGTGCATCTAAGAAAAAAAATTATATTGGATTATTTCATGGGTTCTTTTATAAAGTTTATTATTTGGTTCGTGTTATATGTGTTGGAAGATGGTCGTGTTATATACAATTGCTGCTATTATGTATCTTTGGGGACATTATTATTAAAGAAGAGGTTGCCTTATATCATCATTTATTTTACCCTGTCAAAAAAATATCACATTTGGGAAACCATGATGGAGGATACCTTATCAAAAAATATCATGGTTGGGAAACCATGATGGGCCCTGTCAAAAAAAAAAATCACAGTTGGGACGCTATGACGGAGGATACCCTGTCAAAAAATATCACGGTTGGAAAACCATGATAGTCTTTGTGAAAAAATATCACGATTGGGAAACCATGACGGAGGAACTTATTATTACATCTACGTTATCCCCCCCCCCCCCCCCCCCCCCCTCCCTGTAATGGCTTTTATGATTCCTACCAGTTGAGAGTCGTTGTCCTATGGAGGGACACGGTGGTGGACACTTCAGAGCAATACCGATAGACACACTACCGATAGAAAACGGAGTGTGCCCTACTTCTAGCATTAGGACTGGAGTATGAAATAATGGCTTACCGGCTAGGAGTGATTTTTAGTCTCACTTATAATATGCCAGCAGGACCTCATGGAAGGACGCAACAGCGTGAAAGGGAATGTTAGAAGATGAAGGCATATTGGAAGATGTGCCATTTTATTAAAAAAATAGTCTATACATCATTTGCAGCAAGAATGGAGTTCATGTTGTTCTCTGACCCCCAGCTTGAGGGGGAGTGTTGGAAGATAAGCTCAAGCCTACATGACCAAGGAAAGCCTACATATCTAAGATTATTATAAGATGGGCCACACGACCAAGGAAAGCCCACAAGATGGGCCCAAGCCCATAAGTAGGAACCACACTGATTACCATGAGCTGGCATCCTTATCACATCAGTTGGAAGATCAAGAAGGACTCACAAAAGTATCTTATCTTATGGTCACGTCAAAGAAGAGTTTTAGTTTGAGTTATGTTTGTCTTTTATCTATATTGAGTTATTTAATTATCTTAGGAGTTATCTTTAAGTGTTAGAGTTTGGGTGTAATTGGGACAAGGGTAGTTTTATTGTAATTAGACTCTACTACCTTCCCCTTTTATGAATGAGGTTCATGTACTCTGATTACAACAAGTTATTGATGTCAATGAAGTATTTCACTTTTCCATCAATTCAACAGTATATTTTATGAAGTGTTGTTATACTTGGATGAAATATATTTAAACTTCATAAGGAGAAATTTCATGTCAATCTAATCTATATTTAAGCATATATTCACATTAGAAGAATCAAAGGTCATGCTAGTATCCTGTTGCATTCAAAAATAAGAATTTAAACTGAATTATTTCATGTGTCCTTAGTAATCTTAAGGACATTCATCATTTACCAGTTATCTACTGCTATACTATTGCAAATTTTCTACATCTATGTTATTTGTTTCAAACTAGGATCACTGCCATTACCACCCAACTTGAGGGGAGAAGTAGAGAAGAAGTACAAGAACGAGCAAAGAAAATTAAAGATAAAAAATCTTGACTCACAAAAATAATTGAGGTAATTATTGGTGATACCTGACATGGCTCATCTCAATCCAATTTCTCTGTATTATTTTGAATTATTTTCGCAACATATTCCTTGGTCAACATACTATTTGATACAGACTTGCATCGGATAATTTCATGGGTCTTTTTATAAGGATTTTTATTATTTTCATTCATGTTATATGGGCCCAGGCATATTTCATTTGTAGCTATTGTGTCTCTTTGGATGAGACATTATTATTGAAGAAGTCGGGGCCTCAACGTCCTATCTTCCTATTTACCCATTTCTTATTGGTTATTTGACAACATTACCATCCTTTATTTGACTCTCACATACATCTTTGAGCCAACCTTTTGCGTCTTCCTTCGGTTGGGAGTTTAAATCCATCATGGTTGGTTCTTCTAAGTCCATTGAGACTTATATCTATATATAATGTGGGTCTTTTATTGCCGTCTTGTGACTGACAGGCATTACCCTCTTATTACGTCTTTTATTGTCATCTTGTGAATGACAGGCATTTATCACGTATCACGTCTTTTATCGCCGCCTTGTGAATGACAGACATTTATCACCCATTTCTACTAGTGAAAGTCGGTGCCCGGGTTGGGACACGATGATGGAGGGGCTTATTACTACATATATGTTACCCCCTTAATTGGCTTTTATTACTCCTACCACTAGAGAGTCATTGTCCTGTGGAGGAACACAGTGATAGAGAAGTTTTTACCTCACTTATGAGTGTTGAATTTAGGATCCCTTTTCCAATATTCTGAGCAAGAGAAAGGAGATAGAAAAAGAAGAAAAGGAAAGAAGAGCTCTCTGGTAGAGAGAAGAAAGGAAAAGAAAAGAGAGATGTGCGCCAAGTAAAGAGAGAGATTTACTCAAGAAGGAAATGTGTAACTTGATTAATTCCGAATTACAACACCTCAATTTATAGTAGAGGAAGTGATAGAGTCCTTATACAATTAGCCTTTCAATCTCCTAATTACATTCCAACTCTAACTCTCTAAGATAAATCTATCATGAAAAGATAACACAATCTACTAGAGGTCTAATATAAGTTGAACTAAAACTCCTCTTCAATAACGTGAATGTAAGGGAGGAGGCCAGATCGTGGCCTTATCCTTGTGGGTCTCACATGATCTTCCAGCTCATATTGATATGATTACCAGCTCATGGTATCTTTATGGGTCCCACTTGATCTTCAAGTCTTCTAACTCATTTAAGCTTGTGCTTCTTATCTTCTTAACTGTGCTAGCTTTGGTTAGGACTCTTGTTGGTATCCCACGTCCTCATGGTGGATCCCACCAGCTCATACACCATGGTGGGTCCTACATTATAACACTGACCACTACATATAGACCCACTACCTATGAAAGATACGAGTGCCACTACCGGAGAATGATAGGAGTGTGCCCTACATCCAGCATGGCTTATGACTGGAGTATGGAGCGATGTCATAGTGCTTGGAATGATTTTACTCTCACTTTTCTTATGCCAGATGGGCCTCATGGAAGAGAACACCACCATGAGGGGGAGTGTTGGAAGGTATGGAGGACTACCATTTTATATGAGAAGATCCTATACATCATTTGTAGCAAGCTAGGAGTTCATGATGTTCTCACACCCCAAGCTTGAGGAGGAGTGTTGGAATATGGGCCCAAGCCCACACGAGCAAGGAAGGTTCACATATCCAAGTATGTTGTAAGATGGGCCCAAGCCCATAAGACCTAGGAAGGCCCACATATCCAAGAGTGTTGGAAGATGGGCCCAAACCCATAAGATATGGGATCCATCATGATCACGTGAGGTGGCATAAGAAGTCTTACACAATAATAAGTCTAACAAAGACACAATTATTATGGAAGCAGAGACCATAGAGGAGTTTCAGTTTAAAGGTGTTTTAGTTATGTTAGTCTTCTATTTATATTGGATTATTTAATTATCCTAGGAATTTATCATTTAGTGTTAGAGTTTGGGTGTAATTGGGACAAGGGTCGTTTAATTGTAATTGGACTCTACTACCTTCCTCTATTATAAATAGAGGTTCATGTACGCTGATTACAATAAGTCAATGAAGTATTTCTCTTTTTCATAAATTCAACATGGTATCAGAGCTGGTTCTGTGAGTTGACTCGGTCAACCCACAAAGGTAATGTGATCATTTTTTTATCTATTATCCCTAGTAGAATAGCTTCGTATTTTTCTTTTTTTCTCTTTTAAGTCCATATACCCATTGTTTGCTTTGCGTCATCACCTCTATAATGATTTTTTCATATTGCATATTATATATTGATGAAGAGATATTCGAGTTTTTTTTCCAAGGAAAAAGGTTTTTTTTGCAATCAGAGTTATCTACAAAGAGAAATTGATATTTGAAGCAGCAAAGGTCAGATTGCAAAAGTGGTTCGAGTAGCAACAAAAAGTTTCAACTTCTGAGCTATTTCATGCTATCAAGAACGAGACTTTATATGAAGAATTATATATCAAAAGAAATATTTGTATGTCTATCTTACCTATTCAACCAATTACCGATCTAAGTGTTTTATAAGGAGATATTGATCTTGGAAGAATTAATGGTTATGCTAGAAAAAAGAGAAAGAGTACTTATTTCTGCCAAATTACAGAGATCGAAATCTACCTGATTATATATTTCAATAGAAGTATATTTTATGAAGTGATGTTATACTTGGATAAAATATATTTAAATATAGTTTCATAAGGAGAAACTTTCATGTCAATCTGATCTATATTTAAGGATATATTCACATTGGAAGAGTCAAAGGTAATCAAAGGTCATGTTGGTATCCTGTTGCATTCAAAAATCCGAATTTAAACCGAATTATTTCATGTGTCCTTATTACTCTTAATCATTTACCGGTTATCTACTGCTATACTACTACAAATTTTCTACATCTATGTTATTTGGTTCAAACTGGGATCACTGCTATTACCACCCAACTTGAAGGGGAGAAGTAGAAGAAGAAGTACAAGAAAAAGCAAAGAAAATTGAAGATCAAGAATCTTGACTCACAATAATAATTGTGATAATTATTGGTGATACCTTACTTGGCTCGTCTCAATCCAATTCCTCTGCCTAGATTATTATTTTGAAGTATTCACAACATATTCCCTTGTCAACATATTATTTGGTACAAACTCGCATCGGATAATTTCATGGGTCTTTTTACAAGGATTTTTATTATTTCGTTTGTGTTAGCATATTTCAGCTGCAGTTATTGTGTCTCTTTGGATGAGACATTATTATTGAAGAAGTCGTGGCCTCAACATCCTATCTTTCTACTTACCCATTTCCTATTGGTTATTTGACAACATTACTCCTACTATCTTTTATTTGACTCTTACTTACAACTTTGGGCCAACCTTGTTCGTGTTCGTTCGGTTGGGAGTTAAAATCCATCATGGTTGGGTGTTTTAAGTCCATTGAGACTTATATATACCCACTTATTACGTCTTTTATTATTGTCTTGTGAATGACAGACATTTATCATGTATCACGTCTTTTATTGTCATCTTGTGAATGACAGGCATTACCCACTTATTATGACTTTTATTGTTGTCTTGTGAATGATAGACATTTATCACGTATCACATCTTTTATAGTCATCTTGTGAATGAAAGGAATTTATCACCCATTTCTACCTATGAGAGTTAGTGTTTGGGTTGGGACACTGTGATGGAGGAGCTTATTACTACATATATGCTACCCCCCCCCCCCCCCCCCCCCCCCCCTTTAATTGGCATTTATTACTCCTACCACTTGAGAGTCGTTGTCCTGTGGAGGGACACGATGATGGAGGAGTTTTTACTTCACTTCTGAGCACTACGTATAGACCCACTACCTGTGAAAGATAGGAGTACCTCTACCTGAGAATGATTGGAGTGTGCCCTACATCCAACATGGGTTATGACTGGAGTATGGAGTGATGTCATAGAGCTTGGAGTTATTTTACTCTCACTTATCTTATGTCATCTGGGCCTCATGGATGAGAGCACCAGTGTGAGGGGGAGTGTGTGAAGATATGGTGGACTGCCATTTTATACGAGAAGATCTTATACATCATTTGCAACAAGCTAGGAGTTCATGATGTTCTTTCACCCCCAGCTTGAGGGGGAGTGTTGGAATATGGGCTCAAGGCCACCCGACCAAGGAAGGCCCACATATCCATGTTTTGGAATATGGGCTCATGCTCATAAGACCAAGGAAGCCCCACATGTCCAAGAGTGTTGTAAGATGGGCCCAAGCCCATATTATATGGGAGCCACATGATCACATGAGGTGGCATAAGAAGTCTCACACAATAAGAAGTCTAATAGAACCACAATTATTATGGAAGTAGAGACCATAGAGGAGTTTCAATTTAAAGGTGTTTTAGTTATGTTAGTCTTCTATTTATATTGAGTTATTTAATTATACTAGGACTTATCATTAAGTGTTATAGTTTGGGTGTAATTGGGACAAAGGTAGTTTAATTGTAATTGGACTCTACTACATTCCTCTATGATAAATAGAGGTTTATGTACTCTGATTACAATAAGTCAATGAAGTATTTCTCTTTTCCATCAATTCAACAGGGTAATGGCGCAGGTTCTTTGAGTTGACTTGGTCAACCCACAGAGGTAATGTGATTCTTTTTTCTGATTTATAATCTCTAGTAGTTTAGGTTCGTATTTATCATTTGTTTTTTTCTCTTTTCAATCCTTATACCTGTTGTTTGCCTTGAGTTCTCACTTCTAGAATGAGCTTTTCATATTGCATATTATGTATTGATGGAAAGATATTCGAGTCTATATTCAAAGGAAAATATTTTTTTTTTAATCAGAGTTATCTACGAAAATAAATCGATATTTGAAATAGCATAGGTCAGATTACAAAAGAGGTTCGAGCAGTAGCAAAAAGTTTCAACTTCCGAGCTATTTTATGCTATCATGAATGAGAGTTTATATGAAGAATTATATATCAAAAGAAAGATCTATAAGTCTATTTTCTTACCTATTTAACCAATTCTTGATATGAGTGTTTTATAAGGAGATATTATTCTTGGAAGAGCCAATGGTTATACTAGCAAAAGAGTACTTAGTTCTGCCAAATTTAAAGAGACCGAAATTAACCAGATTATATCTCAATAGAAGTATATTTTATGAAGTGATGTTAAACTTGGATGAAATATATTTAAATATAGTTTCATAAGGAGAAAATTTAATGTCAATCTGATATATTTAAGGATAAATTCGCATTGGAAGAATCATAGGTCATGATGGTATCCTATTGCATTGAAAAATCTGAATTTAAACCGAATTATTTCACATGTCCTTATTTCTCTTAAGGAATTTCATCATTTACTAGTTATCTACCACTATACTACTGCATATTTTCTACATCTATGTTATTTGGTTCAAGCTGGGATCACAGCCATTACCACACGACTTGAGGAGAAGAAGAAGAAGAAGAAGTAGAAGAAAGATCAAAGAAAATTGAAGATCAAGAATCCTGACATGCAATAATAATTGTGGTAATTATTGGTGATACCTGACTTGGCTTGACTCAATCCTATTTCTCTGGCTGGATTATTGTTTTTAATTATTCACAACATATTCCTTGGTCAACATATTATTTGGTACATACTCGCATCGGATAATTTTATGGGTCTTTTTTCAAGGATTTTTATTATTTTCGTTCGTGTTATATGGGCTCATGCATATTTTAGCTACAACTATTGTGTCTCTTTGGATGAGACATTATTATTGAAGAAGTTGGGGCCTCAGCATCCTATCTTTCTATTTACCCATTTCCTATTGGGTATTTGACAACATTACTCCTACCATCCTTTATTTGACTCTCATATACATCTTTGGACCTTTTGCGTGTTCCTTCGGTTGGGAGTTTAAATCCATCATTGTTGGGTCTTTTAAGTCCATTGAGACTTTTATATATATACCCATGGGTCTTTTATTGCCGTCTTGTGAATGACAGTCATTACCCTTACGTCTTTTATTGTCTTCTTGTGAATGACAGGCATTACCCATATATTACGTCTTTTATTATCTTCTTGTGAATGGCAGGCATTTACACATAGCACGTCTTTTATAGTCGTCTTGTGAATGACAGACATTGATCACCCATTTCTACCACTTGAGAGTCATGGTGATGGAGGAGTTTTTACTTCACTTCTGAACACTACGTATAGACCCATTACCTGTGAAAGATAGGAGTGCCACTACCTGAGCATGATAGGAGTGTGTACTACATCCAGCATGGGTTATGACTGGAATATGGAGCGATATCATAGAGCTTGGAGTGATTTTACTCTCACTTATCTTATGTCAGTTGGGCCTCATGGAAGAGAGCACCAGCGTGAGGGGAAGTGTTGGAAGATATGGAGGACTACCATTTTATACGAGAAGATCCTATATATCATTTTCACCAAGCTAGGAGTTCATGATGTTCTCTCACCCCCAGCTTGAGGGGGAGTGTTGGAATAAGGCCCCAAGCCCACACGGCCAAGGAAGGCTCACATATCCAAGTGTGTTGGAAGGTGGGCCCAAGCTCATAAGACCAAGGAAGGCCCACATATCCAAGAGTGTTGGAAGATGGGCCCAAGCCTATAAGATATGGGACCCACCATGATTACGTGAGGTAGCATAAGAAGTCTTACACAATAAGAAGTCTAATAGAACCACATGTATTATAGATGCAAAGACCATAGAGGATTTTCAGTTTAAAGGTGTTTTAATTATGTTAGTCTTCTATTTATATGGGGTTGTTTAATTATTCTAGGACTTATCATTAAGTGTCAGAGTTTGGGTGTAATTGGGACAATGGTAGTTTAATTGTAATTGGACTCTACTACCTTCCTCTATTATAAATAGAGGTTCATGTACTTTTATTACAATAAGTCAATGTAGTATTTCTCTTTTCCATAAAGTAAACATCAACTAGTTTTAACAATTGGTTGAACTTGGGATAATGTCATCTAACTTAAGCCTTGATGCGGTCTCTAGAGGGAATGGGTAGAGCCTAGAGCGTCCCCCCCCACTCTCGGTCTCTAGAGGGAATGGGTAGAGCCTAGAGCGTCCCACCCACTCTCCCCCCCACACCCCCCCTCCTGATTTTGGTAATGAGCATTTCCATACGATAGTGATGATGAGGTCCTCAATTACTAGCAAACCAATTTGGAAGGGGTCTTCACACTTTCTTTGACACGTAAAACTTCAATACAACTAAAAGTAGTAGAAATACTCTTTGCTCAGAACAACAATAACAACAACAACAAAATCAAGGGAGGGGTTGGTTTGCACCACCATTGTTGAAGTGAAAAGGGCAAGGAGAGAGGCAACAACCCCCTTTGCCCTTCCATCTCCATGGGAGGGGGCCACCCTAGGTGGCACTTGGGGAGGAGGCTTTACCCTTTCTACCATCAATCTTAAGTAAGGCATAGGAGAGGACTACCAAAAAAAAAAAAAAAAAATAGAAGAGGGAGGACCAACTCCACTACATCTCTACCATGTGAGGACAACTACCCTATGTCATAATTATTACCCCATTGATCAAGCTGAGTCAGTTGGTTCATCAATAGAACTAACATACATGGTTGATCAAAAAGGTTTTTATCCATTTTCAATTAAGTCTTGCAATGTTTTGATCCGTTAATAAGGTCGCGTTCATGTTCAAGCGGCCAAACTGCCAAACTAGCCCTTGTAACATTGTGCTTTTCTTAGGAATCTAGTTCATTTATGAAATTTAATAGTTTTACAGTGTTGAATGTATATATTTACTGAATGTATCTAATTATTAATGTTTAAAAAACCTTTCATTTTGCTTCAAATATAGATGTGCTCATTATATTTAATTTTTCCATTATTTTTTGTTGCAACACCAACAAGAGAACTAGAAATGTGATCCTTTTTAATAGAAACTTCTTTCAATAGAAAAGTTAGAAAAGGAGAAAATGTTTTTTCATTGTTTGTTTAGATATGGTTGCATAAGCGAACCTAAGTTGTAGAAAATAATCTGAACTATTTTTAAAAACATGGAAAATGATAATAAGAATAGAAATATAAGTGAAATGACACTAAACCTTTAAAAGTAAGAGTAATAACCCTTCAAAATAACAAAAAACAACAATCATTTGGCCCCTAAAAACAACCACTATAAATGGGGAAACAAAGTTTAAGTTTAGAATTTTGTAAATTTTTTTCTAAAACGTTGAGAGAAGTAGAAAAATGTTTTTATCAATTGATGGATGTCTACCTGTACTAACCAGTTTAAGAACAATACAAGATGTTGATTTGATTGTCTATTTGGTCCATTAAATGGGATCTTATCACACAACTACCTTAGACATTGTTGTCAATCATTTTTTATAGTCTAAACTCTCATTGTAAGTATATAAAAGTCTCGATATTCAAAATTAACATTGGAGAAAATTTTATACGATGAAATATTTGGGTTGGTTCATGCTTTAGCTTATTGCCGAGTTGATCAACAACTGGGGTGAGTTGACTTGGATTTGGACCAGAGTCTTCTAGGTCAAGAAGATTAACTTGGCTAGACTTTATATCTTGCAAATTAACTGGCCAACTTGGCTTTATTGTGTCTAACATAGTTTAACTTACATCTAAGTTATTTGTTTTATTTTGTGCAACATGACAAGCTTCTTGACTTAAGTGAGTCGACTTTGATTTATAGGGTCCAATAAAAGGTTTATTTTTTTTTTTTTTGAAAGTTGTATTCTAAAAAATGTAAATGTTTATTGCCTCAAAAATATTATAAATAATAACGTATTAAACTTTAAAATGGACTTTAAAATGTGAATAAGCCAGAGAAATGAAAATGAAGCAAGTCCCCACTAGATATAATTCTCTTTTCTATTAAAAAAAAATTTATATGATTAAAAAAAAAACTCATTTCCAAGTGCAGATGTAACTGAACTATTCATTTTCAGTCTTTACAACACTTGAAAAATCCATGAAGAGGCAATGTCCATAATAAGAAAGGTTCACCGGATTGACACTTGAGTCTATTATAACTACTTTCACGCAATTTCCCTTATATTAGATATTACTTCTCTTTTCAATAGAAATGGTGCGCATCCATGCAACCTTTTAGCTCTTTTTATAATGCAAAGAGTGAATATATTAGTATAATAAGGCACTGAAAATCAGAAGACGAGCAAAACATCAAATGAAAGAAGTAGACTGAGGACAGACAAAAACTGTGTAGATCGAAAAGGTGATAGTTTGCCCTACCCTCGAAGTGGAGCTGTAATTTCACTTTCACTATTCTGCTCCATTTAAAGGATTACAGATCTTTCACTCCAAACCCTCCTGCAACTGGAAAGAGATAAGCCTACGCGGCTACCTGCCTAGCACTCCAAAACAAAGCAAAAGCTGACTCTATCTTCTTACCCGCATTGAATTCCCTCGATAAAACCATGAAAGTCCATGAAAGAAAAAGGAAATACAGAAGTGCGCTCTGCTCCGAAATCCGAACGCAACGCGGGTATGAGGAGTCACTTTCAGTTTTGATTCCGCTTAGCCTTTCTTCTCTCCAGCCTCCCTTTTCCATTCCCGTGAAAGTGATTAGAAAAGAGAACAGAAACGGCATCGACTTTCCTGGATTTGTGAAAGCTACTGGTTAGCCTCATAACTGGTTTTATTCTCGTTGCCTTCTTATTAGGAGCAGAACACAGGTATGCAAGACGATTTTCAAAAGGATTCCACTTCTGTACAAGGCACCTGGTTCACTGCCCATGGTGAAAGGCTCTTGCTGCTATAACCATTAGGTGTAAACACCAGCCATTTGTTCATCTTCTAAAGCTTATATTTTCTCTCTTAAACGAAAGGAAATGATTTTATTTTTTACTTTATTTTTATTTTTGTTTTTATCAGGAAGGAAGGCCTCCCATCTCCTTGACTTTCCTGTTTTATTATTTCATGTGGTGGAGGAGGAAATTTTTGTCAATTTATTTTGTAACTTATAATTTTCTTTTTGTTAAAATTGTGAAAATACAACTAATATTAAAAGTTTTTAAGTAATTTTTAGAAAAATATAAAAAAGATGTACCACTAAAATATGGATACAATACCCTTGAGTTTAAAATATTAATGCCAATATACCCTTTAATAGTGTTAATGGGCCTCATCATGTTTTGTTGGCTTACTAGCCAACCAGATCCCTCTCTCTGAACATTATGGTGGAGGGCTCAACCCCTCCATGCCATTGTCAAATAGAACAAGGAGCACATCTTGGGATTCTTGACTAGGCACCCTAATAAAATTAATATAAGACTATCTTGTCGATAACATATATGTTAAATTATTCAAATTGCAATCATTCTTTGAATAAAATTGCTAATGAATTGATTGATTGGTTGATTGTTATTTACATTTTATATACAACTTTTATTTTACAAAAAATGAAAACAATTTGAAATGTCTAGGTTGTCTTTCCTCTTATGTTCTACACATATAGGAAACGATTCAAATTTTGAATTATCCTTCCTCTCTTTGATCCTCAATTATAGGATCTTGATTGATTGTCTTTCTATTAAAGATTCTAGAAGTTGATCTTAATTATAATATTAGGGATTTTTTCTCTCCTTGAGATGAGGATCTTGAAAGATTGAGAATACTTGTTGTGGATCCCATAAGTGAGTGTTTATTTCATGTCCCCAAAACTTACTTGCAAAATATTAGGAATGACGCGGCCTATACAATTTTTTTTTGTATTTTTTTTGTGCCAAAACAATTCTAAGTTCTACTCTAATTAAATCTTAGCATTCCATCTATCACAATATCCAACATATCTTTGAAGATAGTAACTTTCCTATATCACTTTATCAAATTCATATTCAAAAGAAGCATCTCAATACTATTACACATTGTCTTTCCAAATTTGTATCTGCATTACAAAATTCCTAAGTAATCGAATTCTAAATTTGCCTACTTAGATCTCCAATAGGCATTCCCTCAAAATTCTTGTGTCGTTATGCTCAATGAGACTAGATTGCTTCCTCAATGCTCTGAAAATGTTTAAACAAAGAATCTGAGCTATAATGCTTGGTAAATTCTAATCATGGTCTAAATAGAAATATCATGTATTATGTGCATAAAGAAGAAAGCATATGTAGTACTTATACTACCAAATCAGTTTATACTTCAACTAACAACTTAACTTTAAACCCCTTTACATACTACCACACTTGAACATCATCACATTTCCTTTCCTAATAGTACCCAACCATTGGGTCTAAACCAAAACGTAATTTAAACATGATGATAGCATAAAGATCATATCACATTACTAAATTCTCTACACCTTTGTGACAAATAGCCCACATCAAAACTCAATAGGGATTTATTTCAGTCTACATCTCATATAGTACAACTCGGTAGCATAAACTAAAAATCATATCATACAGACCTAAATCCCATACTTTAATATCTTTGGTTTTACCAAATCGTAATTTAATTCCCACAAAAAACTCAATAGGAAGGAAATCTATGACACTTCTTAACAAATGCACAAAAATTCAGTGGCATTAATTGACATCACAGTTTCATCAACTAGAAATCAAACTCCCTCTTTCTATAAGGGTCAAATAGAGGGGAATTTTTATAAGAGGAGGTTACAATCCATGCAATTAAATTCTTCTAGGCATAAACTCATTATCATTTGTAATAGGTGAAAGGCCACAAGTTCCAACTTCTCTAATCTCCATTTAACCAGAAATTAAAACCTTTCCTTAACGAGGGTCTAATAAGAAAACTTCATGCTATAAATTAGTATTAAAACATGAAAGTTCAGTTTTCTTATCTACACTCTAACCCATCAGCTACATTAGAGAAAATCTCAATTTTCAAATCCCCTAATATCTAATTAGCCCAGAGATTCGAACCCCTCCTTAACAAGGATCTAAGTAAAGTTTTTATAAAAGAAATAATGCAACATACAAATTGAAAATTTCTATCCTTCATTCAAAGTCATTTGGGTACACTAACTAAAAGGCTTGAAGTTTCAACTTCCTAATCTCTAAAAGAGACATAACTTAAAGGAGATTACTGAAAAAAAGAGAGCATAACCTCCACCATTAAGATTTAACATCCCAAAAACTCTTATCTTTATATGTTATTGAGCCATAACATCTCATTTTCAACATTTGTAATGCCAACAAAACCAAAGAAAGTAAATTTAAATTCTCCTCTCTAAGAACCAAAGAGGAGAGTGCAAAAAGGAAAGAAATTTTGAGAGAAGGGAAGGGGAAGAGCCTTATGTGTAGGCTTAGTTGGCTTCTCAAGAAAGGGGTGAATTGAGTTTAATAATTAAAAATTAGTAGTGTGCTTAATTAATCATTCATTCCAATAGAAATTAAACATGAATTGTAACATTAATACATAAGCACACAACCATAAAAAGGAACAAATATTTTTTCTTATCAATGTTTCCCTAATGGTAGTCACCACCCAAGAACCCTTGCTTGGAAAATTGTCACTATCTTCCTCTAATAGTAGGAAAAATACAAAAGAGATCTCAGATCTCTTTAAGCTACATGTAATACCCTATTACACGATTTCAATATCTCCCAAGAGATTACAACTAGATTCTAGCTCTAGTGGTCTTTCTTTTCTATACTCAAGGTCCTAGACAACCTTTACAAATTTTCAATGAAAATGAAAAAGGAAAAATATACAAAATTAAAAATTGCTTTGGAGAGACAACCCTTGCTCTAAGCGAGATCCAAGTCTCCAGAATTCAAGCATGAATCAAAATGTGAAAGGAGCTTGGTAGAAATTGAAATGCGTATGAAGATTGAAGTGAGAATGACAGTTTGAGCAACTTTCGGAATTTTTTTCTTCTAATGGATAAAAATGAGGAAGTGAGGCTCAAATCAAAATTTTCAGAGTTTTGATATTCAAATATAGGCATAATTATATGTCCTCAAGATGTTTGGAGGGGTATTTATAAGTTTCCCAAGCCAAACTAGTTGTTGATCAACTTAACTTGTTAGACCCAATAGTAAAATATTGATCGATCATTCCAATAGGTCAATAAGTCATTTATGATAAAAATATAAATGCTACACTCAATTGATCAATCATTCACTTATATTGATCGATCAATGAGATATCAACTTTTTGCAAGCAGGCAAAAAATTTTGGCCTAGTTCTGATTTATCGATCATTAACCACTAATTGATCGATCATGCTTTATATTCTTAGCTTGTACACTTCCAGTTGATCCATCATTAGCAAATGCTGGTCAATCAATCCAATGTCAAATTTCTAAGTGTGTTTTCAAAGTATAATTAAAATTGATCATAAGGGGGTTTAGAAGTTATAAAATATTTTAAAGCATTTGCTAAGCACAATTTTAAAATATTCATGTCCTAAAGCAGCATTAAAAAATATGTGCATAAACAATCGGAGTTTGGTGGCAATCTACTTACATACTAGAGTTCTAGGATGTTGCATATGACCTGACTCTAATCTTCAATTCTTCGTTTATCTTCTTTTTGTAAGTTCTTCTCAACAGCAATCTTTAATGTCATTTTTGCTTTAAGTCTTGACTTGGCTACTTGATTCAACATTTGTTTATCTTGAGCATTTGTCGTAGACCTCATAATGTTCATGCTAGAAGGAATGTGTCTAATGACACAAATAAAACCATTAGCATCACACTTTCAAGCTACCTATTTTGTTATTATCAACGCAGTGGAGATCAATATGATTCTACCATAAGTCTAATAGCATGAATGAACTTACCTTGTCGCTTCTTCTTTTTGGTCTCCTCTTCCCTTCGTCGGTTATTTCCCTTCTCTCTTGCTTCTCAGGTTTCCCTTGTCTCTAGACCATTCTTCAAACCCCCTTCTTGCTTGTTTTTATCTATGTCTCTCCCTATTACCTCGATATTTGTTTGTCTTTCTTCTCCGCCTTTTTTGTTTCCTCTTTTGTTGTTTGTCCTATTATGATATTACTGCTATGCCATTAAGCAAAATAAAAAATGTGACAATTTGTAAGTGGCTCTCTAGGGTTTTCTTCTTGCATGAGAGGAAGTTGATGTAGGCCCTTATTTTGTATGCATGTGGATATCCTTCTTTGCATGAGAATGGACGTCCTTTGCATGAAAGTAGGAGGTTGGTCTTTGAGTTTTTCGTGTCTTCAAATCCCCCCTCAAGCTAAATTGGGAAGCTCACTACAAAAAAATATTAACTTATGCCAACAAAAATTGACAGTAGTAGAAATTCAATTTTTGTTGGCATAACCTTTTGCCATCAAAACTTTCACTGGCAGAACCTTCTATCAGCAAAACTTTCATTGGCAACTTTGGCTGGCTAATTTGTACTAGTAGAGGATTTTGCTAACATTCATTTTTTGCTGGTAGAAATCTTTCCTAGCGAATATCAAAATTATTTGCACAAAATCTCTACCAGTAAAAACTAGAAATAAAATCCTTTAAAATTAATTTTCCCATTGCTAGTGAAATTTAAATTTCTTTGCAAAAATTATCTCTACCAATGATTTTTTTTCATAAAAAAAATTCCTAGTGAAATTCAATTTCACTAGCAAAAATAATTGGTAGAATTTTTTGCTAGCGAGTTTTAATTTCACTGTAGAAATAATTATTTGTCAAAAAATATATTTATTTATTTTTCATTTTTTATTAATTCATAAAAATATAATAAATAATATATAGCCAAAAAAATATACTATGAAATATTTTTTATAAAATAGAAAAAAAAATTAAAAAATATAAAATTAAAATTTATTGAAAAGGAACACAAAACTAGTCCATTCACTAGAGGGGGATTTGGTGGCTGCTGGATCTGATTCTGCATTTGTTAAAAAAAACTTTGCATCTTGCTCCTTAGCATGGTGCTTTAAGTTTTTCAACTCCTAAGTTCTGGATGGCACCTCTTTTGTTACTAGCAACTCCTGTTATAAATGTGTAGGCAGCTCAGATGAAGATGTTCAGAGTCATCCTGGGTAGAGGTGGTTGAGACAAACCCAACCACTTAATGTAGCCAAACCGAAATCCATGAACCTGTCTCAAAATGACACTCTCATCAACTAGCTCACTAGCCTCATGTGCCTCTTGGACCAACCACTACATATCTTCCTGTAAAAAAGTACTCGGTTGTAATTTATAATTATTTAAGATTAATATAAAATGTAATCTTTATAAGAAAATCATACTTACATATTGTTTTTCAAATTCGTCAATCTACCCGCCTACATTGGACCAATGAGTAAGCTGACATTACTCAATATCAGAGCAATTTGTACCTTACATATTTATAAGGACAAATGAATGCAAATATGTTAGAATAATAGTATATTTGAAATAAAATATACTCCAAATTAAACATAAATACCATCTCCTCTTTGTCCCCGTGGTATGTGAAACATTTTTTTTCAATGTTTTCAACATTTACTCGAGAATATCTCTGTAATGAAAATTAAAGATAATAAAATAAAAAATAATTAATTTTACAAAAAAATTCATACAATTTTAAATTACCTTGAAACCTCTCTCCCTCAAACATATTCATGCACATCCATTGCCATTCCTCTAGTGGAACTCCTCTATAAGGAGTAGACAATGTTGCGGGGTGGACTTCATGCTCCTTATACCACCCAAGCATAACAATCCACTATTGTTGAAATACAACACCCATTATAGCATGTTTGACAACTCGTGTTGCCACATTACTAGTGAAATCAAAATCAAAATCAAAATTTTCTATAACACAAAACATTACCGAAGTTAACATTGGAAAATCAAATTGAATAATTTGTAGTATTTACCTCAATATAAGGATAGGCATAAGCTATTTGGTCCTCGATGTAGGATTTGAATTTTTCCACCTTCACCTCCATAAAAGTCTTTAGTACATGAGCCACCCAATGAGTGAAAAAGGCACTATGGAGTTCCGATGCCCTCCTATGCCCATCTCTTTGGGATCCTCCTTCCGTCGAGGTCTGCCACCAGGTCATTAACTCTGAAGCCCCTAGTTAGGCCTCATGATCGCTTTGTATGTGAGGATGCAGATGGAACCAAGGTAGATGGATCCACTAGTGTTGATGGAGATGATGTGGATGTATCTAGATACACAAAACATAAAATTACCTTGGGTAAAATATAATTTAACATAAATGAGAGGAGTTTAGTTGACTTTCGTACTTTGAGTATCTAGGACATGATCATCTCTTCCATGTAAGCCACTATCATGCATTTCAAATTGTGGTAATGTCAACACCATCTTGGATGATGAAAAGAGCGATGCCTGTCATAGTCTCAGTGGATGAGGAGGGAAAATATTAGATCAATCTGCATATAGAGTGTTTCTATAACATCAATAATGTTATTTGTAATATAAAGAATAACACTAGTGATGTTTGAAATAAATAATTTTACAAAAAACCAAGTTGTAGGCTTATGAAGTAAATTTTTTGATTTATCGTCATCTAAGAACATCATATATCTTCATTGTTTTCTTCCACCTCTCTGTCAACCTCTTCTTCTTCTTTACCTGATTTATCATTTTCGTCCTCAGGCCTGTCCTCTACGTTAACTTCATCATCTTCTTCATTGTCTTCATCATAAACTACAGATACACCCATATTGTCCGGAGGAATATCTGGTCTTGTCAACTTGCCAATATCATCATCCATAAGGGCAACATAGAAATTAACATTTGACAACTCCTGTTGGGTACACAGTCGTTTCATCAGGGGTGGATAAGTGTTATCCTAATACATCAAACACATTTCTCATAACTACATTCTAAACTACGTGGCACAAACCACCATTTTCTGGGTCTTCCATGTATACACCTATTTGATTTGAAACACTAATACAAAAGGGTCATCATTGCACCAAGTACACGATATATTAACTATGGTAAATCAATTATATGTCTTAATACCATGCCTATAGTTTCTTATATCGAATCACTTGCAATTTAGCACAAAAATTGAATTATTGCTCAAGTACTGTAATTCATTTATATCAATGACAACCCCATAGTAATCAAGGAAATTATCTTCATAGTACCCCTTTACAAAAATGTGGTTGTTACAATTTGCCTCAAGTTGTTATGTGTGAATGTACATGTCATTGACAATACAACTCGAGTAGTTGTTGCTTGATAAAGGAGGCATTCCAACAAGAAGAAATTCAGCTTGTTACTGATGAATTTGAGCTTGGTGTGAGGTAGTGGGTTAGTAAATTTATTTCCAAACTGATTTGTGGTGGAAAATATGTGGTCTTGAAGATATCCCATTATAACTTATTATTATACAAAATCGTAATCAATCCATATGTGTATACTGTGAGAGTGAAAACAAGATTGTGAGATAAACATGTAGCACTCAAATTGTCACATAGTAGAGTGGGGGGACGAGAGGAGTAGATTTTTATGTTTTTCTATAAGGAATTGAAGCCATGTAATTTCAGTATAAGTTGAAGCCATTGCCTTTACTCAATTTCAGTTATGGAGCGAAACATAGTAGTTTTTATGTTCGTTCGTTTTTTTTTTTTTTTTTTTTTTTTTTTGTAGACCATGAAATAAGATTAGTTCCTAAAAAATGGCATAGCCTATTGTAGAAGACAAGCACTTTGGCGTACATTAGAAAAAGGTAAGTAGGTCGGGCAAGGTTGGTTTTGAAAAAAATGATGCCATGATCATATGTCCCCTTTAGATATTTAAGAATTTGTTTTACTAATGTGGAATGAAACCAGTAAGAGAGTGCATGCATTGAGCAACTAAATTAACAAAGTATGAAATTTTTGTCTTGTAAGAGATAGATATTTGAGTGCTCCTATAAAACTAATATTGTGTGGGATCGGAACAAGATGCGGTTTGAAAATCAATCTTTGTGTTTGGTGCAAGTGGTGTAGAAATAGATGTGCATAATTTCATTCTAGCTCTATGTAAAATATCTTTAAATATTGGTTTTGAGTGAGAAATATGCCCTTAGAAGTTCAATGAACTTGTACTCCTAAAAAACATCTAAAGGTCTTGACTTTTAAGCAAAAACAAATCACACAAAGCTTTTTCAAAAAAATTAATGAGGGATGGATTATTTCTAATTGTCTACATGGAGAAGTAGATAAAGATGGCAAGAAGAAGAATGACAAGAAATCAAGGAATTATTGCCTTTGCTTGGTTGAAAACCGAAATGAGTTAAAAACTCACAAAATCAATCATACCAAGTTTGAGGGGTTTGTTTAAGACCATAAAATGCTTTTTAAGCCTACCCACATGGTTTAAAAAGTAATGATCTTAAAAATCAAGAGGTGGATGCATGTGCACTTCTTCTTGAAGAGTACCATGGAAGAAAACATTATTAATGTCAAATTGATGTAATGACCAATTATAGTATAAGGCTAGAACAAGAACAACTCTAATTGTTAGAGATTGTACCACTAGACTAAATGTTTGGTCATAGTCTGTATAATAGGGTGTTGACAATGACCTTGGGAAACCAAATGAGCTTTGAATTTGTGAATAGAATAATAGAATCCATAATTTTTGTAAAACTCTCTCATGGGCCACATATGCATAATGATGTGATTCATAAGTTTTCTACAATTCTTACACGAGCCATTCAAAGGGAACTATGGCATTCCAAATTTGAAAGTGAAGAAAAAGCATTGGAGGGAAAATCTAGAATTTTTACAAGGGGCACCATTTTATTGGTAGTTTTGATACTCCATCAAAGAGAGGTCAAAAGACTAGTCAAAGTAGATTGATTCTATCCTTAACTTCCTATTTTCCCTAAATTCTCTAGAAATAGAATCTTAGTTAAAGTAGTTAACTAATGTAGCTTTTGATTTCCAAGATTTATGTAATTGGAAATTCTAATTGAAACAAGGGTTTCCTAATTGATGTAAAAGAGAAAGTATAAATATAGGTTGTGGGGCTAAAGTAAAGAAGCCAAGCTTTATTCCGTTCTCTTTGCTACTCTCTCCCCTCCCTCTCAAATTCATCCGTTGGCTCTCTCTCACCGTCTCCCCCTCTACTCATGCACCTTGTTCTCTCTCTCTCTCTCTCTCTCTCTCTCTCTCTCTCTCTCTCTCTCTCTCTCTCTCCACTTTATCCAAGTCCTTCTCACCAAAACAAACCCTCAACTAAATTCTCTTCCTCCATCCCTTCTCTCCTTAATTTACCTTGACTCCATTTTCTAGCCCCCTTAATCTCACATTTTATTTTTTTCTCACAATTGGCTGAAGCAGATAGGACCTCCTGAAGAGAGTTCTATCATAGAGCAATCCATGTTGTATGAAGAGTGGTGTATGGGGGACATGACTCGTCAAAATATACATGTCAGGTAACATAAATCTTATTAAGAGATGGGCAATAGCATTGAAACCATTTATATGCATCATGAAAACTAAGAAAAATATTGGAGAGATAACGAAGTCAAAATTTAGTTTTGTTGTAAGGACATATCAAGAAAACATAAAGAGCCAAAAGTACGTATATGTGCATAAATAGGAGTGAAATTATGCGATATAGATAAACGAGTTTTACCTTGCAATGTACCAGAAGGGAAATGATTAATTAAATAAATGACAGTAGTGAATGCTTCACCCAAGAAAATTGTTTTAACATTACCTTCATATGTCATGGCTTATCTAATCTCAATTATATGTTTATGTTTTATTTTTGCAATTCTATTTTTCTTCAAAGTATATGAACAAGAAAAATGATAAAGTATACCGCATTGTTCTAAATAGTCTTTAAATAAAGATACTATATACTCATCACCACCATTTGAGTGAAGAAGCACTTTTATCTTACAAGAAAATTGAGTTCCTACCATTTTTTGAAATTTAAAAAACATGCTAAAAGATTTATTTTTATTTAAATGGATATATCTAAACAAACCGACTATAATCATCTACAATGATAATATAATATTGAAAACTAGACTTAGAAATCAAAAGAGTTGAACATACATGGGTCGTTTATCATGTGAGCAGTGATGTGAGTGTCAAGAAACCATAGGAGATCATCCTTCGACTCAAAGATGGAAAGAATGGCTACAATGGCTGAAATATTTTCTGATTGGTAGTTGTGATTAAATTCGTGCCAACACATTTTCAGTTGTTTGTTTTGGCTTGCGACAAATTTGACAAGTGACATAAGATTTGAAGGCGGATGGTTGTTTTCTTTAACCAAATGAAGGTGGTGTGGGGGGTCCAACCATGGTTCTGAACGAGTGTCCAGGTGTCTAACTGATCCTTAGGTCATAATTCCTAAGCATTGGAAGAATTTCTTTGTAAGATCGAAGGAGAGGGTGTGCAAGCATTGTAAGGAAAAATGATGTTTAGGGAGCATTTAGGTCATGGAAAAGCCAAAAGGCCTTGTCTTCTTTACATATGGAACTTTGGATAGCTTCTAGAGTAGTCATTGAGGGTCTCATTGTCACTTTTCTTCATGTATTGAAATGGTAGGCATGCATTTCTCAAACATTGGATTGATTTGCAAAGATGGACTTACAGTCACATGGGGTGATTGGGTCCGATTGACCCACCGAATACCCCTGGTGAATGAGTCTTTATGGGGACCGCACCGATCCCATGAGTGGGTTCCTGCGCGCAGTACAACAAATGCAAAGTTTTACTGGAAACCAGCTAATCTGCGCTTGTCGAGTCCATCTTCTCCCGAGCAACCCTGAACAACCTCCGTGACAACCCTACGGTGAGCACAGAAAAAGAAGAATGAAATTATGGTTGGGGTGAGGCGAGGCCACAGAGGTGAAAATGACTAATTCTTAAAACCGACAAGACATGACACGTTAGAGTACGAGTGAACTCTTTCACAGATTTGGAAACTGAAACCATTTACGGGAATTTCAAGCTTTAGCTGCCTTTTCTTCATTTGGACATCCTTTTCCCTCGTCTCTCTCGTGTCCTTTTTTTCTTCTTTCTGCGTCACCAAACCCACTTCGTGCTTTTCTCTTCTCAGAGCTCTAAACATGGGAAGAGGGAAGATCGAGATCAAGAGAATAGAAAACTCAACTAACAGGCAGGTGACTTACTCGAAGAGGCGAGGTGGGATTTTTAAGAAGGCGAGAGAGATTACTGTTCTCTGCGATGCAGAGGTTTCTCTCATCATGTTCTCCAGCACCGGAAAACTTTCTGAGTATTGCAGTCCTTCAACTACGTATGTGTTTCTTTTTCTTTTAGTTTCTATTTTTTTCAGAATAATATGTTATGAAGATTTGATGGGTGTATATTTTCTGGGATTAGGACGAAGAAAGCTTACGACCGGTTCCAGGAGGTTTCTGGGATCAATTTGTGGAGTTCTCACTACGAGGCAACTCTTATTCTCTATGTTCAATCTTTTCTCTTCTCTCTCTCTCTAAATATCTTCGTCTGAGTAATGGATCTCCTCTTTGGGTGCGTAGAAAATGCAAAATCATTTGAACAAGTTGAAGGAGGAGAATAGCAATCTGAGGAGGGAAATTAGGTAACAACAGTTCAATTTAGCGTAACATCGACTAAAAGGCAAAAAAACATTCTATGAACAACGGGGCTGATTTTTTTCTCTTTTTTAAAAAATTCATGGGTGTAGGCAGAGAATGGGAGAAGATCTGGATGGCCTGGAAATGGAGGAACTGCGCGGTCTTGAGCAAAATATGGATGGTGCCCTAAAGGTTGTTCGTGAACGGAAGGTTAGTCTGTTTTAACCGTATATTAACGAAAGAAGAGATTCTCATTCATTTTTGCACCAGGCTTTTAAACTTCAATTTCCTACACAAATATTGGTTCATAAATTTGCCATCTGAACTTCAGAAAAAGGAAACTAATGGGAAAGGAGAAACAGATGAATGTAAGAAAATTTTGCTATCAGGGTTCTAAACTTAAACTGCAAAACGAAGATGTCAAGGCGACCCAGTTTTGTGAATTTCACTGCTAACATCTTTGATGTATTCAGGTGTAGATTAAACAGGTTTTTAGTACTGAGACACTGATCTAGCTCTCTATTGTTGTTCTTGGTTTTGTTAACAGTATCATGTAGTCCACACACAGTGCGATACATACCGGAAGAAAGTGAGTAATCTTCCATTTTGGTCTCCTGTTCTATACTTTTTCCTTTCCATTGTTGTTGCTTCCATTCCTTTTTCTTTTCTTTCTTTTCTGGTTAGTTTTCCTTCACCTGTGTACCTCATCCTGATTTTCCGGGTACAGATAAGGAACTTAGAGGACACAAACAAAAGATTCCTGAGAGCTCTGGTAATCAGTGTCTTCAAATTTATTTACTGCTGCCATATCTGTCATCAACAAGTGAAGACATACCTGTACTTTCTACATATATCAGATAGATTATTTCTCATATTTCATTATGAATTCAGGAAGGGAGAGATGAGAGTGGCGTTTTTCTGTATGATGATTCTGGTAGGCCAGACTGCGAATCAGCTTTCGGACTGGATAATGGAGGCCCCCACATGTTTGGATTCCGATTGCAACCATGCCAACCTAATCTTCATGATGCTGGATATGGTACCAATGATCGCCTTGCATAGCAAATTTCCAGCTGAAGCAGACCTGTGCTTGCTGAAGACCCATGAGTTAGTATGATGCTGAGAGTCATAAAATACCAAACTCTTTTCAGGTATTTGTTGGGAAAGTGAACCTTAATCTATGTGTTTCAGTCTCTGATACTTGCCTTTGCATGCTTATATGAGTTGTTGCTCCACTACTTGAACCTTCAATATCAATGATCATGGCTCTATTGGTGAGGGTATTAACTGAATGGAAAATTACTCATAATACAAAATTTGATAACCCAGATGATCATCACTACGATTTCATTCATCTAGGAATGAACCATATATGCTTGGTTTTTTTATAGCTGATGGGGATCTCTATACGTGAATAAGTCTCATTTATTGGACCATCCAGTTTCATCAATCATCCCATTGCTTCTTAATATTTGTGTTTCAGCAAATCCTAAGTCCCATTAGGGGAGGGATTGACTAATCTTGAGATTCAGGTAATCTGACCTAGGGTCTGTTTGGAATCCCCATAAAAGACAAGAAAAGAAAAAGAAAAAAAGAGAAGAGAAAGAGAAATAGAAAAGAAAAGAAGTTTCTTTTTTCTTATTTTGTTGTCCATGGAAATGAGAGAGAAATATAGTTTCTCTTATTTGGATACATGTGGAAAATGAAAAAGAAAATTAGTAATATTTTAAAATTTTATCTACTCCTTTCTATTTCTTTTCTTTTCTCTTAGAATTCCATCATTTTAAGATGGAAAATATTATAACTTATATTTCTCTCTCATTTTCTTTTCTCTTCATGATTCTCTCTTGCCAAACAGTAGAACATACTTTCTTTCTCCTCTTCTTTTCTAGTGGTTCCAAACAGACCCTTAATTCTAGATTACGGAGGAGACCTTCAACGGAGTTGATGGCTTTTATCTAGCTTAGCCAAGCTCCTCCCTCTTCCTTCTTTCTTTCTTCCTTTTGAGATGAGATGATTTCAAAGTGTAATGGTGAGATGTCCATGTCAAAAGTGTCATGAGTGTAATGGTTTCAAAGCACATCCCCTCCATATACGTTACTTATCATCTCCTGAAAAATGGAACAAAATGGATGCCAAAAGATTTCTTCATCAAAGTCCCAAAGTTGAGGCTTTTTTAAATCTCTGATGGTGATGGCATGTGTCAAGTTATTCCTGTCTCACTCTCTTGCTTTTTTCTTGTCTAACCACAGCATTTTATGATCTGTAACTTTCAACTAAAAACAAGTACAGCGCCATGTCTAGGTTTATGGGGTGAAAGTGGAAAACTTGAACGTTTTGCTGCGGGATACTATATAGATGTATACTTTTAAAAGAAATCCATATGTTTCTAAAACGTATCTTACTAGCAGATAACCCGTGCGATGCATGAAAAAAAAGAAAATAATGACTTACTATATAGATTTGTGTATCATTTAGTCGTAAATGCCTCGATGTTAAGCTTAATATAGAATATTTGCATTGTATTTTCTTCGTAAAATCTCTATATTCTAGTTTGTTAAATTTTGAGTTTAGTTCTTCTACATGTGGTTTATCTGGAGTTGCTTACCTTTCTTCACAAAAGAAGAGCTCGTAATAAAACCCTCGATAAGTATAGGGTAATTTTTAAAAATATATAATAATATGAAAAAAGTGAAAGATAAACTTTTAATATGAAAACTCTCCTCTCCCTTATCAATGATATAGTTTCAATATAAGTCCTCAAATATGATATTTTCAATCAATCTTTCGGTTGATGTTTGAATTTTCCCAGTTGAAAGACAGTTCATTCGTGGGAGAAATGACTCTAGCTCTTTGTTTAGTCTTTCGTTTGAAATTCTTCCACGCTATGCACTTGAACTATTCTGAAGCAAAAGAAAAAAATTAGAAAAAATAAGAAAATTTTAAACTATTAGAAATAACAAAGATATTTAAAATTGAAGCCAGAGTCATGCTAGTTGGAATGAAAAGTAAAACTACATTCATTGAACTATAAAGTGGTCAAATATATTTTATCTGAAACCAAATATTTTAATTATTAAAGTCAATATAATGATTACTAAGTCCAACAATAATATAGTTATGAATCCATCATAAAATTATATATATAGTGTACCAATTTAAAAATTTATATAGAAACCTAAACATAAAATAGACAAATAATAAAAACGTTAGATAGATGTTAAACAAGCAGGTATCATGGAGTCTAAGGTGAGTCTCATGAGGAACAAATCTCACAAGTGGAAGTAACTCAAAGAAAAAGAAGGAAAGTGGTCTCCTGCTTATAGAGGAATGATAGAGGAATTACCTTGTTTAACTTCTCTTATTTTAGTTTTATTTTTTACATATTATTTTACTTCAAAGTTGTATTTGAGTGTAACTGATTGATTGGGAAGTAATGTTCGACTATAATTA
The DNA here is from genome assembly GCF_029961685.1 of Aristolochia californica. NCBI lineage: Eukaryota > Viridiplantae > Streptophyta > Magnoliopsida > Piperales > Aristolochiaceae > Aristolochia > Aristolochia californica. The sequence continues at coordinate 35,005,832 of NW_027182279.1, read as the reverse complement.
GGACACTCAATTATATTAATTAAAGTTTGTCTTGAGGGGAGAACATACACGTTCTCTCTTCACTTTTCTATCTATCCAACATGCTTTCTCTTTTCTCTGTCCTCTTTTATCTCTTTCATTCTCTTTTCTCTCTTGTATTTGTATCCTTAATTTAATATGGTACCAGATCAACTACAATCTTGAGATGAAGAAGGAAAAAAAAGATGGGAAAGAAGAAGGGGAAGAAGAAAAAGAAGACGAATAAGAAGAAAAAAAGGAAAGAACATATATGCTTTCTAATTTCAGTTTCATGTCCTCGAGTAGTTTGTATCATGATTTTCTTCATTGGTCTCTATTATCAAGCTTTTTGTTTTTATTTATATATGGAAAACCTTTGTAGGTTACTGTGTTCTTTGTTTCTTTGCCATGTTGCACATTTGTCCCAGGTTTCTGGTTTGAAAGTCACTACCAAAAAAAAAAAAAAAATACTACATCGAATTTACATTCTCTAGTAACGCATTTCTAGTGAATTTTTCCCCTTCACGGGAAAATCTTCTCCAAACGAATTTAATCAATTCACCGCGAGAAACCCTAAAACCCTTTTCCAGTGAAAATTTTAATTTTATGAGAAAGGTTCTTTTCATTTAATTTTTTTTCTTTTTTTTTCATTTTTGTCCTTCTCTTTTTTGTTCATTTTTTGTCTCCTTCTTTCTCCTTGCGCAAGAAGAGAACTAAATTGGAAAAGTTGAAAATTTATATTTCTCCCAATGAATTTCATAATTCACTGGGAAAAGTTCTCCCCGTTGTTTTTTGTTTTTCTTCCTTCTTCCCCCTTTTCCCTTATTCACTCTATATTTTCCTTGTGAAAGAAGAGAATCGAATTGAAAAGATTGGAAAAAAAATTTCCAACGAATTTAATTTTTTTAATTTTTTCTATATTGTTTTTCTTCTTTTCCTTCTTCATATGGATTTCTTTTCCTCCTCTTTTTTTCTTTGTGAAAGAAGAGAACAAATTTGGAAAATATTGTTAGTTTATATTTCTCCCAATGAAATTGAAAATTTTGCTAGGAGAGGTTTCCTTATCCTAGCAAATTTCTTAATTTCACTGTGAAAAGTTTCTTAAAGTTTCCCTTTGTAAATATATTCCTTTTCTTTCTTCTTCTCTTTCATTTGTACATATTTACTAGCATTTCATGTGCATAAACCCTTATGTAATTAAATAATTAATTAACTAATTTAAGTAGAATGAAAGAAAAAAAATCATTCTTTCGTTAACTATCATTCATTTATTTGATTCTTTCAAATAATCTTTCAAAAAATTCAACCATTTTTAAATAATATTTTTTAAAGTAAAATATTATAAGTGTCGTCTTCAGTGTAAAAGATTTAATAGAAAGCTATGGAAAGCATGGAAAAGAAAAGAAAATCTTTCTTATTCTGCTTAGTTCTTTTTTACTCTAGAAAATGGTTAGGAGACGGTAAAAAGGATATGCAAAAACACTAAATGGTTAAGAAGTTACCTCTTATTTTAATATCAATTTTATTATTTATAATAAAATAAAAAATTTCAAACACAAATAGACCAAAACTAAAATTTTATCATAATTGCCACTATATTATCATAATTTTCATAATCTTATTAAGATGAAAGTAGAGCAAAAAAAAATCTCATTACATGTGCATCAACCCTTATTTAATTAAAAAATCAATTTAATGGAAATATCAATTATTCAATGTAATTATTACCTATTAATTAGTGAATAACTAATCGATAAATATAATAAAGTATAATTTTGTAAATAATTCTTGTACTAATAAAGCAAATAACGAATTTAATGTAATACATAACTATATGATCGCAACTAATACTAGTTAATTAATTAGTAAGTAATACATTAACTAATTGAATAATTATTAATTAGGTAAGAAATAATTAATCACATATTATTTGTACTAATTAACAAATTAACCTATTTAAAGTAATAATTAATCAATTATTTCATCAAACAAATGGTAATTACTTAATTAACTAATTAGTTAAACATATTCTAATTATATATTAATAATTAATTTATTCAATTAATTTACTTAAAAGGAATTAATGCAACACGTGCAAACAATTAGAATGATATACTATTTGATAGCAGCTAATACTACTTAGTTAATTAGTAATTAATTCATTAACTAATTGAGTAATGACTAATTAGGTAAGAAAATAATTAATTACCTGATTATTTGTGATAATTAACCTATTTAATGTAATAAATAATCAATTATTTAATAAAACAAGTAGTAATTAATTAATTAATTATTTGAACATATTCTAATTATATAATTAAATAAATAATTAATTAATTCAATTAATTTGCTTAGTATAATAAATGGAGTAGGTACGAACAACCAAAATGGCATACTATTTTATCACAGCTAATACTAGTTAGTTAATTAGTACTTAATCCATTAATTGAATAATTAGCAATCAATTTTTACCTTTTCTTATGTGCTTTTTATTTTGTCCTTATTTTTTTTCATTTTTTCCCTTCATATTTTTTCCTTTTTCTTTTTTCATATTTTTTATAAATTTTTATTTTTTATTTTCACCATGTTTTGGTGGGGAACGCATGTTGGGGGAGAGCCCAATAGGTGCGGGAAGTGGGGAGAAGGTGGAAGGGGGAGGGGGAGGAGGGGAGAAGGGGAGAAGAGGAGGGGGAGGGGAGAACGGAAGGAAGGGAGGTGAGCGTGTGGTGGTTGTGGTTCAGACCCATCGGACTTGGGCTGGTCCAGTCTAGGTCTAGGCTAGTCCAAGTCAATCTGGTTTGAACCAGACCGGTCCAGGTCAGTCTACTATGGATTGGACTTGGCTTGTCCAGTTTGGGCCAGTCCAATCTAGGCTTGTCTGGACTTTAATTATGCTTTAATTCATGTTAATGTTGGTTGTGATCATTTTTAAACATGTTTAATCATACTTTTAGTCATGCTTAATTATGCTTTTAATTATTATCTGTTATAATTTTAAATTTTGTTGCTTGAGATATTGAAGTGCTATGGAATGTTTTCCATGCAGGGAGGACAAAATATCCATTGTGATGGAGTGGGATACAATGGGACCATTGTATGGATTTTATTGTTTAGGGTATATATTCTAGTAAAAGTCATTGTTTATTAGGTAGGGTATTTGAGGGAAGAATAGTAGCACTTGTTTGGTTCGGCATAGCTAAAACAAGAGTAATGACATAACTATAAAAATAATGACATAACTATAACAATAAAGACATACCTTGATGTATAATGACATAACTAAAACAATAACAATAACTATTCATAATTACAACATTAGTATATAAGAAGATTTTAATGTCGAGCCACGAACTTTGACATAATGCATTAAAAAGGAGTATAAAATGAATTTTAATTTTTTAAATATGAAAAATAAAATATTGCAAATTTTGAAACTAATAGGAGGTCTTGCTCGCGAAAATAGGAGAGAAAATAGGGGAAAAAGAGATTTTTGGCAGAATTAGCCTTTGGTACTTCTAATATCAATATCTCCCAAAATATATCTCATAATTACAAGCAGTTACTTTGTCAAGAAACTAGACCCAAAGTGCTTTAATTGGATACCTAATTTGACACAAAAAAAAAAAAAAAATTATGGAGAGGGGGGCGGGGGTTGGTCCAAAATGAATCAGACATGAATAACTCAGTTCATTCCATGAGGCCCCTATTCCCCCCACCCCCCTCTGCCCACATTTCGCTTCTCTCCCGAAAAAAATTTCTCCCGCTCGGCCTTCCTCACTAGAATTTTTTTTCCCTCTATCTTCTCCTTCTCGACCTCCCTCTCGACCTCCGTCGCAAAGCACGGGAGGCCGAGCTTCTGTCGTAGAGCCTCTCGGCCTCCTTGCCTCTCTTCTCTCTATCGGCCTCCCTCTCTTCTCCCTCTAGGTGTACCGTCGGAGCGTCGCCTCCGTCGTCGTTGCCCGCTGGCCCTCCGTAGTCTCTTGCCATTATGGGCACTATGAGGAGGACAATGCGTGCCATGAGGAAGACAAAATGGTTTAATTTTTCATAAGTTAGGAAAAATTAAACCAACGTCATAAAAATAACAATCCATATTTTTTATTTATAAAATAATTGTTTTTATTTGTTCAATATATTCATTTTATAATTACTTTATTAAATTAGTAATTTAATATTCATAATTAAAAAATTATTAAAATAAATATTTGATAATTTTTTTTGGTTTAATTATCCCATTGCTATAATTAATTAAAAAAATGGTTTTAAATTTTTGACAATATATTATTAATTAATAATACGTAAAATATATATTATGTTATTGAAAAAATTATTTATTTATTTATTTATTAAATTAAATTTTTTATTTTTATTATATTCGCTTATGTTAGTTTTTACTTTTATTTTTTATATAATTTATTCTAATCACACGTAATTATTATATTAATTTATAATAAACTGTAATCATTAAGTAATATAATATAGTCTTTCGTTAAATTTTTTATTAATATATTTTAATACTACACATTAAATCACTTATAAGTGTAGTAACCATGCTTATTTTGGTTAATTATCTGTTTAGGCATATGTTCTATTTAAGTATATTACAAAAAGTTACTCATTCTCTTGTTTATATCATATTTTTTATTTTGGGGGCACTAACACTGGAATTTGTTTTCCAGTGCACTTGAACTCGTCTATACTAACCACCCATGGATGAGTTGAAGCTGAATCAATTCATTTAAGATGAATTGAAATCTTCACTTCATTTCAAGTTTATTGCAGACCAACACCCCCCCCCCCCCCCCCCCCCCCTTTTATCTTTTATGATCTTTTGATTCTCTTTGTTTTGTAGCTTGACCCTTGCTGACTTGAATAAGAATAACTCCTTAAATATAAATCAGATTGACATAAAAAAAAATTCTTTTTGAAACTAGACTTCATTAAATTTCATCTAAGTATAACATATCTTCATAAAATATACTTATTTTTAGATACATAATCTGATAGATTTTGAACTCTATAATCTGTCCAAACTGAGTAGTCTTTCTTCTTTGGCTAACACGACCATTGACTCTTCCAAGATCAATATCCCCATCTTAAAAACTCAGATTGAGATTTTTTTGCATAGGTAATAAAATCGACTTATAGATACTTCTTTTGATATCTAATTCTCCATATAAAGTGTTGTTCTTGATGGCATAAAATGACTCTAAATATTTAGCTTTATGCTGATGCTTGAACCTCTCTTGCAGTTTAACCTTTATTGCGTCAAATATCAATTTCTCTTTGTAGAAAACTCCGATTGCCAAAATTATATTTATTGTTGGAAAGTAGACTCGAAGACATTTCCTTCAATATATATTTTGAATTATGAAAATCTCATTATGAAGGTGTGAATGCCAAGAAAACAATCGATACATGGACTAGAAAGAAAGAAAAAATATAGAATATGAACCTAAACTACTAGAGATGATAGATAAAAAATTATCAGATTATCTCTGTGGACAAAACCTGCTTTGATACCATGTTGTAATTCTAGAAAAGAGAAATACTTTACTTACTTGATGTAATTTGAGTACATGAGCCTCTATTGTATAATAGAGGAAATAAGTAGAATCCAATTATAATTAAACTACCCTTGTCCCAATTACACCCAAAGTCTAACACTTAAAGATAAGCCCGAGCATAGTTAAATAAATGAGCATAAATAGAAGACTAGCATAAATAAAACACTTTTTAACTGAAACTCTTCCTTGAGACATCCTTCCATAATAATTATGGTTAGGTAAAACTTATTATTGTGAGAGTCATGTAAGACTCTTCCATATCTGCTCTCCAACAGATAATATGAAAGCATTAATCAAAACACTGTGCATAACACATTAGATGCTCGATACTAACAGGAGTTGGTAAATGCTCATCTCCATGTTGACCTTATGAGCGATTAGCATAACATGAGCTAACACCTAAACTAATAACAACTAATGAAATGACTGCATACCAATTAGAGTGTTCAAATGCTAATATGATGTTGGTGGACAATGATGTTGGTGAGTTGACAAGATCATATGTTCCTCTAGACCGTATCGGTGTATCGATGGTTCAAGAGGAAGATAATGAAGAGGATATAGAAGGAGAAGATGAAGTTGAGGTAAAGGATAAGGTCGAGGATGAAAATGATGAAATGGGAAAAGAAGAAGGGGTTGACAAAGAGGTGGAAGAAATCAATGAAGATATATGAGATTCTTAGACGACAATAAATTGAAAATTTTAGTTCAATGGTCTAAAAATTTAGTTGTTAGTAAAATTATTTATTTCAAATATCTTTTGTGTTATTCTTTTTATTAAAAAAATATTATTGATGTTATAGAAATACTCTATATGCAAGTTCATATGACATCATCATGCCTCCTTATCAACCTAGGCTACGACAGGCCGCATTCTCTGCATCATCTAAGATGGTATCGACACCATCACCATTTGAGATGCATAATAGTGAGTTACTTGGGAGGGATGATTGTGTCCTAGAGTCACAGAGTATGTATTTAAACTAAACCCCTCTTATTTATGTTAAACTATATTTTGCCAACGTTAATTTATTCTTTGTGTATATAGATACATCTATATTATCTCCATTGCCAACGTTAATTTATTCTTTGTGTATATAGATACATCTATATTATCTCCATCCACACTGATGGGTCTATCCACATCAGCTCCATCAGCATCCTCACATACGAGGTGATCACGAGGCCCGAAAGGGCTCTAGAGTTGGTGAGCTGGTGGCAGACCTCAACGGGAGGGGGATCCCAGAGGAGTATCGAGATGGACATAGGAGGGCATATGGATTCCATAGTGTCATTTTCACTCATTTGGTGGGCCAAGTACAAATCTTACACCGAGGCTTAGATAGCTTATGATTATCCTTATATTGAGATGAATACTACAAATTGTTCAATTAGATTTTCTTTTTTATATTTCTAGTTTAAAATGTTAACTTTGGTATTGCTTTGTGTCATAGGAAATATTTGATGTTGATTTCACTAGTAATGTGATAACATGAGCCATTGTGCATGCAATATTGGGTGTTGTGTTTCGACATTTCTACGACATTGTCTACTCCTTATAGAGGGGTTTCCCTCGAGGACTGGTAGTGGTTGTGCATGAACATGTTTGAGGGAGAGAGGTTCAAGGTAATCAAAATTTGGATGAATTTTGATTTAAAAATCAATTATTTTATTTTTTTCTAATATCTAATTTTCATTCCCGAGTAAATGTTGAAAATGTTAGAAAAAAACAATATTTGACATACCACCTAATCAAACTCTTTTATGCATTTCAGAGAGGAGATGGTATGTTTGTTTAATTTTTAGTATATTTTATTCAAATGTACAACTATTCTAACATATTTACATTCATGTATCCTTATAAATATGTAGGGTACAGATTACTCTAAAATTTAGCAATTTTGGCTTCCTCATTAGTCTAATGAAGGCAGGTGGACTGACGAATTTCAAGAATAATATATAAGTATGAATTTTTTATAAATATTAAATTTTATTATAAGCTTAAATAATTATAAATTACCTTCTATTAGTTTTTCACTGGAGGAGATATAGTGTTTGGTCCAAGAAGGTGGATTTTCTATCATTTAGTGAACCTGCCTTGCCTGCATCTACAGAACCTTCAAGTATTGGGTAAATCCTATCTAATGCTTCCTAATGAGACTATTGGGGTCGATGTATAAATTGACTGATGATACTTACTAAATAAGATATATCAGGTCTTGTAGCTGAGAGATAGATCAATTTCCAACTAACCATTGGAATCGCCCAATATCAACATCACTACCACCTTTAGCATAGAGTTTAACATTTGGCTCCATAGTTGTAACCGTCGGCTTACACCTTACCATTCCGATTTATTGTAACAAATCAAGTACATACTTCATTTGTAACATAATTATACCATACTTTGATTGTAGAACCTCTATGCCTAGATTTTTTTTTTTTGTTGAGAAGCCCCAAGTTTGTTTTGGAGTTTCCTTTACAAGTCTTCTTTGACTTGCTAAAAGCCATTATAGTCACTACCAATGATAAAAGTATCATCAACATATATTGCCATGAGAATCTTCCTTCGAGTGGTATTTTTAAGAAATACTGAGTGATCGCTCTCACATCTCTTAAACCTGAGTACAGTGACAACCATAGTAAACTTATCAAGCCAGGCTCGCGGAGATTGTTTAAGTACATAGATAGCCTTTTATTAATCGACATATCTGCTCCCTCACAACCACATATCCAAGTGGTTGAATCATATAAACCTGCTCTGATAGGTTATCATTTAAGAAAATATTTTTGACATCCAATTGCTATAAGTCCTATTGAAAAGTAGCCACAAGAGAAATAAGAACTCGAACTGAGTTTATTTTAGCCACAGGTGAGACTGTCTCATTATAATCAATGTCATATGATTGAGTATTTGCCTTTCGCTACCAATCGTGCTTTATATCTGAGAACAATTTGATATGGATTATATTCAAGTGTAAAAACCCACTTGTAATTTACTATCTTCTTACTAGGAGGAAGATGAACCAATTCCTAGGTAGAATTTTGATATATGACTTGAATCTCTTCATCCATGGCAGCTTTCCATATTGGATCTTTTGATGCTTCTTCATAATTTCTCGGGCCTTGAAAAGATGATATAGAAGATAAAAAAGGAAACACATTTGGAGGACAAACGATGAGTAGAAAAAATTGGAGATGGGATGTGAAGTGGATGGTGGTCAAGTAGTGGTATGTGGAGTTAGAATATAAATAGATTAATGGCATTCTTGTGATATAATTGAATGTTTTTACCTTTATCTATAACTCTTAGGGTAAAGGGTAATTATGTAATATACCTTTAGATATATTATATAAAGCCTAGAGAGGAGAAACATGGATCAACAATGTACCCTAATTCTTCTGCCTCTTTTCTCCTTCTTCAAGTTTGTCACACTTCTTCACTACCTCCCAAATCTTCTCTCCAAAACTCTCCTTCTTCTTCTCACCCCTTCAAATTCTTCTACTTTGGTCATACATCATGGAAGGAATCCTAAGTTTTAACATGGTATCAAAGCAGATATCTTTGGATACCAGGATTTCAGTTTTTTTTCAATATCTGCTATGTATTGATCATCAAGCTGCATTGAGAATCCATTCCTTATAATGCCTAGTTGGTGATGTTGCTCCTCTTGAGTCATTGAGAAGCCAAGACTCATGACAAGGTGTGTTTTTTTTCCTTTATTGAAACTATCATGAACAAGGATTAATTGATGAAAGGTTTAGATTAAGTTAGAAAAGTATCACACTTGCTTACCAGTACGTATAAGCTACTCTTGTCTCCTCTTTCAAAAGAATCAACTTAAAGTTATGGAATTTGTCATTCCTACAATCCAGAACATCTCATCGATAAGATCTTGATTCAAGTTGAAGGATCTATCTGAGAGGAACTGGTGATTAGATGAAAAGATCACCTGTTTATAGAAATCAACGATGGCAGAAACAACCGTTGATGTTTTTTGCTAGAACAACATAAATATGTTGTTCTAATAAGGTGTTTGGCTTATCTGAAAGTGGTTTTTTTAGAGCATCTTCAACATAGATACAGCTTATGTTATGAAACTCAGAACGTGCAGAATCCTAATTATACTCAATTGGTAAGAGTTTGTATCTTCATCACATTAGAGGATTTAGTAACAGGTTTCAAGGTTGTTTCTTTTCAGTGATTTAAGGACCATAGAACTCTGAGTCACATAACAAAGGTAGTGTTTATCTCTGGGGGGGAGTCCCAACTATGTAGGATTCCTCAACATCGACGAGCCATGGAGATAGCTTTCGGGTTCTAAAAGGTGAGATGACCTTTGTTGAGTTCTTCCTAAAAAATTTCATGGTAAACCTCTTCTCTTCCTTTTGTTTTTCAAAAGTCTATTTACAGTTTACATGGTTACATATTTATACGACATCGATTACATAGCTTACACGATTTCCTCCTGTAATCTCTCCGAGAATCAATCAGAGGATTTCCTCCTTTGATTTCTCTCGGAAGATAAATCAGATGATTTCCTCATCTGAATTATCCGTTGACAACTCATGCCTATAGTGCCCCTCAAGTTGGTGCATTTAGATCTCTGATGCCCAACTTGCCAAGTGAATTGTAGAAGTTCTTATTGCATACCACTTTTGTAAGTATGTCTGCCAATTGGTCTTCAAATTTAACAAACGGAAATCAAATTATCTTGGCCTCAAGGTTTTGCTTAATGAAGTTTTGATCTGCTTCCACATGTTTTGTCCGATCATGTTGGATCGGATTATGTGAGATACCAATAGCCGCCTTATTATCACAGAATAAATTCATCCCATGGCTTGGGGCAGAGCCAATTTCAGTTAATAGTCTCTGAAGCCAGAGAAGTTCATTATTAGGAATTAGATGCCCTAATTCCAAACTAAAGAGAGCAATAATAATAATCGCGGAGAAAGAAAAGGCAAGAACAAAAAAAACACACCAAGATTTATACAGGTTCACCTCAAGGTGAGACTACGTCCTTATTGGAAGATGGGCCCAAGCCCACACGACCAATGAAGGCCCACATATCCAAGCGAGTTGGAAGATGGACCCAAGCCCATAAGACCAAGGAAGGCCCACATATCCAAGAGTGTTGGAAGATGAGCCCAAGCCCATAAGATATGGGACCCACCATGATTACATGTGGGGCCAGAAGAAGTCTAACAGAGCCACAATTATTATGGAGGTAGGTCTCATAGAGGAGTTTCAGTTTAAATTTGTTTTAGTCACGTTAGTCTTCTATTTATATTGGGTTATTTAATTATGTTAGGACTTATCTTTGAGTGTCAGAGTTTGGGTGTAATTGGGACAAAGGTAATTTAATTTTAATTAGACTCTACTACTTTTCTCTATTATAAATAGAGGTTCATGTACTCCGATTATAAGAAGTCAATGAAGTATTTCTGTTTTCCATAAATTCAACAACTGTCGATGCAGTAATCCACTATGAAGATGAAATAGTTTACAAGAGAGATCGCACACACTTACAGGTGTTGTTTTTTTCTAACCTCTCTCGGCCACAACTGATGCTCCTTGGATGAATGATTCTCGTCAAGGTGATAAAACCCTAACAATGGCGCCCCCATTTATAACGAAAAAATTAGGGCAACAGGATTACAAGTGTGAAATCCCCAAACAAACCTTAATAACACATCAGTCAATATATTTGTGACAGAGTGTAAGGTGTTAATTAGGCTCCACAACTTAACACTCACAAAGAACCGTAGCCATCCCCACTTGATATTGCTACCACCTTTTGCTCCTTACTTCTCCATGTTACTAGGTTCCCTCTAACAAATGTGAAATAGTCTGAGGTGGATCTTCTATCTGAAATATTCCCCACCCAGTTAGCATCTGTATAAACTTCAACCCTTAGGTGGTTGTTTCTATAGAACATAACTACTTCCCTAGGGGAGGACTTTGATACGAACCACTCCAACCTGTGATGAAACCCAATACCAAATCTGGTAATCATCCCCAAGACCTTTCAAGTTTGGAAGGAAACCGCGGCACGTTGCTTAGCAAAGCAAGAACCTTCGGTATAGTGAAGACGCCACAAACGGGGATGGGAATCCGTTTGATAAGTCGAATGAATGCCACAGGAAATCCCTGATAAGTTCGAAAGGTTCTTCAAGAACTCAAGAAGAATAACTTTCAATTTCAATAATGATCAAAAAGTCTCAAATCCGAGTACAAGTCCCCTATTTATAGTGGAGGACTTCGAAAACCCTAATTACATTCAATTAAAGGAAACGTAAGTTATCATAACGTAAATAGAAAACCTAATATCTTCCCACGGGATCTTCCAAGATTTAGTTGCCAATGCGTGGATATCCTTGTGGATTCCATGCGATCTTCTAACCACATGCCTTCTAGGGTGAGTTGCCAACTCATGGGTATCCTTGTGGGTCCCACGAGAGCTTCTAACCACATGCGCCTCTCAATACACATGTACGGCCGTTGGACTTTCTTTCAGATCAACCTTGATGAGTGAAACTAGCCTTTTTTCCCCTTCCGTAGTGACCACACTCTCTTCTTGTTGTATAAATCTCCGGATTAAGTTATTCAGCTTTTCTTTGAACCTTTTAGCTTGTGCCCTCGTCACTGGACCAACTGAAACTTGAGATGGTTGATGAGTATTCCGTGTAGGCTCGATGTCCTCATCAGACTTTAGGTACCAAAGAATTTGATTTACAACATTCATATATTTTCACTTGGACAATGCATGAATTGACTTACTACACTTACTGCATAGGCGATGTCAGGTCGTGTATGGCAGAGATAAATAAGTTTCCCAGCCAACCTCTGGTACCTTCCTTTATCTGTTGGCACTTTGTTTGGGTATTCTCCAAGCTTATGATTTTGGATTATTGGGGTATCTTCAGGCCTACACTCTAGTAGTCCAACTTCAAATAATAAATCTAGGTTAATTTTCGTTGAGAAAGCAATATACCTTGCTTGGATCTAGCAACTTTAATTCCCTGAAAATATTTGAGTCCTCCCAAATTTTTCATCTTAAATTATGTTGCCAATTTCTCTTGAACTCTTGTTATTTCTCTAGGGTCTTCACTTATAATGATCATTTTGTCTACATAAACTATCAAAGTTGTTACCTTACCCCGTTGATGATTTAAGAATAGCATATGATCAGAGTTACTTTGTTGAAAACCATATTTCCTCATTGCCAAGCTCAATAGCCCAAACCACACTCTAGGAGAATGCTTCAAGGCATACAGTGTTCGTTGTAGCTTGCACACCACCCTTGCATCCAAATTTGCCATATATCCCAGAGGAACATCCATGTAGATTTCTTCTTTAAGATCTCCATGGAGAAAAACATTTTTAACATCAAACTAGTGTAATGGCCAATCAAGGTTGGCTGCAAGAGATAGCAACACCCTAACAATACTTAATTTGTCCACTGGTGAGAATGTCTCTTGATAGTCTACGCCATATGTCTGCGTGTATCCTTTTGCTACTAACCTTGCCTTGTACTATTCAATTGATCCATCAGATTTGTACTTGATGGAGGATACCCATTTCCACCCAACTCTTTTTTTACCTTCAAGTAACGGAACAAGAATCCATGTCTTATTTTTCGTTAATGCCTCCATTTCTTCCTACATAGCTTGAACCAACCTAAGATCTTTTAGATTTTCATCAACACTTGTGGGAATATGATGTGAAGAGAGTTCACTTACAAAGTTCTTGAGCGGTTCAAACAGCTCTTTTGTAGATACATAATTGGCAATCGGATATCTTGATCTTTGTTCCTTCACTTCAGAAGAATATCCGTTTGGTGGTTTGCCTCGATTATGCCTGACACGTAATTCAAAGCCACTGATAGGAGTATCCGCATCACTAGAATTTTGAGGTGTGGCAGGAGTACTTACCTCACTGATATTCTTAGGAGATAGGTTGTTGGATACTAAGGAGAGAAGGGGTACCATTACTTCAACTTTTGAAGAGGACGGCTCTAGATTAGGTTCTGCTACTTCAACTTACAGAGATGTCACTGTATTAGTGTCCTTGAACAAGTCAAATGTCAACCAATTCAGCTTATCTTCTTTTGTTTCCCCCTAAAGAGAATAATTGGATGCGGCAGGAGAGTAGAAAGTATTGAATTATAGGAATGTGACATCCATAGTCACATATGTGCACCGAGTAGTTGGATCATAGCATCGATAGCCTTTTTTATGTACCACATATCCCAAAAAAAGACACCAAATAGCACAAGGATCAAGTTGCAAGTGCTGTTTTTTTTTTTTTTTTTGGAGATTAACAAACACAACGTAGCCAAAAATACGAGGTGGAAGCATCAACACCGTGGGTAATGAAACATAGGTTGACATGACCTGTAGTGGAGTCTTGAACTCAAGCACTTTGGAGGGCATGCGGTTAACAAGATGGACTGTCGTAGCAACAACATCAGTCCAATGGTGGCAACAACATTAATCCAATGGAGGCAACAACATTAGTCCAATGGTGGCTAGGCAAGTGAGTTCCAAGTAAAAGAGCTCGAGCCATTTCAAGTATATGGCAATTTTTTTGCTCCACAATACCATTTTTCTAAGGAGTCTGGGGGCATGAGATTTCATGAATCAATCCATGATGTTGGAAATAATCATGGAACTAATGATTCACATATTCTTCATCATTATCAGATCGAAGATTTTGAATCCTAGTAGAGAACTCAGTTTAAATCATTTTACGAAAGGATTAAAATTTATGGAAGACCTCATCCTTATGTTTCAACAAGTAAATCCAAGTCATTCAAGTGCAATCATCAATAAATATCACAAACTAGCAAAAACCATACATAATATATATTTAGGGGAAGGACCCCACTCATCAGAGTGAATCAAAGCATAAGAGACCTCACTCTTATTCATACTTAAAGGAGAATTGACTTGATGACTTTTAGCTAGATTGCAAGTTTCACAGTGAAAGTTTAGAATTGACAAATCCAAAAATAAATTAGGAAACATATGTTTCAGATAACTAAACAAAGGATGACCTAACTGATTTTGGGCTTTCAAGATTTTTTGCTCAAGTTATTTAGGGTTCCCACAACCTTTTGGTTGATTTGGGTGCCCAAGTTTATTTGATGTCGTTTTCATTCTTAACTTTGCAAACGTGGGCACAATGACTCAACTCATTGCAATATTGGCACCTAATGTGCGGAATGGGAGAGAGCATCTTATTTTTCTTCGTTTTTGTTATTCCCATCTTTCCTCATGGGTGTTGATTTGAGAGAAAGAATTTTGACTTGTTGTTCTAAGTCTAAGTTTTCTTCTCAAAAGTAAGTCTATCACATGATAGCTTGTCTATCAATCCACTTTGTCTTGAGGCATTAGTTATGTGGCTTTCAGTTGCCTCCTTCAAGACAATTAGCTCTTCCTTGATCTTTGTAATCTCGTATAATTGAGAATTACACTTTTATTTGTATTTATTAGACTATGAATGGATTTTCCAAAAATTAATTCAAGTTCATGGTCATAGTCTAAGTTGCTTACCTCTTCAGAAGTTGTAGACTCGTTATCATTTTCTTCAAAAGTCATGAGTCCTACGTCACTTTCTTCTTCTTCCAAGTGGCTAGAGTCTTCCTCCATTTCATCCCAAGCTGAGATCAAGACATTCTTCTTCTTGTTCTTTGGATCTTTGCTTGAGGATGGGGTTCTTTCTTCTAACTTTAGACACTTGTTCCTTCTATGTCCTAGTTTACCACACTCAAAATAAACATCAGTTTTATTTTGAAATTTGTTATTTTGAGCTTTGAATTGGCCTTTTTTTAAAGTTTTTCTTCTTCCTATGGACTCTTTGAAGATTTCTAGTGATAAAACTTATTTCATATGAGTTCTTTAAAGGGTGAATTGAGTTATTCAAATTAAAAGTAAATAAAATATCATGTATATAAGAAATTTAATATAAGTACAAACATGAACACACCATAGGGACCAAAAAAAATTTTGTTCACTCTCTAAGATCCCCTACTTGGAAAATTTCCACTAGTACACTCTAATAGCTAGAAAATTAGAAAGAGATTTCAACTCTCTATAGGCATGTGTAGCTCAATACATGATTTTCATACAACCCTATCTATCCAAGAGATTGATGCTAGATTCTAGCTCTAGGTAGACCTTTGTATCTACGCTATCAAGTTCTAGGTGAACCTGTCGTAATAACATACAAGAAAGGGAAAAATTTACACCTTCACTTGGAGAGATGCTTCTCCTTGAGATATTTCAAGCTTCCTCCTCTTTTTGTAGCACATTGTAGAAGGATCAAGGAATTTGTACTATCATGCGTGCAAGGATGATTGAAAGAGATGTTTTTCCTAGTGGGATCACTCTCTTTCTTTCTAAAGCACTTTTGAAAGGGAATTTGCAAGATAAAGCTTTTAGGGTTGCATATATGCAAATAAATGCTCTTGCCGTTCGTTACTCACAGTTTGGTGCAGAATTTATAGCTTCCCTAACTCAAACTAGTTGTTAGTTGCCTGTTAGTAAAAATCAGACCCTTGGTTAATCAATCACTGGTAAGTGACTGATCTATCAATTGATCATAACATATACTTTTCTGTCAGACATTGAATTATCGATCGAAGGACTAATCGATCAATATGTTACCATTGCTCCAAAAAACTTAAGTTGATCATTCATTGCCCATGGCTGATCGATCAATTGAGATTCCCTCTAGCTGTGCAATACAAGTATGATTGATTAGTGCATTTTCCTTTGATTGATCATGCTTAAAGTTCCTTATTAGCAAGGTTTAGACTGATCGATCAATCTGGTGGGATCATCAATCATTCCATGTTAATTTAGCTTGACAGGACAACTATGGTTGATCAATCTCTATTGGATGATCGATCATGCGTTATAGCATGAAGACCTTGTCCTGGATGATCGATCAATCAATTATGGTTGATTGATCATGCGTTATATCATGAAGGCCTTGTCCTAGATGATTGTTCAATCAGTTATGGTTGATCGATCAATCAGTTATGGTTGACCGATCAAATCAGTTGTGGTTGACCGATCAATCAGTTATGGTTGATTGATCATGCTTTATATTTCTAGTCTGCAGAGTTCTAGATGATCAATCATAGTCAGTGACTGGTCGATCATTCCCACTCCAAATATAAATGTATATATTTATAAAGCATGGGAATCTCCCTGTAAGTGCTTTAACATGTTTCTAAATGATATGTATGATGATTCTAAATATGTCTGTACACAATTTATATCCTAAATCTACAATCTTCACAAGTACTTAAGGAATAGGAGTTAAAATACTCTCTTACATAAATTTTGGCTTTGATGCTTTAGACATTGAGATGCTTTTGAAGGTTAAGTATTTGAAATAGCAGATTTGCAAGTTATTACCTCAATTAAGTTTTTTATGCTTTAGAACTTGAGATGCTCTTGAATGCTAAGTATTTTAAATACTACATTTTCAACTTATTAGCTCAATTGAGTTTTTTTTTATCGTCGAAAGCAATGTGAGAATCAACCTATGGTCAATAAAAGAGACACAACTCAGAGACAAATGGTAAGTGGAAACATAATGAGAGATAGGGTGTGAATTAGATGGTGGTATTACAGTAGTGGAGTGGAGCTCTTTGCGATGAGCAATAGGCCTAGTATCATAAGGCAGTTCTTAAACTACTGGAGATGAAGGAGGAGAACATACCTCGGGATCATCTCAAGACTCAACAAGTGATAGATCAACGGGTGCAGAGAGAGGGTCTTTAGAAGGTTGGTCAATAGTCTAAAATACATAATCCACCAGAATAAGTGGCTTGGGCATCCCTGTAGATGAAGAGACACCTGGAGGAGATCTAGTAAAAAAATAGTGTTGATGCTCAAAAAAGTAAACATCGGATGAGATAAATGTTTTCTTCAGGGATGAAGGGTAACACACATAGCCTTTTTTATCTTTGTAATTTTTAGGAATTAGACGCTCTAATTCTAAACTAACGAGACCAATAATAATAAACGCAGAAGAAGGAAAAAAAGCAAATACGAAAAGCACAACTAGATTTATATAGGTTTGCCTCAAGGTGAGACTAAGTCCTGTCTTCCATTGTTGTAGTAATCTAGTCTGAAGATGAACTATTTTACAAGAGAAATCACACACTTTCAATGTTTCTCTAACCTCTTGGATTGCAACTCGAGATGCTCCTCGGATTAAAATCATGAAAACCTAATAGCGGTGCCCCCAAATTTGAAGAGAAAGCTAAGGCAACTGCATTAAAAGAGTGAAATTCTCAAATTTCCCGTAATGAAACAATAGTCAATATATCATGGATCGGACAGTTCCCCCCCCCCCCCCCCCCCCCCCACCTTAACGTGAAGGTCGATCAGTGACCAACTCAGTGTAAGGCGTTAATTAGGCTCCACAACTTAACAGTAATACCCCAAGATAACTCACTTAACAACCCCCAAGGATGAACAAAAGGTGTGCATCGAAATACCTTAGGTGCCAATGCGAAGGCAACTGAATCAGGAAACAATTTTGAGAAAGGGGTGGCACCTTCAAGCACATTGGAGGGCATATAGTTAATAAAAAAAATAACCAATGAGGACTGCATAAGGCCAATAAAACTAGGGAACATTCATAGACAACATAATAGTTAGGCCAAATTCCATAAGATGGCGATGTTTTCTTTTAGATACACCATTCTATTGAAGTATAAACACAGGACGATTGATGAATAATCACTTTTTTCTGGCAAAAAATTTTAGAGGAAGAGGAAAAATACTCTTTTACATTATCAAACTGAAAGATTTTCACATTAGTTTTAAATTGATTTTCCACCTGTTGAATTTATGGAAAAGTGAAATACTTCATTGACATCAATAACTCGTTGTAATCAGAGTACATGAACCTCTATTTATAATAGAGGAAGGTAGTAGAGTCCAATTACAATAAAACTACCCTTGTCCCAATTACACCCAAACTCTAACACTAAAATATAAGTCTTAACATAATTAAAAACTCAATATAGATAATAGACAAACATAATTATGTGAGTCCTTCTTGATCTTCCAACTTATGTGGAAAGGATGCCAGCTCAAGGTAATCATTGTGGGTCCTACTTCTTATGGGCTTGGGCCCATCTTATGGGTCTTCCTTGGTTGTGTGGCCCATCTTATAATAATCTTAGATATGTGGGTCTTCCTTGGTCGTGTGGTCTTGAGCTTATCTTTCAACACTCCCCCTCAAGCTGGGGGTGAGAGAACAACATGAACTCCCAGCTTGTTGCAAATGATGTATAGAATATTTTTGTATAAAATGGCACATCTTCCAATATGCCTTCATCTTCCAATACTCCCCCTCACGTTGTTGCGTCCTTCATTGAGGCCCTGCGACATAATATAAGAGAGAGTAAAAATCACTCCTAGCCAGTAAGTCATTGCTCCATCCTCCAGTCCTAATGCTGGATGTAGGGCACACTCCGTATTCTATCGAAAGTGTGTCTATCGGCATTGCTCTGAAGTGTCCACCACCGTGTCCCTCCACAAGAAAACGACTGTCAAGTGGTAAGAGAAATAAAAGCCATTACAGGGGGGGATAACATAGATGTAATAATAAGTTTTTCCATCATGGTTTCCCAACCATGATTATTTTTTACGGGGTCAAATAAATGATGGTATGAGGCCACCTCTTCTTCAATAATAATGTCCCCAAAGAGACATAATAGCAACAACTATATATAACACGACCATCTTTCAACACATATAACATTAACCAAATAATAAACTTTGTAAAAGAACCCATGAAATAATCCGATAAAAAAAATTCTTCTTTGATTCACAAGCTTCATCTTTTGTGCCCGCCCCCCCCCCCCCCCCCCCCCCCCCCCCCCCCCCTCCCATTTCTTGAATATTTTGGTCACATAAACTTATCCACAACATAAGGAATAAAATACCTATTTCTTGTACTTCTTGTACTTCTCCCCCTCAAGCTGGGAAGTAATCGCAGTGATCCCAGCTTGAACCAAATATCATAGATGTATCCATAAACCCAAATAACAAAGATGTATAAATAAGCCTTCAAACCAGGGAGAAGTGATATATTTTTTGATATATCAACTCAAAAAGTGACGCAAAACAATGGGCATAAATTCGGATTTTTCAATACAACAAAATATCAGCATGACCTCTAATTCTTTCAATCAAAAATATCTTTAAATATATATCAAATTTACATAAAATTTTCTCCTTCTAAAAGTATACTTCAATACCTTTCATCCAATTATTACTTAACTTCATAAAATATAATTATCAGAAGATAAATAATCTAATATATTTTGGTCTCTGTCATCTGGCCGAAATAAGTTTTGTTTCTCCTATTTTTCCATAACGACCATTGACTCTTCCAAGATCAATGTCTCCTTATAAAAACATCATACCGAGAATTGGTTAAATAGGTAAGAAAATAGACTTACTTATCTTTCTTTTGATATATAATTATTCACATAAAGTCTCTTTCTTGATAGCAAAAAATACCTCTGAATCTGAAGATTGTTGTTGGTGCTCGAACCTTTTTGCAATCTAACCTGCGCTTATTCAAATATCAATATCTCTCTGTAGATAATTCCGATTGGAACAAATAGGTTTTCTTTGGAAAGTAGACTCAAATATATTTCCGTCAATATATAATTTTCAATATTAAAACTCCTTATAGAGGTAAAAAATGCAAAGAAAACTACGGGTATTGGGACTGAAAAAAATAACTACGAACCTAAACTTAGGGTTTAGGGTTTAGAGAAAAGGATCACATTACCTCCGTGGGTTGACCAAGTCAACTCACAGAACCTACTCTGATACCATGTTGAATTTTTGAAAAATTAAAATACTTCATTGACATCAATAACTTGTTATAATCAGAGTACATGAACCTCTATTTATAATAGAGGAAGGTAGTAGAGTCCAATTACAATAAAACTACCATTATCCCAATTACACCCAAACTCTAACACTTAAAGGTAAGTCCTAACATAATTAAATAACTCAATATAGATAAAAGACAAACATAACTCAAACTAAAACTCTTCTTTGACGTGACCATAAGATAAGCTACTTTTGTGAGTCCTTCTTGATCTTCTAACTTATGTGATAAGGATGCCAATTCATGGTAATCATTGTGGGTCCTACTTATGGGCTTGGGCCCATCTTGTGGGCCTTCCTTGGTCATGTAGTCCCTCTTATAATAATCTTAGATATGTAGGTTTTCCTTGGTCATGTGGGCTTGAGGTTATGTTCCAACACCACCCTAGCACAAAAGGAGGTGAAAATAGGAAAAACCTCAACCTTGTCCTTCATCAAATATAACCATGTAAATATCGATTAATCATTCATAAATATAAAAAAATACTTATATTGAGATATATTTGGGATATTAATACGTCCCCACACATCTGAATGATCAAAGTAAAAGGACTAGAAGCAATATTATTTTACCTAGGTTGAAAAACTGATATATGGCGTTTCCCAAGCTCACAATTGTCACAGAACAACTATGAAACTGAATGAAGGGAATGAACTAAACTTTTTAAATTTTATAATGAGAGATGGTGAAGCTTTTTATGCCATTGGGAAGCCTCTTCTATTATGGTCGTTGCTACTATTGTCAATGTAGTAGGGTCCATAAAGTAAACACCCCCTCTCTCATGGCCGCCACAAATAACCTATTTCACCTTGATGTCCTAAAACACACAATGAGATGGAGAAAACGTTATATAAAAATTTAGTCTTTTGGTCAATTGACTCACCAACATAAGACTCAATGGAAATCGAGTGACAAACAAGACATTAGAAAGTGAAAATGATGGTAAAATGGTGGATGAATCGGTACCCTGAATCCTAGTTTGTGATGGATCTGTAATGGAGACAAAGCAATCTAAAGTGCATAGTGTCTTAGAGGAAAAAATTTTAATTTTACCTGTGAGGTGCTCAAAATCTCCGGAATCAATGATCCAAGGTGAATTGCTAGACAATGAGAGAAAGGAACAAGTACCAATAGTAGCAATTGTGGCAGTTGTCATGCTTTGGGGAGTAGCCATCATACTTTTAAACTTCTGAAATAATTCATGATCCTCTTCTAATAGAGTCAATCTTCCTTTGGAGGACTTTGAGGGTGCTTCACTGTTGGTAGATGTAGTAGAGGTTGATGCTTGATTAAACTTGAAGTAAGGTGGTTTGCCATGTGGTCCCAACAATTTTCAACTAGATTGTTGTTGAGCCCACAAAAGGTACACTTCCTTCGCTGACCACCAATGTTAGAGGTAGAAACATTCCCACATCTACCTCTTCCCCTGCCGGGTGTTTTTCCACCTCTTCCTTTACCTCTACCAGAACCATTGTTCTCTCTCCCTTTGGAGAAGATAGCTGAGTTTTCCACTTGTTCTAGTCGATTGTTGGACTCCTTAACTAGAATCCATAACATGGTTGTACATACATCATTAAAAGAAAGTTTTGTAGTAGAGCTAAGTACCTGTGACTTGGAAACATCCAAGTAGGGTGATATAGCTAAGACCAGGTCTTCCTTCTGCTTTTCCTGTGTGGCGACATCAAGTGCATATGGTTTTATAACCTTCCATGCCTATTGTAGCCCTCTGAATTTGGTAAAGTACTCATGAAGTTTGTCTTTACACGTTGTCTTGCGCATCTCCTAAAAAATATCATAATTTTTTTGTAGACGGGGTAGAATATAATTCAAAACATGTGTCCCAGATTCCTTTGGCTGTCTCTAGGTGATCATTTGCCACATATTTCTCCATATTATCAATCATTCAATTAATAACTAGTGTGTCTTCCCTTAACCACTTATGGTAAGTGGATGATCCACATGCATAGGTGGCTGAGTTACATGCTCAACAAGGTCTCTAGTAATCAAAAGATGTTTCATACATTAGGACCAAGACAAGTAATTACTCAAAATTTTAAGTGGAATTGTAGTAATCCACAAGGGATCCCTTCACTGAAATCAGCATATGTACTCCATCAAAGGAACAAAATACATGCAAGGAAATGCCCAATTGGAGGGAACACTTTTGTCCCACATCAACAATGGGGTAAGTATTTTCAATATTTTGTCTCTAAGAGCATTGTGGAACAAGTTTGAGTAGATTTGTATTTTGTGAGAGGAAAATTGAAGATTTTGAGGAGTTGTTCCTCCTATACATTGGAATACTAGAGAGAGAGGAGGTTGTTTACCCCATGTTGGTAAAATTTTTCTACTCTAACTTGGAATTAGAGGAACTTTCTCCAAACAATTTGAGGAATACATCTTATGTGAAGAAGACCATGATATCTATTCAGTCCATCGAGCTGAATGACCTATTAGGAAGCACCTTCATGGGGATGACTAGATAGGTGAAGGAGCACTGACCAGTTGACCTCCATAGTAACCTCCCACAAAACACTCAAGACTCTATTCAATTAGTGTTTGGGTAGGAAGGGAGTTCATATGAAGTCAAGATCAATGACCTCACCATGGTATAGAGAGTCATCATCGAGATTTTCACGCACGTCCTCAACCCGATGATGGGGACATTTCCAATTTGACATCGGTTGACATCTTTTGGACGTGGGCCATTACGCGAAAGGCCCGACTCAACTTGGCTACTTCATGGCGAGCAGGATGATAGAGTAAACTCTCAAAAAGTAAAACATAGGTGATAAAATAGGATTAAAAACAAACTCCAAAGGATTTCAAAAAAATAGTGTTAATAATCACTAAAGAGGGTAATGCCTGTCACTCAAAAGACGGCAATAAAAACCCAAAGGGTTCAAATAAAAAGACTCAGTAAACTCTAAAACACCCATATATAGAAAAGAGGACCAACCAAAGCAATGCACCAAGAGGTTGACCTAAGAGGGTAAACAAGAGTAAAAAAAGGACGGTAGGAGAACGACAACCAAGTAAAATGGTAATGAGGGATTAGAGGAAGAAAAAATAACCACCACTATAATAAGAAGGAAACAGTAATGGAAGTACTGAAATAAATTAACAAATTTTACCAAGTATGATCCGAGAGATATAAAAACAATAATTCCTTTATAAACAAGATGATTGCGGAAACTTTAAAAAAAAAATCCTCCAATAAGAAATTTTTGAGATAGAACATAATAATGAAATCTTTCTAAACTTAGACTTCTCATATAAGGGAATTACTTTTTAACACAACTAACAAAGTTGGAAAGAAACTATTAAAGAGATAAATTATGGAAAAAGGGAGGTTTAGTAAACTAATATTTAGAATTTAGAATGAGGAAACAAGACTTTCTAATTCAAAAAATTTAGATTTTTTCAAAAAATAAAATAAACTCATAATGGGAAAGAATTCTCTTAAGGAAACTAATATGATGTGAGATCAAACAAAATAAAATTTTAAGGAAGGAAATATACTCAACTTGGTACAATCTTGAATAGATTTTGAAAAAAATAGGAAACTTAACCAACATTAGCAATTCAAAAATTGAAGCAAAAACAATAGACTTAAATTCGGATTTTCACATCCAACAGGATACCAGCATGAGCTTTGATGCTTCTAATGTGGATCTCTCTCTCTCTCTCTCCCTCTCTCTCTCTCTAGAAATATCAGATTGAGAAATGGTTTATTGGGATAGAAAGTAGACACATAGATTTATTTTGAGATATAATTCTCAATATAAATTTTCATTCATGTTTATAAAACTTGTTCAGAATATTGAGACTTTCTACTGTTATTCGAACCGTTTCTAGAATATTGAGACTTTCTACTGTTATTTGAACCGTTTATACTTTAGATCTCAATTTTTCTTTCGAGAAAAATATGATTTAAGCCATTCTTTTTTAGTTGAAAACTAGACCCAAAGATACTTCCATAGGTATATAATTTACTATATGAAAATTATGGTAAGAGAGTGATAAATCCAATGAAAAATAGGAATTGCGAAAGAAGACTAATGGAAAAAATGAGAAACTCTCCTTTGTCCTTTTTCTTTTTCTACTTCTTCTTCTTACTCCCGTTTTTTCTCCATTTTCTTCTCCTTTTCCATGTTAGATCTCTGCCCACTTTGATTCCATGTTGATTTCTAAACACAAAGATCGCAACGGAAGGAAAGAAGAGAGGAACTCTAGCTCTTGAGAGAGAGGATAGAAGAAACCAAGGGAGAGCAGGAAGATAAAAAGAGAGAGAGGTGTATGGACGGATTTGAGCCAAGAGGAAGAGGCTTGAATTCTCTACAACATGCCTTGAGGGTAAATTTATAGTTGCAAGAAGGTGTTTACAATGACTACAATGCCCTTAGGCCTAAAATTTTAAAAAGGAAAAGACATAAGAGGTCATACACCAGCTTGCATAATTACAATTCTATGTCATCTCAATGAAAGTTCTCCTTATTTAATAGTCATGCCACCACTACATATGTGGATGTCTTTTAATATTTATAATTAAATTTAGATAAATTAGTAATTACAATATACAACTTTAATAAGAACAAATTGATAGTTTAGACCAAAAAGCTTAGTGCTATCTATGATCAGATGATGGGTATATGGGTATTTGGGGTGGTTATGAAAAGGGGATGGGTCTTGATGCACCACCTTCATACAACTAGAAGTTTAGGAGCCACCAGTGCAACCCAGGTAACTGACTTGGAGAAGACAAACGAGGAGTTTGTGCAGACGAGGGAGGTAGTTACATAGTAGTCACAATAGTTGGCATCATAGTTACAACAATTGGCACCATAGTCATAGCAATTAGAAATGCAATAGACTGATCAAGGCTCAGATTACTCAGATAAAAAGTTTGATTGCTTCTTGTGGCATCATGACTCTATTCAATGATTTTGGATCATAATAACAACACCCAAGAAACTCTAGCTCCTCCCATTTTGGTCCTTCGTCATAACATTTCTTTTTATTTTTTTCACAAATTTTTTTGTGATTAAAATTTTGGACTTTCAACATTATTTTATAACATCTATTTTTATGTTATTTTGTATATCTTTGTACATTATTATACGTTTTGTACATACTTTGTATATATTCCATCATATAAATAAATTCTTAAATTTTTGTCAAATTTTCATATTTTTTTATTAAATATTTTTAACAAGACAAAGGAAATAAAAATAATAAAAATATATAAAAATAATTCTATAAAAATTGTTTTTCTAAGAATTATTTTTAAAATTTTAAAATAATAATAATCAAAAAATATTTATATTTAGAAATATTTTTAATAAAAATAAAATCCTCAAAAACTCTTTTGATAATAAGAATATTTCTCAAATAAATAATTTCACTGAGAATTATTTTAATTTAAAAAAATGCTAAAAATACTTATCAATGATATTATTTCACGTAGAATTATTTTTTTATAAATTAATTCTCATTGAAATAATTTCAAAGAGAATTATTTTTCAAGATTAATTAAAAATTAAAATAATTCTCAAAAAAATATTGTTTTTGATCATTTTTTGTGATTAAAAATGACTTTTGTACCTTTTGATGTAAAAACCTCTCCAAAACCGATTTTTGTGCCTTTTGATGTAAATACCTCTTCAAATATAGCCCAAATTCTCAAGTAGTTTGTTGCTAAAAAATTAGACTCAAAAGATCTAATATGATATATAATTTGGTAAGTAAAGCTCTTACCTTGAATTTTTCCTAGTCACTTTATTTGATTCATCGACCCTTCTTGACTGTGACTGGTATATAAGATCATGTATAGAAGAGTTACGTGACTCCTCACAGCAATAAGTTTCAGATAGCCAAAATTAATATGGTGGAGTCTTATAGGAGTCTCACAGGAGGAGGTCTCATAGAAGAGTCACAACTAATGGTCTTTTAGTTATGTTAATATTCTATTTATGTTCAATTGTTCAGTTATTTTATGACTTATCTTTTAGTGTTTATCTTTGGGTGTAACTAGGACAAAAGTTGTTTAATTGTAATTAGATTCCTTATCTTTTATTGTTTATCTTTGGGTGTAACTGGGACAAAAGTAGTTTAATTGTAATTGGATTCTACTAATTTTCTCTATTATAAATAGAGGTTGATTGTACTAAGTTAGTGAAGTATTTCTCTTTTTCGAAAATCCAACATGGTACCAGTTGTGTGAGTCGACACGATCAACCCACATAAATGAAGTTACCTTTTCTGGTTTATTAACTCTATAGTTTAGGTTAAAATTCAACCTTTTTCTTTCTATCATATCCCAGTACCCATTGTTTCCTTGGTATTTGCACCTCTATACTGAATTTTTAATATTGAAAATTGTATATTTTTTGGAAATATCTTTGAGTCTAATTTCTAATACTAAAATAATTTTTACAATCGGAGTTTTCTACTAAGGGAAATTGTTATTTAAAGCAGCAAATGTCGGGCAACAAGAAAGGTTTGAGCAACAGCAAAAACCATCAATTTTTTAGCCATTTTATGCCATCAAGAACAAAACCTTATAAGGAGAGTTATATGTTAGAAGAAATATTTGTAAGTCTATTTTCTAACCTATCAAACCAATTCTCAATCTGAGTTTTCTAGAGGGAGATATCAACTTGATAAGGTCAATGGTCAATCTCGCAAAAAAAAAAGTACTCAAGTTTGCCAAATTGCAGAGTCCAAAATCCATCCAAATATTTCTCTCAAAAGAAGTATATTTAATGAAGGAATTTATAATTTAATCAAATATATTGAAGTATAGTTTCAAAAGGATCAACTTTCATGTCAATCGGATCTATATTGAAGAAGATATTCTCATTGAAGTCGGCAAGGGTTATACTATAGAATGAAGCAAATCAAGTGGTCATAAAAAATTAAAAAACGAAGATTTTTATGTAAAATTAGGTATCAAATTAAGCTCTTTGAGTCTAGTTTCTTGACAAACAAAAGGTTTGTGATTCTGACCTTGAGAGATATAGACAACTGAATAGACAACTGAAGTACCAAAGGTCAGTTCTTCTGAAAATCTCTCCTTTTTTCTTTCTTATTATCTCCCCATGCATTGAGGTGGAGTGTTCTTTTCACCTTGAATCCTATTTTTCTAGCCCAATTTCTCTTCCAATGAAAGAGTTTTGGTCATATTTAATGACTGCATGATGTGTTTGTTCAAGGTATACCATATGTTGCTTTCATGTTGTTTCAAGGACGAAAGCTTGTTGCAACAAGTGAAAAAAAGTGGGTTTATTTTAAGGAAAATGTGTTGTTTTTCACAAATTCCAGAAAGATCTCTTCAGATAAGTGTGTCCCATCCTTCAATACATGTCTTTAACCATCTTAATTCATGTTTCAATTATGCAAAACTTCATTTTAGCACCTATGTATGCTTCCTCAAAAAATCGATTTCATTATGGTCCAAAACATGGCAGTTTTTTTGTGTTTTGAGCAAGTTGATTATATCTGATCTACGAATTTTATGCCAAAAATTATGATTTATAATTTTTAAGTAGTCTTGAAATTTTTAGTTCCAAAATACCTTTGATTAGAGCTGTGTTAAATCTTAGATTTGATGAAACACTTAGTTAGGGTTGAAGCGTTTATGTAGAAGATTCATTGTTCATGGTTGGTGATCAATTTAATCTCAAGGATGGTGTGATTTCATGGTCTATTACTCAGGTTTTTTTCCATCATTATGTTTTGGTTTAAGTGATGAATTTACAAATCAAATTTCAGTTTTTTTAGTGTTGCTTTGTAGGTACAGTGTATAACATGCTCGTCCCCCTTATATGTGTTTTGAATAAAAACTCGACGCACTAGTCTATAAGTAATTGATATCTGAAGTTACCCTATAGTCCAGCAACATATATTATTTATCCACTAAATTTTAACTGAAAATTTTGTGAGTCTAAGTATGTTGGATGATTCCTCTCTTTACTAGCCAAGTTGTGTAATTTGTTTCTTCAATTTCAGCCATTGGTTGTGTGTCTTTGATCAATTTGTTTTCAAGAAAGTCTTTGAAATTTCAAAAACCATGTGAGAATTAGAATTCCAGCATTAAAAGGTTTTCCAACATGGCTGATTTCTCAAGTCAATCATCCTCCTCTTCATAAAATGCTGATTTTGTTAAACATGATCCCTTGAGAATCACCACAATTCCTCTCAAGACAACTATGTGTCATGGTCACAATCTGTTAATGGTTTTTAATCACTAAAGACCTTGTTGGCCATCTAAATCAACCACCTATGTATGAAGATGATGTCGCTTACCATAAGTGACTAAAAGAAGACACCTTGATAGTAAGTTGGATGATACATAGTATGGAAGACGTGGTAGAAAATAACATCATCCATGTCAACTCAAACAAGGATATTTGGGATACATTGAGACGGAGGACGAAACCATGGTGTGGACAGACACCTAGGAGGAAGACTGTACGAGTCCAAAGCACAACAACAATAGTTACGGCCAAGGCCAAGTGCAAAGGCACGGCCCAGAGGGGCATACGCATATGGCACCCCCAGCCGCAACTGCAGAGGAAGAAGACGCACGTGAGTTGGCTAGACGAATGGCCAAGCACCAAGACGTCAATGGCCCCAGCAATCGGCCAAGACAGAAACCATATTCGCAACGGATGTGCGCACGGCCCAGGCAGAAGAGGCATCCGCGTTTGAGGTTGCCGAGGGAGAAATGCACGCGCGGCATAGAGGCAGCACACATGCACGCGCGTAAGCAGTGGGCAGATGAAACGCACATGGGGTTGCCAAAGGTAAGATGCCCGCGCAGCGCAGAAGCCGCGTGTGCACGCGCGCACACGTCTAGGCAACAGTATGGCCGTTCGAGTTATGCAGAACTATGATTATGGTTTCGTGGCAAAATCTAGGAACTTACCCTTTTCGAGTGGGACCCTTCGTGGGCCACTCAGATCCGACCCCTAAGGCATCTAGGACTCTTTTATGGCATGGCCTAAGGGCTGAGTTGGCGGCCAAGTGTATGAAGACATATTAAGGTCCAAAAACATAACTGAGTCAAAGAAGGAGATTTGATAAGGGAGGATATTTGCTCTCATTGGATGGAAGCACGAGAGAAGGATCAAATCAAGGAGATTTGATAAGGGTGGAGCAAATCAACGAGATTTGATAAGGGTGGAGCAAATCAACGAGATTTGATAAGGGAGAATATTTGCTCTCATTGGACGGAAGCATGAGAGAAAGGAGGGGGTCGAAGCCTATAAATACCAAGGCATTCGACCCTTGTATATTCATTCAGCATCTCAAATAGCTTGTAAAGCATTGACATGAGGGAGAGTTTTTGTAGAGTGTTGGCCTTCCACCTTGGATGGCCACTCCTTGTAATCTTTTCTAGCATTAATACAAGGTTACTTTCTCTCCCTAATCCATTGTCTTTCTACCTTTTCATTGCTCATGCTTATTTGAGAGGAAGGAGTTTGCAACGTTGATCTAAGGGGCGAGAGGTTGTACTACCTTTGACGGATTGAAGGTAGGCATTCACGGGAGTTGGAGTTCCGCTAGCCTAAGTGAGTTTAGGCTCATCTGACCTCATGACAAACTAGTATCAGAGCGTTTGTTGCAATCTATGGCTTCAACAAGTGGGGAGGAGCTTCAAGAGCAAGACAACCGGTAAGTGACTTCAAAAAAGGATTTCTTTCCATTGAAGATCGTCTTTCTGGTCTTATGCGCCTCCAGGAGACTTCAGATGACGTTCTGTCTAGACAAGTCAAGGAGGGCATTAGGTGAGCACAGGACGAAAGATATCTAAGCTCGGAATGGCTCTATGGCATGGAAGAAGACATGAAGACTTCACTAGCTATGATGCATGATGATCTCAAGGAAGTTGTGCAAGAGATGCATGCAAGGATGGATGATTTGTGCACACTTTTTTCTCTCCATGAATGTGCTCTTGCAAGTGGAGGCAACACCCAAGGGAATGCCAAGATTAAGGTACCTGAACCTAACTCTTTACCATAAAAAGAGATCCAAAGGTCATAGATAATTTTCTATGGCAAGTGGAGCAGTATTTTCATGCAAGCAAGTTGTTGGGCGAGCAAGCTAAAGTGAGTACTGCTGCCATGTTCTTATTTTATGATGTTATACTCTGGTGGAGAAGACGCATGGGAGATGAGCAAGAGGGAGAGGACCCCGTCCACACTTGGGACGATTTCAAGAGGGAGCTGCGGAGGCCGTTCTTTCAGGAAGATGTCGAGTACCAAGCATGGAAGGAACTTCGTGCATTGAAGCAGAAAGGCACCATTAGAGAGTATGTACAATCCTTCACTTCCCTTATGCTTTGTATCTCCAATATGTCAGATGAAGATCATCTCTTTTCCTTTCTTGTTGGCTTACGTCCATGGGCTGAGCAAGAATTGAGAAGACGGGAAGTAAAGACATTAGCTTCAGCTTTATCTACTGCTGAACAGTTAACCGAATATGAGAGAAAGAATGATTCGGCTAACAAAGTGTCTAAGGAAAAAAACAATGGTAAAACAAATTTTAAGAAGAAGGAGAAAGGGGAGAAGAAGTCATGGGCAAAGGATGCCAAGGCTAGGCCGGAAGAGAAGAAAAGAGGAGACAAATAGAAAAAGAAGGTTCATTGTTTCATATGCGAGGGATTGTCCTAAAAAGAGGCTCCTCATTGCTGCTCAAACTGAGGCGAACAATGGAGGAATTGAGCTTAGGATGGGCTCCTTAACACTTCTCAATGTTGTTGTCCATTCAAAGGAGGAGAAGGCTGCTCCACTTCCGGTAAGACCCTTAAGAGAACTTTTTTTTATCTCTCTAACACTTGTTGGACATATTTTTAGAGCAATGGTGGACACTGGCGCCACCCACAATTTTCTTCTAGAGGAGGAGGCTAGGCACCTAAAGATACGAGGAGAGAAAGATTGGAGCAAAATGAAAGCTGTAAATTTTATTGCTCGTGAAGTCCAAGGCATTACCAAGAACGTCCCGGTGGAGATAGGCAAGTGGGTTGGGTTTCTGAATTTTACTATTGTTGCCATAGATTTTTTCAATGTGATTTTGGGAATAGAGTTTTTCACAGTTTGTAAGACTTTTGTAATGCCGCATTTAGGGGTAGTGGGGATTATGGACGAGCAAAGTCCTTGTACTGTTTTTGAACGTGAGAACAGAGATGTAACAAAAAAGGACTTAATGTTATCAACCCTCCAGCTTAAAAAAGGTCTTAAGCATGGCTGCTCTACATACATTGCTTCTATTTGTGCTATAGAGCAGGTTGAAGTCATGCCTACCCCTAAGGAGATACAAACCTTACTGCATGAATATAGAGATGTCATGCATGAACAACTTCCAGCGAGGTTACCACCTAGGAGAGGGGTGGACCATCGCATAGAGCATGAGCCCGGAGCAAGAAAGCCAGCACAAGCACCATACCGTATGGCGCCCAAAGAGCTGGATAAACTACAAAGACAACTCAACGAGCTGCTAGACGTTGGGTTCATATGGCCAAGCAAAGCACCTTATGGGGCCCCTATACTGTTTCAGATAAAGAAAGATGAAAGTATGAGACTATGCATCGATTATAGGGTGCTCAACAAGGTAACTATAAAGAATAAGTACCATATTCCTCTTATTGCAAATCTCTTTGATCAGTTGAAAGAGGTGCAAGTTTTCTCCAAACTGGACTGGCGAAGTGGTTATTACCAAGTTCGGATTGCTGAAGGAGACGAGGGGAAGACTAGTTGTGTAACCAGATATGGGGCTTATGAATTCATGGTTATACCCTTTGGCCTAACCAACGCACCTGCAACATTCTGCACTATCATGAACAAGGTATTTTCCAAATACTTGGACAAGTTTGTCATTGTTTATTTGGATGATATTGTAGTGTACAGCAAGAGTATGGACAAGCACAAGGAACACCTTCAAAAGGTGTTCAAAACATTGAGACACAATCAGTTGTACGTCAAGGAGGAGAAGTACACCTTTGGGTTGCAAGAGGTGTCCTTTCTTGGACATTGGATAGGGGGAGGACGGATATGGATGGACAGCAAGAAGGTGGAGGTTGTGCTTGACTGGTCGATCCCTTCCAAGCTACTTTCTTACGTAGAAAAAGCTCAATCCAAAGCAGGCTCGGTGGCAAGATTTCTTGGCCAAGTTTGACTTTTAGATGATGTATAAGGCGGGGAAGGCCAATGGTGCTGCAGACGCACTGAGCAGGAAGGTGGACGTACCTAACTCTTAAGAGGAAGAGACAAGCCAGAGCTTGGCGCACATGGCGCAGCTAGCATCCATAAGTGTGATCTTGGCGCACGCAGCAACCCTTCCCACTTATGCGGCAACCAGCAGCCAGACGCAAATGACAAGGGCGCAGACTCACGCGGCGCAGCAAACTGGAGCAACATGCGTGCGTGCCGCTAAGGAGGAAACGTGCATGGCACCATGCATCCCCGCATACCGCAGCAGCCAGCACTTGCTTCACGTGCACCACGCGCGGTGCGGTAGCAACAGAACATGAAGAGGCGCGCGGCGCATGCGTAAGCGCGTGAGACATGCACTTTGTGCAAGGCGCGCACTCATGGAAGACCATCTTGGCGCAGAAACAGAAAATGCGACTTTACGATTACGAGCATTAGCAGTTGTTACACAGGTTAGTGCTTCGTTGCTAGACAAAATTCGCACTGGACTTCGCTAAGACGCCCAGGCTTACAACATTGTGCAAGTTGTAGCCTTGGGCAAGACGAGAAGATTCTGGCTTGACGACGGATTGCTCAAGACCAAAGGTAATCGACTTTATGTGCCTAAGTACGATAACCTATGGCGTGACCTCTTAAGGGAATGCCATGATACCTTGTGGGCAGGATATCCAGGTCAAAAAAGGACGTTGGCCTTGCTGTCTGGCCAGTATTATTGGCCGGACATGGAGAATGATGTGGAGGATTTTGTGCATATGTGTCTTATCTGTCAATAAGATAAGATCAAACAACATAAGCCTAGGGATTTGCTACAGCCCTTACCTACTCCAAATCGGTTGTGGGAGTCTATTACAATGGACTTCATCTCTAGATTACGTAAGAAAGATAGGTTGGCGTCTATCATGGTGGTGGTGGTGGACAGATTTACGAAATATGGTACATTCGTAGCGGTGCCAAGTGATTGTACAGCAGACAGAGCAGCTAGGGCATTCATGGCACATGTGGTGAAGCACTGGGGCATGCCCACAATGATCATCAATGATCGTGACCCCAGATTCACAGGGAAGTTTTGGACCGAGCTCTTTAAACTATTAGGAACATTTTTAAATTTTTCCACTAGTTTTCATCCTCAAGTGACAGCCAAACAGAGCGTGTAAATGCTTTGTTAGAATAGTATTTACCCCATTTTGTTGCAGCAAATCAGAAAAACTGGACAGACTAGTTAGATGTGGCCCAATTTTTATACAATTTTCAGAAATCAGAATCAATCATGTACAATCCTTTCGAGTTGGCAATAGGACGATAGCCTTTGGCTCCCATGGGTCTTGTTTCAGACACTTCACGGAAAAGTTCAGCAGCTCATCAGCTGGCGAAGAGGTGGAAAGAGAAAACGGAGCTGGCACGGGTCTTATTATATAAGGCAACTAAAAAGATGAAGAAATATGTTGATCTAAAGAGGAGGGTGTCTTCTTTCAATGCAGGTCCTTCTCAAACTCAGACCTGAGCAATTTCGTCACCTAAGGAACAAGAACAAGAGTCTTTTCAAGAAATACGAAGGCCCCTTTCCTATTATTGAATGGGTGGGCAACTTAGCCTACAAACTACAGCTACCAAAAAGGTTTAAGTTTCACAATGTATTTCATGTGTCCAACCTTAAATCGTACTTTGAAGACCAAGACCCGAATAGGAGAGTTGATCCCCGAGCCCCCATGGATATATCTACTACCTTTGACAATAGGGTAGACTATATCATTGCAGACCGAGAGGAGCACCAAAGGGGTAAACCCCAGCGGACGCAATACTTGGTCAAGTGGCAGGGCCAACCGGAATCCGAAGCAACTTGGCAAGATGTTGTCGAGTTATGGCAGTTCGAGAAGGAAGTTGCCACATACAGTCAGGGGCTGCAGACAAGGGCGTCTGCCTTATGGCTGTGGGAGTATGAGACGGAGGACGAAGCCATGGTGTGGCCAAACACCAAGGAGAAAGATTGTGCGAGTCCAAAGCACAACAATAGCAGCGACGGCCAAGGCCAAGTGCAAAGGCACGGACCAGAGGGGCGCACGCATATGGGCAGCCCGGCCACAACTGCAGAGGAAGAAGACGCACGTGAGTTGGCTAGACGAATGGCCAAGCACCAAGACGCGCAACGGCCCCAGCAGCCGGCCAAGACAGAAACCATATTCGCAACGGATGCACACACGGCCCAGGCAGAAGGCGCATCCACGTTTGAGGTTGCTAAGGGAGAAATGTGTGTGCATGACAGAGGCAGCGCGCAAGCAACGGGTGGATGAAACTCGCATGGGGTTGCTGAAGGTAAGATAAGCGCGCGGCACAGAAGTAGCACGCGCACACGTGCAGGCAGCAGTGCGGCCATTCGAGTTATGCAGAACTATGATTATGGTTTCGTGGCAAAATCTGGGAACTTACCCTTTTCGAGTGGTACCCTTTGTGGGCCACTCAGATCCGACCCCTAAGGCATCTAGGACTTTTTTATGGAATGGCCTAAGGGCTAAGTTGGCGACTAAGTGTATGAAGACATATAAAGGTCAAAAAACATAACTGAGTCAAAGAAGGAGATTTGATAAGGGAGGATCTTTGATCTCATTGGACTGAAGCATGAGAGAAAGGAGGGGATCGAAGCCTATAAATACTAAGGCATTCAACCCTTGTATATTCATTCAGCATCTTGGATAGCTTGTAAAGCATAGACGTGAGGGAGAGTTTTTGTAGAGTGTTGGCCTTCCACCTTGGATGAGCACTCCTTGTAATCTTTTCTAGCATTAATACAAGGTTACTTTCTATCCTTATTCCATTGTCTTTCTACCTTTTCATTGCTCGTGCTTCACTTGAGAGGACAGAGTTTGCAACGTTGATCTAAGAGGCGAGAGGTTGTACTACCTTTGACGAATTGAAGGTAGGCCTTCACGGGAGTTGGAGTTTCGCTAGCCTAAGTGAGTTTAGGCTCATCTGACCTCATGACACACATGCTCACAATTATAGTCCACTCCTGATGGATTACAAAAAAATTATGATATATTTCAAGAATTATCTAAAACAAAGCATGAAGGCTCCCTTCATGAGTATTTTGCCAAGCTGCATGGCTTACTTAAGAGATTGTAGCTCAACCGTATTCAACCGACATTGCCCTCCTAAGCTAAGCTAAGAGAAGACTTTATTTCAGCACTATGTTTTGTATATGTGCAACCTTATTTAGAGGTTGCAAAGATTCAGGTATTGAGTGTTACAATATTTTGGGACGTATATTAGGTATCACTTATGTTTATTGTATGTTGTATTATGTACATAGCTTAATGGACTGGATGGGATTGTGGTGGGCCCATGGGCTGATATGTAATCTTTGGTAAACCTAAGGATAAATAAGAAAGAGAAGAGAGGGAAGGCAGATTTTGCATTCCCGTCCTCAAACGTATCACCTTCTCCTCACCATCATCCTAGACAAGAGAGCGTGAGGCTCTCTGTCGAGACTATGTTGTCAATCCCCGAAGGTCGTGGTGGTTCCGTCCACCACCAACGGAGCTTAGAGATCTTCATGAGAGAGGATCGGTAAGCCGTACGGCGTGGCGTTTCATCCCCTAGAAGACCAGTTCGTGAACACTGGTCTCGGCTGATTCATCGGCCCTCATTCTTGAAGAAGATCTCGATTAACATGGTAGAGCTTTGGAGTGTTTTGATGTAAGCCATCTCCGTCCGAAACCTTCCTTCCTGTTAGGACCAAGACCGTAATCCGAGCATAATAAACCCTTAATCCGAGGGTATAATCACCACGATGCATACAAACCGCATAAAAAACGCAATATGGGCATAAAAAATGGTAAATCAACAGCAAAACACAAGAGGCAACGATCTTACGTTGTTCGGCGACAGCCTACATCCATGGGAGAAGACGAAAATCCACTAATCGGAAAAGGGGTGATGTTTTGCGGCTTCTAGCATACAAAATCGAGCTCCTACACAAGGTCAAAGTTCAATTTCTTGCTCTACGAACCCCCTCTTTCTCTGCGCAGAGAATCCCCCGAAAAACGTCGTCGTGCCGACCTTTCTCCTCCTCAAAACCCCCAAATCAGAGAATTTTCGATTTAATTCCGTAATCGGGTCCCGACGCGGATCTTAACCGGGTAATCGGTTCGGGTATGGTAATCAGATTCAAGACACCCGATTAACACTTCCCAACGAGCTTCCGTCTGAAACCTTCCTTGCCGACGAGCTGCTATCCGTAGTCTTCTGTCTGACGAGTTACTGTTCGACGACTCAGAGGTCGGCCGGAGCTCAGGCGAGATCGGAAACCGTCGTCCAAGCTCAGAGGAGTGGTCGGAAACCACCGACGGAGCTCAGAGCTCCGTCCTCGCCGAGAAAGTGAACGGTCGTGAAATTTTTTTTCACGTACGTTCTGGAAAAAATTTCGGTAAGTTCTGAATGATTTATTTGCCTAAGGTGGTTTTCGGAATTTCTGAGATTATGGGGACAGAACTAGAATATCTGAGATTGTAGGGACATAACTGGAATTTATGAGCTTTTGGGGACAGAACTGGAATTTTTGATATTGTGGGGACAGAAGTGGAATTTCTGAAATCGTAGGGGCACATATGGAAGTTTTAGCGGGTATCATTAACATAGAGGAGCAAATAAATAATGTCAGAGTGCCTATGAAAGACAAAGAGTGAAGTGTCAGCACGACTGCAGTAGAAGCCAAGATGTGTGAGGAAGGAGTTGAACCGCTGAAACCAGGCACAGGGTGTTTGTTTAAGACCATAAAGAGCTTTTGGAGCTTGCAAATATGATGAGGGAAGCAAGGATCAATATACCCAGGTGGTTGTTTCATATATACTTGTTCAGTAAGATGACCATTGAGGAAGGCATTCTTGACATCCAATTAATGAAGCGGCCATCGGTGGGTAACGGCAAGTGAGAGAAACACGGACAGTGGTAGCTTTGATGATAGGACTAAAATTGTCGGTGTAGTCAAGACTTGGGACTTAGGTAAAAGCCTTGGCTATAAGACGGATTTTGAGACGTTCAATAGAGCTATTGGGCAAATATTTAGTCTGAAATACCCATTTAGAACCCACAATGTTGGTGTGAGCTGGTCGCGGGACTAAAATCCAGGTATGATTATTTTTCAGAGCTTGAACTTCTTCATCCATAGTGGCAAGCCAGGCAGGATTCTTTGCAGCAGATTTGAAACCTTTAGGCTCAATGGAGGTTAGGAGAGCAAAAAGAAGACCAAAAGAGCCACAGTAAGCAAGATCAGCCGAGTGACGGGGTTTGAAAATACCAGCCTGGGCTCTTGTAAGCATAGGATGAGATCCCATAGGAATAGCAGCAACAGGAGAAGTAGGAGGCAGAGATGGGGATCTAGGGGGAGTAGGATCTATGGGCAGAAGAGGTGGTCCTGTAAGAGAATTAGTGGTATGCAAAGACTCATCCATGGGATTAGTACAAATAACACACGGACGGGAGCCGGATTGAGTAATGTGCCGGGAATGGGGCGCAGGAAGAGATGGGGGCATGACAGGAGGAGAAGAACTGGGTTCCAAAAAATTAGAGAATTGGAGAGAGGATAGTGGTTGAGCCTGGGAAGAAGCTAAGGATGGGAAATAAGTCTAATCAAATTGAGCATGGCGAGTGATGTATAGCCTAGAGGTGATGGGATCAAGACATCAAAACCCTTTGTACGATGAGCTATATCCCATAAAGATACAAGGAATATTATGCGGAGAAAATTTATTAGGCATATAATCATGTAAACATGGGTAAACACGGCAACCAAAGGGATGAAAAACTTCATAATTAGGAGAAAGACCATAAAGAATTTCAAAGGGGGACTTACCTTCGAGAAGCGATGTGGGCAAGCGATTGATGATGTAGGCGGCAGTGCTAAAAGCGTAAACCCAGAAGCGAGGAAAAATGTGGGAATGGAAAAGCAGGGCCAAACCAGTTTTAGTCACATGACAGTGTTTTCGTTCTGCACGACTGTTTTGGGCAGGGGTGTATAGACAAGATAATTGATGATGAATTCCGGAAGTACGAAGGTGGTGTATAAAATAAGTGCTAGTAAATTTTGCACCACCATCACTTTGAAATTTTTTTATACGAGCAGAATGTTGGTTTTCCACTAATTTTTGAAATTGAAGAAATGTATCGTAGAAGTCAGATTTCAATTTCAATGGATAAAGCCAAGTAAAGCAAGAATAATCATCAATAAACAAAACATAGTAAGCAAAACCCAAATTTGATGTTCCTAGTGAAGGACCCCATATATTACAATGAATTAGATCTAACATATGAAACGACCTTTTTTCATTGCGCGAATAAGGTAAACGATGACTTTTAGAAAGTGTTCACTCTTATTTAATAAGGAAAGAACAGAATGATGCACATGTCCTAAGCGAGCATGTCATAAATCCTATGAAGCATGAAGAGATTTATTTTTCAGAATGAAAATAAAGGTGGAATTTCCTCGCTCTAGCACATATAGGCCTCTATCACACTTACCGGTTGCCACTACCTTTCCCGTTTGGCTATTCTGAACAGTGAAAACATTATTAGTAAACGTAACGGATAAAGGGAAATCATTCGTTAATTTACTAATGGACAAAAGATTTTTAGTGAGATGGAAAACAACCAAAACATCTAATAATTTAAGATCTGGGGAAGGGGAAAGGTGACCGGTATGGGTAATAGGTAGGGATGCACCATTCCCTACAATTACACGATCCTTACTCATGTAGGTGACAGATTGATCCAACGAGGAGTGGGCCAGAGTCATGTGGGCCGAGGCCCCTGTATCCACAAACCAGTCTGAAGGTTCATTTTCGGACATAGAGCAAGAGGAGTTAAAGGCTTCAGTGAGGTGCATCGAAGAGTCGTGCCGGGTATATCGCTGTCGACATCGATCAGCATAATGACCTTCCAGGCGGCAGATCTGGCACCGCGGGGAACGACGACCGTGGCTAGAGGTGAAACGGCCTTGGCCGTGACCGGAATCGCCGTTCTGGTTGTGGTTGGAGACGCTGCTCTGGCCGGGACTGAAGTGTCAACCATGGCTGTTTCCGCGGCCCTGTCTTTGGCGAGAAGAGCCACCGAAATGCTGAGAGGGGGCTCGGTTTGCAATGAAGGCCGCGATGGAAGTCACCATGGGCTCGTGGGATTTCTGAAAAATTTCGAAGCTTTCTGCAAATGACGCTATGTCGAAAAAACAGGGGAGTGGATTTTGGGCCATTTGGGTGGAGGAGAAGCTGGAAAACTCCGGGCTGAGACCACGGAGGAACCAATGAACCTTGTCGGTGTCATCAATGGGTCTACTGATGGCGTGAAGTTGGTTGCACAATGCCTTGAACGCACGAGCATATACCGTCACTGAGCGAGCTCCCCTTTTCATCAATTGAAGATCTTATTTGAGACAAATTTCACGGGCTTTAGACCTATGGTTGAAGGTGTTCTCCAGAGCAAGCCATACTTCATGGGAGGTGGAGAGGCCGACAACTTCAGCCATAGCTTCTTCGGATAGAGAGGAGAGAAGAAGACTGAGGAGGCGTTGGTCGGTTGCTTTCCACACCAAGTGTTTGGGGCTTGGTGTCTGAGAGGTGGGAGGGTCGAAAAGAGGAGGTGGCACAAGGGTACTATCCACATGACCCAACAAGCCTTGACTGTCGAGGAGAGGGAGAAACTGACTCTTCCATAGGAGATAGTTGGAAGATGAAAGTTTGATGGTGACCATGTGAATCATGGTGTTGAAGGGAAGAAAATTAGAAGAGAAATCAGAGGCCATTGAGGATCACGGGATGTTAATCCAGAAGATCTCTAATACCATGAGAATGTTTGAAATAAAATAATCACCTCTCTCATCGGGGTGAGTATGTTCAATTGATATTTATAAGAGTACAACATAATCACTATGTTCCTGGCTTTTAGTTATTTACTTTCCTCGTTTATTCATCATTTTATGGACATATTTGGCCAAACAAATCATTTGAGGCTTAATAGGTCCTTGATACCGATGACAAACCTCAAGTTTGAGACTTCAAGAGTAATGAACATAATTTACGGCTAGGTGAAAGACTTGTATGTATCTGTTGGAACTTAGGAGATTTATGCTGTGTTTGGAACACAAAAAGTAAAGAGAGAGAAAAAAAGAGAAGAGAAGAGAAAGAGAAAGAAAAAAAAAGGTTTTCTTTTCTCTTGTTTTGATGCCCATGGAAAATGAAAGAGAAATATAGTTTATCTTGTTTGGATACACATAGAAAATGAAAATAAAAAGAAAATTAGTAACGTTTTAAAATTTTGATGATTAAAATTTTCTCTCGAGTTTCTATTTCTTTTCTTTTCACCCCCAGATTCCATCATTTTGTGAGAGAAAATTTATTAACCAAGCAAGAAAGTATTTTTCTCGCTTATTTTCTTCTCTCAATGATTTTCTATTGTCAAACAACAAAAAATATATTTTCTCCTTAGATTCCATCATTTTTTTTTTTTTGTGGGTTTCAAACATGCCCTTAGGTTGTGTTTGAAACATAGAAAGTGGAGAGAAAAGAAAAAGAAATAAAAAGAAAGAAAAGATGTTTATTTTCTCTTGTTTGGATGGCCATGAAAAATGAGAGAGAAAATTGAAGAGAAATGTAGTTTCTCTTGTTTGGATACACATAGAAAATGAAAAATAAAATAAAATTAGTAATATTTTAAAATTTTAATGATTAAAATTTTCTCTTAAGTTTTAATTTTCTTCTTTCTCCCCAGATTCCATTATTTTGTGAGAGAAAATATTTTAACCAAGTGAAAAAATGATTTTCTCTTTTTTTTTCAATGATTTTCTGTTGCCAAAGAACAAAAAATATTTTTCTCTCCCTTTTTCTTTTATTTTTTTTCTTTTCTTTTTCATAGGTTCCAAACATACCCTTAGTAAAATAGTAAAAAATATGTAAAATTTTTGTTTGAGATAATTTTAATTCTAATAATTCGCATTAATTGTGGATCTAAGTGTCTCTATTAGGATCCTAGCTTAATCCATGCAGTCCTGTCATAATTTGTAAGCGAGTTGACACGGTGACTTGACCCAGAGCTAACTTAACAAGACTTTTTCATGCATTGGAAATTGACTTACTTACACTCGATCATGAATTTGCAAGGTTTTTCTCGTGAATCCGTGCGTGGTTCAGACCTGATTACCATCGTCTTTTGCACGCCAATGCCCGTGACTCAGAAGAAACTGTCTTGGTCTTCCCACATACAGCTTACATGTCAAGTCTTTGGAAGGCGAAGAGCACCTTCCGACTCTGGTAGAGATTCGGTCATACGTGTTAGAGTAAGATTGGATCATGGTTATTTTACTCAGATTCGTTAACTGACTTGGAAACCCTGAAAATCTTTAATTCGTTATCTGAGACGATACTCGACCCGAAATCGGTTCAACTGGACTCACTCGGTCAGGAATAAAGGAGCAAACGAGTCCGGTTCATGGGTCAGAGTGGGTTAAGAGAGGGGAAACTTGACCTCAGCCTGCCAAAATGCATGCTAGTGTTACAAATGATATAGGAGTTACCAGCACTTAGACTTGGGGGGGGGGATGAAACGAATTAAAAATGCAAGCCGAAGATGAAGATCAGCCGTATTACACCGTTCATCAGTTTACGTCGTTAGTGGAACACCAGACTTCATGTCATCTGGATATTGGGGATGAAACGGAACATCATCTCCACGTTATAAAAAATGGAAACTGGTTTTCGACCCTTTTTGGCAATCATCCGGATGGAGGAAATACGGGGGATTCAAACCTGGTTTTCGACCCTTTTTGCCAATCATCCGGATGGAGGAAATGCGGGGCTTCAAACCCTCGACGTTTTTTTTTCCCCTCTCTCTCCTCGCACCCCCCTCTCTCGTTCTCTTCTCATTTTCATTTTTTCTCCCACTCTCCCGCACCCCCTCTCTCGCCTCCCTGTGCCCCGACGTCTCTGCTCCCTCTCTTCTCTCGGACTCTCCTCTCCGGCCTCCGTCTCTGCTGCATCTCTTCTTCAGCCTTCGTCTCTCGGTCTTCTCTCGGACTCGCCCTCTCTCCCGCACACCCTCTCTCATCTTCGTGTTTCCCTCTTCTCTCGGACTCGCTCTCCGTTTTTCTCTCTCGCTTCTCCCTCTCTCTTATCCCTCTCGGCCTCCCTTTCTTCTCTCTCTTCTCCCTCTCTTCTCCCTTTCAGCCTCCCACTCCCTTCTCTCTCTCTCGCTATTCTCTTTTCCCCCAAAATACCTTTTCATTTCGTTCGATTTCCCCATTTCGATTTCGATATTCTTCGATTTTGACATTTGGGCATCGATTGCTTAATTTCTACTTCGATAAGCATCGATTTCCCCATTCGGCTTCAGTTTTCCCCAAATTTCAGAAGGTATGACTTAACCCTAATGTTTTTTCATTAAGTTAGTGTTTTATTTGATTTAATTTTAGTTTCATTGCCTAATTGGGGGTTATTTGTGCATAATTGTGGGATTTAGGGCTACGGTTTAGGGTCTAAATTCTTGATTCGGGTTAGGGTTTATTTTTAGGGTTTGGTGCTCAGTATTTAAGGGACCTGGAATTAGGGTTTAGGGTTTAGGGAAATCTTTAACTAATATAATATATAATTCATCGGTTGTTTTCTAAATCTCTACAAAATCCACCTTGTAGATATTCTATTTTTTTATATATATAATATACAACACATTTACAATTTGTGAGCCAAGAATTTGAATTCACTTTGTGGACCATTTAGTCTTCATTTCTTGAAGCTGACCTTTTTTCTTGTTATTTATTATGTTTTGTCAAA
Source organism: Aristolochia californica (assembly GCF_029961685.1). NCBI lineage: Eukaryota > Viridiplantae > Streptophyta > Magnoliopsida > Piperales > Aristolochiaceae > Aristolochia > Aristolochia californica. The sequence continues at coordinate 34,962,310 of NW_027182279.1, read as the reverse complement.
CTTCTTGCTATGCATTGACATTTTTGTGATGATTTAATTATCTTGAGCTGTTTGCTTACTGATTGATAACTTTATTAAAAGAAACAGCTGCTGGCATCAATTAAAATTATTTTCACTTTGGATTAGTTTTTTACCTAGCAACCTAAAGGAATAGATTATGTTGAAATTTCTCCATGTATTTGTTTGGGACTTTAACGAGAAAATGTTAGTTTTTGCAAGTTAACGAATGCACTCTGTAGACCATTTCAAGTTTATCTTATTTATTGGAGGAAGGAAACAAGAGTGATTTCTCATAGCTTATATAATTTAGTTGTTTGTTCAGTTGGAAATCGCCTTGGCATATATGTTTGGATTGGTGAACTTGCTTAGTAACATTCATGGTCAGTATAAATGTAGAGGATGGTCAGTAGACCTGATAGTACTTTTTTGGAGCATCAAAACTTGGGGTAGAGACCTAATAGTGATGCAACTCGGACTTCGGTTAAGGCCGGAATAGTTTCTTGGTTTGACCTTGGGGCTTTTCATACATGTCACTCAAGGTTGATATGCAAACCCTTCGGTTGAAGAGAATGTGCTACTAACCCTGACATCCCCTTCTCCTTTCTCAGGAAGAGATGTTCTTGTGATCTCCAACTTCTAATTTGAAAATTTAAAATCCTCTATTAGAATTTATTTATTATAATAGGTCATCACACCCTTCAGTTGAATTTGCAGGTTGGAGGCTTGTCCTTATTTCCTCAGTTCATTCAAGATGGAAGACCTTTATGGGACACTTGGAGCTAATTATTTCTTTTGAGCTCGATCATTTTTTCATATTTAAGCTACTCACTTTTTTTTTTTTTGCAAAGCCAAACACTTAATAATGTAAAATGCAGGTTGCCTCAAAGAAGAAAAACATGGTAGATGAAGCCGGTGTCGTCCTTCAGACCAAACTGAGACAAGTTGCTTCAACACCATGAGGAAGGGGATCTCTGCCACTATGTATAAGTTCCATCTTGGTCACCAGATTAAGACCCCGTTGTTGATGCTTAATGATAGTGTGACAATTGTTGTTTCCTTTTTGTCGAACAGTGAAAAGTGTGGTCTAACATTTTTGTGGAAGAAAAAAGGACAACATATTTTTTGAGGTGTGGATTAGTAAAATTCACTTAATTGATAACATGATCCTTCAATAGTTTTCTTCTCAGTTTTTTTCTTGGACCATGTAAACTCTCGTTTTGATTTGAGTACAACATATTGGCTTTGTTGTTAGCCCCAAAGGCACATCTTGTTCAAACAATAAACGGCTAGATGAATGACAAATTGGCAAAGTGGTGGGTGTTGGAGGCATCTCTAGTTTAATTCCAAAATGGTCTATTTTGCATGTGAACTTCTCTTAAGAGATTTGTTGGTTTGTTGCAAATTTCTTTGTTTAAGCTTATTGTTCCTGTTTTCAAGATTCAGGAAAATTGTGACAGTCGGCTAATGCCAATGTTGAAGTAAATTGTGAATTACAGGGAAAAGAAAAAAATAAAAAATCATCCCTTTTACCTAGTTGGTGAAACTGAATTTGGTTGATAGCTTTACTTTGAATGAAACACATCCGTTTGTCAATTTGTCAATTGAAAAATAGTTAAACAGTTAACATAAATCTTTAACTAATATAATATATAATTAAATTAATTAGTACATTATTATATTTTAGTTATACATTAAATTAGTTATTCGTGTAGTAATAATGTTCATTTTACCTAATTTAATGTTTAAGTATTATATTTTAATTAAGTATACTTTACAAGTTACTAATTCTCTTATTTTCTGCGTTTTCCTCATTTGGGGAAAGAATCCTACCTTTGGCTTTGATTTTTTTAAGGGAAGTGTCTCAAAAACATGTTTGGGTTGCAAGTGATATAGAATTGTGTTATTTGTCACATGTTTGCAATGGATGAACCTGTAATATATGAGTTATGAACCTGTGATATACAATTTACTAGGTATAATGTACTCATTTGTTCAACCAAGGATGATAATGCAAGGAGTTTCTTGGGGAATTTCACTTGCTCCACTTGCTAAATGCAGGGATGAAGTTGTTATATGTAACTTTTGGGTAAGAAAGGGGTGAAATTAAAAAAATCATGAATTTTTATCTACGATCCGAACAGTTAGAGGTAGCATTGAGCTGAGCCAAACTCAAACATGCATATGTTTAAGTTTGGTTTGATTTGAATACTTCGAACTCAAGCTCAACCTCAAGCCTAAAATTGGAATCGAGCTCAAGCTCAAATTTCTTAACTAAGTTTGAGTTCAAGCTCGAGCTTGAGCCAGGGTCGAGCTCCAATCTACATTTAAAACTATAAAAATTAAAAAATATAAAAATAATATAAAAAACTATTATGATGGACTTAATACCATTGAACCGTAAACTATCACAAAGGAGTCCAAAACTTTGCAATGGAGCATACTAATGTATAATAACAAGCTTAATAAACCTAAAAGAAAAAAAACACCTCTATCAAAAGTGTTTATTCCATTGATAAACAACAACATTAGATGTTGAGGGACCTAACAGGGCTAAACGATCGATCATCTTTGAGGTTTGAGGTAAATAAGAGAAACTATCAACCAATTAAAGAGGAAATTAAAGAGAGCAATTAGAGTAAAGGGTATTTAAAAAAAAAATCTATGCTAATGAGTCTGCTTACGAGTTAACAAACGGAGCTTGAAAAATCTCGAGTTTGGCTTGTTATACTTAATGAGCTTTATTTCAAGTTTGAGCTAGAGTCAAGATCAGGTAAAAACTAAACTGATCCGAGCTTTTTTCAAGCCAAGCTCAAACGATTTGCGAATCGGTTTGCCTTGATGCTACCCCTATGTACAGTACTAGAGTATATACCCTTAAATCTTTGTAATTGATTTTTCAAAATTTATTTAGTTTTTTAAAGCTTGTGATTTTACATAAGACTTAAGGTGCAAATGAAGTTAAAATCAACATTGCATAGCATGGATAGCTTCAATCCTGCTGCAGTGGGTTGCAAGGTGGAGTTAAATAGAGGGGATAAGGTTAAAAAAACAACTTGTAGGAACCATAGGGCAGGACGGGGACTAAAATTATGAGGTGGGATTATTTGGAATCACATAGAAAAGAAAAGAAAAGGAAATGAGAGTTTGACCATTATTATTCTTAAAAATAGTTAGTGAAAAGGAGAATTTGATCATTATCTCATTTTCATTAACTATTTTTGAAAATAATAATGATCAAATTCTTATTTTTTTTCTTTTTTTCTAGGGGTTCCAAACAGACCCTCGATGGATTTGTGTATTTTTAAAGACCGACTCCAACCTACCTTGCTGCAATCCTTAGGTTCAATTAGTGGGCAAAACCAGTTAACACCAGATTTAACCCGGCCCGGTTACAGACCTACCGAGGTGGACCGGTTGCATAATACGTACCGACCAGGTTGAGTCAGCAAGTTATTTTTACGTCTTATATGGATGTTTGGGTCATTCAAGATAAACCAAATCTGAATTGTACCCGTTGTTACCTCCTAAGAAGAAGCTTCAGTCGCAGACAAAATGCGGAAAGTCTCCCTCCATCTTGGACCACCCATACGCAAAAATCTCATCTTGGTTCAACATAACATCGCATATTCATAGACAAAGCACCAGACTCAAAAATTCCAGCCCTCCAATTTAATCAATTCTTCCCTTGATTTCAGAATCTGGTTTATATCTTTATTATTCAAGTTTCCTTATCGAGAATCTGGATCGATGGAGATCGATGAAGCAGTGAGGCAGAGTACTGATCGAAGGCTTCGAACCAAATACGACAACGCAATTTACGTAATTCAGAGAGCCCTTGCTTTATACGCGTAAGCAATTTGATTCACCATTGGTTGCAAGCTTGGTTCGGCTTAAGCTAGGGAATCTTTTGAATATCTTTCCATTCTGACAGTCGTTTACTTATCCTGGTGACTGATGACTTAGTATTGTGTTTTTTTTATTTACATATACTTGCCGTTATTGCGTTTGATTTCAGTAAATATCAGCGGAATGAATTTTGAAAATATACCTCATGGTTTTAAGCTCAACGTGTAGTACTAGTTTTTTTCCTTTTTCAAAGGAAACATCTATTATTTTCATATTCATGTTTAATATCTGAGTACCAAATTTTGTTAACTGGACGAATTAGAAACTAAAATCAATTCGTTGGTCTTATGAACTTATGTGCAGCTAAAAAGCTATATTTGGATGTTGTAAGCTGTTGACATTTATACTTAAAGTTTAACTTCTTCACATTGTTCCCAAAACATACAAAACGAACATGTGTTCTACATACTGTGAGGCCGAGATCATTTTAAGAGTTTTAGCTGGTACCTGGATATATATCCTCGTATCTTTCAACTCAGAGCTAGGTCTGTCGTGTCAGATTTTGGGGTGGTCGAAGTTGCCCCTTTCAACATCTTGTGATTCTTTTTCCATCTCTCTGCCAGAGCACAAAAGATATTACTGAAGCAATTCAGTCCCCCTTCTTGGAACTTTAAATCTTCATGTAGGCCGAACCTTTTGAGAGAGAGGAGTGGGATATACATTCTTTGGTTGATTTCTACATTATAGGCTTTAAATTTAATAATCTGGTATCATAATATGATAAACCCATATTAAAGCCTCTTATATGCATAAATCCCTGTTGTTCAATACTCATAATCTTTCTCTCCCTTTGTGGCCTGAAGTTACCACCATCACCTGATATGCAGCCGTGTACAGGATTCTAACATCTGACTGTCTGATGAATTAGAACCTCCCTAGATGTAGTACCCAGGAAAGTATGAGATAGCATAAAGTATTTTTCTTCTGTGCGACTTCATATTTTATACCAGTGATGGTTTAGATTTTCATGAGCTGGTTTTGGCCCTCATTAGGAGATTTCCTTGTATCCTTTTGTTCTTTTTCTTTTCCAAGCATTGAATTCAGAGGTTGACATGATAGAAGAGCCTCTTTTCTGGCAACACTATATAATATTGTAGCTAGAATGGAAAAAAGGAGGGTAATTAGAAGGAAGTCCTGCTAATTGATTAGTGGTTGCCCTAAATGGAGTCCAAAATGATGAAATTTGGGTATCAAGTATTGGTTTCATTTTTTGAATAATGTTGGGACTAAGAATTCATTAAGGAATCTCTTTGAGGAGTAAATAGTTCATGATGAATGACATACAACAAGCTAAAAATAGGATAACAAAAACCATCATATCAGAAAGGAGGTGCCAACTATTAGATGTTGCTGGGTGGTGGGAGATGATGACATTCCCAGAGAAGAGAGAGAGAGAATTGAGGGAGATGAGTGAGTGAGAGACGAGGGAAAAGAACGTGACACCAACGGTGGCAAGGAGGAGAATAGGGACATATTTTGGCAAAGTGAGGCTTGGCAGAAGACTCTGGCGATTGAGAACCAAGACATTGAGGACGAGGGATGACAGAGAGTACAAAAGAGGAAAAGACCAAAGGTTGAAGAAGACAGGTGGAAACTCTACAACATTATTCTCTCATGTATGGGAAAACTGTTATCTCCATATAAGAATAGAGCATGGGACTAACCCCACAATCCAAGTTATGGTAAGGAAAGGAGTTAAAAGATCCTTCATCAGCATCCTTGTGGAAGCCTCTGCAAGCTTCATCAAGTAGCTTGGAGGAGTAGTGGAGCCAAAGCCAAGAAACTTTGGACAAGGCAGCTTGCCTTCTACTTCTCCATCTTCCAATACAAGGGGCAATGCGGATGCAAAATTGTGCAATGCCATAAAGACATGACAATGACCAGAATCTATGTCCCAGAGACCACTGAAGCTGGTTTTGGATGGAGCACCTTTATAGATAATCTTAGACACCTTTGCCACACCCTGCACTTCAGGATAAATCAGCCAAACAAAGCATCTAGACTCCCAACCTCTCAACTCGGTCTGGTGTCACGATCCTCACCCCTCCCCCCCCCCCCCCCTTCCTCTTCTCACACACACACACCTCTCCTTACTCACGAATCGTCTTCCAAAACTCCCATGACCGTGATCTTCGACCTTACCAAACCTGAAACAAGAAGTGTAGACGAGGGAAGTCTCAGTCTTCCCTCTCCCTCCCTCCTCCCCTCCCCCCCCCCCCCCCCCCCCCCCCCCGCTCCTCTTCTCACACACACACACCTCTCCTTACTCACGAATCGTCTTCCAAAACTCCCATGACCGTGATCTTCGACCTTACCAAACCTGAAACAAGAAGTGTAGACGAGGGAAGTCTCACCATCTGTCTTCCCTCCCAAATATTGACTCTAGGTAGAGAACTACTGAGCTTTTGCATTGTTTCCACTACTGCAACCAAGCATTGAGGGTGATGATATCTCCAATTGGATAGCTGAACATGCCCAACTCTCTTAGAAGCCTAAATGCTCCTTCATGGGGAAAGCTCAATGGTTTGGTCCTGTTTGTTAGTGACGAGGACAGTTTGTGCGGTAGTAGCATTGATCCTCAGCCTGGTGACCTCCTAGCCATGGTCTAGCATTGGCAGCCAGCTACCCGCGAGTGCACCCTCGGCCAGTAGATTGGCATCATGGTCTCCCAGTGGAGCTTTGGCAGCCCCCCATTATCCTGGAAATAACTAGCACTTTTTGTTGCATGATGAAGTTGGATGACTCCACAACCGGCATGATTCACTTGTACTATGAAGGGATTTCATCATCCCACTCAGTCAGTGGTACAACTCTAAGATGACCAAAATGATGGTAGGAGAGGAGAAATTCTGGATCAAGACAAATTTTTGAAAAATTCAGTACCAATGAGGAAGAAAATAGAAGGAGGAAGATGGTGAAGGGAAGAAGAAGTAGAGTCAATAATTCCAGAGTTGACTCACCTAGCTGGAGGCAAACTGAATTGGACTCGAATTCTGGTGATAATAGTGGCTTAGAAGAATCAACGAGTCTAGCCAGTTCGAAATTGGTCAACTTGTTACTCTATTCAAATTCAAAATGCTCTCCTGCACCTGCTCTCTCCCACTGCAACTCTGGAATAGCAATTGACAACCCTCACTGTCAGGAACCCATCACCACTTCCTCACACAAGCACACCTGTCCCTACAGCTTGAAACCTCACCACTATATTTCTGGCAAAAGCCCTAGTAACTCTCGAAAACATGAGCCTATGACATTCTCCCACCTAGCAACCCTCACTACAGCCAAGACAATCAACCATCTCATGCCAGTGATAATTACATCGGCTTAATCCCAACTCTTCACAACCTGGAAGATACCGTCAATTGCATTGCAGGGCATGTCTCTTTGTGGCTTCACACTAGGGAGGAATTTGCTAACCTTCAGATGTGCCCCTTCTAGTCAATTGGCGTGCTCTGGCCCAAATGTCTGCCCCTTCGCATCCAGCTATGATTGAATGGCAACCTCCTCCTTCGGGGACCATCAAACTTAACTTTGATAGTAGCACTCTCAGTAACCCTGGAGCAGCTGGTTTTGGTGGTGGTTGCTGGGATTGGCGGATTTCCTCTCATCACATATTAGGGGCCTTTGGGAATATCTAACTCTACCTCGGCGGAATTCTTTGCCCTTCTTCAAGGTCTCATTATTTTTTGTGATTACCTTAATGGTCCTTTGCTCATTGAGGGAGATTCTAAGGTTGTTATTGGCTGATGCTCTTCATTTGCTGCACCCCCTGGCGGCATTGCAACTATTTATATGAAATTTCTGATATAACTTTTATGATTTCTTGTTTTTGGTCTCATGTTCCTAGATCAATAAATTCCTTTGCTGACAAGCTTGCCAAACAGGGGGCCTCCCTTCAATCTCTTGTTATAAAGGGATGGCCCCACTAAGTCATATTCTCTTGTTTTGCTGAAATAATTTTTTTTGGAGGAAAATGTGTAATTTTTTATTCAAGGAGAGAAGAATACAACCTCGCAAGATGGGCCGTCCTCCACAACAAGGTGTTGGAGTGAAGTGTTCTGCTGAAATAATAGCATGCCCATTTCAAAAAAAAGTTGGATCTTGGAAAAGCCTTTGATAGAGTCAATTGGGATTTTCTGGATGGCATCCTGTCCCTTATGGGATTTGGAGTGAGATGGAGGTCCTAGATTAGAAGCTGCATTTCATTAGTCACATACCCCCCATTACTCAATAGGACTGCCTGAGGCTCTTGAAAGGATTGAAAGGAATACGACAAGGGGACCCTCTCTCCCCTCTCTTATTTAACTTAGTTGTAGAGTACCTGTCCTCAACATTCTATGTTGCCGAGGCAAAGGGGTAGATCCGGCTGATTGCCTAGGAGAAAGACATTGATATTCCCCTTCTCCATATGTAGATGACACCATCTGGTTTTGTGAAGGAATTGTGGAGCAAGTTCATGGAATCAAGGCCCTCCCCAACTTGTTTGAGATAGCCACAGGGCAAAAAGTTGATTGGGAGAAGAACAGGCTGATTGGTTTCAATCTTATAGACGGGCTACTCAACACCTTTGCCAGTTACCTGGGATGTTCTAATACCTCCCTGTCTACGACCTGCCTTGGACCCCTTTGTTTGATAGATGGCTGGATAATTACCTCTAGGCACAGTCCTAGAGAAGATGGAAACCTGACTCTCTACCTGGAAAGGTTACCAAAGCTGGAAAGCTCACCCTCCTAAACTCTGGCATAGCTGGGCTACAGAACTACTGCATGTCCTTCTTTCCTTGTCCCTGCCATGTTTGCAACAAAATTGAAAAATTGAAGAGGAACTTTCTATGGAGAGTGATGGAGAATGGGTTCAAATGCCACCTAGTTAGCTGGGCAGAAGTCTATAAACCTAAATGTCTTGGAGGCTTGGGAGTTCAGAGCACCAAAAGAAATGAACCAAACCATCTTTCTTAAGTGGTTTTGGAGATTCAACACTTCTTCGTCAGCCACGTGGAAAAAAAATAGTCGAGAAGAAGATGCTTTGGAGCTCGGGATGGTGTATTACAATAGGGAACAAAAGGCTTCTATCCCCTTTGTGGCGGGCTATACCTCCTTCAAAACCAGTTCCAATCCGCAACCTGGTTTTACATTGGCAATGGACAATTGGTGGGATTCTGGGAGGATTAGTGGGTTGGTGACAAAACTTTGAAAGAGAAGTGGCCACGCTATAACCCCCTGGCCTCAAATCTGTTGCCGCTTGTGTCAAAAAATTGGATGTCTCAAAGGGATTTGGATCTTGGTCTTCGGAGACGATTGACTGAAGAGGAAGCTCTTGAAGCCAACAACCTCCTGACCACTTTGGGCAGAATAAGGGTTAGGTCCAATTTAGAAGATAGACTGGTTTCCTCCCAAGATGATAGTGGTAAGTTCACTGTTTCCTCAGTTTATAGACATCTAAAGGGATGCGATAACCTTTAGTCCTAAAATGCAGCATTGCCTAGAAATTATCTGGACCCCCTAAAGCGCTATTCTTTCTTTCAATGTCTTCTTAATCGCATTGTCATGGTCGACAATCTGAGAAGAAGAGGAAATCCAACCCTCAATCCCTTTTCTGCCTTTGCAGGGAAGTAGAGTCAATCCCACATCTGTTGGTCCTTTCCCCTTTTGCTTGATGAATCTGGACACATTTCTTTCACAAGTTGGGACTTAAATATTTTCTTGGGATTGAATAGCACGAAGCAGAACAAGGATTGTTTTGATCCAAAGAAAGTATATGATTGATTGATCCAAAGGAAGTATGTGACAAATGTATGACATGAGTATGAGTTGTTATGAGCTAAACCTGTAGAGTCTCCTATAGAGGTTAATCGTGATCTTCATGAGGAGGACAATAATGAGCTCAGAGATAAGACCATGTAGGGGGTTAGTAGGCAAACTTATTTATGCTATAGTGACCAGGTTTGATATAACCATTGCAGTGAGAATGGTAAACGGGTTTATGGAACACTCATGAAAAACTCATTTAGAAGGTGCCTTGTGAATATTGAGATACTTGAATGGTGCACCGAGAAAATGGACTATTGTATGAGCAACATAGTCTTTTGCAAATTATAGGATATTCAGACGTTGATTATGTAGGGTCCAAGTTGGATAAAAAATCAACTTCTGGATATTGTGTGTGTTGGAGGTGGCTTAATGAGTTGGAAGAGCAAGAAATTGAATATAGTTGCTCGTTCAAGTGTAGAGGTTGAGTATAGAGGGGAGGGCGCTCATACGGTTAGTGAACTTCTACGAGTGGAATCTATGTTGAAAGAATTGGGCTTTCCTACTGAAGAGGCTATGATGATGTACTGTGATAATCAAGCCGCCATCTTTATTGCAAGCAATCCAGTGTTTCATGAAAGAACTAAATATGTAGAGGTAGATTGTTACTTTATATGTTGTGATGAGTAGAACCGTGCTCTCCCTATGTCAAGATTAAAGATTTACTTGGTGATGTTTTTACCAAAGCTTTGGGAAAAAGAGATCATGAAATCTTTTTTAACTAGCTGAGGCTTGTCGATATATACGCTCCAACTTGAGGGCGAGTATTAAAGTTGTTAGAATCAAGGGTAATTTGGTGATTTTACATACTTGATTTTTCCCTCTAGGGTTAGGAGAGTAATCTTCTATCTATAATGTATATTGGGTTCAATTTTTAGGTTTATATGATGCATATGCTAGGAGATATTAAGTAATTGAGTCTAGTGGGGTCATATAAGAGTGACTCTTTTTTTATATCCTTCACCTATCTTGTTGTACGAGGTTGGCTCGCTCATAGCTCCAGGCATGCAGTGGAGTTCACCTGGCATCTCAAGGCCCCCCCAAAAGTAAAATTCATGTGGAGCGCCTGCCTTAACAAAATCCTCTTTGTTGACAATCTTAGAAAGCGTGGCCAGTTTGGGGTGGACCCCGTTTACCCTTTTTTCCATGTCGCCGAGGAAATTGTTAGCCGCCTGCTCCTCCTATCCCCTTTCTCGTGGGAGATTTGGATGTCAATTATCAGCCTAATTGGGTTCCAGTTCTGCTTTCTTGCGGATCTTCCAATAGCCTGTCGGATGCTTGCAGGTGCTGCCGTCCCCGTCTTGGGATAATGATGATCTCAACTTGCTCGGCTTTCATTCCTTGGGGTCTCTGGTTAGAGCGCAATCAAAGGAGATTCGGTGCCAAGTTCAATTCCCAAGAAAGAGTCGTTAAAACTTGCTCAAGAAATATTGCTACATGGCTCCACTCTTGAAAAACCTTCTCCCCCTTCTTGGGATCTTCCATCAGAGACAATTGGAGTTGTCTTGCCCAGCTCCATACGTCTTTGAAGTCCCCAATTATTTTTGAGTGGACCCCGTCGCCTACCGGTGTCCTTAAATTAAACTTTAATGGTTCCTCTTTTGGCAACCCTGGTTTAGCTAGTTTTGGCGGAGTGGTTCGTGAATCTCTTGGGAACTAGATCCTCTCCTTCGCCGACCCTCTCGGTATTGCGGATTCCCGACGGCAGAGCTCCACAACTTGCTTAATGGGCTTCGTGTTTTCTGCGATCAGTACGCCGGACCCATTCTCATCGAGGGAGATTCTAAGGTGGTGATCGGCTAGTGTGAACATTCCTCAGCGCCTCCGTGGCGTCATTGGGACACTTTTTTTTTTAAATTATGGAAATTGTCAGCTTGTTTGACTGTTTTTGGTCTCACATCCTGAGATCTGAAAATTCTGTGGCTGATGTTTTGGTCAAATAGGGAGCTTCTTTGCAATCTCTTGTTGTTAGGGATAACTCCTTTTTTCTCTGGTTCTCTTAATAAAATCACCTTTCATAAAAATAGAGGGGCATTTATGTTATTTAGTAAGTTTTCACTTAAGTGACCTATTTAATAAAGAGTGAGGTCAAAAGTTGACCTTTGAGAAGTGTGCTACACTCTGCAGCACTTCTGGAATTCCTTTTCTCTCTTTTTTCTTCTCTCTTTCTTCTCTATTTTCTCAATTTCTCTTATTTTTACAATATATATATATAGTATATATGTATGTATATGTATATATATTCAAATCCATAGATGTTTTATTTTCTTCCTTGTTTAAACTATGACCTGTATTTGGAGTAATTCTGTGCATTTAATTGGTGATCAAGAGTTCTTTTTTTTTTTTTCTCAACAGGTTTGAGGAGGTTGCCTTCAGCTTTAATGGAGGAAAAGATTCAACTGTAATCTCTTTTATACCTTCTTAAATAAAAAATTGGCAATATAGTGTAGTTTTATTTTTTCATTGAATGATATCTTGTTTAAGTGTGGGCTCAGAAAAGAATATAAAAGAGGAATGGAGGTGGTCAGGGAAGCCATTTGGAAAGAAGATACTGAAATAAAGATACATGATCAAGGAATATTTCTAGCTGTTTTTTAGTAAGGAAGAAAATGAGGAGGCAGTAGTACTTTATTTTATTTGCATGAAAAGGTGGAGAAATGCTCTTAGGTCCTTTAAAATTAAAACAATAAAGAAACAAGAAGCACTTGCATTCGACTTGAGCTATGCCTCCAACCCTGAGAGGTTGAATATGGCAATTGAAGTCCTGCAACAGAATTGAATAATGAAGTCTACTTTGGCCGTCCACCTGTCTCTGTTATTCCTTCTGATAATCGGGCCAGACAATGTTGATTAATTCTTCTTACCATACTAATTTAGGTCTCTTTATATGTCTTGTTCTGATGAATATTTGGGAAGTCGGTTCTATGTTATCATTTGACATAAAGTAAAACACAGTTCTTATCTGGGGTTACAGAGAGTTGGGGTTAGAGGGAAGCCTATCGATGTCAAGGGAGGAGAGCAACATGATAGACCCCAGATTAGTGTTACCTACCCTAGAAGGAGTAAACAACACTTGGAAGGATAATTAGAGGGTGATTAATGTGGTCAGGGGCATTTTGGGAATTTGACAATTTTAAGTGGCTTCGGGAGGGAATTTAGAGGCCAGCCACCGGAGAGGAAGGGGCGTCGTTTCATCTACAGAGCCGTGCTCAGGGAGAGTCCTAGTCTCTCGAATACCAGTGGTTATGCTTGCTGATTTTATTGGAGTTCGATTGTGATTTCGATTTCGGAGTTTCCGTTTTGTTGCTATTGCATTCACACGCATTGGATTACTGTTATTGGAGTATATTGGCTTGATCGGAAATCTATCGTCTGCTCGTTGAATACCAGGGTTATGCTCGTTGATTCTTGTGGTGTTTGATAGTGATTTCGACGGGGGATTTTTCGTTTTTACCTCGATTGTATTTGCGCATAGTCGATTACTGTTATCAAAGACATATCAGAAATACAACGTCTGATCTAGGTTGGTTTGTTCCTATCGAATTTCTGCCGTGAAGGTTTTTCGTTTCTTCCCTTTGCTTGAAAATATTTTATTATTGCTGCCGGGGTACATCATCTGGTATCAGAGCGAGGTTGGGTTTGCCTCTGGTTTTCGGCAGTGAAGCGGAGTTTTTGTTTCTTTCCGTTGATTGGATTCGCACAAGATTTCATTATTTTTATCAGAAGCGAACAATGTTATTTCTATCGGAGGTACAACAGCGCTATCGGGAGAACATCATCGGGTCGAGAGCGCAAAAAACGATCCTCATGGTGACTACCAGAATGGAGTCGAGGGTGGAATCGGTGGAAGGAATCGTGAGCTCAGTAAGGGAGGAGGTGAGCTCGATGAAGGAAGAGGTTCGGAAGATTCCGGCCATGGAACAGTGGTTGACAGCGTTGATTGGGCGTGTTGAACAACTCCTGCGTACTCAAGAGGAGCTCAAACGAAATCTAAATGCGCAGAGTAGGTCGGCGACAACGAGACAGGGACTGGACTCGGCAGTGGGCGATAACTCGATCCAGAGAGGTATCAGACACGGAAGAGAAGGTGGCGAGGTTGACCGGAATCGGTAGAGCAGATATGAAGTGCGACCCAGAAAGTTAGAGTTGCCAATTTTTGAGGGAGAAGATCCCGATGACTGGATTTACAGAGCTGAGCGCTATTTCTCGCTTAACCGGGTATCTCACGATGAAAAAATGGAAGCCGCCGTAGTATGTCTGGAAGGGGAGGCAATAAAATGGTTCAAGTATGAAAATAATAGGAGGGAGATCATGAACTGGGAAGAATTTCAGTCCTTATTGCTAAAAAGGTTCTAAAGTTCCGAAGACGAATCTCCTTATGAGAAATTTCTGGCATTGAAGCAGGAGACCACCGTGAGAGATTACAGAAGGCGATTTGAGGATTTGGCTTCCACGTTAGAAGATATTCTAGAAAAGGTGTTTGAGTCCAACTTTGTTAATGGGCTTAAGCCCGAAATTCGGGCCGAGGTGAGGGTGTTGGAGCCCAATGGGTTGGGAAGGACCATGGAGTTGGCCCAAAAGTTGGAAGAAAAAAATAAAGTTATTAAGCAGACTTGGTTTGGGCTAGGTACTCCAAAACCAGCGGGGACCATAGTTGGGGGTAACGGGAGGACCACGCTCATGGCAGAAAAGATGAAACATGGGATGGAGAAGAGGACACCATTCAAGAACTCACGGAAGCCGAAATCCAATACCGGAGAGAGCGGGGTTTGTGCTACCGTTGTGATGAAAAATTCTCAGCTGGGCATAGATGTAAAAACAAGGATCTACAAGTGCTGATTTTACAAGAGCTTGAAGACGAAGTTATGGAGGATGGCGACGACGACAAGTGTGAACAACAGGAAGAAGAGGTTAGAGCGGCTGCTCAAATAGTGGAGGTGTCGTTGAATTCGGTAGTTGGATTAACACTTCCGAAGACTATCAAGATTGCGGGAAGCATCGGAGAACAACCAGTCGTTGTACTTATTGATGGAGGAGCAACCCATAATTTTATTTCCACTACAGTGGTAAAAAGTATGGCGTTCAATTGGGTACAGGTGTGGCACTGCCCAGGGAAGGAATTTGTAAGGGGGTTTGATTAACTCTTCAAGGAATAGATATCATGGAGGATTTTTTGCCTTTGGAATTGGGAAGCACCGATGTGATTTTAGGGGTACAATGGTTGGAAACCTTGGGAGGAACATATACGAATTGGAAAACAGATGTTATGAAGTTTAGATTGGGTAATGAGACGGTGGTGTTATAGGGAGATCCCTCCTTACACAAAACTTTGGTTTCACTTAAGGCGATGATGCGAACTATCAAGCATGAGGGACATGGGGTTCTTGTGGAGTTGGGCAGTACCACAGTGGACGCGTCACAACCGAAGGAGGACACGACAACGATGGTGATGAAAGTTTTGACGAAGTTTGGGGATGTTTTTGCCATGCCCCAAGAGTTACCACCAAAAAGGGAAAAGGAGCATGCTATAACTTTGAAGGAAGGAGCTTCACCGGTGAGTGTTCGTCCATATCGGTACTCCCATATACAAAAAGATGAAATAGAAAGGTTGGTGGGAGAAATGTTGGCTGCTGGAATCATACAGCCTAGCACTAGCCCTTTTTCAAGCCCCGTGCTATTTGTCAAGAAGAAAGACGGAAGCTAGAGATTTTGTGTGGACTATAGAGCCCTTAATAGGGAGACTATTCCGGATAAGTTTCCCATCCCAGTGATTGATGAGTTGTTAGATGAGCTTCATGGAGCACAAGTCTTTTCAAAGCTGGACTTGAAGTCGGGATACCACCAAATCTGAATGAAAGCAGCTTATGTGCACAAGACAGCTTTCCGGACTCATGAAGGACACTACGAATTCTTGGTCATGCCTTTTGGGCTTACCAATGCACCGACTACATTTCAATCCCTTATGAATGAGGTATTCAAAGCCTTTCTCCGACAATTTGTATTGGTATTCTTCGATGATATTTTGATATATAGTCCAAGTTGGAGTGCTCACTGTGATAATTTAGTGGCTGTTTTGGAGAAATTAAGAGAACACAAGTTGTATGCTAATTCTACGAAGTGTTCTTTTGGGAGAGAACAGATAGAATACTTGGGACATGTCATTTCTAGAGAGGGGGTGTCACTTGATCTGAGTAAAATACATGCTATGATTGACTGGCCCGCACCAACCACACTTAAGGACCTACGGGGTTTCCTTGGTCTTACAGGATACTATCGGAAATTTGTTTTGGGTTATGGAGATATTGCAAAATCCTTGACTGATCAATTAAAAAAAGATAGGTTTGGGTGGTCGGATGAAGCCACATGGGCATTTGAGCGTTTGAAGGAAGCCATGACTATGGGACCAGTTTTGGCTCTACCCGATTTTTCGAAGCCGTTTATTGTGGAGATCGATGCTTCTAGATATGGGCTAGGGGCTGTTCTATTGCAAGATCAACGGTCGATTGCATTTTTTAGTCAAGTATTGAGTGAACGAGCCCAATTGAAGTCTATTTATGAAAAAGAGCTCATGGCCATTGTGTTGGCTATTCAGAAATGGCGTCCGTACCTGCTGGGAAGGAGGTTTTTGGTGCGAACTGACCAGCAAAGTTTATAATTCTTGCTGGAACAACGTCTTGTAAGCGTGGAATACTAAAGTTGGTTGGTGAAATTGATGGGCTATGACTTTGACATTCAATACCGACCGGGGGCAAGTAATAGAGTGGCGGATGCACTCTCTCACAAACCGGACATGATGAATATAGCTGCAGTTTTTGGGGTGCAATGGCTGGATATGGATGTTTTACAACAAGAAGTGGCAGCGGACTCATTCTTACAACAAATTATCACATGATCGGTAGCTGGTGACAAGGTAGTAGGGTTTCAAGTTGACCATGGGCAGCTCTTTTACAATGGTAGGTTGGTTTTATCTGCGACTTCTTCCTTAATTCCAACCTTATTGCGTGAATACCACTGCACACCTATTGGGGGCCATTCGGGGGAGGTTAAAACATATAGAAGAATGGCTGTGGACTTATAATGGCCGGGTATGAAGAAAAAAGTGACTGAATTCATTCAAAATTGTGAGGTCTCCAAAAGAACAAACACTTGGCAAGGTCCCCAGCTGGTCTTCTTCAGCCTATTGATTTACCAGAGATGGTTTGGGAGGCTTTGACCATGGACTTTATTGAAGGGTTGCCAAAGTCAGAGGGCATGGATACTATTATGGTGGTGGTGGATAGGTTGAGCAAGTATGCTCACTTTTTGGTGTTGCGGCACCCATTTACAGCCAAAATCGTGGCTGATTTATTTGTGAGACAGGTGTGATTAGATTGCATGGGGTGCCCAAGTCTATTATTTCGGATTGGGACAAAGTGTTTATGAGTCATTTTTGGCAGGAACTCTTTCATCTCCAAGGGACTGAATTGCGGCACAACACCGCCTACCACCCTCAAATAGATGGTCAATCTGAAGTGGTTAACAGGTGTTTGGAGACCTATCTTCGATGTTTTGCTTCTGATAGACCAAAAACTTGGGCGAAATGGTTGTCATGGGCAGAATATTGGTATAACACCAGCTTCCATTCTTCTACGGGTACCGCTCCATTCCGAGTCTTATACGGACGTGACCCTCCGTCCTTATTGCACTATAAGTCTGGGACAGCTATAGTTTCTGAAGTCGAGCACATTTTAGAGGAACGGGATGCATATCTTGATGATTTGAAGATGCAATTACTGTGGGCTCATTAGAGAATGAAGGCCACGACTGATCTTAAAAGGAGAGATGAAGAGTTTCAAGTGGGGGATCGCGTGTTTGTAAAACTCAGGCCCTATCGGCAATGTTCGTTGGCCACTCGGCGCAGTGAGAAGTTGGCGGCACGTTTTTATGGACCTTTTGAGGTGGTGTTACGAGTTGGAAGAGTTGCTTAAAAACTGCAACTTCCACCAGAGTCCTCCGTGCATCCGGTGTTTCATGTCTCCCAACGTCGTCGAGCAAAAGGAATATCACATTCATCTTCGATTCTTCCTCCACAATTGAATGCTGAATTAGAGATGTTGGTTGAACCTGCTGCCATTTTGAATATACGAAGAGTGGACAAAAATGGGCAGCAACAGTTGGAGGCTTTGGTGCAATGGAAGGACCTACCCGAGTTTGAAGCCACTTGGGAGGATTTTGAGGCAATGAGGCTTCAGTTTCCTGCTTTTCACCTTGAGGACAAGGTGAAAGTTTGGGCGGGGGGTAATGATAGACCCCAAATTAGTGTTACCTACTCTAGAAGGAGTAAACAACACTTGGAAGGATAATTAGAGGGTGATTAATGTGGTCAGGGGCATTTTGGGAATTTGACATTTTAAGTGGCTTCGGGAGGGAATTTAGAGGCCAGCCGCGGGAGAGGAAGGGGCGTTGTTTCGTCTACAGAGCCGTGCTCAGGGAGAGTCCTGGTCTCTCGAATACCAGTGGTTATGCTTGCTGATTTTATTGGAGTTCGATTGTGATTTCGATTTCGGAGTTTCCGTTTTGTTGCTATTGCATTCGCACGCATTGGATTACTGTTATTGGAGTATATTGGCTTGATTGGAAATCTATCGTCTGCTCGTTGAATACCAGGGTTATGCTCGTTGATTCTTGTGGTGTTTGATAGTGATTTCGATGGGGGATTTTTCGTTTTTACCTCGATTGTATTTGCGCATAGTCGATTACTGCTATCGGAGACATATCAGCTCTATCGGAAATACAACGTCTGATCCAGGTTGGTTCGTTCCTATCGATTTTCGGCCGTGAAGGTTTTTCGTTTCTTCCCTTTGCTTGAAAATATTTTATTATTGCTGTCGGGGTACATCACAACAGGTATGGGAAAAAACACTTGCAAGAATCCTATGTTTATTTGTTGGTAAAAGACCTCCACACTTTGGCAAGTTTTTTAAAGGAGTCACCCCAACTTCTAATAGTATTTGAGCAAGTCCAAATACAGGTTTATTTCTGGTTTATGACCTATGCATTTGTTTTGCATGTCTTGGGCTGGGTTGGTTGTTTAGCCTTTGGACATGAGGAGTGTTGGTAGATAAAAGTGCCACCTGTTCTTTGCTCACATGATGTCTGAGGTTGACAATTTGGGTACGATCAGAATTATCGTTGTGGGAACTAAGGTGAAAAACTCTTTTGAACCTTTTTTTTTTTTTTTTGATGAAATGTGAATTTTATTAAGAGAAACAAAAGGAGCTAACTCCTGACAACAAGAGATTGCAAGGAGGCTCCTTGCTTGGCTAGAGCATCAGCCACAAAATTTGCTGATCTCTGAATGAGAGACCAAAAACACTCCAAGAGATTTACAATATCCAAAACTTCAAAAAAAGCATCCCAGTG
This sequence comes from Aristolochia californica, assembly GCF_029961685.1. NCBI lineage: Eukaryota > Viridiplantae > Streptophyta > Magnoliopsida > Piperales > Aristolochiaceae > Aristolochia > Aristolochia californica. Next base: position 34,943,195 of record NW_027182279.1, on the reverse strand, counting down.
ACGCCACGAAGGAGTAGAGGCATGCTGACACCAACCGATCACCACCTTAGAGTCTCCCTCGATCAGGACAGGTCCGTTGTGGAGTCTGCAATACCAAGGGGCCCAGAGAAAAAGAAGATCTGGTTCCCAAGAGAGTCCCGGAACTCTTTTGAACCTTGGCTAGCCATTACGGGAGGAGCAGGCACAACAACTATATTTTGAAAGAAAGATAACAGAAATAGCTTTCAAATACTTCAAAACAGGTAGCAGAATATCTTTTACTCGTTCTGTTTGCTTCCTGTTGCATTCCCTAAGCAAGAATCTAATAAAAAGTGTATAGGAGGTCAACTGATCCTCTTTCACGAAGATTTCTTTTCTTATCTTTCTCATCTCACTTAATTTTTGGCTTTTCTTCTTTATGTTAAAACTGGGTCCAAATCCATCCTAAAATGACCAGCCAAAGTTGTGAGTTTTTTTTTCAACTAATAACAACTAGATGTTTCCTAATTTTAACATATATGGGATTATTCTGGTTCACACTCGTTATGTCCTGGCCAAACAAATGGACAAGGGGCCTATGACATGGACAATTAAAATGGGGCACAAACTAGGCCCAATAGAACAAGTTCCTTGCTGTGAGTCCGTGCCAAAGTTGGGTCTAGGGCCATTGCAAAATGACTAGTTGGAGAGGAAGTCTGATGGAGACCAGGGTCACAGAGGGCTTACCTGCTGTAGATGATCCAATCCAGACTTCGAGGGTCTGGAAGCCTCCCTTCTGTTACCAATTTTCTTTCTGCCCCTTTCCTGTCAGTTCCCTGCCCTTTATTCCCTTATTCCCATGATGAACAGTTCTGTTGCTGCTGCTGCTGCTGCTGCTAAGTGGACCTGCCACGCTGGATGCTGAGATGTCTTTCCTCTCTGCTACCCGATTGGCCCTTCTTTTTCTGCTGTATACCTGTAAGATTGGGGGCCAATCATTACCACTACCTACCCTCCCCCCCCCTTCCCATTGAGAGGCACTTTGTCCTCAAGGTGGAAGGATGGGAACTGGGTCAGAATTGCGGTGTAAAGCTTCCACATGGCTTCAAATTTTAGGAAGTCCTTCCATTAGACCAGTACCTCAGAGGAGCCATCTTGGAGTTGTCGGGTACTGAAGATGTGAGCGGGTTGGACAGAGAGTGTTAAGTTGTGGAGCCTAATCAATGCCCTACGCTGAGTCGGTACGTGGATCGACCTTCGCGGTAAGGTCGCTGTGGGTGTTGGAAGGGGGCAGGGAGCCCTCGCCTGGTCCGCGATCTATTAACTGCTATTTCATTAAGGGCAGTTTGAGAATTTTACTCTTGTATCGCAATTGCCCTAGTTTTCTCTTTATATTTGGGTTGCCACTATTAGGGTTTTATCATCCGTGGACAATCAGTTGCGGCCGAGAGAGGTTAGAGAAAAGCAACACCTGAAAGTGTGTTTGATCTCTCTTGTAAACTATTTTATCTTCATAGTGGATTATTGCAGCGGCGGAAGATAGGACGTAGTCTCATCTTGAGGCGAACCTGTATAAATCTTGTTGTGTTTATTCGTGTTTGCTTTTCCTTTCTTCTGCGATTATTATTATTGCTCTTGTTAGTTTGGAATTAGGACATCTAATTCCTAATAAGTGGTATTAGAGTTTTCGTTCGTGATTGAGAGCAATGACTGGCGGAGAAGGATCGACACTTGGAATCAATAAGTTTGATGTTATGGATTTTGCGTTCTGGAGGATGCAGATCGAAGATTATTTGTACAGTAAAGAGCTGCACGCACCACTTCTGGATATGAAACCAGAAGGTATGAAAGATGATGAGTAGAATCTCCTTGATAAACAGGTGTTGGGAGTAGTCCGGTTAACACTTTCGAAAAATGTTGCTCACAACGTACCATCAGAGGAAACCACAGCAGGGATGATGAAGATTTTGTCCGACATATATGAGAAGCCTTCCGCAAATAATAAGGTACATCTCATGAAAAAACTCTTCAATTTAAATATGATTGAAAATACATCAATGCCATCACATTTGAATGAGTTTAGCACGATTGTCATTCAATTGACCTCCATTCAAATTAAATTTGATGATGAGGTTTGTGTTTTAATTCTTTTGGCGTCTCGACCAAATTGTTGGGAGCCTATGAGGGCTGTAAGCAGCAACTCTGTAGGCAACGGTAAGTTGATTTTTAATGATGTTTGAGATACCATTCTTGAGGAGGAAGTTCGTAGAAAGGACTCCAAATAATCGTCAACATCTAATTCTACCTTAAGTGCTGATACCATGGTAGCAGATTTCCTCTCCTCTATGTTTTATTTTGCTGTTAATCTTGGATGACTCCCCCCCACTAGTCCCCAACATGCTTTTAATATCCCCATACTTCAGTATGTGGATGATACCATTATATTTGGAATCGGAAATATTGAAGGAGTTAGAAGGATCAAAGCGGTATTGGGCCTTTTTGAATTAGCGTCTGGGCAAAAAGTTAATTGGAGGAAAACCTCTCTCATGGGATTCAATGTTGGCCCTAAGCTTCTTGCAGAGATGGCAAATATATTTGGCTGTTCAACAACTAGCCACCCAACAACTTACCTTGGCCTCTCACCCTCCTTAAGTCTTGTATTGCGGACATCCCAAATTATGCTTTATCCTTTATGCCTTGCCCTTCTTTCGTATGTAAAATCATGGATAAGATGAAAAGAAGGTTTCTCTGGAGGGGATCAAGCAATACATTTAAATATCACCTGGCCAGATGGGATGAAGTCTGTCTGCCAAAGAGATTGGGTGGGCTGGGGATTCGGAAATCAAAGGAAATGGAAATCAAAGGAAATGAACCAAGCTTTGCTCCTAAAATGGACATGGAAGTTCAACACAATTTCTTCTAACCTTTGGAAGGATATGGTTCTTGTTAAGCTGGGTTGGAATTCTCCATGGTGGATGTCAGGTGGTAATCGGAGAGGACTATCCTCAATATGGAGATCGCTATACTCACTTCTTCAAAAATTTTCCACTGCTAGTAGATTTTTTGTTGGAAATTGTAGATCCCTTAAATTTTGGGATGATTGGTAGATAGGGCAGGAACCTTTACGGATCTCTTTCAAGAATCTATTCCTCCTCTCTACACAAAGGGAGATATCAGTAGTTGATGCTTTTGAGGGGGGTGGTTTGAGCCTACATCCCCGAAGGGTTCTCTCCGACACGGAGGCTTTGGAAGCAAGCCGCTTGACGAATTCTTTAAATTTTGTCAGAATTAAGACCTTTTGATGCTGACAAGCTCATTTGGTGGCCTGACAAAAGCGGCACCTTCTCAGTTTCATCTGCATACAGATACATTAATGGCTGGGTTCGACTCAAAGGGAACATGAGATACACTTTGTGTGGCGTCTCTGTTCACCGCTAAAGATAAAATTCTTCATGTGAAGTGCTTGCCAAAGTAAGATTCTCATGGAAGACGTGCTTAGAAAAAGGGGCCACCCATCTATCGACTCCCTCTGTCCTTTTTGCAATACAGAGGTTGAAACCACCAATCATATTCTGCTAGAGTGCTCTTTCTCGTGGAATGTGTGGACCTCAGTTCTCTGCAAGTTGGGGCTGCAATTCTGTATGTCAGCTGATCTGATCTCCTTCAGCAAGTTGCTCATTGGCTATCCCCTTCTTGGTCTCGGAAAAGTGATGATCTCTGCCTGTGCCAGTTTTGTTTCGTGGGGGCTTTGGAATGAACGCAACCGTAGGCGTTTCGATACTAGAAGTGAATCAGCGGTAAGAGTAGCGGACTGGGTGTCGTGCCAAATTTCCTCTTGGCTTCTGACTAAGAAGTCTTTTTCCTCCTTCGAGGGTACCGCTATCCATGAAAACTGGAGCAATTTGGCAAAGATGCACATTGGGACCAAGGTCCAAGCCATGCAGGAGTGGACTCTCCCCGAAGCTGGTTACCTAAAGTTGAATTTTGATGGCTCTTTTCTCGGCAATCCTGGGATCGCTGGTTTTGGGGGAGTTATTTCGGATCCATCCGACAATCAGTGTTTCTCTTATGCCGGCCCTTTAGGCATTTCAGATTCAATGTCAGCTAAGCTCCATGGCCTCCTCAATGGGCTTCACGTTTTCAGAGACAAGTGCAGTGGTCCCCTTCACATTGAAGGGGACTCAAAGGTGGTCATTGGTTGGTGCGAGTGTACTTCTCCTCCGCCGTGGCACCATTGGGACATCTTTCGGGAAATTTTAGAAATTACCTCACTACTCTCTTGTATTTGGTCTCACATTCCGAGATCTGCAAAGCTAGCCAAGCAGGGAGCGACCCTGCAATCTCTTGTTGATAGGGATTTGCTCCCTCTTCCTTTGTAATTTTTCTCTTTTTAATATAAATACATCTTTATAAAAAAAAAAAACTTTGAGAGGAATTCCAACAAGGGCAATGGTAGAGGGAAATCCAGGAATGGTAGAAGCAAGTCCAAATTCGGAAGGAATGTGAAATGCTGGAGTTGTGGCAAGTCTGGTCACATAAAGAAAGAACTGCAGAGCACCGAAGAAGGATGAAATGAAAAACGATGCTGCAAATGCGGTGACTGAAGAGGTACAAGATGCTTTACTCTTGTCAGTTGATAGCCTTATTGACTCTTGGGTGTTAGATTCATGTGCTTCTCTTCAATACCTTGCATATCGGGAGAGGAATGCTGGCCCCACGAGGTAGGACGAGCACTCTGCGCACACTCGGGGCACGACTTTACTCCCCTCCACCTACCACGCTTTCTGGCCCACCTCCTCGAGTGGGACATCGCACAAAGGAATCGGCTTGCGGTCTAAGCGTGCCATCATCAAAGCAGCCCTTTTTGAATGTAAGCCAAATATTGTAATATTAGTAAAAACTAAGCTACAATTTTTTGACAATTCTATTGTTCATTATCTTTGGAATAATTTGGACCCAAAATGGGCAAAGGTCGACGCGATTGGCTGCTCTGGTGGCATCCTTGTCATCTGGAACACAAAATTAGTAGATGCTACACTCTCTCTGCTAGGCCAATTCTCCATTGGCATTCGTTTTCATGACCGTTCCCTAGGGACATCCTGGGCATTAACTGGAGTCTATGGGCAACTCGTCAAAATGACCGAGCCTCCTTTTGGGAAGAAATCTTTCTCTCTCCTTGTTCAACTTTGGGATTTACCCTGGCTCCTAGCCAGGGATTTCAACGCCATCCTTCTCTACTTAGAAAAAAGCCCTCCCGCCATCAAAACCACTTCCACAATGAGAGCTTTCTCCGATCTCATGGAAGCCTTGAGCTCTCATAAATTCCTCTTTGGAAAAAAATTCACCTGGTCAAATGGGGCCAAACTTCTCCTATTCTTTCCAAGTTTGATAGATTCCTTGCTAACAATGAGTGGCTTCAATTATTCCCCAATACATCTGGCCAAGTCCTAAACAAAGTTGGCTCCGATCACTGGCCTATTCAACTCAATACTCACCCCCCTGCTTGGGGGCGCTCTTCGTTTCGCTTTGAAAATTCTTGGACCCTTAATGAGTCCTTCAACTGACTGGTGGCCAGAAGTTGCATATCACCCTAATCCGGGCGGGGCGCTCCCTCTCAAAATCAAAGCTCTAAAGGCGAAGATCCGCACTTGATCGGTAAATCATCGTGCTGCTTCTGCTTCCCAGAAAGATTCGGTACGTCGCTGCATTTCTGAGCTAGATCTACTCGAAGAACAAAGGTCCCTTTCTCCGCCTGATTGGCTTCTCAGAAATCATCTAAATCTGGAATATTTAACTTTACTTCGAAATGATTCTGTTCATTGGAAACAACGTGCAAGATTCCGTTGGCTGGCCGAAAGGGATGGAAATACAAATTTTTTCCATGCCATTGCCTTAGCTAGGCGGAGGGCTAACCGTAGCACTTCTCTCTGTCAAGGAGATCAAGTGATCACGGATAGTCCCTCTATATCTAATCTTCTTGTGAAGTTCTTTTCAAATCTTTATTCAGAGGAGCGTTTCAACCAGCCCACGCTATTTCAGCTCGATTATCTGATGCGGAAGAATTAGAATGGCCCTTCAGCGCTGTAGAAATTGATTTTGCTTCCCTTGGCCTTCCAAAGGACAAAGCTCCTGGCCCTGATGGTTTCAATGGTGAGTTCTACCACAAATTCTGTGACTTAATCAAATTGGATGTGTATGCTTTTGTCCAAAATTTCCATCAAGTCGGCATCACTCACAAGGCTGTGGGGGCCTCCTTCATTGCCTTAATTCCAAAAAAATCCAATTCTGCCCTTCCTCAAGATTTCAGACCAATAAGCCTCACCACCAGCTATTACAAAATCATTGGTCGACTTCTTGCAAACCGTCTTAGATCCCTCCTTCCAAAAATCATTAACCCTGTCAAAGTGCTTTTATCTGTGGTAGGAATATCTTGGACTCCGCAATGGCTGCTCACGAACTCCTAGACTCTTTCAAAAAATCCAATCTTCCCAGATTTGTCCTCCTGAAACTTGACTTTGAAAAAGCCTTCGACCGTGTAAACTGGAAACTAATTGATTACTTCTTTGACAAAGTGGGTTTTGGGACCCGGTGGAAATTTTAGATGAGAAGCTACATATCTACTGTATCATATTCTGTCCTTGTAAACGGAAAACTGTGTGGTTTTTTCAACACAACAAGAGGGATAAGGCAAGGGGACCCATTCTCTCCCTTTCTCTTTAATCTCATTGCTGAACACCTTGCATCGATGGTGTGTTTCGCTAAAAGTTGGGGCTGGCTAAACCCCATCTCAGATGACCCCAATCAATATATTGCACTTTTATAGTATGCTGATGACACTATACTCTTTGGCAAAGGTACAATGAACCAAATCTCTCATATAAAAGCTTTGCTCAACTTATTTGAACTCTCTTCTAGGCCAAAGGTAAGTTGGTCAAAATCATCCATAATTGGGTTCAGTATTGACCCTTCTGTTCTAAATTCTATGGCTAGTTATCTGGGATGTAAAATTGCATCTCCCCCTTGTATATCTGGGACTTCCATTGTCATCTACTCTACCTTCCAAAAGTGCTTGGCACCCTGTCATTAAACGTTTGGAAGGCCGTTTGGCTTCTTGGAGAGGAAGATTTTTGTCCAAAGCAATATGCTTGTCCTTATCAAATCATGCCTACACGGTATTCCTTTTTTTTCCTCTCCTTGTACCGTTGTCCTACCCCTGTTCGAAAAAGAATAGAATTCTTAAAAAGGAGATTTCTCTGGGTGGGCCAAACGGTGAAAAGAAGTCCAGTCTCGTGAAATGGGTTGAGGTATGTAAACCAATAGCCATGGAAGGCCTTGGGATCCGGGATACAACTACAACTAACTCTGCCTTGTTACTTAAATGGATTTGGAAATTTAACATGCATCCTGATTTGATATGGTGGACTATTATTGTTGCTAAAGCAAATAAAATTACTGGTTGGTGGACCGAAGGTGGAAGATATAATAAGCTATCTCCCATGTGGAAAAATGATTGTAAAAATGTTACCTGAATTAAAAAAAGCAGTCAAATGTTACACCGAAACGGGAGATCTGACAAAATTTTGGTCAGATTGGAGGGTGGGGCCGAGCTGCATCAATATCAGCCATAGCCAAATCTTTTCCTTGCCAAGAAATAAGGATGTGACCATATCTAACCAAAGGAAAAATTTTGGTGAATGGAACTTAAAATCTCCGGAGAGTGCTGTCAGATGTTGAAGCACTTGAAGCTTCTAACCTCATCACCTGTCTATCCTCAGTACGGCTTAGAAAATGTATCCGGTTCACTCATCTGGATTCCATGCAGACAAGGTACCTTTTCTACTGCCTCAGCTTACAACTTCTTGTTTTTCCCCTACCCCCTCAAACCTACCACCCCGCAACCATTGCGTGGTCCTTACTTGCTCCTCCTCAAGCAAAGTTCTTTATCTGGAGCGCATGTCGAAACAAAATCCTTGCATTCGATTCCTTAATCCGTTGAGGAACGCCTATGCCCCTTCTGCCAAACCTCTCCCGAAACTGCCACCCACATCTTGTTACACTGCAACTATGCCCATACTGAGGCAGTGGGCCTTATCTCAAGTTGGCTACATTCTAGGAAGGAGTTTGCTTCTCCGTCTGGCGTCTCCCTTTGAGAAAATTGGGGCTTGATTGCGCACATGGCGGGCCCCTGTAGGAAACCGGTTATGGCCACCTGGGATCCTCCCCCTTACGACTGCACTAAACTCAATTTTGACGGCAGTGCTTTAGGCTATCCTGGGCCGGCTGGAGCTAGTGGTGTTTTCAGAGACAGCAGTGGAGACCCTATTCTATCCTATGCAGGGCCGGTGGGTATTGCTGATTCAAATACTGTTGAAGTGAGTGCTCTTCTATTCGGCCTCCAAATCTTTAAAGAGCGGCTTCATGGCAAACTGATTATCGAAGGCGACTCAAAGACTGTCATCAGTTGGTGTTCAAAAGATAGCTACCCTCCTTGGCGCCATTGGCCAATCACTGATTGTATTGCTGACATTGTGTCATCCATTCATTGTAATTGAAACCTCGTTCCTAGATCTGCCAATTCTTTGGCTGATAAATTGGCTAAATTCAGAACCTCCCTACAATCTCTCATTGTTTGGGAAGGCTTCCCCTCTTGTAATCTGCTCGTTTGAGCGCTCATAATAAAATTCAGCAATCATTTAAAAAAAAAAACTATGCCCTAACTGTCTGGACCGGCCTCCTCAACAAAATCAGTATGCAATATTGCCCTTCTCAGAATCTCTCATCCACAATCCTCACTATTACTAGTGCTCATCTCCCAAAGCTCGGAAAATTACTAATCACTAGCTGTGTTGGTCATATCGTTTGGGCCATATGGAAAGAAAGAAATAACCGAAAATTCAATCTAAAATCCCTTCCTAGTAACATTTTAATTGAAAAAAATTGTGGGCCATGTTTCCATGTGGATACTCATGCGTAAAGAATTTCGAAATTTAAAAAGCTCCAACCTACGAGGAAACTGGTGGCTGGTAGTTGAAATGTCATACCCATCCCACCCCTTGGCTATGGAAACTTGTTCCCCTCCTCCGATAGGACACTTCAAATTAAATTTTGACGGAAGCACAATTGGTTGCCCAGGCCCTACTGGGTATGGGGGAGATATCCATGACGAAAATGGAAATCTTCTTTTCTCTTTAATGGACTAAAACTTTTCAAGCAATGTTTGGTGGGCCCTCTCTGCATCGAAGGCGACTCAAAAATCGTTATCAACTGGTGTGAGAAGTCCTCTAAACCTCCTTGGCGGCACTGGGATCTGTTTTTTTATATTTGTAATTTAATTTCTCAATTGCAATGTAATTGGAAATGAATTCCTAGATCAGCTAATCATCTAGCAGATACTCAGGCTCAATTAGGCGTTTCACTCCAACACTTTGTTGTGGAGGAAGGTCCTTTTTAGCTAGGTATTGTACTCTTTCACTCTTTTAATGACATTTACACCTTTTACTAAAAATAAAAGGGTGCCGCCTGGAAAGTCACTAAGGGAGTAATGGTTGTTGCACGGGAAGTTAAGACTGGAACTCTTTACATCACTTCCAGATGTAGAGACATGGTTACAATTGCTGAAGCTATTACTGATTCTAATTTGTGGCATTATAGGCTCGGTCACATGAGTGAGAAAGGGAATGATAATGTTTCAATCCAAAGGGAATAGTTTGTGTGAAGGCTGTATTTTCGGTAAGCAGAAAAGGATTAGCATTTCTAAGGCTGGAAAGGAGCAAAAGATAGCAAAATTGGAGTTGGTTCACATAGATGTGTGGGGGCCTTCATCTATTACTTCCCTTGGTGGTTCTAACTACTATGTGACATTTATTGATGATGCAAACAGAAAGGTATGGGTTTATTTCTTGAAAAAGAAAATTGATGTCTTTGATACATGCAAGAGATGGAGAACAATGGTTGAGAATGAGACAAATTTGAAGGTGAAGTGCTAGCAGTCAGATAATGGGGGAGAATACATAGATGGTGATTTCAAGCGGTATTGTGCTGATAATGGAATCAAGATGAAGAAGACCATTCCTAAAAAACCTCAACTTAATGGTGTAGCTGAGAGGATGAACACGACCTTGAACGAGCGTGCTAGGAGCATGAGATTACATGCGGGATTACCAAAGATGTTTTGGTCTAAGGCTATTAGCACCGTTGCCTATTTGATCAACAGAGGTCCCTCAACACCATTGGATTGCAAAATACCAAAAGAGGTCTGAAGCGGCAAAGAGGTAAACCTTTCTTTCTTGAAATTTTTTGGTTGTGTTTCTTATATTCATATTGATTCTGCTGTTAGAAGTAAACTTGATGCTAAATTTAAAATATGTTTCTTTATTGGCTATGGTGGTACCGAGTTTGGTTATCGCTTCTGGGATGACCAAAGTCGTAAGGCTATCATGAGCAAGGACGTGATCTTTAATGAAGTGCCTTGTATAAAGACAGGTTGAGAACAGAGTCTAACAACACCAGTGATGAATCCAAGAAGTTAGAAGCGATTCAGTTGAGAGATCTTCCAGTTATTGAGATAGATAATAATGCTCAGGAAAACCAGGAAAACATACCCCTAGAAGTAAATCAGAACATTCCTGTGACTGAACTCAGGAGATTTTCCAGAACTAGCAAATTACCACTGAATTATATTCTGTTGATTGATAAAGGTGAGCCAGAGAGTTATGAGGAAGCTGTGCAAGTTGACGAATCAACCAAGGGGGAATTGGCCACGAAAGATGAGATGGATTCACTGTTATCCAATCAGACATGGCAGTTGACTGAGCTACTAAAAGGGAAGAAGGCCTTGCAGAATAAATGAGTGTACCGAATAAAAGATGGACATGATGGCAGCAGGCGGTACAAGGCAAGACTGGTGGTAAAAGGGCTTTTAACAAAAAGAAGGCATTGTCTACACTGAGATTTTCTCTCCATTAGTGAAATTGACTACTATTAGAACAATGCTTGGGCTAGTGGCAAATGAAGATTTGCACTTAGAGGAGTTGGATGTAAAGACAACCTTCCTTCATGGTGATTTGGAGTAAGAAATTTACATGATGCAACCACAAGGTTTCAAAGCGCAAGGAAAGGAGAAAATGGTGTGCACTAGACTAGACATAGTACATGCAGTGGGAGTTGTGAGCAGATATAGGAGTAATTTGGGTAAACAACATTGGGAAACAGCGAAGTGGATTCTCAGGTATTTGAGAGGCATTGTAAACTCAACTTTATATTTCAGAAAGTCAGACTTGGGATTACAGGGTTATGTTGATGTTGACATGACTGGAGACATTAATGGCAGGAAGAGTACCATTGAATATGTATACACATTAGGTGGTACAATAGGTAGTTGAGTCTCTAAGTTGTAGAAGATAGTTGCTCTTTCCACTATTGAGGCAGAATATGTCGCAGTGACCAAAGCCAACAAAGAGATGGTATGGTTGCAGTATTTTCTCGGAAGAATGTACAGTCAAAGTGCTGTTTATCATGCCAGAACAAGGCACATACAGGTGCGTTATCACTTCATCAAATCGGCTATGGAGGATGGAGTCTTAGCACTTGAGAAAATTCAAGGAAGTTAGAATCCGGTTGATATGTTGACAAAGGCTGTTACTGATTGAGAAACTGAAGTTGTGTGCAACTTCAGTTGGACTTCTCTCTGAGTATTGAGAAGATGTTGCCGCTGCAGAGGAGGTATTGATGATGGATTAGTCTCCAAGTGGGAGATTGTTAAGTTATGGAGCCTAATCAATGCCCTACGCTGCGTCGGTACATGGATCAACCTTCGCGGTAAGGTCTGTTGGAAGATGGGCTCAAGCCCACAAGCTCAAGACAAAAAGCCCACACGTCAAAGGAGTGGCATATGTGTAAAATATGGTACTTTCCATAAAGATGACATAGAAGTGTAAATATGTGTTCCTTTTATGTCTTTTGTTTTATCAAGTTGTAGCCCTAAGGGTATTGTAAAACTATAAATAAAGGCATTGGCTAAGAGGTAGGGCATTGAAGCACTCTCCTCTCTTTCCACAAATTCGTCCAGCCCTCATTTTTCTTTTTGACGCAACCCTCTTCTCCCTTAATCCAAACTCTCTTCTTCCACGTTCTTCTTCTTCTCTTCTCCTTCTCTCTTCTTCTTCTTCTTCTTTCTTGTTGATCTAAAGTTCCTTTCATGAGATCCTAAATTCTACAAGGTCGCAGAAGGGGGCTGGGAGCCTCCTTCCCGGGGGTGGAGCCCTTACCTGGTCCACGTTATATTAATTGCTATTTCATTAAGGGTAGTGGTTTTATCATCCGAGGAGCATCAGTTACGCCCGAGAGAGGTTAGAGAAAAACAACACCTGTAAGTGTGTGTGATCTCTCTTGTAAACTATATCATCTTTATAGTGGATTATTGCAGTGGCGGAAGACAGGACGTAGTGTCACCTTGAGGCGAACCTGTATAAATTTCGTTATGTTTTTTTTGTGCTTGCTTTTTCTTTCTTCTGCGATTATTATTATTGCTCTCGCTAGTTTGGAATTAGGGTGTCTAATTCCTAACAGAGAGTACCATGTCATCGGTGAGGCACTGAGGTAAGGGTTGGCTATAACTGGGAGGATGAGCCAGATGGAAGACGGGGTGGATGCGAGCATATGTTGGGAGGTCAAGTCGATAACTATGTCACCAATTTTGGCCAGAATTCAGAAGGGTCCATAGTAACGAGGACTGAGTTTCTTGTTGGGATTTTAGGTCAAGGAACGGAGGCGGTAGGGCTGTAGTTTCTGGTAGACCAGATCTCCTACTTGGAAGTGTATGTCCCTTTGTTTTGTGTCGGCTTGCTCTTCATTCTAACCTGAGCTTTGTGTAAATTGAGCTTGAGTTCCTCTAGGATGGCATCATGGTCCTGAAGTTGTTTAGTCAACTTCATCTATCGGTGATGTGCCAAGGGAGTACCGAAGCAGTGTCGGTGGACCATATAAGGCTCGGAAGGTGTCATGCTTGTGGCTCGGTGGAAGGTGGTTTTGTACCAGAATTCTGCCCAAGGTATCCACTTAGGTCTCTGTCAAGGGTGGCTGCTCACAAAACAATGGAGATATGTGGATAGACGTCAATTGATCACTTCGGTCTGGCCATTTGTTTGAGGGTGGTAGGCGGAGTTCATGCGTAACTGAGTACTTTACTGCTTAAAGAGTTCCTTCCAAAAGGTGCTAATGAATATTCTGTCCCGATTTGAGATAATGGAGTGCGGGAACCTATGTAGACGTATGACCTCTCGGACAAACACTAAAGCAACCCGGATGACGTGTAGGGGTGACTGAGGAGGAGGAAGTGGCTGTACTTGGTCAACCGGTCCACAACTACAAGGATAGTGTTGACCTAGTGAGCCCTTGGTAGTCCGCCATGGAAGTCCATGGAGATGTCTTCTCATACTTGATTTGGGAAGGGGAGAGGCTGGAGTAGTTCGGCTTGGGTGAGTGCGTTGTACTTGTTCTGTTGGCATACCTCACAACTACCAACAAATTTCTGAACATCATGTCTGTGGCCTGTCTAGTAGACTACGTTGGCTAACTATTTGTAGGTCCGGTAGTAGCCCCCCAGAAGGGGTAAAGTGGAACTCTTCCAGTAGTCGGGAAACACTAGGCGGTTCTTACACATCAAGCACCACTAGACGATATGATAAGGTGGGTGGCTGTTTTTTGTTTTTTGTTTTTTTGTATCTAAAGCTCGGGAAACTGCTCATATCTGGTTGCGTGGGTCATAGACCTTATGGAAGGAAAGAAATAGCTGAAAATTCTAATTTAAATCTTCCCCCATTGAAATGCTGTCAGATAATATTGTCGGGCAATTATCAACCTGGCTGATGACTCGAAAGGAATTCAGTTACCTCAGTGGCTCTAATCTTAGAGGGAATTGGCGGGTGGTAGCTGAGATGATTCATCCTTCTCGTCCTCCGGTAATGGCGACCTGGGCTCCTCCACCGGCGGGCCACTATAAGTTGAATTTTAATGGCAGCGTCTTTGGCTGCCTTGGTCCTGCTGGTTTTGGTGGAGTAATCCATGACGGAAATTGTCGTCTCCTTTTCTCCTTCGTTGGGCCGCTAAGAGTCTCCGATTATACCACTGTAGAACTCTCTGGATTACTCAACGGGCTTCAGGTCTTCCAGGGCCATCTTGTGGGCCCTCTCCTTATCGAAGGCGACTCCAAGATTGTCATTGAGTGGTGCACAAAGTCAAACTATCCTCCCTGGCGGCATTGGGACATTTATTTTGAAATATGTAATGTACCTTCTCTTTTGAAATGTACTTGGAACCACATCCCTAGGTCTGCCACGTGATTGGCAGACACTCAGGCTAAGTTGGGTATTTCACTCCAACACCTTGTTGTGGAGGAAGTCTGTTTAGTTAGGTTTGTATATTCTCCCCCTCTTTTATAATAGTTTTTTACATCCTTCATAAAAAAAAAGTAGAGCTCTGAATTTTGTTTATCAGACCATGGGCAGCCTGTCATTTGTTTTTGGAGATATGCCTAAGATTTGAACTTAAATGATGTCATAAAAAAACATAACTTCCATGTGCAATCAACATAACATTTTTCCTTTATCAAATTAAGATAATGAGGTATAGTGAGAACACAGTTAATTTAGATAATGAGGTATAGTGAAACCACAGTTCAGGGAAAACAGCAAACGTAATCATAAACATGGATTAGAATAGTTTGCACAAATAATTATCCTGTGCATGGATCAATAACTCTAGGGTTCTCGATGAAGTCAAAGATAAAAAAAATAGTAGTTGGAAATACAAAGAAGAAATAACTTTGTCCTATAACTGTTCATAATATACATTTGAGTTGCAGGTTTTGCTGCATCTCCTTAGAGCTGGCTATTTTCTGCATAAAGAGGAGACACAAACTTCTAATGGGATCCAGATGAACTACAAACCAGGATGCCCAATAAGGACTATTTATTTTGAGACTCCTTCTGCCTTTCCTGAGATCAACTCATTCACTTATGAAACGGCCAGCACGTGAGATACTGTTGACTTTTACCATATTTATTACATAAAAATTCTTTTCTTTTCTTAAAATAATTCACTTATGAATCATATTGTTTCTTTTATTTCTTTATTTTTCCAGATACAACTTGCCATTGGAAATTATCCGCCTGGACTTCAAGTCTGGCCTGGAGGCTTTATTGAATGAAAAACCTATCAAAGCCATTTTCCTTGGCACCAGAATTGGTGATCCAAATGCGGTATATAAGAATCTCCTTGCTTCTTTCCCTTTTTATCTTTTATTCAAGTTTCTTCACAATTTGTCTGTAGAAGGCATAATACATCAGTGTGGCCTTTGCAGGTCGGACAAGAACAGTTCTCCCCGAGTTCCCCTGGATGGCCTCCTTTCATGAGAGTGAATCCAATATTGGACTGGTCATACAGGTTAAGTGTACCATTCAATATGAAATGGGTCGTGTTTGGTGGGGCCCTTCAGAAATTATATTCCAACATTTCTGGCTGCAGGCATATCCTTTTTGTGATGCTGCACAGCAGTTGTCCTTCAGGAAGCGTTTTAGATGAAGCCTAGCCTGTAGGAGCAATAAAAAAAACAAAACCTTTGTAATGCTTTAGGTTATCAAACTGGGATTTTTTTTTTTTGCTTAGATTCTGTTCTGGATTGAATCAAAGATATTAACATCCTTATTCTCTTCACAGGGACGTATGGGCATTTCTTTTAACCTGCAAAGTTCGTTACTGCAGCCTTTATGATCAAGGGTAATTTTGTCTTTCATAAGATCCAAATGTCATGTGAGGCTTTTCTTCTGCATGGTTTAAACTAGAAGGCGGTAGTTCTCAACTGAGATGAGCGTGGATTTTTTCTGTTGAAGACTATTCATTTCCAAATTTGGTCAATTGTAGGCAATTATTTTTATTAAATCAGAAAAAATTCTTATTTTTCTGATAAAAATGATTCTGCCTGATCTGCCTGGCCCATTTCCAGTCTACAATTGATGTAGGCTTCTTTTTTCTTCCTATAATTTTTAAAAGAGTGAGAATTTTATTAAAGAGAAAGGAATGCAAAAAAAAAAGAGGCTAGAAATGCTACAAAAGCTGAAGTCTAACAAAGAAAAAATCGTGTAGGTGCAACTAAATGGAACTGGTCTCACATAACCAAATGTAACTGAGAGTCTCCAGCCCGAGCCAACTGGTCTGCCATAGAAGTCCTTTTTTTTATTTTAAAATTTTATGAACAAATGCCTTTTCACAATTTGATGCCTTCTTTTCATATTAACGTTTTCTATAATCAATTCTTTTAACTTTTGGATTCAGTTGGCTCAGCTTATCTGGATTTTTACTTGGTTGCTTCTGTGTTTGGGTTTTGGTGACTCATTGACATCTATGTGGGTCAAACCCTACCTACCCATGTGCTCAACTCCAACGACACTCACTGCAATGGATTGGATGTCAATATGCCTCATATGAATTTGTAATTCCTGCTTAAAATATTTTCCCACTTGAAAAGATTTTAAACCATTATGAAATTATTCTAATGGTGGCTCTAGGTATGTTTGCATCAGTCTTCGGAGTCTCTCCACTATCGACCTGGAGGTATGGCAGACCCCAACTCCGGCATTAGAGAAATCAGAGAATGGCTTCCTTCAGCCCCCTCCAGCATCTTTGGCCAGTGGCTTTCCATCTGTGGCCTCCCTACTGAGCTCTGGCAATGCTTCACCAGCATCGCTGCAGTCTTCGACACTTGACCGGGAGACGGAGCTTTAGCACCGATTGGACAAAGCTTGAATTCTCATTAACCCCCATAGCATCTGCTACGGCCAGCATTTCCTCTGCATTGCCATTGACAATGCCCGGTTTTGGATCAATGTTACCTTTGCGGACATGGTGGACTTCCGGCAGTATGTTGATCTATGCAGATCCGGCGATTCAACTCAATGTCAGCTGAGCCCAAACTTTGACTCAATCCTGCTGAGTCACAACTCCAACCCAGACATGGTGGACCCCTGGCGAGTGAATTTTGTCCCAACCCATGTCTCGCAAATCCCACCTCCCAATTTCAAATCCCCTTTGCAATAGCCACCTACTTCCCCTGCAATACAACCAGAACTGCCATCTCCCCTGACACCATGACAAAGCAAACCATGCTTTGTCAGCCTCCCCCCTCCTATGATGACTTAAATGCCCTCCCGTCCATAGAGAAAGACAACCAAATGCACGGTCAACCATCTCCCAATCAATTGCCTAATCAATACCAACCTGCCAACCTATCCCATCTTCCCACCCATCTGAACTTGGATTTATTTCCAACTATAATTACGAACTCCCCCGAACACACGCCGACAACCTTTTCTCGTATTATGAATACCCCCCTTCCATCCCCACCCCGACAGTGTGTTGAACAGCAATACCCCTCTGATTCTGAATTGAACTTTGAAATCACTACCGACATCCACAACCTCCACAACACCAGCAAAATTTATCGCCTTCCATCATTGCCACCTACTAGTGGCGAAACCGTGGTCAACCCAACAACTCTTACAGGGTGAACCTAGTACTCAGACTCTTTACCCCAGAGACCCAGTCACTAGATGCTATATCTTCCCTGAGCCCAACGAGCATGCCCAGACCTTTATCGAGGCTCTCCAATCAGAGAAACACAAGTTTGACTAGGAAACATGGGCCAAAATGATGGAGTTGGCCAAAATTATGCGAGTCGTCTATTCTGGTCCTCTACTTGGTTATCAACCACCTTTGGAAGTTCAAAAGAAGCACGGAAAATGATAATCATCTCTTGGAACGTGTGTGGAATTGGCTCTGCCAGATGTTGGGCACACATAAGAAATTTTCTGTCTTCTTCTAAAGAAAATCTTGACATCCTTTAGGAGTCAAAGGTCTCATCATCGTCCTCAGCTATCGTTCGAGACATCTGTCCTTCTCGGGACTTTGATTGACTGAAGCTTGATGCTGTTGGCATTTCAGGTGGCATCCTCCTTATTTCGGACACGCGGATCATTAAGGTTTTTGACAACATCTTTGGAACCTACTCTATCGGTATCAAGATTCATGATAGAAATACTTGGAGCATTTGGTGCCTTGTTGGTGTATATGGTTTGACAAGATATCATGATCGACAACTATTCTGGGATGACCTCCTTACTATGTGCGAACACTGGCAGGTCCTCCTCCTTGCGGGAGACTTTAATGCCACTCGGTATTGCCATGAAAAACACCCCCAACTAGCTGAATTACAACCTCAATGCAGCAGTTTGCAGACTTCGTTGGAGCCTGCGATTTGGATGAGATAACCCTCTCTGGGAAGTCTTTCACATGGTCTAACGGTCGTCAACCACCAATTCTATCTAAATTGGACCGCTTTTAGTCAATGAGGACTGGTTGTGGCTTTTGATAATGTGACCGGTAGAGTTCTCAGGTGCACTGTCTCTGATCAGTGGCCCATCTTGCTTGACACTCATTTCGGATGCTGGGGTCTCTCACAATTTCGGTTTGACAATTCTTGGCTCAACGATAGCAGCTTCATTTCGGTTGTTTTGAATGGCTAGAATGGTCTTGATGTTCATGAACCAAGAGGTTGGCCTCTCCCTCAAAAACTTAAGTTGCTCAAACAACACCTCAAATCCTGGTCCTTGGGGTGCTGGTCTCAACAGTTGGATGAAAAGAACTTCTTCTCAATCAGCTTGCTATCCTGGATGCTACTGAAGAAACCAGGTGTCTCTCTTCCAATGAATTAGTTCAACGTTTTTCCATTCAAAATCAACTCCAAATTTTCGCTCATAATGAACTCATCCTTTGGAAACAGCAAGCTCGCTTTAAGTGGCTCTTAGAGGGCAATGCGAACACAATTTTTTTCCATGTTGTGGCCTCTACTAGGGGTCGTGCCAATCGAATTACCTCGCTGTGTGTTAATGGCGAGGTAACCTCCGATCGACCCTCCATTACTAACTCGTTGGTGAGTGTTTTTTTGCAGATCTTTATACGGAAACTTGGCCCTCAAGACCTTTCCTTTAGAATTTTCACCTTGCTGGAATCACAAATTCCGGCTGCTGCTGCCAGCTTGATTGAGCT
The DNA here is from genome assembly GCF_029961685.1 of Aristolochia californica. NCBI lineage: Eukaryota > Viridiplantae > Streptophyta > Magnoliopsida > Piperales > Aristolochiaceae > Aristolochia > Aristolochia californica. Next base: position 34,924,139 of record NW_027182279.1, on the reverse strand, counting down.
ACCCTTCTCTGCACACGAGATTGAAAAGGCCACCCTTGGCCTCCCTTATGGCCGAGCTCCTAGACCAGATGGTTATAATGAAGTTTTATCGATGCTGTTGGCCTATCATTCAAGAGGACGTTATGGCCATGGTTCAAGACTTCTATCACCGAGGCATAACATATTGAAGCATCTGGGCTTCTTTCATTGTCCTCGTCCCCAAGAAAACCAATGTTGAGCAATCCTCGGATTTCTACCCAATCGGTCTCACCACGAGCACTTACAAGATCTTCACTAGACTCCTTGCCGTCTGGTTCAAAGCTGTCCTGCCCTTGGTCATCCATCATGGCAATGCACCCTCATTAAAGGCCGAAATATCCTTGATTCTGCAATGTCGAGCCATGAGCTTCTACACAACTTAAAGACAATGAAACTCCCTCGTTTTGTGCTTAAATTGGACTTTGAAAAGACTTTCGATAGGGTTAACTGGAGGCTTCTTGACAACCTTTTCACCAAAATGGGTTTTGGCAAAAAATAGTGCTTTTGGATCAACAGCTGTACATCCTCCGCCTCATATTCCCTTCTCATAAACAACACTGTATATGGTTTCTTCAAGGGGTCTCGTGGCATTTGGCAAGGCGACCCCCTATCTCCTTTGCTTTTCAATGTCATTGCTGAGTATCTCTCTTCTTTGGTTTACTCGGCCAAAGAGAAGGGATGGCTGCTACCAACTGCTGATCATGCTGATTTTGACGTCCCAATTCTTCAGTTCACTGATGACACAATTTGTGTTGGTGTTGGTACTATGGACCAGGTCAAAAAACTCCGAGCCCTTCTCGGATTATTAGAGATCTCTTCGGGTCAGCTGATTAACTGGCGGAAAACAACCCTCTTTGGACATCACATTGACTCAGAGACTTTGATGCTTATGGCTGATTTTTTGGGATGTTCTTTGGGTAGCACTCCATCAACCTACCTCGGTCTCCCTCTCTTTGATAGCAAACCAAGTGCTAATCTCTGGTCACCTCTGATTGAGAAGTTCAATCATCGACTGGCTACTTGGCGTGTCAAGCTTCTCTCCACCGCAGGCAGACTCTCTTGAAATCTTGTTTTGCTCGCCACCCAAACTACTATCTCTCCTTTATGCGATGCCCAACCTCCATAAGCAAAAGAATTGATACCATCAGAAAGCGCTTTCTTTGGCAAGGATTAGAGGACTTCTTTCGATATCATCTTGTCAATTGGAAGCATGTTTGCCTCCCCTGACTATTAGGTGGACTTAGCGGCCTCCCCACTAAAGAAATGAATCAAGCTTTACTCCTCAAGTGGATATGGAACTTCAATGCCCAGCGTGGTTTTTAAGTTGTAGTGTCCAAGTCTTTGGTGGATTGAAGGGGGGAGACACCGACGCCTATCCCCCACATGGAAAACCATCCTCCCCCTACTTCTGCTATTCAAAAGAGCCACATCTTTCTTTGCTGGTAATGGTCAGAGACTCCTTTTCTAGTGGGATGCTTGGTGTTATAATCGCCCCCTTATTGACGTATTCGGTTCTCTACTTGTCATCTCTTCACGTCAAGACGCCCTTATTGTGGATGTATGGTGCAACCAATCCTGGGATTTTCACTTTAGACAGAGTCTTCGTGAAGATGAGACCAATGATCTTTGCGCTCCCCTATCTACTATTGAGCCTATGGTGATCCGGGGCCACATACCAGACAGAATGATCTGGAAACTGAACAAGAATGGCCTCTTTTTGGTGGCCTTTGCGTATAATCATATCAGAGGTCGTACGGCTAACCCCTCCGAGCATGACACGGCTGTAGCTTGGAAACTATCTGCCCCAAACAAAATTAACTTCTTCATATGGACAACCATCAGAGAGAAGATACTTACATCCCTCCAATCCCTCATTGTTTGGGATGGTCCCCCCCTTGAGGTAATTGTTTCTTTCTAATAAAAATTTCAGCAACATTTACAAAAAAAAAAAAAAAAAAAAAGTTTGATCAGGGTTTTCATAACAACTATTGCATTTGTGGTGCAAGTATGCTTCATGGATAACAATCACTTTAGTAGTGGGTAGCTCCTCAGAATGGGGGAATTGTTCTTTCATCTAATCTTATGTGTCCTACATGGTGCTAAAGATTTTTAGGTATCTTGGACCTATGACCATGGGATATATAGCAGAAAACATTTGATTTTTATGTATATTAGAATTTTTCATGCATTCTGGAAATTTTTATTTTTATTTTTATTTTATTGTTTTATTTTTATTTTTTGTGTCATAATGTTACAGATACACTTCTATCGGAAGCACATATGATACAGTCCCAAATGCCTTATTATGTATCGGTGATTCATCCAATATCAACGAAAAATTTAGACCTGCATATCTACTTGTAGATGGAAGACTAGAGAGAGCAGGAAGGGCTAAAAGAACTGCTCCTCCAACATCTATAGGTGATAATTTTGTTGGCAATGGCCTGAAGAGCATGGAATCATGTCATAGTGGCACACTAAAGGCAGCAATAATTGCAGTTGGTGATGAAATTCTGTAAGTCCCTGTTTTTTAGTTACATGGTTCATAATACTTTCTGAGCTTTTTATTGGCTAATTTGACAGATTAGATGTTTTTTAGGTTCATATTTGTAAACTCACTTCATGGAACCAAATAGTTGTTCAAAGAGTAAAAGATGAAGAAGTGGTTGAGAAACACACAAGAGGGGGAGAACCACTTCCTTCTTGCCATCAGCACCTTGTTGTTGGAGACTCTCTTCCCGTTGTTGATTGATTTTCTTTGGGATTTTGTATTTTTCTGCTCTTGTATTTTGGTTGTTTGGCTGTTGTATTTTTGTTTTCATTTTTGTTTTCTTTCATTTTTGTGCTTTTTTAACCCTTTGGGGTCCTCTCTCTTTATAAAATTTCTCAATTCATCAAAATGAAAAATTCTAATCATTATGATTGAGGGAAAGAAAAGAGGAGACTGCTTGGCCTGCCTTATATCTATGATCACAACATATGTGCAAAATAACAAATGTCCCATTTTGTTTATGTGAAATTGGAGATTTGGAAAGAGAATGAAATCATGCAAACTTGGGAGAGAAGACCCAACTATCGTTATCTCATAAGAGCTTGAGATTAAGGTCTCAAACATTGACCCCTCTCTCTAATTACATTGGTTATAGTCAAAAGATTTTAATGCCCCTTGTTGAAGAGAAGATATGGAAGACTCTTACACGACTCTCATAGTAAGACGTCTCATAGAGCTAAAATTAATATGGTGGAGTCTTACAGGAGTCTCACAAAAGGAGGTCTCACAGAAGAGTCTTAGTTTAAAGGTGTTTTAGTTATGTTACTCTTCTATTTATGTTGAGTTGTTTAATTATGCTAGGACTTATTTTTAAGTGTTAGACTTTGGGTGTAATTGGGACAAGGGTACTTTAATTATAATTGGACTCTATTTTTTATTTATTTTTGTTGAAATAAGGTGTGAATATATTGCAAGTAGAAGAGAGAACACATACTTGACTAAGGAAGGCCTTCCTCCACAACAAGTTGTTGAATGGAAACGCCTAATTTAGCCTGATTATCAGCTAAGTGAGTAGCAAATCTAGGAATAAATTTCCATTTACAAGACAACTGGGAAATTAAAGTACATATATCCTCAAATAATTCCCAATGCCGCCAAGGAGGTTTTAAAGAATTCATACACCAATTGATATCAACCTTTGAATCTCCTTCAACAGAAAGAGGGCCCACCAGTTTTTGGTTAAAGAGTTTTAAACTATAATTGGACTCTATTACTTTCCTCTATTATAAATAGGGGCTCATGTACTCAGATTACAACAAGTCAATGAAGTTTTTCTCTTTTCCATAAATTCAACATGGTATCAGAGTAGATTCTGTGAGTTGACTTAGTCAACCCACAAAGATAATGTGATCCTTTTCTGATCTATCATCTCTAGTACTTTACGTTCGTATTCTATTTTTTTTTCTCTTTTCAAGTCTACTACTCGTTATTTTTTTGGCTTTCGTACCTCCATACTGAGCTTTTCATATTGCATATTATATATTGATGGAAAGCTATTCGAGTCTACTTTCCTACGCAAAACGAATTTTGGTAATCAAAGTTTTCTACAAAGAGAAATCGATATTTGAAGCAACAAAGGTTAGACAGCAAGAGAAGTTTGAGTAGCAGCAGAAATTTTTTACTTTCGAGCTGTCTTATACTATCAAGAATGAGACTTTACAAGGAAAATTATATATCCAAAAAAAGATCTATAAGTCTATTTTCTTACTTATTACACAAATTCTCAATCTAAGTTTTCTATAGGGAGATATAGATACTGGAAGAGTCAATGGTCATGCTGGCCATAGAAGAAAGAGTACTCAGTTCGGTCAGATTACAAATTCTCCAAATATATCAGCTTCTTTATCTCAAAAGAAGTATATTTTATGAAGTGAAATTATACTTGGATGAAAGATATTTAAGTCTAGTTTCAGAAGGAGAAAATTTCATATCAATCTGATCTATATTTAAGGGAGATATTCGCATTGTAATCGGCAAAAGTCAATATACTAAATGAAGAGAATCAAGAGGTCATAAAAGATTCAAGAACGAATATTTTTATATTAATTTAGATATCAAATTAACGATATTTGAGTCTAGTTTCCTGATCAACAAACCGTTTGTGATTTTGTGCTATATTTTTGGAGATATTGATATTAGAAATATCAAAGGTCAGTTCTGCCGAAAATCTTTAATTTTTCCTATTTTCTCTCCTATTATCTCTCCAAGCATTGATGTGATTTGAGTTTCCTTTTTCTCCTAAAATCTGAGTTTTTTAGCCAAATTTGTCTTTTAATTAGAGAGTTTTGGTCCAAATTAATCACTCCATGATGTACTCATTCAGGATATGCAATATCTTGCATCAATGTTGTTTTCAAGTTTTGTGTTTTTGTTATTTGGTTGTGTATCTTCAGTATAGTTAACTCAAAAAAATTGTGATCACCCCAAAAAATTTATACTTGGTCAAGTTTATTAAGTTCTATCGTTATAGTCTCCCCTAGTTTTCCCAAAAAAAAAAAAAGGTCACTTTGGAAGTATGAGTGTTGCATAGTCGCCTCCTTCTGGTTAAAATTATTTTCCTCAAATATTTCTTTAGTTTATCATCTTGCACTTCAAAGCAATGCCTAGACCCACTACCTAAAAAGTATAGGAGTGTACCCAACATCCAGCTTGAGTAAGTCTTTTCTTCACCCAAGAGGTGATTTGTGTTAGAGTCCCTTAAAAAGTGAGTAGTCTCTTTTTTAAGTCCTAAAGTTGGCCTCGTTTTCCGCCTTTAAAATTGAGCGGAGTGTGTTTCTGATTTTGACCGTTTTGATTGGTGTATGGAGCTTTGTCGTACGGCTAGGAGTGATTTTTTTCTCCTATATTGTGTTTTGTCCAAATTGGGTATCCTTGTCCTTTCTATCCCCAACTTGAGGGGGAGAAGTAGAAGAAGTACAAGAAAGAGGTATTTTGTTCCATATATTGTGGCAATTTTTATGTGACCAAAATATTCAAGAAAGAGGGAGCACAAAAGATGAAGTTTTTACGTCTATGAAGAATTTTTTGCCGCAAGGAAAATTGAAGACCAAGAATCCTTTTCATTGCAAGCTGAAGTTATAAACTTGAGTTTGAGGGGGAGTGTTGAAGAGAAGAAATAGAATGCTCTTACATGACTCTCACAGTAAGAAGTCTCACAAAACCAAAATTAATATGATGGAGTTGTTTAATATAAGAGTTTCACAGAAGAAGGTCTCACAGAAGAGTCTCAGTGTAAAAGTATTTTAGTTATTTTAGTATTTATGTTGAGTTGTTTAATTATGCTAGGATTTATCTTTAAGTGTTAGACTTTGGGTGCAATTGGGACAATGGTACTTTAATTGTAATTGGACTCTATTACTTTCCTCTATTATAAATAGGGGCTCATGTACTAATATTACAACAAGTCAATGGAGTTTTTATCTTTTTCAGAAATTCAACACCCGTCATCTGCCACTACAAACCAGTAACTTAGAAACAAATTGACTAATCTACCCTTAGCTCCTTTTTAAAATATTTGACTAATTACAATTTTTCCCCTCTTCTGCATGTCTCTCAACACTCCCCCTCAAACTAGTGCATCAATATCATACATACCCAGCTTGTTATACATACCAATGAATTCATTCCTTTGTGAATAAATCTATGAGTTGTTCAGACGATCACAAATCTTGCCTAACGTAATAGATTCTATAATGAAATGACAATCCATTTTTGTATGCTTTGTTTGCTTGTGGAAAACATGATTACTAGTATAGCAACTTGACAAAACATCTTCATTGGCTCCTTAACAAAACCAAATTCAGCCATGAGTGTCTTTAAAACATGCACATCAACTCAACAACATTATATGCCATGACTGGGTACTTTGCTTTTGCACTTGGTCTAGCTACTATATTTTTCCTTGTATTAGATCTACTGAAGGGCAATATCGTTATTTTTCACTTACTACAAAGTCCAACAGCTACACTATCTTGTTCTGTGTGTTTAATTTTATCTCCAAATCCAGCTCCCCGGAAAGCACTGCCTCTTGCGCAGTGGGTATGATTTCTAGTTGGCTACACACTAGGAAGGAATTTGCCTCTCAGGAAGGTATGTCCCTTCGCCGGAATTGGAGTCTGTTGGCTCATATGGCAGGTCCCAGAAGATGCCGGCCATGGCAGTTTGGGAACCTCCCCCTAGTGACTACATGAAACTAAACTTCGACAAAAGTGCTTTGGGATGTCCCGGACCGGCGGGTGCGAGAGAAGTTTTCAGGAATTGCAGAGGAGAGATCATTCTCTCATATGCGGCGCCAGTTGGTATTGTCGACTCCAACACTACTGAAGTGAGTACCCTCCGCTATGGGCTGCAAAATTTCAAAGACCGATTCCACAGGAAGCTGCTAATTGAATGGGATTCCAAAGTTATCATCAGTTGGTGCTCCAACTCAAGCTCCCCCCCTGACTCCAATGGCCAATCATTTCTTGTATTGTTGACATTGTGTCCACAATTTATTGTACATGAAATCACATTCCTAGATCTACCAACTGCTTGGCTGATAGGGTAGCTAAATTTGGAACCTCCCAGCAATCTCTTATTGTTTGGGACGGTTTCTGCTTTTTTGAGCCTATTAATATAACTCAACATCAAAGCTGGACCGATTCTTAGCCAGCAATGATTGGCTTCAGCTCTACAGCAATGTCTCTAGGAAAGTGCTCAATCGAGCCCACCCTCATTTCAGATTCAGCAATAATTGGATGGCGGACCCCTCTTTTGATCTCTCTCTCCAATCCTTCTGGGAGAATATGACTGTTGCTGGCCCAAGCGGGTGGACCTTCCCAATCAAGCTCAAGATATTGAAACCGCTGCTGCGGTCCTGGGCCTCAGAAAAGAAGGCCTCTTCCTCGGCTATGAGAGCCAATGCCCTTGCTCAGATAGCCGCTCTTGACTCTGAGGAGGAAGCTAGAGGTCTCTCTTCTCCGGAAGTCTCTTAGAGGTATGCCCTTCAAGGGCAATTGTAGTCCTTCGCCGACAGCGAGTTAGTGCACTGGAAGCAACATGCAAGATTCAAATGGCTCTCTGATGGGGATGCTAATACTAAATTCTTCCATGCAGTCACCTCTGCACGAAGAAGGGCCAACCGCATTGCCATGCTCAGCGTCAACGGTGAGACCACCTCGGACCGAGCCCTTGTTTCTAACTCACTGCTGAATTTTTTTGTAGATTTATACTCTGATCACCAACCAGTCCGCCCCTTCTTCCAAAGGGTTAACCTCCAGGTTATTCCATCAGCTGCAGCTAGTCTCATTGAGCTCCCCTTCTCTAGTCGGGATTTTGACATTACAGCCCTTAGTCTTCCTCTAGATTGAGCTCCGGGCCCGGATGGATTCAACGGGGAATTTTATCGCCGTTGCTGACCCTTCATCTGAGATGACATTTCCGGCATTGCCCGCTCCTTTTATCAGCATGGCATCAGATATAGGAGTATTGGAACCTCTTTCATCGCCCTCATCCCTAAAAAAGATGGGGCAAAACTCCCTTCTGACTTTCAGCTGATCAATCTCACCACCAGTGCATATAAGGTGATTGCGCGCCTCCTTGCTAGTCGACTCAGGGCAGTCCTTTCTATTAACATTCACCATGACCAGGTTGCTTTTATTAGAGAAGAAACATTCTTGATTCAGCCATGGCATGTCATGAACTTAGTCATCATTTCAAGGTCCGCAAGCTCCCTAGATTCATCCTCAAGCTTGACTTTGAAAAGGCATTTGATAGAGTTAACTGGACGTTTCTGGACACCCTCCTGGGGAAGATGGGATTCGGGGAAAAATGGCGCTTCCGGATCCAAAGATCTATCTCCTCTGCAAGCTACTCCGTCCTTTTCAACGGAACATTTTGTGGGTATTTTAAGGGAACCAGGGGAATCAGACAAGGAGACCCCCTGTACCCCTTGCTCTTCAACGTGGTAGTAGAATATCTATCCTCCTTGATCTACTCGACCAAAAACATGAGATGAATCCTCCTCACAAAAGATTGCACAACCTTTGATATTCTGATTCTCTAGTTTGCGGATGATACTATTTGCTTCGGGGTTGGTACTATGGATCAGATAAAAAAATTGCGTGCCGTTCTGGGATTATTTGAATTGGCTTCCGGTCAGAACATAAACTGGGGAAAAACAACTTTTCTTGGCTACCGCATTGATCCAACTGGGCTTCAGGATATGGTAGACTACTTGGGATGCTTTTGTGGGAAATATGCCAGCTACATATCTTGGGCTCTCACTTTTTGATTCTCGGCCTTCGGCGTCACTATGGTCCCCCCTCATTGAGAAATTTGAAAAGAGGCTAGCCACTTGGAGGGGTAAACTCTTATCAACAGCGGGGCGTCTCACTCTCCTCAAGTCTTGTCTGACTGGGCTACCAAATTATCTGTTATCATTCATGCACTGTCCGGCCTCCGTTTGCTCCAAAATTGATGCCATCCGTCGGCGATATCTATGGAGAGGTTCAGAAGATACCTTCAGATACCATTTGGTTAGTTGGAAGGATATTTGCATGCCTCATAATAGGGAAAGATTGGGCATCCGGTCTACAAGAGAAATGAATAAAGCTCTTATACTCAAATGGATTTGGAATTTCAACAAGAAACATAACAGTTTATGGAGGAATATGGTGAAATTCTACCTTCAGTTTTCGGGTGCCTGGTGGAGAGAGGGTGGCGCCGCTCGCCTCCTATTCCCAATATAGAAATCAATTTTCAAGCTCTTTCCAGTATTCAGAGATGCTACCTCGTTTCATACGGGTAATGGAAGGACCCTTCTCTTCTGGTTGGATGAATGGTGTGGCCTCCTATCCCTCTCGGAGAACTTCTTAGGGCTGCATAGGGTGGCTGGCGACCTCTCTTGCTCTATGGCTGATTCATAGAGTGATCAGTCGTGGAGTCTCCCATTCCGTCGGGGATTAAATGATGAGGAATCGTTGGCTTTTTGCTCTCTCCTTACCAGACTCAACAGTACTATTATACGGGAGCACTCAGTTGATAAGCTGATTTGGAAGCCTAGCAATAATGGCCAATTCACTGTTACTTTTGCTTACTCTCATATCAGAAAGCAAGACTACAGTATTCATGAGCACAAGGTGAATCTGGCTTGGAAACTCACAGCTTCAAGCAAAATCAAATTTTTTGTTTGGTTGGCCATCAGATAACAGATTCTTACTTCGGACAACCTTCATAGAAGAGGCTTCGCCTCCCCCGATCTTTCTTGTCCCCTTTGTGGTGAGTGCGAAGAAATAGTCCAACATGTCCTCTTACAATGTGGATTTTTGTGGCAAATTTGGATGAAGATTTTTTAGAAAATTGAGCTCCATGTGGGGCTACATCAAGACCTCTTTGGCACATTTGAGATGGTTCGAGGGATTCTCCTTCCTCGGCTGGGCAAGTTAATACTTTTGGCCTGTCTTGCGCATGTTCCATGGTGCATTTGGCTCAAGTGGAACAACCGGAGATTCAACTCCAAAGCTAGCACCCTGGACAACACGGGTTCTCATGTCGTTGGCCTCATCTCGAGCTGGCTTCATAAAAGGAAGGGCTTTGCCACTCTATGGTTTCCCTACGGGAAAATTGGAATTTGATTGCTCATATGTCTGGCCCCAGCAGAACTCTGAGTATGGCCATCTGGGATCCTCCCCCTTTCGACTGCATTAAGCTGAATTTTGATGGTAGTGCTATTGGATGTCCTGGGCCGGGTGGAGCAAGTGGTGTGTTCAGAGATCACAATGGAGACCCTATTCTTTCTTATGCTGGTCCGGTGGGCATTGCTGATTCTAATACTGCTGAAGTTCGTGCTCTACTGTTCGACCTCCAAATCTTCAGGGATCGTCTCCATGGCAAGTTAATCATTAAAGGCAACTCGAAGACGGTTATTAGTTGGTGTTCCAAAGACAACTTCACCCTTGGCGCCATTGGTCCTCACTAGTAGTATTGCTGACATTGTATCTTCTACTCATTGTAATTGGAATCTCATTCCTAGATCAACCAACTCTTTGGCTGATAAATTGGTAAAATTCGGAACTTCCCAGCAATCTCTCACTGTTTGGGAAGGTTTCCCTCCTTTGTAAATTTCTCTTTTGAACTTTTGTCTTAATAAAAATCAGCATCATTTAAAAAAAATAAAAAATAGACCCAAAGATTTTACTATCATAGAAGTAAAAAAAGAATTTGGAGTTACCTGTCATGTGTGCTGACGTGCCAGAATCAATGACCCAAGATTGAGGAGATGACACATTATAAGCTCTATAAGATCTACCTTTCAAAGCTAGGGTAGCACTTGAGAAGTGAAGGCTATGGTTTGAATACTCCTAGATTGCACTAATTGCTGAAATATTATGGCCAATCAGGTCTCCTTCACACCTTTTCCACCAAAAAAAAAAAGTCATCTCTACTTACTATCTTCAAGGTCGAGACCTGACTGTCCTGATTGGGTTTTCCACCATTACTTGCCACTTGGTTTGCCTCTAGTTTACCAAATTTGTCCGAACACTTCTTGGATACGTGATTGGTCATTCCAAAGTGAAAGCTGGAAACTCTTTCACCATGACCTTGATCACGGCCTCCTCCTTGATTTCGGCCTGATCTCGTTAGCTTCCATCATGCCCTCTGCCTATTAGGTCATTATAGAGATTTAAGGCAGCCGAGCTATCATTCTTTGGTAAGGAACCAGTGGGAGATAGCTTTGAAGATTCTGCTCTCATGAGACTATCACATATCTATTCAAACGTCTATGAAGAACAATAAGCCAATAATTGTCTTTGGACCATCAAATTCTGGTCTAACACCTCCCATAAGCTCCATCTTACAATTTTTTTCTGTGCAGTTTTTTTTTTATCAAGAACCAGTGGATAATACAAAAGAAGCTCCTTCAACCAGTGGTTAATACAAAAGAAGCCCCTGCCATACACACCCTGTTTCACCAATATACTCAGTAAAAGACTTGTCTTCTTTCTGCAAGGTAGAAGGCCTTGAGATACAAATCATAAACCTTAGATATATTCACATTTTTAGAATCCAGATCCCTTTTGCTGTTTTGTTGAAGACCACTTGGTCTAAAATATGAGACTCCACACTATTAAATAGCTACGACATGATTGTGTAATTATTGGTCTCCTATTCTTCGGTTTTAGGGTTTGGTGCATCTTGGTTTATGTACTTGAGCTTCTTTTTCGACCGTAAGAAAACCTTCACTGCTTTAGCCCACACCACATAATTACTTAAGAGTTTTGCTTCACAGAAGAAAGCTATGTAATGTTTTGTTCTTTCTCATCACCTTTGGCTGGCTTGACATCATGCTGATCAGCCATTCTTTAGCGTGGCAGAAATTTTCGCACCAAACAAGTGAAAGCAGCTAACACAGCCACTAAGAACAGGTTAATCTGCACAAATAACTGAGAATCAGATCCTCACAAGAGTAGTCTGCGCAGATATGCCAAATACTGAAATTGGGAGACACAACTCCAATTCAGACACATGATAAACACCATAACACCATTTCCAGCAACAACCACTTGTAAACAATGAATAAAACCATCAGGAACTATCCAAAAGTACTTGTGTCGGCAGTAGTCACTTTTAATCAAATGAGAAATTATCAAAACCCTGCAGTACAGATTGTGCGCAGACAGGAACAGCACTAATAACCCTCTCAACTCCTTAAATCTTTCATAGAGAGGGTTGGCAGTAGGATATAACCATCTAATGATGGATAAGATACTGAGTCTATCACCCAAGGGTGATAGGACAGGAAAAAGTGAATCTTGAAGGTCTGCGACAGAACCCTTATTTGTTATGGCAGATGAACTAGAGAGGAGAAAAAGAGAGAAAAAAAGTTTCTTTCTCCGGAGCTCTGATACCATGTGAAATTGGAGATTGGAGAAGACAATGAAGTCATGCAAAGTTGTGAGAGAAGGCCCCACTATCATTATCTCATATGATGAGATTAGGTTCTTAAACATTGAACCCTCTTTCTAATTACACTGGTTACAGTCAAAAGGCTTTAATGCCCCTCATCTACCACTACAAACCAGAAACTTAGAAACAGACTGACTAATTTACTCCAGCTTATAATATTTAACTAGTTACAATTTTGCCCCTCTTCTTCATGTCTTTCTACAGTAGAGTATCCAATATTCTAAACAAGTTGGATAAATAGAGAATTTAGAAAGTATTTCATTCTAGGAGGACACTACTTGACATAATATAGAAACTACTGAATATGACAAATTTGTCTTTGAATGATGACAGTCATGAAGATGTAACCATTCTATCCTTAGTCTTTATTCCAAGTTTGAATCCACATACAGAAAACAACTGGAGAGATAATTCTATCTCCTAACATCAGATGGCTGAGATGTCAGGTTGTTGGAATCCATTTTCTATCACATATTATGCTTTAAGATCTGGCATATATTTTGTGTTAGATTTATCTTTTTAACAAGTCATGGGAGTATATTCTCTCTTTTGGCTTATGCTTTTTCCTTCTTCATCACATTGATTATTTGTGTAATTTAAGCTTTTCTCTCCTTTTGTATGCCAGACTTGGTGCAGTCGAGGAACATTTGTCATCTTCTTTATGTAGAAAGCTCCAAGCTATAGGTTGGGCCATCACACATATTGCCGTAGTCCAGAATGATGTGAGTAAGCTACTTGTACTTTAACATTAAGATTGGAGCTTGAAGTTATTCTGGATTGACAGGATTTATTTAAAGATAATTTAGTCATGGACCTTGGTTAGAATATAATATTTTGAACCAAAAAAGAAGAAGAAAATATCAGACTAGTATGTGAACTGTCGAGTTACCAGAATTGATATTATCCACTACATGAGTAGTGGTTACTAGGTTGTCTTGCATGCTACTAGGTAAATTTTTAATGCAAAAATTGGAAATAGGGATGATCTTACAGGAATATATGAAAACAAGAACTTGGTGTATTCTAGTTAGCTTCTAGACAAAATATTAATTGGAAGAAAACCACCCTTCTTGGATATCACATTGATTCCACACTACTCCGTTGTATGGCTGATTACTTGGGGTGTGCGTTAGAGAACATGCCAGCTACATATTTGGGTTTCCCCCTATTTGACTCTCGCCTTCGGTGACGCTTTGATCCCCCCTTATTGAGCAGTTCGAGAAGAGATTGGCCACTTGGAGGGGTAAACTTCTATCCTCAACAGGTCGACTCACCCTTCTTACGTCCTGCTTGGCAAGGCTGCCAAATTACCTCTTGTCCTTCATGCAGTGTCCGGCTTCGGTTTGCTCCAAGATTGATGTCATTCGTCTCTCTGGAGAGGCTCCGAAGACACCTTCAGATATCATCTGGTTAGTTGGAAGGAGATTTGCTTACCTTGTAATAGGGGTGGTTTAGGCATCCGGCCTACGAAGGATATGAACAACGCCCTTTTGATTAAATGGATTTGGAATCTCAATGTCAAGCACAACAACTTATGGAGAGATATGGTAAGGTTCTACCTTCAGTTTTCTGGGATTGGTGGAGAGAGGGTGGAGCCACCCATCACTTATCCCTGATTTGGAAATCAGTATACAAGTTGCTCCCCACCTTCAGAGCTGCTATCACTTTCTACACAGGGAATGGGAGGACTCTCCTCTTTTGGTCAGATGAGTGGTGCAGCCCTTGCTCCCTCTTGGAGGACTTCCCAAGGCTTTCCAGGGTTACTAGGGACCTTACTTGCTTGGTAGCAGACTCATCGAGTAATCAGTCATGGAGTCTTCCATTCCGTCGAGTGTTGAATGATGAGGAAGCCCTGGAGTTTTGCTCTCTTCTATCTAGTCACACCAGTATCACTATTCGAGAGCAAGAACCTGATAAACTGATATGGAAGCCTAGCATCAATGGTATATTCTCTATGACCTTAGCTTATTCTCACATCAGAGATCATGATCCCAGTTTGCCTGAGCATAAGGCAAACCTAGCCTTGAAGCTCTCTGTGCCTAGCAAGATCAAATTCTTCATATGGACAGCCATTAGAGAGCAGATCCTCGCTTCAGACAACCTCCACAAGAAAGGTTTCACCGCACTTGCCCTCTCTATGGCGTGTGTGAGGAATCCGTCCAGCATGTTAATCTGGATGGTGATTTTTCAGAAGGTTGGTATTCAAGTGGGGCTTCATCAGGACCTTTTTGGCATTTTGCCAAATGGTGTTGGGGGTTCGCCTACCTAGAATGGGTAAGTTGCTCATCTTAGCTTGCCTTGCTCATCTTCTGTGGTGCCTGTGGCTAGAGCGTAATAACCGGAGATTCAACTCCAAATCCAGCACCCCAGATAGCACTGCCGCTTATGCAGGGGGCATGATTTCTAGTTGGTTGCACACTAGGAAGGAACTTGCCTATCTGGTAGGTATATCCCTTCACGGGAATTGGAGTCTACTAGCTCATATGGCGGGTTCCCACAAGATACCGGTCATGGCTGTATGGGAACCTCCCCCTAGCGACTGCATCAAACTTAACTTAGACAGAAGTGCCTTGGGATATCCCAGGCCAGTGGGTGCAGGAGATGTCTTCAGGGACAATAGTGGAGAGATCATTCTCTCTTATGTGGGGCCGGTTGGTATTGCTGACTCCAACATTGCTGAAGTGAGTGCCCTCCATTATGGGCTGCAAATATTAGCTAAATTTGGAACCTCCTAGCAATCTCTCATTGTTTGGGAAGGTTTTCTGCCCCTGTAATCTTGCTCTTTTGAGCCTTTTAATATAATTCAGCATCATTTTAAAAAAATAAAAATTCCCTTTGCATGAACATTTTCATGTTGGATCTTGATATCTATTGTAAAAGGACGAGCTGATGAGAAGCTTTGAGTTTTTCCATCTCAATGCAAAATAAGACCTGTATATATCTTTGTGAGTTGGCCTATGAGCTGGCCTAAAAAATGTTATGACAAATTCTTCTAATATGTACTATTCCATATATTACCATTTATACCTTGCATATTTGATCAATATCTGGAGAAGTAGTTCATCATGCCTGCAAATTTGGCATCAGCTACTCATTTAAAACAGCTGATGCATACATATTTTTTCTTGCTTCTGTTTGGGAAATTCTCAAATCATAGGCTTCAGATGTTGAACAATTTTTCAAATTGTTCTGCTGATGCTCTTGCCAAAAAGATTGTCTTCCTCTAATATCTCATTGTAAGAGACCCCTTCAAAAATTCACATTTTGTGATGTCACCTTCCAAAGCAGTCTATTAAAAAGGTTAAAAAATCTAAAGTTAGCAGCTGAATTTCTTCTTGAATTTTTTTCTATGTTTTATGCGCTCTAGAATGTCTGATAGAATAAATTGAAATTTTTTGCATGTAGAAACTCTGCAAACAAATTTTGTCAATCGAAATTACATTCATGTAGTGGATGGGGCCTTTGTGTCAATGTCCACATTGGGATGGTTTCTAGTGTGCAGTACTGGGTTCAAGTCTGACAGGATAAGGGTCATTATTTCAAAAGAATAAAAAACTCGTGCAAGCCATAGCTTCTTAATTAAGGCCCTAGAAAATGTCAGTTTGCCAGATATTTTGGAATCAGTAAGGCATCACAGAAGTAATGGTGTGGATTTAGTTTTATGTTATTTAGGGTTTACGGTTTATTATGCTGTGTTTGAGCCTCTATCCCAATGGCCACATTGGGGGCATTCTAAATTTTGAAGTCTTAGGGTTCAAGTCTCACAGCCGATTAGGCATTGTGTGGGTCTGACTAGTATTTACAAAAGAAGGTTCTACACAAAAGATTCATGTTAAAGTTTTCTGCTTTGGTCAACCATGCATTATTCTGTGATTTAGCTACCTTTTATATTCCATCCACTTGCTTATTTTGAATATCAAAACTTTAGGCAATTGTGCTTTATGGGTGATTTCTATTATAATGCAGATTGATGCTGTCGCTGAAGAAGTTGAACGAAGAAAGTCTGCAAATGATATGGTTTATTATTATTGCTTTTCAATTAAATGCTATCCTTACAAACTATTTTTGCTCTTTTGGATTACATTATCTGATTCTTCAGGTATTCATGTTCGGTGGGGTAGGGCCCTTGCACTCAGATGTTACTGTTGCTGGTGTTGCCAAAGCCCTTGGGGTTCGATTGGTATGTATTTTCTATGTTATCATAGAAATTTTAGGGAATGAGCAATATTTTCATCATCATCTTTTAATTATGTAGTGTCCAAGATTATCTGATGTCCAATGAAGACAACCTGCACCATTGGGAACCCTTGAACTGTAAATATACAATGTGCAGGCAGCCTTACTATTTGAAGGGTTCCAATTTGAAAATTTTATGTTCTAATATGTGATGCTTGGACTTACCTAACTATTAAATAAAATGGCTTTCCAGTGACTGCTGAGAAATTGTGTCCAACCGTGTGGAAACTCCAGTGCATGAATCCATCTGTTGTCTGTTAGGCTTTATGAATCATAACCACCTATGAAAGAACCTTTAATTTCTGGCGTCAGATTTCATACATATAACCCTAATTGTTATTCAATTGTACAATTCCTGTTATTTCCAATAGTTGATGAGCATACATGACTAATCATTGAGATCAGTTACTTAGCAGCTGCTTAAGTTTTTGAATTGCAGGCCCCTGATGAAGAATTTGAAGAGTATCTTACACATCTTATGGGTGAACAGTGCACTGGAGATAGAAATGAGGTAATATTCTGAACTGTTGAGCATACTGCTATTGTACTGAAAAGTGCTATTAGTGGGTAAAAATCCTACGTTAGAAAATCCATTGAAGGGCAATACTGTAATTTTTTAGCACAGGCAGCTGACAGACACTATCATTTTGAAGTTAAGCATCTTAGCTTTTGTTTTTTTCAGATGGCTCAGCTTGCAGAAGGTGTTACTGAATTATTGCACCACAAGATGCTGTCTGTCCCTTTGGTATGTTGGAATCCAGCCAGTTTTATACATTTCTTTCAATTATTACTTCATTTCAACAAAACTGATAAATGCAAATACACAACTTGTAACCAGTAGTTGTAATGCTCCATTTTTTTTAATGGAATTTATGTTTAAATGATAGGTAGCATTTTCTTACAAAGCTATTTCATATTGCATCTAGCTTTGTAATGAAGTAAGAAACCCTATTTATCAGACATAAATTCATACATACCACTAGAAGGTTATGAAGTTTAGTCATTTGGGCTCTGGGATCATCAATTATAATGAGCAAAAGGAGAAATACATCTCCCTAGCTTTCCTACCATTGACCAACAAAGGTATTCACGTCAGAAGTTTTTATGATGGAACCAATGGACTTTAAAACTCACACTTTAAGTTCTGTTGACATTTTCATTTGTTTACTGTAGTTACTACCTAGGACAGCATTGTGATTGACTGAGCATGCAGTGTTCCTCTCCTGTAGATTAAATGCCAGAATGTTGTAATTATTTTATGATGGGACCAATGGACTTTAAAACTCACACTTTAAGTTCCGTTGACATTTTTATTTGTTTACTGTAGTTACTACCTAGGACGGCATTGTGATTGACTGAGCATGCAGTGTTCCTCTCCTGTAGATTAAGTGCCAGAATGTTGTAATTCTTTCCGCAACAAATTTGGCTGAACTTGAGAAAGAATGGAATTGCCTCCTAGAGTTGGCGAGTTCTTCAGGGCCTCTCGTTCTTATGGCTCCCTTTATAACAAAGCATCTTAGCACAACCCTCTCTGAAGTATGCCTCTGAACTCGTTCTTATATAAATCTTCTTGAAGCATTTGTGGAATTGTTTGTTCATTTTATTTGTGGAATGTTTTGTTCGGGTGATGTTTATATAGTCTGTATCTTTTTTTATTATCACGTGTTTCAGATATTCTCTATCATTGTCAAAAGACATGATGTCTCAACCTAATTCTAATTACTGTCATTGCCAAAAATAGTAGAGAAAGTAATTAAGACTTCTTAGAGAATTAGGAATTGAAAACGAAGAGAACAGAGTTGATATCCCAGGAAGAACTGTGTTTGTTTATGATTATCCAATTTCTTTTTTAAGTTTGTATGTTTTTTCATTTCTTGCATTTTCCTTTTGTTTTCAGCTTCCTCTGTAGTGCTAGATTTTCTATTAATATTGGATTTCGCTTTACATCTCTTTCTTCCTTGAAGAAATTTTCATCATTTTGGAGAATGCAACTTATTTTTTACTGAATGGTCAGCAACGACATTACATCCTTTATCTCATCTCTACAGATCTATAACTATTCCCACCTCAAGTCACCCTTGTTTCTTTCAATAGGTCTTATCGTTTATAATATAAAAATAACAATTCTGTGAGAATATGAAATCTGTTTTAGGGGTTCTTCTTAACGTTGTGCTGTGCAGGTGAAAATCTCTCGAACTTTGTCAGAATTCTGCCTGGAATTTCCAGATCTTTACGTTGGTATGAATACCATGCTTACTGATACACTATGGAGTAAAAGACGTCTTTGCAGTACTGTAAATGTGACTTTTTCTGTGTTGTGTAGGTTGTTATCGCCAGTCTAGATCTGGGCCCCTCATTGTTAGTTTTCGGGGAAAGGTAAACTTTCATTACATTTCAAATGATATAAGAATACTTAGTGTTGATGCCGTTCAGGTCTATATTTAAGTATCTCTGCCTAGTTGAATAGATATTTTAGTTCAGGATATTACCAGGTGATGGCTTGTATTTGGTCTTACCAAATCAATGCTGAGCATCTGTACGGTTTTATTATCCCTTACTAGACAAGAAGCCCCTACTTTCCGGCTCAATACCACCTCAACTGTAAGCCATGGATAGCTGTTATCAGCCTTCTTGGTTAATTTAGGTTTATTGAATGTACATTTTCCAGCATTAAATCTATGCTCTTCCTCTATTAAGGATACCTTTATTTACTAGTATATATGCTTCTCTGCCTCATAATTTGTTGAGGCGCCGAATGTGCTTCATTTTTGCAGGATGAAGCAAGAATTGACTTAGCTAGGCAAGAACTACAGCAGAAGTTTGGATTGGAAATATCTTCTGAAGTAAATAGTGGGTGATTATACTATCTATAATTCATGCCAGACAATCACGCTCTGGGGAACAAGATCGATTCCTGATACTTCATTCAACACCTCTATGTCTGAAATATTGGTTCAGACTAGTAAACATGAAAAACAAGTAACCCTGGCTGTGGATTGAGGAAACAAAAGTAATTCATTCAGTGATCAAGTTCTTGAGCAAAATATTCCTGTCCAACCAGATGGTTGCTGCTTCACTATGTTATGAAAGCAACAGGCAGATGGGGATCATGGGTTCTCTGAAGTCTCATCTTGACCTTCTTATTAGCTTAAGGTAAGTAGGCCATAGGTATCTGACCCTTATATATGGTAAGTAAGCCATGTTTGACTCCAATATCTTAACAGTTTATTGCAATGAGCAAAATATTTGTCTAAGAAACCTGGCAAAATCTCTATTGGCATCATTTGAACCTGCTATTATTTTAAGTATCATTAAGCAGGGAGATATCTCTTATTGTGTTTTTGAAGTGGTGTTTGGTATATTCTATTGTGAAACTAAATAAATAAAATATAAATTTTCACTATGCAGTACTCTAAAAACCCCTAATTGGAGTAAAAGTAGTTAAAAAGCACATACCAGAAAAAAAAAAAAAAAAAAAGTTTGTTCCATATGAACATTATATGAAACCAGATATTGACTAATGCATGGAAAAGGCAATCAGCCTTCAACCTAGCAAGAGTGAATAAAAGATAGAACGTAAGATATTTTAATAATGTCACCTAAGTTTGTCTATGACTTTTAACAAAGTAAAGCCTTGTTCTTTACATATTATTATGAGGATACGGACAAAACATTATTGCTTCTCGTCACTTTGAGAAGACATGTATGCTGAATAATTAAAATTTTATTGAGGTGGTTTGATTTAAACTCAATTGCTTATCTTATCAATATTAATATAGTCTGGGATAAAGTACCGTCAATACAAGGGCAGACTCATCTATCTTAGATGAGTTAGACATGACTTGTATTGAACACCTTAAACTGTTCCATATTTGTGCAACTGAAATGAATTCTAAACCCTGAAAATGATTTTAAATATGTAAGATAGGTATTTGACTTATATTTAAGTCTTTGAATTGGTTTAATACATCTTTAGTTTATTGAATCATCAATTTTTAAATTCATATGAGTAATATATGTTTCAGTCCATTTTAAACTTAACCATTCTCATTTCCTATGGAAAGTTTCAACAAAACTTTAAATTGTTGATGTGAATAATATAGCATCTACCAATTCCCATGATTTTGCTGTTGCTGATAACTAACTTATGCTTGTAAGGAAGTCAGAAAAGAAAAAGAAACTAGCCTCATAATCTAGAATGGAACCATAATAAGTGGCCTTGTGACTTGATATGTACAAGCGTTGTACTAGAGTCTTATATTTCGTTTGCAGCCCCTTAATTTCGATAATGGTAAAAACAACCATTTTTATGTTATTATTGTTTGAGGGAAGTGTTTCATAAATGCCAAGATGCCCTCAAATGAGTTTTGGGCTCCCAACAGTAATATCATGCCCTACCTTATATAAACAAGTGAGGGACTTGATTTGTAAATTTTATTCATGTAACCATAGCAAAATTAAAGCTCCCAGCTAAAGTATCTCAACTAGTGAGTTCTCAAAGTAAAAGTGCTCTAATGGATAAATCCTTCTGTCTCCCTTTAGCATAGCTTCTAGAGGGCTGAAAAGTCACTTTTTGAGTTAAAAAAAAAAAAAAAAGTCTGCTTGAAAATAGGCTGGACTAAGGGACTATGTGTTGAGGGAAGAACCAGATTAAACATCTTTAATACATGGTATTGTGCTGCTTAACTAGAGTGAACGACAAAGTAGCATTTAAGTCTCCTCAGTCGCAATTGGGAAATGTGGTGCAATAGAAGGTAAACCAATAGAGGGAAAACTCATGCGAGGTGATATTATAGTCTCTGAAATGGTCAAGAATGTAGGGCTGCTCTCCTCCTGCATGTGTTAGCACTTCTCTCCTCCGAGTGCTCATGCTGCTCAGTGGCTCTTTCTTTAAACACTCTCTCAATCTCGCCAAAAGCCTCCTCTACATGTGGTCGGTAAGCTGCCTCCTCATCCACTACTATCCCTTGAAATTGGAGCTAGCAACCATGTCTCTCTATAACATACGCATCCACTGATGAAGGGAAAAATGGCTACATAAATCCTAGAAAACTAAAAATCTAAAACTAATTGTCCAAGTGCTTGGAGTATAAGCTTCTTGGCAGGAGTCTGAGGTGGTTCAATGTAGCTTCTCGTGATGCATGTTGTCCTCTGATACATATGAAATTACACTGTAAGGATGATTTAGGCCAAAACTAAGTGACTAATGATTCTTAAACATCAGATGAGATTTAAAATCATTGTTTAGAAAAAAATTCATGTCATAGTGTACCAAAACATACTTTTACTTAAGAATCAAAGTTTGGTTGGCTATCCTCTTACAAGTTTAGAGTTTTTGAGATTTTATATTTCACTAAGAGCCTAGGTCTTCAAATCTTCAAGCTTCCTAGTGGGTACTTCTTCGAGATGATTCAATCCATCATTTTGTTCGAGGACTTTTATGATGATTTGGTTGGTTCTTCCTCAAGGCAATACATCCTGAAATACTTGATTTACAATTATCATTTCACTATCTTAAGTATCTTAAGTTTTGTTATTATCAAAATCAGGAGTCAACATAGGTCTCTCTGGTGACCTTGAAGAGAAGCTGATAAGGGAGATCAAGGTTAACTAGTTCAGATGTGAAAAAGTTTAAGGGACAATGGGTCTCCAAGCACAAAAAGCAATAGTGCCCTTGGAGGTAGGTGCTTGGTTGATGAACCTAGCCCCGGTAGGGACCAGGTAGAGTGGTATGCTTTTTGTGAAGAGAGAGAGGGGAGCAGGATCCTCAATCAAGGACAAGTTGATGAAGCTTGAAAATGATGTGGCCAAGATCGAAGCAGCACAAGCTTCGATGGAAGAATTACACTACACCATCTAGCATATGCTTAGCATAGTAGCCCTCTACCTCCATCTCCACCTCTAGCTTAGAAGTAGAGCCTAGGACTTTGGTTCCTTTCCATTCCCCCTTTTAACCCAGGATTGACATTACTCATATGTTTTTGTGTTTTAGTAGATTTTGATGTTTTAATGTTATGGAGAGGGCTACTTTTTTAAATTTGATTCATAATCCATTTTTTAAGACAATTTGAAATTAATGAAATGCCTACTATTTTGTCTCTATGTCATTTTTTGTATTTTATTTTCTTATTTTCTTTTTGATGACTAACTCAAAGGAGGAGAACATGCATAGCATAGATTACTGAGAGAAGTAAATTTTGTTAGACCAAATTGTATATTCATATTGATCTCCATTATTTTGATGATAACAAAATGGGTAACTTCTAACGTTATTATCATTGTATTTTAGACACATGTCTTCCAACACATATTACGAGGTCAATAGTAAAAGCTCAAGACAAAAGAATGATTAATTAAGTTGCCAAGTCAAGACCCAAGCAAAAGCACATTGAAGATTCTCGTTGAGAAGAAGAACGTATAAAAACAAGAAGACTAGAGTCAAAGTCAAATAGAACTATCTGAAGAACTCTAGCTATGTAAGTTCAATTTTTTAAACACATCTATGTTATGGAGCTTTAGGACATAAAATTTTTCAAAATCAAGTTTTACCGAATGCCTATAAATGTTTAACAATGACAAAACCATTAGAATAGCATGTATCATGCGTAAATGTCAAATAATATACTGGCATATAGCATGATCGATCATACTTGTGGCATGATCGATCATCTAGAATACAGTCTAACATATTTTATATAGCATGATCGATCATAAAAAATACCGCTCGAAATATGCTACATATCATAATTGGTCATCTCCTATTTCATGATCAATCAAACAAAATTCTGCATAGCCAAGTATGTAAATCATGATTGATCAATCAAATTGGGTTGATCGATCAATGACTTTTCTGAATAAATAGGTTTTCTGAAAAGGTTAAAAACTTGGTAATTGATCCCCTTGATCAATCAATAGGCTTAGGGAACGTAAAAAAGTATAGTCGTTATACTTAGTTGATCGATCATAACTTTTCATTGATTGATTAAAATTTTTTGCATACTTTTGCTAACATGCAAAAAGGGATAGTTTGGATGGAAAATTTATAAATAGGCCTTTAAACTCATAGAGGATCATTCATTGAGGTTATATTAGCAGATCTAACATCTGAAAGATTATTTTTGAGCTTCATATTCCGATTTTATCGTTTACAAGAGAAAATTTTCAAAATTTCTCAAATCTTCTTTTCTCTTAACTCTCTTTGTATATAATAGTTCCATCAAGCTCCTATACATCTCTTATTTTGTGCTTAAAGTTTTGGACTCTTGTATCTCACTTAGAGAAGAGCTATCTCTTCATAAGAAAGATTATAAGTTTGATTTTCTTTCATATTTTTATACTTTCTTTTTAAAGGATGTCTAAACTTTAAAGCTAGAAGAATTGGCATTCTAGCCACTAGAGTCAGAATCTAGTTATAGTGAATCTCTTGGGAAGAGATCAATTGTATGATTGGAGATTATACGTGGCATAAAGAGAGATTGAAATCTCTTTGTATTTTCTAGCTAATATAACAATTAGAGAATTTTTCTGAGCAAGGGTTCTTGGGCAGTGATTACAAATAGGGGAACATCGATAACAAAAAAACCATTGTGTCCATGGTTGTGTGTATGTGTTTTAATTTTCCTTTTCAATTATCTTGATTTCATCTTGTATGAACATTATAGTTTTATCTTTTAAATCTCAATTTGCCCCCCTCTTAAGAAGCCACCTAGGCCAAAAATTGGAATATAGTAGGCCAAAAATTGAATTGATTTGAATGGCAACTCAAGTAGACATTTTATTCCTAAAGGTTCATAATCCCTATTCTACACCTATGCTTGATAGTTCACAATACCAATGGTGGAAAATTATAAGGGAAGTTTTTCTAAAATCTATTAGATCTAAATTATGGGAAGCAACAATTAATGGACCCTTCATCCCATCCAAAAATATAAAAGGAATATCTATTCTTGTCAAAGAAGTATAAGCGACATTCTTATGTAATTAAGTGGAGCAGCATAGGTATAATTATGTTAAAGTTTGACTTCTTTTTTACTTACATGTATTAGGGCTTCCGGCCTTCTCATTTGTGAAATTTCAAGTTTTATTATCCAAGTTTGGGAAATTCCACTAGTTCAACCCTAATAGATTAGAATTTTAAAAGAAAGAGATTTTTAATTAATCCAAACATGTTTTAAATATGGATATGCATGCTTGAATCATGTTAAAAATGCAAACGACCTATGGACAAAACCTTTTAAAGAGAACAAGAAACTCTCATTAAATTCTTAAGTGAACGTGCGGTGGGATATTTACCCAAATCAAACAAGCCAATTTTTGCCCATTTACAAAAAGCTAACCTAATAATCATTGATAATTGTAAATTGATTAATCAATCAATCATTCATAATGAGCTACATTTTTTTAAGAAATGACATGGATTGGGTGTCAACACTCAGTACAAAATCCCCCGCCTCACCCTTTTCCAATGATTGCAAAACACAATATATAAAAACTAAAAAAGTTTACAATCCTTAAAAACCACATAAAATTTTTGGAATTATCTCTCTCTACGTTTGTGCATTTGCATTTTAGATGTCAATTTTGGTTTTTAATTCCAAACTTGAGTTTTCACTTTCCTTTTTTCTCGTGAACAAAATGATTTGGAAAACAGACCACAACAAAAAAAAATTATAATTTGTCTTTGCAAAAAATTAAAAACAATAAGAAATGTAAGTAAAGAAAATTTATTCCACACCACAAATGAACACAAAAGTTTTGTTATCCAAGTTTAGGAAATTCAACTAGTTAAACCCTTATAGCTTCAAATTTTATAAGAAAGAGATTTCTAATTGATCCTACCATGTTTTAAATATGGATATGCATGTTTGGAACAAGTTAAAGATGCAAGTGACTAATGGATACAATCCCTTTAAAGAGAACAACAAATGCTCATTAAATTCTCAATTGCACGTGCAGTGGGATATTTACCCAAGTCAAACAAACCATATTTAGCCCATTTTCAAAAAGTTGACCTAACAATCATAGATCATTGTAAAGTGATTGATCGATCAATCATGCGCAACGGGCTATATTTTTGTAAGAAATGACTTATGGATTGAGAGTCAACAGTCAATTAAAAAATCCCTCGCCTCCCCGATTTTTCGATGATTGCGAAACCTAATATATAAAAACTAAAAGAGTTTATAATGCCAAAAAATTTCAGAGACCTTTTGGAATTATCACTCTTTAAATTTGTGCATTTCCATTTTAGATGTATATTTTTTTTAAAATCAGAACATGAGTTTTCACTTTCCCTTTTCCTTATAAACAAAAAAATAAGGCAAATAAATGACAACAAAATGAAAATTTTAGAGTTTTTTTATGGAAAAAATTAAAAACAATAACAAATGTAAGTAAAGAAAATTTATTCACACCCCACAAATGAACTCCAAGGTTTTCTTATCCATGTTTGGGAAATTCTACTTGTACAACCTGTAATAGCCTGGAATTTTAAAAGAAAGAGTTTTCCAATTGATCCTAACATGTTTTAAATATGGATATGCATGTATGAAACTTGTTGAAAATGAAAAATAACGTAAGGATCTAAAACATTCAAGGAGTACAAAAAATGCTCATTAAAGTCTCATGTGAGCGTGCACTGGGATATTTACCCGAGTCAAACAAGCCATTTTTTGCCCATTTACAAAAGTTGACCTAACCATCATATATCACTGTTAAGTGATTGATCGATCAATCGTGCATAACGGGCTATATTTTTGTAAGAAATGACTTATGGATTGGGAGTCAACACTCAGTAAAAAATCCCACGCCTCCCTCTTTTTCTAATGATTGCAAAACCAAATATATAAAAATTAAAAGCGTTTACAATCCCTTAAAATTATAGTTAATTTTTGGAATTATCTCTTTATATTTGTGCATTTCCATTTTAGATGTCAATCGTTGTATGTAAATCCAAACTTGAGTTTCCCTTTCCCTTTTTCTAGTAAACAAAAAGATAAGGGAAATAGATCACAAAAAAATTAAAATTTTAGAATTTATCTTTGCAAAAAATTTAAAACAAAAACAAATGTAAGTAAAGAAAACTTATTCACACCCACATTTATACTCCAAAGTTTGTTATCCATGTTTGGGAAATTCCACAAGTACAACCCCTAATTGCTAATTTTAAAAGAAAGAGATTTCCAATTGATCCTAACATGTTTTAAATATGGATTTGCAAGTTTGAAACATGTTAAAGATGCAAATAACCTATGGATCCAAACCTTTTAAAGATAACAACAAATTCTCATTAAATTCTCAAGTGAACATGCGGTGGAATAATTACCAGAGTCAGACAACCCATTTTTTTCCCATTTACAAAAAGTTAACCTAACAATCATAAATATTTGTAAAGTGATTGATCGATCAATCATGCATAGCATACTATATTTTTGTAAGAAATGACTTATGGAATGGGAGTAAACACTCAGTTAAAAATCCTCCGCCTCCCCCAGTTTCGATGATTGTATAACCAAATATATAAAAACTAAAAGAGTTTATCCCTAAAAACTAACGAGATTTTTAGGAATTATCTCTCTCTACAATTGTGCATTTCCATCTTAGATGTCAATTTTTGTTTTAAATCCAAATATGAGTTTTCACTTTCCTTTTTTCTCGAAAACAAAAAGATAAGGGAAACAGATCACAACAAAATGAAAATTTTAGAATTTATTTTTGAAAAAAATAAAAAACAATAGAAAATGTAAGTAAAAAAAATCTATTCACACACCACAAATGAACACAAAAGTTTTGTTATCCTAGTTTGGGAAATTCTACTAGTTCAACCCTTAAAGCTTGGAATTTTATAAGAAAGAGATTTTTAATTGATCCTAGCATATTATAGATATGGATATGCATGCTTGGAACATGTTAAAGATGTAAATGACTAATGGAACCAAACCTTTTAAAGAGAACAACAAATTCTCATTAAATTCTCAAGTGAACGTGCGGTGGGATATTTACCCGAGTCAAATAAGCCATTTTTTTCCCAATTTA
Organism: Aristolochia californica; assembly: GCF_029961685.1. Lineage (NCBI taxonomy): Eukaryota > Viridiplantae > Streptophyta > Magnoliopsida > Piperales > Aristolochiaceae > Aristolochia > Aristolochia californica. The sequence goes on along the minus strand of NW_027182279.1, from coordinate 34,896,355 downwards.
AAAAAACTAACCTAACAATCATAGATCATTGAAAAGTGATTAATCGTGCTTAACGGGCTATATTTTTGTAAGAAATTACTTATGGATTAGGAGTCAACACTCAATAAAAAAATCCCTTGCCTCCCCCATTTTTCAATGATTGCAAAACCTAATACACAAAAACAAAAAGAGTTTACAATCCCTAAAAATTACAGAGACTTTTTAAAATTATCGCTCTCTACATTTGTGCATTTCCATTGTAGATGTCAATTTTTTTTTTAAATCCAAACTTGAGTTTTCACTGTCCCTTTTGTGGTAAACAAAAAGATAAGGGAAAAAGATCACAACAAAAAGAAAATTTTAGAATTTATCTTTGAAAAAAATTAAAAACAATAATAAATGTAAGTATAGAAAATTTATTCACACCCCACAAATGAACACTAAAGTTTTTTTATCCATGTTTGGGAAATTCCCCTAGTACAACCGCTAATAGCCTGGAATAATATAAGAAAGAGATTTCTAATTAATCCTAACATGTTTTAAATATGGATATGCATGCATGAAACATGTTGAAGATGCAAATGACCTAAGGATCCAAAACATTCAAAGAGTACAACAAAAGCTCATTAAAGTCTCATCTGAATGAGCGGTGGGGTATCTACCTGAGCCAAACCTACCATTTTTTGCCCATTAAAAAGGTTGACCTAACAATCATAGATCATTGCAAAGTGATTGATCGATCAATTATGCATAACAGGCCATATTTTTCTAAGAATTGATTGAAGGATTAGGAGTCAACCCTCATATTTTTGTAAAAAGTTGACCTAACAATCATGGATCATTGTAAAGTGATTGATCGATTAATCAAGTGTAATGGGCTATATTTTTATAAGAAATGACTTATAGATTGGGAGTCAACAGTCAATTAAAATTCCCCGCCTTCTCCTTTTTTCGATGATTGCAAAAGCTAATATATAAAAAATAAAAGAGTTTACAATGCCTAAAATTTACAAAGACTTTTTGGAATTATATCTCTCTACATTTGGGCATTCCCATTTTAGATGTATATTTTTTTAAAATCAGAACATGAGTTTTCGCTTTCCCATTTCCTCGTAAACATAAAGATAAGGTAAATAGATGACAACAAAATAAAAAATTTAGAGTTTATGTATGGAAAAAATTAAAAACAGTAAAAAATGTAAGTAAAGAAAATGTATTAACACACGACAAATGAACAATGAAGTTATGTTATCCATGTTTGGGAAATTCCACTAGTTCAACCTTAATAGCTTGGAATTTTATCAGAAAGGGATTTCTAATTGATCCAAACATGTTTTAAATATAGATATGCATGTGTTAAACATTTTAAAGATGCAAATGACCTATGGACCAAACCTTTTTAACAGAATAAATTCTCATTAAATTCTCAAGTGAACGTGCGGTGGGATAATTAACTGAGCCAAGCAAGCCATTTTTTTCCCATTTACAAAAAGCTGACCAAACAATTATAAATCATTTTAAATTGACTGATCAATCAATCTAGCATAACGGGCTACATTTTTAAAATAAATGACAAGGATTGGGAGTCAACAGTCAGCAAAAAATACCTCTCCTCACCCTTTTTCGATGATTGCAAAACCGAATATATAAAAACTAAAAAAGTTTACAATCCCTAAAAATTACTGAGACTTTTTGGAATTATCTCTCTCAACATTTGTGCATTTCCATTTTAGATGTCAATTTTTATTTTTAAATCCAAATTTGAGTTCTCACTTTTCCTTTTTCTCGAAAAAAAATGATTAGCGAAAAAAATCACAACAAAATAAAAATTTTATAATTTGTCTTTGAAAAAATAAAAACAATAAAAAATGTCAGTAAAGAATATTTTTTCACAAACCAAAAATGAACACAAATTTTTTGTTCCCCATGTTTGGGAAATTCCACTAGTTCAACCCTAATAGCTTGGAATTTTATAAGAAAGAAGTTTCTAATTGATCCTAACATATTTTAAATATGGATATGAATGCTTGGAACATGTTGAAGATGCAAATTACTAATGGATCCAAACCTTTAAAGATAACAACAAATGCTCATTAAATTCTCAAGTGAATGTGTCGACTATTTACCCGAGTCAAACAAGCCATTTTTTGTCCATTTAAAAAAAGCTGACCTAACAATCATAGATTATTGTAAAGTGATTAATCGATCAATCATGTAACGGGCTATATTTTTTAAGAAATGACTTAGGGATTGGGAGTCAACACTCAATAAAAATCCATCGCCTCCCCCGTTTTCCAATGATTGCAAAACCTAATATATAAAAACCAAAAGAGTTTACAATCCCCAAAAATTACAGAGACTTTTTGGAATTATCTCTCTCTACATTTGTGCATTTCCATTTTATATGTCATTTTTTGTTTTTAAATCCAAACTTGAGTTTTCATTTTCCCTTTTTCTCGTAAACAAAATGATTAGGGAAAATAGATCACAACAAAATAAAAATTTTATAATTTGTCTGTGCAAAAAATTAAGAACAATCAGAAATGTAAGTAAAGAAAATTTATTCACACACCACTAATGAACACAAAAGTTTTGTTATCCAAGTTTGGGAAATTCCAGTAGTTCAACCCTAATAGCTTGGAATTTTATAAGAAAGAGATTTTTAATTGATCCTAACATTTTTTAAATATCGATATGATTGCTTAGAACAAATGACTAAAGGATCCAAACCATTTAAAGAGAACAACAAATGCTCATTAAATTTTCAAGTGAACGTGCGGTGGGATATTTACTCCAGTCAAACTAGCCATTTTCTGCCCATTTCAAAAAACTGACCTAACAATCATAGATCATTGTAAAGTGATTGATCGATCAATCATACATAACGGGCTATAATTTTGTAAGAAATCACTTATGGATTGGGAGTCAACACTCGATTAAAAATACCCCTCCTCCCCTTTGTCCAATAATTGCAAAACCAAATATATAAAAACTAAAAGAGTTTACAATGCCTAAAAATTTCAAAGACTTTTTGGAATTATCTCTCTCTACATTTCTGCATTTCCATTTTAGATGTATATTTTTTTCAAAATAAGAATATGAGTTTTCACTTTCCCTTTTCCTCGTAAACAAAAAGATCAGGCAAATAGATCACAACAAAATGAAAATTTTAGAGTTTATACTTGGAAAAAATTAAAAAACAATAACAAATATAAGTAAATAAAATTTATTCACATACGACAAATTAGCACAAAAGTTTTGTTATCCATATTTGGGAAATTCTACTAGATCAACCATAATAGCTTACAATTTTATAAGAAAGGGATTTCTAATTGATTCGAACAAGTTTTAAATATGGATATGCATGCTTGAAACATGTTAAAGATGCAAATGACCTATGGACCAAACCATTTAAATAGAACAACAACTGCTCATTAAATTTTCAAGTGAACGTGTAGTGGGATATTTACCCGAGTCAAACAAGTCATTTTTTGCCCATTTACAAAAAGTTGACCTAACAATCACAGATCATTGTAAATTGATTGATCAATCAATCATGCATAACGGGCTACATTTTTGTAAGAAATAACTTGGATTGGGTGTCAACACTCAATAAAAAAATCCCCCATCTTACCCTTTTCCTATGATTGCAAAATCTAAAATAAAAAAAACTAAAGGAGTTTACAATTCCTAAAAAATACAGAGATTTTTTGGAATTATCACTCTCTACATTTGTGCATTTCCATTTTAGGTGTCAATTGTTATTTTTAAATCCAAACTTGAGTTTTCACTTTCTCTTTTTTTTGTAAACAAAATTATTTTGGGAAATAGATCACAACTGAATGAAAATTTTATAATTTGTCTTTGCAAAAAATAAAAAATAATAAAAAATGTAAGTAAAGAAATTTATTCACACACCACAACTGAACACAAATATTATTTTATCCAAGTTTGCTTAATTCCACTAGTTCAACCCTAATAGTTTGGAATTTTATAAGAAAGAGATTTCTAATTGATCCAAACATGTTTTAAATATGGATATGCATGCTTGGAACATGTTAAAGATGTAATTAATTAATGGATCCAAACCTTTTAAAGAGAACAACAAATGCTGATTAAATTCTCAAGTGAACACGCGATGGGATATTTACCCAAGTCAACATAGCCATTTTTTTCCCATTTTAGTAAAGTGATTGATCGATCAATTATGCGTAACGGGTAATATTTTTGTAAGAAATGACTTATGGATTGGGAGTCAACACTCAATTAAAAATACCTACCTCCCCCTTTTTTCGACGATTACAAAACCTAATATATAAAAACTAAAAGAGTTTACAATGGCTAAAAATTTAAGGAACTTTTTTGAATTATCTCTCTCTACATTTGTGCATTTCCAATTTAGATGTATATTTTTTTAAATCAGAACATGAGTTTTACTTCCCTTTTGCTCGTAAACAAAAAGATAAAGCAAATAGATGATAAGAAAATGAAAATTTTAGAGTTTATGGAAAAAATTAAAAACAACAACAAATGTAAGTAAATTAAATTTATTCACACACGACAAATTAACACAAAAGTTTTATTATCCATGTTTGGGAAATTCCACTAGTTCAACCCTAATTGCTTGGAATTTTATAAGAAAGGGATTTCTAATTGATCCGAACATGTTTTAAATATGGATATGCTTGATTGAAACATGTTAAATATGCATATGACCTATGCACCAATCCTTTTAAAGAGAACAACAAATGCTCAATAAATTCTCAAGTGAACGTGCGGTGGGATATTTACCCGAGTTAAACAACCTATTTTTTGCCCATTTACAAAAAGTTGACCTAACAATGATAGATAATTTTAAATTGATTGATTTATCATACATAACATGCACTATTTTTGTAAGAAATGATAAATGGATTGGGAGTCAACACTCAATTAAAAATCCCCTGCCTCCCCCTTTTTTTCCGATGATTGCAAAACCTAATATATAAAAACTAGAGTTTACAATGCCTAAAAAATTCAGAAACTTTTTGGAATTATCTCTCTCTTCATTTATGCATTTTCATTTTAGGTGTATATTTTTTTAAAATCAGAATATGAGTTTTCACTTTCCCTTTCCTCGTAAACAAAAAGTTAAGGCAAATAGATGACAACAAAATAAAAATTTTAGAGTTTAAGTATGGAAAAAATTTTAAACAATAACAAATGTAAGTAAAGAACATGTATTCACACGATAAAAAATGAACACAAAAGTTTTGTTATCTATGTTTGGGAAATTCTACTAGTTCAACCCAAATAGCTTGAAATTTTATATGAAAGAGATTTCTTATTGATCCAAACATTTTTTAAATATGGATATGCGAGCTTGAATCATGTTAAAGATGCAAATGACCTATGGACCAAACTATTTAAAGAGAAAAATAAATGCTAATTAAATTCTCAAATAAACGTGTGGTGGGATATTTACCTCAGTCAAATAAGTGATTTTTTGCCCATTTACAAAAAGTTGACATAATAATCATAGATAATTGTAAATTGATTGATCGATCAATCATTCATAACGAGCTACATTTTTGTAATAAATGACATGGATTGGGTGTCAACACTCAGTAAAAAATCCCTCGTCTCAACCTTTTCCTATGATTGCAAAATCGAAAATATAAAAACTAAAAGAGTTTACAATCCCTCAAAATTACAAAGACTTTTTGGAATTATATCTCTCTACATTTGTGCATTTCCATTTTATGTGTCAATTGTTATTTTAAATCCAAACTTGAGTTTTCATTTTCCCTTTTTCTCGTAAACAAAATGATTAAGGAAATAGATCACAACAGAATGAAAATTTTATAATTTGTCTTTTCAAAAAATTTAAAACAATAACAAATGTAAGTAAAGAAAAATTATTCACACACCACAACTGAACACAAAAGTTTTGTTATCCATGTTTGGGAAATTCCACTAGTTACCCCTAATAGCTTGGAATTTTATAAGAAAGAGATTTCTAATTGATCTGAACATGTTTTAAATATGGATATGCTTGATTGAAACATGTTAAAGATGCATATAACCTATGCACCAATCCTTTTAAAGAGAACAACAAATGCTCAATAAATTCTCAAGTGAACGTGCGGTGGGATATTTACCCGAGTTAAACAACCCATTTTTTGCCCATTTACAAAAAGCTCACCTAACAATCATAGATCATTGTAAATTGATTGATCGATCATACATAACAGACAATATTTTTGTAAGAAAGGACATATGGATTGGGAGTCAACACTCAATTAAAAATCCCCCACCTCCCCCTTTTTCCGATGATTACAAAACCTAGCATATAAAACTAAAGGAGTTGATAATACCTAAAAATTTCAGAGACTTTTTGGAATTATCAGTCTATTACTCTGCTTGACTCACTCACTCACTCACAGTCTAAGCTACTATTTTCTATCTACTTTCGACTTGACTCCAGCTTGATTATTACCCTGGATTATTACCTTGGATTATCCTCAACTTATTAATTGGTGCAGAGCTATTCAAGGATGGACTTGCTACAAAATATCTTATGTGTCCTTATTGCTCTTAAGGACTTTTATTTCCTATTGGTTATCCGTTGCTATATAACTGCCTATGGTGTTATTTTTGCTAATGCCCATTTCAGTCCTATTGTGTTTCTCTGATTTAGACATTATTATTGAAGAAGGACTACTCAGTTGTTGGTTGTTGTCAACATTGGTTATTCTGATGAAGAAGAAAGCACTTGGTGCCATTTGAGAGTCGGTGCCTCGTGGAGGGACACCGTGATGGAAGAGTTTATTACTACACTTCTGAGCAATGCCTATAGACCTACTACTTACAAAGGATAAGAGTGTGTCTAACATCCAGCAAGAGTTAAGTCACCTAATAGGTGTTCTTTTGAGCAACCCTGAGAAAGTGGGTAGACTTTGTGCCCCACAATAGAGCTACTTTTCCGCTTTTGAAATTAAGTGAAAAGTATTTTTTTTGCAATGTGGGACGCACCATGGTTGCATGAGGTGGTGGGACCCACCATGAGAATGTGAGATGGCATGATGGGTAATCACATGAGCTGGCACAAGTTAGAAGTTTTGAAGATCAGGTGGGACCCACAATGATATCCACGACCTGATATCCTTATCACATGAGTTGGAAGATCAAGTGGGACCTACCATAATAACCGCGAGCTGGCATCCTTATCATATGATCACGTGCCTTATAGAAGAGTTCTAGTTTTAGTTATGGTAGTCTTCTAGTTATGTTGAGTTATTTAATTATGATTGACTTATTTTTAAGAGTTATAGTTTGGGTGTAATTAGGAGAATGGTAGTTTAATTGTATTTGGATTATACTACTTTCCTCTAATATAAATAGAGGTGCTTGTACTTGAATTATAATAAGAAAGGGAAGTAGTTCCTCCACTTCTCATCTCGTGAAGTCTTCCGCTCTAGCCTAATTTTTTCCCCCTTTTTTCTCTCTCTTCTCTCGTCTCTACCCGAGAGCTCTCTCTCTCTTCCTTTTTCTTTCTCCCTCTCTCACCTGGCACGAGATTTCACTAAAGGGGTCCAAAATTCAACATGGTATCAGAGAATCAAATTTAGGATCCCCACATCAAAAGAATGCTCTAAGAAGTTATGATCAAAGCAACTCATAGAAGGCTCTTTGTGAAGCAAGATTGAAGCTCATGAGATAAGTTTTTTTTATTCTTGAAATTATTAATTCATGCTCTTGGTTTTTGGATTTAGAAGATGGTTTAGAGATGATTTTATGGCTGTCTTCATCTTATGAGATTTTTGAGATTTATGCATCTCGGTTTAGAAGAAGTTACCAAGGCAGTTTTGTCGGTTTGGAAGTTTTTGATTGAAAAACAGTTTATGTTGAGATTTAAAGCAGAAAAGGTTATAATTTTTTGGGAACCAGATTCCATGATAAAGAAGATTGGTATTGAGCCTATTATGAGTGGTTATTTATTCATTGAATTTCATAAATATGATTACTTACTTCTATGCTAAGCTTCTCCATTAACCGAGTTGATTGAAGAACTCTACTTGGTTTTGTAATTATTATTTTTTTGGAGAATTTTTTTACATTGAATTGCCTATTATGGCTAAAGAATACATGGGTAACAAGAGTGATATACTCAAGATTACTAGTATACCCTTGCGAGGGGTTTCAAATTTCATGAGCTGATCCACATCGGTTCATCGGTTTCTTATAACAAAGGACTTCCTTGGCCACCTATTGATGAAGAAGATATTTCTTATACTAAGGGGTTAAAAAATGATACTTTGGTTGTTAGATGGTTCATCAACGGTATGGAAGAACCTATCTCCAACAATGTTATGCATCTTGATTCCACTAAACAAATTTGGGAGACATGTGTTAAGTTCTACTCTAGCTCCGACAACTTACACAGGCCATATGATATTCTCCAAAAAATGTTTAACACTAAACAAAGAGAAAATATCCATGAATATTTGGGCCATTTTAGAGGCCTTCTTCAAGAATGGAAAATTGCTCAACCTACCTCCATGAATGTCTTTGTCCAGGACAAGTAGAAAGAAGCCTTAGTCACTGCCATTTTCCTTGCAAACATTAAGCCATATCTCAAAGTTGCTAAAAGTCAACTTCTTAGTGCCCCTGTTATTCCCACTTTTGATGATGTATGTGCCACATTACTCTGTATTCCATACGCTTCTTCTTCTATTACTAAAGTATCATCCACTATGTACTCCGGGCATAGGGGAACATCAACTAACCGTGGCCGAGGCCGTGGAAGAAATTATAGAGGAGGACGTGGAAGTGGTAGAACGAATGGTTTTGTCTGAATAGATGGCGAGGAATGTACTCAGTGTGGGAGATATGGCCACACCATAGATACGTGCTTGTTGAATTTAGGACCCCATGAATAATATCTCGAGCAATGGGATAGAGAAAGGAAAAATAGAAAACAAAAAGAGGGCTCTCGGGTAGAGAGAGGAGAAGGCGAAAAACTAAAGAGAATTCACGTGAATGAGAGAAGAGGGGAGCTTGCTTGATGTCCTAGATGTCCACCAAGGTCCCCTATTTATACTATTTCAATTACATAATTAGGGAAACTCTTTAATCAATTAGGATTCCTACATTCCCTTATAATACATCAATCTAAGGAAGATAATTAATCATATAAATCAAGGAAGATCTTCAAATCTTTCCAACATATGTTGGGAAAGATACCAACTCTTGGTATATTTTGTGGGCCCCACTTCATCCTCAAATCTTTCAATGTATTCCAGCTCATTCCAGCTCATGTGGTGACTCCTCTTGGCTGACGTCCTCATGGTGGGTCCCACCATGGTTGCACGTCATGGTGGGTTCCACATTGTGACACTCCCCCTCAAGTTGGGGGCGAGAAAACATTGTAGATACCCAACTTGGTGTAGATGGTGGACAAAATTTTATGAGTGACTGTTTTGGTGAGAATGCTTACAACCTAGTTCTGCGAAGATATATGCTTGAAAGATAAGACGCCTGCAGTGAATTTTTCCCACGTGAAGTGACATTCTACTTCAATATGCTTCATTCTTTTATGGAAGATTGGATTCGATGTGATGTGTATAGTAGCCTGATTATCACAATATAAGTACATAGGAGCTTCTTTGTAGAATCCTAGTTCAATAAGGAGGGATCTGATCTATAGGAGTTCACTGACCGTGTGTGCCATGGCTCAGTATTATGCTTTTGCACTATACCATGCAACTACATTCTGTTCTTGCTTCTCCATGTAACCAAGGTCCCTCCAACCATCGTACAATATCCCGAAGTAGATTTTCTATCATCCGGGGATCCGGCCCAATCTGCATCTGAGAATCCTTTGATGTTAAAGTGACCATGATATTTATAGAGTAGTCCTCTTCTTGGTGCTCCTTTTAGATATCGCAATATCCTTTCTAGAGCTTGCCAATGACTGAATTGTGGGTTGTTTATATATTGACTTACCACACTGACTGCATATGAATATCTGGCTTTGTTACGCAGAGGTAAATAAGTCTTCCCAGCAATCTTTGATATTTTTCGATGTCTACTTCTTCTCCGGTACCTATACATAATTTTGTATTTCGGTCCATAGGAGTTTCTGTTGGTCTACATCCGATCATTCTGGTCTCCTCCAGTAAGTCAAGGACGTACTTCCTTTGAGATAATATAATGTTATGTCTGGATTATAGTACTTCAATACCCAAAAAATATTTGAACAGTTTGAAATCCTTTGTCTTGAATTCAGCACATATCCTTTCTTTTATTTTCTGGATGCCCTCGGGATCACTACTGGTTATAATGATATCATCAACATATACTGCCAGAATTACCTTGCCCTTCGGTGTGTCTTTAATAAATACTAATTGATCTCCAGAGCATTTGTGAAATCTGGCCCGTATGAGTACTTGGCTAAAATTTTCAAACCATGGACGAGGAGATTGTTTCAGACCATAGAGGGATTTTTTTAGTCGACATATGGACGCCCCCTCAATAAAATACCCAGGAGGTTGTTGCATATAAATTTCCTCTTTTATATCCCCATTCAGAAAAGCTTTTTTGACATCAAGTTGGTATACCTGCCAGGAAGAGTTAGCTGCCAGAGAAAATAATACCCATACCGAGTTCATTTTTGCCATTGGAGAGAAGGTTTCTTCATAATCAATGCCATAACTTTGTGTATAGCCTTTAGCAACTAGGTGAGCTTTCAGTCAAGCCACGGATCCATCCGGATTGTGTTTCATAGTAAACACCCATTTGCAACCGACGGGTTTATTATCGGAAGGAAGTGGTACTAGAGCCCATGTCTGAATTTCATAAAGTGCTTGCATTTCTTCATCCATTGCCGCTTTCCACCCTAGATGTTTGAGAGCCTCCTGATAAGACTATGGTACAAATATGGAGGAAATAGCTGAGAGAAATTGACAACATATAGGGGACAGACGATGATGAGACAAAATTTGTTATGGGATGAGAAGTAGAGGGTATGGAACATGATCTGGGTTCTTTTATGAGGGCTATAGGATGAGTATCGTATTGTGGGCCAAAAATAATTGGAGAAGATGGACTTATCTAGGTGGGATTCGTAAACTCAATAGGTGTGGTGTCAGCTAGTGTTTCTAGGGGCTGAGTCATTTCTGTAGAACGGGGCACAACCGATCGAGGAGAACCGGATACTGAAGATAGACCTAGAGGAGCATTGTCATAATAATATGGAGAGTCTTCAAAAAATATGACATCTTGGGATACAAGTAAATATTGAAGAGTGGGATTATAGCACACATAACCCTTTTGGGTGCGAGAGTATCCTAAAAGGATACACTTGATAGATTTTGGATCAAGTTTACTATGTTTTGGGGAGGATATATGGACAAAATATTGACACCCAAAGACTTTCAAAGGCAATGAAAAAGGATCATCATTGGGTAATAATAGAGAGTAAGGGGATTTGTTACCAAGAACGGAATATGGTAACTGGTTTATGAGAAAACAAGAGGTAAGGATTGCATGCAAGAAATAAAAGTATGGAACTTTCATGGCATATAGTAAACCGTGAGCTACCTCACGAATATGACGGTTTTTCCATTCGACCACACCATTTTGTTGAGGGGTGTAGGCCCATGAGGTTTGATTAATAATGTCATTTTCTTGACAAAAGGAGTCAAGGTCTTTGGAGGTGTATTCTTTGGCATTATTCGACCAGAGTATTTTAATTTTCTGACCAAACTGAGTGAGCACCATAGCATGAAAAGATTTAAAAATCAATGGTATTCATAACGCCCTTTAAATAGAAATAATAAAGTGGTACGAGTGAAGTCATCAATAAATGTGATAAAATATTTTACTTGAGAAATGTTCGAGACGCTCAAGGGTCCCCATAATTAGTATGAATTAAGGCAAACGGAGTGACACTTTTAACTTTTGGACGGGTTGAGTATGTAGACCTCTGATTTTTACTCAAATGACAGATTTCACATTGAAACTCTGACCTTGTTTTAAGAGTAGGAACAATATGATGAAGAGATTGTGCAGACAGATGTCCCAACCGGTTGTGTCATAACCTGGTTTCAGTTTGACTGGTAGAAACGGTCTTTATTTTTGGCACATATAGGCAGTAGATCCCCCATGTTCACAACCTCCACCAATCACCTGCTTTGTTATAAGATCCCTGAAATACACATGAAGTGGGTGAGAAGGTGATGGAGCAATTAAAATGTTTGGTGAGATGACTAACTGATAAAAGATTTAAAGGAAAGGTAGGAACAAAAAGGATATCAGTGAGCGGAAGTGATGGTGTAATAAAAGTGGATCATTTCCCTTGAACTTTAGTTTGGGAGTTGTCAGCTATGGTAACATATTTATGTGAAGGACACGGAGAAACTGAGTGTAATAAATTTGTGTTACCTGTAAAATGCTCGGAGGCTCCTGAGTCAATTATCCAGGATGAAGAAGAGGCAAATGACAAACCTGAAGCGGTGGTGGCAACAATAGTTGAGGAAGTACTGGGAGTAGAACTCGTCATTGTTCTCATTTTCTGGAACATCTCAGACTCTTCATCAATCAATGTTTTCCTTATCACATGAATTGGAAGATCAAGTGGGACCCACTATGATAACCATGAGTTGGCATCCTTATCATATGATCATGTGCCACGTAGAAGAGTTCTAGTTTGAGTTATGTTAGTCTTCTAATAATGTTGAGTTATTTAATTATGATAGATTTATCTTTAAGAGTTATAGTTTTGGTGTAATTAGGAGAATGGTAGTTTAATTGTATTTGGACTCTACTACTTTTCTCTAGTATAAATAGAGGTACTTGTACTCGAATTATAATAAGAAAGGGAAGTAGTTCTCCACTTCTCATCTCGTAAAGTCTTCCTCTCTAGCCTAAACTTTTCTCTCTTTTTTTCTCTCTTCTCTCATCTCTACCCGAGAGTTCTCTCTCTCTCTCTCTCTTCCTTTTTCTTTCTCCCTCTCTCACCTTGCTTGAGATTCCAGTAAAGGGGTCCTAATAGAGGGAAACCTAATCCTAAACATAATTTCCTTTGACACCCTACTGGTTACATAACCACTCTACAAATTCCAATTAGAAACTTAAAAGGTTAAATTAGGCAGCTGGAAATCTCCTACCAACCAGAGTATACACCAAAAATGTCAAACTCTAGTACAATATTAACAATAATTTATATGTGGAACAGTCCATACCACAATCAGCAACCATACTTCCCACCACTAATCATTTCCTGCTTCCAACAACCCACTAAAAAAAGCAAGAAGTCAACAAAATTTTCAGTGATTCATAATGAGAGTCGTCAAACGAATTATGTTGCAGGAACTCTAGATAAAATAGTAAACTAGTAAACATAACACCACCCTATTAAGACATCCATAGTGGCTACAACAATATAAAAGCCTCGCAGCCTTTGTCAAGGAATTCATATTCAATATAGCATTACTATTCCCTACTGGCAGTTGAATGGAGCATCGGGACAACCTCAGATTCACTTATTGAGACAAACAACGAAACCGGGTTCTTTTGAAATAATTTAATGGATTTCTCTATCTCCTTCTATAGTTTGAGGAACACAAAGTCATCTATAGCAGGGACCTCTCCTATCTTCTTGAGGGTATCCTTGTTTGGTTCCTCATCCACTCCAATTGCCATAATAGCTTGCTTCTTTGGTGCTGTTCTCCCCACGCTCATGAAATCCACATTCACTTTCTGTTCGGCTAGAATATTTCCAACCCTTCCAATCATGCCAGGTTGGTTTGCCTGCAGAGTATTAAGTTACCCTCAAGGCTCTCACATCCACGCTAAAGGATCCAAATCGTGTCAGGTGAGGCGCCCCGTCCTTATCCTGCTTCCAACCTGTATCTCACCAGACTCCGATAAGGCACTGGCAAACTTGAATTTCACATTTGCAATTTGGACTCCGACACACTCAAGTGGAAATTCAGGGGACCCATTCTACTTTGATTATACATCATGAAATGCTACGTTTTAACTACCAATAGAGGAGAGGAAAAGACAAATTCTTCTTACAAACCTAGGAAGGAAGAAAAGAATGAGATTTTTCTTTTAGCTATAAAGGGAAAAAAGGAACAAACTTTGAAGCTTTACTTGATCACTCATACTCAAAAGCCATCATAGAGAAAGAAGTGACAACTATAGAGAAAGAAGTGAGAACTGGTTTGAACAACACCTACCAATGATTGTATAATGGGTTCAGATCTCTAATCCATCTACTAGCACTAAGACTGATTTTTTCCATTTGGCACAACTCTTTGGGGATAAAAAGATGCACTTTAACTGAATATCCAATTTGAATAGGCTTGCTTTATCACCTTTTTTTGTAGAGGAAAAGAAAAAAAAATCTACATGCAAGATGGAGGGTGATGACAAAGCAAGGTTCGAAAATTATGCTGTAAATTTCTACCATCCATCATTTCAAAACATGTTTTGGTATTTGCAAGAAAAGACAAACAAATGGCCTTAGCTAATGTGTGTTGCCATCTCTTGCTCTGATTTAGGCAAAGATTACATATTTAGATCAGATTTGCTAGTACATGTTCAGTTGTTCCCCCTCTTGAAAAAGCTACTGAAAACTTTTGAACCGTATGAAACACGAAAACTAAACTACGCATGTATAGCACTAACCGGCCTAGTTTGGTTGGATTTGACTTCCAGACCCAGAAACTTGCATTAGTGACGGCCCTTGACCTTCGAGTTCTATAACAGGAGGAAGTTAGGAGCCTTGGTGGCATTCGGGTTTCTGCTCCTTCAAGTTCCATGGTTGCACGCATGAGTTCCCTGTTAGCCGTAGTGGCATTCGCGTTTCTGCTCCTTGGTGCTGATGCTCGTCCAGTCTGGGCAGGACCCTTTGTCCATGGAGGCAGTAGAATCGTTTCAGGTCATTTGCCTCATCTTATGGTGATCTTGCGGAGTGACCCTGTCCACTGGCCGGCGTCGCCGATCGATAACCTCCATCACCGTCATGGATTGAAACCACCCTGTCCCCCGGTGGTATGTCATTAATAAGAATCTGCGAGTATGGCAGGTTGCTACGATTGCTTCTGTAAGGCAGTGTCTGTATAACTAATCAATAAGAATCTGCAAGTCTTCCAGTTTTGAGTATTCTATATGTAAAGGGTAAGCAGCTGAGGCGGCCTCACTTGATTTAATCAATTTCCATTTCAATAATTTCACTAAGTCTTTGCAGTTATTATTTAAGAATATTTCTTCTCTCTCTTGTGATTGTCTCTTTATTAACACAAACCTGAGCCAAATTGCTCTAGGATCTAATCTATGTTCAAATTGACCCTGGCCAATTCATTTCCATGTCTACTACACTTGTTACTTAAAACTATTATTGTGAGTTTATGAAATTCATATATATTGTAATTTATTTTTAGAGCAAAAGAAAGCTCTTCGATAGATATTTTTCTCTTACTGCCATGAGAGTTGACAAGGAAGAAGTTGGCTACTCATTTTTTTTATAGAAATAAAACTTTGATTATTGAAGATTTATGAAAATAATATATATTCTATTCAGTTTAGGAAAAAAAATAAAGCCCTTCAGCAGTTATTTTCTCTTAATGCCATGAGAGTTGTCGGGGAAGAGGTTGGCTACTTTTTTTTTTATAGAAATAAACCTTTGATAAAATTGAAGTCATAGAATAAAATATATTTATCCTTTTAAACAGATAAGATGAGCAAAACAGCTAAATAAATGTCAAAAATTAATTTTAAATTTTTAAAAGGGACTTGAGTAATTAACCTTATACTATCAAACAAAAAATTTTATAAGGTATATCTTTTATACACTCAAATATCATAACTTTGTGAAGAGAAAATATGATGTAAATGTAACTTCATCAAAGGTTGAATATTAAATTATTCTATTGCCTTAGTTTGGTTCTTTATTTCGGGTCTCAATTTGAGTTATTGCATTCAACCAAATTGAGAAATTTGACGGAGCTTTCTTCACCCCAAGTACTTGACCTAATTCACAACTATGATCTCAATAAATAGCTTTGGTAATTAGTGATCCATGTAAATTTTTCCATGTTGAATTTATGGAAAAGGGAAAAATTTCATTGACTTCCTATGATTTGAGTACAATGAGCTTCTATTTATAATAAAGGAAACAGGTAGAATCATATTACAGTTAAACTACCTTTATTCCAATTACACCCAAAGTTAAACACCAAAAGATAACTCCTAAAAAAATTGAACAAATGAACAAAAATAGAAGACTAACATAACTAAAACACCTTTAACTGAGACTCTTTTGTGAAACCTTCTCTTGTGACTCCTGTAAGTCTCCACCATATTAATTCTGGCTTTGTGAGAGTTCTTACTGTGAGAGTCATGCCAAACTCTTCCATATATGTTATTCAACACTCCCCCTCAAGCTGGATTTTATTACTTCGTCTTGCAATGAAAAGGATTCTTGGTATTGAATTTTCTTTTGCTGAAAAAAATTCTTCATAAATGCAAAAACTTCATATTTGGTGCTCCCCACTTTCTTTAATGTTTTTGTCACATAAAAATTACCACAATATGTGAAACCAAATAGCTTTTTCTCATACTTATTCTTCCTTTTCTCCTCCTCCAACAGGGGATAAAAAGGACGTAGAGAGACAACTTGGAAAAAACACTATATGGGTAAAGAAAATCACTTCTAGTAGTACGGCAAAAAGCTCTTTACACCAGTAAATAATGGTCATGGTCTAAAACACACTCCACTCAATTTCATAGGCGGAAAAATGGCCTAACTCTAGGGCTTAACAAAGAGACTACTCACTTTTAAAGGTATCTCAAATAAAAATCATCTCTTAGATGAAGAATAAAATACTTGACTCAAGCTGGATATATGGCGACTGAGGTGGAGTTGCCAAAGCTAGTTGAAGGCATTTACAAGATCAAAGAAATTCAGAGAAAGAGAATTCGCAAGGGGAAAATCCAATATCTCATCAAATGGCATGGGTGGCCGGAGTGCGCTAACACATGGGAACCTTAAGAGAATCTTAAAACGTGTAAGGATGAAATTGAAGCTTTCGAAGAGAACCTCGGTTCCAAATCCACCCGCAAATGCAAGTGCAAGTCAGGTGGTCTTCAATTTCAATCCAAAAAGAAATGTGGTACTTCCAAATCACAAGAAACTATAGGGAAGGCATCTCCAATTTTCCATATGAAGTCCTGATTCTTGCATTCATTCGATGTTGTCGAAGCCGGTGGAGTGTTAGGAAGGTAATGATCTGGCCCTTACATTGAATAAGGAGCCTCAAACACTCTTCCACTACCAAGCCACCACCTAGCCTGGTTGGAAGCTTCGCCATCGGCAACGACTGTGAATCTTGAATTTGGCGCGCGAAGGCTATCGACTATCATTTTTTTGTTGTCATCTTACGTTTCTCTGTGATCTCGTGAGATACTAGTACTTGATGGCATTCCTCGCTGATTAATCTCCTTCATCTCTACTGATTTGAGTATCACATTGCTGGTTCATTGCCGTTTTTTGGACGATCTTCATTGCCTTCCAGTTTTAGTCCTCCTTCCAGCAATCAGCCATCAATTTGATACAATATTTTTTTTTTGGATCTTGTCTACATCATTTCCATAATTTTTTTCATTGGCACTACTGATATCCCGCACACTGACATAAGAAACTCAATCCAGATTGAGATCTTATTTCTGGAATCAACAGCTAGCACTCCGCTTGGTATCTTCGTTATTTCTGGAAATACGTCTTTGGTATCTTATAGTCCACCTGGTTCACAAGTCGAAAACCATCCAGTTGGTGGTAGACTCCAACCTCTGTTTCCATTCAAAATCGGAAACTATTTCAAAGAGTTCTCTCAGGATTGATCTTTTGTGCTGCTTCTAGAACAACTAAACCTTCACTAGTTATTTCCTAACGCAGATGTGTTGTCATTTTCAGGACAACAAATAAGCCTGCTATCCCGCTCTAGTTAGAAGCCAGCTTTGCAGGGAAGACAAAGACACTACTTTTGAATTAAAATACTGCCAAATTAGGTAGATATTGATTTTGATCCAATGCGGTAACTAGGCAACTCAGACCAGCGATCCGCTTGGGTTAACTAGGACCAACTCAGACCGAGTCAGCCACCATACTAATTGTCGCGCTGCTGGGTTTAACAGAGTCAACTCGGTCCCCGATCAGCCTGACTCGGCCATCTCAACCCAGTCTCATGACTCAGATCATTATCTTGGATAATTGAAGGCTTATTACTCGGTCAATGTATTTATTTGGTGCATAGCTTTCTGATGGACTCTTATCGGATTATTTCATTCATTTTTAAGGACTTGTTGAATTAATGAAAAAGAGATACTTCATTGACTTATTATAATCAGAGTACATGAACCTCTATTTATAATAGAGGAAGGTAGTAGAGTAAAATTACAATTAAACTACCATTATCCCAATTACGCACAAACTCTCACGCTTAAAGATAAATCCTAGCATAATTCAATAACCCAATATAAATAGAAGACTAACATGACTAAAACACCTTTAAACTGAAACTCTTCCGTGGGTCCATATCTTATGGGCTTGGGCCCATCTTCCAACTTTCTTATATAAGTGGGCCTTCCTTGGTCGTGTGGGCTTGGACCCATCTTCTGTGGGTCCATATCTTATGAGCTTGGGCCCATCTTCCAACATTCTTAGATATGTGGGTTTTCCTTGATTTTGTGGGCTTGGGACCATCTTCCAACACTCCCCCTCAAGTTGGGAGTGAGAGAACATCATGAACTCTTAGCTTGCAGCAAATAATAGCAGTCCTCCATATCTTCCAACACTCCCCCTCACGTTGGTGGTCTCTTCTATGAGGCCCAGATGACATAAGATAAGTGAGAGTAAAATCACTCCAAACTGTATGACATTGTCTATATGCAATGCTCAAAAGTTTAATAAAACTCCTCCATCACCGTGTCCCTCCATAGGACAATGACTCTCGAGTGGTAGGAGTAATAAACGCCAATTAAGGGGGGTAACATATATGTAGTAATAAGCTCCTCCATCACGATGTCCCAACCCGGGCACCGACTCTCACAGGTAGAAATGGATGATAAATGCATGTCATTCACCAAACGGCGATAAAAGACGTGATAAGTGATAAATGTTTGTCAATCACACGACGGTGATAAAAGATGTGTTAAGTGGGTAATGCCCGTCATTCACAAGACGGTGATAAAAGACCCATGGGTATATATATATAAAGTCTCAATGGACTTAAAACATCCAACCATGATGGAATTAAACTCCCAACCAAAGCAACACGCAAGAGGTTGGCCCAAAGAGGTATGTGAGAGTCAAATAAAGCATGTTAGGAGAAAGACTGCCAAATAACCAATGGGTAATGGGTAAAGAGGAAGATAGGATTCTAAGGCCACCACTTCTTTAATAATAATGTCTCATCCAAAAAGACACAATAGTTGCAGCTAAAATAGGTCTGGGCCCATATAACATGAACCAGAATAATAAAAATCCTTGTAAAAGGACCCATGAAATAATCTCATACAACAAATAATATGTTGACCAAGGAATATATTTCAAATACCTCAAAATAATAATCCAGCTGGAGAAATAGAATTGAGTCGAGCCGAGTCAGGTATCACCAATAATTACCACAATTATTATTGCGAGTTAGGATTCTTGGTCTTCAATTTCTTTGCTGTAAAAATTTATTCTTAGATGCAAAAGCTTCATCCTTTGAGCTCCCATTTTCTTGAATATTTTTGTCACATTAAAATTACCACAACATATAAATTACTTCTTTCCTGTACTTCTTCTACTTCTCCCCCTCAAACTAGGAGGTAATGGCAGTGATCCCAGCTTGAACCAAATAACATAGATGTAGTAATAAGGACACAATAGCAGCAATGGAAATGAGCCAAAGCCAAAATTACATGTACTAAATTTGCAGTAGTATAGCAGTAGATAACTGGTAAATAATGAAAGTCCTTAAGAGTAATATGGACACATGAAATAATTCTGCTTAAATTCGGATTTTTAATGCAACAGGATACCAGCATGACCTTTGATTCTTCCAATGAGAATATATTCTTAAATAGAGACCAGATTGACTTGAAATTTTCTCCTTCTTAAACTAGACTTAAATAAATTTAATACAAGTATAACTTCTCTTCATAAAATATAATTATTTTGAGATAAATAATCTGATAGCTTTCTATCTCTGTAATCTGGCCAAACTAAGTACTCTTTCTCCTTTTGCCACCATGACCATTGACACTTCTAAGATCAATATATCCTTAAACAAAACTCATATACATAATTGGTTGAATATTTAAAAAACTAGACTTACATATATTTCTTTTGATATATAAATCTCCATATAAAATCTCGTTCCTGATAGCATAAAGTTGCTCGGAAGTTGAAGTTTTCTACTGCTACTCAAACCTCTTTTGCAATTTGGCCTTCTCTACTTCAAATATCTATTTCTCTTTGTAGATAACTCCAATTAGAAAAAATTATTTTTCCTTGGAAATTAAACTCGAATATATTTCTGTCAATATATAATTTGAAATAATAAAAGCTTAGTATAGAGGTGAAAACACAAATCAAACAACAGGTATAGGGACTAAAAAGAGAAACAAAAAGATAAACACGAACCTAAACTGCTTGAGATAATAGATCAGAAAAGGATCACATTACCTCTATGGGTTGACCAAGTCAACTCATAGAACCTGCTCTAATAACATGTTGAATTTATGGAAAAGAGAAATACTTCATTGACTTCTTATAATCATAGTACATGAACCTCTATTTATAATAGAGGAAGGTAGTAGAGTCCAATTACAATTAAACTACCCTTGTCCCAATTACACCCAAACTCTAACACTTAAAGATAAGTCCTAGCATAATTAAAAAACCCAATATAAATAGAAGAATAACATGACTAAAACACCTTTAAACTGAAACTCTTCTGTGTATCTATTGGGCTTGGGCCCAACTTCTATGGGTCCATATCTTGTAGGCTTGGGCCTATCTTCCAAAATTCTTAGATATATAGGTCTTCCTCGATCGTGTGGGCTTGGGCCTTCTTCCAACAGGACTTTCATTATTTAGTACATGTTATTTGGGTCCAAGCCCATTTTTGCTACTGCTATTGTGTCTCTCTAATTAAGACATTATCATAGAAGGAATCCTTGGTTGCTAACTATTGTCATCATTGGTAATTTTGATGATGAAAATAAAGTGCATGGTGACCCCAACATATTATCTTCCAGTGATTTCCCATTGCCCTCTTATTATTTGTTAAAATCACTTTTGAGCAATGTCTATAGACCCATTATCTACAAAGGATAAGAGTGTGTCCAAGATCTAGCAAAAGTCAAGTCTATTATTCGCCCAAAAGGTGTTTTTTTTGCTACATTTAGAAAGTGAGTAGACTTTGTTCCCCACATTGGGCCTACTTTTCTACCTTTGAAATTAAGTAGAGAGTATTTGAGACTATGACTATTTTGACTAGAGTATGGCGCTTTGTCATACAACTAGGAGTAAATTTTCCTCTCTCACTCTTATATTATGCTAGTTGGGGCTCTTGGTAAAAGAGATCATCCGCTTGAGGGGTAGCATTGGAAGATATGATGGACTATCATTTTATACAGGAAGATCCTATCCACCATTTGCAGCAAGTTGGGCATTGATGATGTTCTCTCACCACCAACTTGAGGGGGAGTGTTGAAAGATGGGCTGAAGCCCAATCGACTACGAGAGGTGTGTTAGAAGATGGGCTCAAGACCAAACGACCAAGGTTGAACCACACGTCCAAGAGTGGTGGCCTGATGGTAAATAAAGAGTCATCTCATAAAGATGGCACTAATGTAATTATTTTAAGTTTCTTGTTTCTTCTTCACTCTTCTTGTTTCCTACTTTGATGCTATTTTTAACTTTTGTGTTTTTGTTACTTGGTTGAGTTTCTTCCGCATAGTTAACTTCGAAAAAATTTGGTCACCGAAAAAAAGTTATTATTGATCAAATTTATTAAGTTCTCTCCTCATAGTCAAACCTAGTTTAAGAAATAAAATAGTCATATTCTAGATTCATTTGGAAGTATGAGTGTTGCATAGTCGCCTCCTTCTAGTTAAAATTAATTTTCTCTAGTATTTCTACAGTTTATCTTCTTCTGTGTTTATCACTTAAGAGCAATGCCAAGACCTTCTACTTAAAAAGTATAGGAGAGAGGCCAATATCCAACTTGAGTCAAGTCTTTTATTCTTCACCCAAGAGGTAATTTGTTTTTTGGATACCCTTAAAAATGTGAATAGTGTCTTTGTTAAGCCCTAAAGTTGGGCCGTGTTTCTGCCTTTAAAATTTAGCAGAGTGTGTTTTATTCTATGACCATTTTTGACTAGTGTATGGAGTTTTGTCGTACTGCTAGGAGTTATTTTTTTCTCCCATATTGTGTTGTATCCAAGCTGAGTCTCTATGTCTTTTTTATCCCCAGTTGGAGGGGGAGAAGTAGAAGAATATTGATTTTCAGGACTCCATGAAATCTGTTTTGGCAATATTTGTTCAACTCTCTGCACAAGTGAGGAAGAAAATTATTTTCACGTCCAACAAAGTCAATGTTGTTGCCCAAGGCATTGAAAATTGAAGTAGCATATTCGTTAGATCTCAATGTTTGTTCTCGTATTCCATTGCGGTTTGTTATCTCAACATCCTCTACTGTATTAATAATGTAGTCCATAACGATAGCATAGCTAGTAAAGAATTCCCTAACAGTTAGATGACATTGTTCCCATGCTGCCATGGCTAGTAGCAGAATTTTGGTGTTGTTATCAATAGACAAATGTTATGTCTGAGAATCCAATAGTACGCTTTTTTCGAAACTTTTTCTAGCATCTTGGAGTCTTCTTGCAATTTGAACAGACTCTATAACCAAGAGTTGTGTTGGTGGGTGATGACTAAAATTTGGTAGTTCCAAAGGTGGAGATGATGGAATTCAAGTGGATATCTTGGTGCACAAGCGTTTCATTACTCGTGGGGACATAGGGGAGATTCCATTAGGAAGATGGCGGTAGTGAACTAAATGAAGCAAATGGAGGACTGAACTTGACTCCATTAGAAGAGCTCGCCCATTTCAAAACTCCAAAAACTAGTTGAAGAAATAAAGAGAAAGCTCTATTGGGTATGGATACTGAGATTTCGAATGGACGACATGATAAGGGATTATCTTCCCTTCCATTTAGGAGATAAGATCTCTGATGATTGTGTTTATCATTTCTATTATAAATTTTATATAAATACCATTCTCAATCAATGCAAAGTCGTGGTTCAATTCAGCCTCTCTTATGGTATCAGAGCAGATTGATTCTTTGGCCTTTTACTGAATTTCTTTCTTCGAAATTGCTTCCTCTATCTCTTTGCGTACAGAATCCTTGCCATCTCTTCCTCTTCCCTTTCTCCTCTGTTCATGTGACACCTTTGATCATTGTACTAACAATCTCTTCATACCCAAAATCAATCGCTCCATCTTCAATGAGAGCAATAGATTAACAGCAGCACTGACAGTCCATCGTACCCAAAATTGATCGCTTAGTTTTCAACAAGAGCATCACAAGCCGCAATAAAACCTAGTAGCATCTTTGACTCACCCCTCATTCATTTGACTCCTCTCCCATCATCAGACATCACCATTGTCTCCTTCCTGAACCTGCCCCTTTCATTCCCACTGCTCTCTACTCGCTTCTCCTTTGTTACACCATCACTTCCGCTCCAAGATATCCTATTTTTTCCAACTTTTCCTTTGAACCTATTGTATGTCGATCAACTTACTAAATACATTAATTGATCCATCACATTCTCACCCTCTTCTTGTGTTTTTCACGGTCTTACAAAGAAGCGGGTGATTGGTGGAGGTTGAGAACAAGGGGGGCTGTACTACTTGGACTTGCCTCAAATAAATGCAGTCTAAACCAACCAAACCGAGTAAAGATTATGGCAGAATAGGTTGGGACATCCCTTAGCACCATCTCTTCAACATCTCTTTCCAACTTTTAAACATTTGTCAATTTTAAACTGTGAAGTGTGTCAACTAAGCAACCATTAGAGGACCACATACTCTCCTCAGACTGAACTTAATGGTGTTGATCCTTTTTCCTTGGTTGAAAATTATGTATGGGGACTCTTGAGTGTCTCGAACATTTCCAGAGTTAAGTAATTTATCATTTTTATTGATCATTTTACTCGAGTCACATGGATATTCCTCTTTAAAGAGAGATCTTAAATTTTCACATTTAAGTCCTTTCATGCTATGGTGGCCACTCAATTTGGCAAGAAAATAAAAATACTTCGCTTTGATAATTCCAAAGAGTATCTCTCTAGTGACATTGACTCTTTTTGTCAAGAAAATTGGATTATCCATCAAACAACTTGTGTCCACACCCATCAACAGAACGGTGTAGCAAAACGGAAGAACCGACATCTCCTAAAGGTAGCATATGGCTTAATATTCTACAGGAAAGTACCATACTTCTACTAGCCAAATACCATACTTACTGTTGTTTTCTTATTAATAGGCTACCCTCATCCATACTCGGTCATAAATCCCCATACTCTTTATTATTTCAAAATGATGAACCATTTTCACTTCTTTTATAAGTTTTTGGTTGCACATATTTTGTTCATGTTACATCACATCAAAGAAATAAACTTGACCCAAAATCTATCAAGTGTATCTTCTTGGGATACTCTTGTACACATAAGGGTTATGTTTGTTATAATCTTATTCTTTGAAGGTACTTATGTCTAGGGATGTGACTTTATTTGAAGACCCTTCATACTACTCTGAAAATGCTCCTTCAGGCCTCTCATTTGTACATGCCTCTCCTTGATCACTTGTATCCCTTGTTGTGGATATTCTTCAACCCCCTGAAGCATTGGCCGATACCACACTTGCGGAGTTTACGGATCCTACTAAAGTAAGTCCATCTCCACCTACTCTTGTTCCATTTGGACCACAATCTGATACTCGGCATGTAGCCTTAAGAAAATAAATACTAGACCCTCTACTTCTCACCCAATATTCAACTTTGTGTCTCTCCATTGTATGTTTTCTTCATGTTGTCAGCTTTTTGCATCCATTTCTTCCATCTTTGTACCATCTCTGAGGTTGTCAAACGCCTAGCCAATAAAGACTGGTTTGTTAGGTGTGGAAAGCACAGCACTTATCCAAAGACCAGCGGTGGAAGGAAGCACCACCTACTCTGATAGCCACCGTTCCCTACCGCTTCCGCCAGGATTCGAATGCGGAACATGTTGCCCAGCTATGATACCATGTCAAACGCCTAGCCAATATGTTGTGGACTCGATAGCAGAACGAGTACTCCAAAGGCGACGCGGATGAGTCAGTGACTCAGTAGAGAAGTGAAGTACATTAGGCAGTATATGTTCTTTTATATTATTAATGACAAGTGGGAAGCCCATGAGGGCAGTATTTTAATAATCAATAACTCTTTACCTCAAGCCTTGGCTTTATTAGGCTATCGAGAGGGAATGAAAGACAAGCAAAAAATTACAAGGATATGTGTTCTCCTCCAACGAACTAGGGTTGGAGTTCCCCTGGAACCCAAGGTGCCGGACTCCCTTTGACAAACCTGATCTCTTCTTCTTCATCGATTTCCCCCTTTCCATCTTTACCTTCTGTTATTCACCCTCATTCACCACCATAGGTCGTCCGAGCAGAACAAGGAGGCCTAATTCGGATTCAGAAATACAGGAAACCCTCTCCCACCATAGAATTACTTGGTCCATGGTCAAAGACCATAACATCTTGGTATTAGAGCAAGTTGGGATGGGAGAGTCATCCAAAAACGCCAAAATGATAGCTACCCTCAGGGAAACGATACACGCAGACCGGGTAGCTGGGCAAGAAGAGATGGAAGGGTGTATGGCTGAGTTGGTGGACAGCAGAATTTTTCAAGCCTTTCATCAGATAAATACGCAAGTTCAAAGTTTGTCTATTAGGTTGGATGAATGCATGGGGGTAAGAAACCCCACCCCTCGGGAAGGAGAGAGAAGCCCTACGACCACGCAGGGGGACTAATTTGTTGGGCGAACAGAGCACCTAGCAAGTGGCATGAGTCCGGGTCCAGGTAGTGGGACCATTCCACGATATACAAAATTGGACTTTCCAAATTTGTAAGGGGTCCGAGGATCCTTTAATTTGGCTCTATAGGTGTGAAAAAAAAAATCACATCAAAAGACGGCTGAAATAGACAAGGTTGGGTTGGCCGCCTTCCACTTGCTCGATGAAGCGCAGATATGGGTGGGGCCACCAGTTAGAAGTGGAGCATCCGAACCTAGACTTGGATGATTTTAAAGAATTGTGTACAATTCGGTTTGGACCTCCAACGCAAAGCAATCCATTGGGGGATCTAGTGCTGCTACGCCAAATAGGTAGTGTGGAGACCTATCAAAAGTTATTTCAAGAAAAATTGGCAAGTACCAGCAAGATGGTTCACATGGATCAATAGGTCAGTCTGTTTCCAACGGGTCTAAATGAGTCCCTCCGCTTAGAAGTGGAATTATTGGGGCTCACTAATCTAGCAAGGGCAATGAACTTGGCAAGGATCTTAGAAGCCAAACACAAACTTCAATACATGAGATCTCCTTGGTAGGGAGGGAAACCATCTCAAGGCGCCACCCCTACCAGCAACCAATGGCGCTCACCTGCACCAGCAGCCACTCCTATAAATTCCAAGCCCAGTCCTTCTCAACCAGCATTCATCGAAAATTGACCAAGGCAGAGATGGAAGACAGAAGGTACAAAAGCTTATGTTATAATTGTGATGAAAAATACACATTCGGCCATCAGTGTTAGAAGTTATTTTGGTTAGAAGTCGATGATGATGGGGAAGAAGTCCCAGAGAGCGAAGAACCTACCATTTCTCTCCACTCCATCACTGCCCTGCAATCCACAAAAACAATGCAACTTTGTGCCATGGTCCACAATCAACCTCTGTTACATCTGGTTAACTCAAGGAGTACCCATAATTTTATCACCTTCAATGCGGCCCAGCAGTTACAACTTCATGTGCAACCTCGCCCAGTAACCTTAGTTTCGGTGGCTAATGGTGAAAAACAACCAAGCTATGGGTTAAGCAAAGCAGTTATGTTCTCAATTGAAGGTCACCAATTTGATGCAGAATTTCTTATTATTCCCCATGCCGGATTCGACATGGTGCTCGGCATTAAATGGTTACAAACTTTGGGTCCCATTTTGTGGGATTTCGCTGCCTTGACCATGAGCTTTGAGATGGCAGGCCAAAAGTACACTTTCCAGGGTAGCAAGACTACCATTCCTCCACACTTACATGTACTCCAGTAGCAGCATCCCTCACCAACTACCTTACAAATATTGTTGGATGATTATAGCGATATCTTTCAGGACCAATAGGCCTCCTGCCTCTGAGACCGTGTGACCATAGAATTTCTTTGAAGGCTGGTTCTGAAGAGGTGATGGTGCACCCCTATCGCTACCCCCATCTACAAAAAGACGAAATAGAGAAACAATGCAAACAAATGCTCGAGCAAGGCCTCATCCGAAGGAGTACGTCCCCTTTCTCTTCTCCAGTCTAGTTAGTCAAGAAATAGGACAACACTTGGAGATTTTGCATGGACTATCAGGAATTGAATTCCGAGACTATCAAGTACAAGTTCCCCATACCGGTTGTAGATGAGTTATTGGATGAACTACATGGAGCTCAATTTTTCACCAAGCTCAATTTGCGCTCAGGATATCACCAGGTTTGGATGTATTCTCCGAATTTTCACAAAACAGCGTTCAAGATGCATCATGGCCACTTTAAATTTCTGGTAATGCCCTTCGGTCTCTCCAATTCTCCTTCCACGTTTCTCGCCTTAATGAACGAGGTATTTACTGACTATCTCAAAAAATTTGTGTTAGTATTCTTTGATGACATATTAATTTTCAGCAAGTTCTGGCCTCAACACTTAGAGCACTTACACATGGTTTTTCAACTGATTCGAGCCCATCGACTCTACTTAAAAAGGACCAAGTGTACATTTGGGAGACAATAGGTTGTTTATTTGGGTCACATTATTACAGTGTCCGAGGTTACAGTGGATCTGGAAAAAATTGCAGCAGTCACACAGTGGCCTCCACCAACCAATGCCTCAACCTTTCGAAGTATTTTAGGTTTGGCCAGGTATTATAGAAAGTTCATTTCCAACTATGCGAGCCTAGAAGCACCCTTATCCAACCTGCTACGTCACAATGCCATCGTTTGGAATGATGAGGCAAGCACAACCTTCCACACTTTAAAAACAGCCCTCGCCACGGCGCCAGTCTTACAGTTGCCTAATTTTGAAGAGCCTTTCGTGGTGGAATGTGATGAATCAAAAGGGGGTATCGGGGCAGTGCTGCAACAATCCAACCATCTGATTGCATATTTCATCCGACAACTCGCACTTCATCAACACAAGTTACCAACCTATAAACTCGAACTGATTGGCTTAGCAAAGGCAGTCCGCCACTGGAGACCTTATTTATGGGGTCGATATTTTCTCATCCGTACGGACCACTACAGTTCAAAATATTTGTTGGATCAATGTATTTCCACCTCCCCTCAGCAATAGTGGATCAGTAAATTGTTGGCCTTTGACTTTACCATGGAACACAAGGCGGCTAAATTGAATATAGTAGTTGATCCTCTGTCACGCAGATCAGAAGACTCACCGCAATTATCTGCCATCAGTCACCCCACAACGGTCCTATTGGACTCCATAAAGGCAGCAAACATAAGCTCCCCGAAATTGCAAAAATTGTATCAGACCATTACTGTTGGAAACATGCCACCTGCTTGGACTGTTCATGACACCATCGTTCTCTATAAGCATCGCATATATTTGCCTCAATCTTCTCATCGGATTGCCACCGTTGTGTCAGCATATCATAACAGCTATCATGAAGGAATTCAAAAGACACACATTCGGATCAACAGGGATTTTTATTGGGCTGGTATGAAATTCTCCATTACTTCATATGTAGCTGCTTGTCAGGTTTGTCAGCGGAACAAAGCGGAGCATTTATCACCCGCAGGGGTACTGCAACCACTACAACTTTCCACTCAGGTTTGGGCTGACTTATCTATGGATTTTATTCAGGGTCTTTCGGGAAATCTATTCTTTTCGTGGTAGTGGATAAATTCTCCAAATTCGGTGATTTCATTCCCTTGGAGCATCCCTACACGGTGACATCAATAGCCAGGGTCTTTTTTGCTCACATTGTGCGCCTACACGGCATTCCGGAGTCAATTGTAAGTGATCGGGATGTGGTTTTTACTAGTCAATTCTAGCGTGATCTTTTCAAATTCTGTGAGTCCAAACTGAACTATTCCACAACCTATCACCCTTAATCTAACGGCCAGACAGAAGTGTTCAACCGCACCATTGCCATGTATTTAAGGTGCTTGGTAGGTGATCGCCCTAAAAGGTGGGTGGAATGCTTTCCGTGGGCGGAGTATGCATACAACACTTCCTTCCGCACAGCCTTACAGGAAACCCCATTTCGAATAGTGTATGGCAGGAACCCTCCACATCTCCTCTCATATGATCATGGCCCCACCCGAGTTGATGTAGTGGAAAATGCCCTCATTGATCGAGATCAGTTATTGGCCGTTATTCACCAACGACTCAGCCAAGCACAAGCCCGTATGAAAGACTATTATGATCAAGGCTACAGAGACATTCAGTACAACCCAGGTGACTTTGTTTGGCTCAAGCTCCAACATTAATGACAAGCTTCCTTATCTGACCGCCAGTACAAGCTCTCTCCCAAATATTTTGGGCTTTTCCAAATTACTCAGAGGATCGGGGAAGTCGCATATCGGCTCCAGCTGCCTCCAGAAGCCAAAATCCATGAGGTTTTTCATGTTTCCCTCCTTAAGCCTTTCAAGGGCATCGCACTTCCTCACACTCCTTCTTTACTGCCCATGGAGGATGGACATATATCTCTCATGCCCTCTAAAATTTTGGAGGCTCATCAGAATCCACAACGGCGAGAAGTGTTAGTTCAATGGTCTCATAATGACGCAACCACGGCCACTTGGGAGGACCTCGACGTCTTCCAGCAGGTCTACCTCACCTTTGAGCTTGTGGACAACCTAGTTTTCCAAGACGGGAGTGATGTTGTGGACTCGATAGCAGAACGAGTACTACAGAGGCGCCACTGACGAGTCGGTGACTCAGTAGAGAAGTGAAGTACATTAGGCTGTATATGTTCTTTTAAATTATTAATGACAAGTAGGAAGCCCACGAGGGCAGTATTGTAATAATCAATAACTCTTTACCTCGAGCCTTGGCTTTATTAGGCTATCGAGGGGGAATGAAAGACAAGCAGAAAATTACAAGGATCTGTGTTCTCCTCCAACGAACCAGGGTCGGCGTTCCCTTGGAACCCAAGGTGCAGGACTCCCTTTGACGAGCCTGATCTCTTCTTCTTCATCGATTTCTCCCTTTCCACCTTTACCTTCCGTTATTCACCCTCATTCACCACCATAGGTCGTTCGGGCAGAACAAGGAGGCCTGATTCTGATTCGAAAATACAAGAAACCCTCTCCCACTGTAGAATTACTCGGTCCATGGTCAGAGACCACAACACAATACTACAAAAAATCGGTCTGTTAGGTGCGGAAAACACAACACTTATCCAATGACCAACGGTGGACGGAACCACTGCCAACTCTGACAGAGGTATCCAGGATAGAAGGTTGCAAGGAAGAAGAAATGCATGCACTATATGAGAATGAAACATGGACTCTAATTCCTCTTCTTTCTGGAAAGAAACTTGTGGCTATAAGTCGGTTTATACTGTTAAACATAATCCGGATGGATCAGTTGCTCGCCTTAAGGCATGCCTCATTGCCAAAGGCTATACTAAGTGCTATGGAATCAATTATGAAGAAACGTTCTCGCCGGTGGTCAAATTGAACTCGGTATATATATTGTTATCCCTTGTTGCTAATTCCTCATGGTTGGTATATCGACTTGATGTAAAAAATGCTTTCTTCATTGGGGATATTAAAGAAGAAATATATATGAAACAACCACCTAGATTTGTGGTGTAGGGGGAGTGAGTAGGCAAATTGAGGAAATCTCTATTTGGTCTGGAAGAGTCTCCTCATGCCTAGTTTGATAAATTTAGGCAAGAAATGATACAAGTTGGATTTCATCAATGCTCACTACATCACTCTGTATTAATTAAAGACACCTCGAAAGGGAAAGTACTTCTGGAAATTTATGTAGATGATATTGTCTTAACTGGTAATGATTCAGATGGGATTCAAGAGGCCAAAAAGTAGATATGTGAACAGTTCAAAACAAAAGACCTTGGACTACATAAATGCTTTCTAGGTATTGAGGTGTTACAATCCAAGCATAGGATCATACTATCTTACTTAAAATATGTCCTTGATCTACTTGAGGAGACAAGAATGATGGGGTGTAGACCAGCAAATACCCCTATGGATTCAAATACCAAGCTATCTGGAGGCTCTGAGGAAGATGTGGATATTAGGAAATATCAAATACTAGTGGGGAAACTTATTTACTTCAATATAACAAGAATGGATATATCATATGTTGTAAGTATAGTAAGTCAATACATGCACAAATGACAACATACTCATTAGCAAGCTTTGGAAAGATTATTACAATATTTGAAAATAGCTCCAGAAGAGGGCTCTCTATAATACCCATGGTCACTTCAACATAGAAGGGTCCGTAGATCTAGACTGGGCTGAATCCCTAGATGATAGAAAGTCTACTTCTTGGTACTATACATTGGTTGGAGGAAACTTCATTCCCTAGTGGAGAAGCTATAATACAGAGCTATGGCACACATAGTCAGTGAGCTTCTATGGATCATATCACTTCTTACTGAATTGGGATTCTATAAAAGGAGCATTTATGGAACTACATTACGATAATCGAGCAACTATCCATATCACATCAAATCTAGTCTGCCATAAAAGAACAAAACATATTGTTGATTTTTAGAAATCCATGGAGAAAATGAGATACAACGTGATGGGAGAAAACAAAAAGAAGAAAGAGGTTATGGACTTGTGTTCTAACCCTCCCCCTGAAGCTCAATTTATAGATGAATAAGATTAAAATATTACAGTAATACCCCTAAAACTTAAACCAGTTACATCAATACCATCTTTATTTGATGAATTTTTATTGACCATAATGCCAACTCCTTGGTCTGTGGGCTTGAGCCCATCTTCACCTCTTTGGATGTGTGGGCCTTCCTTGGTTGCATGGGCTTGAACCCATCTTCTAATATAGTTGGACGCTTGGGCCTTTTCTTGGTCTATGGGCTTGGGCCCATCTTCCAACACTCCCCTCAATATGGGGGTGAGAGAACATCATCAATGCGCAACTTCTTGCAAATGGTGTATAAGATCTTCCCGTATAAAATGGTAGTCCATCATATCATCTAACACTCCCCCTCAAGCAAGTGGTCTCTTTGTTCTTTACCAAGATACCCCACTGGCATAATATAAGAGAGAGTAAAATCACTCCTAGCTGTAAGACAAAGATCCATACTCCAGTCAAATGGTCATAGTCAAAAATACTTTTCGCTCAATTTCACAGGCAGAAAAGTAGCCCTATTGTGGGACACAAAGTCTACCCTCTTTCTGAGGGTAGCTAAAAGAACAACTTTTGGGTGAATAACTAACTTGACTTACACTGGATGTTGGGCACACTCCAATCCTTTGTAGGTAGTGGGTCTATAGGCATTGCTCAGAAGTATAGTAGTAAGCTTCTCCATCACGGTGTCCCAACATAGGGCACTGATTGTCAAATGGTATGAGTAAAACTACCAAATAAGGGGGTAAAGGGTAATCATAGGAAAATAATATTTTGGGGCCACCATGTGATTTCTTCTTCATCAGAATACCAATGCTGAAAACAGTCAACTATTGAGAAGTTCTTAAATAATAATGTCTCAGTCAAAGAGACACAATGGCAGTAGCTAAAATGAGCATGGGCCCAAATAACAAGATAAAAAAATAAAAATCCTTTAAAAATATACAAAATAATCCACTGCGAGTCCATCAGAAGGTTGTGAACCAAATAATATGCTGACTAAAGAATAAGTTGTCAATTAATTCAAGCTAATATCACGCCAGAGCCAAGGAATCGAGTAGAGCCTAGTCAAGGAGTAGACCAATATAGCTGAGTTGAGGAAGAAATAGGTATAGAACTCGAGACCAATTATTTTATATATCATTAGATCTATCATTTATGGGGCTTTCTTCTTGCCATTTTTAATTATTTTTTGTCTTAGAAGAGAAACTAACATACACCAGAGAATGTGAAGGGTTTCTAACAATTGGGTTTGTGATTCACTAAGCGGTTCTATTATTATGTTCCATCTCAAAACTTCTTATTGGATTTTTTTTTCAAAGTTTCCCCAATCATCATGTTCATAGAGGAATTAGTTTTTTTATCTCCCTCTTGGGTCATACTTGGTTTAATTTCTTAAGTTATTTCAATACTACCATTACAGTCTCCTTCATATTATGTTGGTGGTTATTTTATCTTCCATTAATCCCTCATTACCTTTTTACTCGATTACCTTTGTCTTACCATCATTTTTTGACTCTTGTTTACTACCCTCTTAGGCTAACCTTTGGAATTGATCTCTCATTACCTTTCTCGAGTGTTGATCAACTCTAGTGAAGTGAAATGAGCTACATTTTTTGCTTTATTTAAATTGTTGTTTTTTGTTTCTAGAATTTGACCAACTTTCATGTTCTCGAAAATTCCTAGCAATCATGGAAAGAGAGACGATGTGGATCGACATTTTAAGTAATGGTGGTTTCGCCATTAGGATCTCCAATGTTCCTGTTAATGTAGTACATGAAATCAAAATTCTCTACCAAGGGCTAGTGATTTCTTCTCATTTCTCACAACCGAATCCTAAATTCTTGTTGACCAACTCAAAGAGGGAGAACAACCAAAGTTACACCTAAAGTTAAACACTAACAAATGTGTCCTAAAAAAATTGAACAATTAAACATAAATAGAAGACTAACATAACTAAAACTCCTCTGACTGAGACTCTTCTGTGAGACCTTTTCTTGTGAGACTCATGTAAAACTCCACCGTATTAATTTTGGTTTTCTGAGACCTCTAACTGTGAGAGTCATGTAAGAGTCTTCCACAGATGTTCTTCAAAACTTCCCCTCAAACTAAAGTTTAACTTTAGTTTGCAATGAAAAAGATTTTCGGTCTTCAATTTTCTTTTGCTGAAAAGAAAATCTTCATAGAAACAAAACCTTCATCTTTATGCAAAAGTTTCATCTTTGGTGCTCCCCCTTTCTTTAATATTTTGATCACATGAAAATTACCACAATATGTGGAACAAAATACCTCTTTCTTCCACTTCTCCCCCTCCATCTAGGGATAAAAAAGACATAGAGACCCAGCTTGGACAATACACAATATGGGAGAAGAAAATCACTTCAAGTCGTACAACAAAGCTCCATACACCAGTGAAAAATGGTCATAGTCTGAAACACACTCGGCTCAATTGTAAAGGTGAATAAATGACCTAACTCTAGGGCTTAACAAAGAGACTACTCACATATTACCTATTGGGTGAAGAATAAAAGACTTGACTCGTATTGGATATTGGGTACACTTCTACACTTTTTAGGTTGTGAGTCTAGGCATTGCTCTGAAGTGATGAAAGCACAAGAAGATAAACTAAAGAAATACTAGAGGAAAATAATTTTCACTAGAAAGAGGCAACTATACAACACTTATACTTCCAAACGAATCTAGAATAAGACTTTTTTTTGGACAAACTATGGGAAACTATTACAATAGAACTTAATAAATTCGACTAAAAATAACTATCGGATGGGGACTCCTCTCCGGTACCCCCAGGAGGGGGGCACCACAGCGACCTTACAGTGATGGTCAATCCACGACCAACTCAGCATAAGGCGTAAAATTAGGCTCCACAACTTAACAATGCAATGAGAGTTGTGAGTAGATATATGAGTAATCCAGGTAAACGACATTGGGAAGCAGTGAAGTGGATTCTCAAGTATTTGAGAGGCACTGCAAACTCTGCCTTATGTTTCAGAAAGTTAGACTTGGGACTACATGGTTATGTAGATGCTTACAAGGCTTGAGACATTGATGGCATGAAGAGTACCACTGGATATGTATACACATTGGGTGGTATAACAGTTAGTTGGGTCTCAAAGTTGCAGAAGATAGTTGCTCTTTCCACAACTGAGGCAGAATATGTGGCCATGACTGAAGCCAACAAAGAGGCGGTATGGCTGCAGCCTTTCTTGGAAGAATTAGGCCTCAAGCATTGGAAGAATGTGTTGTAATATGATAGTCATAGTGCTATTCATTTAGCAAATAATTTTATTTATCATGCCAGAACAAAGCACATACAAGTGCATTACCACTTCATTAGATTAACTCTTGAGGATGGAGTATTAGCACTTGAGAAGATTGAAGGGAGTCAAAATCCAGCTGATATGTTGACAAAGACTATTACGATTGAGAAACTGAAGTTTTGTTCAACTTTAGTTGGACTTCTCTCTAAGGATTGAAAAGTTGTTGCCTCTGTAGAGGAGATATTGATGTCCAAGTGGGAGATTGTTAAGTTGTGGAGCTTAATCAATGCCCAACACTGAGTTAGTACACGGATCAATGCCCTCCAAGGTCCATGATATATTGATTGTTGTT
The DNA here is from genome assembly GCF_029961685.1 of Aristolochia californica. Classification (NCBI taxonomy): domain Eukaryota; kingdom Viridiplantae; phylum Streptophyta; class Magnoliopsida; order Piperales; family Aristolochiaceae; genus Aristolochia; species Aristolochia californica. The sequence goes on along the minus strand of NW_027182279.1, from coordinate 34,860,555 downwards.
TCATTAAGGGCAAGTTCAGAACTTCACACTTGTAATCTGATTACCCTAATTTTCTCTTTATATTTGGGGGCGCAGTTGTTAGGGTTTTATCACCCAGAGTAAGATCATCAATTGCGATCGAGAGAGATTAGAGAAAAACCACCTGTAAGTGTGTGCAATTTCTCTTGTAAACTATTTCATCTTCCTAGTGGATTAATGCAAAAATGGAAGACAGGGCATAGTCTCACCTTGAGGCAAACCTGTATAAATCTTGGTTTTTTTTGTGCTTGCTTTTCCTTCTTCTACAATTATTATTATTGCACTCGTTAGTTTTGAATTAGGGTATCTAATTCCTACACACGTGAGTGTCTTTCAACACTCCCCTTCAAGGTGGTGTTTGTAACTTTACTTTGCAAATAGTCCTGGTCAAGAAAGTTGTGTGCTTGACTGAAATTCTAATATCGTGTAGGTTAAATTTTTTTTTTCTTTATTTCATTGTTTTGATTCATCTGGTTTTTATTCATATCTTGCTTGTAATCTTCATCTTGTTCTCATCTTGTTTTTCTCCTTACTTGGATATTCTAATCCCATTAATTTTGATTAACATAACACATGAAATTATTTATTGTTGGTTACCTCTTTTTAATCCTTCTTCTTCTATTTCTCCCATCCAAGCTAAGGATCTCTTTATTTTATACCAAGAGACCCAACATGAACAAAATAATGGTGAGAGAAGAAAATTCACTCCTAGTCATACGATAAAGCTCTATAAACTAGTCAAAAGCAGTCATAGTTTGAAAACAAACTTTGCTCAATTTCTAAAGCGGAAAATAACCCAACAATAGGACACAACAAAGAGATTACTAACTTTTTAAGGGTAGCTCAAACAAAAAATACTACTTAGGGAAAATTTAAAAGACTTGACTCAAGCTAAATATTATGAACACTTCTATACTTTTAGGTAGTGGGTCCATAAGCATTGCTCTGAAGTGATTTTAACAAAAACAAATTGAAGAAAGTACTTTGAGGAACTCAGGGTGTGAATAATAAAATCATCTCTCATACTTCAAAAAGGAAGGAGAATCATAATGTAGCTCTTCATACTTCCAAGTAAGAAGGAGACACTTCTAGACCATTAGATAGATAAAAAGTGACCAGGTTTGACTCAAGACGGAGGTAAAAAAATAATTCCTCTATGAACATGATAATTGAGGAAACTAAAAAAAAATTATCCAATAAGAAAATTTTGAGATGGAACATAATAATGGAAATTTTCTAAAAATAGATTTCTCATATATGACAATTATTTTTAACATAAATTTACCAATTTGGAATGAAAATATTCAAGAGATAAATTTTGGAAAAAAAGGAGATTTAAGACACTAATATTTGAAATTAATAATAAGGAAACAAGACTTTTAATTCAAAATTTTTAGTCTTTGTTAAAAAGAAAATAAAACTCATATAGGGAAAAACTTCTCTCAAAAAAACTAATGCGATGCGAGATAAAAAAATAAAACTTTTAAGGAAAAATAATCAAGTTGGTAAAATATTGACTAAAGATTGAAAAACATAGGAAACTTAACCAACATTAGCAACTCAAAAGTGAAGGCAAAAAATTAGCTTATGTTGGAAGATAAAGGCATATTGGAAGTTGTGCCATTTTACACAAAAAGATTTTATACATCATTTGCAACAAGCTAGGAGTTCATGTTGTTCTCTCACCCCCAGCTTGAGAGAGAGTCTTGGAAGATAAGCCAAAGCCTACACGACCAAGGAAGGCCGACAAGATGGGCTAAAGCACAAAAAAAGTATAATCCACCATGATTACCACAAGTTAGCATCCTTATCACATATGTTGGAAGATCAATAAAGACTCACAAATACATCTTTATCTTATGGTCATGTCCTAGAGGAGCACTAGTTTGAGTTATGTTTGTCTTTTATCTATATTTAGTTATTTAATTATGCTAGGACTTATCTGTAAGTGTTAAAATTTGGGTGTAATTGGAACAAATGTAGTTTTATTATAATTCGACTCTACTACCTTCCTCTTATTATAAATAGAGCTTCATGTACTTTGATTATAATAAGTTAATAAAGTCAATGAAGTATTTATCTTTTCCATAAATTCAACATGGTATCAGAGCAGGCTCTATGAGTTGACTTGGTCAACTCACAAAGATAATGAGATCCTTTTCTCTAAACCCTAAACCCTAAGTCTAAGTTCATAATTATTTTTTTCAGTGCCTACCCCAATAGATTTGTTTGCATTTTTAACCCCTATAATAAGTTTTTAAAATTGTAAAATATATATTTAAAAAAAGATATTTGAGTCTACTTTCCAAGGAAAAACGATCTTTTCCAATCAGAATTATCTAAAAAGAGATATCGATATTTGAATGAGCGAAGGTCAGATTGCAAAAGAGGTTCGAGCAGCAGTAGAAAGCTTCAACTTCCGAGGTATTTAATGCTCTCAAGAACTAGAATTTATATGGATAAATATATATCAAAACAAATATTTGTAAGTCTATTCTTTTACCTATTCAAACATTTTTTTATCTGAGTAATCTACAAAGAGAAATCGATATTTGAAGTAGAAAAGGTCAAATTGCAAAAGACGTTCGAGCAGCAGCAAAAAGCTTAAACTTCCGACGTATTTTATGCTATCAAGAAAGAGACTTTATATGGAGAATTATATATCAAAATAAATATATGTAAGTATATTTTCGTAAATATTCAACCAATTCTAGGTATGATTTTTTTATAAGGAGATATTGATCTTGGAAGAGTCAATGGTCATGCTAGAAAAAAAGGAGAAGTAGTACTTAGTTCGGCAAGATGACAGAGATTGAAATCTATCAGATTATTTATCTTTTGATAATTATATTTTATAAAGAGAAGTTATACTTGGATGAAAGGTATTTAAGTCTAGTTTCATAAGGAGAAATATTCATGTCAATCTGATCTATATTAAAGATATATTCGCATTGGAAGAACCAAAGGTCATGTTGGTATTTTGTTGTATAGAAAAATCCAAATTTATGCCCTTTGTTTAGCGTCACCGTTTGAGTTGTTATATCAGGAAAATATCTCACTTCTCCCAAGTTTAAGGGCTTATTACTACATTTATGTTATTTGGGCTTATTTTTGCACTATGATATTTGGTTCAAGCTGGGATCACTGCCATTACCTCCCTGCTTGAGGGTTGGTTCAAGTTGGGATCACTGCCATTACCTCCTTGCTTGAGGGGGGAGAAGTAAAAGAAGTACAAGAAAGAGGTATTCTATTCCATAAGTTGGGGATAAGTTTATGTGACCAAAATATTCAAGAAAGGGGGAGAAAAAAAGATGAAGCTTATGAATCTAAGAAAAAATATTTACATCTGATTATGATTATTTCATGGGTCCCCTTCTACAAGGTTTATTATTTTGGTTTGTGTTATATGTGTTTGAAGATGATCGTGTTACATTACAACTCATGTTATTATGTATCTTTGGATGAGACATTATTATTGAAGAAAATGTGGCCTCAATACCTTTTGTCATACTATAATTTATTTGACTCTCACAAATATCACGGTTGGGATACCATTATAAATAAACCCACTACCCCCCTGTAATGGCTTTTATTACTCCTACCACATGAGAGTCGTTGTCCCGTGTAGGGACACAGTTGTGGACACTTAAGAGCAATGCCGATAGACACACTACCTACAGAACATGGAGTGTGCCCTACATCCAACTTTAGGACTGGAGTATGGAGCAATGTCTTACCGGCTAGGAGTGATTTTTATTCTCACTTATATTATGCCAGTAGGGTCTCATGGATGGACGCAACAGCGTGAGGGGGAGTGTTGGAAGATGAAGGCATATTCGAAGTAGTGCCATTTTATACAAAAAAAAATTATATCCATCATTTGCACAAGTTGGGAGTTCATGTTGTTCTCTCACCCCCAGCTTGAGGGAGAGTGTTGGAAGATAGGCCCATGCCCACACAACCAAGGAAGACCCACATATCTAAGAATATTATAAGATGGGTCACACGACCAAGGAAGGCCCACAAGATGGGCCCAAAAACATAAGAAGTAGGACCCACCATGATTACCACGAGTTGACATCCTTATCACATATGTTGGAAGATCAAGAAGGACTCACAAAGGCATCTGGATCTTATGGTCACGTCCTAGAAGAGTTCTAGTTTGACTTATGTTTATCTTTTATCTATATTGAGTTATTTAATTATGCTATGACATATCTTAAAGTGTTAGAATTTGGGTGTAATTGGGACAAAGGTAGTTTTATTGTAATTGGAGTGTACTACATTCCTCAAATATAAATAGAGGTTCATGTACTCTGATTATAATAAGTTAATGAAGTCAATGAAGTATTTCTCTTTTTCATAATTTTAACAACTTAAATTCAAATTTTCGCATATAACAAACTACCAACATGACCTTTGATTTTTCCAATGCGGATATTTTTCTCTAGAAATATCGGATTGAGAAATAGTTTATTCAGATAGAAAGTCACTCATATATCTTTCTTTTTAGATACAATTCTATATATAAATTCTTAGTCATGTTGGTACAAACCGTTTAGAAAGTTGAGACTTTCTACTGCTACTCGAAACTTTTTTGTTGTTTGACTTATGCTACTTCAAATGAGGATTTTTCTTTGTTGAAAACTAAGATTGATTTTTTTTTTTGAGTTGGTAACTAGACTCAAAGATCTTTCCAATGGAATATAGTTTTCTATATGAAACTTATGGTAAGAGAGCGAGAACTCCAATAAAATTAGGAATCTAGAAAGAATAAGACTAAAGGGAAAAACAAAAAAAACTCCTTTTTTTTCTTTTCCTTTTCTTTTTCTTCTTCATCCTCCATTTCTTCTCCATCTTCTTATCCCTTTCCATGTTAGATCTTTGTTGCTCTGATGCCATGTTAATTTCTAGGGTCAACACATAAATACAAGAGATCTTAAGGAAATGAGTGAAGAGAAAAAATTCTAGCTCTTGGGAGAGAGTTAAGAAGAAACCAAGGGAGGGAACAAGGACGAAAAGAGAAAGAGGTGTAAGGACAAATTTGAGCCAAGTTCTATTGAGGTTGTATTTATAGTTGTGGAAAAATATTTACAGTGGCTACGATGACCTTATGGCTACATGTTTTAAAAGAAAAATAACATAAGAGGACATACGCCAACTTCCATAATTACAACTCTATACCGTCTTTATGGAAGTTCTCCTTATTTACTAGTCATACCACCCTTACACACGTGAGTATCTTTTAACATTTTTCCTATTATAACTGTTTATAACCGTTGGTTATTAATCTACATACAAAGAATATTTTGACATTTTTTCTATATTCTAAGACTATAGTGACAATTAACAATAATAACAAAAAACTAAGAGACCAACTTTTGTTGTATGTAGTGTGGACTAGCAAATAAAATTAAAATGACAAGTTCATTACACGACTTCTTTGAATAAATTTCAAAATGACCTTGGTAGATGCTATAAGTATTGTTGGAAGATGGGCTCAAGCACACAAGCTCAAGGCTAGAAGCCCACACGTCAAAGGAGTGGCAAAGTGGTTATTTATGGTATGTTCCATAAGGATGGCATGGAGAAGTAAATATTATGTCTTTTAATTTATTGAGTTGTAACCCTAAGGGCTATGTAACACTATAAATAAGAGCATTAGCTACGAGATAATGAATTCAATCCTTCTCCTCTATTTGGAAAAACGTCAAGCCACCCTCTCTTCTCTCTTGACGCATTCTCTCCTTCCCTCATTCCAAACTCTCCTCTCAAACGTCCTTCTCCTTTCTCCCTCTTCTCTCCTTCTTCTTCCACGTTAACCTAGAGTCATTCTCAGGGGGTCCTAACTTCTACATGGTATTAGAGCTTGGAGGTTAGGATCCCTATTCAAGTAGTTATGTCATCCATTCAAGAAGTTGTGTATAGAAGGAGTTCTGCCATGAAGAGATAGGTAAATTTTTTTTTTTTGCATATTCTCTCTTTACGGTTTCAATTTTTTTTCCTCTCTTCTTGAATTGTTGATTCATTTGAAGGCAAGATAATCTTCATAAACATTGTGAAGATCTATCTTGTATGACTAAAAGGATATTGTAGTCTTGATCATCTTGTAGCACAATTACATGATTGATCAACGGTTGCTTTTTTTGGTTTGTTATTTGGATTCAGTTACCTTTATGTAACGGGAATCACACATTGTTGATATGGGATTCCAACATATGTTGTTGTCAATTCTATAATCTAATGTTACTCATGGGAATGTGTCATGTTGTTGGATGCTCGTTATATGTTTGATGAAATTTCAGCACTCACTTATCCCTATTATTTGTTTTATTTGAACTTCAGCAATTGAATCTTTTGTTTTGTTGAAGTATTCCCATGAGTTGGAGTTTCTTTTGCCAATAAATTGCTCTTGGTTTGCCAAGAAAAGCCTTGTCTAAAGTTGCTCTCGGTTTCGTGGTTGAATTTGGATTAAGGATAAGAGTTGCATCTATTCTCTTCTCTATATTTTTTTGATAAATATAAGAGAAGTTGAGTAGTGGTTGGTTCTTGTTATCACTTGACAAAAGCACCAATTTTTCCATGATTTGGTGTTTATTCTCGTGAAAATATTCTCTACTTAGTTTTGGTAGCTAAATTGGTCTATGGGTGCTTCAAATTACATTGTGTAATTGTTATTTGAGCCCCTTTGACAATTGACTTTTCTAGTTGATTTGTGTCAACATGGAGAGTGAAAATATGAGTAATAAGAGTGACATACTCCGCATTACTAAAATTCCACTAAGAGGTCTTTCCAATTACCTCAACTTGTCACAATCGGTACGGAGGGTTCTCATTACTCGTGACCTTCTCAATCATGTTATCAAAATCCCTCCTCCAAGTGATGAAGAAGATGAAGTCTACCATAAATGGGTAAAAAATGATAACATGGTTATCAGTTGGCTTATTAATAACATGGAAGAGCATGTTGCTAACAATGTGGTCCACTTGGAAACTTTGAAGGATATTTGGGACACATGTGCTAAGCTCTATTCTAGTCCCGCCTCCTTGCAAAGAGTATATGATGTTTTCCTAAGTATGTTGGCTACCAAACAAGGAGATAGTATTCATGAGTTTTTGGACCGATTTCGTGGCCTTCTCCAAGAATGGAAAATTGCTCAACCATACTCTACTGACATTGTTGTCCAAGAAAAACAGCGCAAGGCCATGGCAGCGACTATTTGCCTTACCAATATTAAGTCGTAACTAGAGGTGGCTACAACTCAGCTTCTTAGTTCCTCTGCCCTTCCCTCTTTTGATGACATCAGTGCAATGTTGTTATAGATTCCTGATCCATCTCCTCCTTCTTCGATCGATGCTCCATCAGCTATGTTCTCTGGTAATCGGGGTACATCTTCCCCATTTCAACGACGTGGCAAAAATACAAGAGGAGGCCACAAATAGAGGTGGTCGAACAGGGCTGACCCATTCTCGCACTGAGCCTCGATTGTGCACTTATTGTGGTGTTTAGAACCACCTTGTAGATTCATGTTGGAAACTCCATGGTAAGCCTGATTGGGTGACAACCAATCCAGCCTCAGTTGATGTTGAGAAAAAAGAGGAGAAGAGTGATTCTCATTTCAGGAATGTGATTATCTCTTCGGAATACTATGCTGTAATTCAGAAGCTGAAATCCTTATTGGATCAGTCATCTATTCCACCAGGCCCTACTGCTACCACTACCATTGCATCAGGTATGCTTTCTTCTACTTCAACCCCTTCCTCTTGGATCATTGACTCCGGGGCTTCCGAACACTTGTTAGGTAGCAAACACATGCTTCATTCATTGTCTCCATATCTTCCTCATAAATTGGTCACTATTGCTAATGGTTCCCAAACCAAGGTGCTTGGCAAGGGTTCCTCCTCTCTTACTGCATCTATTCCTCTCAAAGATGTGTTATTTGTTCCTCAATTTCCGTTAAATTTGCTCTCCATTAGTCAATTAACCAAAAAATTGAATTGTTCTGTCACCTTCTCACCATCTTCGTGTATATTTCAGAATCTAACTACGAAACAGGTGATTGATGGCGGCCATGAAAAAGGGGGCTTATATTATTTTACTCTTCCACCAGTAGCTGCTATTTCATCCACTCCATCCGAGGCTCAAATGTGGCACAACCGACTTGGTCATCCATCTATCTCGTCACTTCGTTATTTAGTTCCATCTCTTAAATCTTTGTCTAATTTTAATTGTGAGGCATGTCAATTAAGTAAGCATGTTAGGAGTACATATTCTCCTCGTCTTAAAACTACTAGTACTGCTCCATTTGAATTAATACATTCTGATGTATGGGGCCCTTTAAAGGTCTCTAACATTTCTCAGGTTCAATATTTTGCTACTTTTGTGGATGATTTTACCTGAGTGACTTGGTTGTTATTGTTTAAAGAACGATCAGAAATTATTTCTATTTTAAAAAACTTTCATGCAATGGTTCTAACGCAATTTTAAAAAAAAATTAAAATCCTTAGATCTGATAATGCTAAGGAATATTTGTCTAATGAGTTTAAATCGTTTTGTGAGAGTAATGGGCTTCTTCATCAAATATCATGTGCCTATACCCCTAAAAAAAATGGTGTTGCTGAATGAAAGAATCGTCACTTCCTTGAGGTTGCTTGGGCCCTCCTCTACTCCATGAAGGTACCCTACTTTTATTGGCCTCATGGTATTCTTACAACATGTTTTCTCATCAATTGGTTACCTCATCAGTACTTAGAAATCAAACTCCGTATTCTTTTTTATTTCATGGTGAAGATCCATTTTCTCTTCCTCTTAAAGTATTTGGTTGCACATGTTTTGTTCATGATACTTCACCACATAAAAGTAAACTTGAGCCTCGGTCTCTGAGGTGTATTTTTTTGGGCTATTCTCGAACTCAGAAAGGATATATTTGTTATAATCCTACTCTTTGAAGGTTGATGGTATCTCGGGATGTGACTTTCTTTGAAGACACTTCCTTCTACTCCTCACATGAGGCTCCTCCAGGGTTTACCTCTACTCCTACCACTCCATGTCCGCTTGTGCCATTTCATGAAGATATTACTCAACCCCCTGAAGCACCGGTCGTCCCCTCACCTGTGGAGTTGTCTGATCCACCTGAGGTAAGTCTTTCTCCTCCTCCTCCTATGTTTGGGCCTGAATTTGATACTCGACCTATTGCATTATGAAAGGCAACCTGTTCTTGCACTATATCTCATCCAATTGCCAATTTTATGTCTTCTCATCACATATCTTCTCAGTGTGTTTAGTTTCTTGCTTCTCTTTCGTCTGTTTCCATACCACAATCCTATCAAGAGGCCCTGAAGCATCCAGGATGGAAGGCGGCTATGGATGAAGAAATGCATGCATTATATGAAAATCAAACATGGACATTGGCATCGCTCCCAAAAGGGAAAAGACCAGTTGGTTGTAGATGGGTATTTTTAGTAAAACACAACCCAGATGGGTCGGTTGCTCGCCTTAAAGCACGCCTAGTTGCAAAAGGTTATACTCAGTGCTATGGGATAGATTATGATTTCTCTCCAATTGCAAAACTGAACTCAATACATATCATCCTTTCTATTGTTGTTAACTCATCTTGGCCAGTATATCTGCTCGATGTAAAAAATGCATTTTTAAATGGTGATATACGCGAAGAAATTTATATGGTCCAACCACCAGGATATGTGGTTGAGGGGGAGTCCATATGCCGATTAAAGAAATCTTTATATGGGCTTAAACAGTTCCCTCGGGCTTGGTTTGATAAATTCAGTCAAACGCTTCTACGATTTGGCTTTTATAGGAGCTCGGTTGATCACTCGGTATATATTAAAGATACTATCAAAGGGAAGATATTATTGGTCGTGTATGTTGATGATATTATCTTGACTGGAAATGATGTTCATAGTATACAAGAAGTGAATAATATGATATGTAAAGAGTTCAAGACTAAAGATTTGGGTAAGCTCAAATATTTTTTGGGTATAGAAGTCCTTCAGTCAAATCATGGAATAGTATTGTCTCAAAGAAAATACCTCTTGGATCTTCTTGAAGAAACATGAATGAAGGGTTGTAGACCAGTTGATACACCTATGGATGTGAATGCTGGAAAAGATGTTGACACTGGAAAATATCAAAGACTTGTGGGAAAATTGATCTATCACGATAATGTTACGGTCCTGAATCTGACACATGGATTCGTAGGGAGACATGGAGATGAAAACGAAGATCAAGCCAAAGGGAAGCTTGGAAACCCTAAACTCGTAGAGTTCCATGCCTGTTTAACCTAAAATTAACCTAAAATCAATGTTTGTCTTTCTCATTACTCTTACCCCTTAAATAGGGTTCCCCTTGTTAGGGTATAAATAAAATATTCCAAAAATACCCCTATAAATAAAATATTAACATAAAGTAAATTAAAGAAAAACAATAAAATAATAATATTATTGTGTTCATAACATTAAGTACCTATGTCTTCTGCTCCTAACAGGTCGGTCTTTTGGGTAGTATTGGCAAGGTGCTTAACATTTGGTATTAGAGTTAGCTCCCTTGTCATGCGTTCGAATCCCAAAGAGGGCAACTACGAAGGGGGCGACCTTGATGAAGTAGGCCACCGCACGTGCGGAGCTATCAAAGGGAAGATATTATTGGTCGTGTATGTTGATGATATTATCTTGACTGGAAATGATGTTCATAGTATACAAGAAGTGAATAATAAGATATGTAAAGAGTTCAAGACTAAAGATTTGGGTAAGCTCAAATATTTTTTGGGTATAGAAGTCCTTCAGTCAAATCATGGAATAGTATTGTCTCAAAGAAAATACCTCTTGGATCTTCTTGAAGAAACATGAATGAAGGGTTGTAGACCAGTTAATACACCTATGGATGTGAATGCTGGAGAAGATGTTGACACTGGAAAATATCAAAGACTTGTGAGAAAATTGATCTATCTCACGATAATGTTACGGTCCCGAATCTGACACATGGATTCGTAGGGAGACATGGAGATGAAAACGAAGATCAAGCCAAAGGGAAGCTTGGAAACCCTAAACTCGTAGAGTTCCAAGCCTGTTTAACCTAAAATTAACCTAAAATCAATGTTTATCTTTTTCATTACTCTTACCCCTTAAATAGGGTTCACCTTGTTAGGGTTTAATATAAAATATTCCAAAAATACCCCTGTAAATAAAATATTCCAAAAATACCCCTATAAATAAAATATTAACATAAAGTAAATTAAAGAAAAATAATAATATTATTGTGTCCATAACATTAAGTACCTATGTCTTCCGCTCCTAACAGGCCGGTCTTTTGGGTAGTATTGGCAATGTGCTTAACATTTGGTATCAGAGTTAGCTCCCTTGTCACGCGTTCGAATCCCAGAGAGAGCAACTACGAAGGGGGTGACCTTGATGAAGTACGCCACCGCACATGCGGAGCTATCAAAGGGAAGATATTATTGGTCGTGTATGTTGATGATATTATCTTGACTGAAAATGATGTTCATAGTATACAAGAAGTGAAGAATATGATATGTAAAGACTTGAAGACTAAAGATTTGGGTAAGCTCAAATATTTTCTGGGTATAGAAGTCCTTCAGTCGAATCATGGAATAGTATTGTCTCAAAGAAAATACCTCTTGGATCTTCTTGAAGAAACAGGAATGAAGGGTTATAGACCAATTGATACACCTATGGATGCGAATAAAAAATTGTATGCCACAACTGGAGAAGATGTTGACACTGGAAAATATCAAAGACTTGTGGGAAAATTGATCTATCTCACAGTAACCAGGCTAGATATATCATATGTTGTGAGTGTGGTAAGCCAATTCATGCACATACCATAAATTACTCACTGGCAAGTGTTGGAGAGAATACTACGATACTTAAAAGGTGGTCTAGGAAGAGGATTACTATATAAACAACATGGTCACTTCAATATAGAAGGCTTCTCAGATACAGATTGGGCTGGATCACCCGATGATAGAAAATCTACATCTGGGTATTGTATCCTTGTTGGGGGAAACTTGGTCACATGGAAAAACAAAAAACAAAATGTGGTTGCAAGATCTAGTGCTGAAGTAGAATACCAAGCTATGACCCACACTGTAAGTGAACTTTTATGGATAAAGACCCTTCTTACTGAATTGGGATTTTATAAAGGAAGTTCTATGGGCCTACATTGTGATAATCAAGCAGTTATTCATATTACGTCAAATCTAGTTTTCCATGAAAGAACTAAACATATTGAAGTGGATTGTCATTTTATACGAGAAAAGTTTCAAGCAGAAATAATTTCTCTTAAATATGTTTCATCTCAAGAGCAATTAGCTGATATCCTCACCAAACCGGTAACGTCCAAAGTTCTATCTTATATAAGTGGCAAGTTGGGTATTTATGATGTATTTTCTCCACCAGCTTGAGGGGGAGTGTTGGAAGATGGGCTCAAACACACAAGCTCAAGGCTAGAAGCCCACACGTAAAAGGAGTGACAAGGTGGTTATTTATGGTATGTTCCATAAGGATGACATGGAGGTGTAAATACATTGTCTTAGTATGTCTTTTAATTTATTGAGTTGTAACCCTAATGGTTTTGTAACACTATAAATAAGAGCATTAGCTAAGAGGTAAGGAATTCAATCCTTCTCCTCTATTTGGAAAAATGTCCAGCCACCCTCTCTTCTCTCTTGACGCATTCTATCCTTTCTCTCTTTTCTCTCTCTTCTCTCATTCTTCTTCCACGTTAACCTAGAGTCATTCTCATGGGGTCCTAACTTCTACAAGTATAATCAGTTAGATTATATAATTCCAAATACGATGTTCTCATGTGAATCTAAAAAACAATATAGGCAACACTTTTAATTAAAATTTTAAGATTACTAAATTATTTTTTTAAAGATATATTTTGTAATAAAAAAAACTTTCCTTTCTTTCTCTCACATAAGGGAGAAATAGGAAGTGGGAGAAAGGGATAGGGGAGGAGTCGTCCTCCTCTCCCTTCTACCAACTTGGTGGGTGGGTGTTCCTCCCAAATAATTTTTTGAGGAAAAAGGGTCCACATGTTATCCTTTGTTTTTTTTTTTTTTATAGAAATATAATACAAACTCTCATCTTGTTATCCTTGAATTTAACCAATTTCAGTTTCTCTATATGGATTTTGGCTATGTTATAAAATACGAAGTCTAACTATGCATTAAAAAAGGCATTTCAAATATGGCTTTTAATTATCTTTTCTAAAGTAAATATATGAAAACACCAAATAAGACGTATTATGAAAGGAATAATATAATGTGGGTTAAAGATGTTTGATATTCTGTATTTAAAAATTTATTGCATTATAGTCTCTGTTAATTTGAATTAAAAACTACTAAAATAACTCCCAATTACGCTTTCATCTTCCAAAAAGCTCTGATTCGCGATGGCTGATATGATGAGAGAGACCGATCTATCTTTATGCACGTCTACTTAATAACCTAGGACCCATGAAAGCAAGCTCGACCCTCAGCTTTCTTTACCCTTCCCACCGTTCTACGACTGACCCAAAAAGTGGATTCCGTGTCTGAATATTTCGAGACGATCGAGAAGGGAACAGAAACAGAAGCGAAACCGGAATAGCACAAAGGTGAAGGTAAGTTTCACCATAATGTTTTTGCTACTTCCATTCTCAACCATGGTTTTCTGCATCCCCCTTCTTTTTTCCTCTCTGTTGTACGACTGCTCTCTGCTTGCTTCCTGTCCTTTACTGTTGCGTTTATGAGACTTCTCCTTCTGTTCGTCCTTTTCGACGACCACATGTTTTTTTCCGTGGAAGCTCATCTTTCCTGTGTAAACCGTCCCATCTATAGGGGTGTGATGATGTCAATGGAAACTCTATCAATTTTCTACTTCAAAAACAGGCGTTGACATGAGGGCACAGGTTTCATGCAGGGGTACGAGTATTCCCCCTGATTAGTCTTATCCTGAGTTTTACCTATCTCATCTGCTATGAGAGGCCTATCTTTGAACTAGGGTCGAGATGGAGCGTGGCCGGAATATACTGAATTGGGAGTCTCGGAGAGTATACTCTAATTTTGCATGCCTTTTCCTTCTTGTTTCTAGGCTGTCTTGTTTAGGAGTCTTGTTTCTAGGCCTTTTCAAGCATGCACCTAGTACCTACGTATTGGAGTAGAACGGGGTGTCTTTCCCATTGTACGGAATTATGTTCCTTAAGCGTTTTGGATTTTTTTTTTTTGTGCTTGTAACAATATTTCTGTTCTGAGTTACAGAGTATTACTCACATGGAAAATGCGAGTTGATATTAGGTAAGCATCCTTGAGGCCTACATAGTCATTCAGGGATCTGATACCTTCACTTGTAAAATAAGGAGAGATCAACACAAATTTCCACTTCAAGGATACTGAAGGGTCCACATCTATTTACTTACAAAAGTAAGTTATGATCCTTCCCTCTATGTTTCATTTTTGAAGTAGAGGAAATAACGATATAATTTAGAAATCACTTGCCCACTTTTGTAGGTTACCTAATTCCATCACATTCGGTCAGCAACTCTAGATCCATGTCAGGTTCTACATTCTATAAATAAGACACTACAATTACAAACTTTATACTTTCTTTAAATAAGACTCTATAATTATTTCCTTACAGAGTATGAGCTGGGAGAATTTAAAATTTTATGCGAGGCCTTTCATTGGATATATAGCCAGATTTCTTAGAGAGGACAGAATTATAATAAATTTAATCATTACCAGTTATTTTGTGAAATACAAAGTCCCACTTTGCTCTAAGATGAATAAGTATGGCTATTGACTATATTCTGATAAATTTGTTTCTAAAATAATTTTAATCCTTTTTTCTCTAAATATTTCATTATTGTCGATCCAGCTTGACTGAGTAGCTCAATTATCAAAAGAAAATAACCAATTACTGTACATAAAATTTCAGCTTGACTGAGTAGCTCAATTATAAAAAGAAAATAACCAATTACTGTTCATAAAATCCTCCTAATCACATCTTTGTTAGAATGCCTTTCAAAAAAAAACAAAAAAAAATCTTTGTTGTAGCTCAAATTTATTGTAGCAATGAGTATCCATTAGCTATCTGCTCCATGAAAGAAAGAGGTATAGACCTGAGTCAGTAACCAACAGTTAGATGCTAAAATCAGTTAACTAGGTCTGAAGTAAATCAAGTTAAGTGAAATCAAGCTGAGCGAAACTCAAATTGATCTAAAAGGAATAGAAGCAACATAACAATTTATGAAGACATCTCTTATTGTTTCGGGATCCCCTTGTTTGCTTGTAACTGTTTCTTGGCTTAATAAAAGTTCACCATTTTTCCAACAAAAAAAAAAAATGGTCCAGATTTGACAGGATGATCTGCTGTTCCTCTGCATATGTAATCGGTTGAATAACTATTTTAGCTCCCAAAATTTGTTCTGTTTTAGTTTTTTTTGAGGGTACCACTTTTGGAGGGTCAATATAAATTTAGGAGTACGAATATATTCACTCAAATACAAACATACAGTACATATATACCTTCTTTTAGTTATGAAGGCGAGGCTCATATATGGTCGACACGAACTGGTTTTCTTTGCGACTATCATGCTAACAAGACCTGAATTTTCATCCGTTAACTTTTACTGGTTTGCTCATGATGTTTTGTTTTACTCTGCTGTGTCATATTCACACATTTTTCAAAAAAAAAAAAAAAAAACTCTGCTGTATCTTGCTTTTCACATATTTTTTATGTTTGATACATAATGAGGGTCAATGAACTACTATACGACCTTTATACTCGATGACACTAATGTTAGTGGCTTCTCTTAATGTCTAGTTTGTCTAACTTACATCTGCTAATTTATTCTCTTGCTGGTATATATATGTGTACAGAAGGTAAATGCAAGTTCATCTAACCCAGACATTAGTAAAGCTTGGGCCAGTAGGAGTTGTGTGTCCAATGTGGCTGGGTGGATGTTGAATGATCGTCTCCATGGATTTAAATGCCTCACCTTTGCCGGAAGATGATGAAGAAGAGATTTTTGGAGAACATGCTGAGGAGGAAATTGCAGAGGAAGACCGTGTAGAGACAGCAGTTGAAACATTTCGCAGGGTACCTCCTTTTTCATAATGTCCCATTTGGTTTGGAATTCATTCTTATTTTGTAGGATGCAGTGCTGATAACCATGGTTTGAGCTATTTTCTTTTTAGTGATGGAGATTTATATATGTTGTGAAGTATTTCTCATGGTCTCCTTGGGGAATTTTCCTTTTGGTAGTGCTTCTTAAGAGGGTCCATTTTAAGTTATTCATTAGGAATAGAGTGGTAAATGATTAACTTGTATCAAAAGCATGATTTGGATCATTACTAATTATCAGTTCCCTCATTAAATTAATATGAACAATATATCCCCAATAGATCAACTAGATTGTTGAATTTGGCACACCGTATCTCCTTTAAATTGTTTATATGATAACTGTTGAATTATGCGAATAAGGGTATTTTGGTAATTTTGCATTTGTCAGATTGTCCTCTAAGCGCAGATGCGTATGGGAGCTTTATATTCCAATTTTTGTTAAATTCTGAAGTGAATATAGGAAGATATAGGAGTTTTAGTGTTGAGGGGCATTTCTGTATTTTTCACTTTGTCTTTACTTAAGTGAGTTATTAGTATAGAGAGGTCAACCACCAGGCCTCATTGAAGTACGTGCAGACTGCAGCATACTTCTCTCATCTCTTATCTCCCATCTCCCATCTCCCTCTATCTTCTTTCCTCTCTCTCTCTCTCTCTCTCTCTCTCTCTCTCTCTCTCTCTCTCTCTCTCTCTCTCTCTCTCTCTCTCTCTTTACTCCTGAATCTCTACAACACTGAAGCATCTCTACCATCTTGATGTGGACCTATAGTTGATCTTGAGGAAGTTGCTCCTAGGATCACATATAGAAAGAGGGAGCCTTCAGTTTGATGTAAATTGAGTCATTCTTGTTAGGAATTAGATGCCCAAATTCCAAACTAACGAGAGCAATAATAATAATCACGGAAGAAAGGAAAAACAAACACGAGAACTTACAGGTTCGCCTCAAGGTGAGACTACGTCCTGTCTTCCACCGCTCTCTCGGGCTGCAACAGATGATATTCCTTGGGATGATGAGATGAGGGGAGTACTACAGGATATTAATACATTCCATCCTTTTACTACGAATGTAAGAAAAAAAATCAAATTCAAGTAGCCCGGTTTTTGGATGGTTTGAGTGTTGCTGTCTCAGATCTGACACAAGGATTCTTTGAGAGGATCTGGGATCTGCCACGGGTTACGGGTCTTCTAGGCATTACCGTAAGGATAGTAGGAAGACATGGGGAAGACGAAGATCAATGGAGGATAGGAGAATATGTGGGTTTTTGAGGAAAACCCTAACCTCGAGATCAAGAAGGTGATCTCAAGCTTCTTTACGCTAGATTTAACCTAATTCTTAATACTTCAATGCTTCTCTTTCTCTTTACTCTTACCCCTTAAATAGGGTTCACCTTGTTAGGGTTTACAATAAATATTCTAAAAATACCCCTATAAATAAAATATTCCAAAAATACCCCTATGACCTAAAACTGAAATAAAATAAAGTAAATTAAATAAAACAACTAAAATAATGATGTTATTGCGTGCATAACATTGGGGCATGAGTATGATGCTATTAGATCCCAGTTGTTGGTCAATGAAGATGTGACCACTCTTGAGCAAGTCCTTAACAGAGTTCTTCGAGCAAGCCAATGGATTTCGTTTCCCGGAATCCTGGTGGAGCTTTGGTTGGAAATGACCCTAAATCACCTTGCCAGAAAATTCAGAGAATTGATCAAATGGGCGGAGGAAATTTTCAACTGCGCTAGACTTGACATCGCAAAAGTATTTGTTGCCCCATCATCGCCATGGACGCAAGATTTTTAACATTCTTCTGGATTAAGGCGGTGATCGGAGAACTGCCCATGGTGGACTCGCTGGAACTCCACCCCACTGATGTAGGCCACTTTGCTCCCCCTCCCCGACACTACTGAGTTATCGCTCGGCCGAGTTGATCAGACCATCCCCCAAACCCAGACTCACCAAACCCAGCCTGGAATTTGTTGAATTTGAATATGAAATCAAATCCGAATTCAAATTCAAATTCCAATCCAAACTCTTTTTCAAAGAACCCAAATCCATACCAAATTTCAAACCTCCCACAAAAAATTTTCCTGCTTTTTTTGACACCTCGAAAAGCCAAATTGGCCTTCCCAATGCCACTACCATTTCGAACAGTCCAATCATACCCCCCCATCCATTCCCTCCTTCCACACGCCACTCCAAACCTCGAAAATCCAACTTTTTTGAAATACCCTCCTCCCTACATCCTCGAACGCAGTGATTCCACTCCCTCCCCACGTTGCCTCGTCAGCCAACTCCCTTCCCCCACACGCCACCTCTAACCTTCACCTCAAAGCCCCCACCCATTCTTTTCAAAATGCAAACCTCCCCCCTCAAACCTTGACTGTAGCGTTGACAGCCAATCCCATCGATACCTCGACAACCAACCTCTTCCTTCCCCCCCCCCCCCCCACACCACCTCAAACCTTCACCTCGAAGCATCCGCCAACTCCCTTCAAAATACGAACCTTCCCCCTCAGACCTCAACTGCAGCGCTGGCTTCAACGTTGAAACTTCCTTTCAGCTTCTATGAGGATAACAATTCTGATGGTTTCAGCCCTTGCTCAGACACGATTTACTTCGAATCATGGCGAAACCAACCCCCTCCAGATTTGGCTACGGTTACAACAACCACTCAAAACACCATGGAAAAATCTGCGTCCAGACTCATCACCAGGACGCAGAAACCACCTGAAATGCCTTCCCCACTCACTGTCCAAGATCCAGAGACCACATTAGAACCTGAGCCCAATCCTAACACCACGCTCAACCTAGATCTTCCAACCCCTCCAGTTTTGGCTACCTATCATAGAAGGAAAAAGAGTGGCTCCGCCTGTTGCCAATCAGGGACTACTTTGGCCAGCAGAACATCCCCCCCTGACCATTTCAAACCTCCTCTCCCTCCAACTTAAAGGATGGCAGCAGAGCTTCAATCTGAACGAAGTCGGTTTGACGAGGAAACATGGCGAAACATGATGAATCTAGCTCGTTTCTTGGGAGTGGTTTTCCATGGATAGACTACAGGACGGAAAGACAATGTGGGAGTTCAACAAATCAGTTCTAAATGATCTTGATCTCTTGGAATGTCCGGGGAGTAGGGTCTTCACGGAAGCGAGCAATAATTTTTCTCCTCCTAACACAATTCAAGCCTTCTATTGTGGTGCTCCAAGAAACAAAATGCCAAAGTCCGAGCGACAGCCTCGCCTGTGACCTTTGGAATAGCCCTCATTGCAATGGTCGGCCGTTAATTCGATCGGCCATTCTGGTGGAATATTGGTACTATGGGATAGTTCCCTATTCGATGCAATCAACATCAATCACGGAACTTACTTGGTGGGGATTCATTTCTGTGATCGCTGTTCGGATTCTCAGTGGTGCCTCGTTGGAGTTTACTGTCCCAACCTTTATCGCGAGAGGAGGAATTTCTGGGAGGAGCTCTTTGACCTCCAACTCTATTGGCCTCTACCATGGGTTTTTGCGGGAGATTTCAATGCTATTCGTTTCTGCGACGAAAAGCAACCTCCAGCTACTCACACTCATCTTCTATGAGGGGTTTTGCTGACTTAATCGGTAGTAGAGAATTGGAAGAGATCACTCTCTCAGGAAAGACCTTCACTTGGTCTAATGGGCAGCAACACCCTATCCTCTCAAAGTTGGATCGTTTTCTTGCCGACTCAAATAGGTTTCATCTTTATGATGATATTTCTAGAAGAGTCCTCAATCGGGTAGGATCTAATCATTGGCCTATCCTATTATCCACCTCGTGTGGAAGATGGGGTCCCCCCCCATTAGATTCGAAAACACTTGGCTCTCAGATGCCGATTTTGATGTGCTTTTGAAAAACTGTTGGTCGAACTTACTGGCTTGGGGTCGGCCAGAGTGGTCTCTTTCGATAAAGCTCAAACTCCTTAAAAAGACTCCTAAGGAATGGTCCTTCCGGCGTCGTCAAACTGCTAGAGAAAAGAAATCCTCCCTCAACCGCATCGCTGAGTTGGATTCTTTGGAAGAGTAAAGATATATACACTGATGATTATATTAATTGGCCCAAAGTTCAGCAACTTCATTTTTGGCATCTTCCCCACTCTGCTTCATCTATTCTCGAAGCTCCTTTCTCCTAGAAGGAAATTGAAAAGGCAGTCCTGGGCATGGCTTGTGACCGGGTGCCGGGCCCAGATGGATTCAACGATGAATTCTACCACCGTGCTTGGCCGATCATCAAGGGTGATATTTATAAGATGGTTGAGGGTTTTTTCAAGACTGACATCTCCTTTCGCAGCATGGGGTTCTCCTTTATTTCATTGATCCCCAAGAAGAGAAATGTTGAGACCCCTGGTGACTTTCATCCTATCAGTCTGATCTTGAGTACTTACAAGATTATTGCTAGACTCCTTGCAAACAGGCTCAAAACGGTTCTCCTCTTGTTATCAGCCATGGTTAGAGTGCTTTCTTGAAGGGTAGAAACATTTTGGGCTCCACTATGGCGGCGCCATCCACCCCTTGTACTTACCTCGGTCTTCCTTTGTTCACGGGCTGTATTTGCAAAGATCTCTGGACACTGGACTCCAGTTATTGAGAAGATGGAATTGTGGCTTGCTTCATGGAAGGGTCGGTTACTTAGCAAGGTTGGAAGGTTGACTCTTTTAAAATCATGTATTGCTGGCATTCCAAACCATTATTTATCCTTCATGCCTTGCCCAACTTCTGTTTGTCAGCAACTAGATAAGATGAAGAAGCGTTTTCTATGGAGAGGAAACAACCTTGATTTCAAGTACTATTTGGCACTTGGGAGGAAGTCTGCCTCTGAAGAGCCTCGGAGGTCTCGGAATCCGGCTTTCCAAAGACATGAACCGAGCCTTGCTCCTTAAGGGGGGGGGGGGGGGGTTAGTCAACAATGAACTTGAAATGAAGTTCATGTGCATTACCTAGTTCATCTGATTAGGTCATTAGTGGTGAATGATTCTGGCGCTCATTAGAAAACAATAGGTCATCTACTTAGGCTAAAACGGTGGAATTGGGTTTTAGCCCAATTTTTCAAATCTTTCACTTGAAGCTTCGCACGAAACGCGTCTTTGCCTTCCCTGACCAAAATATTTTCCCTCATTTGCGCTCTTTTCTCCTTCTCGGCTTTGTCTTCCTTCTCCCTCTCTTGCTCTCTTCTCCCTCTCGGCCTCCGTCACAGAGCCGCGATCACTGAGCCTCCGTCGCAGAGTCACCTCGCTGAGCCTCCGTCACAGAGCCTCTCGACCTCCCTCTCTTCTCCCTCTCGGTGTACTGTCGGATCGCCGCCTCCGTCGCCGTTGCTTGCTGGCCTGCCGTTGTCTCCCGCCATTATCCGCGTCGTGAGGAAGACGACACTGTGATTTAATTTTTCCTAAGTTAGGAAAAATTAAACCAACGTTATAACTTCATTATATTTATTTTGTAAAATAATGCATCTTTTGTTATTAATAAAATAATTGTTTTTATTTACTCAGTATATTCATTTTGTAATTACTGTATTAAATTAGTAATTTAATAATTAAAATAATGTTAAAGTAAACATTTGATCAATTATTTTGGTTTAATTATCCCATTGCTATAATTAATTAAACCAATGGTTTTAAATTTTGAGGTAATATATTATTAATTAAAAATACGTAAAAATATATATTATGATTTTGATAAAATAATATATTTATTTATTTATTATATTTATTTTTATTGCTATAATTAAATTAGTGATTTTTAATGTTAAAATATATCTTATGTTATTAAAAAAATAATTTATTTATTTATTATATTCGCTTATGTAATTTTTTACTTTATTTATTTATTTTTTATAATTTATTCTAGTCACACATTATTATTATATTAATTTATTATAACTGTTATCATTAATTAATATAATTTAGTATTTCATTATTTAGTATATTAATATATTAATAAAAAGTTACTCATTCTCTTGTTTACATCATATTTTTCATTTTGGGGCACTAACACTGGAATTTGTTTTCCAGTGCACTTGAACTCGTCTACACTAACACCCAAGGAAAAGTTGAAGTTGAATCAAATTATTGTTTTGAATTTGAAGTCTAACTTCAACTTCAACTTCAATGTTGACTAACACCCCCTAAATGGATTTGGAGACTAACTCATTTACTCCAAACCTTTGGAAAAATATGGTGCTTTCAAAACTCGGCATTTCCTCGAATTGGTGGACCGAAGGGGGAAACAGAAGGCAATTTATCTCCTATATGGATGTCTCTCTATCTCCTTACTCCAATTTTCTCATCGACAGTCCGATTCTATGTGGGTGATGGCCATCATATCAGATTTTGGGAAGACTGGTGGTTGGGTGATATGCCTCTTCAGAACACATTCTTCCCTAGCCTCTTTAGAATTTCAAGATTAAGGAATATTACCATTGCTGAAGTTGCTGATAATGGGGGATGGAGCATTCAACCTTGTCATGGTCTATCGCCTTTTGGACGCTTTACAACTAGCCAGAATTCAAGCTAACAAATCAGATAAATTGATCTGGTGGCCAGATAAAAGTGGCTTCTTCTCAGTCTCCTCCGCTTACCTTGTTATTTGAGGCAGGATTACTCGTGGTCCTAAGCATGCAGTGGAGTTCACATGGCGTCTCAGCGCCCCCCCCAAAAATAAAATTCTTCATGTGAGTGCATGCTGCAACAAAATTCTCTTAGCTAATAATCTCAGAATTCGTGGCCAGCTCGGGGTTGACCTCCCATTTGCCCTTTTTACCATGCCAATGAAGAAACTGTTAGCCACTTGCTTCTCGTGTTCTTTCTCTTGGGAGATTTGGACGTCGATTATTAGCCGAATTGGGCTCCATCTCTGCTTCCCAGAAGACTTAGCCGTCGCCTACCGAATGCTTGCAGGGACCCCTGTCCCTGATTATGAAAAATTGATGATCTCTGCCCTCTCCGCATTCATTCAATCAAATGAGATTCAATGCCAAGTTCAGGTCTCAAGATAGAGTCATTGAAACTATCTCAAGCAATACTGCTACTTGGCTTTACTCTCGAAAAACCTTCACCCCCTTCTCGAGATCTTCCATAAGAAATAATTAGAGGTGTCTTGCCTAGCTCCACACTTCTTTGAAGCCCCCAGTTATTTCTGAGTGCACCCTACCGCCTACTGATGTCCTTAAGTTGATCTTTGATGGATCTTCTTTTGGTAACCTTGGCTTAGCGGGTTTTGGCGGTGTGATTCATGATTCTCTTGGGATCCAGATCGTCTCCTTCTCGTGCCCTCTCGGTATTGCGGACTCCACGATGGCCGAGCTTCGAAGCCCACTTAATGGGCTCTGTGTTTTCGGCGATCATTGCTCCGGGCCCATCCTGAATTAGGGAGACTCCAAGGTAGTGATTGGTTGGTGTGAGAATTCCTCTGCGCCTCCGTGGCACCATTGGGACGCCTTTTTTGAAATTATCGATATTGCCAATTTATTTGACTGTTTTTGGTCTCTCATTCCGAGATCAGCAAATTCTGTGGCTGATGTGTTAGCCAAGCAAGGAGCCTCCTTGCAATCTCTTGTTGTTTGGAGTTAGTTCCTCCTTTTGTTTTCTTAATAAAATCACATTTCATTAAAAAAAAAGAGTGCTCAATGTGTACTTTTTTTTCTTTCTTTCTCGTTCCTGTATACTGATGCTCTTGATCACATTTCTTTGTCAAGAGAGCACAATGTGTATGTTTTCTGTTTTTTGTTTTCTCGTTGGACTGTAGACTGATTGTCTTGTCCTTCATTTATAATTGAAGGAGATTCCAAGAAACTAGTTTCTTGACCTTGGAAGAGGGAAGACTTGCTGTGATGGATGGACCCCATCCTTGTGAGGGTTTTTTTAAGATGCTCTGTTTTTATAAATCTGCCGAAGTTGCTTTCGGATTCCTGCATGTCCCTGTTTTTACTAAAGTTGTCTTATACTAATGCAAAAAATTAAAAAGCATAAGGAAGCCAGTGCGTTTCTGGTGATTCATGATTCTACAGTCATACTTTCATGTCCTTCTGAATGCAATTTGTATAGCATTGGCATTTCAGAAGTGTACATGTTTGAAGGAAGATATTTTACTTATTAATATTCATATTTCCCATTGTTTTTTGTTAATTTAATTTTCAGGAATAAGTAGCTAGTGTAATTGTTGATCAATTGTTAGGTTACCGAATTTTCTTGTTGATTTCTGATTTTGAAATATGCTGTTTAGGAGCGTGAAGAAAGGCGCCGAAAATTAAAAAGAGAACACCCAGATGATGGGCCAAGGCGGACACCACAACCGCCTAAGATTGATTGGATGACTCAAAATAAGAAATTTTATGACAAAAGCAAGCTACCTCCTGGTAAAGTCTACAAATTTCTAGCCGGTTGTTACCCTAGATTTGTGCTTAGTATACCTATATTCTAGGGTATTTTTGTATATAGGTCCATGAGTTTCTGTAGATACTTACGAAATGAGCTTTACAAAGAGTTACACACGTTTTTTTGTGATTCTGTTTTTTGCAAACTGGTTGGATGATGTAAACAACAAACTATATCTTGAACTTTTTGGTATCCTACCTTCTTCCCTGAATGTGCAAAAGACTGGGCTCTCTCTCTCTCCCTCTCCCTCTCTGAACACTGAGAAAGAGGATTTATTAGACAGCATGAAACCTAACAATAAGTCTGACACTATATACAATTAGAAAATAAAAAACAACAGAAAAGAAAATAGATAACTAATCTAAAAGCAAAGCACTGTGCTGAACAAGGTGTTGTTGGAAGGCATCAGCCCTAGCTTTAAGACTCAGCATTGCTATTATGTGATGGTAAGCTGCACAGAAATATCTTCAGCTTCGTCAAGGAAATGGAAGAAATGACTTTTAAGGAGTTGTGTACATTGTCCATTTACACTGCTTTCAAAGAAATGGAGGAAATGGTCAAGCGGGCAGGTGTTTTGTTCGGTCCAACTGATGATGGTAGAGGGTCTCTTTCCATGAGGGAAAAGTCCGAACTGTGGTGAATGTAGACTTTCAAGCCTTGAAGGAGGGCTGTCACCTTCATTGTTTATCAAAGAAGAAAAAAAGACGGTTGTCAATTCTGCCTTTGTGGAATCACAATGACAAAATAGGTCAGAGTAGACCAGATGGATGTATCCTCTCATGACTTGGATGACACCACTATTCTCATCAGGGTCAGAGTTTCCTTTAGAGTAGTAGTTGAAATTCTACTTGAGTCATTACTGCAAGGAAGGGCCCTACTCAGTGGGGGAGTTATCAGAGTAAGATACAACAGATCTCCAATTATCCTTTCCATTCTTCAAGCTTACGAGAAAAAAATGGTGGTGTCACTGAAAATATTTATTTAGAATTTCACTTTGGGGCTAAGATGAGGGGGCCTTGCTCTTAGCTCAAATTTTTTTAACCATTGTTGTTGAGAATGTAGCTAGTGAAAAACCAGTTTGAGTATTTGTCTTTTTTTTTTTTTAAAGAAAGTGTGTGAATATTCAATAAATCAGAGAGAGAAATACAACCTATTGGGGGTGGACTGACCTCTAGGGGTGGCATCAAACCGAGCCGATTCGCGAGCGGCTCGAGCTCGGCTCGGTTCGATTTGATTTACCTAGATCTCGAACCGAGTTCGAGATCCAGGTAAGGCTCATTAAGTTAACGAGTTGAGCTCGACCGAACCATGGTTCAGTTTGAAAGCTCGTGAGCCGACTCGTTAACTTAACGAGGGCTCGGGATTCGGAGAGTCGGGAGGCGGGACTCAGGGAGTCGGGAGCAAGAGCGCTGCGGGAGAGGTCGACTTCAGTCTTCTCTCTCCCATTTCGTCTCTGAACAACAGCTCTCAATCTCTGAACTTTTTTCTCTGCGAAATCCCTCTCTCATGGCAACGTCTTTGCTTCTTTCAACGGAACCTGTGGGCCCTACCGACCCTTTCTCCGAGCCTAACAGACTTTTCCTTGCCTTTCCTCTTCCCTTTGCCAACCCTTACCTCATCCGCCTCTGCTGAAACATTTTCGCTGCTTCCGTGGATAAGAATATTCCGACGGATCTTCTCCACCGTCTTCTCCGATTTAACCCGCTTCAACAAAAAATTGAACATGGGAACCATGTTACCCCGACACATCCGACACAACGATTCGGCCGATGGTACTACATTGTTAATATATTGACCCTGCGACCGGTACCCCATTTCCTTCTGCAACCATTCCAGTATAGCCTCAGGCTGCGGGACGGAGCTTGCCGAAGAATGCATTGTAAACAACTTGACCACCCAGAAGGAAAGGAGACACCGGTGAAACTCACTGCAGGAATTCTACTAGATGGTCTATCCTTAGTGGAGCCCGGATCCAGAGGACTAGACCGGATTATTTTGCCGCTCCAAACATCAGAGATAGGGCTTAGGATAAATGACGAGTTTTACTGTGGGGACCATGATTATCGCCTTCGAATCAGATGAGCGGGAAGGACAGCAGAATAGTGTTGAATCCGTTTATTGTCTATCCTTCCAATCACTTCGCTGTTTTGAACAGTGGCATTGTTCTGTATGAACAGCCGTTCGAGCCAACGGAGAATGCAAGGAATGTAATGAAATGAAATTGCTTCCAAATGCCCCCACTAAACGAAGTGGCGAACTAATCCGATAGAGCCGTCCGGGTGGAATGTCCCCCGGTGTAAGACAAAAGAAACAATTTCTTAAAACTCGCGTTGTAAATCATTTGCAGCTGCTGTGGAGTCTTTATTTGTAATCGTATAATTACAGGAATTTTGAATATAAAATTGGAATGCCCCTCATCCGAAGTTCTTACTTGCCCAACAATCGTTGATAGGACCTCCGAGTTATTTCTCTGCTTCTTTGCACTTTTCATTTCATGGTTTTGATAGAGGATAATATCTTACCTCCTTTCATCTTAAATATAGAGACAGTGAAGTTCCTCCCCATCTGGTGAAATTTCATTTTCTGAACTTTTCAACACGACGTAATATTTCTATATACTTCGATAGTTCGATGTGTGTATATTTTTTATCGGTTACGACTTCGTGATTAAAATCTAGCCAAAGTTAGTTCTAACTGTTAATGAGAGAGAATTAAGGAAATAGTTGAGGAATAATTACACTATTTTAATTTTTTATTTAATAACATTTATTCTTCAACAAGGTAATTTAATTAAAACTTTAGATAAAATTCTTTATTATAGTTTTATTATTTTAATATAGGGAGCATTTTCCTCCTCTCACTTCCAATAAAAAATTAAATAAATAAAGAGTGTTGGGCAAGTAAGAGCTTCCTGCCTGATGTCAATGGTGCATTGGTTATTCGGGGTGATGTGTATTGAACTATTCCTAGTTGTGTTTTTCTGATGCTCTGCATCTTCTTTTGCGTTACAATAATTTTATATACAATTTATTTGACATGTATTTTTTGGAAAATTTTAAATGTATGTTGGAGCTCGGGCTCGAACTCGATTAAAATTATTGGGCTCGAGCTAGGCTACAATTTTAGGCTCAAGGCTAGGCTCGGCTCGAGCTCGGATTTGAAATATTTAAATCAAGCTCGGCTCGAACATAGGTAGGTTTGGGCTCGGCTCGGCTCGGCTCTGCTCTGCTCAGCTCGATGCCACCCCTACTGATCTCCACAACAAGGTGTTGGAGGGAAGATCCCCGTTTGGCGTGTACGTCTGCCAAATGATTGGCAGATTTTGGGGTGTGTCCATGTACAATTTAGACAAGAAATTATGTTAAAAATTTTGAAATAAATGTCTTAACGTCTCCAAGGAGGGTGGATTCCTTTTGCACACCAATCGATGACAACCTTAGAATCCCTTCAATGATGAGGGGCTCAACGAGATGGTCTTGGAAGACGATGAGCCCTTGAAGCAATCCGTTAAGTTATGTGGTAGTAGAATCAGAGATCCCCAAAGGCCCCGCAAAAGTGTAGAGAAGATGGTTGTTATCATCATGTGTATTTCCTTCGAATCCAGTTGGACTTGGGCAGCCAATGGCACTACCATCAAAGTTCAGCTTGTAGTGTCTAGGTGGGGGGGGGGGGGGGGGGGGTGGGATGATCAGCCTCCAATTACCTCTAAAGTTAGTATTCCTGAGATGAGTAAATTCCTTCCGTGTCAATAACCAAGTAGAGACTTGACCAATAATGTTATCAACAATTACTTCAATTGGGGAGGCTTTGAATTGAAATTTTCGATTGTTCCTTTCTTTCCAGAGGGCCCAAGGGATGTGGCCCACACATTTGGAGATTAACTTTTTTCCAAGTTTTGGGAGACTGAGTGTTTGTGATGGAAAGGATCATTGAAGGTAAATTTTGGGGCACACTGTATATAATTCCAATTTTGTTTAGAAGGTTAGACCAAACTGTTTGTGCCAAGTGACAATGGAGGAGGACATGGTTGCAGTTTTTTGGTTTTTTTTGACAAAAAGGGCAGGAAGGGTCCTATACGGGGGTGCCCCGTCTGATGAGGGAATCAGATGTGGGTATTTTACCTCTGCAAGCACACTACATAAAGAATTTCACGTAGGACAGGGCAAGCAAGGACCAGGCAATCGCCGCAATGTTATGCGGTTGGGAGGGGTCGGGGCTGCAAAGAAAGTTGTCGGCAAAAACCGTAGAAAATATTCCTTTTGGGCACGGGGTCCAAATGAGGGCATCCAACATATGCTCATGGATTTTGACTTTGGAGAGGCAAGTGAAAAGATTAGGTCAGAAGAGCTTTTGAGTCTATGAGGGCTTCCGAAGGTTAATATTCCAACTACTATGTTCAGACCATAAGTCTGAGATAGAAGCGTTTTTATCTCTGCCCAATAAGGAGATAGGACCAAAACTAATGTCAAGGATTTTGTTCCCTAGCCATAAATCGTGTAGAATTTTGTGGAACGGCCATTACCCGGGTAGCATTTGATTGCCTTGTTAAAAGCAGGGAGCAAGAGCAAAATTTTCCTCCAAACAGGCGACATGCGGTACCGACGACCCCCTTCAGTCCACCAACTGTTCGATTTATTTGCTTTGGCGGCTACAAACGCTCTCCAAATCAAATTTGGAGATGAATTAAATTTCCAAATTCATTTTAGAAGGTAAGCTGAGTTGGTGGATGCGATATCATGGATTCTGAGACCACCAAGACGTGAGGGTTGACATACATCATCCCATTACTAAGTGATATTTTTTTTCTCCATCGGGTCCACCTCACAATTTTTTTTTTTTTTTGAGACTTTCTAGCCGGTTTTTAATTACTGTAGGGCAGTGGAATAGAGAGAGAAAGTTACTCGGTATTCCATGAAGGCATGATTTGATGAGAGTGAGCTTACCAGCCTTTGCAGAAATTTTCCCCTCCAGGTGGCCAAACGCCCTTCCGTACGCTCAATAACTGGATGCCAGTTGTTTTTGGACGACAAGTTAGGTGTCAGTGGGAGACCCAAATAAGTGATTGGAAGATTTGTTTTTTTTTTTCTTTTTTGAAAATGATGTATATATTAACAGAGAGAAAAATACAGAAATCAAGGGAGCAAATCCCTAACAATAAGAGATTGGAAGGTTGTTCCCTGCTTGGCAAGCACATTAGCTGCCAAATTTGCGGATCTCGGAATGTGATACCAAATTCAAGAAAATTGAGAGGCAATATTGAGAATCTCCAGGAAGGTGTCTCAATGCCGCCATGATGGGGCAGATGCATGATATCACCATCCAATAACCACCTTCGAGTCACCTTCAATGTGAAGAGGGCCTCCAAGCAGTTAGCCATTGAGTGCAGGATATGATTGTCCACTTTGAAGCCAGAGATGGAGGATTTTGATCAGCTCACTTTTTGCCCAGATTAGAGTTCAAACAGGTTCAGAAGTGCTTTTATGTGCGCAATTTGGTCCATTGTGCACCGAAAAGGATAGTGTCATCAGCATATTGCAGGAGGGAAATATCTTGCTCAGGATCAGAAGCCATAGCACAGAGCCAGCCAAAACCTTTGACGCAGTGAACCATGGATGCCAGGTATCCCGCAATCAGAGTAAAGAGGAAGGGAGATAGTGGGTCTCCTTGGCGGATTCCCCTTGTACCTTTGAAATACCAGCATGCTTTGCCATTAACATGGAGTGAGAAGGATGCGTTTGTAATACAACTTCTCATTCAGAACCGCTAGCGGGTGCCAAATCCCATTTGGCCGAATATATGATCAAGGAGCTTCCATTTGACTCGATCAAACGCCTTCTCATGGGCTGCCATTGCAGAATCAAGGATATTTTGACCTCTGATGAAAGCGCTTTGCGAAGGGTTGATTATTTAAGGGAGGGTGAAATGGAGGCGGTTAGCAAGAATACGTGCAATGATTTGATAGGAGCTGGTGGTGTGGCTAATAGGTCTGAAATCTTGGGGTTGGACTGAGTTTGTTTTTTTCAGGATTAAGGCGATAAAGGAGTGTCGATGGCTTTGTGAGTGGTACTACACTGATGGAAGTTATTTGCAAATGCATGAACATCATTCCAGATGATATCCCATAGTTTATTGTAGAATTCCCATTGAAACCGTCAGGGCCAAGGGCTCGGTCTTTGGGCATACCGAGTGCAGCAAGGTCAATTTCTTCTGTACTGAAGGGGCACTCCAGGTGGTTAGTGTCCTCGGAGGTGATACGGCAGAAATGGAGTTGGTGAAGGATTGGTCAGTTGGAAGACTTCTCAGTGTAGAGATCTTAAAAATACTTGACAAGAGTGTGAGAAATGGAGAGGCTATCCATTATCACCTGATTTCCACAGTAGAGGGAGGTGATACGGTTAGCTCTCTGTCTAGCTGAGGCGATTGGATGAAAAATTTTGGTATTTCCATCCCCTTCGGTCAACCAGCGGAATCTGGACCCTGCTTCCAATGAATTGTTTCATTACGCAGTAAAGCAAAGAGATCACTATCTAAATGCTTTTGAAGAGTAAGTTCTAGGATAAAGAGAGATCTTTGATCCGTTGTGAACAAATTCTTTTCGGTGAGCAGCAGTAGCACTACAGGTGATGGACCAAGTGCAAACTTTGAATTTTAGGGCTTTCAGCTTTAATGGAAACAACTAGCCTGGGTTTGGGTGATGAGGCATTTCTTGCCACTAGGAGGTGAGGTTGATGGCAAAGTTTTTTTCATGAAGCCATGAGTTTTTGAAACGAAACGGGGATCGACCCCAAGCCGAGGGTGAGTGTTGATTTGAATCAGCTAATGATTAAAGCAGGTTCGGTTGAGAACTTGACCCGAGGTGTTGCCATAGAGCTGAAGCCATTCTGGATTGGCAAGGAATCTATCAAGCTTCGACAAAATCGGGGGAGACTGACTGTTTGACCAAGTATATTCTTTCCCGAATAGAGGTATCTCTGAGAGTTCAAGGCTACTAATGAGGTCAGAAAAGGCACACATGGTGGGTTTTTTTTTCTGGAGTGTGGGGGTTTTTTTGAGCAAAGATGGGTGACATTAAAATCTCTAGCAAGGAGCTAGGGTGAGTCCTAGAGTTGGACGATAAGAAGGACTTCCTCCCAAAATCGAGAACGGTCATGATAATGAGTTGGACCGTAAATCCCAATGAGGGCCCATGGGCATCCCAAAGACAGATTGCATATGACACCATTCTCTTTGGTGAAGGAACAATGAATGAAATATCTCATATTAAAGCCTTGTTTAACTTATTTGAACTCTCATCTGGACAAAATCCAAGCTGGACAAAATCCTCCATTATTGGCTTCAACATTGATCCTAATGTGTGCTGAACTCTATGGCTTGTTATCTGGGATGCAAAATTGCTACACCTCCCTGTACCTATCTAGGCCTCCCCTTGTCATCTACTCTGCCTTCCGAAAGCTCTTGGCATCCTGTTATTGAACTTCTGGAGGGCCGTCTGGCTTCCTGGAGAGGAAGATTTCTCTCCAAAGCATGTAAGCTTGTCCTTATTAAGTCTTGCCTGTATCCCATCTTATTTCCTGTCATTATATTGATGTCCTACTTCTGTACGGAAAAGAATTGAACTACTCAAAAGGAGATTTCTATAGGGAGGACCGAACGGTGAAAGGAAGTATAGTCTTGTGAAATGGCTTGAGGTATGCAAACCTAAACTCTTTGGAGGTCTTGGGATCCGTGATACTGCTACCACTAATTCGGCCTTGCTTCTTAAATGGATTTGGAAATTTAATTTTTATCCTGATCTGATTTGGAGGACTTTAGTTGCTGCTAAAGCAAATAAATTATTTGGTTGGTGGACTGAGGGTGGGAGACGTAAAAGGCTTTCCCCTGTGTGGAAAAAAATTGTAATTTTGTTACCTGATTTCAAAAAGACTATCAAATGCTACATTGGTACGAGAAATCTGACAAAATTTTGGTCAGACTGGTGGACGGGCCCTTGCAGTATCAACATCAGCCATAGTTTGATCTCAAACTTGGCCATAAATATGGAAGCCACTATCTCAAACCAGTGGACCGATTCTGGTGGATGGAACTTAAATCGTTAGAGAGCACTTTTGGACTCAGAGGCTCCAGTGACGTCTAACCTCATTGCTTGTCTATCCTTGGTAAGCCCCCAAAATGTGCCTGATACTCTAATACGGACACCTTGCACCCAAGGTACTTTTTTCACTTCCTCTGCTTATAATTTCTTGAGCTGCCCCAACCCCCGACAAACCAATCATCCTGCAGCCATCGCATGGACCTTGCTTGCCCCTCTTCGTGCAAATTTTTTTATCTGGAGCGCATGTCGGAATAAAATCCTCTTGTCCGATTCTTTAATCCGACGAGGAATCCTTGTCTAGGACCCCTTATGCCCCTTCTACCAAACTTCTCCAGAAACAGCCACCTATGTCCTCTTACATTGCAATTTTGCCCACATTGTCTGGTCTAGCCTCCTCAACAAAATCGGTTTCCAATATTGCCCTTCTCAAAATCTTACATCTACAATCCTCTCAATTACCAATGATAGCCTCCCAAAACTCGGGAAATTATTTATATCTTGCTATGTTGGTCATACCATTTGGGCATTATGGAAAGAAAGAAACAACTGAAAATTCAATTTAAAATCTATCCCTATCGATATACTGATAGAAAATATTGTTGGCCAAGTTTCCAAGTGGATCCTTTTGCGTAAGGAATTCCGAAATCTAAATGGCTCCAACCTTCATGGGAACTGGCGGTTGATAACTGGCATGTCTTATCCTTCTCGTCCCCTGATTATGGAAATTTGGTCTCCCCCTCTGATAGGCTACTACAAATTGAATTTTAACGGAAGAGCTTAAGGATGCCCAGGCCTTGCGGGTTTTGGTGGAGTTATCCATGACGATAATGGTATTCTTCTTTTCTCTTTCGTTGGGCCAATTGGAATCTCAGAATCAACCACTACTGAGCTCTCCGGTTACTTAATGGGTTGCAGATCTTCAATTGCCATCTAGTGGGGCCTCTCTGCATTGAAGGCGATTCTAAAATTGTTATCAACTGGTGTGCAAAGTTAGCTCCTCCATGGCGACATTGGGATATGTTTTTTGATATATGTAATTTAATCTCTTCTAAACTGTAATTGAAAGCACACTCCTAGGTTAGCTAATCATTTAGCTGACACTCAGGCTAAATTAGGTGTTTCACTCCAATACCTTGTTGTGGAGGAAGGCCCTTTTTAGCTAGGTATTGTATTATTTACTTTTTTAATAGCTTATACACCGCCCCCGATCGCACTTGCCCCCTTTGTGGTGTGTGTGATGAGACAGTCCAGCATGTTCTCTTACATTGCGACTTTTCATGGCAAGTCTGGATGAAGATATTTCAGAAGATTGGTCTTCAAATGGGGCTACATCAAGACCTTTTTGGCACTTTGAGATGGTTATGGGGATACACCTTCCTAAGCTGGGCAAGATAATTCTCTTGGCATGCCTTGCGCATGTCCCATGGTGTATATGGCTAGAGCGAAACAATCGGAGATTCAACTCCAAGGCTAGCAACCCGGATAATGTAGCTTCTCAAGCAGAGGGCCTTATCTCGAGCTGGCTACATTCTAAGGAGTTTGCTTTTCTATCGGGCGTCTCCCTCCGAGAAAATTGGGGTTTGATAGCGCACATGGCGGGTCCCGTAGGAATCCAGTTATGGCCGCCTGGTATCCTCCCCCTACGACTGCATCAAACTCAATTTTGATGGCAGTGCTTTAGGCTGTTTTGGGCCGGCTGGAGCTGATGGTGTTTTCAGAGACGGTACTGGAGACCCTATTCTATCCTATGCAGCGCCGGTGGGTATTGCTGATTCAAATACTGTTGAAGTGAGTGCTCTTCTGTTCGGCCTCCAAATCTTTAAAGAGCGGCTCCATGGCAAACTGATTATTGAAGGCGATTCAAAGACTGTCATTAGCTGGTGTTCAAAAGAAAGCTCCCCTCCTTGGCGCCATTGCCCAATCACTGATTGTATTGCTGACATTGTGTCATCCATTCATTGTAATTGGAACCTCGTTCCTAGATTTGCCAATTCTTTGGCTGATAAATTGGCAAAATTCGGAACCTCCCAGCAATCTCTCATTGTTTGGGAAGGCTTCCCCTTGTGTAATCTGCTCGTTTGAGCTCTCTTAATAAAATTCAGCATCATTTAAAAAAAAACAAAAACAAAATAGCTTATACATCTTCATTAAAAAAAAAAGGTACCTGCAACAAACAAAAATTTAAGCAAATGAGGGAAAGTTTTTGTTTTTGTGATCGATTGTCTACAATACCTTCAGGTGTAGAAATAATGACTTGGTGGATGAACTGAGCTTCAAGGATAGTGCATATTCGTACTTGAATGATTCATATCGCATGTTGAGCTTTCCTTACCAGACTACAGGTGGTTGAGTTTAGTGTTAGGAATTAGACGCCCTAATTCCAAACTAACGAGAACAATAATAGTAATCGCGGAAGAAGAAAAAAGCAAACACGAAAAACACAACAAGATTTATACAGTTTGCCTCAAGGTGAGACTACGTCCTGTCTTTCACCACTGTAGTAATCCACTATGAAGATGAAAAATAGTTTACAAGAGAGATCGCACACACTTACAGGTGTTGTTGTTCTCTAACCTCTCTCGGTTGCAACTGATGCTCCTCGGATGATTATAAAACCCTAATAGGGCGCCCCAAATATAAAGAGAAAATTAGGGCAAACACGATACAAGAGTGAAATTCCAAAACTGCTTTTCATGAAACAACAGTCAATATATCATGGACCGGGCAGGGGCTTCGCCCCCACACCCCCACTCCCCCAGGAGGGGGGCTTCCCTCCCCCCTTCCAAGCCCCGCGGCGACCTTAGTGCAAAGGTCGATCCACGTACTGACTCAGCGTAGGGCGTTGATTAGGCTCTACAACTTAACATTTTGGACTTTAATGATTAATATCGCATGTTAAACTTTCCTTACTAGAATACAGGTTCTTGAGTTTAGGACTCCTGGACTCCTAGCTGTGGTGCTGCACCCAAGTCTATTTGTCTTCTATTTTTATGGCCTAACTCCATTTTATTCAAACGTACTAAATAAGATTTTTTTTTTTGTGTGGAAAATATGGATAAAACAATTTCCTATTCTTTGCACCTTAACAATTTGTGGGTTCCATACTGGAAGTGGAGTCTCTTGCCATTTGCTCTGTTGTGGTAGATACTTCTTTTAATAGCATTATTTTCTTCATCAGTTTGTAGATTATTGGCCTTTTTGTTGCTTCAAATTTACCTCTTTCTGTGCTTAGTAAGAAAATGAAGAAGAAGAAGAAGACGAAGAAGAAGAACAACAAATTTTCTTACAGACAGTGTTGCGAAGTTGCGCTACCTGTTCTCGTGGCAAATATGGACTCGAATTCTCCATCGCATTGGCATTACTTTTTGTATGCTTGAACATTTATCGGATGTGGGTATGTTTCTCTTGCACCTTCCCATACCCAAGTTGGGGTGTATGATTGCGTTGGCTTGCCTTGGGTACATCCCATGGCGGATTTGGCAGGAGAGAAACAATAGACATTTCAACTCTAAACTTCTCTCTATTGGGGCCATCACAAAAATGATTGTGGGTCAGATCTCAGCTTGACTTCACACCAAGAAGGATTTCCGCTTTGTTAGTGGCTCCTCTTTGTGGACAACCTGGCGATGTATTGCACAGATGCGGGGAAGCCAACGGCCTCCTGAATGCATTCCGTGGTCCCCCCCCCCCCCCCCAATGGAGTTTTCAAGCTGAATTTTGATGGTAACGCTCGGGGTTGTCAGGTACTTGCCGGCTTTGGGGGAGTTATCAGGGATGCCCTGGGTAACATCCTCTTCTCATATGCAGGGCCAATGGGAATTTCTGATTCCATTGCTGCAGAGCTCTGGGCCTTATATCATGGTTTAACCACTTTCAAAGATCATCTCCATGACCCCTTCATTGTTGAAGGAGACTCCAGTGTTATTATTCATTGGAGCTCCTCCCCCCTCCCCCCCTTGTGGAGACTCTGACCCTTTTATCATTGTGTTTTGGACATTGTGGCCAACATTTGTTGTACATGGTCTCATATTCCTTGTGCCGCCAATTCCTTGGCAGACGGGCTTGCTAAACATGGGACCTCCCTTCCCGCAATGGTTGTAACTGGAGGCCCTCTTAGTTTGTAATTTTCTTCTTCTTTTTTAATACGTTACCACTTTTATCAAAAAAAAAAAAAAAAAGTTGCGCTACCTTCTGCTTCACATTGTTGTGCAACTTGATAATGTTGTTTAATTGTGGTTTATGTGCTTCATTGTTTTCTTGTGCTTGCTGGGCTTTGAGGGGCCTGTTGTAGAGGCTTTGGCCTTCTTTCCTTAGTAAGAACAAAGAAAATGCTTAGCTCGTGCATTTACTATTGGATGGGAAGTTCAGTATTTTTTAGAATTTGTAAGAGTTCTTGGTAAGAGGACTTCGGTGGAACTGAACATTCATAAGATGTGAAGATCAAACTTGAGGTGTCTACTTTCTTTTGTACTTCCTTTCCTCTGTTCTCTTTTAAGGAAAGTAATTTTTATGTCATGCCAAGCTTCTGGATCAGGTGTAACTTCATGTGACATAACAAGCAGATAGTAATATAATTCTTGTTACTCTAATATGGGCTTTTGAATCAGACAAGGAGACCCCCTCTCCCCCTTGCTCTTCAACGGGGTAGCAAAATATCTATCTTCCTTGATCTACTTGGCCAAGAACATGGGATGGCTCCTCCCCACGACAGATTGCACAACCTTTGATATTCCGATTCGCTAGTTTGCGGATGATACTATTTGCTCCGGGGTTGGTACTATGGATTAGATCAGAATATTGCGTGCCGTGGGGGGATTATTTGAATTGGCTTCTGATTAGAACATAAACTGGGGAAAAACCACTTTTCTTGGCTATCACATTGATCCAGTTGGGCTGAGGGATATGGGGGACTACCTAGGATGCTCTGTGGGAAATATGCCAGCTACATTTCTTGGGTTCCCACTTTTTGATTCTCGGCCTTCGACGTCACTATGGTCCCCCCTCATTGAGAAATTTGAAAAGAGGCTAGCCACTTGGGAGGGGTAAACTCTTATCAACAGCGAGGCGTCTCACTCTCCTTAAGTCTTGTCTGGTTGGGCTGCCAAATTATCTGTTATCATTCATGCACTGTCCGGCCTCCGTTTGCTCCAAAATTGATGCCATACGTCGACAATTTCTATGGAGAGGTTCAGAAGACACCTTCAGATACCATTTGGTTTGTTGGAAGGATATTTGCATGCCTCATAATAGAGGAGAATTGGGCATCCGACCTACAAGAGAAATGAACAAAACTCTTAAGCTCAAATGGATTTGGAATTTCAGCAACATGCATAACAGTTTATGGAGGAATATGGTGAAATTCTACCTTCAGTTTTCGGGTGCCTGGTGGAGAGAGGGTGGCGCCGCTCGCCTCCTATCCCCAATATGGAAATCAATTTTCAAGCTCCTTCCAGTATTCAGAGATGCTACCTCGTTTCACACGGGCAATGGAAGGACCCTTCTCTTCTAGTCGGACGAATGCTGTGGCCCTTGATCCCTCTCGGCGGACTTCTCGGGGCTGCCTAGGGTGGCAAGCGACCCCTTTTGCTCTGTGGCTAATTCATGGAATGATCACTTGTGGAGTCTCCCGTTCAGCGGGGGATTAAATGATGAGGAATCGTTGGCTTTTTGCTCTCCTTACCAAACTCAGCAGTACTATTATCCGGGAGCACTTAGATGATGAGTTGATTTGGAAGCCCAGTAATAATGGCCGATTCATTGTCACTTCG
The DNA here is from genome assembly GCF_029961685.1 of Aristolochia californica. NCBI lineage: Eukaryota > Viridiplantae > Streptophyta > Magnoliopsida > Piperales > Aristolochiaceae > Aristolochia > Aristolochia californica. The sequence goes on along the minus strand of NW_027182279.1, from coordinate 34,822,138 downwards.
GCTTACTCTCATATTAGAAAGCAAGACTACAGTATTCATGAGCACAAGGCGAATCTGGTTTGGAAACTCTCGGCGCCAAACAACATCAAAATTTTCGTGTCATTAGCCATTAGAGAACAAATTCTTACTTCAGACAACCTTCATAGAAGAGGCTTCACCGCCCCCGATCTTTCTTGTTGCCTTTGCGGTGAGTGCGAAGAGACATTCCAGCATGTCCTACTTACACTATTGATTTTCGTGACAAGTTTGGATGAAGATTTTTTAGAAAATTGGGCTCTAAGTGGGGCTACATCAGGACCTCTTTGGCTCCCTTGAGATGGTTCGAGGATTCTCCTTCTTTGGCTAGGCAAGTTAATACTTTCGGCCTGTCTTGCACATGTTCCATAGTGCATTTGGCTCGAGCGGAACAACCGGAGATTCAACTCCAAAGCTAGCACCTCGGAAAACACTGCTTCTCATGCCGTTGGCCTTATCTCAAACTGGCTTCATACAAGGAAGGATTTTACCACTCTATCGGGGATTTCCCTTCGGGAAAATTGGAATTTGATGTCTCATATGTTAGGCCCCAGCAGAATTCCGAGAATGGCTATTGGATCCCCCCCGCCCTTGCGACTGCATTAGGCTGAATTTTGATGGTAGTGCTATTGGATATCCTGGGCCGGCTGGAGCAGGTGGTGTGTTCAGAGGTCACAACGGAGACCCTATTCTTTCTTATGTTGGTCTGGTGGGCATTGCCGATTTTAATACTGCTGAAGTTAGTGCTCTGCTGTTCGGCTTCTAAATCTTCAGGGATCATCTCCATGGCAAGTTAATCATTGAAGGCGACTTGAAGATGATTATTAGTTGGTTTTCCAAAGACAACTTCCCCCCTTGGCGCCACTGGCCCATCATTGATAGTATTGCTGACATTGTATCTTCTACTCATGGTAATTGGAATCTCATTTCTAAATCACCCAATTCTTTGCTTGATAAATTGGCAAAATTTGGAACTTCCCAGCAATCTCTCGTTGTTTGGGAAGACTTCCCTCCTTTGTAAATTGCTCTTTTGAGCTTTTGTCCTAATAAAAATCAGCATCATTTCAAAAATAAAATAAAATCTGGGCTTTTATCTTCTATTTTTGTATATTTTTATTGTCAGACTGGGATATTATTATTTTCAGACTTGTATATTTTCAGGTCTCTGTTTTCTGTTTTGGATTAATTATTTATCTTTTGTTTCTCTATACTAAATTTTTATTTCATTGCTGTTGCCATTAGTCCTCATCTTTTTAATAATTATTTGTTCTTTCATACTTCAGGTTGGTTGGATTGCCCAAAGTTTGGACAGAACATTGGTCATATTATCCCTTCCAAAGTTCCTCTAGGCGAGTCCTTTAATGAATTTGTTGAGCCTGGGAAGAGGTACTCTTTGAAGCAAGTGATTCATCGGCAGAGGGTACTGGGAAGGGACGTAAGTGTATACATTAGGTCAAAGAAGTTTTTTCTCTTTTTAAATGCAACTGATATTCTTTCTAGCTTTTCTATTTTCTATTTTCCCAAAGTTTTTTTGTCCATTTATTTGAAAAAAAATTTGTGCCTAATATTGAAAGAAAAGAAAGTCTGTCCCTAGTCCAATTCCTTGGCTGATGGCTTGCTTAATGGGCCAACCCCAATCCTGAGAAGGAAAAGAAAGAAAATGATTTAGCTTTGCCTCATGCTTGACCTTTTTGTGACTGTTCAACAATTCTGTGCCTACTCCAGAATGGATCAGGAAGTGTTGTGCAGTGGGAAATAGGCACTTCTTCTATCAGCCATATGCAAATTGCTGGTCAATTTTAAAAAAAACTATTTATGCTTCCAATATTTTTAAATTGTTCCTATAAAAATCAAGATTTGGGTGAAGGAAGAAGAGAAAATTGAGAGAAAAAGGAGAAGGGAGAAGAGGAACTCTTTGAAGAGCTTGAATGGCTTCATTGGGAACTGTGCACGAATACCCAAACTCCTTAAATAAGTGTTTTGATTTATAAATTACAAAAAATGCCCCTATACACTTTATGAACCTTAATCTCCTTATACACATCCTATGTATATGAAAATTTAACCACTGATATAATTTAACATGCGAAATAAGATTACATTAAGAAAATTAACCATTAATGTGGCAAAATGACCTAAATACCCTTGATGGGTAAAATTTCCAAAATACTCTTGGATGTATTTTCTAACACTCCCCCTCAAGTTGGAGCGTATATATGTAGGAGTTCCAGCTTGTTGCAGAATGATATAAATTCTCGCTTGCCAAGGGTCTTGGTAAGGAGTTCCACACCGAACAAATGAAGTTACTACCTCCTTTTTCATAACTGCATCTCAAATGAAGTGGCAATCCACTTCAGTATGTTTAGTCCTCTCATAGAAAACTGGGTTGATTGCAATAGAAATCACAATTTGATTATCACAAAACATGCTCATCGGCTCATCCTGGTTGAAATCCAATTCTCGTGAGACAGACCTAACCTACATCAACTCACTCATTATATGGGCCATCGCCCTGTATTAAGCTTCAGCACTAGATCGGGCTACAACATTTTGCTTTTTATTTCTCCAACAAACCAAATTTTCTCCTAGGAGGACACAATATCTAAAGGTTGATTTTCTGTCCAATCTGGACCCCGCATAGTCTACATCGGAGAAAATCTTTATCTTCATATGATAGTTAGGTCTAAAGAAAAGACCTTTTCCTGGAGCTCCTTTCAAATACCTAAAAATTCTTTGTGCAGCTTCTAAGTGTACTTTTTGAGGATGTTCTATAAACTGGCTCCCTAAACACTTACTGCAAAATAAATGTCAGGTCTAGTAACTATTGCATAAATTAACTTTCCCACTAACCTCCAATACTGTGTTCTATCATTTAATTCATCACTCTGCTCATCATGGTGATCATGTCCCACTTCTGTTGGGGGTATCAGTTGGCTTGGCTCCCAACAAATCATACTCTTGAAGCATATCTGTGAAATACTTACATTGTGTCATCACAACGCCTTGTTTACTTTTCGCCATTTCAAACGAGACTTGGTGTCCTCTAGGATGAGCCGAAAAGGTTTCAAACACATCAATACCAAATGTTTGAGTATACCCCTCCGCAACCAACTGAGCTTTATATTGTTTAATAGAACCATTTGTATTATACTTGATAGTATAAACCCAACAACAACCATCAATTTTGGCCCTAGATGGTATATCACATAGGTGCCAAGTGTCTTGATCTATCAACACATCCATTTCAACAATCATAGTTTGCTTTCAATGAAGAGACGAGAAAACCTCTTGCATTGAAGAAGGGATAGTGCAGGAAGAAATGGATAGAGCAAAATTTGTATAGTAATCAGATGAGGAACAAAAAGACACAAATTGAGATAATGAATATTGTCTACCTTTACTTTTCTTGACACCCTTCCTGAGTGCAATAGGAAGATGTAGATCATTACCTCCAAGATCTTGAGACAAAGTAGAGTCATGGTCCGGTGAAAGAGTTGGTGGTGATACTTCTTTTTGGCGTTTATATACCTATTATGGTTTTTGAACAGTCACAGCTTATGATAGTCCAATGGGCTCATCAATTGGTACAAGGATAACTGGTGCCAGTTTAAGTGAGACAAGAGGATCCGAAGGTAAAGACATAAAAGAAAAAAATAGTACATCCTCAAAGAAAATAACATCAATAGATACAAATGCTTTTTTAGTGGACGGGCAAAGACATTTGTAGCCCTTCTGTGTATGAGAGTACCCCAAAAATATACACTTGACTGCTTGGGGAGATAACTTATCCCTGGAAGACCCAAATACATGATCAAAACAGACACATCCAAACACTCGGGAAGAAATAACAAATAATGGCGCATATGGCAAAAAAACCTGCATACAAAATTTTCCTTCTAATATAGACGAAGACATTCTATTAACCAAAAAACAGGCTGTAAGAACAATATCACCCAAACAAGAGTTGGGGACATGCATATATATCATCATTTTCTTAGCTACCTCCAGTAAATGTTGATTCTTACTTTCAGTGTCACCATTTTGCTGAGGGGTAAAGACACATGATGTCTGATAAATAATTCCCTGTTGTTGACAAAAGATCCGGAATTTATGACTCATGAACTCGAGGCCATCATTAGTACGTAAGACATGAAACGAAGCAACAAACTGAGAGAACAACTCATGGACTTGGTTAATTGACTAACCGACAACAAATTTAGAGGAAACTTGGGCATAAAAAGCGCTGATTGAGGAGACAAAAAGGAAGCAGGAGTAACATTGCCTACTCCTTGAGCAGGGGAGGTAGAACCATTTGCAATTAACATGTTTGACACACAAAAACTTTCAAATCGAAAAACAATGACAACATACCTGACATGTGTCTTAAGGCTCCTAAGTCAAGAACCCTGTACGGTGACAAGTGAACATGATAAACTGCCATATCTGAGTCAACATTGGTAGAGCTAGGAATTGGGATGGAAGCATGAGCTACAGATGGTGAGGTCGAGGCAATAGAGACTTGGGCCATGCGCTGAGCAATCTGTTGTTGCTGTATCAATTGCTACCTCTCATCTGGGGCACTTGGTGTAATCGATATAGGGGAATCTAAGCTCTCCACTATCAGGAGTTGTAGAATTAGCCCATGCAGGCTTTCCAAACTTAACCCAACATCTGTCAGGATAATGACAATGCACACACTTCTTTTCTAACTTACCATCACCACAACCTCTACTTCGGCCAGGGGCCTCTCTAGCTCGGCATCTACCTCTACCTCTAGAGGAATTTGTAGGGGCTGATGTAGTGTTGGAAGCATTAAGAGTAGTGACTTCCACTATTTTACCTCTTTTACTAGTTCCAGGTACAATAGTCTTCTCAGCCCTCATAATCCTATTAAAAGTGGTAGATAGAGTAGGAATTTCATATGAAGCTAACACCTAAGCTTTAATATCATCAAATTCAGCACCTAAACCATACCAAAATTTAGCAACATGCAACTGATTTTACTGCTTTTTCAACTCATTTTCATTCATAGTCAACGGATGATATACATTGATCTCCTGCTATATGCCGAAGAGTGCACTATTATATTATGTAATAATTCGGTTTCCTCTTTTCAACCTAAAACAATTTGTATACAGCTCATAAGCTTGAGAGAGATTACTCTCCTGTGCATATAAAGATTCTAGAGACAACCAAATAGCCTTTGCTATATCACAATTCATCACTCGATTTCTAAGAGTAGAATCAATACTATTGACAATCATGCATAACCTGACTGTCCTCTGCCTCCAAATCATCATCTGGAGGCGTTGGGGGATCATCTCGGATAAACTTCAACTTCTTTCTACCCTTAAGATACATTTTGATAGACTTAGCCTAATTAAAGTAATTAGGCCTATCAACTTTTCCAAAGTAATCATGATGATATTATTTCCATCAAACCCAGAATTTCCTCTATCCGGGGTATAAACTTTTCTGTCTCAGCCACAATACTGATATATGATCACAAAATAACCAATTTAAGCTTCCAGACAATTTTCAGATTTTTCACCAAGGTGGGCCCCACTGAGAAAATTATGGTTAGGGCACAAAAATTGGATTTGTGCACTTCAACAATCCAATAACCAGCAATTCACAACTATTTCAACCAATATCATGCAAAAGTAGTAGCAACTAGACTGATGTCATCAATTGGGTGATGATGCAGGCATCCAACACTGGGTTGGGAGATGCAGATCTAAAAAAACCCAATTAGGGCAATCAAAGTGGAGGGAATCCTTCAATGATTCATAAAGACCAGTAACCCTAAGGTTATGGCTAAGAATAGAATTTTTTTTTTTTTTTGTTGAAAATGTGTGTATAGACTATTAAAAAGAAGAGGGAAGTACAAATCAAACTTAGGAGAGAGGGCCTTCCTTCACAATAAGGTGTTGGGGTGAAATGCCGGCCTTAGCCTGAATGTCTACCAAATGATTGGGGGAAATTAAATTACAAATTTCTGAGTACATGTCCCAGTGATGCCACGGACGACTGATGGAGTTTGCACACCAGTTAATGATGACCTTTGAGTTGCTTTCAATGCAGAGTGGGCCCATGAGCTGGCTAGAAAAAAATTGAATTCCGTTAAGCAATCCTGAAAGTTTTGTTGTTGTGGAGTCGGAGATACCAAGAGGGCCCGCAAAAGAGAAGAGATCATTGTTAGCATCATGGATAACTCCTCCATATCCCACAGAGCCAGGGCAACCAAGAGCCCTCCCATCGAAGTTAAGCTTGAAGTGGCCCAATGGTGGGGGGGGGGGGGGGGGGGGGGGGAGGGGGCGAGGATAGCCGTGATCGGGGGGTGAGAGAGCTGAGACAGCTCAACAACCAGCTGTCAATTTCCTTTAAAGTTTGAGCTGCTGAAGTTTTTGAATTCTTTTCGGTTTAGAAGCCAAATAGATACTTGGGCTTGTAATGTAATCAGTCAGAATTTCAGTGGGGGAAGATTTGAATTTGAATTTCCTCCTATTTCTTTCTTTCCATTGTCCCCATAGGATATACCCAATTCAACACGAGAGAATCATCTTTCCTAGCTTTGGGAGTCTAGTGTCAATGAGTGAGAGGATAGTGGATGACAAATTTGATGCAATGCAGTACTGGAACCCGATCTTGTTTAAAAGAGAGGTCCAGATAGAGTGGGCATAGTGGTAGGATAAGAGAATGTGATTGGTTGTTTTTGAAGTATTTTTACAGAAAGGGTGCAGGGGGTCCGGGACTGGGGTATCCCGTTGGATTAAAGAGTTAGAGGTGAGGATTTTATTCTTGCAGATGGTCCAGGTGAAATTTTTTGCACACGGTGGGGCAAGGAGGTTCAAAGCAGTGGACACAGGGTGATTTGATTGGGTCGTGCATGTGTTACTGAGGAAGTTGTAGTATCTTGTTTGTTACTGGGTTTAACTAAGGGCAGGCTTGATAGGAGATTGGAAGCCAGAATGGCTTCAGAATCCGAAAGATGTCTTTTGAGGTTTAAATTCCATCACCCAATTTCAGATCATCTCTGAGATAGAGGCATCAATATTTCTAGCAAGGATAGAGATAGATTCATGGCTGATTTTGAGGTTGGAATGACCGGTCCACCAATCGGACCAAAATTTTATTGAGGTTCCATTGCCGACATAGCATTTGACTGCTTTCTTGAAATCAGGGAGAAGTAAGACGATTTTTTCCAAACAGGAGAGACAAGAGTACCTTCCCCTCTCCGTCCACCAAACCAAATGCTTGTTAGCTTTTGTAGTTACTAAAGCTCTCCAGATTCAAGCTAAACATGGCTTTTCCCTCCAACAACTTGTTGTGGAGGAAGGCCACCTTAGCTAGGTAATGTATTTTCTTCTTTTTGCAATATATATTCACACCCTTCTTTCAAAAAAAATCTCTCCAAATTAGGTCAGGGTAGAGGTTGAATTTTCAGATCCATTTAAGGAGAAGAGCAGAATTAGTAGTGGCAGTATCATGAATACCCAGTCCTCCAAAGAATTTTGGTTTGCAGACCTCTTCCCATTTTACTAAGTGATATTTTTTTTCACCATTTGGCCCTCCCCTCAAAAATCTTCTTTTAAGTAGCTCGATTCTGTCTATGATAGAAGCAAGACATTGGAACATGGACAAATAGTAGCTGGGTATTCTATGTAGGTAGGATTTAATTAGAACCAGCTTTCCAGCTTTGGAAGGAATTTCTCTCTCCAGGAAGCCAAACACCCTTCCAATCTCTCAATGACCGAGTGCCAAGAAGATTTGGATGGTAATCCAGGGGTCAGGGGGAGCTCCAGATAGGTGCATGCAGACATCTCAATTTTGCATCCAAGATAGTTTGCCATGGAGCTTAACAGATTTGGTTCAATGTTAAATCCAGTAATAGATGATTTTGGCCAACTGATTGACTTTCTGGCCGGATGAGATTTCAAACAGGTTAAGCAAGGTTTTAATGTTGTGAATTTGATTTAAAGAGTCTTCACAGAAGAAGATGGTGTTGTCTGCATATTGAAGGAGGGCAATGTCTTGTGCAGGATCAGGGGAGATGGGGCTGAGCCATCCTGACCTTTTAGCCAGCCGAACCATGGTAGGCAAGTGCTCCCCAATAAGGGTGAAGATGAAAGGAGAGAGTGGGTCCCTCTACTTGATACCCTTGTACCTTTGAAGTACCCACATGGCTTATCGTTGACAAAAACAGAATATGAAGCATTAGAAATGCAGTTTCTCATCCAAAATCTCCAACGGGTGGTGAAGCCCATTTCACTGAAGAGGTGGCCAATTAGCTTCCAGTTGACCTGGTCAAAGGCTTTCTCAAAGTCTAGTTTGATGACAACTCTTGGTTGATTGGATTTTTTGAAAGAGTGAAGTAGTTCATGAGCTGCCATTGTTGAGTCCAAGATATTGCGGCCTCGGATAAAGGCACTTTGACATGGGCTAATAATACGGGGGAGGATGGTGCCCTTAGACTGCTGGAAAGAATTCGGCCTAAAACTTTGTATGAGCTAGTGGTTAGGCTAATAGGCTTGAAATCTTGAGGGAGGGTTGAGTTAGCTTTTTTTGGGATTAGGACAATGAAAGAGGCTCTAATGGATTTGTGAGTGATGCTTATTTGATGGTAGTTGTTTACAAAGGCATGGACATCATTTTTTATTACTCCCCAAGATTTTTGGTAAAATTCTCCATTGAACTCGTCTGGGCCAGGGGCTCGATCCTTCAGCAGACCAAGTGCGGCCGCATCAATTTCCTCTGGAGAGAAAGGGCGCTTTGATGAACCAGCATAAAAAACCTGTAGTTTTTTTTTTCCTTCCAGTAGGTCGTCCTCTTAAAAAATGACAAGTATTTATAGTAGAATGCTTCCAACAACGATCTACTGCTCTGATACCATGTAAAAATCAAGATTTGGGTGAAGGAAGAGGAGAAAATTAAGAGAAAAAGGAGGGGAGAAGAGCAACTCTTTGAAGAGCCTGAATGGCTTCATTGGGAATTCTGGGGCGCTTTGATGAACCAGCATAAAAAACCTGTAGTTTTTTTGTCCTTCCAGTAGGTCGTCCTCTTAAAAAATGACAAGTATTTATAGTAGAATGCTTCCAACAACGATCTACTGCTCTGATACCACGTAAAAATCAAGATTTGGGTGAAGGAAGAGGAGAAAATTAAGAGAAAAAGGAGAAGGGAGAAGAGCAACTCTTTGAAGAGCCTGAATGGCTTCATTGGGAATTCTGCACGAATTCCCAGACTCTTTAAATAAGTGTTTTGATTTACAAATTACAAAAGATGCTTCTATATACTTAATAAGCCTTAATCTCCTTATATCTCCCTATCTACACATTCTATGTATAAGAAAATTTAACCACTGGTATAATTTAACATGCAAGATAAGATTACTTAAAGAAAATTAACCACTGACGTGGTAAAATGACCAAAATATCCTTGGGGGTAAAATGTCCTAAATACTCCTGGACGTATTTTCTAACAGTTCCAGTTAAGAAAGTGTTCCATGCCTATGGTATTATGAGTTTTAGTCTGACTATATGACTCTTTTCAGCTTGGTATGGTGATTGATTTGACAAATACATCTCGATACTACCCTGCATCAGATTGGAAGAAACAAGGTATTAAGCATGTTAAGGTGAGGTGGTAATTGCTTTGTAGTTTTTCATTAATAACTGTGCCTTTTTTATTTTCGAGAAAAAAATAGTTTTGCTTTTGAAGAGAAGTTTAATCATTGTCAAAGTTTTCTTCTTGAACTGACATTTATTTTTTTCTGCCAGATTCCATGTAAAGGTCGTGATGCAGTCCCTGACAACGAGTCTGTCAACCAATTTGTTCATGAGGTTATTTGTTTATGATTTAGTTTCTTGCAACATAATAGTCTATTATGCTTTTTGTTCTTTGTCCTATTGAGTGATCAGAGCTCTTAAATGTCTATACATAATTCAAATATGTCGCACCTCTTGCGTTATTTAATGTTCTCTATCTTTTTCTATTTTTCACTTCTACTAAATGTAGCAGAATATTTTCATAGTCATATTCTGGTAGGTTGCTACAGATTTTTTGAAGATATTGATAAGATGCTAGATATTTCATTAAGCTACTTGTTTCTTCTGGAGTAATTTAGTCTTGTTAGTGATCCATATGTTTCATAGAACTGTCTTTTTATATGTATGTGTGTATATATATTTTGTGAGCTTATAACTGTGTTTTATCCAAAGACTGTCATCAGCTGGTGTTCAAAAGATAACTCCCCCCATTGGCACCACTGGCTAATCACTGATTGTATTGCTGACATTGTGTTATCCATTCATTGTAATTGGAACCTCGTTCCTAGATCAGCCAATTCTTTAGTTGATAAATTGACAAAATTCGGAACCTCCCAACAATCTTTTATTGTTTGGGAAGACTTCCCCTCTTGTAATCTGTTCGTTTGAGGTCTCTTAATAAAATTCAGCATCATTTAAAAAAAAAAAACTGTGTTTTATCCAAGGCAATTATTACTTTTCCAAGGAGCAAATATTTTTGCAGTAATAATATTCCTTGCACTTGTGTAAAATTTCAACTTATGAATTAACATTTTAATGTCAGGTCTCTCAATTTTACTTCCGCCAGAAGCACTTGAAGAAGTATGTCTTTGTACATTGTACTCATGGGCATAACAGAACAGGATTCATGATCATTCATTTTCTCATGCGTTCACAACCAATATCTGTAACTGAGGTATTGATATTGTCTCTCTTTCTCTCCCTCTAATCTTGAGCATCTTACTAGTCTTACAGTTTTATGGGCGATCAATCTGGTAGGCACTCCAACAGTTTGCTGCTGCCCGCCCCCCAGGGATCTATAAGCAGGACTATATTGACGCATTGTACAGATTTTATCATGAAAAGAAGCCTGAAACAGTTGTTTGCCCTTCAACTCCTGAGTGGAAAAGATCTTCTGGTCTTGATCTCAATGGAGAAGCTGTGCAGGATGATGATGATGATGGTAGTCACGCTGCTCCCTTGCAAGTATGGATTTGCCTGGACTGTGTTTAAACCAGATTATCTTGTACATTCTTTCTCTTAATATATTTCTCACTATTCTTAGAAAAAAGTCAGATTATCCTAAAACACACCAACAACAATTTCATGCATGTGTGGTTTTTTGGATATCAAATTCAGGATATTTTTTTTGTTTGAAGGAGGAGCCAACAGAAAATGAAGTATTGACTAATGATGATATTCTGGGAGATGCAATACCTTATGATCAGCAAGATGATTTACGACAGTTTTGCTATCATTCGCTGAAATTGCCTACAGGGGTATGATATTGAGAACCTTAGTTACTTCAAGAATAGTTCTGACCATTTTACTTGGAGCTTATTTTGTATACAATCTCAAATTCATTAATTTTCAGTGTCTAGCTTAATTGTGCAGCAATAAGTTTTTTTTTTTTTTTGGTGGAAGGGGGTTGCTGAAATTGAAGAAACAATACATGAAAACATAGTGGTGCACAAAGGGAAAAAATGAAAGATAAAAAAATAAAATAAAAGGATAAATAAAAACAAATGAGGCCTATCATCATAAAAAAAAAAAAATAATAGACTCAAGCTTTTTTGCTTGTTGTAACGGGAATACTCATTTGATTGTTTGTTTGTTCTCCTTTGCTTAATAAAGCTCATCCTTGTTTTTTAGAAAAAAAACCTGCACCTTTTATTTATATACATGTATCTAGATAAATTAGATAGACATATATATGTATATCTGACGTGTGACCTGCAGTTATATTTTGTTGTAGTCTTAACCTAGTTGAGACTGTTTTATTTCTGGATTGGATTGTTCATATCAGTTGCTGTTAGCTTATATCTGAACTCTTTCCTTATTCTCTTATCGTTTCTATTAATGTCCAGCCTAAAGGACACTCAGTGTTTCCTGGATCACATCCAGTATCTTTTAGCAGGTATTACCTCATTGCCTGCATTTTATAATTAGCATCTGCTTTCTTATTAAGCTTCTCTTTGTGTTTGCAGTGCTTGTGATGAACTAACAGTTTATGAGAAAAAAAAGTAAGAGAAAGGTGGAAATGGGGAGTAGTCTAACTGGTCTTCCCATGTCTAGCAGACCTTCCAAATAGCAAATCCATTTTCCAAAAAATAGTTTCATTGCAGAAAGGAGTCTAATGGCACTCATGAACAGAGAATAAATGGGATTTTTAAAGCTAATAGACTTTGACTTTCTGAAGGTAGAACCTAATTTAGATATTGATTTGTAATTGAGCACATTCTATCAACTAACTTCCAACTCCTAAGAACTAAATTAAGTAGAAAAGAACTTTTCTCAATAGAGACCAATGACTTCAAAGCCGCAAAACTGACATTATGGCCAGATGGGTGGGGATCTAGTGTGAGATTTATAGTCCCATGTCTCATCAGGCATTTTGGTTGTGTGTGCATGTGTAGTCAACATTTCCAAAAATAGAAATTGAGGTGTGGTATGACTGATACCAAAGCTTGTGAAATTTGTGGTTTCTTTCCTTTTTTCAATACACTTATATTAGAGGAATAGATTTCTTTTTTTGATGAAATGTGATTTTATTTAGAGAGCAAAAAAAGAGGAATAGATGATAATGATATATGGCAAAAAAAGTCCTTGGGTCTCATATGGTCACCTCTTACAATTTACTGCTTGGTCTTGACCTGAGCACTTGCCTTGCAGTGGTAATCCCTTAGAGCATTTAGCGCATTGGAAGAAAATTCAAATTTTTTGATGTGTGGTGAGATTCCCTAATGGGCTCATCAAAAGGGGGAAACTATTGACAGCCAAATCTGCAAGCTGCAGGGCTTGCATGAGATTATTCTCATCTCCTGCTTTGCTATGCTTCACCTTTTAAGTTCAGGAGTGTTTCTTTACATGTCTGGCATTCAGTTGTGCTTCCTCTTCGTAATAAAAGAATATTTGGATCAAAGTTCACCTATTTGGGTAGCATAATTGTCAAAGTTTTTCATAACATTCTTCAGTGGATTAGTATCCTCGAGGTGCTGTCTCACCTACCAAGCTCTATTATCCAGTGGAACTGGAAGGAAATTCTTTCCTACTGTGATGTTTCTCCCCTAGTTTGGCCCCCCTGGCTTCCCTCTCTTAGAGGCACCCTCAAATTAAACTTTGATGGCAGTTTCCAAGGAAATCCTTGGCCTTCTGGGATCGCTGGTCTGCCTGGGATCATGATGGTTTACTCCTTTCCTACTCTGGTGAGGGGTTTTGGCAGCTTTGTCCTTATTGGAAGGTGATCGTCTTTATTTTCTGAAAGTCTTGAAGCTCAGTAGTCATTCTCTCTTGGTTTATAAAGAAAACTGAGCTGCCTTAGAAGCTTCAGCATGTCCATGACGAAGTCATTTATATTTGTTCAGCTAAAAACATTCACGGGCAGCACACCCACAGATCTGGCAATTCCCTAGCCAACAAGTTTGCTAAACAGGGTGTCTCCAGCCATCTCCTTGTGGTTGGGAATTCTTTTCCCTTGTAATTGCTGGGCCTAGCCCCTCTTATTGTAATTACTTTTTGTTTCAGCAATAGAAGCCTCTCACTATTTTTTTTTTTTTTTTTGAAATGATACTGAATTTTATTAAAACAAAGCTCTTCGAGCAAGATTATAGGGGGGGGGGGGGGGGGGGGGGAAGCCTTCCCAAACAATGAGAGATTGCTGGGAGGTTCCGAATTAACCAATTTATCAGGCAAATAATTGGCTGATCTTGGAATGAGATTCCAATTACAATGAATTGAGGACACAATGTTTGCAATACAATCAGTGATAGGCTAGTGGCGCCAAGGGGGGAGTTTTCTTTTGAACACTAGCTGATGACAACCTTGGAGTCTCCTTCAATAAGCAGCTTACTATGAAGGCGGTCCTTGAAGATTTGAAGGTCGAAAAGGAGATCACTCACTATAGCAGTGTTTGAGTCGGCGATGCCCACTGGCCCAACACGAGAGAGAATAGAAACTCCACAGCTATCTCTGAAAACACCACTTGCTCCTACCTGCCCAGGACAACCTAACACACTGCCATCAAAATTGAGTTTGATGCAGTTGTTAGGGAGAGGATCCTAGGTAGCCATAATAGGAGTCTTGCGAGGGCCTGCCATATGAGCGATCAAGTTCCAATTTTCTCGAAGGGAAACACTCGACAGAGAGGCAAATTCCTTTGTGGTATGCAACCAATTGGAGATAAGGTCCATTGCATAAGAAGCCGTATTATCCGGGGTACTGGCTTTCGAGTTGGATCTTTGGTTGTTTCATCCAGCTATAAACACCAAGGGACATGCCAAGAGAATTAACTCGCTCAGTCTAGGAAGGCGAATTCCCATAATCATCTGACAGGTGCTGAAGAGGTCCTGATGAAGCCTCATTTGGAGGCCAATCTTCATCCAAACTTGCCAAGAAAATCCTCATTGTAGAAGAACATGCTGAACTGTCTCGTCACACACATCACAAAGAGGACAAGTGTCGCCGAAGGCCGAGAATAAAAAAAAGTGGGAGCCCCAAATATGTAGCTGGCAAGTTTTCTAAGGCGCATCCCAGGTAGTTTGCCATGCCCTGAAGTACAGATGAGTCAATGTGATAGCCTAGGAGAGTGGTTTTCTTCCAATTAATGCTTTGACCAGAAGCCAATTCAAATAGGCCCAAAACAACACGTAGTTCTTAATCTGATCCATAGTACCAACCTCAAAACAAATGGTGTCATCTGCGAACTGAAGGATCGGTATATCAAAGGCTGCACAGTCTGTCGTGGGGAGGAGCCATCCCAAGTTCTTGACTGAATAAATCAAGGATGAGAGATATTCTGGCACCACGTTGAAAACCAAGGGAGATAAGGGGTCTCCCTGGATCCCTTAAAATACCCGCAAACGGTTTTGTTGAGAAGAACGGAGTAGCTCGCATAGGAGATGCAACTTTGGATCCAGAAGCGCCACTTTTTCACTAATCCCATCTTCTCCAGGTGAGTGTCCAAAAGCTTCTAGTTAATTCTGTCAAAGGCTTTCTCGAAGTCAAGCTTGAGGATGAATCCAGGGAGCTTTAAAACCTTGAAGTGATGGATGAGCTCGTGACACGCCATAACTGAATCTAATGTGTTCCTTCTTTAAATAAAAGCACTCTGTTCGTGATGAATAGCAATAGCGAGAACCACCCGGAGGCAATTAGCAAGGAGGCGTGCAATCACCTTGTAGGTACTGTGGTGAGACTGATTGGCCGGAAGTCTGATGGGAGTTTTGCCCCTTTTATTTTAGGATGAGGACAATAAAGGATGCTCCAATGCTCCTGTATTTGATGCCATGCTGATAGAAGGAATGAACCATACAGGCCATGTCGTCACTGATGAGGGGCCATCAGCGAAGGCAAAATTCACCGTTAAATCCGTCCGGGCTCGGGGCACGGTCCAGAGGGAGATCTAAGGCTGCTTTTTCAATTTCCCGACTGGAGAAGGGGAGCTCAATGAGATTGGCTATAGCCGATAGCATAGTCTAGATTTGGACCCTTTGGAAGAAAGGGCGGATTGGCTGGCGATCAGAATATAATCTGCAAAAAAATTCACCAGTGAGTCTGAAATAAGGGATCAATTTGAAGTGGTCTCACCATTGACACTGAGAGTTGTGATGCGATTGGCTCTTCTCCGAGCAGTAATGACTGCATGGAAGAACTTAGTATTTGCATCTCCTTCTGAGAGCCACTTGAAATGATCACGTTGCTTCCAGTGCATGAGCTGACTATGAGCGAAGGACTATAGTTGCCCTTGGAGGGCATATCTCTGTGTCGCTTCCGAGGTAGAGAGGCCTCTAGACTCCTCTGTGTCTAAAAAGGGTGTCTAAAAAGGCAATCAAGGCAAGGGTGGAGGCTCTCTTCGCCGAGGAAGACACCTTTCTTGCAGAGGCCCAAGAGCGCAGCATTGGCTTTAACAGCTTGAGCTTTGTTAGGAAAGACCATCCACTCGGGCCAACAACGACCATTCTCTACCAAAAGAACTGGATGGAGCGGTTACAAGAGTGGTCCACCATCCAGGCATTGTTAAATCTGAAAGAAGAAGGGGCGGGCAGATACCAAAATGGGTATCAACCATGATCGGCCAATGATTTGATACAACTCGATTGAGAACTTTGCCGGGGACATTGCTATATAACTGGAGCCAATCATTATTGGTTAAGAACCGGTCAAGTTTGGAAAGGACGGGGGGCTGTCTACCATTTGACCAGGTGAAGGTCTTCCTATATAGGACAATCTCATCCAGATCCCAGCAACCAATAAAGTATACAAAAAGCCTCATGGAGGTTGTGATTCTCCAAGAAGGCGGGGATTTCTCATGGATAAGTGGTCATGAGGTCATCCCAAAAGAGATGTCGCTCATTGTGTCTGGTTGGCCAGTAGACACCCACTAAGCACCAAATGTTCCCCGAACCTTTGTCTCTCAATTTGATTTCAAAAGAGTAGTTGCACAACAACGATCTAGCACCTCGATACTATTTCAAAAAAAGTTGTGCTTCCTCTTCTCCTTCACTACTCCTTGAGCAATTGGTGGCGATGCCAAGTTGGCCAAAATTATGGTTACCCATTCTAGCTAGAACATCTAGAAAGAGAAGGTTAAGAAATTTTTTGATAAGTGCCAGCTCAATTGGCCTGGTGTTGGAGAAGATCATCCATCATATGCTTTCTGGGCTCGGCTGATTCCTCGAACCTTAGTCCTTTGCCTACTGCTGTTATTGTCCACAATTGGCGATCTACTACTTCCTTATTTTATGCTAGAATCACAACCATGTCTGATAGGAGACTCCTAGGGTGAATTGCCCTAATCTTACTTTTGAAGTTTGTTATAATAACCCACATGCCAACCGGTGTGTGTGTGTGTTATGGAAGGGAGGGGATGTTGTCTGTGACTTTGCTCGAAATAATTGTGTGTGCTCTGTTTCATTTTGGTCATTGTGATTCTATAACAGCAATGTTAAGGGCCTTAGTTCAAGAAATGTAATTGAGGCCATTTCTGCACTTCATACTTGTTGAATTTATGGAAAATAAAAATGCATCATTGACTTCATTAACTTATTATAATCAGAGTGCATGAACCTCTATTTATAATAGAGGAAGGTAGTAGAGTCCAATTACAATAAAACTACCTTTGTCCCAATTACACCCAAACTCTAACACTTAAAGATAAGTCCTAACATTATTAAATAACTCAATATAGATAAAAGACAAACATAACTCAAAACTAGAACCCTTCTAGGACGTGACCATAAGATAAAGATGCCTTTGTGAGTCCTTCTTGATCTTCCGACTTATGTGATAAGGATGCCAACTTGTGGTAATCATGGTGGGTCTTTCTTATTATGTGTTTGGGCCCATCTTGTGGGCTTTCATTGGTCGTGTGACCCATCTTATAATACTCATAGATATGTGGACCTTCCTTGGTCATGTAGGCTTGGGCCTATCTTCCAACACTCCCCCTCAAGCTAGGGGGGGGGGGAGATGAACTCCCTGTTTGCTGCAAATGATGTATAAAATCTTTTTGTATAAAATAGCACATCTACCAATATGCCTTCATCTTCTAACACTTCTCCTCACGGTGTTGCGTCCTTCCATGTGGCCCTGCTGGCATAATATAAGTGAGAGTAAAAATCACTCCTAGCCGGTAAGACATTGCTCAATACTCCAGTCCTAATGCTAGATGTAGGGCACACTCCATCTTCTGTAGGTAGTGTGTCTATCGGCATTGCTCTGAAGTGTCCACCACCGTGTCCCTCTATAAGACAACAATTCTCAAGTGGTAGGAGTAATAAAAGCCGTTACAGGGGGGGGGGGGTAGTCGGTTTATTTATAATGGTGTCCCAATCCTGACACCGACTCATGGTATCCCAACCGTGATATTTTTGAGAGTTAAATTTATCATGGTGTCTCAATCCGGGCACCGATTCTCATGGTGTCCCACTCGTGATATTTTTGAGAGTCAAATAAATTATGGTATGAGAAAAGGTACTAAGGCTACCTCTTCTTCAATAATAATATCTCATCCAAAGAGACATAATACCAACAGCTGTAATGTAACACGACCATCTTCCATCACATATAACACGAACCAAAATAATAAACCTTGTAGAAGGACCCATGAAATAATCATAATCTGATATAAATATTTTTTCTTAGATGCATAAGCTTCATCTTTTCTACTCCCCCTTTCTTGAATAGTTTGGTCACATAACTTATCCACAACATATGAAATAAAATACCTTTTTTTACTTCTTCTACTTCTCCCCCTCAAGCTGGGAGGTAATGGCAATGATCCCAGAATGATCCTAGCTTGAACCAAATATCATATATGCAACAATAAGCCCAAATAACATAGATGTAGTAATATGCCCTTAAACCAGGGAGAAGTGAGATATTTTCTTAATATAGCAACTCAAACAGTGACGCAAAACGAATGGCATAGATTCGGATTTTTCAATACAACAGAATACCAACATGACCTTTGATTCTTCCAATGCGAATATATCTTTAAATAAAGATCAAATTGACATAAAATTTTCTCCTTCTGAAACTAAACTTAAATACCTTTCATCCAAGTATAACTTCTCTTCATAAAATATAATTATTAGAAGATAAATAATCTGATAGATTTCGGTCTCTGTCATCTGGCCGAACTAAGCACTGTTTCTGCTTTTTTTTCCAGCATGACCATTGATTGTTCCAAGATCAATATCTCCTTATAAAAAACTCAGATCGAGAATTGGTTGAATAGGTAAGAAAATAGGCTTACAGATATTTCTTTTGATATATAATTCTCCATATAAAGTTTCGTACTTGATAGCATAAAATACCTCGAAAGTTGAAGCTTTCTGCTGCTGCTCAAACCTTTTTTTTCTATATGACCTTTTCTGCTTCAAATATCGATTTCTCTTTGTAGATAAATCTGATTGAAAATTGGTTAGAATATTTAAGAGAATAGACTTATAAATATTTCTTTCGATATATATATATCTCCATATAAAGTCTCGTTCTTGATAGCATAAAATACTTCGGAAGTTGAAGCTTTCTGTTGATGCTCGAACCTCTTTTGCAATCTGACCTTTGCTAATTCAAATATTGATTTATCTTTGATTATAACTCCGATTGGAAAAAGTCGTTTTTCCTTGGAAAGTGGACTCAAATATCTTTCCGTCATTATATAATTTGTAATATTAAAATCTCAGTATAGAGGTGAAAAACGCAAAGCAAACTACGAGTGTAGGGACTGAAAAAATAACTATGAACCTAGACTTAGGGTTTAGGTTTAGAGAAAAAGGATTTCATTATCTCTGTGGGTTGACCAAGTCAACTCACAGAACCTGCTCTGATACCATGTTGAAATTATGGAAAAGAAAAATACTTTATTGACTTCATTAACTTATTATAATCAGAGTATATGAACCTCTATATATAATAGAGGAAGGTAGTAGAGTCCAATTACAATAAAACTACCTTTGTCCCAATTACACCCAAACTCTAACACTTAAAAATAAGTCCTAGCATTATTAAATAACTCAATATAGATAAAAGACAAACATAACTCAAAGTAGAACTTTTCTAGGACGTGACCATAAGATAAAGATGCCTTTGTGAATCCTTATTGATCTTCCAACTTATGTGATAAGGACGCCAGTTTGTGGTAATCATGGTGGGTCCTACTTCTTATGTGCTTGAGCCCATCTTGTGGTCCTTCCTTGGTCGTGTGGCCCATCTTATAATACTTTTAGATATGTAGACCTTCCTTAATCGTGTGGGCTTAGGCCTATCTTCCAACAATACTCCTTTCAAAAAGCATGCTAAAGAAGATACCCCCTCTTCTTAGCTCCCCAATCTGTTGGCATTGAAAGACTATAATCAGTTTCTGGAACCACATCACGCTCCATACCCTCTTGGGTGCAGTGCTCATGGTAGTCCAAGCTAACTTCGAAGGAAATTATTTTGGTAATCCAAGACCTGTGGTTGTATGTGGTGTTATTTGAGACTGCAAATAGTTGTGTCCTTTGATTTCTTAGGGCCTGCTATGGTATATGAATTTGTGGAGGCTGAAACAAGGGCCCTCCTTACAGGTGTTATTATACTGGAACTTGTCCTTAGCCTTACAAATTGAAGGAGATTTAGCTACAATAATATCCTGGATGTCAAAGAAATCAGAACCATCAGGCAACTTGGTTATATGTATGAAGAAATCAATAGCTTTTGTTCTTCATGGACAATTTCATGGTGGCTTGTAGTTAGATCAGCTAATACTGTATCAGATCAGTAAGCCAAAGATGGGGTTCCTCGCCACCAACTTGCTTTTGGGATTTTACTCTTCTTGTAAAATTTATTGGAGACACCCCTCCACCCTACTTGTATCATTGGACATCTGTCAGTGCAAAGTTTAAAACTAATGTAAAAAAGGGCCTCATTGCAAACCAGAGTTCTATAGAGAGAAATTTTCAGATCCTCTCCCAGTGAAAGTGAATGTGACTTGGCTGTTGTAATTAACTAGGCAATGGGGAGAAAAGCCCCTCTGGATACTTCTGGCAGTTATTGGACAAGATTTTGGACATTGGTCACTTGTTATCTATAGTATGGACTCGCTGCCCCCAGAAGTGCTAATGGTCTTCTTCATTCCTTGGGTAGTAGTGGTTGCTACTGGCCACATCTTTTTGTGGTAGAGCTCCCATCCGACTTTCGATCTATCAGTCTCACCACCAGTGCATATAAGGTGATTGCGCGCCTCCTTGCTAGTCGACTCAGGGCAGTCCTCCCTATTGCCATTCACCATCGCCAGAGTGTTTTTATCAAGGGAAGAAACATTCATGATTCAACCATGGCATGTCATGAACTTAGCTATCATTTCAAGGTCCGAAAGCTCCCCAAATTCATCCTCAAGCTTGACTTCAAAAAGGCATTTGACAGAGTTAACTAGAAGTTTCAAGACACCTTCCTGGGGAAGATGAGATTCGGGGAAAAATGGCGCTTCTGGATCGAAAGTTGCATCTCCTCTGCAAGCTACTCCGTCCTTCTCAACGGAACAATTTATCGTTATTTTAAGGGAATCAGGAGAATCAGACAGGGAGACCCCCTCTCCCCCTTGTTCTTCAACGTGGTAGCAGAATATCTATCCTCCTTGATCTACTCGGCCAAGAACATGGGATAACTCCTCCCCACGACAGATTGCACAGCCTTTGATATTCTAATTCTCCAGTTTGTGGATGATACTATTTGCTTCGGGGTTGGTACTATGGATCAGATAAAAAAATTGCGTGTCGTGCTGGGATTATTTGAATTGTCTTGCGGTCAAAACATAAACTGGGGAAAAACCACTCTGCTTGGCTATCGCATTGATCCAGCTGGGCTTCGCGATATGGCGGACTACCTGGGATGCTCCGTGGGAAATATGCTAGCTAAATATCTTGGGCTCCCACTTTTTGATTCTCGGCCTTCAGCGTCACTATTGTCCCCCCTCATTGAGAAATTTGAAAAGAGGCTAGCCACTTAGAGGGGTAAACTCTTATCAACAGCGGGGTGTCCCACTCTCCTGAAGTCTTGTCTAGCTGGGCTACCAAGTTATCTGTTATCATTCATGCAATGTCCGGCTTCCGTTTGCTCCAAAATTGATGCCATCTATCAACGATTTCTATGAAGAGGTTCAGAAGACACCTTCAGATACCATTTGGTTAATTGGAAGGATATTTGCATGCCTCATAATAGAGGAGGATTGGGCATCCGACCTACAAGAGAAATGAACAAAACTCTTATGCTCAAATGGATTTGGAATTTCAACAACAAGCATAACAGTTTATGGAAGAATATGGTGAAATTTTACCTTCAGTTTTTGGGTGCCTGGTGGAGAGAGGGTGGCGCCGCTCGCCTCCTATCCCCGATGTGGAAATCAATTTTCAAGCTCCTTCCAGTGTTCAGAGATGCTACCTTGTTTCACACAGGCAATGGAAGGACTCTTCTCTTCTGGTCGGACGAATGGTGTGGCCCCTGATCCCTCTCGGAGGACTTCCTGAGGCTGCATAGGGTGGCAAGTGACCTCTCTTGCTCTGTGGCTGATTCATGGAGTTATCACTTGTGGAGTCTCCCGTTTTGCTGGGGATTAAATGATGATGAATCGTTGCCTTTTTGCTCTGTCCTTACCAGACTCAACAGTACTATTATCCGGGACCACTCAGATGATAAACTGATTTGGAAGCCCAGTAATAATGGTTGATTCACTGTCACTTCGGTTTAGTCTCATATCAGAAAGCAAGACTACAATATTCATGAGAACAAGGCGAATCTGGCTTGGAAACTCTCAGTGCTTAGCAAAATCAAAAGTTTCGTGTGGTCAACCATCAGAGAACAAATTCTTACTTCAGACAACCTCATAGAAGAGGCTTCACCGCCCCTGATCTTTCTTGTCCCCTTTGCGGTGAGTGCAAAGAGACAGTCCATCATGTCCCCTTACATTGTGGGTTTTTGTGGCAAGTTTGGATGAAGATTTTTCAGAAAATTGGGCTCCAAGTGGGGCTACATCAGGACCTCTTTGGCACCTTTGAGATGGTTCGAGGGATTCTCCTTCCTTAGCTAGGCAAATTAATACTTTCGGCCTGTCTTGCGCATGTTCCATGGTGCATTTGGCTCGAGCGGAACAACTGGAGATTCAACTCCAAAGCTAACACCCCAGACAACCTAGCTTCTCATGCCGTTGGCTTCATCTCGAGATGGCTTCATACAAGGAAGGATTTTGCCACTCTATCAAGGGTTTCCCTTCGGAAATATTGAAATTTGATCGCTCATATATCCAGCCCCAACAGAACTCCGAGTATGGCTATCTGGGATCCTCCCCTTGCGGCTGCATTAAGTTGAATTTTGATGGTAGTTCTATTGGATGTCCTGGGCTGGTTGGAACAGGTGGTGTGTTAAGAGGTCACAATGGAGACCCTATTCTTTCTTATGCTGGTCCGGTGGGCATTGTCGATTCTAATACAGCTGAAGTTAGTGCTCTGCTGTTCGGCCTCCAAATCTTCAGGGATCGTCTCCATGGTAAGTTAATCATTGAAGACGACTCGAAAACGGTTATTAGTTGGTGTTCTAAAGACAACTTCCCCCCTTTGCGCCACTGGCCTATCACTGATAGTATTGCTGACATTGTATCTTCTACTCATTGTAATTAGAATCTCATTCCTAGACCAGCCAACTCTTTGGCTGATAAGTTGGAAAAATTCGGAATTTCTCAGCAATCTCTCATTGTTTGGGAAGGCTTCCCTCCTTTGTAAATTGCTCTTTTGAGCTTTTGTCTTAAAAAAATCAGCATCATTTAAAAAAAAATCTTTTTGTGGGAATGCTTTTTTAGATTGATTAGCTCCGGTTTTTCATTATTTCTTTGCTTGGTCTTCTTTCTACAGAGGTCTATTTTTTTCTACTCTTTTCAGCAAAATGCTTTTATCAAGGCAATGCAAAAAAGGATTTCAAGCTAATAGCCTTTTTTTTTTTTTGAATGTTGATTACATATGCATTTACTCCTTTCGTCCCTGGTGAGACTTGAGCTCAATACCTCACACTTGCAACTCCCTATGTGGCCACTGAGGCAAAGGCCCAAGCTACAAAAGCTAATAATACTCTTAGACAATCTAAAAGTAAGAATGTCACTTAGAAACTGATTTTTGAACTGGTCACCTGGACACAGACATACTGATTTCTAGCTTCTAAGAAGTAAGACATCTAATTTAGAATTTGATTTTAACGGGGAAACACCCAAAATTTCTAATTCCCGTGAGCATAAAAAAATGAAAGGCTTGTAATTTTTTTCTGGTTTTTGATGTTTTGTTTATTTGTTTGCTAGGCAGAATTTGATTGTTCTCCTTGTAATTTGTCTCTTCTTCTCCTTGAAATAATTTTCTCATTATTCTTCAAAAACAAGAAGCTAAGTAGAAAAACACTTTCTAAATATAAATAAAATTATAACTGATTTACAACTCTTGGATACTACAGTAATGAACTCCTCCTTCCCTGTGAATGATGGATGGTTTTAACAAGAAAAGTAAATATCCTAAGACAGAAGGTTGAGATTACAAGATTTTAGGATCCTCCAGACAATGTGTTGTGTGTCATTGGTTTTAGCTAGCAATTGTTTGGGTTAGTCGAGTTTGGTACTCCAATTGGTTAATGGTCCTTGGTCTTTGCTTTTTTTTTTTTTTTTGAAAATGATGGTTGTTGACAACTTGTTCGTATACTTGTGCTGAAAAGAAGAAATTACTAAATTCTTCATGCTATTGGTGGATCATGAATGATATGTACAAAGAACAGAAAAAAGACAAATGTCATAGATCTGTTGATACCGCACATGAACTTTCAAGGTGGAGGAGACCTGTCTTATGTCTATTAGTATGTACTATGTATCTCTTTATCTAGGTGAGGCTTGTTAGAATGTCCTTAAAGTTTGACGGGTTGGAGAAGGCTTTTTCCTCAACATAGTTTATGCAATAAGACTAGATAAGGAGACTAATTTTCTATTTTAAGACCTATCTTCCTGATGTGTAAGGCCACCCCTGATTAACTCTTTACGCTGTGTCGGTACATGGATCCATGATATATTGACTGTTGTTTCGTTAAAGGTGGTTTGGGGATTTCACACTTCTAATCCGGTTGCCCTAATTTTCTCTTTATATTTGGGGGCACCATTGTTAGGGTTTTATCTCCCGGAGAAAGATAATCAGTTGCGGCTGAGAGTGGTTAGAGAAAAACATGAGTGCGTGCGATTTCTCTTGTAAACTATTTCATCTTCATAATAGGTTACTGCAGCGGAAGAAGTTAGGACGTAGCCTCACCTTGAGGCATACCCGTATAAATTTTGTTGTTTTTCGTACTTGCTTTTTCCTTTTTCTGCGATTATTATTAGTTCTCGCTAGTTTTGAATTAGGGCATCTAATTCCTAACCTATCCGTCTGGTCTGGGAGCCCGATCATAAGGGAGGCCAAGGGTGGCCTTTTCAATCTCACGTGCAGAGAAGGGTAGTTCAATCAGGCTGGTAGTGACATCCAGAATTTGAGCGAAGTGAACATTCTAGATGAAAGGTCTTGATGACCAGGTTTCCGTATAAAGATCTGTAAAAAAGCTCACCAATGAGTTAGTAATGGAGGGCGATCGGAAGTTACCTTGCCGTTAACACACAATGAGGCAATTCGATTTGCACGACCCTGTTACGGTCCCGAGTCATGGATCGAGTAACACGGCGTGGGAGTTGTGAATCCAGCACTGGTACTGAGTTGCTGGATTCGGTAAGGAGGGTTAAAGGTTCCTTCTTTGGGTACTCTTCCACCAGTGATCAGTCTCCCTTTTTATGATTTCATTCTAGTGCTAAAGTTATAGCTAGAATGGAAGTAATTCTGGTGGAGAAAGAATGGAGAAATACCTGTTTTGCTCACGTTAATCAGGGTTTCAACCCTGATTTGATGCAGCTCGTTCTAGGACTTGAAGACCTAGCTTGATGGGGCAGCCTTGGCTCACGTTGATGGCTGTCCTTGCTCTATTTTCGTGATGAATTCCCAGCAAGAAGAGTGGCTCTAATCCATCACATGAAAGAACCAGAATTACTCCTCCTTTGCTGCTCGTCAAGAGGGGATTGAACCCAACTTCTTGTTGACGCTGGTTATGAGAGAAGATCCTCTCTTTGGGCTCGGAAAAGGGGTAGGAAGCTCCTTTTCTTAGTATGGATGATGAGGGATGAATTTGGGTGAAGATGGATGGCAATGGAGGGTGAAGGATAGGTTGGATTTTTGGAGTAAACCCTAAACTCGAGATCAAGAGGTGATCTCAACCTATTTAGACTAGGTTATTCTAAAATCTCAAAGCTTACCTATTTCATTCATACCTTTCCTTTAAATAGGTCATGTCAAGGAGTTTTAGGGTTAGGGTTACAATAATTCCCCATAATGTCCTTACATAAAAAGTAATTAGAAATAACTCCTACTTAAAACAATATAAGAAATAACTCCTGCTTAAAACAATATAAGAAATAAATCCTACTCAAAGAAATATAAGAATTAAATCCTACTCAAAGAAATATAAGAATTAAATCCTATTGAGTGAGTTGTTGTTGTCTTCTTCGTTGTGTGACTCGGTGTACTATTGAGTCCACAACATCTGCCTCCCCATGGAGAAAGAGCTTGTCCTCAAGCTCAAAAGCTGGGTAGACTTGTTTGAAGATGTCCACACGTTCCCATGTTGCAGCGTCGGGGTCAGTGTCCGTCCACTGGACGAGAATCTCCCAATGGTCATTGGTTAGCCGTGCGCGTAACACCGCAGCTGGGTTAAGAACAACCTCGCCATGATCAACCGGTGGTAGGAATGGAGTGGATGTAGGTTGTGCTCCGGAATGCGGCTTCAAAAGAGAGACATGAAACACATCGTGAATTTTGGCTGTGTCCGGTAATTTGAGTTGATAGGCGACTGGTCCCACGCGTCGAAGAATGGGAAACGGCCCAAAAAATCTGGGTGAGAGCTTATGACGTGGAGGTCCCGCAAGAGACTGCTAACGGTAGGGCTGGAGCCGTAGCCACACATAGTTCCCAACCTCAAAAGAAACCTCACGGTGGCCTCTATAGTATACATCCTTCATTCGAGCTTGGGCGCGTCGTACCCGTTCTGTGATATTCTGTAGCAGTATATCCTTGTCTATGAGTGCCTGATCAATCGTGTTCACGCGGGTGGACCCTGGGTTGTACGAGAGGAGGCGAGGTGGATCCCGGCCATATATAACCCGAAAAGGAGTGGATTGCAATGCAGAGTGGAACGAAGTGTTGTAACAGTATTCGGCCCACGGAAGCCATTGAACCCATTGCCGGGGACGATCCCCCACCAAGCACCGTAGATACATCTCGATGGTGCGGTTCACCACCTCAGTCTGCCCGTCTGTCTGTGGATGATAGGCGGATGAGAACTTCAATTTCGTCCCACTCAAGCGAAACAGTTCCCGCCAAAAGGTGCTCGTGAAAACTGCATCTCTGTCACTTACAATGGATTCTGGAATGCCATGTAAGCGGACTATCTGCTCCAAGAAAGTCTGAGCAACCCGTGTTGCTATATACGGATGAGCCATCGGTATAAAATGCCCGTACTTGGAGAATCTATCAACCACTACGAAAAGTACGGATTTGCCGGCTGACAGGGGTAAGCCTTCCACAAAATCCATTGAAATGTCGGCCCAAACCTACGTAGGAAGGGCCAGAGGCTGGAGAAGACCGGCTGGACTCAAGTGCTCGGCTTTGTTGCGCTGACATACTTGACAGTCGCCCACATACGTCGCAATAGAGGGCTTCATGGCTTGCCAGTAAAATACAGCTCAAATTCTGTGCAAGGTCTTCTAGATCCCCTCGTGTGTACTGTCATGGTAGGCCGAGAGAATAGCTGGAAGCAACTCGGACTCAGGTGGAAGGAAAATCCGCTACTTGTAATAAATAAGTGAATCCTGGATGGACCACTTCACATTCATTGTCCCTTCTGAGATCTGCTGATGCAGTTTCTGCAGTGCAGGGTTAGTGGCATGTGCTTCTCGCACCAAGTCCATAATGAGAAATCTCGGCTGGTTGATAGAATAGACCGACTGCTGATCTTCAAAACTCCGTGATAAGGCATCTGCCGCCTTATTTAATCTCCCCGCACGATACTCCACCGAGAAGTCAAACCCCAACAACTTACTGATCCAGTGCTGCTGTGGCGACGTCGTCAAACGCTGTTCTAGTAGGAATTTAAGGCTGTAGCGATCCGTGCGTATGAGAAAAGCCCGACCCCAGAGATAAGGCCTCCAATGTTGGACCGCTTTGGCCAACCCAATCAATTCGCGCTCATAGGCTGCCAGCTTGTGATGGCGGACTGCCAACTGTCTGCTAAAATAAGCAATAGGATGGCCCAACTGCTGTAAAACGGCCCCCATGCCCACGCCCGAAGCGTCGCACTCGACCACGAACAATTCGTCGAAGTTGGGAAGTTGTAATACTGGTGCGGATGCGAGGGCAGCTTTGAGTGCCACAAACGACGTGGTGGCCCCCTCATTCCAAATAAAAGAATTTTTCTTGAGTAAACTCGTCAATGGTGCTGCCACTGGCCCATAGTTCTGAATAAATTTGCGGTAGTAGCCCGCAAGACCCAGAAAACCCCGTAATGCAGAACACTATTGTGGTTGCGGCCACTCGTGAATAGCTCGGATCTTCTCGGGATCCACCGTAACCCCCTCATGTGAGATAATGTGTCCCAGATACCCCACATGTGAAGCCGCAAAAGAACACTTGGAATGTTTCAAATAGAGCTGATGTGCTCTTAACAAGTCAAAAACAATCCTCAAGTGCCAAGTGCTCCTCAACCGACTTGCTATATATTAAAATATCATCGAAAAATACAAGAACAAATTTTTGAAGATAGGGGCTAAATACCTCGTTCATCAAAGCTTGAAAAGTGGAGGGTGCATTGGATAACCCGAACGGCATGACAACGAACTCAAAGTGGCCATGGTGCGTGCGGAACGCCGTCTTCTCGATATCAGAGGGGTGCATCCGGACCTAATGGTATCCCGAACGGAGGTTGAGTTTAGTGAATAACCACGACCCATGTAACTCATCCAGAAGCTCATCCACTACCGGAATCGGGAACTTGTCTTTTACTGTCTGCACGTTCAACTCACGATAATCCACGCAGAACCTCCATGTCCCATCATGTTTCTTCACAAGTATGACGAATGAAGAGAATGGGGAGCGGCTGGGACGAATAAGACCCTGTTTCAACATCTCATGGCACTGACGCTCTATCTCGTCGTTCTGAAGGTGTGAGTAACGGTATGGTCGCACGACCACTACCTCAGAACCTGGTTTCAGACAGATCCTGTGGTCACAGTGCCTCATGGGAGGCAACCCCGAAGGCTCCTGGAAGAGGTCAGAGAACTCCTCAACCAGACCATCACTGGTACTGTCAGGCTGATCCTGTGTCTGCAAAGTGTGTATGCGGTGGGCCCTGTCCACCTGACAGCCCTGTAAGAGCACCCGACTTCCGGCCACATCAAAGCTCATGGTTAAAGCCAAAAAGTCCCACAGAATGGGCCCCAACATTTGTAACCATTTAATGCCTAAAACCATATCAAATCCCGCCAGGGGAATAACAAAAAATTCCGCATTAAATGAAGTAAATCCAATGAAAAAAGTTACCGCCTTACTAATCCCATAGCTAGGGACCTTCTCGCCATTGGCCACTGAGACAGTGGCTATAGGATGAGTGTGTATCTGGAGCTGGAGATGCTGTGTGGCTGTCAAACTCAGAAAATTGTGTGTACTCCCTGAGTCGACTAGTCCCACCAGTTCGCGGTCGATGACATGAGCTCGGACTTGCATTGTAGTAGGCGATTTCTGCCCAGTAATAGCATGCAAGGATATCTCTGGTGGTTCCTCCTCGATAATATCCTCTGGTTCCTCTGGATCCTCCATCTCGAGCCAAAACAATCGTTTACATTGGTGTCCGACCCGATACTGCTCATCGCAGTTATAACAGAGATTTTTGGACCGCCTTTCTGCCATCTTCGCACTCGTCAATTTTTTTATAAAGCTCGGTAGGGAATTACCAGGGCGGGGATCGGCTACCCGAGTCGTAGTCGGAGTGTGTCTGGATGGTGCTGCTGTAGATGCTCCCTGAGATGAATTATAGCGGCGCCCTTGCCATGTGGAGGAAGTGTTCCTCTCACTCGACCAACCCGGCTTACGTTGCTGCAGCTGTTGTCGTTGTTCCATTGCTCGGGCCATATTCATGGCATGAGCTAGATCCGTAGGCATAAGGAGTTCTACCTCTAGCTGTAAATACTCATTGAGACCTGCTGTGAATAAGGAGACCTGCTGGTCAACTAATACCCTCTCCCCAGCACGAGCCAACTTTTCCTGGAATAGTTTTTGATATTGTTCCACCGAACCCTTTTGTCTCAATAGGACTAACTCTCCCAGGGGGTTGCTGTTGGCGGGAGGCCCAAAACTAACTGTGCATAGATTTTTAAATTCTCCCCCCAGTTATTCCCGGTCTCTCTTTCTCTACTTGAGTCACCCATAACATGGCTTCATCTGTCATATGGAAAGAGGCTAGTTGCACCTTATCCCATTCAGTGGTCCCTTGGTTCAAAAAAAAAATTTCACATCTATGCAACCAAATTACGGGATCCACAGAACCATTGAAAGAGGGAAACTCTAACTTGGTGTACCTTGGGATTGTGCCTCCATGCTGAGGTGCTTGGACAGCAGTGCGTCCAGGCCACTGCTCCCCTCTTCTGTGATAAGGTTGAGCAACCTCTCTCACCTCTGGACTCTGATGTCTCTCTGTCCTCAACTCCTGTAGCATGCTAATGATTCGGTTCATCTCTTCTTCCAAATCACAAACCTTTCTGAAGTAAACGGAACATTGCCGCAATCAACAGAGAGACTCCAGTTAAGTTTCCTTTTAAGCAACAGCCTCATACTCACAACTCACCTCATCGTCAGCACCATAAAGTACTTTGATTAAATGTCCTAAAATGCTGCAAGAAGAACATATGAGCAATTAGAAACATGGTTTATGATATCAGTTATCTAAAATCTGATACATTTGGCCAATACAAACTGTAAAATAGTAACTCTCTCTCTCTCTCTCTCTCTATCTATCTATCTATTTTTAAGGAGTATTATTTTATCAAACTTGTCTATTCTTATAGGAAGGTATGTGACGTTGTGACAATCGGGAACGACCCCTGTCTTTCAATGCAACGGGGTCTCTTCGAGCCAGTAGCCATGCACCCAATAGTTTCCAGTCCAATATATCGTTCCTATTTTTTATATATAAATTTAAAAACTCTCTCTCTCTCTCTCTCTCTCTGCTCTCTCATATTTGCCTTCTGTTAATTTAATTCCTATAAATCCGCTGTAATTTGGTATCAGAGCCATGGAAGGCTAAACCCTGAATATCTAGGCATGGAGTAAGTTAATTATATTTTTTTTATATTTTAATCATCAAGGGAGTTAACTTACTTCGTAATATTATAATGCTTTACTATTCATCTTCGTTCTTGTTATGATATGGGACGTCACCCAAGTCGCGTTGAGGTATGCCCGTGTTGCCGTTGCCGTGGATAGGCGTAGGCGTTGAAGGGCCTCTATACTCTTAAATCGTTGACAGACGTGTATCTGATTAAGAAGATGATGAACAGTAAATTAATTATGATATTATGAATAATAGTTTGCTTCATTCATGATTTTCATATAATCAATTTATAATATGTTTACTTCATACTAGGATATTCCTCCTTCTGGTTAACTTTTACCACTCCTATTGTAGTGTAACTTAGTTTACTTTAATTGTGTTTTAATTTGTTTCAATATGGCATCTAGTAGTACGATTACTGGATCAGTTAAGAATGCTTCTCTCGTTGAATATAAAGTTCAACAACAATTAAATGATTGGACAATTCCGTCCATTAAACCTGTAAAATCAATGATTGAATATAAAGTTTACTTTGAGATGTGTCTGTCATAGTCATATCCTGTAAAATCATTTTCTTTTAGATGTTACTTGAAACATTTGCAACATAGCATTAATATATTCGTCAAGATCTTCTGGAAGCTGACTATCTGGTAATGAGTCATGAGCATTATCATCATGCTCTGTACTGTCTTCTTCGATTTCTTCATCATCTTCGGCAGCTGATGGTTCTGACACAGACATGTTATCTTCTGCTGGTTGAGATGATGATTTTAATAATTTTTTCATAATCTCTTTTTCCGAGATATTTGGAATCAAACTCTTTAATTGAGTTTGGAAACTTTTAAATAAATTGTTGGAGTCATAATGGACTTCCGGGATTCTATGTAATCCAAGATTATTTTCATTTTGTATGATAGCAGACCCAATTTCTGCTACTTTAGTATCAATGTTGGGAAAATTCTTCCACCAACGAACATGAAATGTTCTTAATAATACTAGGAGGCCTTTATCATTAAAGCCTATAGTACAATCCCATCTCCAAATCCATGGTAGAGAGAATACCATAAAAAAGAGAAGACTGTCACTATTTATTGGGGGTTTTTCAAAACCCAGAGCTTTAAGCTCAGGACTGGATTGAGCCCTTTTTACAAAACGTTTGTGCTGTTTCAAGGCTATCTTCTATCTTTTGCATCCTAATTTGGATTTCTTCATTGCTGATATTATCCCCCATGTTACCCTGCTCTGATACCAAGTTGTTACGGTCCCGGGTCATGGATCGAGTAACACGGCGTGGGAGTTGTGAATCCAGCACTGGTACTGAGTGACTGGATTCGGTAAGGAGGGTTAAAGGTCCCTTCTTTGGGTACTCTTCCACCAGTGATCAGTCTCCCTTTTTATGATCTCATTCTAGTGCTAAAGTTATAGCTAGAATGGAAGTAATTCAGGTGGAGAAAGAATGGAGAAATACCTGTTTTGCTCACGTTAATCAGGGTTTCAACCCTGATTTGATGCAGCTCGTTCTAGGACTTGAAGACCTAGCTTGATGGGGCAGCCTTGGTTCACGTTGATGGCTGTCCTTGCTCTATTTTCGTGATGAATTCCCAGCAAGAAGAGTGGCTCTAATCTCTCATGTGAAAGAACCAGAATTACTCCTCCTTTGCTGCTCGTCAAGAGGGGATTGAACCCAACTTCTTGTTGACGCTGGTTATGAGAGAAGATCCTCTCTTTGGGCTCGGAAAAAGGGTAGGAAACTCCTTTTCTTAGTATGGATGATGAAGGATGAATTTGGGTGAAGATGGATGGCAATGGAGGGTGAAGGATAGGTTGGATTTTTGGAGTAAACCCTAAACTCGAGATCAAGAGGTGATCTCAACCTATTTAGACTAGGTTATTCTAAAATCTCAAAGCTTACCTATTTCATTCATACCTTTCCTTTAAATAGGTCACGTCAAGAAGTTTTAGGGTTAGGGTTACAATAATTCCCCATAATGCCCTTATATAAAAAGTAATTAGAAATAACTCCTACTTAAAACAATATAAGAAATAATTCCTATTGAGTGAGTTGTTGTTGTCTTCTTCGTTGTGTGACTCGGTGTGCTATTGAGTCCACAACAGACCCCTAGCAGAGGCCACGACATGGAATTTTTTTTGTTAGCATCGCCCTCAGGGAGCCACTTAAAGTGAGCTTGATGTTTCCAACAAAAGAGCTCATTATGTGCAAAAATTTGGAGCTGATTTTGAATGGAAAAGTGTTGAATTAATTCATTGGAAGAGAGATAGTTGGTTTCTTCCATAGCGTCAAGGCTAGCATGCTGATTGAGGAGAGAGTACTTGTACCCCGAGGACCTTGATTTGAGGTGTTGTTTGAGTAACCTTCGTTTTTGAGGGAGAAACCAACCTCTTGGACCATGAACATCAAGCCCATTCCAGCCATTCGCAACAACCGAAATGAAGTTGCTACTGTTGAGCCAAGAATTATGAAACCGAAATGGTGTGGGACCCCAACGACCAAAATGTGTGTCAAGCAAATATGGGCCAGTGATCAAAGATGGTGTGCCTGAGGACTCTACCAGTCACATTATCATAAAGCCGCAACTAGTCCTCATTGGCCAAAAAACGGTCCAATTTAGATAGTGTTGGAAGACAGGGCCCAAGCCCACACGACCAAGGAAGACCCACATATCAAAGTGTATTAGAAGATGGGCTCAAGCCCATAAGACCAAGGAAGACCCATGCAACCAAGAGATATAGAAGATGGGCTCAAGGCCCACAAATCAAGGAGAAGGCCCATAGGCCCACATACATTGATGGTAGGATGGTAAATAAAGGGTCATCTCATAGAGATGACATTCATGTAATTTAGTTAAAGTTCCAGGGTTAAAAACCTAAACCTTAAACCCTAAGTTCAGGGGTATTATTGAAATATAATAGTTTAATAAATCTATAACGAGAGCTTCAGGGGGAGGGTAAAGAATAATCAATTCCATAACCCTTCTTCCTCCAGTTTTCTCCCAATGGGTTTCTTTCCCTTTTTCTCCATGAGTTAAATTCATGGAGTCCTGAAAATCAACATGGTATTAGAGCTTTGATTTTCAGAACTCCGACTATGGGCTTTAAAGTTCATTCTCGTCCGTTGTTAGAATTTTTTTTCATCTCTTAGTACTTGTGCATTGTTTTTTTGCTTCTAGTTTAGTTTAGCCCTTTTGTCTAAGCCTTCCTTCTATTTGTTTTTTCCGTTTGGGGTACCGGTTCCGAATTGAGGGCATCTACGATCGCCTCCCAATCGTCCAAGCTATCTTCCTCTTCTTTACTGACGCTTCCAGAGTAGGATCCACTACTGCTGCTACCACAACTGGCATGTCCTTCCTTACGAGAGTCATTACTTGGACTGTTAGTAAGCGACTCAGAATCACTGTCGTGAGGACGCGAACTCTCGATCTCTTCTGTTCTTGATCTTGGTTTTAAGTTGGCCAAAGGCTTGTGTCTCTCATCAGTGAGGCGCAAAGGAGACAAAGGAGAAGAACCACCATCGGAAGGTTCTTTTCCGCCTTTGTTCTTGACTTGAGAAAGCCATTGTTCGCGCCGCGCATCAAGCTTGCACTATTTCAATTTCGCAGACCGTTTGACCTCTTCTTCTTACCCATATCTTTCGACATTGCGGGAGCAGAGGCAACATTCATCGTGGTTGCTGCTGTCGGAAGTCGTATTACGTTGCTGTCTGGAAGGTTGCCATCCGACAACAATCCGTTTATTTTTGGAATGTCCCGATTTCTGTCAAGCCAAAGATCATTATATGCTGCTGTCAGAAGTCTCTCTGGTGCTCTGTTATCACGTCGCCGTTGCCAGAGACGATGACACCAATCTCTGCTAAATTCTATTGTTCCTATTGCTGTCGGAGAGTTTCCCGTTGCTGTTCTGCTCTGTTTGGAAGCCGGGATCGTCGCCGTGGGGAAGAAGGAGAGTTACCTTTTCTCAACGATGATTCCGTTTCGGTTTAAGGAGTCTCTGTCTGGAAAGTTGCCGTTGCCGAAATTGCTATTGCCGAAGAAGTTGGGAAGAAGACTGTTCAAATATTTCTTGTTTCCTAAGTTAGGAAACATGAAATAATCAGCCTGGTTCAGCGATCCGGACTCGCCCGAGTCAACTCGGACCAGCGAGCCAGTGACCCAGCAACCCGATGGTACAACTCCTGCACCAGCCAGACCGAGTCAACTTGGACCAACTCGGTCCGGGTCAACTCTGGTCCGGGTCATCCGACGACAATCCGTTTATTTTCGGAAGGTCCCGATTGCTGTCAAGCCAAAGATCATTATATGCTGCCGTCGGAAGTCTCTCTGGTGCTCTGTTATCACGTCGTCGTTGCCAGAGATGATGACACCAATCTCTGCTAAATTCTAATGTTCCTACTACTGTCGAAAAGTTTCCCGTTGCTGTTTTGCTCTGTTCGGAAGCCAGGATCTTCGCCGTGGGGAAGAAGGAGAGGTACCTTTTCTCAACGATGATTCCGTTTCGGTTTAAGGAGTCTCTCTCTGGAAAGTTGCCGTTGCCGAAATTGCCATTGTCGAAGAAGCCGATTGCCGAAGAAATTGGGAAGAAGAAAGTTCAAATATTTCATGTTTCCTAAGTTAGGAAACATGAAATAATCAGCTGGGTTCAGTGACCCGGACTCGCCCGAGTCAACTCAGACCAGCGAGCCAGTGAACCAGCACCCTGATGGTACAACTCTTGCACCAGCCAGACCGAGTCAACCCGAACCAACTCGGTCCGGGTCAACCTGACTCGGACCACTTTATGCTTTAGTAAACATGCCCAAGACTTCGGTGCGACTCGGTAAATTTTTTTTCTGGTTGGATTATTATTTTTGAAGAATTGACCGATTATTCCTTTTTCAGCATATTATTTGGTTTGGATATGTGCATTGGACTATTTCATGGGTTATTTTACAAGGATAATTTTGGGTCGTGTTAAATGGGCCCAAGCCAAAGCCCATTTTAGCTGCTGCTATTGAGTCTCTTTTGATGAGACATTATTATTGAAGAAGAGGTATCTTTCATATCATTATTTATTTATATCCCCGTAAAAAATATCAAAGTTATTTGTGGTTGGGAGTTCATGACGGAGGAGCTTTATCCCCATAAAAAATATCAAATTTTTGTGGTTGGGAGTCCATGACGGAGAAACTTCATCCCCGTCAAAAATAATTAAAAAATATCAATTTTTTTGTGGTTGGAAGTCCATGACAGAGGAACTTCATCCCTGTCAAAAATATCAAATTTTTGTGGTTGGGAGTTCATGACGGAGGAACTTCATCCCCGTAAAAAATATCAAAATTATTTGTGGTTGAGAGTCTATGACGGAGGAACATCATCCCCGTCAAAAATATCAAAATTATTTGTGGTTGGGAGTCCATGACGGAGGAACTTCATCACCGACAAAAATATCAATTTTATTTTGTGGTTGGAAGTTCATGACGGAGGAACTTCATCCCCGTCAAATATATCAAATTTTTGTTGTTGGAAGTCCATGACTTAGGAACTTATTATTATATTTATGTAACTTCTCCCCATTAATATCATATATTACTCTACCACTTGAGAGTCGTCGTCCTGTGGAGGGACACGGTGGTGGAGGTAGATACTTCAAAGCAATGTCTTAGTGGCTAGGAGTAATTTTACTCTCACTAATATTATACCAGCTGGGCCTCATGAACGAGAGCACCAACATGAGGGGGAGTGTTGGAAGATGAAGGTATATTATACAAAAAAAGATTTTATACATCTTTTGCAACAAGCTGGGAGTTCATGTTGTTCTCTCACCCCCAGCTTGAGGGGGAGTGTTGGAAGATAGGGTCCAAGCCCACACGATCAAGGAAGGCCCACATATCAAAGTGTATTCGAAGATGGGCCTAAGCCCATAAGACCAAGGAAGACCCATGCAACCAAGAGATATAGAAGCTGGGCTCAAGGCCCACAGATCAAGGAGAAGGCCTATAGGCCCACATACATTGATGGTAGGATGATAAATAAAGGGTCATCTCATAGAGATGACATTCACGTAATTAAGTTAAAGTTCCAGGGTTAAAACCCTAAGTTCAGGGGTGTTATTGTAATATAGTAGTTTCATAAATCTATAAATAGAGTTTCAGGGGAAGGTTAAGGAATAACCAATTCCATAACCCTTCTTCCTCCAGTTTTCTCCTAATGGGTTTCTTTCCCTTTTTCTCCATGAGCTAAATTCATGGAGTCTTGAAAATCAACAGATAGAATTGGCGGTTGACAACTGTTAGACCAAGTGAAAGACTTCCCAGAGTAGGCAATCTCATCCAAATCACAGGCACCGATGAAGTCTGCACACTATGGCATTGAGATTGAAATTCGACTAGTTTGGGGGGGGGGGGGGGGGTTTCGTGGTATTAGCCGGTGGCATTAAAGTCCCCTGCAAGTAAGAGGGGGAGATGCTAGTGTTCACATATAGCAAGGAGATGCCAAAATTGGCTCGGGGAAGATATAAAGTCCAGTGTTCTGGTCTCTGGGGTAAGAGTCCAAGTATTGGGTTCTTGTTGAAGGGAAATCCCAAGTTGTCATCCAATGGTACTCTTCCTCAGCCACTCCCCTTTGGCATACTGGCCTATTTTTCATCGCATTTTGACCTTGTGTCTATCCTCACTTGTAACTGGTCCCATATTCTGATATGAACCGCGCCAACCTGTGATGAAACCTGATACCAAATATGGTAAACGTCCCCAAGACCTTTCAAGTTTGGATGGAAAATCGAAGACGCCACAAACGGGAATGGAAATCCGTTTGATAAGTCGATGAACGCCACAAGGAAAATCCTTGATAAGTTCGAATAGTTTTGGCAAGAACCCAAGGAGAATGTTTTTCACTCAAAAATGGCAAAAGTTTCAAAAGTCCTCAATCTGTTTTGAAGCCTCCTATTTATAGAGGAGGCCCAAAACCCTAATTACATTCACTTAAAAGAGATAAAAGAAAACCCTAATTGCATTCACTTAAAAGAGATAAAAGGAAACCCTAATGCATTCACTTAAAAGAGATAAAAGGAAACCCTAATGCCAACTCGTGGCCCACATGCTCTTCCTCAATACACGTGTGTGGCTGCTGGGCCCTCTTCCGGATAAACCTTGATGAGCGAAACCAGCCCACGTCTTCATGGTGGGTCCCCTAGCTTGTGACTCCATGGTGGGTCCCACAATATAACAGTGTAAAACCAACCTTTGTGGGTGGGTCCCACTAGCTTGTGACATGGTGGGTCCCACTAGCTTGTGACATGGTGGGTCCCACAATATAACAGTGTAAAACCAACCTTTGTGGGTGGGTCCCACTAGCTGGTGACTCCATGGTGGGTCCCACAATATAACAGTGTAAAACCAACCTTGGTTCGCATCATGTTCCCTGCTCAGCTAATTCTTTAGCTAATGGCCTTGCTAAGAGAGGGCCATCACTCCAATCCCTTGTTGTTAAGGAAAGTCCCTGCTAGTTTGTTGTTGTTCTTTGGTTACTTTTAATAAATTATAACCTTTTATCAAGAAAAAAGAAAAGAAAGAAAAGAAGTTTATATGTCCTCAATAAGTTGGAATTTAGGATCTGGGACGTATTTATTTTTGGTTGGTGAATTTGCATCTATCAAATCCTTATTTCTGTGATAGCGCCCTTCAATTTCCTTTTCCATACTTAAAAATTTTCTTTTCATTTGTTCTTTTTCTTCTTAAATTTTGTCATTAACCATGTATAATGCAGGGACAATTTGCAGCTATTGAGGCAGCGTTACTATTACGCTACATGGAAAGCTGATGGCTCACGTTACATGATGCTTATCACTTGTCATGGGTGTTACTTGATTGATAGAAGTTTTTCTTTTCGGAGGGTTCAAATGCGCTTTCCAGTGAAAAATCCAGAGGTGAAAATCTTTGCCAAATCATTGTTCAGTCATTATCCCATTAGATGCTGATTCTTCAGATGAAGTTCTGTTGCCCTTACTGGACTTGGGTTTTGTGTCAGGGGGGTATCAGTGAGAGGACACATCACTTAACGCTTCTTGATGGTGAGATGGTGATTGATATCCTACCTAATAGTCAGAAGTTGGAGAGGAGATATTTGATTTATGATCTAGTTGCACTAAATATGCAATCTGTTGTAGAGGTGAGATTACGTTTTTGATGTAGTAGAAGGAATCCTTCTTTGTTGCTCCTGTATGTTTGCTACCATCTTCCTTTGCACTCATTCATTTGGCATTCTTTTTTTCTTTTCTTCTTCTTATTTTTCTTCTTCTTTATCATTATAATCTTCCTGTATGTTTTTTTGGATGCTGATATGAGTTTATTGAGAACAAAAAAGACAGAGGCTAAGGGGAGTTAACATTCACAATGAGCTGTTGGAGAGAAGCACTAGCAAGCCCGTGAATCTAATAAAAAAGTGATGTTAAATCTTCAAGAATGTTGCCCAAGTTGTTTTTTTTTTTTAGAATAAGAATGTTGCTTAAGTTTTTGCACCTTATGATGAGGATGTATGATTCTCTCAAATCATTGTTTGTGTTTGTCTATTTGTTTAGTGATTATGTTTGCTAAACTTGTAGGACTGAAAAGAAAGTGGGAGAACAAAATAAAAAATCATAAATAAGTCAAAGTACAACAGATTGCAACAAAATTTATTTCTTGTAAATTTACTCTTTTTTGTATAGGTAAATTACATTATACACGTGGAATCTCTCCTGAAGCCAGTGATACTAAGGAATTATTGGGTTCATCAAAATCACTCTGTACGTTTACCCTTTCACAGGCCAGAACACAATGCCAGCTGTCTTAAATTATTCAGACCTACATAAAAAATATTTACTCTTGTTCTATTTTTCATTTTTCCTTACTGTCTATTCTAGGCTGGGGTAACTGTCATATCACTCTTTGCCTTCTGCCATTAAGTGACCCTCCCACAGATGGTGTTTGGGATCCACATGTAGCACATCTGGGCAAACCCTTGCTTCGCATGGGCCATCTATCAATTGTATAAATGTGACTCACTACCTTTGGCAAGTTATTCCAGTGGATAGGCTAATGTGGGTTCAGGCAATTATTGCATCAAAATTTAGAAAGAACCTTTTCTTGGTATTATTACTAAGTGGGCCTACCCATTATTTCTCTGTTTTCAAAAAACATAATAGGGTGGCCTGTGTTATTCTATATTGTTTAGTCTCAATCCTAGAAGGCTTGAGGTTGAATCCCACTTGCATCAATTATGTGTTGGCTCTCGTAGCCCTCGGTTTGCCTTGAAGCTTGATCTTGAGAAGGCATTCGACAGTGTTAACTGGGATCTATTAGATGACCTGCTAGGTCAAATGGGCTTGGGTGACCGTTGGAAGGGTTAGATTAGATCATGTCTCTTTGGCCTCTTTCTCCCTGGGACTGCTTGTGGGCTTCAGGGGTATTTGACAAGGGGGTTCGCTTTCCCCTCTCCTATTCAATATTGTGGCTGAGCTTCTATCGGCCATGACTTATCGGGCTAGAGAGGTTGGTTGACTTAGGCAGATTAGCAGTTGTGAGGCTTTTGACGTTCCCTTTCTCCAATATGCGGATGATACGTTACTGTTTGGGGTCAGATCCTTGGACTATATTGTGAAGATCTAGGCTTTATTAGGGTTTTTCAAGATCGTATCGGGGCAGAAAGTCAATTGGCAAAAAACATCTTTGGTAGGGTTTAACATCAAGACAGACGAACTCTGATCCATGGTGGATTTGTTGGGCTGTTCTATATCTACCCTCCCCACCACATACCTTGGTCTTCCTCTGTTTACTTCTCGCATCAACAAGGACTTATGGAGCCCGATTATTGAGAGATTGGATCGCCGATTGGCTACCTGGAATGGTCATTTTCTATCCAAAGCTAGGAGGCTTAATCTACTCAAATCTTGTTTGGCTGGGATCCCAAACTATTTCCTTTCGTTCATGCATTGCCCGGCCACGATTTGTAATCAGATTGATGGCTTGATGAGAAGATTCCTTTGGCGAGGCACCTCTTCCTAGTTTAAGTACCATCTAGCGAGATGGTCAGATGTATGCACTCCCAAATCTAGGGGAGGTCTGGGTATTAGGCTCTCCAAGGACATGAACATGACCCTCCTCTTTAAGTGGATTTGAAAATTCAACACCGTTGGCAATAATCTATGGAGACCTATGGTGGCATCCAAGCTTAATCGACATAAGATTTGGTGGACCTCAAGAGGGAGGAGTGCTTCTCTATCTCCTATTTGGAGAGCTATCTTTCCACTCCTTCTGTTGTTCCACTCGGGCATCTACTTTCATGTTGGAAATGGTCGCTCGATCCGCTTCTGGGAAGATTGGTGGGTTAGCTCTGGGCATCTAAAGGGCTCATTTGGCAATATCTGGCAGGCCTCCACATAGTGCGATATGTCGGTTGCGGATGCCTAGAGGCTGGATAGTTGGGATATCTGATTATGTAGAGGATTATGTAGTGGATACTCTGCTTGCTTCTCAACTCCTTGAGGTGATCTCTGACTCTAGGCCCCGTGACTCTTTTCGAAGATTCGATGATTTGGTGGCCAGAGGCGAGTGTTACCTTTTTAGTCTCCTCCGCCTACACCCTCATCAAGAGCAGGACTTCAGTTACCTCTGAGCACGAGGTTGAATTTATTTGGCATCTCTCCGCTCCCCCAAAGATCAAATTCTTCCTTTGGAGTACCGGGCTCAACAAAATTCTCACTGCTGTCAACCTTCATTGTCGTGGCAATCTCACTATTTTCACCTCTTGCCCCCTTTGTGTCTTGGAGGAGACCTCTCGGCACCTGTTTGCTACCTGCCTGTATTCTTGGTCTATTTGGATGAGCATCCTCAGTCAGTTCGGTGTCTAGCTTTGCTTGCCAGAGGACATTCTTGTGATTGGGCGTGTTGAGGACTCATTCTGAGCAAGGGTAAGGGCTTCCCAGCCCTATCCCGAGAGCAACCCCTAAGAGAGGTGCTTCAGCCTCTAATCCATCAAGGAGCAGGATTAGAGACATCTAACCTCACTGCCGTGAGTAGCAGACCTTAGCCAAGAGGGTTCTAACCCCTCTCAGCCATGAGCAACCAGGGAACCACCTGTCCTGGACGAGAACAACAAGGGTTTCTCAACCCTTACCGAGAATAGCAAGGGTTTCTCAACCTTTACCGAGAACAACAACTAAGCTGTAAGAAAAGAGACTCTTTTTCATCTTTACCGTGAGCAGCAGTCCTATTACAGTGCTGGATTCACAAATCCCACACCGAATTACTCGATGCATGGCTAGGGACCATAACAACGTGGTATCAGAGCAGGGTAACACGGGGGAGCCTAGCAATGGTGAGTTCAAAAGAGTTGATGATCAGAGGGCAGCAGGCACAGGCATAAACACAAGTAGAGAATGAAAGAAAGTTTGCCCTAATCATGGAGAAGTTGGAACAACTTCCAAATATGAACCTCCAGATTGATAGACTTTCTGGAATGATGGGAAATAT
Source organism: Aristolochia californica (assembly GCF_029961685.1). Taxonomy (NCBI): domain Eukaryota; kingdom Viridiplantae; phylum Streptophyta; class Magnoliopsida; order Piperales; family Aristolochiaceae; genus Aristolochia; species Aristolochia californica. Next base: position 34,779,640 of record NW_027182279.1, on the reverse strand, counting down.
TACGGTTGGAAGAAACTCAACTCCGGAACAAAGAGGAGAGGACAACTCACAAAACAAAGGGGGAGACCAGTTTACAGGGTGCACTGCCTTTCCTGGCCAGACGGGAAATTTCAACCAAGGAGGAGGCACTGTACCAAGATAAACAAAACTTGACTTCCCTACTTTTAATGGGTCAAATGACCCCTTGATATGGTTACATAGGTGCGAAGTTTTTTTTACCCATCAGAGAACATCAGAAATTGATAAGGTGGGATTGGCCGCCTTCCACATGCTCGATGAAGCTCAACTCTGGTTTCATCAAGTAGAGTTGGATAGATTGGTACTGGATTGGGAAGAGTTTAAGGAATTATGCACTATACGGTTCGGTCCTCTAGCCCACAGTAATCCCTTGGGGGATTTGGTGCTGTTATGACAAACTGGCCCACTGGAACTATATCAAAAACAGTTCCAAGAAAAGTTGGCATGAGCCAGTTGGATGGTTCTCGTAGACCAGCAGGTCAATTTATTTACGGTAGGCCTTAATGAGTCATTAAGGTTAGAGGTGGGGCTCCACTTACTGGCTGACTTAGCTTGAGCAATGAATCTAGCTCATGCATTGGAAACTCGTCAAAAAGTTCAAAACAAGAGGACAACTTGGCAAGGGGACCGGAACACTTCCAATAGTTTGGCAAGGGCGCACCCAAGGAATAGTGCCATTGCAAATGACTTCCTCAGTAGTGTTGTACTTGCAATTGAATCGGCGGTTATTCCTTTCCTTATAGAGGCACCAAGGAATGTGAGTAGTGCTGGCTGAAATGAGCTTTGACAAGCTTTGGGATGCGGCACCCAAGGGACAAACGATCCATACCGTGCATGTCACGAGGAAGACAAAGCTGAATACCCAGTCTACCAAGAAGGGGGGACCTGATGTGCCAGGCAAAAGAGCCATCTCTAGGAGATGGCTGACGATATCTTGTTCAAGGTTGCAGAAAGGGCACAAGGAATAACATTTCCATGCTTTCGAAGGTTGTCAACAGTGAGAATTTTGTTGAGGCAAACATTCCAAAGAAAAAAACTTGATCTTGTATGGGGTCATGAGGTGCCAAGAAATAACAACATCATGCTCAGTGCGGGGGCATGTCCAACCATAATATGCCTGTAAGCCGAAGAGAGCACAAACATCTTTCCATCCCTCTAGGTGATACTTGAATTCGTTGCTGGCTCCTTTCCATAAGAAAAGTCTCTTTATAATCTCAACGTGGTGACATATGGAGGCAGGTCAAGGCACAAATGAGAGAGTAATTTGGTAGCCCCGCAATGCAGGAGTTAAGGAGAGTGAGCTGACCGGCCTTCAACAGTAGCCGCCCTTGTCAAGTGGAAAGTTGTCTCTCAAGGAGCTCAATGATAGGAGCCCAAAGTCCCATACGAGGTCTACTATCAATCAGAGGATGCTCAAGATAGGTGGAGGGGAGGGTGGCAATAGTACATCCCAGAGAATCGACCATAGTATGAAGGAAACTAAGATCAATATGGTATCCCAAGATTGTAGTTTGCTCCAATTAATCTTCTGTTAGGAGGTAAGCTCAAAGAGGCCAAGGAGAGTCTTGATCCAATTATCAGGAGTTCTTTATTATATAGTTCCTCTTTCACATAAGTTTAATGTAAATACCTTGTTTTGAGAAACAGGTTGTGGGAATGGATGAGACTGTCTTGCTTTTCAGAAACAAAGGAAGGAAACAGAGGAAGCTAAATCGCAAAAGATGACTTAAGTCAAATATCTTCAGCCATGCCTAGTGTTCATGGTTGAAGCAATTCTTAAATGGCATGTGGACATTTGCACAGTGATATAGGGGATTGGGCTTTTGGCTCATAGTTACATGGGAGAGTTTCTTATTTGAGGTCTTAAGTTCAAAGTCTTCCTAGGGTATAGGGTCATTAAGAAAAAAATCGCACTATGATCTATATGCGCCATTGGATAAGCTGAAGTTGAGCTATTGGTGGTAGCCTTGCTTTCTTCATCATATGGGAAGTGTAACTCTAATCTTATTTGAATGCAGCAGATTATAACTGCATAATATCTTACTTAAAATGGGATGTTATGTAGTTGAAAATCCTGCATTCTGTAAAAGACCCTTGCCTGCCATTAAAAAATTGGTACAGAATATATCTTACTTACATTGATGGCACTTGAAATTCCATTACTCATGTTTTAGGATATACACTGCATGGAGTTAGAAATTGTCTGTCGCTGTAACGTCTCATGGCCAGTGAAGAAATAAGGAATTTTTATCGGTGTTGGTAGAGATTAAATTAGAGACGTTGACCCGGCCCCCACCCACTCCCAATTGTTAATTGGGAATAAGCTTCTCATTGTTGAAATCATGGCTGAAGTACGGTTTTGGCGGGGTTGATGTCTGTAATAAGTCTAACTGCAGTTCGATTTCAGCTTATTGTGGATATTTTTTGGAAAGTACAAATTGTCGGCATTCTAAAAATTGAACTACCAGCTTCTAGCAGCACACATTATTGTTTCTAAATATAAAATGATTGATAAAGTGATGTTATCTAAGTTGCTGACTGTTGGCATTGCGAAAATTAAACAACTAAAGTAAGAACCTTGAGCTGCATTCTTCCCTTTTTTGGTACGTTAATCCATTACCTCATTTCTCCATCAATTTGTATGTATATATGGGGTTATACACAATGACATATGGTTTGTTGGTCATGTGTGCAACATTTTGTTCATGTATTTTTTGATTTTGATACGAATTTCAGGTGATGAGATTGGGTTTTGTTATTGAAATTTGGCAGTGTGGAACATGAGTAACTAAGGTGGCATGTCCTTAGATGTGGTTAGGATTGAGGCTCTAAATGGATCTGGATCTATGTAAACTGTACTCACAGCCCTATATGGTTATGAGAGTCGTTATGTCGTTTCATTTGTTTTAAGTTGAGAGTTAAATTGTTTTAAGTTGAGAGTTAAATGCCAGAACTATTTCTACTAAGTTGAGTGGACAAAGAGATGGCGAATGCGGGGACTGCGGTGATGGGGAAGACCCCCCCTTTCCTCAACAAAACCTATCGATGATGGCTTCCCATGACCTGTTGTTGGCACGATCTTCTGATTTTCGCACGACGACCCATCTCCTGTTGGGAACCAGCTCATCCCAAGTTCGGACATCAGAAACCAGGACAACCTTCTGTCGAATCGACACGTCACTGTTTCTACCGATGTCCCGAAGATGAACGTGGAAGGAGAAGATGGTTGGACCACTGTGTCAGAAGAAAATCTCAAATCTGGCATGACGCTTTCTGTTTCAACTACAGAAATACCTTTTTAACCATCGAAAAGATTAATCGAGCCTTTGGTACAGTTATTCGCTTCAGCACCGCAACAAGAACCAAAGGTTCTTCATCACCATTTCGATTGTTGTCGTCGACGCGTTTTGCCAACAACTCTCGAGGGTGATATCAGACGCCGATTGCTCCAATAGAACTTTGGAATTTTGGACAGGTGGCTTTGCCTTCCGCAATTGGAGAGAGTGCAAGATAGTTCAGTATGACAAAAACTTAATCATGGCTCGCATTTCCATCCCAAAGTTAACCAACGTGGAGTTCGGCTGGTGAGTCCTCCAGAATTGCTTGGCTAAGCTTTCGTCATCCTCAGCTTAGACGCAATAAATGCACTCACGGGTAAACCCAAAACTGTCTTTCCTGTCACTCCTCCCTCACCACTCTACAACTCTGTTCCAACATCCTTCACCACCTTCCACTACTCCCCCATCCCCTGATGCCCTCACACCACCAAATTTCCGTGAGCCAAAATACTAAGCCCCTTGTCCCCCATTCACAATCTCCAAACTTTGCTCCTGAATCACCCCCGAACTAATGCCACCAACCCCAACAACCATTTCGCTTCATTCCAGCCTCCTATGTTGATGGTCGATCCGCTCTACAGCGCTCTATCATCGTCACCACCTCTTCTAGCGTCAACAAACCCAACATCATCAATTGGCTCACCACCCAACTACAACTCACCTACCCGCACATGTCACACCTTGCCCCTTAACGATGGCTGGTACACCTCGGCTCGACCTCAGACAAAACCTCAGCTCTCACTCTATCCCCTAGGCCTAGCACTGACACTCTATTGTTGAATGGCTCCCCTCGGCTCCCTCAACCTCCTTTGGTCAATGGCTAACCATTCGTGGCCTGTCGGCGGAACTATGGCAATCTAGAGTATTCAAAGCATTGTCGACGTTTTTGGCACTCTCATCTCGTTGGACCATGATACTGAACAATGGCATTGCCTTGACGAGGCACGTCTCCTCATCAATCCACACCACCTTCATAGTGAACATCAATTTCTTTGCATTGCCATCGATAATGCCAAATTCTGGATTAGTCTCTTTCGATGCCATGACGGACTTCCGATAGAATGAGAAGATGAATAGTGACTCAGATGAGTCAACTCACCATCCTCCTGGTTAGGCTACTCACCCTGTGAGTTCAAAAAACAGCCCAGAACGCTCCACTACGGGTGAACCCCTTCCCTAGGCATAGTTGTCCTATCACCCAAACTCAAATTCCTCCCCTCTACAATAGCCTCCCACCTGCCCTTGCATCCCAGGCAACACTAACACTTTGCCATACACTTTGTTAGATTAAACCTGACACAATGTTGTTTGAGTTTTGAGACAAAAACTGCACTAAACTTTAAAGAAGTTGTATGCTTGTATTAGGCCATTAAAAAGAAAATTGATTAAAATGTTAATGGTATTTCTGATGTTTTAGCTTGCGGGGGAGGGTTCAAGACCATGAGGGGGTACATTTTCCCCATGGGCTTTGAGGGAATACTTCCCCTATTCCTTATATTCATGATCCATGTATTTATTTATTTATTTATTTTTGAAATGATGCTGAATTTTATTAAGACAAAAGCTCAAGAGAGCAAATTACAAAAGGGGGGAGCCTTCCCAAACAATGAGAGATTGTTGGGAACTTCCCAAAGAGTTGGCTGATCTAAGAATGAGATTCCAATTACAATGAATAGATGACACAATGTTAGCAATACAATCAGTGATAGGCTAGTGGCGCCAAGGGGGGGGGGGAGCTATATTTTGAACACCAACTGATGACAGTCTGTGAGTCTCCTTCAATGATTAGCTTGCCATGGAGACGTTATTTGAAGATTCAGAGGCCGAATAGAAGAGTACTTACTTCAGCAGTATTTGAATTAGCAATGCCCACCGGCCCAACATAAGAAAGAATAGGGTTTCCATTGTTTCCTCTGAAAAAACCACCTGCTCCAGCCGGCCCAAGATAGCCAATAACACTACCATCAAAATTGAGTTTGATGCAGTTGCAAGGGGGAGGATCCCAAATGGCCATAACCGGAGTCCTACAAGGGACTGTTATATGAGTGATCAAACTTCAGTTTTCCCGAAGGGAAACACTCGATAGAGCGGCAAACTTCTTCCTGGTATATAACCAGCTCGAGATAAGGCTCACAACATGTGAAGTCATATTGTCTGGTGTGCTAGCTCACGATTCGTGTATTAATAAAATATCATCTATGATTCAACCCAAAAAAAAAAAAAGAGAATAATGAAGAGGAAGAAAAAGAAAAGTGAATCTCAGATGTACTCCTGCGGCAGCTAGTCATTGACAGAATGCCTAGTTGGGAAACCCATTGAGGTTGAGATCTTGTTATGGTCCTGGGTTAAGTACCTATGTCTTCCGTTCCTAACAGGCCGGTCTTTTGGGATGTATTGGCTAGGTGCTTAACATTTGGTATCAGAGTTGGCTCCCACGTCGCGAGTTCAAGTCCCGGGACGCGCAAAGGCCAGAGTAAAATACTGGTAGGTCCTTGTGATAAGCCCTGGGTCGGGCCAGTGTCGTTGCGCGGGCGCAAAGGCTGGATTAAAATACTAGTAGGTTGCGTCTAGGTATTATCGCGGTCGGGCTAGTGTCGTTGCGCTGCTGTGGTCGTCAGCTCGCGAAGGTGGGGTGTAATGTTATGGTCCTGGGTTAAGTACCTATGGCTTTTGTTCCTAATAGGCCAGTCTTTTGGGATGTATTGGCTAGGTGCTTAACAGATTTGATGTCTTTTGGAACACTTTTCTAGATAATAAAGGGATTCCTCTTATGCCAGTCTTAAAAGTTGCTCAGATTGCATACAATACATCCTTGGTACTACATATTCTGCTGAAAGAACGTTTAGTTGCATTCCATTGTTGAATTTTCACCTTCTGAGCTTTCTGTCTTCTTTGGCCTTGTGCCAGGGTGTTTGCTATTGCTAATTTCTATGGCTCGAATATTTTCCATTAATAATGTACTTAAAGCTTAACCATTTATTTGATCTTTGTCTTTTGATGCAGCGGCCTTTCTGTGAAAGATGGAAACTGTTGGAGAAAGAAGTGATTGAACCTCGAAATCAAGAACGCTCAAATATTCACCTAAGTAAAAATCCCTATTACCGATATGATTTGGAGCCTTTTCGTGTATGTAGTACCACCTTATGAACACTTTTTTCGTTTCAAATAACAAAATTATTGGCTGTACAATAAAATTCAACTACAAAGAAATTACTTTTCCAAGATATGCATTTCTTACAACCTTAGGCTTACAGGTTAGAAGGAAGGATTTCTGGTTGCTGTCGACTGTAACCAAGGTCCTGAAGGAATTTATTCCAAGGCTCTCACATGCGGCAGATGGTCTTATTTTTCAGGTATGAGGATTTCGAAGTGTGATTCTCTCATTAATCATTTGTTTTAGCAACATGTTATGTAAATTTGTTTTTTTTTTTTTTAAATGGTGCAAAGCTATCAGTAAGAAAGCATTAAGGCAAGACTAATACATCATAGGATACAAGAACATAACCTTCTCTAGAGGTTTAGAGAGGCACTGGAATGAAGGCTGGCTTTGCAGACTCCAGTTTTATCGAGTTTTTCTGCAACTGAATTGGCAGATCTGGGAACTTTGCTCCAAGCAATGTACCATTCAAAAGACAGATCTGAGATTTCATAAAAATCCTGATTGCCCAGGGGAGCAGAGCTCTTTTTGCTCCCCCATCCAATGACCAGAGCTGAATTGCCCTCTATGATTAGAGGGCCGCTGAGGTATTGCTTAAATAGATTTATGCCTTTCAAAAAAGCTAGGTATTCTGATTCGCCAGATCTGCAGCAACCAGCTGGTCCAGAATAGGCCAACAAAATCTGCTGATGGCTGTTTCTGAAAACTCGTACTCCTTGTGGACCCGGGTTTCCTATTGAGGATCTGTCAAAGTTTAATTTTGACCAAGAAGATGGAGGGAGCTGCCTTTCGACTAGAACTGTAGGTTTAGGGGCACCAAGTTGGATGACTTTTTCTCAATACTTTCGTAGGATGGAGCTTGGGAAGAGGGGTAAGCCATGTAGGCTGTTTGTCCATAATAATGTGCTGTGAATCACCTTTTCTATCACCCCTCCCACACAGCTTTTGGCTTCAAATGTTCTATTGTTTCTTTCTAGCCATAGGTGCCAAGGGATTGCTGCCAAGGCTGCTTTTCATGGGGCTTTTCCATAGAAGGCTAGGGGGCACATTAGCCACTGTTGAATGAGGAGGCCAAGAGAATTTGGCATGAAAAGGTGGATGCCTAATTTTAAAAGAGTGGCATTCCAAACAGATCTGCTGAAACAACAATGCATGAGAATGTGATTGCTGCTCTGCTCCCCATCATTGCAGAGCTTGCATAAAGAGTACACAATCTGCTGCCCCCTTTTAGCTAATTCATCATAAGTAGTATCTTTTCATGAGAGGCTGTCCATAAGAATTGTAGTACCTTTTTTGGAGCCACAAACTTCCATACCAGGCTCGTACCTGGAGGACTTGGGGAGGTGTGTGATGGTGGTGGTGGTGGTAGGGGTGGGTAGGGGTGGCATCGAGCCGAGCCAAGCCCGAACCTGCCTATTTTTGAGCCGAGCTTGATTTAAATATTTCAAACTCGAGCTCGAGTCGAGCCCAACCTCGAGCCCAATAATTTTAACCGAGTTCGAATTCGGTTGGGCATACATTATGCATAAAATTGGGCATGACCTCTACTTAAAATTGGGCATAACCTATGTATATAATACCTTCATAAAATTGTCTAAACAGGGTATTAACTGGATCCAACAAAGTAACCATCATGCTCTGATGCCATGTTAAAGTTGAGTCCAAGTCCATCTTGATTTTGACTAACCAGGTTAAGAAGTCATTTCCAGCTAATAGATACAGGGTTTTTCTTAATATTTAACTATGTGGGACTATTACCACTAACACTATCTCCACATATACTCTTGACAAGGCCAACACATCCCCCTTTGGACAATGTTTCTCTTCCTAACACCCACCAAATCATGTCTCTAGGTACACTTTACCATTCACTTTCTACAAACAAATAAAGATTTTGTAGGTTCTTCCTCTTCCCTGATACCTCCCCGTAAGTTGTCTTGAAAAGAAAGGAGAAATCCTGTCTATCATAGAGAGAAGAATAAACTACTGAACCAGCTCTGTTCACCTCTGATTTGGTTGAATAAAGGGTAGTTCAACAAAGACGAGCTTGGTAGTTCAGCACTTTACTCTCTATCTCTGTAGCTCCCTGTTCTCTCGGTCTCTTTTTCTCTATCTCTGTGTCTATATCTCTATCTCTCTATCTAAATATGTATCATATTTGACGTTATTCTTTGCATGGAAGAATTATGCTAGAGTATGTATATTGGAGAGAAAGGGGCATTATTGTGACATTATATTCTTTTTTACTTATGTGATATGGTGTAGGAGTCAATCTGCTTCCTCACTTTTCCTGTGACAGCTTCCCAATGTCTCTCTTCTTCTCTCTTACTTTCTTCTCCTTTCTCTCTCTATCTCCTCCACTAAATCTAGAATGGTACAGATTTAATAGATGCTAATACTAAGTACATTCTTTCACTGGTGATAGAAGATGGATAGAGGAGTATAACCTCAACACCTGCAGTTGATCTTATAGCTTCTGAAATCATTGAGATTGCTTTTGCACTTGCCTGCGATCTGGCTAGGATAGCTTCAACTTCTCCTGCAATACTCATAATGTACATGGCAGTTCAGACAAACTTAAAACAAGAAAGTAAAGGAAATGAAGCTAGCAACCAAATGTTACAAGTGCAAGCTACTTTCGTGAATTGAGGATTATATCCTTAACAAAGTTCATTCTCTTTCCAAATTTCTCACTACTCAAAATGTAATAGAGGATATTTCAAAAGTAAAAGTTATATATGGAAGCATGACAACAGAAAAATCATCCAAGCTACCAATTAGAAGTCTCAACCTTTTGGCACCTTAATTAATGGGTTTCACAGCCATCATACAGAAAAGCAGTAAAAGGCCGTATACATGATACAATAGAATTACAGAAGCAGTGACCTGGTACATCCTGCTCTGAGTGTCTGGAGAACAAACATAAAAATTTACAGACGGAGGAGTGCCAACATATGGTCAACAAGTCATTTTATTAATTTCATTCAGAATATTTGCCATGGCAACACCTACATTCTGGATAATCTATTTTATTAATTTCATTCAGAATATTTGCTATGGCAACACCTACATTCTGGATAATCTCCTCAGGAGACAGGGACTAAATCTATAAGCGATGTCAGAGAAGAATGCCAAACCCCAATACCACAACAGTCCATTAAGCTTTTTTTTTAATGAACAAAACCAGGCAGAAAAGACAGTCATATAAAGGGTTACTAATGCAAATTTACTGTTGCCCTTCATTGCCTTATCTTTACTAGATGAGAGTACACTTACATTAAAAGTTTAAAGCACAACTTGCATTCTTGCACCATGCAACCCCAACCATTAAGCTTTTATTTTAATGAACAAAACCAGGTAGAAAAGACAGTCATATAAAGGTTACTAATGCAAATTTACTGTTGCCCTTCATTGCCTTATCTTTACAAGATGAGAGCACACTTACATTACAAGTTTAAAGCACAACTTGCATTCTTGCACCATGCAACCCCAACACCCCACCTCCCCCCCCCCCCCCCCCCCCCCCCCCCCCCCCCAACCCACACAGAAAGTTTTGTAACGATAATGTGTAACACTATTCAGGTTCTTCAATGTTTTATAACAGTAGCACCACTAGGATTACCTCAATTTAGCAATATCCTTGCACTCATATTGGGTTTGCTCTTTGGAAGCACCAGAGATTCCCCCTTGAAAAGGTGAAGGAAACACGCAGAGGTGGTGAGTTAAAACATTAATATAAAAAAATTAAAACGCAAAACACTACAGAACGGTAAGAACTAAAAACATAAAAAAAAACAGTAGAGGAGAATGAGATTACCTTTGAAAAATAAGTAGGTTCTCCTAAAACAGCATTGGCATGAGGCATTCGTCTGATCGAAGATAAATAATGGAATACAGAAGATAAAAATGAAAAAAAAATCTGTATTAGGTCGCTGTTGACAAAAAAAAACCCAAAAGATTAAGAATAAAACAACTTACCTCTTTCCATTACTTTTGCCAACGAGGAAGAAGTTTGGAGGAAGTAATCGAAGAGGAAAAAATGGGAGACCGAGACTGAGATTGAGAGTAAAGAATCGAAGAGGGAAAATGAGGAATAAGAAGAAGAAATTCCCCCATTTCGCTGAATCGCTGCCTGACGAGTGACGAAGGGCGATCTCTGTTCCCTGATTCCCGTCGAGAGGAGAGTGAAAGATCAATTGACCTCCCGCTCGGCCCTCCTGCTCAGACAGAGCTCCCGAATCCCTGATTTCTCGAAGTCCCACCTCCCGACTCCCTCCCCAAATCCCGGGCCACTTGTGAGCTTTCGAACTGAATCATGGTTCGGTCGAGCTCGACTCGTTAACTTAAACAAACCTTTTACGGATCTCGAACTTCGAGATCCAGATAAATCGAATCAAACCTAGCCGAAACCGAGCCGAGCTCGAGCCGCACGCGAACCGGCTCGGTTCGATGCCACCCCTAGGGGTGGGGGTGGTGGAGTGGAAATCTGGCATTTGAAGTAAAACTAAGAACTGTCTCGAGGGGTAAGGCTTCTATATTATTTCATCCTATTCCTGAATTGAACTATAATGTGCCTGCAACAATGCTAGTATTTTTCACAGCTTCCTCTGCTTCTGGATCATTTAGATACCTCAGTATAGATTCCAGCTTGAGTTTGTTTCTGAATCTCTGGATTCCAGAACTGAAATCTGTTTATTCCAGTCTAAGTTGAATACCTTTGGAATTCTAGGCAGAGAGGCCTGCCCTCTACCCAACAATTTGTCCAAAACTTGACTAAGGTTCCAGCTCTAACATGGAACCTGAGGTGCTGATCCATTTCTGGTTTCTGTTTCGGTATTGATTCCCACATGTGAGATTGTGTGCTAAGCGGGCCACTGAGTGGTAGCCAATTTTGGGGGTTCCCACTGTATTTTACATCAACTATTTGTCTCCATAGTGACCCTTTTTCAGTGGCATACCTCAAAATCCACTTTGCCAACAGTGCCTTAATTATAATTTTGATTCTTTTGTTTCCCAATCCACCATGCTCTTTAGGTGAGCAAACTTTATCCCATACTCAAACTAACTTGAACTTCCACACCATAGGAATCTATGCTGGATTATTTCTAGTTTGGATGCTACACTGGCTGAACAGCAGAGTAATGAGAAGCAATAATTTGGGATGCCTGCTAAGGTGGCTTTTAGTATGGTCTGGCCTGCTTGTGAGATTAGTTGTCCCTTCCATGTATCAATCTTTGCTGGCATCTGACTAGAATTGGGTCCAGTGATGCTTGGTTATTTTACCATAAAAGATAGGCAAGCCTAGATAAGTTGAGGGAAGTTGTAGTTGTTTGCAGCCTAGTATTTGAGCTATTTGATTTTGCATGAAGCCATTGAGATTGAGGCCGACTATACCTGATTTTTCCCAGTTGACGCTTTGACCCAAACTTATCTCGTATAGATTCAGTACTGCTTTAAGGTCCAGGATATGTTTTAATTGCCCCTCACATAGTACCACTGTCATCTGCAAACTGCAGAATTGGGACCTTTAGCTGCTGTCTTCTTAATTGCAGACCCAAGAACCATCCCTTTTTGTGTCTAGCATATCTCATTGAGCAAACTGCCTCGCTGACAACATTTAATAGAGGTTCTCCTTGTCTTAATCCCCTTGTACTTCTGAAAAATTCTTCTGCTGTGCCATTGATAATGTTAAGTTGTGGAGCCTAATTAATGCCTTACACTGAGTCAGTACACAGATATTAACTGTTGTTGCATTAAGGGCAATTTGGGAATTTCACTCTTTTAAAGCGGTTGCCCTAGTTTTCTCTTTAAAATTGAGGGGTGCTGCTATTAGGGTTGATCATTGATCATTCGAGGAGCATCAGTGGCAGCCGAGAGAGATTAGAGAAAAACAACACCTGTAAGTGTGTGTGTGTGTGTGTGATCTCTTGTAAACTATTTCATCTTCATAGTGGATTATTGGAGCGGCGGAAGATAGGACGTATTCTCACCTTGAGGTGAACCTGTATAAAACCCAACCCCCAGATACCTACAGTTGCCATTCACCCTCCTACTTTATCCCATGAAAAATAACCACACCCCCTCCTTCATCCCCACCCCCACCCCCAATTAAAAGCCTGGAGGCCTTCCTATAACTCTATCCCACCCTCACACCCCTCAAACCACCACTCAGATAATGAACTCTCCCCCTCCACCACCTCTGAGAAATTCCCACTCCAAAATTCCTTCTCCTCCTCCCCTTGCCACCTACTAGCACCGAAATAGAGGTCAATCGAGACAGCTTCTCCAGGGTGGTCCCAATGTTACTACTATATGCCCCTGCAATCCAGAGATAGGGGACTTCATCTTTCCAGAGACGAGTGAAAGAGCTCAGAATTATGTGGCTGCTCTTCAAATAGAACAACAAAAATTCGACCCAGAAACCTCGGCCCAAATAGTGGAACTTGCCAAGGTGAGGGGCACTGTCTACACAGAGCCCCTCCGGGGGGATAACCACTTGTTGGAGAAGTCCTAGAAGAAGACTAGTGATCAATGATCATTCTCTCTAGGAATATTCGTGGAATTGGATCCGTGCGTCGTGCCTCAGTTCGGGACCTCCTTGCCTCTACCAAGGCAAATGTTGCTATTTTTCAAGAAACCAAGGTGGCTTCTCTGCCCCTTGGATATATCGGCGAGTTGTGGCCTCTTAAGGAGCCTGGATGGATTTTTGTGGATGCAACTGGATCGGTTGGCAGCATTCTGATGGTGTGGGACACTAATACCATTGAGGTGCTCAATCGTTGTTGTGGCACTTACTCCCTTGGAATCAAGCTGAGAAACGAAGGATCGGGGAGCATTTGGTGCCTTGTGAGTGTGTATGGTCCTACTAGACACCATGAGAGACATCTCTTATGGGATGACCTTTTGAGGACTTGTCAGAGGTGGCCCATTTCTCTAATGCTTGCGGGGTATTTCAATGTTACCCGCTTTTGCCACGAGAAATCCCCGCCCTCCCGGAGAATCACTACCTCCATGAGGCTATTTGCAGACTTTATTGGTAGATGGGATCTTGATGAGGTTACCCTATCTAGGAAAACCTTCACTTGGTCAAATGGCAGACATCCCCCTGTCCTCTCCAAGCTTGATCGCTTCTTAGCCAACAACGACTGGCTCCAGTTATACAACAATGCCACAGGCAAAGGTCTCAATAGGGTTGTTTTTTATCATTGGCCGATTACTCCCTCCCCTCCACAACCCCCCCCCCCCCCCCCCCCCCCCCCACACACACACACACACACCCGAACTTTTAGATTCAACAATGCTTGGAAAGGTCTCTTCCTCAACCAAGAGAGCTTCCGTCCTTTCTCAGATTTCCACTCTTTGACTCTGAGGAGGAATCTAGAAACCTCTCTTCCTCGGAAGTAACTTAGAGATATGCCCTCCCAGAGCAAATGCAGTCCTTCGCTCATAGTGAGCTCGTGCACTGGAAGCAGTGTGCAAGATTTAAGTGACTCGTTGAGGGGGATGCCAATACTAAATTCTTCCATGCAGTCGCCTCTGCACGGAGAAGTGTCAACTGCATCAGCACGCTCAACATCAATGGTGAGATTACCTCGGATTGATCCTTTATTTCTGACTCACTGGTGAACTTTTTTGTAGAATTATACTTCGAAAGGGTTCGTTTCCAGACTATTCCTTCAGCAACTAGTCTCATCGAGTTCCCTTTCTCCAATAAGGAAATTGAAAAAGCAACATTGGGTCTTCCTTTGGATCGTGCTCCGGGCCTGGATGGTTTCAACGGGGAATTCTATCGCTGATGCTGGCCCGTCATCAGAGACGATATTGCCTACATGGTCCACTCGGTCTATCAGCATAGCATCAGATATAGGAGCATCGGAGCTTCGTTTATTGCCCTCATCCCTAAAAAAGAAAGGGTAGAACTTCCATCTGACTTCCGGTCGATCAATCTCACCACCAATGCCTACAAGGTGCTTGCTAATTGCCTCAGGGCGGTTCTTCCTATTGCCATTAATCATAGCCAGAGTGCTTTTCTCAAGGGAAGAAATATATTAGATTTGGACATGGCATGTCACGAGTTCATTCACCATTTTAAGGCTTTAAAGCTTCCCAGATTCATCCTAAAGCTTGATTTTGAGAAAGCCTTTGACAAAGTTAATTGGAAGCTTCTGGACACTCTCCTGGGGAAAATGGGATTCGAGGAAAAATGGCGCTTCTGGATTCAAAGTTGCATCTCCTTTTCTTCTCAACAGAACGGCCTGCGGGTATTTTAAGGGATCATGGGGAATTAGGGCAGGGAGACCCCCTTTCCCCTTTGCTCTTCAATGTGTTAGCGGAATATCTGTCCTCTTTGATCTATTCTGCAATGAACTTGGGTTGGCTCCTCCCCACAATGGATTGTGCAGCCTTTGATGTGTCGATCCTTCAGTTTGTAGATGATACCATTTGCTATGGGGTTGGTATGGATCAAATCCGAAAACTGAGTGCTCTATTGGGACTATTTGAATTGGCTTCTGGGCAGAATAGTATGGTTGACTATTTGGGGTGCTCACTGGGAAATTTTCTAGTTACATATCTTGGACTCCTACTATTCGACTATCGGCTTTCGGTGACGCTTTGGTCCCCCCTCATTGAGAAATTTGAGAAGAGACTAGCTACTTGGAGGGGCAAACTTTTATCTACTACAGGGCGACTCACTCTCCTCAAGTCTTGTTTGGCAGGACTGCCAAACTATTTATTATCCTTCATACACTGTCCGGCCTCCGTTTGCAACAGGATTGATGCCATCTGTCGACTTTTTCTCTTGAGAGGATTAGAGGACACCTTCAGATATTATTTGGTGAGTTGAAAGGATATTTGCATGTCCCGCAATCGGGGTGATTTAGGCATCCGGCCTACGAAGGAGATGAACAATGTCCTTTTGCTCAAATGGATCTGGAACTTCAACATCAAGCATAACAGCCTATGGGGTGATATGGTCAGGTTCTATCTTCAACCTTCGGGCGCTTGGTGGAGGGAGGATGGCGCTACTCGCCTCCTATCCCCGATATGGAAATCAATTCAAAAGCTCCTCCCAATATTCAGAGATGCAACTTCCTTTCACACAGGCAATGGAAGGACCCTCCTCTTTTGGTTGGATGAATGGTGCAGCCCCGCCCCCTCTCTAAGGACTTCTCGGGGCTCTCTAGGGTGGCGAGGGACCTCTCTTCCTCATTGGCTGATTCTTGGAGAGATTGCTCATGGAATCTCACGTTTCGCCGAGGATTAAATGATGAGGAAACTTTGGCTTTTTACTCTCCTCTCTAGACTCAACAGCATTACTATTCATAAGCATGCAGTTGATAAACTGACATGGAAGCCCAACATTAATGGCCGATTCAACAGTTGCATCCTCCTACTCTCACATTAGAAAGCAAGATTACAACATGCATAAGCACAAGGCAAACCTGGCATGGAAGCTCTCAGTGCCTAGTAAAATCAAATTCTTCGTGTGGACGACCATCAAGGAACATATCCTCACCTCTGACAACCTCCATAAAAGAGGTTACACAACCCCCGATCGTACTTGTCCCCTTTGTGATGTGTGCAACGAGACAGTCCAACATGTTCTCTTACATTGTGATTTTTCTTGGCAAGTCTGGATGAAGATATTTGAAAAGATTGGTCTCCAAATAGGGCTACATCAGGACCTTTTCAGCACCTATGAGATGGTTATGGGATCTGCCTTCCTATGTTAGGCAAGATAATTCTCTTAGCATGCCTTGCGCATGTCCCATGGTGCTTATGGCTCGAGCGAAATAACTAGGGGTAGCTCTTGGGTAGTGCTGTGTGTAATCAGCACTAAAAACCAATGAGGTCAATTACATTGTCTTGGGATATATGAAGAGTAAATCTTCACAGTGAAATCTCAGAATTATGATGTTGGAGGGAAAGAGTTTTTTTTTTTTTTTGTGGCTTTTGTTCAAGTTATTTCTAATAACACAATCAACTATGTTCTTCGAATGGACTTATTGTTTACATCACCCATGTGAAGGACAGGAATGGCCAATATACCTGCTACTGCACACTTGGTTATGGCTACCCACCTTAGAGCAAAACTCTTCTATATAAAATGTTGAGACTACCCTTAAATTGTTTATTGGGAAAATTTTCTACTAAAAATCATCCTTGCAAGACATGTGAAGTATTACTGACAGCAATTACTTTACATGATATATACTTTACTATGATTTGACTGCTTCTGGTAGGGTTGGGATGATCCGTATGTGCCCCGTACTCATGAAGGCCTTCTGAAGTGGAAATATCCAGAGATGAACTCAGTTGATTTCTTGTTTGAGGTACTGTTATTACTCTATTATAGTTCCTGTTTATGCTATTTGAAGTTACCTTTCAGATACAGTATCTTTATTTTCAAGGATCGCCATATCTGTTTCAAGAATAACTTGTGCTATACTTTGTTACTTTAAACTCAAGAGGCTAGACTGATCCTCATACCAGGTGGGAGATAATGACCAACATCAGCTCTGTCTCTTTGAAAGAGGGAAGAGGAAGCAAATGGAAGGCAATCGTGTAGAATTTAGAGGTGAATATCTCTAGTGTTATCATCTGAAGTTTTGACTGTTATTATTACTGCTATTAATGTTATTCTCGTTATCCTTACCACTTTTTTCTTTGTTTAAACGTTGGATTTTCTTCTTGCTTATGAGCTTAGTTCTGTTATTATTTCACTTGCCCTTAGCTGTTGCTTACTGTACATTCTCTTTATTGTTTTTTAACACCTCTGTTTTTGTTTTCATGGGTGATGCTGAATATCTTGGAGTTGGTTAACATGTTAACACTCAGAAAACTCATGTTTTCTTAGCAAATTTGCATTATTTATCTGTTTTAGAGTGCACTTTTAGATTCTCTGCCATTCTTAGCACTACTATCTAACTAAGGTGTTGTCCTTCAAAACTTTGTTGTTAATGTGCAGATGTATCGGACATATCCGAATACTCGGGCAAGATCATCGAGTGCTCTTGGGATATGGATGAGCAGTGCTGGGTATTTATGCGCCTCAGAACAGACAAGACAACCCCCAATGAGTTTAATACATACAGGAAGGTCTCTCTCTCTCTCTCTCTCATTGCTGCTGATATGTCTTAGAAACTATTCATTGCTAATGTAGAAGTTCCTTGCTCGTGAACAGGTAATGCGAAGCATCAAGGATAACATTACGGAGGAAGACTTGCTGAAGGAGATAGGGGAAATTGTTCAATTGCCAATGTATGCTGATAGGATCGGGAGCGACAGTAAGGCCCGCCACATGCATCACCAACAGCATGCCAACCCTGGGCGTCGTAGGTGATTCATTTTAGTATTTTAGTATTCTAGTCGATATGTAGAGAGAGAGATGTTGTCGTGTAATCGTCTTTCACCTTGTAAATTAGTCTTTTTCTATTAGTTGGCATCAGAGTTTGAGAGTGGATTTCTATGCGGTAAGCTTTCTTTAGAACAATTTATCCCAGCAAAGAGGCACAAATATGCTCTAATTGAGAAATTGTAGAAGAAAATAAGAAGAGAATGGAGAAATGTGACTATGTGGCGATCTGCTTTAGGGGGGCAAATTGACCTGTTTTATCATTTCTTAAATCAAATTACAGTAAAACGAGTATTACAGTCCCGTTTCATGTGGCGAGAAAACCAAATTCTAAAGCTTTTAACAGCGTGAAATAGACAAGAAACATAACTATAACAGCCGATACACTCAATACCTTTTTGATAGAGTTGTCAAGGTCACTCTTTATTAAAAAATAATGCTTGATAGTCTCACTAAATGGCATTCAAAATTTTAATTTCAAGGTCTTATTCTTCAAGGATTGATTTAACTCATTATAAGTTTACCAATTATTTGTGCCATCTTTTCATATTCAACTTCTTCACTTGATTTAAGGGTCTGTTTGGAACCCAGTGGAAAAGAAAAGAAAAGGAGAATATGATTATTATTATTTAAAAAAATAGTTAATAAAAAAAAGAATTTGATCATTTTTACTAACTATTTTTTGATATAATAATGATCAAAATTTTATTTTCTAGGGGTTCCAAACAAACCCTTTGTCACTACTGTTATCTTCTTCTTATTTAATTAATTACCTCTCACAAAGTAGTAACATTAGGTAGTAGATTTTATATCCAAATTGAATATTGGGTAATCAACATCCCAATAACCCATTACTTGAATTTCCTTGTGATATTTATATAACAACTCTTTCCTAGTAGCTGCTTTCAAATGCCTCAGAAGTATTTGTGTTACTTCAAGGTGTAATTTTTGTGGGTTTTCTATGAATTGGTTGACAAATGCAATTAGAAAACCTATCTTTGGTTTTGTAATGGTGGCATAAACAGGTTTTGTTACTTGCCCTTTGTATTATGCTTGTTTAGAACTTTGGTCATAAAGATTTGAATTTTTTTCCATAGGCGTTTGTGTTTACCTTGTACTTAATATATTATATTTATGTAAAACATCCATTATATATATATATATATATATATATATTTTTTTTTTTTTTTTTTTTTTTTATGGTAGCACCATTGTCCTATTTCTAGCTACCTTGGTCCTAAGGAAGTATTTTAGTTTTGTGTCCTTGATAGAAATTCCTTTTCAAATACACTTTTGCCTCTTCAATTCCTGTTTTGTCACTCAAACAAGTACCATGTATTACAATGCACCACTAATACTACAACCCTCGACTCTCCTTAATAAACAATGAGTGGTGATAATGTCTTCGGGAGAATTCAAATGTTGTCACTATTTATTGAATTTGTCAAACCATATCTTGGGGACTCTATGTAAGATGATAAAAGATATTTTACATTTTACAGACTTTCTTAGTCTCTCCCTAAGCAACAAGTTAATGAAATTCCCTGATAAACTCTTTTTATATATCATCATGGAGAAAGATGTTACACTCTTTGTCGACAACAACAAAATGTAGACTGATCTGAGGCGTGCGATAGGTGAGAAAGACTTACAGGTGGGAAAGGGTGTGGTGGTCATATAGGTTTGTATACTTTGGTGCAATTTTCAAGTTAGAAATGTGTGCCACTTTCCATGAGGTTACACTAATTTCACAAAACAATTCTATAACCTTAGAATCTAAAACTTTGGCCTTAATAATCTTACTCTCTCTCTCTCTCTCTATAACCTTAGAATCTATAACCTTGGCCTTAATAATCTTTCTCTCTCTCTCTCTCTCTCTCTCTCTCTCTCTCTCTATATCAGAAATGAGGGAGAAAGGGGAAGGAGGGAAAAAAGAAGGTACTAGAGAAAAAACCGAGGGGTGAATGTCGACAACATATATTTCATTCATTAAGGAAGGTCATGGTCGGCGAAATACCAAGTTGTGTTGACTATAAGCCAATAGAAGGAGAATCCTAGGACAACTTCACATGGCTCTAAGGTACCTCCTAAGGATACAAAATTCACTGAGACCAAACCAGTTACATGTTTCTATTATTGGTATAGGAAGAAAATAGGATGAAACCAACATTAATGGCAAGAGAAAACGCTTACTTTTATGAGGTATGTTAAACCCCATTTCCCTGGATCAGCCACTAGACGATCTCCTCCTGGTTCCGTATCGAAAGACTTGAGAATAACTGAGCTTACGAAGGGAGCTCAACCCTGGACCTCGATAAGAAAGGGAGAATCCGACCTTGCACTAATTCTATTGATCAAAGCTTGATTACATTCTTACTACCTTCCTTCTTATAACAAGAAAGACCATGACGTCCATATAATTTCCAAACCAATCTCTTTCCCATGATGTCCCCACATTTCCCAAGACATCCATACATTTCCCAAGCCATTCTCGTTCCCATGCGTCCACTCATTTCCTACCATGACTCTTATTCTTCCCCAAAACATACACTTCCCCGAACTATGACTTTTACATTTCCCAAAGACCTGACGCTAACCTCCCAAGCCATGACGATTACACTTCCCAAGCGTTGATGTGGCCCTCACTCCTAACTCAATATAGTACATTAGACCTAGCCCTTGACATAACTTGAAAGTGACACCACTTAACTTCTATGTCTAGCAATGACTCCAGATACTATAGAGTCTATAACATCACTCCCCTCCTGGAGAACGAGCTTGCCCTCAAGCTTGAAGGTAGATCTGCTGGCCCGCGCCGACGTCGTGATCCATGCACAAGTGCCAACCGCGGTAGCTGTGGCAGCCCTCTGGACTACAAAAATAGAGCAGCCCACCAGAGGAGCAATAGACTGCCCGGAAGGCTGTGACGGTTCCCATGAGGCTGCAGTGTCAGTCTCCGGCCACGGAAAGAAAATCTCCCCCACACCGGTATACGACGAGCCAGCGGATGTAAGAGTTCCTGCAATACTAGCTTCAGAATCTACTACTACGTCCTGGCTGTGCTGTGTTTTATTGCCCATTATAGTTGTGATAACTGAACCAAATAATCTTTTTTTCCTCTCGTTACTACTAGGGGTTGAACTTCAGTTTGCATAGGAATAGTGTGTTGGGAAAGTAGGCAAATGGATTCCAGAGTGTTGTATATGTCATTTCTGCACAAAAGAGAGATGAAAAAGATTTCTGGATCTTTGTTCACCAAAATGAGTTCTCCTTCCAAGGCACAGCAAAAAGATAAATCCAAAGTTGAGCTCGATGTGGAGTTTGAAACAGGCAGACCCCTCAATAAAGTGTCCATTAATAAGGAGAAATTTTGAAGAGACGTTATTTCGAGTTTGCCACTTGTAAATAGAAGTATTAGACCAATACCAGAACTAGGAGTGGAGACTATTGATGCCCACCAGCAAGTCCCCCGGAACTTTTTCGTATTGTGCACTTTCTTAACCCCCTGCATCAGATGAAGGAATACAAATGTGCAGCTTTTGCAGAACAAACCAACACAAGTGATGGCTTTGATATTGTTTCTTGACTCATCTGCCCTTGGTTCAAACGTGGACTGGAGGCAACGTATCCATGGCCAGATGTATCTTGCTCATCTAGAAGGTGCATGAAGAGTGCTTTTGCAGGTTTTTTACAGTGGACCCCACAGCTGCTGAGTGGATTTCTAGCGTCTCCATCAGGGGCCAAAATGTATGAATCATGCAGGGCTAAAATGTATGAATCATGCAGGGCTACCAGCAAAATAGTTGGCGGATAACCACTGGAGCTGCAATTCTCAAATTGTAAAGCACCAGTAGATGGTTCACTTGAAAAACGCCTCTGAGACAATATGGTAGGCCCTTCCATCTCAATTATCGAAACAGATCCTTCATCAGATCCAATGACAAGGTACCCTGCAATGGAGCTCATATGTATGAACATTACAGCTCCCAGAACCTTTAGAAGCTTGATGTCATGAATGTTGCTGCTGCATCCTGGCTTTCTACTGACTTACTCAGGTTTGAATGTGAAAAGGCGGACCATTCCAATCTGATCTCCAGAAACAAGACCCTGAGAAGTGATGTCAAAGAACAAAGCTGTCACTGGAACACTACTCAAAGAATGAGCACCGAGATCTGCAAATTGTTCACTGAGCAGAGTCACGTGATTGTTGTCTTGTGTAATGTGAAGAGGAGCCTTCCAAATAAAATTGAGAAGCCTCTCCTCATAGACCCCCAGTGCTTCCCCGGCGTTCCTGTTGTGGCAGAATGCGAGTATCAAGGCGTGCCCAACATTCTCATTTCGATCGGGCATTTCAGCAAATATTTGGAAGGCACCAGGATTATCCCAAAATTTGAAATCCATATGAACCAAAGAAGGGCCCCCGAAGACAGAAATTTCGAAACCCAACTGGAAAACCCTGTAATAGACTCTTGGGACATCACGCAACATCTCGCCAAAGATGAAGATCACTGGTCCTGACAAACAGAAACTGGAAGGTACCTTTGAGAAAACATTCGATATGAAGATCACCAGATATGAATCAATACCGAACGTCAGTCGCAGATTATTGTGGAAACCAGAATCGAAGGGCTAGGAGATTTCATCTTCCAGCACAGTGTCGTTATCAGTGGCCGGTTAAAGCAGGTTCAA
This sequence comes from Aristolochia californica, assembly GCF_029961685.1. Lineage (NCBI taxonomy): Eukaryota > Viridiplantae > Streptophyta > Magnoliopsida > Piperales > Aristolochiaceae > Aristolochia > Aristolochia californica. The sequence goes on along the minus strand of NW_027182279.1, from coordinate 34,757,082 downwards.
TTCAAAATCCTGTGGACGAGACCTCTCTTCTTCCGCCAGGGCCACGATTTCTATTTCGAAATCGAAATCTCTGGGTTTTTGGGCTTGTCGGTTCGCATAAGCCGTCAATGGTGCTTGGCTGGATTGTTCATACCCCGTGCCAACTTCGAGCCCGACGAGCCTGAGTGGTTGCCCACGACGAACAGAATGAAGGAGTGGCCGAAAGTTAGAACCTGGTTGCTTAATGACGAACAGGTGGTTTGGTCCGGCGAGAGCAGAGTTGGTCTTCGGATTTGAGGTCGCCCCGCCGTCTGATGCCTGAAGTGCGGAAATCTTTTTCCGAGACAGTGATCTGTGGGATTTCTGGCTTTTTTGTTCGGAAGGACGTATGGCGTCCAATGAGAAAGGGTTTGACGACAAACCCCCTTCCGTTTTTGCCGACGAAGGTGGTGCGGGGCGCAGAGGAGGCAGTGTGATGGAGGGGGTGGGGAGTGGTGGTCGGAATGCCGATTGGAACTGCTCGGAAGTGCAGTATCCCGCACCATATACTCTTCCATACGAAGAGTGAATTGATGAAATGAATTTCAAAGTTACTTCAATTCTGTTCGAACAGAGGCGACAAAATTTTGTGTCTCCACTCTGAGTTCATCCGGCTGAGAATCGCCGATGGTGGTCCTGTCTGATACCACGTCGTTAAACCCCATTTCCCTGAATCAGCCACTAGATGATCTCCTCCTGGTTCCAGATAGGAAGACTTGAGAATAACTGAGCTTACGAAGGGAGCTCAACCCTGGACCTCGATAAGAAAGGGAGAATCCGACCTTGCACTAATTCTATTGAACAAAGGTTGATTACATTCTTACTACCTTCCTTCTTAAATGACCATGACGTCCATACAATTTCTTAACCCATCTCTTTCCCATGATGTCCCCACATTTCCCAAGACATCCATGCATTTCCCAAGCAATTCTCTTTCCCACGGCGTCCACTTATTTCCCACCACGACTCTTATTCTTCCCCAAAGCATACACTTCCCCAAACAAAGACTATTACATTTCCCCAAAACCTGACGCTTAACCTCCCAAGCCATGACGATTACACTTCCCAAGCCCTGACGTGGCCCACACTCTTAACTCAATATTACATTAGACCCAGCCCTTGACATAACTTGAAAGTGACACCACTTAACTTCTACTTCTAGCAATGGGTCACTCAAAAGGGTGCTATCCCACTCAAGAATCCTTGAAAGTGCAGGTCAATGAACAAAAAGTATGTCTCAATAATTATGGCAAAGGAGGAACATGGTTTCTAGACAAAGGATGTTCAAGGCATATAACTGGGGACATAAACTTATTTATCCATGTAGACCCTAAGGATGGAGGAACTATCAAGTTTGGAAATGGGCATGGCCATATCAAAGTTATAGGTAATATATGGTTGTTCCCCTACCATACTATACATGATGTTTTTTGTTGAAGGTATCAACTACAATCTCTTGATCATAAACAGACGTAGGGATTAATTTATGTAATTTCCTTTTGGGTGTTATGTTGGTTTAATTGTAATTCTCGTGAACCTTGTGGCCCTCGGTTTGGGCTGGTTATTTGCGTCCCTAATCCTCTTTATATGGGAGAAGGGGGTTGAATGAAAAGCAAGCATTGAAATCAAAATAGATTAGAGGTCGGATTCTCCCTTTCTGATGTCCAAGGTTGAGCCTGCTTCAAGGCTCAATTCGTTCCCAAATCATTGCACGCACTAGGCATAGAAAGCTCACCTCTTCGTCGACGGAAATTCTGGAGGAAAGATGAGAAAGAAGGGTGACGAAATCCATGGCAAAGGCAGATCCTAACAACAACTGGTTGAGGAGAACCTGGTACTGAAGATAAACCTAGAGGTGCATTGTCAGAATAGTATGAAGAGTCTTCAAAAAATGTGACATCCCTGGACATAAGTAAACGCTGAAGAGTGAGATTATAAAAAACATAACCTTTTTGTGTACGAGAGTATCCTAGAAAGATACACTTGATAAATTTAGGATCAAGTTTACTGTGTTTGGGAAGGAAATATGGACAAAACATTGACACCCGAAGATTTTCAAGGGCAGTGAAAATGGATAATGAAGAGATTGTGAAGATGGATGTCCCAATCGGTTGTGCCATAACCTTGTCTCATTTTCACTAGTGGAAATAGTATTTATTTTTGGCACATCGAGGTAGTATAGCCCCCCTTGTTCACAACCTCCACCAATCACCTAATTCGTTATAAGATCCTGAAATACTCACAAAGTGAGTGAGAATGTGATAAATCAATTAAAATACTTTGTCAACTGACTAACAGATAACGATTCAAAGGGAAGGAAGGAACAAATAGAATATGAGTGAGTGGAAGTGATGGTGTAATGGAAGTGGATCCTTTCCTTTGAACCTTGGTTTGAGAACCGTCAGCTATGGTAACAAACTTATGTGAAAGACACGGAGATACAGAATGTAATAAATGTCTCTTACCTGTAAGATGCTCGAAGGCACCTGAGTCTATTATCCAGGATGAAGATGAGGCAGATAGCATACCTGAAGCAGTGTGGCAGCGGTATTTAATGAGGAACTTGGAGAAGAACCCATCATTTTCTGAAACAACTCATATTCTTCATTAGTAAAAATTTTCTTTTCAATTGATTTTGTGGGCTGATCCTCCTTTGTATCACCTAGCAAGGATTGATTACCCTTTGTAAAGTCTGAGTTGTCGTTGGCATTATAACATATTTCTCCATAGTGACCATTTTTTCAATAGTAACTCCTTTTCTTGTAATAGCATGTATCGATAGCGTGGCCATATCTTCCACAATGAGTGCATTCTTTCCACAATTTTTTCATGCTTTTGATTAGCCAACTAATCACAATGGTATCATTTTTTAACCATTTGTTATAAAAAAAATGCCTTCTTGATCAATAGGTGGTCCACGGTTGGTGAGATGACCAAGTATGTCTTTTGTTATAAGAAACCTCCGAACTGATGCGAACCAACTCATAAAATTTGATACCCTTTGTAAAGGTATTGTTAATTCTGAGCACACCACCTTTGCTACTTGCATTTTCTTTAGCCATAATAGGTAGTTCAACAAAAATAATTCTCCAAAAAATTCTAATCAAAATATCCTAGTAGTATTCTTCAAACAACTTGGTGCATGGTAAAATTTAGCATTGACGCAAAACAATTATTATTCTGATTTTTTTATTATTAAATAAGCACTCATAATAGACTCAATGTCAATCTTCTAGATCAGGGGAATCTTGTTCCCATGATTTTGTTTTTCAACAATCTGATCATGGACTGGTCTCGGTTAACAGAAATTCCAAACCGACAAAACTGTTTTGATTGCTTCTTCTAAATCGAGAGGTATTCATATCCACAATCTCATAAGATGAAAAACATTCACATACTCATATTTAAACCATCTCTAAATCTTGAAACCAGTAACATGAATTAATAAAAAAAATGTTGAAGTAACTTATCTCACACTTTTTTATCTTCCTTCACAAGGAGCCTTCTATGAGTGGTGTTGATCATATCTTCTTAGAGAATTCCTTTTGATGTAGGGATCCTAAATTTAATGCTCTGATTCCATGTTAAATTTAGGATCCCTTTTCCAATATTTCGAGCAAGGGAAGAGAGAAAGAAAAAAGGAGAAAAGGGGAAGAAGGCTCTCGGGTAGAGAGAAGAAGAGAAGAGGAACAAGGTGTGAGCCAAGCAAAGAGAGAGAAATTTACTCAAGAGAGAATTATAGAACTTGATTAATTCTGAATTAAAACACCTCTATTTATAGTAGAGGAAGTGATAAAGTCCTTATACAATTAACCTTTAAATCTCCTAATTACATTCCAACTCTAAATTTCTAAGATAAGTCTATCTTGAAAGGATAACACAATCTAATAGAGTTATAATATAAGTTGAACTATAAATCTTCTTCAATAACATGGAAATAAGGGAAGAGGTGAACTTGTGGCCTTATCCTTGTGGCTCCCATAAGATATTCCAATTCATGTTTATAAGATTCTATCTCATGGTATCTTTGTGGGTCCCACTTGATCTTCAAGTCTTCTAACTCATTTCAGCTTGTGCTTCTTATCTTCTTAACTCATGTTGGCTTGGGTGAGGACTCTTCTTGGCATCCCACATCCTCATGGTGGGTCCCACCAGCTCGTGCACCATGGTGGGTCCCACATTGTAACATATATCAAGTTGGTGAAGCTCCCTTTGAAAATTTGCAATCATTGAAAAGAGAACATGTACTGAGTTCATTTAGCAATGGGAGAGAAGATCTCTTCATAATCAATCTCATTGGATTGATTGTAGCCCTTGGCAACTAATCTGACTTTAAGACAAGCAACACTACTATCCGCATTATGTTTAACAATAAGACCCACTAGCATTCAATGGTAATGTCATGAGATCCCAAGTGTGGTTGGAATGCATGGCTGCCATTTTTTTGCTCCATAGCTGCTTTCCACTTTGGATGTTGTAGGACTTATTGAAAATTTGTAGGTAGAGTGATGGTAGAAAGAGCTACATGGAAGGATTGACAACTTGGAGACAAGCGACGAGTAGAGACAAAGTTGGATATAGGATGGGAAGTAGATGGTGGTGTAGGGACACATGAGCGGGGTTCTTTTCTAAGTGCACTGAGCTGAGTGATAAAATATAAGGAGAAGGAATCAGTGACCTAGAAGGACTTACCTTAGAACTATCAACTGGCCTAGGTGATGGGTGAGCCATGCGATGAGAAGTATCTTTAGCATATGGATGAAGAAGTGTCTTGGTGCTTCAGAGGGATTTAAACCTGTAGAGGGTGAGTTTTGTCCATAATAGAATGATTGATCATAAAAAAGGTGACATCAGTAAAAATAAGGGTATAATGTAATCCTAGGTGGTAAAAAATATACCCTTTTTTATATTTAGCATATCCAAGGAAGACACTAGTTTGGTTGGACTTGGACTATTGTGAACAAAGCAAATGCATAGAAGGTCTTTAGAGGAAGTGGAAAGGACTTTTTTTATGGTAGAAGTAAGGAGATGGGAGACACATCTTTAAAAAACATAAGAAGACACCCTATTGATGAGATGGCATGCAGTAAAAACTGCATAGGGAAAAAAAAATTGGAGAACATTCATAGGAATAAAAGAGTTGGAGCCACTTCTAATAGGTGCCATTTTTTTATTTTGGCTACTCCATTTGATTGAAGAGTAAAGGCACATGAGGTTTGGTGAGTTATTTTGTTTGTAAAATAATAGAAATGAGTAAGAAAGGTATTCTTTGGCATCATCGGATTGAAATACCTTTTTTTGTGAATTCATTATCTACCATGGCATGGAAAGAGGTGAAGTTATTAAGTACTTTAGAGAGATCCTTCATAAAATATAACCAAGTGACATGAGAGTAATCATCAATAAATATAATAAAATATCATGAAAGAGAGATATTTGATATATTAAGACTTCTCCAAACATCAGAAGAAATTAAAGAAAAAGGACTACCACTGGAATCATTTGAGTGAGACAAAAAAACACTTCTTTGATGCTTGATTAACTGATAAAACTCACACGACAATTTTTTTATGGAATGAGAATTTGGAATAAGTGTTTGTAAAACCGATAAAGATTAATGTCCTAGCCGTTGGGGCCATTGGACCACCTATGTTTCTTTGTGACAAGTGCAGAGAGAAATTTATGGCAAGGTAGTAAAATCCTCCTTTCTCATGGCCTCCATCAATTATCTGTTTGGTCTGGCAATCCTGAAAGACAATGAGAATCTTAAAAGGTTATGAAGCATCCAAGTTTTTTTGTGATTTTACTAATGGATATAATGCTTAAGATAAATTGTGGAACATAAAGAATGTCAAATAGAGATAAGGAAAAAGAAGAATTTGAAATAACTATCCCTTGAACTTGTGTTTGAGATCCATCAATAATAGAGACAAATCGTGGAGTAGGACAAGGGGAGACTTTAGAGAGGTTACATAACTTCCCAGTAAGATGTTCAGAAGCCCCTGAGTTAATAATTTGGGAAGGAGAAGAGTCACAAACAAAAGGAGATAGCACATATGTAGTAGCCATGGTGGTTAAAGAGCTTCTAGGAGTGGTGATGAGTAAGTTTTTCTACTTCTGGAAGACTTCATAATCCTCTTTAGTGAGTTTTTTTTTTTTGAGACAGTCGACCTCCCTTGATTTACTTACTTGATTCATATTTGTCTTTCGACCATGAAGTTTCTAGCATTTGTCTTGTTCATGATTAGAAAGGCCAAAATAGGCGTTGTTGAATTTAGGATCTCCTTTCCAATAATCCGAGCAAGGGAAGAGAGAAAGAGAAAGGAGAAAAGGGGAAGAAGGCTCTCGGGTAGAGAGAAGAAGGGAAGAAGAACAAGGTGTGCGCCAAGCAAAGAGAGAGAATTTACTCAAGAGAGAATTACAAAACTTGATTAATTCTGAATTACAACACCTCTATTTATAGTAGAGGAATTGATAGAGTCCTTATACAATTAACCTTTAAATCTCGTAATTACATACCAACTTTAACTCTCTAAGATAAGTCTATCATGAAAGGATAACACAACCTAATAGAGTTCTAATATAAGTTGAACTATAACTCTTCTTCAAGGATGTAGAGATAAGGAAGGAGGCCAGCTCATGGCCTTATCCTTGTGGGTCCCACGTGATCTTCCAGTTCATATTGTTAAGATTTCAGATCGTGGTATCTTGTGGCTCCCACTTGATCTTCAAGTCTTCTAACTTATTTAAGCTTATGCTTCTTATCTTCTTAACTCGTGCTAGCTTGGGTGAGGACTCTTCTTGGCCTGCTAGGTCCTCATTGTGGGTCCCACCAGCTCGTGCACCTTGGTGGGTCCCACATTGTAACATTCCCCCTCAAGCTGGGGGTGAGAAAACCTCGTAGATGCCCAGCTTGCTGCATATGATAGACATAATCTTGTGAGTGATTGGCGAGGTGAGAATATCTGCAACTTAACTTTGTGATGATATATGCTTTAGAGATAAAAGACCAGTTTAGAACTTTTCTCGTATAAAATGGCAGCCCACTTCATTATGCTTTCTTCTTTCATGGAAGACTGGATTCAATGTAATTTGTATTGCTACTTGATTATCACAATATAGATCCATCAGAGCTTCTTTGTAGAATCCCAATTCCGTGAGAAAAGATCTTATCCATAGGAGTTCACTAACAGTGTGTGCCATGGCTCTATATTCTGCTTCTGTGCTAGATCCTGCTACAACATTTTGCTTCTTGCTTCTCCATTTAACCAAATTCCCTCCAACCATCGTACAAAATCCTGAAGTAGATTTCCTTTTATCCGGGGATCCGGCCCAGTCTGCATTTGAGAATCCTTCGATGTTAAAGTGACCATGATTTTTATAGAGAAGCCCTCTTCCTTGAGCTCCTTTCAGATATCGTAATATCCTTTCAAGTGCTAGCCAATGACTAAGTTGAAGTTTGTGCATGTATTGACTCACCACACTTACTGCATATGATATATCTGGCCTTGTTACATACAGGTAAATAAGTCTTCGCACTAGTCTCTGATATTTTCCGTTATCTATATCTTCTCTAGTACCTGCACATAATTTTGTATTTGAGTCCATAGGAGTGTCTGCTAGTTTGCATCCCAGCATTCCTATCTCCTCTAGTAGATCAAGGGCATACTTCCTTTGGGATAGAACAATCCCATGTCTAGATTGTAATACTTCAATACCCAAAAAATATTTGAACAGTCCAAGATCCTTTGTTTTGAACTCAACACATATTTTTTCTTTTGTTTCCTGGATGCCCTTGGAATCACTACCAGTTAAAAAGATATCATCAACATATACTGCCAGAATTACCTTGCCTCTAGGTGTGTTTTTAATAAAAACTAAGTGATCTCTAGAGCATCTATAAAATCCTGCTCCTATGAGGGCTTGAATAAATTTCTCAAACCAAGCACGAGGGGACTGTCTTAGACCAGACAGAGATTTTTTTAGTTGACATACTAACTCTCCCTCAAACACATACCCAGGTAGTTGTTGCATATAAATTTCTTCTTTGATGTCCCCATTCAAAAAGGCATTTTTCACATCAAGTTGATATACCTGTCAGGAAGAGTTATCTACCAGAGACACGTACCTAGTTTATTTTTGCCACTAGAGAGAAGGTTTCCTCATAATCAATTCCATAACATTGTGTATAGCCCTTAGCCATGAGGCGAGCCTTCAACCGATCCATAGACCTATCCGGATTATGTTTCACAGTATACACCCATTTGCAACTGACAGGTTTCTTTTCTGATGGAAGTGGGACTAGAGCCCATGTCTGATTTTCATAAGGTGCATGCAGTTCTTCATCCATTGTTGCCTTCCACCCTGGATGTTTGAGAGCCTCCTGATAGGATTGTGGTACAGATATGGAAGAAATAGCAGAGTGAAATTGACAACAAGCAGGGGATAGATGATGATGAGACACAAAATTTGATATAGGATGAGATGTAGAGGGTATGGTGCATGATCTGGGTTCTTTTCTTTGTGTGATAAGGCGAGTATCATATTGTGGGCCAAAAAAAAACTGGTGAAGATGGACTTACCTTGGTGGGATCCGTAAACTCAACAGGCGTGGTGTCAGCCGGTGTTTCTGGGTTTTTGTAGCACGGGGTACAATTGATCAAGGAGAACCTGATATTGAAGATAAACCTGGAGGAGCATTGTCAGAATAGTATGGAGAATCTTAAAAAAATGTGACATCCCTTTACACAAGTAAACATTGAAGAGTAGGATTATAACAAACATAACCCTTTTTTGTACGAGAGTATCCTAGAAAGATACACTTGATAGATTTAGGATCAAGGTTACTGTGTTTGGGGGAGAAAATATGAACAAAACATTGACACCCGAAGATTTTCAAGGGCAGTGAAAACGGATCATCATTTGGTAACAATATAGAGTAAGGAGATTTATTACCAAGAACGGAAGATGGTAGACAATTTATAAGAAAACATGTGATATGGAGTTTATGAGGCCACTAAAAATATGGAACTTTCATGACATTTATAAACCTCGAGCTACCTCAAGAATATAACGATTTTTTCGTTCGGCTACACCATTTTGTTGAGGAGTGTAGGCACATGATGTTTGATGAATAATGTCATTTTCTTGATAAAAAGAGTCAAGTTATTTGGAAATGTATTCTTTGGCATTATCAGACCTAAGTACTTTTATGTTATTACCAAATTGAGTGAGTACCATAAAGAAAAGACTTAAAAATCAATGTATCTCAGAATGCTCCTTAAATAGAAACAACCAAGTGGTACGAGTGAAGTCATCAATAAATGTAATAAAATACCTGACTTGAGAAATATTTGAGACGCTCAAGGGTCCCCATACATCGGTATAAATTAATGAAAATGGATTAATACTTTTGACTTCTGGACGAGGTGAGTATGTACTCCTTTGATGTTTACTCAATTGACAAACCTCACAATTAAACTCGGACCTGACTTTAAGAGTAGGAACCTTATAATGAAGAGATTGTGAAGATGGATGTCCCAACCGGATGTGCCATAGTCTTGTCTCATTTTCTCTAGTGGAAACAATATTTATTTTTGGCACATCCAGGTAGTATAGCTCCCCTTGTTCACGGCCTCCACCAATCACCTGCTTCGTTATAAGATCCTGAAATACACATGAAGTGGGTGAGAAGGTGATAGAGCAATTAAAATATTTTGTCAGCTGACTAACAGATAATAGATTCAAAGGGAAGGTAGGAACATATAGAATATGAGTGAGCGGAAGTGATGGTGTAACCGAAGTGGATCATTTCCCTTGAACATTGGTTTGAAAACCGTCAGCTATAGTAACAAACTTATGTGAAAGACATGGAGAAAAAAAATGTAATAAATGTCTGTTACCTGTAAGATGCTCGGAGGCTCCTAAGTAAATTATCCAGGATGAAGATGAGGCATATAGCATACCCGAAGCAGTGGTGGCAGCGGTATTTAATGAGGACTTGGGAGAAGAACCCATCATTTTCTTAAATAACTCATATTCTTCATCAGTAAAATTTTTCTTTTAAGTTGATTTTGTGGGCTGATCCTCCTTTGTATCACCTACCAAGGCTTGATTAGTGTTTGTCAAGTCTGAGTTGTCATTGGCATTATAACATATTTCTCCATAGTGACCATTTTTTCCGCAGTAACTCCTTTCATTGTAATAGCATGTATCGATAGTGTGGCCATACCTCCCACAATGAGTGCATTCTTTCCACAAATTTTCTATACTTTTGATTAGCCAACTAATCACAATGGTATCATTTTTTAACCATTAGTTATAAAAATGTCTTCTTGATCAATAGGTAATCCACGGTTGGTGAGATGACCAAGTAGGTCCTTTGTTATAAGAAACCTCAGAACTGATGTGGACCAACTCATAAAATTTGATGCCCCTCGTAAAGGTATTGTGGTAATTCTGAGTATACCACCTTTGCTACTCACATTTTCTTTAGCCATGATAGGCACTTTAACGAAAATAATTCTCCAAAAATTTTAATCAAAATATCCAAGTACTATTTTTTAAACAACTTGGTGCATGGAGAAATTTAGCATTGACGCTAAACAATCATTATTATGATTTTTTCTGAGAAAAAAACCACTCATAATAGACTCAATATCAATCTTCTATATCAGGGGAATCTTGTTCCCATGAAAAAAAAATTCAACAATCTGATCATGGACTGGTCTCGGTTAGTAAAAATTCCAAACCGACAAAACTGTTTTGATAGCTTCTTCTAGATTGAGAGACATTCATATCCACAAGCTCATAAGATGAAAAACATTCACATACTCATCTTTAAATCATTTTCTAAATCTAGAAACCAGTAATATGAAGTAATAAAAAAAATAATGAAGGAACTTATCTCACACTTTTTTATCTTCCTTCACAAGGAGACTTCTATGAGTGGTGTTGATCATATCTTCTTAGAGCATTCCTTTTGATGTAGGGATCCTAAATTTAATGCTCTGATACCATGTTCAATTTAGGATCCCTTTTCCAATATTTTGAGCAAGGGAAGAGATAAAGAAAAAGGAGAAAGGGGGAAGAAGGTTCTCAAGTAGAGAGAAGAAGAGAAGAGGAACAAGGTGTGCCCCAAGCAAAGAGAGAGAGATTTACTCAAGAGAGAATTGTAGAACTTGATTATTTCCGAATTACAGCACCTCTATTTATAGTAGAGGAAGTGATAGAGTCCTTATACATTTAACCTTTAAATCTCCTGATTACATTCCAACTAACTCTCTATGATAAGTCTATCATGACTAATAGAGTTCTAATATAAGTTGAACTATAACTCTTCTTCAAGAACGTGGAGATAAGGGAGGAGGCCATATCATGGCCTTCTACTTGTGGGTCCCACTTGATCTTCAAGTCTTCTAACTCATTTCAGCTTCTGATTCTTATCTTTTTAACTCGTGCTTGCTTGGGTGAGGATTCTTCTTGGCATCCCATGTCCTCATGGTGGGTCCCACCAGCTCGTGCACTATGGTGGGTCCCACATTGTAACAGGTGTCAAAACTGGATTGTGTGGAATCAAACATACCTCAGCCTTTGTTGTAATTACCACGACCTCTTCCACAGCTTCCTTGGCCTCTTGAAGCATTAGGAGACCCTCTACCTTGAGAGAACATGGCAGAAGTCCTTGAGGGAGTGTGATGAGTCCTTAACTCTTCTTTGACTTGAACTCTATATATGGGCAACATAAATGTCATCAAAGGAAGGTTTGGTTGTTGAACTTAGGATTTGAGATTTTGTCACATCTAAATATGGATTCATATTGGCTAAGCAAATTTCTCCAACCAACTTTTCCCGTTGTTTTTCTTGAATAGCCACATCAAAGGAAAACGGTTGAGCCAACTTTCAATGTTGCAAGTAACCTCAGAATTTGGCAAATGTTTCATTGAGATTGCCTTCTTGTTTGTGTATGATGGCTTGGAAAATTGTCATAAAGCCTTTCAAGACTATCAGTGCTGGAATATATCTTAGCACATGTATCCCAGATGATTTTGGCCGTGTCAATGTGCACAAGATTATGGGTTACACTTTCTTCAATGCATTTAATGAGCCAATTTATGACTAATTTATATTCTTTAAGACACCTTTTAAGTTTATATCATCCTCATCAAGTGGTGGAGGAGATTTGACAAGGTGATCTCCAAGATCTTTTGTAATAAGGAATATTTTGATCGATTGTGCCCAATAAAGGTAAGTTGAAACCCTGTTGAGGGAAAATGTGGTTATTTTAAGAAAGATGGGTTTCCTAAAATCTAAAGAGGGTAAGTGACTATTTCATGCTATAATTGGTCTATTGAGGACTCAATCAATGATCTCTGTTGAATTTTTAGAAAAGAGAAATACTTCACTAACTTGTTATAATTTGAGTACAATGAGCCTCTATTATATTAGAGGAAACTACTAGAATCTACTTACAATGAAACTAACCTTGTCGTAGTTACATCCAAAATTAAACACAAAAAGATAAGTCCTAGAACAATTGAGCAACTAAACATAAATAGAAGACTAACATAACTAAAACACCTTTACCTGAGACTCTTCTATGAGACCTCCTCCTGTGAAACTCCTGTAAGAATCCATCATATTAAATCTAGCTCCATGAGATTCATGTAGGATTCTTCCATATATACTCTTCAACACTCCCCCCTCAAGTTGGATTTTATTACTGCAGCTTGCAATGAAAAGAATTTTTGGTCTCCAATCTTGGTCTTCAATCTTCATTGGCAAAAACAAATTTACAAAATATCTTCATCATTTATTCTCCCCATTTTTTGAATATTTTGGTCACATAAAAATTACCACATCATGTGGGAAAAAAATACCTCTTTCTTGTACTTCTTCTTCTACTTCTCCCCCTCAAGAAGGGGATAAAAAGGACATCAAAATCCAATTTGAACAAAACACAATGTGAGAGAATAAAATCTCTCCTATCCATACAAAGCTCCATACACCAGTTAAAATGTCCATAGTCTAAATCAAACTCCACTCAATTTTAAAGGTGAATAAATGACCCAACTTTAGGGCTTAACAAAGAGACTACTCAATTTTTTAGGGAAGCTCAAACACAAATCACTTCTTGGGTGAAGAATAAAAGATGAATCCATTTGGATGTTGATCACACTCTTATACTTTTTAGGTAGTGGTTCTAGGCATTGCTTTGAAGTGATGAAAATATAAGAAGATAAACTGAAGAAATACTAGAGGAAAACAACATTAACTGGAAGGAGGCGACTATGCAATACTTGTATTTCCAAACTAATCAAGAATATGATTTTTTTTTTGTTGAAAAACTAAAGAAGACTATAACTGCATAACTTAATAAATTTGACCAAGTATAAATTTTTTTGGGGTGAACACTATTTTCTGAGTTGACGATGCGTAAGATACATAACCAAGTAGTAAAAAAGCAAAACTTGAAAACAACATCAAAGCAAGAAAGTTTTGCATACATTGAATGAGCACGTCATGAAATGATTAATTCTAACTAAAATTATCTAATTAGAAGAGAAATTTGGCTAAAAAATTAGAATTATATGAGAAAAATAAATTCAATTCACGCAATGCATGGAGAGAAAATAGGAAAAAAAGAGATTTTCAATAGAACTGACTTTAGTACTTCTAATATTAATATATCCCAAAATATAAATCAGAATCACAAACTATTTGTGTTTTAAGAAACTAGACTCAAAGAGATTTAATTTGGTACATAATTTGACATAAAAATATTTGATCTCCAATCAGTAATGACCTCTTTATTTTGTCCATTTTTTAGCTTGATAGATAGTTGTCGACTCCAATGCGAATATCTCCTTAAGTATAGATATTGATATGGAATTTTCTCCTTCTAAAACTAGAATTCGATAAATTTCATTCAAGTATAATTTTTATTTATAAAATATATATTTTTTAGTGAAAGAATCTAATAGATTTTGGACTCTATAATCTCAACGAGTTGAGCACTCTTTCTTCTTTGGGAAGTATGACCATTGACTCTTCCGATATTGATATCTCCCTCTAGAAAACTCAAATTGAGAATTATTTTAATAGGTAAGTAAATAGAGTTATAGATATATATTTTCCATATAATTCTCCATATAAAGTCTCATTTTTTATGGCATAAAATTCTTTGAAACATGAAGTTTTTTGCTACTATTTGAATATCTCTTGCAATTTGACTTTTGCTGCTTCAAATATCAATTTTTCTTTGAAAAAATTTTGATTGCTAAAATTCTTTTTGTATTAGAAATTAGACTCGAATATTTTTCCATAAATATATAATTTTAAATATTAAAAGTTATTACAGAGGTACGAATGCCTATAATACAGTAGGTACTAGGACATGAAAGATAGAAAAAAAATAGAATATGAACCAAAACAACTAGAGATGGTAGATCGAAAAAGGATCACATTATCTTTGTGGATTAACCATGTCAACTCATAGAATCATCTCTGATACTATGTTGAATTTCTGAAAAAGAGAAATATTTCACTAACTTATTAGAATTTGGGTACAATGGGCCTCTATTTATAATGGAGGAAACTAGAATCTGATTACAATTGAACTACCCTTGTCCTAGTTACACCCAAAGTTAAACACTAAAAGATACGTCCTAGAAAATTGAATAATTGAACATAAATAGAAGACTAACATAGCTAAAATACCTTAATTGAGACTCTTTTGTGGGACCTCCTTCGATGAAACTCTTGTTAGACTCCACAATATTAATTCTAGCTCTTGGAGACTTCTTATTGTGAGAGTCATATAAGACTCTTTCATATATGCTCTTCAACAATCTCTTGAGGAAAAAACATTCTAAGAGATCAAATATGGAAAGTTCTAAAAAAGGAATGTTTACTTGCTATGTTGAGCAAAAGAAAACAAGGGAACACGAGTGAATGTAATTTAAATAATGATCTCTTAAAATGGAAAGGGAAAAAATTTTAAGAGACCACATATGGAAAGTTCTAAAAAAGGAAGGTTTATTTGCTATATTGAGCACAAAAATTTTATAAAGTAAATTGAAGGATGGAAAGCTTCCCTTTTTTCCCTTTGCAAAAACAACAAGATTGTGCCTCAAAATCCACTTTGCCAATAGTGCCTTAATTATAATTTTGATTCTTTTGTTTCCCAATCCACCATGCTCTTTAGGTGAGCAAACTTTATCCCATTTGAGCTATGGGTACTCGAACTGACTTGAGCTTCCACACCATAGGAATCTACGCTGGATTATTTCTAGTTAGGATGCTACACTGGCTGAACAGCAGAGTAATGAGAAGCAATAATTGGGGATGCCTGCTAAGGTGGCTTTTAGTATGGACTCCCCTGCTTGTGAGAGTAGTTGTCCCTTCCATGTATCAATCTTTGCTGGCATCTGACTAGAATTGGGTCTAGTGATGCTTGGTTATTTTACCATAAAAGATAGGCAAGCCTAGATAAGTTGAGGGAAGTTGTAGTTGTTTGCAGCCTAGTATTTGAGCCATTTGATTTTGCATGAAGGCTTTGAGATTGAGGCCTACTATACCTGATTTTTCCCAGCTGACACTTTGACTCAAACTTATCTCGTATAGATTCAGTACTACTTTAAGGTTCAAGATATGTTTTAATTGCCCCTCACATAGTACCACTGTATCATCTGCAAACCGCAGAATTGGGACCTTTAGATGTTGTCTTCTTAATTGCAGACCCAAGAACCATCCCTTTTTGTGTCAAGCATGTCTCATTGAGCAAACTGCCTCGCTGACAACATTTAATAGAGGTTCTCTCGTCTTAATCCCCTTATACTTCTGAAAAATTCTTCTGTGGTGCCATTTTTAATGTTAAGTTGTGGAGCCTAATTAACGCCCTACGCTGAGTCGGTACACAAATATTAACTGTTGTTTCATTAAGGGCAGTTTGGGAATTTCACTCTTGTAAAGTTGTTGCCCTATTTTTCTCTTTATAATTGAGGAGTGCCACTATTAGGGTTTCATCATTGATCATTCGAGGAGCATCAATAGTAGCCGAGAGAGATTAGAGAAAAACAACACCTATAAGTGTGTGTGATCTCCCTTGTAAACTATTTTATCTTCATAACGGATTACTGGAGCGACGAAAGACAGGACGTATTCTCACCTTGAGGCGAACCTATATAAATCTTATTTGTTCTCACTTGCCTCCTTGATAGTCCCTCCCTCCAGCCTGCCATACCACCCATCTCAACCCACCACAAATTTTATCCCTGATAGAATCTACCCCAACCCCCCAGATACCTACAGTTGCCATTCACCCTCCTACTTTATCCCTCGAAATAACCACACCCCCTCCCCCCCCCCCCCCCCCCCCCCCCCCCCCCCCCGTTAAAATCCCGCATGCCTTCCTATAACTCTATACCATAGTCCTCACCCTCAAACCACCACTCAGATAATGAACTCTCCCCCTCCACCACCTTTGAGAAATTCCCACTCCAAAATTCCTTCTCCTCCTCCCCTTGCCACCCAACTAGCGCTGGAATAGAGGTCAATTGAGACAGCTTCTCCAGGGTGGTCCCAATGTTACTACTAGATACCCTTGCAATCCAGAGATAGGGGACTTCATCTTTCCAGAGATGAGTGAAAGAGGTCAGAATTATGTGGCTGCTCTTCAGATAGAACAACAAAAATGTGACTCAGAAACCTGGGCCCAGATAGTGGAACTTGCCAAGGTGAGGGGCACCATCTACACGGAGCCCCTCCAGAGAGATAACCACCTGTCTCAGAAGTCCAAGAAGAAGACTAGTGATCAATGATCATTCTCTCTTGGAATGTTCGTGGAATTGGATCCGTGCGTCGTCGTGCCTCAGTTCGGGACCTCCGTGCCTCTACCAAGGCAAATGTTGCTGGTTTTTAAGAAACCAAGACGATTTCTCTACCCCTTGGATATATCCGCGAGTTGTGGCCTCTTAAGGAGCCTGGATGAATTTTTATGGATGTGATTGGATCGGTTGGCAGCATTCTAATGGTGTGGGACACTAATATCGTTGAGGTGCTGGATCGTTGTTGTGGCACTTACTCCCTGGAATCAAGCTAAGAGACAAAGGATCGAGGAACATTTGGTGCCTTGTGGGTGTGTATGGTCCTACTAGACACCATGAGATACATCTCTTATGGGAGGACCTTTTGAGGACTTGTCAGAGGTGGCTCATTCCTCTGATGCTTGTGGGGGATTTCAATGTTACCCGCTTCTGCCACGAGAAATCCCCACCCTCCTGAAGAATCACTACCTCCATGAGGCTATTTTTAGACTTTATTGGCAAATGGGATCTTGATGAGGTTACCATATTTGGAAAAACCTTCACTTGGTCAAATGGCAGACAGCCCCCTGTCATCTCCAAGCTTGACTGCTTCTTAGCCAACAACGACTGGCCCCAGTTATACAACAATGCCACAGGCAAAGTTCTCAATAGGGTTGTTTCCGATCATTGGGCGATTATGGTAGATACCCACTCTGCAATTGAACCCCCCCCCTCCCGCCCTTTCAGATTCAACAATGATTGGATGGCGGACCCCTCTTTAAACCCCTCTATCTAGTCCTTTTGGGAGAGGCTGGTCGTGGTTGGCCCAAACGGGTGGACTTTCCTAGCCAAGCTCAAGATGCTAAAGCCATTGTTGCGATCCTGACCTCTGAGAGAAGGGCCTCTTCCTCAGCCAAGATAGCCTCTATCCTTTCTCATATTTCCACTCTTGACTCTGAGGAGGAATCTAGAAACCTCTCTTCCCTGGAAGTAACTCAGAGATATGCCCTCCAAGGGCAAATGCAGTCCTTCGCTCATAGCGAGCTCATGCACTGGAAGCATCATGCAAGATTTAAGTGGCTCATTGAGGGGGATGCCAATACTAAATTCTTCCATGCATTTGCCTCTGCACGGAGAAGAGCCAACCGCATCACCACGCTCAGTGTCAATGGTGAGATTACCTCGGATCGATCGTTTATTTCTGACTCATTGCTGAAATATTTTTTACAAAATTATACTCTGTTGGCCAGCCAGTTCTTCCTTTCTTTGAAAGGGTTCATTTCCAGGCTATTCCTTCGGCAGCTAGTCTCATCGAGCTCCCTTTCTCCAGTAAGGAAATTGAAAAAGTAACATTGGGTCTTCCTTTGGATTGTGCTTCGGGCCCGGATGGTTTCAACGGGGAATTCTATCACCGATACTGGCCCTTCATTAGAGACGATATTGCCTACATGGTGCACTCGTTCTATCAGCATGGCATAAGATATAGGAGCATTGAAGCTTCTTTTATTGCCATCATCCCTAAAAAAGAAAGGGGCAAAACTTCCATCTGACTTTCGACCGATTAGTCTCACTACCAGTGCCTACAAGGTGCTTCGCGCCTCCTTGCTAATTACCTCAGGGCGGTTCTCCCTATTGCCATTCATCATGGTTAGAGTGCTTTTATCAAGAGAAGAAATATATTAGATTCGGCCATGGCATGCCACGAGTTCATTGACCATTTTAAGGCTTTAGAGCTTCCTAGTTTCATCCTAAAGCTTGATTTTGAGAAAACCTTTGACAAAGTTAATTGGAAGCTTTTGGACACTCTCCTGGGGAAGATGGGATTCAAGGAAAAATGGCGCTTTTGGATTCAAAGTTGCATATCCTTTTCAAGCTACTCCGTTCTTCTCAATAGAACGGCCTGCGAGTATTTTAAAGGATCCAGGGTAATCAGGCAGGGTGACCCCCTTTCCCCTTTGTTCTTCAATGTGGTAATAGAATATCTATCCTCTTTGATCTATTTAACCAAGAACTTGGGTTGGCTCTTCCCCACGACGGACTATGCAGCCTTTGATGTGCCGATCCTTCAGTTTGCAGACGATACCATTTGCTTTGGGTTTGGTACTATGGATCAGATCGAAAAATTGCGTGTTGTATTGGGACTATTTGAATTGGCTTCTGGTCAGAATAGTAACTGGAAGAAAACCACCCTCCTATGCTATCGTATCAACTCACCTGTGCTTCAGGGTATGGCTAACTATTTGGGGGTACTCAGTGGGAAATTTGCTAGTTACATATCTTGGACTCCCACTCTTTGACTCTCAGCCATTGGTGACGCTTTGGTCCCCCCTCATTGAGAAATTTGAGAAGAGACTAGCTACTTGGAGGGGCAAGCTTTTATCTACTGCAAGGCGACTCACTCTCCTCAAGTCTTGTTTCGCAGGACAACCAACCTATTTATTATCCTTCATACACTGTCCGGCCTCCGTTTGCAACAAGAATGACGCCATCTGTCAACATTTTCTCTAGAGAGGATCAGAGGACACCTTCAGATATCATCTGGTGAGTTTAAAGGATATTTTCATGCTCCACAATCGGGGTGGTTTAGGCATCCGACCTACAAAAGAGAAGAACAATGTCCTTTTGCTCAAATGGATTTGGAACTTCAACATCAATCATAATAGCCTATGGGGTGATATGGTCAGGTTCTATCTTCAACCTTCGGGTGCCTAGTGGAGGGTGGATGGCACTACTCGCCTCCTATCCCTGATATGGAAATCAATTCAAAAGCTCCTCCCAAGATTTAGAGATGTAATTTCCTTTCACACAGGCAATGGATGGACCCTCCTCTTTCGATCGGATGAATGATGTGGCCCCCGCCCCCTCTCTAAGGGCTTCCCTGGGATCTCTAGGGTGGCGAGGTGCCTCTCTTGCTCAGTGGCTAATTCTTGGAGAGATCGCTCATGGAGTCTCACGTTTCGCTGAGGATTAAATGATGAGGAAACTTCAGATTTTTGCTCTCTCCTCTCCAGACTCAGCAACATTACTATTCACAAGCATGTTGTTGATAAATTGACTTGGAAGCCCAACATTAATGGCCGATTCACAGTTGCATCCGCCTACTCTCACATTAGAAAGCAAGATTACAACATGAATGACCACAAGGCAAACCTGGCATAGAAGCTCTCAGTACCTAGTAAAATCAAATTCTTCGTGTGGACGGCCATCAGGGAACAAATCCTCAGCTCTAACAACCTCCATAAAATATTTACACAACCCTCGATCGTACTTGTCCCCTTTGTGATGTGTGTGACAAGACAGTCCAGCATGTTCTCTTACATTGTGATTTTTCTTGGCAAGTCTGGATGAAGATATTTCAGAAGATTGGTCTCCAAATGGGGCTACATCAAGACCTTTTTGACACCTATGAGATGGTTATGGGGATTTGTCTTCCTAGGTTGGGCAAGATAATTCTATTGGCATGCCTTGCGCATGTCCCATAGTGCCTATGGCTCGAGCAAAATAACCGAAGATTCAAATCCAAGGCTAGCACCCCGGATAATACAACTTCTTAGGCGATGGGCCTTATCTCAAGTTGGTTACATTCTAGGAAGGAGTTTGTTTCTCTATCGGGCGTTTCCCTTCGGGAAAATTGGGGTTTGATTGCACATATGGTGGGCTCCTGTAGGAATCCGGTTATGGACACCTGGGATCCTTCCCCTTACGACTGCATCAAACTCAATTTTGATGGCAATGCTTCAGGTTGTCCTGGGCCGGTTGGATCTGGTGGTGTTTTCAGATACAGCAGTGGAGACCCTATTCTATCCTATGCTGGGCCGGTGGGTATTGTTGATTCAAATACTACTGAAGTGAGTGCTCTTCTATTTGGCCTCCAAATCTTTCAAGAGAGGCTTCATAGCAAGCTGCTTATCAAAAGAGACTCAAAGACTATCATCAACTGGTGTTCAAAAGATAGCTCCCCCCCTCTACGCCACTGGCCAATCACTAATTATATTACTGACATTGTGTCATCCATTCATTATAATTGGAACCTCGTTCCTAGATTAGCCAATTCTTTGGCTGATAAATTGGCAAAATTCGGAACCTCCCAGCAATCTCTCATTGTTTGGGAAAGTTTCCCCTCTTGTAATCTACTCGTTTGAGCTCTCTTAATAAAATTCAGCCTCATTTAAAAAAAAAAGGACTCATCAAATTCGGAATGGCAATCCAATGAGTGCAACTGTGCAATGGATGACATAGATTTGAAGAAAAACGAGAAAGCATGTATGGCTGGTAGACATGCATGAAACATTCCCTTGAGCATGCATGGGAGAAAGAGAACACTCCATGGCATAAAAAAAACTTATTTTTCAAGAGATATAGTTTGAAACTTATCTCAAGGGAGGTTGATGCCAGCTTTTTTAACTCAAATTCTTCACTTGTTTGCAGCGGCTATATATTATCTTCCCATTCATTCAAAGTGTAAATCGAGCAGTAATATCCAGGCCTTAAAACCCTTGCTCTGATACCATATTAAATTCTAGGACCTTAACACAGAATTTGATTAGTTAAAGAAGATAGAGAGAAGGAAAAATAAGAGAAGAAGAAAGAAAGAGATTTTAGTTTCGCTTAGAGAGAAGTGTGGAGAAGAGAGATGATAGACAGGCATGGGACAAAACTCCTCATTGCTTAAATTTATAATGAAAATTTAGAAAAATTACAATCCTGCCCTTAGGCTTTAATGATGAACAATAAGTATAGAAAGGCTAAGTAAATAGAGCTTATGCCACCACTCCTTTAAACATTAGAAAATAAAATATTCACTGTAGATCAATTCTGCAAATGGAAGATTATAATTGAGGACCAAATTTGCAAACTTTGTGTTGATTAACTAGAATATGTGGGTCATCCTTCATCATTGCAATTTTTGCAGTTACTTTTAGACTTCGACTTCCATTTTTCTTCCTACTTCACTTTCAGGACTCTTCGTAATTCATCCGATGGGTTGACTAGAGAATCTTTTGATATCTTACCATTGCAGCTATTGTTTGGAATCCTTGTAGGGAGTGTAATAGAAAAAATAACTTTCGAAGACAAATATTTTTGGGATGAATCACTGAAGAGTTCTTTCAGTGTATCTTATTTTGGTTGAGTAAATACCAGGAAACCTCCCATTTCCCAAGCTTGGTTATTAGGAGAAAATGGAGGGGAAATTATTAACAATTTCCTCACTGTATTAACTATCTGGTTGCTTGGGTTCCTCACGAAACTGGTTGGTTAAAACTAACTTTGATGGCCCTCAAGTGGCAATCCTGTCCCAGTAGAAAAGGGGGACGAGGGATCAATGTGAATCTCTAGTGGCTGAGTTGACGACCCTTTTACATGGTTCCCTGCTCTTTTGTGATAGATTCTCCTCCTCACTTATTGTTGAAGGATGGTTATCTTTGGGCCTCGGGGAAAAAAAATTCCTGAAAGGGTTTTTTAATATATTATGATTGACAACATTTGTGGGCCTCTTATCCTGAAATGGTAGCGTATCACTACATGTGCAACTCCTTACTCTTGTGTTTATTGCCTGCTCTCTGTACATTTGCATGACATTAGACTTTCATTGGTGGTGTGAGATGGCTACAATACTCTGACTAGATAGAAACTCCAGAAACTATATTTTTCTAATCTTTGCTTTTATATTGAAGAACTTATTATGAAATCGTTATGGTAATTGGATGTTGAAATCAATTATGCTGATTGAGCATTTGGCTTAATGATCGCATTGTTTTTATGGGGGAGGGGGGTGGCTCGTGGGTAGTAATGCGTGTAATCAGCAATAAAAAAAATGAGGTCAATTACATTGTGTAGGGATATATGAAGAGTAAATCTTCACGGTGAAGTCTCAGAATTGTGGTTTTGGAGGGAAAGAGTCGTTATTTATTTATTTATTTATTTATTTTTGTGGCTCTTGCTCAAGTTATTTCTGATAACACAAACAACTATGTTCTTCGAATGGACCTATCGTTTACGTCACCCATGAGAAGGACAGGAATGGCCAATATACCTGCTACTGCACACTTGGTTATGGCTACCCACCTTAGAGCAAAACTCTACTATATAAAATGTTGGGACTACCCTTAAATTGTTTATTGGGAAAGGTTTTCTATTAAAAATCATCCTTGCAAGACATGTGAAGTATTACTGACAGCAATTACTCTACATGATATATACTTTACTATGATTTGACTGCTTCCGGTAGGGTTGGGATGATCCATATGTGCCCTATACTCATGAAGGCCTTCTGAAGTGGAAATATCCAGAGATGAACTCAGTTGATTTCTTGTTTGAGGTACTGTTATTACTGTATTGTAGTTCCTGTTTATGCTATTTGAAGTTACCTTTCAGATACAGTATCTTTGTTTTCAAGGATCGCCATATCTATTTCAAGAATAACTTGTGCTATACGTTGTTACTTTAAACAAAAGAGGCTAGATTGATCCTCATAACACGTGGGAGATAATGACCAACATCAGCTCTGTCTCTTTGAAAGAGGGAAGAGGAAGCTAATGGAAGGCAATCGTGTAGAATTTAGAGGTGAATTTCTCTCGTGTTATCATCTGAAGTTTTGACTGTTATTATAACTGCTATTAATGTTATTCTCGTTATTCTTACCACGTTTTTCTTTGTTTCAACGTTGGATTTTCTTCTTGCTTATGAGCTTAGTTCTATTATTATTTCATTTGCCTTTAGCTGTTGCTTACTGCACATTCTCTTTATTGTTTTTAAACACCTCTGTTTTTGTTCTCATGGGTGGTGCTGAATGTCTTTTGAGTTGGTTAACATGTTAACACTCAGAGAACTCATGTTTTCTTAGCAAATTTGCATTATTTATCTGTTTTAGAGTGCATTTTTAGATTCTCTGCCATTCTTAGCATTACTATCTAACTAAGGTGTTGTCCTTCAAAACTTTGTTGTTAATGTGCAGATGTATCGGACGTATACGAATACTCAGGCAAGATCATCGAGTGCTCTTGGGGTATGGATGAGCAGTGCTGGGTATTTATGTGCCTCAGAACCAATGAGTTCAATATATATAGGAAGGTCTCTCTTTCTCTTCTTCTCTCTCTTTCTCTTTCTCTCTCATTGCTGCTGATGTCTTAGAAACTATTCATTGCTAATGTGGAAGTTCCTTGCTCGGGAACAGGTAATGTGAAGCATCTGTTGGCGTGAGTTGTCTATTCTTTCTTTCAGATGAGGAAATCTTCCGTAGAATCAAAACGAAAAAAGTCATACAAGATGGTAGGATGCTAAATAAAGGGTCATCTCATAGAGATGACATTGATGTAATTAAGTTAAAGTTCCAGGAGTAAAACCCTAAACCCTAAGTTCAGGAGTATTATTATAATAAAGTAGTTTAATTAATCTATAAATAGAGCTTCAGGGGGAGGGTTAGGAATAATCATGTCCATAACCCTTCTTCCACTAGTTTTCTCCCGATGGGTTTATCTCCCTTTTTCTCCAAGAGCTAAATTCATGGAGTCCTGAAAATCAACATGGTATCAGAGTATTGATTTTCAGGACTCAGTATTCTAGTTTCAAAATTGCTGATTTGTCTTTTTCCTAATCTATGTTTTTTATATAGTTTCTAGAATTCAGGTTTTATATAGTTTTTAGAATTCAGGTATTTTTAAATTACTGCTATCCTGCTAGTTCTGTTTCTCGTACATGGTAGAGATTATTTCCCTTTTCAATCTCTTTATCTATGAAGACGAAACAAAGAACTTGGAGAAAGGCAGAAGGAGAAGATACCAGTTTCTGCAAGTTTTGCGTGGCCCGTGTTGCTTCACCAGCCTCTGTTCAGAACAACTTAGCTAGAAACCTGCTGGCGGCATTAATTTTGTGAATACATATCATCCTTGCTTGGCTTTATCAAGGCGCCGCTTCCATTGAGTTCCATGGCCGATGGTGCAGCATCCTCGTCTGAGACACAATATTTCTTTTCTGTTTATTTCTTGGCAAGCCGAGAACAGAGGCGAACGATGACAGTTCCAACCTATTCGAAAAGCTTGTTGTTGTTCCACTTTGTTCGGCTGATAAGGAAGATGACCCACCGTCGCCGGAGAAGACGACCAACACTGGTAAGTTGACGAGCTCCGTTTTCTACTGCCGAGTTGCCTGAATCAACGTAGAACCTTCAGAGATTGGTTCTGCCGAACACGGCTCCGACAACTGCCTTGCAATCTTCAGAAGGTTCACAGTTCTGTGGAAGTTTTGCTAGTTTAACAGAGGAATTCTCTGCAAAATCCGTATCACTTCCGCTGCTGCTTCTCCGGAATTTTTGTACTATCTTTGGAAATATTACGGCGGAGATCATTCTATTGGATTGTTCGGCTGGAACATTTGATTCTACGTTGGCGTTTTTCCTTCTCTGGCATCGCCTGAGAGATCCGAACTCTCGCTGGGAAAGTTTCTTCCCGAAAAGCCGAACTCTGTTTCCCCCTCATGGGCTGCGGTGCCTGATTTTCCCCTCGCGTCTGTAATGCGTCAGGCGTATACACTGACAAATCCGAGCTTGCTGGTTTGCATGTAGGACTTTTCGCAGGCCCAGTCACAACGGGAGGAACTAAAAGGCCTTTTAATCCGAAATAGTGGACCTTCTCGTAGTGGTGAAGTAAGCTAACGTAATATTTTCTGACAACAAAGGAGGCACTCGTCGTCGTTGGTGGGAAGTTGAATGCTGCTATTAACTCCTTCCTTGGAAGTCGATTACAAAGTCCAGTTTAAGCAGTCTCTCTGCGGCTTTAGTCATCGTTGTCGTGGCCATGTTCGCGGCTGCTGTCTCCGTAGAGTCGCCAGATGCTGGATCTGGGTTCACATAACCCGTGCCGGGCGCATTCATCCCTTTTTTGTCTCTTCGGCGGCGGGGAAAGATAACTAGGCACCCGAAAAAAAACAATCTGTTACTGACTGTAGAATTTATGAAAAAGAGAAATACTTCATTGACTTGTTATAATCAGAATACATGAACTTCTATTTAATACATGAACTTCTATTTATAATATAGGAAGGTAGTAAAGTCCAATTACAATAAAACTACCCTCGTTCCAATTACACCCAAACTCTAACACTTAAAGATAAGTCCTAGCATAATTAAATAACTCAATATAGATAAAAGACAAACCTAACTAAAACTAAAACTCTTCTAGGATGTGACCATTAGATAATAATATTTTTTTGAGTCCTTCTTGATCTTCCAACTGATATGATAAGGATGCCAGTTCATGGTAATCATTATGGGTCCTACTTCTTATGGACTTGGGTCCATCTTGTGGGCCTTCCTTGGTCGTGTGACCCATCTTATAATAATCTTAGATATGTGGGCTTGAGCTTATCTTCCAACACTCCCCCTTAAGCTGGGGATGAGAGAACAACATGAACTCCCAACTTGCTGCAAATAATGTATAAAATATTTTTGTATAAAATGACACATCTTCAAATATGCCTTCATCCTCCAATACTCCCCCTCATGCTGTTGCGTCCTTCCATAAGACCCTGCTGGCATAATATAAGTGAGAGTAAAAATTACTCCTAGCCGTAAGCCATTGCTCCATACTCCAATCTTAATGCTGGATGTAGGGCACACTCCGTCTTCTATCGATAGTGTGTCTATCGGCATTGCTTTGAAGTGTCCACCACCGTTTACCAACCGTGATATTTTTTTATGAGGTCAAATAAATAATGGTATGAGGCCACCTCTTCTTCAATAATAATGTCCCCAAAGAGACATAATAGCTACAGCTGAATATAACACGACCATCTTCCATATAACATGAACCAAAATAATAAACTTTGTAAAATAACCCATGAAATAATCCGATATAAAAATTTCTTCTTAGATGCACAAGCTTCATATATTGTGTTCCCCCTTTCTTGAATATTTTGGTCACATAAACTTATCCACAACATATGAAATAAAATACCTCTTTCTTGTACTTCTTATACTTCTCCCCCTCAAGTTGGGAGGTAATGGCAGTGATCCCAGCTTGAACCAAATATCATAGATATAGCAATAAGCCCAAATAACATAGATGTATAAATAAGCCCTCAAACCAGGGAGAAGCGAGATATTTTCCTGATATATCAACCCAAAAAGTGACTCAAAACAATGGGCATAAATTCGGATTTTTCAATACAATAGAATACCAGAATGACCTTTGATTCTTCCAATGCGAATATATCTTTAAATATAGATCAGATTGACATGAAATTTTCTTTTTATGAAACTAGACTTAAATAAATTTCATCCAAGTATAACATCTCTTCATAAAATATAATTATTAGAAGATAAATAATCTGATATATTTCGGTCATTGTCATCTGGCTGAACTACGTACGATTTCTCCATTTTTTCCAGAATTACCATTGTCTCTTCCAAGATCAATATCTCTTTATAAAAAAATCATACTGAGAATTGGTTGAATAGGTAAGAAATTTTACTTACAGATATTTCTTTTGATATATAATTCTCCATATAAAGCCTCTTTCTTGATAGCATAAAATACCTCGGAAGTTTAGGCTTTCTGCTGCCAATTGAAAATCTTTTTCAATCTGACCTTTGTTGCTTCAAATATCGATTTCTCTTTGTAGATAACTCAGATAAAAAATTGATTGAATAGGTAAAATAATGGACTTACATATCTTTCTTATGATATATATTTCTCCATATAAAGTCTTGTTCTAGATAGCAATAAATACCTCAGAATCTAAAGATTTCTACTGTTGCTTGAACCTTTTTGTAATCTGAGCTTCGCTCATTCAAATATTGATATCTCTTTGTAGATAACTCTGATTGGAACAAATCATTTTTATTTGGAAAGTAGACTCAAATATATTTCCTTCAATATATAATTTTAAATATTAAAAACTTTGTATAGATGTAAAAACACACAAAGAAAACTACGGATGTAGGGACTAAAAAAAAATAACTATGAACCTAGACCTAGGGTTTAGGGTTTAGAGAAAAGGATCACATTACCTCGGTGGGTTGACCTAGTCAACTTACATAACCTGCTCTGATACCATGTTGAATTTATGGAAAAATTAAATACTTCATTGACTTGTTATAATCAGAGTACATGAACCTCTATTTATAATAGAGGAAGGTAGTAGAGTCCAATTACAATAAAACTACCCTTGTCCCAATTACACCCAAACTCTAACACTTATAGATAGTCTTTCCTTGGTCGTGTGGCCCATCTTATAATAATCTTAGATATGTGAGCATTCCTTGGTCGTGTGGGATTGAGCTTATCTTCCAACACTGGCTATATTCAAAAATTTTCCCTGTTCGGTGCCGAGGAGAAGACGAAGTTGTGTTGCCGTTTTTGGGAGGATAAATCAGGGAAACCAGATGCTATTTATTCGGAAAATTGTGCTCTCTGGCTTTCCGATGTTCGGTCGGTGAAGAAGGCACTATTGCCTTATTTAAGTTTCCTAAGTTAGGAAACTTGAATTAAATCAGCACTTGGCCTGCTCCTGTTTTGCTAACTCGGACTCGCCTGAGTCAAGCCAACGAGCCAGCAAACCAGCCAGACCGAGTTCACGGCCAACCTGAGGTACTGTTTCTGCACTAGCTAGACTGAGTCAACTCGAACTAACTCATCTGGGTCAACTAGGACCAGGTCAACTCGAGTTCGGGTCAACCTGAGTCGGGCCACTTATTTTTTTCCTCGTTAAAGATGCCCAAGATTTCGGTGTGACTCACTGGGCCTCATGAACGAGAGCACCAACGTGAGGGGGAGTGTTGGAAGATGAAGGCATATTATACAAAAAAATATTTTATACATCATTTGTTGCAAGCTGGGAGTTCATGCTATTCTCTCACCCCCAGCTTGAGGGGGAGTGTTGCAAGACAGGGCCCAAGCCCACAAACCAAGGAAGGCTAACATATCAAAGTGTATTAGAAGATGGGCGCAAGCCCATAAGACCATGGAAGACTCATGCAACCAAGAGATATAGAAGACGGGCCTTGAGCCCCACAGATGAAGGAGCTACATCCAGCATGAGTTAAGATTGAAGTATGGAGCAATTTCGTAGCGGCTAGGAGAAGAGCAGAGCAGGTCTGCTCTGTAGTCGTCGTGACCAAAGATGCTCTGTCATCACCAAATACGCTCTATCGTCATCGAAGACGCTCTGTCGTCACCACATTATCGAACATGCTCTATCGTAACCACAAAACCGAAGACGCTCAATCGTCACCGAAGACGCTCTGTCGTGACCACAAAACCGAAGATGCTCTATCGTCACCCGTCACCGAAGACTGTCTCGAATTAATCTCTGGTTCATCGTGAGAGCACAGTTTAGAAGTGCTCTCTACGAAGAACACAATGAGACTAGACTTGATCGAACTGAATTACCGAACCGGACCGAACTGAACGTCTGAATCGGATTGGACAGACTTCCACTGATCGTACTCGATGGATCGCTCAAGAAGAGCGGATATATGACATATTTTATCTCAGACCAAGCATAGTATGCATCAAGAACTTATACAACTCTCTTGGCAAGTTGGGCATCAGATATCTGTACACACCAACTTGGGGGGAGTGTTGGCATGAGCTATCTGAGTTTTCTTTCAGATGAGGAAATCTTCCATAGAATCAAAACGAAAAATTCATACAAGATGGCAGGATGCTAAATAAAGGGTCATCTAATAGAGATGACATTGATGTAATCAAGTTAAAGTTTCATAGGTAAAACCCTCAACTCTAAACCCTAAACCTTAAGTTTAGGGGTATTATTATAATATAATAGTTTCATTAATCTATAAATAGAGCTTCAGGGGGAGGGTTAGGAATAATCAAGTCCATAACCCTTTTTCCTCCATTTTTCTCCCAATGAGTTTCTCTCCCTTTTTCTCCATGAGTTAAATTCATTGAATCCTAAAAATCAACATCATCACGGATAACATTACAGAGGAAGACTTGTTGAAGGAGATAGGGGGAATTGTTAGATTGCCAATGTATGCTGATAGGATCCGTAGCGACAGTAAGGTCCGCCACATGCATCACCAATAG
Source organism: Aristolochia californica (assembly GCF_029961685.1). Classification (NCBI taxonomy): domain Eukaryota; kingdom Viridiplantae; phylum Streptophyta; class Magnoliopsida; order Piperales; family Aristolochiaceae; genus Aristolochia; species Aristolochia californica. The sequence goes on along the minus strand of NW_027182279.1, from coordinate 34,727,213 downwards.
CATGCTAACCCTGGGCATCGCAGGTGATTCATTTTAGTATTTTAGTATTCTAGTCGATATGTAGAGAGAGAGATGTTGTCGTGTAATCATCTTTCACCTTGTAAATTAGTCTTCTTTTTTTATTTTTCTTTTAGTTGGCATCAGAGTTTGAGAGTGGAATTCTATGTGGTATGCTTTCTTTAGAACATTTTAACCCAACAAAGAGGCACAAATATGCTCTAATTGAGAAATTGTAGAAGAAAATAAGAAGAGAATGGAGAAATGCAGTGACTATGTGGCAATCTGCTTTAGGGGGGCAAATTGACCCTGACCCACTTGTTTTATCATTTCTTAAATGAAATTATAGTAAAACGAGTATTACAGCCCCGTTTCATGTGGCAAGAAAACCAAATTCTAAAGCTTTTTAGACAAGAAATAGACAAGAAACATAACTATAACAACCAATACATTCAGAACCAATCAGTTACATATGTAAAACGACATTAATAACTCTAAAAAATATATTCTCTAGCACATGTTATATTGTATGTATTAAACAATTCAAGTATAAATTTATGCTTCCCCATGAGTTTTTTAGTGCTCCTAGTTAATGTGTTGATTTCATGTAGGAGTGACAGTTTGGCTCAATACCTTTTTGATAGTGGTCAATTCACTTTTATATTTTGTCTTGTATAAGGTCACTCGTTATTAAAAAATAATGTTTGATTGTCTCACTAAATGACATTCAAAATTTTAATTTCAAGGTCTTATTCTTTAAGGATTGATTTAACTCATTATGTGTGCCATTTTTTCATATTCAACTTCTTCATATGGAGTTGTAAGGTTCCATTAGAGTATTAAGTCTCGGTGGAAAACATTGTCTTTGTAATTGTTGATGATTTCACTATATCTACTTGGATCTTGTTTTTAGCATAGAAAATGATGCATTTAGGGAGTTTTTCAAATTGTCCACAATTGGTTGAAAATGAGAAACATAACTAGATCATTAGGATTAGAAGTCATAGAGGAGGCGAGTTTATGGAAGATTTTGAAAAGTACCATGATGAAAATGGATACAAGTATGAGTTCTCACCACCTATGTCACCTTAACAAAATGGAGTGATTGAGAGGAAAAAAAAGAACTTTTCAAGAGATGTGTAAGAATATGCAAAATGAATTTAACCTACCAAAGTACTTGTGGGATGAGGTTGTTAGTACAAGTTGCTATATTATCAATAGAATATATTTGATACCAAACTTTGGAATGGTAGATCACCTAACATTGGATACTTTTAAGATGTTTGGATGTAAGTGTTAATTTTACACAAAAGATCATTTCAACGAACTTGTCTCAAAATGTAATGAGGGAGTTTTTTAAGCTTACTCAACTAAAAGTAAGGCCTATAGAGTGCTTAATAGGAGAACTTGGAAGATTCAATTCATGTAAAATTTTATGAAAGTGGTCATAAGAAATGTGTTCCTATTCAGGAAAATAATGATGAAGATGAAGAGAAAGTTCATGAAGTTGAAGAGAAAGTTCAAGAAGTTAATCTTGACAAGAGCTCCAAGTGGGCAAGTAAACTCCCAAAATCAAGCAAAGTGAAATGAGATCTTGAACGCTGATCCACCTGGACCACACATTTGGATGACCAATCAAACAACTTACTTCAACCAAACACTAAAAAAGAAGTGAGTGAAGACTTACCCATAGCTGGGAAGTATAAAGTCGGACATCTAAACAAAAACAAAAAATCATTGTGGTGCCTAGTGGTTCAAGACTTACTAAAACTAGGAAATGACTAAGTTAGGCCTTTATGTCTCAAATAGAGCCCAAAGATTTTAGAGAATTATTTAAGGGCCTCTATTGGATTGAGGCCATGTAAGAAGAATTGAACCAATTTTCTAGAAGCAAGGTTTGGGATTTGGCTCAACTACCTAATGATAAAAATGTCATAGGCACCAAATTTCTATTTAGAAACAAACTTGATGAATAATGCCAGGTAATGAAGAACAAGGATAGACTAGTAGCTCAAGGTTATTCTAAAAAAAGAGGGTATTGATTAAGATGAGATTTTTGCAGTTGTAGCTAGATTAGAAGCCATTAGGATTTTATTAGTTTTTGTGTTTCAAAACTCTTAAGTTCTCTCAAATGGATGTAAAATCTGCTTTTCTAAATGGTCTCATAGAAGAAAAAATATATGTAGCCCAACCACCAGATTTTAGAGATTTATAAAAGCCAACTTGTGTGTTCAAACTCAAAAAGGCTTTGTATAGTCTAAAACAAGCTCTGAGGGCATGGTATGACACATTGAGTGTTTTCTTGATTGAGAATGACTTCACTAGATGTAAGGTAGATACCACCTTACTGATTGAATCTAGGGTCTAGACATATTCGTAGTTTAAACCTATGTGGATGATATAGTGCTTGGCTCTATTGATAGAACCCTTTGAAAGAAATTTCAGATTCTTGATTTCTCAGGCCTTCTTCACATAATAATAACAAGGGATTAATAAAAGAGAGAATAGGAAGAAGATAGGAGGAGGAGGAGAGCTCTAGCTCGTGGAGAGGCTAGCAAGAGAAACCAAGGGAGAGAGACAAGAGAGAAAAGAGGAGACAAGTGGGAGCATGACTTTGTGCTTAAGAGAATTGAGCTAAATGCTCTTCCCCATGCCTTGAGGCTCTATCTATAGTTTTGAGAGTTGTTGAAAAAGACTAAAATGCCCTTAGGGCTACATCCTTAAAAAACAAAAAGATATAAAAGTACATACATCAATTTGTATTGTTACAACTCTATGCCATTTTTAGAGAAGTTTCCCTTATTTACTAACCATGCTACTTTGTGCCTTATTTACCATCCATGCCACTCCTGCTTGTGGGTGGTTCCTTTTAACATTCTCCATCAAGTTGGTGCATAAATATCATAAATTCCTAATTTTTTAAATGTATCATGAAGAGTTGTTGTTGTTACTACTTTGGTGAAGATATCTGCATGTTGGTTTTTTTATATGGAATGCAATCGATTTTGATATGCTTGGTTCTTTTATGAATACTGGGTTTGTAGCTATCTAAATTGCTACCTAATTATCACAATGTAGTTGCATTGATTTTTTACAATAGAAACTCATTTATGATAATAAGGATTTTAGCCATATCATTTCACTTGTTGTATGGGCTATGGCTTGGTATTTAGATTTTGCACTTGCTCGAGCTACAACTGTTATGTTTTACTCCGCTAGGTGACAAGATTTCCACCTGCTATTGTCCAATACCTAGAAGTGCATTTTCTGTCACTAGGTGATCCTACCTAGTCTACATCGGCAAACCCTTCTATATTGATGTTGTTAGTGTGTCAATGCCCACCTCTCACAAGTTACTGTTAATGTAATGTATTCATTGGCCCCCAATTATGAGGAGCTCCAATGTTGATAGTGAGTAAATTAGTTAGCGGTTTCGGCTTAGACGCTGATGAGGTAAAATTGTGACCGCAATGGTTATTTGTGAAGAAACTTTAAAATGAATAAGGAAGACAGGGGTCCAAGGGGGCTGGCCCCCTTGGCGGCGGGGTTCGGGGAGACCTAAGTATGAACGGAAAAAATGAATCACCCAAGTGTGAATGGGACTTAATGGACGCATCGAAAAGTAGAGGCACACTCTGTACTGACCGTCACAGTGGACAGAGGCCTCCATCGGTGCCGGAAGAGAAAGGAAGCTTCCTACCATCATTTCCGTAGCTGTCTTCCTCGATTGAGTGCTGCAAAACACCTATAAATAGAGGTGTTCTTCAGCAACAATCGAAATTCAGAATCATACATCTTCCTTGTTCATTTTATTTTTAGTTTCTTCTTCTGTAAGGCCAGAAGCCATTGAAGCTCTTCTAAGAGCGTGTGGTGGGACGAAATCAGTTTGTATTTCAATAAAGATCAATGTTGACTTTCTTCTTGATTGTTGTTTAGACGTACTTGGGTTGAGCTTACTCTGTTTTACAGATGTGTCCATAGTTTTTTTATAATAGTCCTTGTCCAGGACTCCTTTTTAATTATCTAAGAATTTTCTAAGGCCTACCAGTGGGATATTTGAGGATTATGCATGAAATGACTAACAATGCTTAATGTAAAAGAAATGTCAGGTCGGGTTATAGTAAGATAGATTAGTTTCCCAATGAATCTTTGAAATCTTCCTATATTTACCTCATCTCCTTCATTTGTGTGTAATTTGACATTTGGATCCATTGGTGAATTGAGAGGTTTACAACCCATCATACCTATTTCCTCCAACAAATCCAGCACATATTTTCTTTGTGACAAGACTGTCCTATTTTGATTGCAAAACCTTTATGCCATGGAGAGTATTTGAGTAAACCCAAATCTTTGGTTTGGAATGTCTTGTTTAGTTCTTTCTTTATTTTTTATATTCCACTTTTATCACTACCGGTAAAAATAATATCATCCACATAAACAACCAAGAGTATTGTGCTAGTGCTAGTGTGTTTGAAAAATACATACTGGTCAGTGTCAAACCAAGAATTACCTTTCTAAACATGTCAAACTATGTCCGAGGAGATTTTTTTAAGTCATATATGGATTTATGAAGTTTGCATACTTTCTCCTTCTCAACCACAAAATCAATGTTGGCCCAGGTGGCTTCTCATAAAAGGGGTGAGTTAAGAATTACAAGTTTAAAAACTTAAGGATTTGAAGAATAAAATCAAGTAAATATGAAAATTAAATATGCATAAATTTAACACAAAATGCTTTATTATTTATTTTCTATTATTGGTATTCATCGCCTAAGAACCCATGGTTGGGAAATTTTACTAATGATAGCTCTATTAGTTGGGACAACAAAAAAGAGATTCTGACTCTCTTAAGCCATACGTGTGCTAAGAGTACATGATTTACAATTTAATCTCCCCAATAGATTAGCTAGATCCTAGCTCTAACAAACCCTTGCTATCTATATTTAACAAGGTTCTAGATGAACCTATAACAAATTAAAAATTACAATGAAAGGTAAGACTTACTCCCTTGTAAATTGTAGAGATACCCTTCTCCTTTGAGAGTTCCAAGTTTCTAGCCGGTGATACACAATGTAGAGTGTGTTGGTCCAAGTGGCATCTCAAGAAGGGGGTGAATTGGGAATTACAAGTTTAAAAACTAAGTTGTGGAATTATAAATCATGTAAACATGTAAAGTAAAAGTATAGAAATTCACATACCACAAAATTGACACCAAATGTTTTGTTATTGATGTTTTGTTATCAATGCTAAGTAAGACCCGTGCTTGGAAAATTCCACTAATTTAGCTCTATTAGTTTGAATTACACAAAAGAGATTTTGGCTCTATTTTAGGCCACTTGTATGCTCAAATACAAGATTTACAATTCAATCTCTCCAAGAGATTGACTAGATTTACAAGTGTTAATTCAATTAAGTTTTGTTATCATCAAAATAAAGAAAGGGAGTAAATGCTCGATCAACAACCAAGTGGTTGTACCACGTAAACTTCTTCTTGGAGATCTCCATTTAAAAAAAATATATTTTTTTATATCAAGTTGGTGAAGTTCCCATTGAAAATTTGTAGTAAATGAGATGAGAACATGTACTGAGTTCATTTTAGCAATGGGAGAGAAGGTCTCTTCATAATCAATCTCATTGGATTGATTGTAGCCCTTGGCAATTAATCTGACTTTGAGACAAGAAACACTACTATCCGCATTATGTTTAACATTAAGACCCACTTGCATCCAATGGGTTTCTTGCCAAATGGTAATGTCATGAGATCCCAAGTGTGGTTGGAATGCATGGCTCCCATTTTTCTCCTCCATGGCTGCTTTCCACTCTCGATGTTGTAAGACTTATTGACAATTTGTGGGAAGAGTGATGGTAGAAAGAGCTGCAAGGAAGGATTGACAACTTGGAGACAAAAGGTGAGTAGACACAAAGTTGAATATAGGATGGGAAGTAGATGATGGTGTAGGGACACATGAGCAGGGTTCTTTTCTAAGTGCACTGGAATGAGAGATGGAGTATAAGGAGAAGGAATCAATGGACTGGAAGGACTTACCTTAGAACTATCAACTGGCCTAGGTGATGGATGAGCCATGGGAGGAGAAGTGTCTTTCGCATCAGGATGAAGAAGTGTCTTGGTGCTTCAGAGGGATTTAAACCTGTAGAGGGTGAGTTTTGTCCAAAATAGAATGATTGATCATAAAAAAAGGTGACTTCAGTAAAAATAAAGGTATAATGTAATCCTAGGTGGTAACAAATATACCATTTTTTATATTTAGCATATCCAAGGAAGACATACTTAAAGGTTCGACATCTAGATTGGTTTGACTTGGAGTATTGTGAACAAAACAAATGCACAATAGGTCTTGAGAGGAAGTGGAAAGGACCTTTTCTATGGTAGAAGTAAGGAGATGGGAGACACATTTTGAAAAACATAATAAGACACCCTATTGATGAGATGTCATGTAGTAAGAACTGCATAAGAAGAAGAAAATTGGAGAACATTCATAGGAATAAAAGGGTTGGACCCACTTCTAATAGGTGCCTATTTTTTCATTTGGCGACACCATTTGATTGAGTAGTACAGGCACATGAGGTTTGGTGCGTAATACCTTTTTGGTTGTAAAATAATAGAAACGAGTGAGAAAGGTATTCTTTGGAATTATTGGATTGAAATACCTTTTTTTTGTGAATTCACTATCTACCATGGCATGGAAAGAGGTGAAGTTATTAGGTACTTGAAAGAGATCCTTCATAAAAAATAGCCAAGTGACATGAGAGTAATCATCAATAAATATAATAAAATATCATGAATGAGAGATATTTGACATATTAAGATGTCTCCAAACGTCAAAAGAAATTAATGAAAAAGGACTACCATTGGAGTCATTTGAGTGAGACAAAAAAAATACTTCTTTGATGCTTGCTTAGCTGATAAAACTCACATGGAAATTTTTTTATGGAATGTAAACTCGGAATAAGTGTTTTTAAAACCGATAAAGACGAATGTCCTAGCCGCTGGGGCCATTGGACCACCTATGGTTCCTTTGTGACAAATGCAGAGAGAAGCTTTATGTCAAGGTAGTAAAATCCTCCTTTCTCATAGCCTCCATCAATTACCTGTATGGTCTGGCAATCCTGAAAGACAATGAGAATCATAAAAGGTTATGAAGCATCCAAGTTTTTTTGAGTTTACTAATGGACATAATACTTAAGAGAAATTGAAGAACATAAAGAATTTCAGATAGAGGTAAGGAAAAAAGAAGAGTTTGAAATAACTATCCCTTGAACTTGTGTTTGAGATCCATCAATAACGGAGACAAATCGTGGAGTAGGACAAGGGGAGACTTTAGAGAGGTTACTTAACTTCCCAGTAAGATGTTCAGAAGCCCCTGAGTTAATAATCTGGGAAGGAGAAAAGTCACAAACAAAAGGAGATAGCACATATGTAGTAGCCATGGTGGTTGAAGAGTTGCTATGTGAGGTGATGAGTAAGTTTTTCTACTTCTGGAAGACTTCATAATCCTCTTTAGTGAGTTTTTTTTTTTTTTTTTTTTTTGAGAAAGTCGACCTCCCTTGATTACTTGATTCATATTTTCAGGTCGACCATGAAGTTTCTAACACTTGTCTCATTCATGATTAGAAAGGCCACAATAGGTGTTAGAACTGAATTGTGTGGAATCAGACATACTTCAGCCTTTGTTGTAATTACCACGACTTCTTCCACCTCTTCCTTGGCCTCTTGAAGCATTAGGAGACTCTCTACCTTGAAAGAACATGGAAGAAGTCCCTAAGGGAGTGTGATGAGTCCTTAACTCTTCTTTGACTAGAACTCTATACATGGGAAACACAAATGTCATCAAAAGGAAGGTTTGGTTGTTGAACTGAGGATTTGAGATTTTGTCACATCTAAATATGGATTCATATTGGCTAAGCAAATTGTTCCAACCAACTTTTACCATTGTTTTTCTTGAATAGCCACATCAAAGGAATACGGCTAAGCCAACTGTCAATGTTGCAAGTAACCTCAGAATTTGGAAAAAGTTTCATTGAGATTGCCTTCTTGTTTGTTGGTGATGGCTTGAAAAATTGTCATAAAGCCTTAGAAGACTATCAGTGCTGGAATATATCTTAGCATATATATCCCAGATGATTTTGGCCCTGTCAATGTGCACAAGATTATGGGCTACACTTTCTTCAATGCATTTAATGAGCCAATTTATGACTAATGTATCTTCTTTAAGACACCTTTTATAGTTTATATCCTCCTCATCAAGTGGTGGAGGAGATTTGACAAGGTGATCAACAAGATCTTTTGTAATAAGGAATATTTTGATCGATTGAGCCCAGGAAAGGTAATTTGATACCCCTTTGAGGGAAAATGTGGTTATTTTAAGAAAGTTGGGTTTCATAAAATCTAAACAAGGCAAGTGACTATTTCGAGCCATAATTGGTCTATTGAGGACTCAATCAATGATCTCTATTGAATTTTTAGAAAAGAGAAATACTTCACTAACTTGTTATAATTTGAGTACAATGAACTACTAGAATCTACTTACAATTAAACTACCCTTGTCTTTGTTACACCCAAAGTTAAACACTAAAAGATAAGTCCTAGAGCAATTGAACAACTAAACATAAATAAAAGACTAACATAACTAAAACACCTTTACTTGAGACTCTTCTATGAGACCTCCGCCTGTGAGACTCCTATAAGACTCCACCTTATTAATTCTGGCTTTGTGAGATTCATGTAGGACTCTTCCATTTATGCTCTTCAACATTCCCCCCTCAAACTGGATTTTATAACTTCAGCTTGCAATGAAAAGGATTCTTGGTCTCCGATCTTGGTCTTCAATCTTCATTGGCTAAATATTTTTCATAGATGTTAAATCTTCATCATTTGTTCTCCCCATTTCTTGAATATTTTGGTCACATAAAAATTACCACATCATGTGGGAAAAAATTACATCTTTCTTTTACTTCTTCTACTACTTATCCCCCTCAAAAAGGAGATAAAAAGGACATAAAAATCCAACTTGGACAAAACACAATGTGGGAGAAGAAAATCACTCCTATCCATACAACAAAGCTCCATACGCCAGTTAAAATGGTCATAGTCTAAAAAAAACTCCGCTCAATTTTAAAGGTGAATAAATTACCCAACTTTAGGGTTTAACAATGAGACTACTCACTTTTTGAGGGTAGCTTAAACACAAATCACCTCTTGGGTGAAGAATAAAAGATGAATCCATTGGGGTGTTGATCACACTCTTATACTTTTTAGGTAGTGGGTCTAGGCATTGCTTTGAAGTGATGAAAATATAAGAAGATAAACTGAAGAAATACTAGAGGAAAACAACTTTAACCGGAAGGAGGCAATTATGCAATACTTGTACTTCCAAACGAATCAAGAATATGAACTTTTTTTTTGTTGAAAAACTAAAGAAGACTATAACGACAAAACTTAATAAACTTGACCAAGTATAAATTTTTTTGGGTGACCACTATTTTCTAAGTTGACGATGCGTAAGATACATAACCAAGTAGTAAAAACGTAAAATTTGAAAACAACATCGAAGCAAGAAAGTTTTGCATACATTGAACGAGCACATCATGAAGTGATTACTTCTGACTAAAATTATCTAATTAGAAGAGAAATTTTGCTAAAAAATTAGAATTATATGAGAAATAGAAACTCAATTCACGCAATCCAAGGAGGGAAAATAGGGAAAAAAATAAAATTTCAACATAACTAACCTTTAGTTCTTCTTATATTAATATCTCCCAAAATATAAATTAGAATCACAAACTGTTTGTTTCTTAAGAAACTAGACTCAAAGAGATTTAATTTGATACATAGTTTGACATAAAAATATTCGATCTTCAATCTGTAATGACCTCTTTATTTTCTCCATTTTTTAGCTTGATAGATAGTTGCAAACTCCAATGTGAATATCTCCTTAAGTATAGACATTGATATGAAATTTTCTCCTTCTGAAACTAGAATTTGATAAATTTCATTCAAGTATAATTTTTATTTATAATATATATATATATATATTTTTTAGAGAATGAATCTATTAGATTTTGGAATCTATAATCTCACCGAATTGACCACTCTTTCTTCTTGGGCAAGCATGACCATTGACTCTTCCGATATTGAAATATCCCTCTAGAAAACTCAAATTGAGAATTGTTTTAATAGGTAAGTAAATAGACTTATAGATATATATTTGCATATAATTCTCCATATAAAGTCTCGTTCTTTATGGAATAAAATGCTTTGAAAGTTGATGTTTTCTGCTACTATTCGAATATTTCTTGCAGTATGACTTTTGCTGCTTCAAATATCAATTTATCTTTGTACAAAATTTTGATTGCTAAAATTCTTATTGCGTTAGAAATTAGACTCAAATATGTTTCCATAAATATATAATTTTAAATATTAAAAGTTATTATAGAGGTATGAATGCCTATAATACAACAAGTACTAGGACAAGAAAGATAGAAAAAAAAATAGAATATGAACCAATACTACTAGAGATGGTAGATCGGAAAAGGATCACATTATCTTTATGGATTGACCATGTCAACTGATTGAATCATCTCTGATACTATGTTGAATTTTTGAAAAAGAGAAATACTTCACTAACTTGTTAGAATTTGGGTACAATGGGCCTCTATTTATAATGGAGGAAACTAGAATCTGATTACAATTAAAGTATCATTGTCCTAGTTGCACCCAAAGTTAAACACTAAAAGATACGTCCTAGAACAATTGAATAATTGAATATAAATAGAAGAGTAACATAACTAAAACACCTTAACTGAGACCCTTTTGTGAGACCTCCTCCAATGAGACTCTTGTAAGACTCCACCATATTATTGTGAGAGTCATATAAAACTCTTTCATATATGCACTTCAACAATCTCTTAAGGAAAAAACAATTCTAAGAGATCAAATATGGAAAGTTCTAAAAAAGGAAGGTTTATTTGCTGTATTAAGCAAAAGAAAACAAGGGAACATGAGTGAAGGTAATTCAAATAATGATCTCTTAAAAAGGAAAGGGTAAAAAGTCTAAGAGACCACATATTGAGCATAAAAACTTAATAAAGGAAATCGAATGATGGGAAGTTTCCCTTTTTTCCCTTTGCAAAAACAACAAGATTGTGCCTCAAATAGTAGCCCACCAAATCTGGGTTTTAATTTAGGAAATTTCCCTTAAGGAATACAAAGAACTCGAAGGGAAACATCATAACTAAAGAAGTAATTCAACCATAGAGAAAAGACAAGTTTCGAAAGAGAAAAAAAAAAGAAATTTCCCATAATTTTGTTAGATATTTCAGGGCTGGAAAAAATTTATCAATTGAGAAAAGTTGTTGAGATAAAAGATGCAAAAAAGGGAGAGCTTTCCTTGAATGAAAACCGTCCTCCTTGCATAGCATGGAGAAAGCACAAAAAACAAGCTTTTAAGGAGAGGTTGCTCGAACGTCTTTTGCAATATGACCTTTGCTGCTTCAAATATCGATTTATCTTTGTAGATAACTCAGATAAAAAAATTGGTTGAATATACAAAAGAATAGACTTAAAAATATTTCTTTTGATATATATTTCTTTACATAAAGTCTAGTTCTTGAGAGCATAAAATACCTTGGAATCGAAAGCATTCTGCTGCTGCTTGAACCTGTTTTGTAATCTGACCTTCGCTCATTCAAATATTGATATCTCTCTGTACATAACTCTGATTGGAAAAAAATCATTTTCATTTGAAATTAGACTCAAATATTGTTCCATAAATATATATTTTAAAATATAAACCTCATTATAGAGGTGAAAATTCAAAGCAAACTACAGGTTTAGGGACTGAAAAAAAATAACTACGAACCTAGACTTTGGGTTTAGGGTTTCGAGAAAAGAATCTCATTATCTCAGTGGGTTGACCAAGTCAACTCATAGAACCTGCTCTAATACCATGTTGAATTTATGAAAAAGAGAAATACTTCATTGACTTGTTGTAATCAGATTACATAAACCACTATTTATAATAGAGGAAGGTAGTAGAGTCTAATTATAATAAAACTACCTTTCTCCCAATTACACCCAAACTCTAACACTTAAAGATAAGTCATAGCATAATTAAATAACTTAATATAGATAAAAGACAAATTTAACTCTAACTAGAAATCTTCTAGGATGTGACCATAAGATAAAGATACCTTTGTGAGTCCTTCTTGATCTTCCAACTTATGTGATAAGGATGCCAGCTCGTGGTAATCATGGTGGGTCCTACTTCTTATGGGCTTGGGCCTATCTTGTGGGCTTTCCTTGGTCGTGTGGCCCATCTTATAATACTCTTAGATATGTTGACCGTCCTTGGTAGTGTGGGTTGGAGCCCATCTTCCAACATCTCAGAAATAAAATAATTTGACAAGCTTCCGATCAAATTCAAGCCAACGCCACAAAGAAAATCAAACCAATGTCAGCGCAATTTGGGTCTCTGGTATTTATCTTTTCCCACTGTCCACCGTTGACCAAGAGGAGACATCAAAACTTGCTCAGGCTCGCTCTCTCGCTTCAGTTAAACTCTCCTTCGGACCAGACAGAGAGCTTACATGAATAAAAATTACTCTCGTCTCCATGTTGAAGAGAGAGAGAAGAAACCAAAAAAACATTGATCTGGTGATATGTTGGATCAAACTAAGCGGCCTCGGACACTATCAAAATTTTAATTGATGGCAGTGATAATGAAGAGGAAGGCAATACAATTTAATCAAACGAAGCAAAAAAAAAAAAAAAAACAATGCACGAGACTAAGAGATAAATGAAAAAAATTCTAACAAAGGAGGAGAATGAAACTTGAAAACCCATAGTCGGAATCCTGAAAATCAAAGCTTTGATACCATGTTGATTTTCAGGACTCCATGAATTTAGGTCATGGAAAAAAATGGAGAGAGAGAAAACCTGAGGAAGAAGAGGTTATGGATTTGATGTCCTAACCCTCCCCCTCAAGCTTTATTTATAGATTAATGAAACTACAATATTACAATAATACCCCTGAACTTAGGGTTTAGGGTTTTAACCCTGGAACTTTAATCTAATTACATCAATGTCATCTATGAGATGACTCTTTGTTGAATTTAGTATCCCTTTTCCAATATTCCAAGCAAGGGAAGAGAGAAAGAAAAAAAAGAGAAAAGGGGAAGAAGGTTCTCGGGTAGAGAGAAGAAGAGAAGAGGAACAAGGTGTGCGCCAAGCAAAGAGAGAGAGATTTACTCAAGAGAAAATTGTAGAACTTAATTAATTCTGAATTACAAGACCTCTATTTATAGTAGAGGAAGTGATAGAATCCTTATACTATTAACCTTTAAATATCCTAATTACATTCCAACTCTAACTCTCGAAGATAAGTCTATCTTGAAAGGATAACACAACCTAATAGAGTTCTAATATAAGTTGAACTATAACTCTTCTTCAATAACGTGGAAATAAGGGAGGACGTGAGCTTGTGGCCTTATCCTTATGGGTCCCACATGATCTTCCAACTCATATTAATAAGATTCCAACAAGTGGTATCTTTTTGGGTCCCACTTGATCTTCAAGTCTTCGAACTCATTTCAGCTTGTGCTTCTTATCTTCTTAACTTAACTCATGCTAGCTTGAATGAGGACTCTTCTTGGCATCCCACGTCCTTATGGTGGGTTCCACGAGCTCGTGCATCATGGTGGGTCCCACATTGTAACACTCCCCCTCAAGCTGGGGGTGAGAAAACATCTTGTGAGTGACTGGCTTGCTGAGAATATCTGCAACTTGACTTTGTGCTGATATATGCTCTAGAGATAAAAGTCCCACTTGGAAATTTTCTCGTATAAAATGGCAGTCCACTTCAATATGCTTTATTCTTTCATGGAAGACTGGATTCGATGTAATGTGTATAGCTTCTTGATTATCACAAAATAGATCCATCAGAGCTTCTGTATTCTATTTCTGCACTAGACCGTGCTACTATATTTTTCTTCTTGCTTCTCCATGTAACCAAATTCCCTCCAACCGTCGTACAAAATCCTGAAGTAGATTTCCTGTCCTCCGGGGATCCGGCCCAGTCTGCATCTGAGAATCCTTCGATGTTGTAGTGACCATGATTTTTATAGAGAAGCCATATTCTTGGAGCTCCTTTTAGATATCGTAATATCGTTTCAAGTGCTTGCCAATGTCTAAGTTGTGGTTTGTGCATATATTGACTCACCACACTTACTGCATATGATATATCTGGCCTTGTTACACATAGGTAAATAAGTCTTCCCACTAGTCTCTGATATTTCTCGATATCTACATCTTTTCCAGAATGTGCACATAATTTTGTATTTGAGTCCATAGGAGTGTCTGTTGGTTTGCATCCCAGCATTCCTGTCTCCTCTTGTAGATCAAGGTCATACTTCCTTTGGGATAGCACAATCCCATGTCTAGATTGTAATACTTCAATACCCAAAAATATTTTAGTAGTCCTAGATCCTTTGTATTGAATTCAGCACATATTTTTTCTTTTGTTTCCTGGAAGCCCTCAGAATCACTACTAGTTAAAATGATATCATCAACATATACTGCCATAATTACCTTGCCTCTAGGTGTGTTTTTAATAAAAACTGAGTGATCTCTAGAGCATCTGTAAAATTCTGCCCGTATGAGGGATTGAATAAATTTCTCAAAGCATGCATGAGGGGACTGTTTTAGACCTTACAAAGATTTTTTTAGTCGACATACTGACTCCCCCTCAACCACATACCCAGGTGGTGGTTGCATATAAATTTCTTCTTTGATGTCCCCATTGAGAAATGCATTTTTCACATCAAGTTGATATACCTGCCAGGAAGAGTTAGCTGCCAGAGATAATAACACATGTACCGAGCTCATTTTTGCCACTGGAGAGAAGGTTTCCTCATAATCAATTCCATAACATTGTGTATAGCCTTAGCCATGAGGCGAGCCTTCAGCCGAGCCATAGACCCAGCCTGATTGTGTTTCATAGTAAACACCCATTTGCAACGACATGTTTTTTATCTAATAGAAGTGGGACTAGAGTCATGTATGATTTTCATAAAGGACCTGCATTTCTTCATCCATTGCTGCCTTCCACCCTGGATGTTTGAGAGCCTCCTGATAGGACTGTGGTACTGATATGGAAGAAATAGCAGAGATAATTTGACAACATGCAGGGGACAAACGATGATGAGACACAAAATTTAATATGGCATGAGACGTAGAGGGTTCTTTTATTTGAGCGCTAGGACGAGTATCATATTGTTCGCCAAAAAAAATTGGAGAAGATGAACTTACCTCAGTGGGATCTATAAACTCAGAAAGTGTGGTGTCAGCCAGTGTTTCTGGGGGCTGAGAAGTTTCTGTAGCATGGGGCACAACCGGTCGAGGAGAACCTGGTACTGAAGATAAACCTGGAGGTGCATTGTCATAATAGTATGGACAGTCTTCAAAAAATGTGACATCCCCGGACACAAGTAAATGATGAAGAGTGGAATTATAACAAACATAAGCCTTTTGTGTATGAGAGATCCTAGAAAGATACACTTGATAGATTTGGGATCAAGTTTACTGTGTTTTGGGGAGGAAATATGGACAAAACATTGAAACCCGAAGATTTTCAAGGGTAGTGAAAATGGATCATCATTTGGTAACAATATAGAGTAAGGAGATTTATTACCAAGAATGGAAGATGGTAGACGATTTATAAGAAAGCATGCGGTCAAGATTGCATGAGGCCAATAAAAGTATGGAACTTTCATGACATATAAGAAACCTCTCACTCTCTCAAGAAAATGACGATTTTTCCGTTCGGCCACACCATTTTGTTGAGGAGTGTAGGCACATGATGTTTGATGGATAATGCAATTTTCTTGACAAAAGGAGTCAAGTTATTTGGAAATGTATTCTTTGGCATTATCCGACCGAAGTATTTTTATGTTTTGACCAAACTGAGTTAGTATCATAGCATGAAAAGACTTAAAAATTAATGGTATCTCAGAACGCTCCTTAAATAGAAACAACCAAGTGGAACGAGTGAAATCATCAATAAATGTAATAAAATACCAGACTTGAGAAATATTTTAGACGCTCAAGGGTCCCCATACATCAATATGAATTAATGAAAACGAAGTAATACTTTTGACTTCCGGACGAGGTGAGTATGTACTCCTTTGATGTTTACTTAGTTGACAAACTTCACAATGAAATTCGGACCTGATTTTAAGAGTAGGAAACATATAATTAAGAGGTTGTGAAGATGGATGTCCCAACCGGTTGTGCCATAGCCCTGTTTCACTTTCACCGGTGGAAACAATATTTATTTTTGGCACATCCAGGTAGTATATCCCCCTTGTTCACGGCCTCCACCAATCACCTGCTTCGTTATAAGATCCTGAAATACACACGAAATGGGTGAGAAGGTGATAGAGCAATTAAAATACTTTGTCAACTGACTAAAAGATAGCAGATTCAAAGGGAGGGTAGGAACAAATAGAATATCGGTGAGCGAAAGGGATGGTGTAACGGAGGTGGATCATTTCCCTTGAACCTTGGTTTGAGAACTGTCAGCTATGTTAACAAACTTATGTGAAAGACACGGAGATACAGAATGTAATAAATGTCTGTTACCTGTAAGATGCTCGGAGGCTCCTGAGTCAATTATCCAGGATGTAGACGAGGCAAATAGCATACCTGAAGCAGTGGTGGCAACGGTATTTAATGAGGAACTTCGAGAAGAACCCATCATTTTCTGAAATAACTCATATTCTTATAAGTAAAATTTTTCTTTTTAGTTGTTTTTGTGGGCTGATCCTCCTTTCTATCACCTACCAAGGCTTGATTAGCCTTTGTCAAGTTTTATTTGTCATTGGCATTATAACATATTTCTCCATAGTGACCATTTTTTCACAGTAACTCCTTTCCTTGTAATAGCATGTATCGATTTAGTGGCCATATCTCCCACAATGAGTGCATTCTTTCCACAATTTTCCCATGCTTTTGATTAGCCAACTAATGACAATGGTATCATTTTTTAACCATTTGTTATAAAAAAAATGTCATCTTGATCAATAGGTGGTCCATGGTTGGTGAGATGACTAAGTAGGTCCTTTGATCTCCAAATCGATGTGGACCAACTCATAAAATTTGATACCCTTCGTAAGGGTATTGTGGTAATTCTGAGTAACCACCTTTGCTACTCACATTTTCTTTACCCATAATAGGCACTTCAACGAAAATAATTCTTCAAAAAATTCTAATCAAAATATCCAAGTAGTATTCTTCAAACAACTTGGTGCATGGAAAAATTTACCATTGATGCTAAACAATCATTATTCTGATTTTTTTCTGAGCAAATAACTACTCATAATAGACTCAATATCAATCTTCTATATCATGGGAATCTTGTTCCCTAAAGAAAAAATATTTCAACAATTTGATCATGGACTGGTCTCGGTTAACAAAAATTTCAAATCAACAAAACTGCTTTGATAGCTTCTTCTAGATCGAGAGGTATTCATATCCACAATCTCATAAGATGAAAATATTCACATACGCATCTTTAAATCTTCTTCTAAATCTGGAAACCAGTAACATGAAGTAATAAAAAAAATATTGAAGGAACTTATCTCAAGCTTTTTTATCTTCCTTTACAAAGAGCCTTCTATGAGTGGTGTTGATCATATTTTATTAGAGCATTCGTTTTTATGTAAGGATCCTAAATTTAATGCTCTGATACCATGTTGAATTTAAGATCCCTTTTCCAATATTCCAAGCAAGGGAAGAGAGAAAGAAAAAAAGGAGAAAAGGGGAAGACGGCTCTCGGGTAGAGAGAAGAAGAGAAGAGGAACAAGGTGTACACCAAGCAAAGAGAGAGAGAGAGATTTACTCAAGAGAAAATTATAGAAATTAATTAATTCTGAATTACAATACCTCTATTTATTGTAGAGGAAGTGATAGAGTCTTTATACAATTAACCTTTAAATCTCCTAATTACATTCCAACTCTAACTCGCTAAGATAAGTCTATCTTGAATGCATAACAATCTAATAGAGTTCTAATATAAGTTGAACTATAACTCTTCTTCAATAACGTGGAAATAAGGGAGGAGGTGACTTTGTGGCCTTATCCTTGTGACTCCCACGTGATCTTCTAGCTCGTATTGATAAGATTCCAACTGGTGGTATCTTTCTGGGTCCCACTTGATCTTCAAGTCTTCTAACTCATTTCAGTTTGTGCTTCTTATCTTCTTAACTTAACTCATACTAGCTTGGATGAGGACTCTTCTTGGCATCCCACATCCTCATGGTGGATCCTTGTTACAGTCCCAAGTCATGGATCGAGTAACACGACGTGGGATTTGTGAATCCAGCACTGGTACTGAGTTGCTGGACTCGGTATGAGTGTAAAAAAAAATCTTCCTTGCTAGTTTTCTCTCATGTGGACAAGACTTGATGGATACAATATCTTGATTGCTAAATATATGAAATTAAGCCATCAATGTTGACCAGAATAAAGTAAGGAGAATACCTTTTTCTTCTCACGGAAATCAGGGTTTCAACCCTGATTTGGTTGTAGCAAGGCAAGCTATGTACACCTGGCTTGTAGCAAGCCTTGGCCCACGTGCATGAATGATTATCCTCTCTTTCCTTGCTGGCTCCAAGCTTAGGAACAACAGTTAATTTCCTTCATGTGAATGACCAGAAAAATCCCCATTTGCATCTAGTGAAGAGGGTTAGACCCCTTGATGGTGGCTGACGTTGATGAAGAGGGAGAACCCTCTCTTTGGGCTTGGAAAAGGGGCAGGAAGCTCCTCTTCTTAGTATGGATGATGAAGGATGAATTTGGGTGAAGATGGATGGCAATGGGGGTGAAGGATAGGTTGGATTTTTGGAGTAAACCCTAAATTCGAGATCAAGAGGTGATCTCAACCTGTTTAGACTAGGTTATACTAAAATCTCAAAGCTTACCTATTTCATTCATACCTTTCCCTTAAATAGGTCACGTCAAGGAGTTTTAGGGTTAGGCTTACAATAATTCCCCATAATGCCCTTACATATAAAGTAATTAGAAATAACTCCTACTTAAAACAATATAAGAAATAAATCCTACTCAAAGAAATATAAGAATTAAATCCTATTGAGTGAGTTGTTGTTGTCTTCTTCGTTGTGTGACTCGGTGTGCTATTGAGTCCACAACATCTACCTCCCCATGGAGAAAGAGCTTGTCCTCAAGCTCAAAAGCTGGGTAGACTTGTTTGAGGATATCCACACGTTCCCATGTTGTAGCGTCGGGGTCAGTGTCCGTCCACTGAATGAGAATCTCCCAATGGTCATTGGTCAGCCGTGCGCGTAACACCGCAACTGGTTTAAGAATAACCTCTCCATGATCAACCGGTGGTAGGAATGGAGTGGATGTAGGCTGTGCTCCGGAATGCGGCTTCAAAAGAGAGACATGAAACACATCGTGAATTCTGGATGTGTCTGGTAATTTGAGTTGATAGGTGACTAGTCCCACGCGTCGAAGAATGGGAAATGGCCCAAAAAATCTTGGCGAGAGCTTATGACATGGAGGTCCTGCAAGAGACTGCTGATGGTAGGGCTGGAGCCGTAGCCACACATACTTCCCAACCTCAAAAGAGACCTCACGGTGGCCTCTGTCGTATACATCCTTCATCCGAGCTTGGGCGCATCATAGCCATTCTGTGATATTCTGTAGCAGCAAATCCCGGTCTATGAGTGCCTGATCAATCGTGTCCACGCAGGTTAAACCTGGGTTGTACGAGAGAAGGCGAGGTGGATCCCGACCATATATAACCCGGAAAGGAGTGGATTGCAATGCAGAGTGGAACGAAGTGTTGTAACAGTATTCGGCCCATGGAAGCCATTGAACCCATTGCCGCGGACGATCCCCCACCAAGCAGTGTAGATACATCTCGATGGTGCGGTTCACCACCTTAGTCTGTCCGTCTGTCTGTGGATGATAGGCAGAGGAGAACTTCAATTTCGTCCCACTTAAGCGAAACAGTTCCCACTAAAAGGTACTCATGAAAACTGCATCTCTGTCACTCATAATGGATTCTGGAATGCCATGTAAACAAACTATCTTCTCCAGAAAAGTCTGAGGAACCCGTGTTGCTGTATACGGATGAGCCATCGGTATAAAATGCCCATACTTGGAGAATCTATCAACCACTATGAAAAGTACGGATTTGTCGTCCGACAGGGGTAGGCCTTCCACAAAATCCATTGAAATGTCGGCCCAAACCTGCGTAGGAAGGGCCAGAGGTTGGAGAAGACCGGCTGGACTCAAGTGCTCGGCTTTATTGCACTGGCATACCTGACAGTCGCCCACATAAGTCGCAATAGAGGGTTTCATGGCTTGCCAGTAAAAATTAGCTCGAATTCTGTGCAAGGTCTTCTGGATCCCCTTGTGTGTACTGTCATGGTAGGCCGAGAGAATAGCTGGAATCAACTCGGACTCAGGTGGAAGGAAAATCCGCTGATTGTAATAAATAAGTGAATCCTGGATGGACCACTTCAAATTCATTGTCCCTTCCGAGATCTTCTGATGCAGTTCCTGCAGTGCAGGGTTAGTGGCATGTGCCTCTCGCACCAAGTCCAGAATGAGAAATCTCGGCTGGCTGATAGAATAGACCGACTGCTGATCTTCAAAACATCGTGACAAGGCATCTGCCGCCTTATTTAATCTCCCCGCACAATACTCCACCGAGAAGTCAAACCCCAACAACTTACTGATCCAGTGCTGCTGTGGCGACGTCGTCAAACACTGTTCTAGTAGGAATTTAAGGCTGTAGTGATCCATGCGTATGAGAAAAGCCCAGCCCCAGAGATAAGGCCTCCAATGTTGGACCGCTTTGGCCAACCCCATCAATTTGAGCTCATAGGCTGCCAGCTTGTGATGACGGACTACCAACTGTCTGCTAAAATACGCAATAGGATGGCGCAGCTGCTGTAAAACGGCCCCAATGCCCACGCCCAAAGCGTCACACTCTACCACGAACAATTCGTCAAAGTTGGGAAGTTGTAATACTGGTGCGGATACGAGGGCAGCTTTGAGTGCCACAAACGATGTGGTGGCCCCCTCATTCCAAATAAAGGAATTTTTCTTGAGTAAACTCGTCAATGGTGCTGCCACTAGCCCATAGTTCTGAATAAATTTGCGGTAGTAGCCCGCAAGACCCAGAAAACCCCGTAATGCAGAACACGACTGTGGTTGTGGCCACTCGTGAATAGCTCGAATCTTCTCGGGATCCACCGTAACCCCCTCATGTGAGATATTGTGTCCCAGATACCCCACGTGTGAAGCCGCAAAAGAACACTTGGAATGTTTCAAATAGAGCTAATGTACTCTTAACAAGTCGAAAACAATCCTCAAGTGTGCCAAGTGCTCCTCAACTGACTTGCTATATATCAAAATATCATCGAAAAATACAAGAACAAATTTTCGAAGATAGGGGCTAAATACCTCGTTCATCAAAGCTTGAAAAGTGGAGGGTGCATTGGATAATCCGAACGACATGACGACGAACTCAAAGTGGCCATGGTGCGTGCGGAACGCCGTTTTCTCGATATCAGAGGGGTGCATCCGGACCTGATGGTATCCCGAACAGAGGTCGAGTTTAGTGAATAACCACGACCCATGTAACTCATCCAGAAGCTCATCCACTATCGGAATCGGGAACTTGTCTGCACGTTCAACTCCCGATAATCCACTCAAAACCTCCATGTCCCATCATGTTTCTTCACAAGTAAGACGGGTGAAGAGAACGGGGAGCGGTTGGGACAAATAAGACCCTGTTTCAACATCTCATGGCACTGACGCTCTATCTCGTCCTTCTGAAGGTGTGGGTAACGGTATGGTCGCATGACCACTACCTCAGAACCTGGTTTCAGACAGATCCTATGGTCACAGTGCCTCACGGGTGGCAACCCTGAAGGCTCCTGGAAGAGGTCAGAGAACTCCTCAACCAGACCATCACTAGTACTGTCAGGCTGCTCTTGTGTCTGCAAAGTGTGCATGCGGTGGGCCCTATCCACCTGACAGTCCTGTAAGAGCACTCGACTTCCGGCCAAATCAAAGCTCATGGTTAAAGCCAAAAAGTCCCACAGAATGGGCCCCAACGTTTGTAACCATTTAATGCCTAATACCATATCAAATCCCGCTTGCATTAAATGAATTAAATCCAATGGAAAAAGTTACCGCTTTACTAATCCCGTAGCTAGGGACCTTCTCGCCATTGGCCAGTGAGACGGTGGCTGTCGGATGAGTGTGTATCTGGAGTTGGAGATGTTGTGCGGCTGTCAAACTCAGAAAATTGTGTGTACTCCCCGAGTCGACTAGTCCCACCAGTTCTCGGTCGATGACATGAGCTCAGACTTGCATTGTAGTAGACGATTTCTGGCCCGTAATAGCATGCAAGGATATCTCTGGTGGTTCCTCCTCGATAATATCCTCCGGCTCCTTTGGATCCTCTGAATCCTCCACCTCGAGCCAAAACAATCGTTTACATTGGTGTCCATCCCGATACTTCTCATCGCAGTTATAACATAGATTTTTGGACCGCCTCTCTGCCATCTCCACACTCGTCAATTTTTTTATAAAGCTCGGTAGGGAATTACTAGGGTGGGGATCGGCTACCCGAGTCATAGTCAGAGTGTGTCTGGATGGTGTTGTTGTAGATGCTCCCTGAGATGAATTATAGCGGCGCCCTTGCCACGTGGAGGAACTGTTCCTCTCACTCGACCAACCCGGCTTACGTTGCTGCAACTGTTGTCGTTGTTCCATTGCTCAAGCCATATTCATGGCATGAGCTAGATCCGTGGGCATAAGGAGTTCTACCTCTAGCCGTAAATACTCATTGAGACCTGTTGTGAATAAGGAGACCTGCTAGTCAACCAATACCCTCTCACCAGCACGAGCCAACTTTTGTTGGAATAGTTTTTGATATTATTCCACCGAACCCGTTTGTCTCAATAGGACTAACTCTCCCAGAGGGTTGCTATTGGCGGGAGGCCCAAATCTAACTGTGCATAGATTTTTAAATTCTCCCCAAGTCATTCCCGGTCTCTCTTTCTCTACTTGAGTCACCCATAACATGGCTTCATCTGTCATATGGAAAGAGGCTAGTTGCACCTTATCCCATTCAGTAGTCCCTTGGTTCAACAAATTTTTTTCACATCTATGCAACCAAATTAAGGGATCCACATAACCATTGAAAGAGGGAAACTCTAACTTGGTGTACCTTGGGATTGTGCCTCCATACTGAGGTCCTTGGACAGTAGTGCGCCCAGGCCACTACTCCCCTCTTCTGTGATATGGTTGAGCATCCTCTCTCACCTCTGGACTCTGATGTATCTCTGTCCTCAACTCCTATAGCATGCTAATGACTCGACTCATCTCTTCTTCCAAACCACAAACCTTTCCCAACACTGGTTGTGCTATTTCAAGGCTATCTTCTATCTTTTGTATCCTGATTTGGATTTCTTCATTACTGATATTATCCCCCATGTTACCCTGCTTTGATACCAAGTTGTTACGGTCCCGAGTCATGGATCGAGTAACACGGCGTGGGATTTGTGAATCCAGCACTGGTACTGAGTTGCTAGACTCGGTATGAGTGTAAACAAAAATCTTCCTTGCTGGTTCCCTCTCACGTGGACAAAACTTGATGGATACAATATCTTGATTACTAAATATATGAAATTAAGCCATCAATGTTGACCAGAATAAAGTAAGGAGAATACCTTTTCTTCTCATGGAAATCAGGGTTTCAACCCTAATTTGGTTTTAGCAAGGCAAGCTATGTACACCTGGTTTGTAGCAAGCCTTGGCCCACGTGCATGAATGATTATCCTCTCTTTTCTTGCTGGCTCCAAGCTTAGGAACAACAATTAATCTCCTTCACATGAATGACCAGAAAACTCCCCACTTGCTGCTCGTCAAGAGGGTTAGACCCCTTGATGGTGGCTGACGTTGATGAAGAGGGAGAACCCTCTCTTTGGGCTTGGAAAAGGGGCAGGAAGCTCCTCTTCTTAGTATGGATGATGAAGGATGAATTTGGGTGAAGATGGATGGCAATGGGGGGTGAAGGATAGGTTGGATTTTTGGAGTAAACCCTAAACTCGAGATCAAGAGGTGATCTCAACCTGTTTAGACTAGGTTATTCTAAAATCTCAAAGCTTACCTATTTTATTCATACCTTTCCCTTAAATAGGTCACGTCAAGGAGTTTTAGGGTTAGGCTTACAATAATTCCCCATAATGCCCTTACATATAAAGTAATTAGAAATAACTCCTACTTAAAACAATATAAGAAATAAATCCTACTCAAAGAAATATAAGAATTAAATCCTATTGAGTGAGTTGTTGTTATCTTCTTCGTTGTGTGACTCGGTGTGCTATTGAGTCCACAACAGTCCTACCAGCTCTTGCATCATGGTGGGTCCCACATTGTAACAATCTTTATTTACCATCTTGCCATCATTATATGTGGGCCTATTTGCCTTCTCTATGACCTGTGGGCCTTGAGCCCATCTTCTATATTTCTTGGATGCATGGGTCTTCCTTGGTCATATGGGATTGGGCCCATCTTCTAATACACTTGGATATGTGGGCATTCATTAGTCATGTGGGCTTGGGCTCTTTCTTCCAACAAAAGGGAAACTCAATTCACATCAACACATGAAAAGATAAAATGAGAGAAAATATCAACTTTTCCAATGTATAGATCCTCTAACTTTGGTCGTCATATTTTAAATCTGTGTCGGAAATATTTGTTCGACTCTCTAAACAAGTGAGGAAGAAAACTCTTTTTTGCCTCCAACGAAGACAATGTTGGTGTTAGGAATTAGATGCCCAAATTCTAAACTCACGAGACCAATAATAATAATCGCAAAAGAAGAAAAAAACAAGCACAAAATAACATACAAGATTTATATAGGTTTGTGTCAAGGTGAGACTACGTTCTGTCTTCCGCCATTGTAGTAATCCACTATGAAGATGAAATAGTTTACAAAGAGAAATCGCACACACTTACAAGTGTTTTTCTCTAACCTCTCTCGGGCTGCAACTCAGGGTCCTTCTCTGTGATGATAAAACCCTAATAGCGGTCCCCCAAATATAATAGAAAAAATTAGGGCAACCGTAATACAAGAGTGAAATCCCCAAATTGCCCATAATGAAACAATAGGTTCGTCTCAAAGTGAGACTACGTCCTGTGTACTGACTCAGCATAAGGCGTTGATTAGGCTCTACAACTTAACAATATTCCACTTGGAGACTAATCCATTATCAATATCTCCTCTGTAGCAGCAACAAATTCTCAATCCTCAGAGACAAGTCCAACTGAAATTGCACACAACTTCAATTTCTCAATCGTAATAGTCTTTGTCAAAATATCAGCCGGATTCTGACTCCCTTGAATCTTCTCAAGAGCTAATACTTCATCTTCAAGAGCCGATCTAATGAAGTCATAAGGCACATGTATGTGCTTTGTTCTTGCATGATAAATAGAGTTCTTTGCTAAATGAATAGCACTCTGACTGTCACAATACAACACATTCTTCCCATGCTTGAGACCTAATTCTTCCCAGAAAGACTGCAATTATACCATCCCTTTGTTGGCTTCGGTCACAACGATATATTATGCCTCAGTAGTGGAAAGAACAACTTAAAGACCCAACTAATTGTTGTACCATCCAATGTGTATACATATCCAGTGGTACTCTTCCTACCATCAATGTCTCTAGCCATGTCAGCATCTACATAACCATGTAATCCCAAGTTTGATTTTCTAAAATATAAGGTTGAGTCTGCAGTGCCTCTCAAATACCTGAGAATCCACTTCATTGGTTCCCAACGTTGTTTACCCCGATTTCTCATGTATCTGCTCACAACTCCCATTGCATGAGCTATGTCTGGTCTAGTGTATACTATAGCATACATGAGACTGCCAATTGCAGAAGTATAAGGAAAATTAGTCATGTGGGCTCACTCTTGTTTTGTAGAAGCTGACTGCTTCTTAAATAGACTAAAGCGAGTAGCCAAAGGAGTACTCACTAGTTATGCATCTTTCATGTTGAATCAACTCAGCACCTTCTTCACACATTCATCTTGTGATAGTTTCAAGACATCAGTATCCCTAGTAATCTTTGTCCCAAGGATTTGTTTTGTAGCACCCAAATCCTTCATTACAAACTTCTTGGACAACTCCCTTTTCAACTTATCTATTTTCTATTTGCAAGCACCTGCTATCAACATGTCATCAACATATAGTAGTAGAATGATGTAGGAGTCATCAAGCTTCTTCACATAACAACAATGATCCGCCTGGCACTTCAAGAAACCAATACTACTCATGAAGATGTCAAACTTCTTATACCACTGTCTTGGAGCCTGTTTAAGACCATACAAGTTCTTTTGAATTTTTCACACCATTTTCTCCTTTCCTTGTGCTTTGAAACCCTATGGCTGCATCATGTAAATTTCTTCCTCCAAATCACCATGAAGAAAATTTGTTTTTACATCCAACTGCTCTAAGTGCGAGTCTTCATTTGCCATTAGTCCAAGTATTGTTCTACTAGTAGACAATTTCACTACTGAAGAGAAAATCTCAGTGTAGTCACTGTCTTCTTTTTTTTGAAAGCCCTTTACAACCAATCTTGCCTTATACCGCTTGTTGTTATCATATTCATCTTTTATTCGGTACATTCATTTATTCTGCAAAGTCTTCTTCCCTTTTGGTAACTCGATAAAATGCCATGTTTGATTGGATAATAGTGAATCCATCTCAGCCCACATGGCCAACTCCCACTCGGTTGATTCATCAACTTGTACAACTTTCTCATAACTCTCAGGTTCACCTTTATCAGTCAACAAAATAAATTCAGTGTAGGGTGGTACCTCGGTGGTTTAATAGTTCAGGCAGATCTCCTGAGTTTAGTCACAGGAATGTTCTGATTTACTTATGGGGTATGTTTTCTTGGACTTCCTGAACAATATTCACCTTCTCAATAACTGGAAGATCTCACAACTGAATGACTTCAAACTTCTTGGCTTCTTCACTTGTGCTCTCAGACTTTTTTTTCAACCTGTCTTTATATAGAGCACCTTCATTGAAGATCACATCCTTGATCTTGATAACCTTTCGACATTGGTCATCCCATAAGCGATAACCAAACTCAGTGCCACCATAGCCAATAAAGAAACATATTTTAGATTTAGCATCAAGTTTACTTCTAATTGCAAAATCAATGTGAATATAAGAAACACAACCAAAAATTTTCAAGAAAGAAAGGTTTACCTCTTTGCTGCTCCAAACCTCTTCTTGTATTTTGCAATGTAGTGGTATTGAAGGTCCTCTATTGAAAAAATAAGCAGTGGTACTAATAGTCTCAGACCAGAATATTTTTGGGAATCCTGCATGTAATCTTTCTCCTAGCACACTTGTTCAAGGTCCTGTTCATCCTTTCGGCCAGACCATTCTATTGAGGTTTTCTAGGAATGGTCTTCTTCATCTTCATTCCATTATCAAAACAGTACCGTTTGAAATCCTCATCTATGCATTCTCTCCCATTATCTTACTGCAGACATTTTACCTTTAAATCTATCTCATTCTCTGCCATTGCTCTCCATCTCTTGAAGGAATGAAAGACAAGATATTTAATTTTCAAGAAATAAACCCATACCTTTCTGCTTGCATCATCAATAAATGTCACATAATAATTAGAACCACCAAGGGATGTAACAGTTGAAGGCCCCCACACATCTGTGTGATTCAACTCCAATTTTGTTGTCTTTTGATCCTTTCCAACCTTTGAAAAGCTAACCCTTTTTTGCTTGCCGAAAATACAGCCTTCACACAAACTGTTGTTTACAGTTTTCAACCCTGGTAGCTTCCATTTGGACTAAAGCACTTTCATTCCCTTCTCACTCATGTGACCGAGCCTATGTTAGGTTCTTCCCTGGCCATGGATCGAGTCACCCTTCTTTCCTCTCTTCCCTCCATGGATGATCTTGATGTTGGAAGAGAATTCTTGTTTCTTGAACAAGTAATGGTGGAACTCAATTAGAACGAAGGAGCTTTGGAGGAAGCTCAAACTTGGACCTCAAAGGGAGAATTCGACCTTGACCTCTGAGGGAGAATCAGACCTGTAAAATATAATTTTCTCAATACTTGCCTCTCTTTTCCTTCACGTCCCCCTAAATAGGGTTGAGGACAAAAAATACAAAGATGACCCATAGGTCAAGTGGTTCACGCCACATTACACTGAACCAACCCAAAGTAAACCAAACCGAATTGAAATTACATGAAAAGTAAATTGACATAATTTAATTCCTATGCCTATGGATAACTCGTGATGCTATGGAGTCCATAACATCACCCCCCCCCCCCCCCCCCCCCCCCCCCCCCCCCCCCCCCCGCCGGAGAAAGAGCTTGTCCTCAAGCTCAAAGTATGGGTAGAGGGCGTGAAACGCTGCTAATGGCTCCCATGTCGTGTCATTAGGGTCAGCATCAGCCCATTACACTAAGATTTCCCAATCACCCTGAATACGGGGAGTTTGTAATACCTGTGTCAGGGTAGAAAGTACATGTCCCTCATGGAGTGGGGGCAGCGGGGTGTGCAGCAAAGGCGAATCACCTTGGAAAGCCTTTAATTGTGAGACATGAAAGACGTTGTGAATTCTGGCCTCTAGCGGACGCTGCAATCTATAGGCCACTGTCCCAATGCGGTCCATCACCTGAAAGGGACCATAATATTTAGGAGAGAACTTGTGACATTTGGAGGTTGTCAATGACAGCTGCCTGTAGTGTTGGAGACGCAACCAAACATAATCTCCAGGAGAAAAGAAGACTTCTCGGTGCTTCTTGTCATAATATTTTTTCATAGAACGTTGTGCCTACTGTAGATGAGTGCGCACCTCAGTGATGAATGTGTCTCTTTCAGCTAATGCTTGGTCCAAAGTGGCAACTTTAGAGGCCTCTGGTTCATAGGCTAAAAGATGGGGAGGTTCTCTACCATATACCACCTTGAATGGGGTTGTGCCTAGTACGCTGTGGTAGGAGGTGTTGTAACAGAACTCAGCCCAGGCGAGCCACTTAACCCATCTCTTAGGTGAGTCCCCCAAGAACCAGCGGAGATACATTTCAATGGTTCTGTTGATGACCTCTGTCTGACCATCAGTCTGCGGATGGTAGGCTGAAGAAAAGGCTAACGTTGTGCCCTGTAACTTGAAGAGTTCTTTCCATAAGGTACTTGTAAAGATTGCATCCCTATCACTAGTAATTGAATTAGGCATCCCATGTAAGCGGACAATGTTATCCATAAAAAGTTGAGCGACCTGAGTTGCAGTGTAAGGATGCGCCAGAGGAATGAAATGCCCATATTTAGAGAAACGATCCACCACTACAAAGATAACAGATTTACCCGACGAAGAGGGAAGTCCATCTATGAAGTCCATATAAATATCAGACCAGACCTGTGACGGAAGCTGAAGTGGTTGGAGCAACCCCGCTGGACTTAATGTTTCAACTTTATTCCATTGACAAGTCTGACAAGCTGCCACATAATCAGCAATACTGCGCTTCATGCCCCTCCAATAAAATTCCCTACTGATCCGGAAATATGTTTTCTGTCGGCCCTCATGTGTGTTGTCATGGAAGGAGGCTAAAATGTTGTTAATTAGAGGGGATGTGTGGTGTAGAAAAATTCTGTTTTTGTAGAGGACGAGATTGTCCTGAACCCTCCAATGTGGTGCCGCTGTCCCCTGCTGGATATCCTGGCATAAGGAGATAATATCCAAGTACTTTTGTGCCTCTTCCCGTATAGAATCTAACAAGAGAGCTCTGGGCTGACTGATGGCGTTTAATTGCGGCTCTGGAATGTCCCGGCGAGATAAGGCATCAGCCCCTACATTCAAACTTCCTAGTTTATACTCGACAGAAAAGTCAAACCCCATAAGCTTACTTAACCAATGCTATTGTGGTGAAGTAGTGAGACACTGCTCAAGAAGATACTTGAGGCTGCAATGATCAGTGCGAATAAAAAAAGAACGTCCCCATAGATAAGGGCACCAATGCTGTATAGCTTTCGCCAATCCGATCAATTCCCTCTCATAAGCTGCCAACTTGTGGTGGTGTTGGCCCAGTTGACGGCTAAAATAAGCAATCGGGTGGCCCTGTTGGTGCAACATTGCGCCAATACTGCCCCCCGACGCATCACATTCCACTACAAAGGACTCCTCAAAGTCGGGGAGGTGCAAAACTGGGGTTGATGATAAGGCGTCTTTCAATTGCTGAAAGGAATGAGCTGCTGTCTCTGATTAGGTAAAAGCATTTTTGTTGAGGAGATTGTTGAGCGGAGCTGCAAGCTGGCCATAGCTACGAATAAATTTTCTATAATACCCAGCTAGGCCCAAAAATCCTCTTAAGGCTGTAATAGATGTAGGAATAGGCCAATCTGTGACCGCCTGTATCTTACTTTGGTCTACCTTCACCCCCGATGCTGAAATAACGTGGCCCAAATAGGCCACTTCTGATGTGCCCATAGAACATTTTGACCGATTTAAAACCAAATGATGTGAACGTATAAGAGAAAATACCTCGTGAAGGTGCTGAAGATGTTCTTCCCAGCTGTTGCTATAGTCCAAAATATCATCGAAAAATACCAATACATATTTTCTCAAGAGAGAAGAAAATACCTCATTCATGAGGGTCTGGAAGGTGGAAGGCGCATTTGACAGACCAAATGGCATTACGAGGAATTCAAAATGGTCGTGATGCGTGTGGAACGCTATTCTCTCCACATCTGATGGATGAACTCGGATTTGATGATAGCCAGATTTCAAATTGAGTTTAGTAAAAATAGTAGCTCCATGTAACTCGTCTAACAACTCGTCCACCACTGGAATAGGAAATTTATCTTTAATCGTATGGACATTGAGTTGTCGGTAATCCACACAGAACCTTCATGACTTATCATGCTTGTGGACTAGTAATACCGGTGACGAAAAAGGAGACCTGCTGGGCTGAATAATACCCTATGCTAACATCTACTGGCACTGCCTTTCAATCTCATCCTTCTGTAAGTGAGGGTAACGATATGGACGCACCACTACCGGCTCGGTACCCGTTTTCAAACGGATACGGTGATCATAGTGCCTAAGTGGCGGTAAGGCAGTAGGGTCATGAAAGATATCTTCAAATTCTGTAAGTAAGTGAGATAAGTTACATGTGTTGGTGGACTGGACCTGGGCAACCTGTAGTGCGCAGGTGAGTGGTGCTTGTGTGCCATGCAATATAATCTGATGTTGGTCCTCTATAAAAGACATGGTTAGAGCTTGGAAATCCCATAGTATTGGTCCCAACAATTGTAGCCATTTAATACCTAGCACCAAATCGAATCCTGATAGTGGAATCACCAGAAAATCTGCAACAAATGCATATCCCTCAATATCAAAGTGTGTGGCTGGTGATATGCCTACACTAGTAATTTTAGCCCCATTGGCTACTGATACAGAAAGACCAGTCTGTTGCTGTACTACTAACCCAAGTTGTTCTGCCGCCTGCTGATTGATGAAATTATGTGTACTACCCGAGTCAACTAAAGCCAGTAACTGTAAATGATGTAATTGTGCTTTAACCTGCATTGTGCTTGCACTACGTAGACCAGTCATAGCATGAAGGGAAATCTCTGGATCTTCTTGGTCAGTTTCCACAATTTCCTCCTCTGGTGGTATTTCTTCTCCATCCTCCCACAGACATATACTGAATAATCGTTTGTAGTGGTGTCCAATGACATACTGTTCATCACAGTTAAAACAGAGGCCCTTGGCCTTTCTCTGGTCCATTTCCTATCTAGTCAGGTTTTTGAAGTAAGGAGTAGGTGGAGCCGAATTAGAGATGTCTGGGCGTGGGGCTACACTGTCTCTAAATCTTGGAGGGCCAGAGAAAGGGTTTGGTGCTGAGGCATAGTGCCTCCCTGGCCAAGCTGGTTTTTTGACCAGTGACTCCTTTAGAACACGCTGCTTGTGCTCAATTGCCCTGGCTAAATTCATAGCGTGGTCTAAATCTATAGGAGCATGTAATTCAACTTCTAAATGCAGAGCTTCTGTCAAACTAGCAGTAAAAATATGAACATACTGTGTGTGGCTAACAAACTGGTTTGCTCGGGCTAACCTTTCCTGGAAGGTCTTTTGGTACACCTCTAGTGTTCCAGTTTGTTTGTAATTGATTAATTCTCCCAAAGGATTGCTACTAGCTGGAGGACCAAATCTCATCATGCAAGACTGTCTAAAAGTTGCCCAATCCTGAACCACTTGGTCATTTCGGAATTGGTGGTACCATAGTAGCGCTTCATCGAGCATGTGGTAGGCGGCCAAATACACTTTCTCATCCGCAGGTGTTTTTTGATGATAAAAGAACTGATCACACTTGGCTAACCAAATCAAAGGGTCCTTAGACCCATCATACGTAGGAAAGTCAAGTTTTAAATACCTGGGCACAGTGTTTGGTCCTTGAACGGCAGGCCCCAAATGGGGATGGTGTTGACGCATTGGTGGTTGTGGGGGAGGTGGTGGGTGGAATGGATGGTGGTCGGCCAGTGGAGAATAGGCAGCTGAAGGTTGGGCTCGTGTATCATGGTCCTCTTGTAGCCCGAGGAGAGCTTGGATGGCAGCATCCATTGATTTTATTGCCTCACGCAAATCAGAGGTTCTTTAACGCACCTCTTCCAGGGCATGAGCCTGGTTATCTGTCCTCTGCCTATTATCTTCCACTAACTGTCTCAAATCGTCAGGGGAAGAGGAATCCCTAAGGGTGGACCTGTCTGATACCAAGATGTTAGGTTCTTCCCTTGCCATGGATCGAGTCACCCTTCTTTCCTCTCTTCCCTCCATGGATGATCTTGACGTTGGAAGAGAATTCTTGTTTCTTAAACAAGTAATGGTGGAACTCAATTAGAATGAAGGAGCTTTGGAGGAAGCTCAACCTTGGACCTCAAAGGGAGAATCCGACCTTGACCTTTGAGGGAGAATCAGACCTGTAAAATATAATTTTCTCAATACTTGCCTCTCTTTTCCTTCACGTCCCCCTAAATAGGGTTGAGGACGAAAATACAAAGACGACCCATAGGACAAGTGGTTCACGCCACATTACACTGAACCAACCCAAAGTAAACCAAACCAAATAAAGTAAACCAAACCGAATTGAAATTACATGAAAAGTAAATTGACATAATTTAATTCCTATGCCTATGGATAACTCATGATGCTATGGAGTCCATAACAGCCTAGAATGCTATAAATCAGAATCAGTAACAACCTCAACAACTGCAACCGTATCTCTGTAACTGGAAGTGATGTAAAGAGTTCCAGTTTTAACTCCTCGTGCAATAACCATGGCTCCATTTGTGACTTTCCAGGCAGCACCATTAAAAGTCATATCTTCATCATCAAGCCACCCTACTGAGATCAAATTATGAATCAGTTTTGGTACATGTCTCACCTTGTGAATTTTCCACACTAACCCGTTTAACATTCTCAAATTGACATTACCAATACTGACAATATCCAAAGGTTCTCCATCATCAAGATACACCTTCCCGTGATCTTCTGCAACATAATTCTCCATGATCTTGCGGTGCGCAGTTGTGTGAAAAGAAGCCCTTGAATCTAACACTGAAGAGTCAGTAGGGCTATCAACCGACAAGAGTAAAACACCTTGTACTTCTTCAGTCACCAAATTTGCAACATCGTTTTTATTTTCATCCTTCTTCGGTGCTCTGCTGTTCATCTTGATATGACCAGACTTGGCACAATTCCAACATTCCACATTCCTTCCAAATTTGGACTTGCTTCTTCCATTCCTTGACTTCCCTCTGTAGTTTCCCTAGTTGGAATTCCTCTCGAAGTTCCTGCCTGTAGTATTGAAATTTAGGATAGAATTAGATGTTGAAAATTCTTCGGAATCCTTTCTAAGAATGTCCTTTACAAGAATGGTATCCCAAACATCATTAAAAATTAACTTCCTATTGCCTACAGAGTTGCTGACAACAGCCCTTATAGGCTCCAAAAAAATTGGTAGAGACGGTAAAAGAATTAAGGAACGAACCTCATCATCAAATTTAATCTAAACGGAGGTCAATTGATTGACAATCGTGCTAAACTCATTCAAATACATTGCCATTGGTGTATTTTCTGTTATCATCTTTAAATTGAACAATTTTTTTCATGAGATGTACCTTATTATTTACGGAAGGCTTCTCATACATGTTTGATAGAATCTTCATCATTCCTAATGTGGTTTTCTCCAAAACCAAGTTATGAGTGACGTTCTTCAACAGTGTCAACCAGACCACTCCCAAAACTTTTCTATTAAGGAGATTCCACTTATCATCTTTCATACATTTTGGTTTCTTATCCAGTAGTGGTGAGCACACCTTTTTACTGTATAGATAATCCTCAATCTGCATCTTCTATAACACAAAATTCATACCATTGAACTTGTTGATTCCAAGTGTCTATCCTTCTCTGCCAGCCATTGATCTCAATCATAAACCAAAGATATGATACCACTTGTTAGGAATTAGATGCCCTAATTCCAAACTAACAAGAGCAATAATAATAATTGCTGAAGAAAAAAAACAAGCACAAAATAACACACAAGATTTATACAGGTTCACCTCAAGACGAGACTACGTCTTGTCTTTCGCTGCTGTAGTAATCCACTATGAAAATAAAATAGTTACAAAAATAAATCTCACATACTTACAAGTGTTTTTATCTAACCTCTCTCAGGCTGCAACTCAAGGTCCTTCTTCGTGATGATAAAACCTTAATCATGGTGCCCTCAAATATAAAGAAAAAATTAGGGCAACCTTAATACAAGAGTGAAATCCCCAAACTGCCCTTAATGAAACAACAAGTTCACTTCAAGGTGAGACTACGTCCTGTATATCAACTCAACGTAAGGCATTGATTAGGCTCCACAACTTAATACTTGGTGCCCAAGGCATTGAAAATGGAAGTAGCATTCAGATCCCAATGTTTGTTCGAGTAGTCCATAAAGATAGCATAACTAGTAAAGATCGCCCCCAACAATTAGATGACACTGTTCCCAAGCTGCCATGGTTCGTAGCAGAATTTTGGTGTTTTTATCAATAGGAAAATGTGGGATTTCCAAGGTACCCCTACAAATGTTAAGTCTGAGAATCCAATAGTAAGCTTTTTTTGGAACTTTTTCCAGCATCTTGGAGTCTTCTTGCAGGTTGAACATGCTCTATAACCAAGAGTTGTGTTGGTCGGTGATGAGTTAAATTTGGCAATTCCAAAGGTGGACGTGATGGAATGAAAGTGGATATCTTGGTGAACAAGTGTTTCATAATTCGTTGGGACTTAGGGGCGATTCTGTTTGGAAGAAGGTGTTAGTGAACTAAATAACGCCGATGGAGGACTGAACTTGACTCCATTAGAGGAGTTCACCCATTTCCAAACTCCAAAAAAAGTTTGAATAAATGAAGAGAAAGCTCTACTAGGGATGGATACTGAGATTCTGGATGGGCTACTTGATAAGGGATTATCTTCTCAGTTTAGGAGATAAGAATTCTTATTTCCCTTCTGTTTAGGAGATAAGATCTTCGATGATTCTATTTATCCTTTCTGTTGTAAATTTTATATAAATTTCACTCTCAAT
The DNA here is from genome assembly GCF_029961685.1 of Aristolochia californica. NCBI lineage: Eukaryota > Viridiplantae > Streptophyta > Magnoliopsida > Piperales > Aristolochiaceae > Aristolochia > Aristolochia californica. The sequence goes on along the minus strand of NW_027182279.1, from coordinate 34,691,480 downwards.
TAATGCAAAGACATGGTTCAGTTCAGCCTCTCATATGGTATCAAATTAGATCGATTCTTTTGCCTTCTTTTGAAATTTTTTCTTCGAAATTGCTCCCTCTGCCTCTCCGCCAACTGAATCCCTGTCATTTCTTCCTCTTCCCTTTCTCCTTGTTCATGTGACACCTTTGATCACTGCATTGATGGTCTCGCCATACCCCAAATCGATCGCTTCATCTTCAACAAGAGCACTAGATTGGTAGGTGCATTGACGATCTCGTCATACCCAAATTTGACCACTTCATCTTTATTGGAAGATATGATATAATTAGGGTGACACTGATGTAATTAGTTTATAATTTATGTTTCTTATTCACTCTTACTAGTGTAAAGGGTGGTATTCTTATAATATTAGTACTTTTGAAATCTATAAATACAATTTAAGGGGGAGGGTTTGGACAAGTTCATTACCCTATTATTCCTCCTCTTTTCACCAAATTCGTCACTCTTCCTCTTCTCCTCCTAAAACCTTCTCTCCACAACTCTTCTTCTTCTTCTCACCCCTTAATCCTCTTCTACTATGATTATACAACATGGAAATCCTAAGTTTCTACTTAGTATCAGAGTGGGGAAAGATTTGTGATGGAAAAGGAGAAGAAGATGGAGAAGAAAGGGAGGAAGAAGAAGACGAAGAACAAAACACAAGAGGAATTTCTCATTTTTCCTTTAGTGGTCTTTCCAAATTCATATTTTTAATTTATTTTTAATTCTCTTACCGTATGTTTAATATAGACAATTTTTATATAGTTAAATTTATATTTGAGTCTAGTTTTCAACTCAAAAAGAATCATTGAAAGCCAAATTTTCTAGAAAGAGAAATTTACATCTGAAGCAAAAAAGTTTCATGCAGTAGCAGAAAACTTCAAGTTTCAAGCCATTTTACTCCATCAACAATGAGACTTTTGTTAGGAATTAGATGCCGTAATTCAATACTAACGAGAGAAATAATAATCACAAAAGAAGAAATAATCAAACACTAAATATACAAGATTTATACAGGTTCGCCTCAAGGTGAGACTGCGTCCTATCTTCCGCCGCTACAATAATTCATTATGATAACGAAGTAGTTTACAAGAAAAACCACACACACTCAAGTATTTTTCTCTAATCTCTCTCAATCGGAACTGAAGATCCTTATCGATGATAACCCTAACAATAGTGCCCCCAAATATAAAGAAAAAACTAGGGCAACTATAATACAAGTGTGAAATTCCCAAACTACCCTTAATGATCTGCATGCCAATTCTACGTATGGCGTTAATTAGATTCCACAACTTAAAAAATCTCCCACTTGGAGACTAATCCATCATCAATAGCTCCTCTACACTGGAAACAACTTCTCAATCCTCAAAGAGAAGTCCAACTGAAGTTGCATGCAGGTTCAGTTTCTCAATCGTAACAGTCTTTTTCAACATATCAGCCATATTCTGACTCCCTTGAATATTTTCAAGTGCTAATAATCCATCCTCAAGAGCCGATCTATTGAAGTGATAACGAACCTGTATGTGCTTGGTGCTGGCATGATAAACATGGTTCTTTGCTAAATGAATAACACTATGACTATCACAATACAACACATTCTTCCCATGCTTGAGACATAAACCCTGTAATCCCAAGTCTTACTTTCTGAAACATAAAGCTGAGTATGCAGTGCCTCTCAAATCCTTGAGAATCCGCTTCACTACTTCCCAATGTTGCTTACCTGAATCACTCATATAGTAGAAGCATACTTGAGACTGCAAATAGTTGAAGCATAAGGCACATTGGCCATGTAGGCTCGCTCTTGCTCTATACAAAGTGACTGCTCCTTAGAGAGCCTAAAGTGACTAGACAAAGGAGTATTCACTAGTTTTGCATCATTCATGTTCATTCTGCTTAGCACCTTCTTCACATATTCTTCTTGTGGTAGTTTCAAGATATTAACATCCCTAGTAATCCTCATCCCAGGGATTTTTTTTCCAACACCTAAATCTTTCTTTGAAAACTTCTTGGATAACTCCCTTTTCAACTTATCTATTTCCTATTCGCACGCACTTGCTATCAACATGTCATCAACATCCAGTAGTAAAATGATGTAGGAGTTATCAAGCTTCTTTACATAACAATAATGATCCGCCTGGCACCTCAAGAAACCATTACTACTCATAAAGGTATCAAACTTCTTATACCATTGTCTTGGAGCCTATTAAGACCATACAAGTTCTTTTGAAGTTTGCACACCAGTTTCTTCTTTTTCTGTTCTTTGAAACCCTATATCTGCTTCATGTAAATTTCTTCATCCAAATCACCATCAAGAAAAGTTGTCTTTACATCCAATTTCTCTAAGTGCAAGTCTTCATTTCCCACTAGTCTAAGCATTGTTCTAATAGTAGTCAATTTCACTACTCGAGAGAAAATCTTAGTGTAGTCAATGCCTTCTTTTTGTTGATAGCCCTTTATAACCAGTCTTGCCTTGTACCACTTGCTGCCATCATGTTCATCTTTTATTTGGTAAACCCATTTATTCTGCAAGGCCTTCTTCCCTTTTGGTAACTCGGTAAAATGCCATGTCTAATTGGATAATAGTGAATCCATCTCTACCCACATGGCCAACTCCCACTCGATTGATTCATCAACTTGCATCGCTTCCTCATAACTCTCGGGTTCACCTCTATCGGTCAACAAAATATAATTCAACGCAAGGTAGTACCTCTATGGTGGTCTGCTAGTTCTGGCAGATCTCTCGAGTTCAGCCACAAGAATGTTTTGATTTACTTCTGCGGGTATGTTTTCCTAAACTTCTTGAGCAATATTATCCTTCTTAATAACTGGAAGATCTCTCAACTGAATCACTTCAAACTTCTTGGCTTCTTCACTTGTGCTCTCAGACTCTGTTTTCAACCTGTTTTTTATATAAGGCACCTTCATTGAAGATCAATCCTTGCTCCTGATAATTTTACAACATTGGTCATCACAGAAGCGATAACCAAACTCGGTACCCCCATAGCCAATGAAGAAACATGCCTTGGATTTAGCATCAAGTATACTTCTAACAGTAGAATCAATGTGAATATATGAAACACAACCAAACACTTTGAAGAAAGAAAGGTTTACCTCTTTGCCGCTCCAAACCTCTTTTGGTATTTTACAATACAATGGTGTTGAAGGACCTTTGTTGATCAAATAGGCAGTGGTGCTAATAGCCTCAGACCAGAACATCTATGGCAATCCCACATGTAATCTCATGCTCCTAGCACACTCATTCAAAGTCCTGTTCATCCTATTACCCACACCATTCTATTGAGGTTTTCCAGGAATGATCTTCTTCATCTTGATTCCATTATCAACACAATACCGCTTGAAATCATCATCTATGTATTCTCCCCCATTATATAACTACAAGCATTTCACCTTCAATTTTTTTTCATTCTCAACCATTGCTCTCCATCTCTTGAAAGCATCAAAGACATCAAATTTTTTTTTCAGGAAATAAACCCATATTTTTTCGCTTGCATCATCAATAAATATTTCATAGTGATTAGAACCACCAAGGGAGGTAACAGTTGAAGGTCCCCACACATATGTATGAACTAACCCCAATTTTGCTATCTTTTGCTCCTTTCTAGCCTTAAAAAAGCTAACCCCTTTCTGCTTGCCAAAAATACGGCCTTCACACAAACTGTTGTTTAAAGATTTCAACCCTGGTAGCTTTCCTTTAGAAAAAAGTACTTTCATTCCCTTCTCTCTCATGTGACCGAGCCTATAATGCCACAAATCAGAATTAGTAACAACATCAGCAACTACAACCGTGTTTTTGCAATTGGAAGTGATGTAAGGAGTTCTAGTTCTAACTCCTCGTGCAACAACCATGGCTCCCTTAGTGACTTTCTAGGCTGCACCATTAAAAGTCACATTATGTCCTTCATCATCAAGCTACTCTACTGAGATCAGGTTACGCATAAGTTCTGGCACATGTCTCACCTTGTCAATTTTCCACACTGACCCGTTTGACATCCTCAAACTGACATCACCAATACCGACAATATCCAAAAGTTCTCCATCAGCAAGATACACCTTCCCATGATTTCCAACAACATAATTCTCCATGATCTCACGGTGTGCAGTGCTGTGAAAAGAAGCCCTTGAATCTAACATCCAAGAGTCAATAGGGCTATCAACCGATAAGATTAAAGCATCTTGTACTTCTTCAGTCACTGCATTTGCAACGTTGTTTTTATTTTCATCCATCTTTGGTGCTCTATAGTTCTTCTTTATATCACTAGACTTGCCACAATTCCAGCACTCCACATTCCTTCCGAATTTGGATTTGCTTCTTCCAGTCATTGACTTCCATCTATTATTGCCCTTGTTGGGATTCTTCTTGAAGTTCCTGCCCCTAGTTTTGACATTTAGGGCTGAATTCGATGTCGACGATTCTCCAAAGTCCTTTTTACAAAATTTCTCAACATGAATAATTTCCCGAACATTATTAAAGATAAAATTCCCATTGCCTACAGAATTGTTGACCGCAACCCTCATAGGCTCCCAAAAATTTGGTAGAGACACAAAAAAAATTAAGGCACAAACCTCATCCTCAAATTTAATTTGAATGGATGTCAATTGATTGACAATTGTGCTACACTCATTCAAATGCGATGCCACTAATGTATTTTCTATTATCTTTAAATTGAAGGATTTTTTCATGAGATGTACCTTATTATTTACATAAGGCTTCTCATACATGTCGGACAAAATCTTCATCATCCCTGCAGCGGTTTTCTTCGATGCCACGTTGTGATCAACTTTCTTCAACAGTGTTAACTGGACTACTCTCAACACCTGTCTATCAAGGAGATTCCACTCATCATCTTTCATACCTGCTGGTTTTGTATCCAGAAGTGGTGCGTTCAACTTTTTACTATATAGATAGTCTTTGAACTGCATCCTCCAGAACTCAAAATCCATACCATCAAACTTGTTGATTCCAAGTGTCGATCCTTCTCCTCCAGTCATTGCTCTCAATTACGAACCAAAACTCTTATACCACTTGCTAGAAATTAAATGCCCTAATTCCAAACTTACAAGAGCAATAATAATAATCATGGAAGAAAGGAAAAGCAAGCACGAAAAGAAACAACACGATTTATACAGGTTCACCTCAAGGTGAGATTACGTCATGTCTTCCGCTATCCACTATAAAGATGAAATAGTCTACAAGAGAAATCACACACACTTACAAATATTTTCTCTAACCACTCTCGGGTTGCAACTCCAACTCCTTCTCGGTGATGATTAGGCTCCACAACTTAGCATAAAGGGAGATTTTGGAGCCTTAGGACAAAATTACATAGTCTACAAGTTTTATTGATGCATATAGGATGTTTTAAATATGTTAGAAGTACTTATGATCAATTTTAATCATGCTTTGAAAACACATTTGGAGATCTAGAACTGCATTGACCAATCAATATTTACCAATGATTGATCAAATAGATTGTGCACAGGCCAAAAATATAAAGCATGATCAATCAATCAAGGGTGATTGATATATCATCCATAACATAAATAAAAATAAAAAATAAAAAAACCTTATGTTGGTTCAATCAAAGTAGCAACACTTAATCTTCATGCAAATAAAAAGAGAATACTCATTCTCCAGTCCTCTTTATGAGGTTAATCATCTCAACAGAAATGAGGAAGAACACTTATCTTAAATGAGCATAAGTTGCTCAATTTTGCTTCAATCAAAACTTCAACTTGACAAGCTTGATAAAGTAATATGATTAACACCTTAATTGGATGAGTTGGAATCCTAAAACCATTGCTTTGATACCATGTGGAATTTAGGATTCCGTAGTGCCTTGATCAAGGTGGAGGAGAAAGAGAGGAAGAAGAAGGTGGAGGAGAAAGAGAGGAAGAAGAAGAAGAGAAGAAAGGAAGAAGAGAGGGACGACTGGATGAGAAAGAAAGAGCGAGAGAGAGAGAGAATAAGCTAGGGATGAGTATGAGAAGAGGAGATGGTTGATGCTTGTTAAAAGATATGAATATGTTGGAGGGTCATTGATGCTATTAGTTTATGTTTTATGTCACTTCTTCACTCTTACTAGGGTGAAGGGTATAATTGTAATATTGTACTCTTATCATCTATAAATATAGCTTAAGGGGGAGGACCCCATTCTTTCTCATCTTTTCTCTCCAATGTATGTTATTTTTCTTTCTCCAAGATGTAACCCATGGAGTCCTGAAAATCAACATGGTATCAAAGCATTGATTTTTAGGACTCATAGCTATGAGTTTTTTGAATTCCAAACTTGCTATTGCTAGGTGGATGATCGATTTGCTAATGGTTATGTTTTTAGTTTTTGGCGAAAACCCATGTTAGTATGACAAGTCTTCTTCATGAATCTCTACTGCTTTGATGATCACCGTTCTATTGCTGTCTTGATTCACCGTTCTATTGTCGATCTAATTGAGGCATCGTCTACATCATGACAACGTGATTTTGTTTCTAAACTTCTGGTAAATGCACAATCTACTTCATCTTGGTAAAAGCAAGGTTGCTTCTGGTATCACTCTCTTTGGTCTCATCAGGAGCCTAGTAGACGTGTTTTGCTTCATCCTTGGTATCCACTTGTATTTCTGAGGGTCATTTCTCATTGTTGATGAAAGCTTGTGTTGAAGAGCAAATATAGAAGAGTCTTACATATCTCTCACAATAAGAAGTCTTACAGAGCCAAAATTATTATGCAAGCAAGTCTCACATAAGAGTTTTTAAATGTGTTTTAGTTATGTTAGTCTTCTACTTATGTTGAGTTATTTAATTATGCTAGGACTTATCTTTAAATGTTAGAGTTTGGGTGTAGTTGGGACAAGGGTAGTTTAATTGCAATTGGACTCTATTACTTTCCTCTATCATAAATAGGGGTTCATGTACTTTGATTACATCAAGTCAATAAAGTTTTTTACTTTTCCATAAATTCAACATGGTATCTATTGGAAGATAGGGCCCAAGTCCACATAAGACCAAGGAAGACCCATGCATCCAACAGATATAAAAGAAGGGCTCAAGGCCCACAGATGAAAGAGAAGTCCCATAGGCCCACATACATTGATGGCAGGATGGTAAATAAAGAGTCATCTCATAGAGATGGCATTGATGTAATTAGATTAAAGTTTTATGGTTAAAACTCTAAACCCTAAACCCTAAGTTCAGGGGTATTATTGTAATACAATATTTTCATTAATCTATAAATAGAGCTTCAGAGGGAGGGTTAGGATATCAAGTCCATAACCTCTTCTTCCTCTTGTTTTCTCTCAATGAGTCTCTCTCCCTTTTTCTCCATGAGCTAAATCCATGGAGTCCTGAAAATCAACATGATATCAGAGCTTTGATTTTCAGGATTCCGACTATGGTTTTTCAGGTTTCATTATCCTCCATTTATGATTAGAAAAAAAAAATTCATCATCTTGTTGTTCCTTCTTTTCCCATAGTTGCTCGTGATATTAGTTTTTTGAAAACCATCTTCTGTCAGTTTATTTTATTTTGAGGCTTTGGCCAAATGACGAGGTCCATTCTAAATCATGTTGTTGTTGCCGGAGAAGACAACAACATGAAAACTCTGCCGAGTTTCGTTTCCAGTTTCTATTACTGCTCGCTGGGAGGTGGTGTTATTACCAGGTGTGAGTTGATAATCTATCCGAGTTATCTTCTATCTCCTCTCTGAAATCGTCTCTACCTGTGATTTATCTCCAGAAGGAATTTTTTGTAGGATCAAATTGGTCCGACGCACTCCAGAAAATCTGCTGCTACCGTTTCATTACAGTCGATCTGACCAATCATCGGAGATCAACTCTGCCTTTCTATACCAAGATTTTTACCAAGTTTGTAATTGTTGGTTCTTCTGTGTTCATTGTTACTGCTTCATCGGAAGATCTTACTACTATTTTTATGAAACTTCCGATTCTTCTCAGAGTTGCTTGTCTGTGATCTTCCTAGTTCATCTCCAGCTTAGTTGTCATTTTTTTTCGCTCTATTCGGAAGTGGGGAAGAAGACGACAATGTTTCTGGATTTAATTCACTGACTTAGGCTCTCACTGTGATTTCTTCTAGGCTTGGTCTTGCCAAGTGATTATGCAAGTAGATGATTCGAGACCCTGAAAATAGAAAAAATTGTTGTTGAATTGATTCCCACAACTGATTCTACGTGATTATCGTTTGGACAGCAAGACACAGTAGTTGGAAATTATTTTTGGAAGATATCTCCCCTGCTGGATTGATTTTTATTTGAAAAGTTCCTATGCTGATTCTCTGGGAGATATATTCTGCTGTTGTCGAAAAGTTTCCATTAAATGAGTTGCTAGCACCCAAACGAGTTCATCGCCAACTTTAGCGGACGACAAATCGGTTGTGTTTCTATTTTCTGCTCGCCAAGAAGAGACGTTTCTATTTTTGGATGCTGAAGACGATGACATCTTGCCAAGACGCTGGCTAATTTTTCACACCAGCTTGGTTTCCTTTTCTAGATGATAAATCAAGGAAACCAGAGCTGCTTCACGGGGAAGAAGAAGGCATTAATTAATTTTTCACACCAGCTTGGTTTCCTTTTCAATTATAAATAGAGGTCTTGTAATTCAGAATTAATTAAGTTCTACAATTTTCTCTTGAGTAAATCTCTCTCTCTTTGCTTGGCGCACACCTTGTTCCTCTTCTCTTCTTCTCTCTACCCGAGAACCTTCTTCCCCTTTTCTCCTTTTTTTCTTTCTCTCTTCCCTTGCTTGGAATATTGGAAAAGGGATACTAAATTCAACAAAGAGTCATCTCATAGATGGCATTGATGTAATTAGATTAAAGTTCCAGGGTTAAAACCCTAAACCCTAAGTTCAGGGGTATTATTGTAATATTGTAGTTTCATTAATCTATAAATAAAGCTTGAGGGGGAGGGTTAGGACATCAAATTCATAACCTCTTCTTCCTCAGATTTTCTCTCTCTCCATTTTTTTCCATGACCTAAATTCATGGAGTCCTGAAAATCAACATGGTATCAAAGCTTTGATTTTCAGGATTCCGACTATGGGTTTTCAAGTTTCATTCTCCTCCTTTGTTAGAATTTTTTTCATTTATCTCTTAGTCTTGTGCATTGTTTTTTTTTTTTTTTTTTTTTTGCTTCGTTTGATTAAATTGTATTGCCTTCCTCTTCATTATCACTGCCATCAATTAAAATTTTGATACCTTCTTAAATTTTGATAGCGTCCGAGGCTGCTTAGTTTGATCCAACATATCACCAGATCAATGTTTTTTTGGTTTCTTCTCTCTCGCTTCAACATGGAGACGAGAGTAATTTTTATTCATGTAAGCTCTCTGTCTGGTGCGAAGGAGAGTTTAACTGAAGCGAGAGAGCGAGCCTGAGCAAGTTTTGATGTCTCCTCTTGGTCAACGGTGGACAGTGGGAAAAGATAAATACCGGAGACCCAAATTGCGCTGACATTGGTTTGATTTTCTTTGCGGTGTTGGCTTGAATTTGATCGGAAACTTGTCAAATTATTTTATTTCTGAGATGTTGGAAGATGGGCTCCAACCCACACTACCAAGGACGGTCAACATATCTAAGAGTATTATAAGATGGGCCACACGACCAAGGAAAGCCTACAAGATAGGCCCAAGCCCATAAGAAGTAGGACCCACCATGATTACCACGAGCTGGCATCCTTATCACATAAGTTGGAAGATCAAGAATGGTATCTTTATCTTATGGTCACATCCTAGAAGATTTCTAGTTTGAGTTAAATTTGTCTTTTATCTATATTAAGTTATTTAATTATGCTATGACTTATCTTTAAGTGTTAGAGTTTGGGTGTAATTGGGACAAAGGTAGTTTTATTATAATTAGACTCTACTACCTTCCTCTATTATAAACAGTGGTTTATGTAATCTGATTACAACAAGTCAATGAAGTATTTCTCTTTTTCATAAATTCAACATGGTATCAGAGCAAGTTCTATGAGTTGACTTGGTCAACCCACTGAGATAATGTGATTCTTTTCTCGAAACCCTAAACCCAAAGTCTAGGTTCGTAGTTTTTTTTTTTTCAGTCCCTAAACCTGTAGTTTGCTTTGAATTTTCACCTCTATACTGAGGTTTTCATATTTTAAAATATATATTGATGGAACAATATTTGAGTCTAATTTCAAATGAAAATGATTTTTTCCAATCAGAGTTATGTACAGAGAGATATCAATATTTGAATGAGCAAAGGTCAGATTACAAAACAAGTTCGAGCAGCAGCAGAATGCTTTCGATTCCAAGGTATTTTATGCTCTCAAGAACTAGACTTTATGTAAAGAAATATATATCAAAAGAAATATTTTTAAGTCTATTCTTTTGTATATTCAACCAATTTTTTTATCTGAGTTATCTACAAAGATAAATCGATATTTGAAGCAGCAAAGGTCATATTGCAAAAGACATTCGAGCAAGGAGGACGATTTTATGTCTCTCTTTTGAAGCCGCATTCCGGAGCACAGCCTACATCCACTCCATTCCTACCACCGGTTGATCATGGAGAGGTTATTCTTAAACCAGCAGCGGTGTTACGCGCACGGCTGACCAATGACCATTGGGAGATTCTCGTTCAGTGGACGGACACTGACCCCGACGCTACAACATGGGAACGTGTGGATATCCTCAAACAAGTCTACCCAGCTTTTGAGCTTGAGGACAAGCTCTTTCTCCATGGGGAGGTAGATGTTGTGGACTCAATAGCACACCGAGTCACACAACGAAGAAGACAACAACAACTCACTCAATAGGATTTAATTCTTATATTTCTTTGAGTAGGATTTATTTCTTATATTGTTTTAAGTAGGAGTTATTTCTAATTACTTTATATGTAAGGGCATTATGGGGAATTATTGTAAGCCTAACCCTAAAACTCCTTGACGTGACCTATTTAAGGGAAAGGTATGAATGAAATAGGTAAGCTTTGAGATTTTAGTATAACCTAGTCTAAACAGGTTGAGATCACCTCTTGATCTCGAATTTAGGGTTTACTCCAAAAATCCAACCTATCCTTCACCCCCCATTGCCATCCATCTTCACCCAAATTCATCCTTCATCATCCATACTAAGAAGAGGAGCTTCCTGCCCCTTTTCCAAGCCCAAAGAGAGGGTTCTCCCTCTTCATCAACGTCAGCCACCATCAAGGGGTCTAACCCTCTTCACTAGATGCAAATGGGGATTTTTCTGGTCATTCACATGAAGGAAATTAACTGTTGTTCCTAAGCTTGGAGCCAGCAAGGAAAGAGAGGATAATCATTCATGCACGTGGGCCAAGGCTTGCTACAAGCCAGGTGTACATAGCTTGCCTTGCTACAACCAAATCAGGGTTGAAACCCTGATTTCCGTGAGAAGAAACAGGTATTCTCCTTACTTTATTCTGGTCAACATTGATGGCTTATTTTCATATATTTAGCAATCAAGATATTGTATCCATCAAGTCTTGTCCACATGAGAGAAAACTAGCAAGGAAGATTTTTGTTTACACTCATACCAAGTCCAGCAACTCAGTACCAGTGCTGGATTCACAAATCCCACGTCGTGTTACTCGATCCATGACTTGGGACTGTAACAAGGATCCACCATGAGGATGTGGGATGCCAAGAAGAGTCCTCATCCAAGCTAGTATGAGTTAAGCTAAGAAGATAAGAAGCACAAACTGAAATGAGTTAGAAGACTTGAAGATCAAGTGGGACCCAGAAAGATACCACCAGTTGGAATCTTATCAATACAAGCTAGAAGATCACGTGGGAGTCACAAGGATAAGGCCACAAAGTCACCTCCTCCCTTATTTCCACGTTATTGAAGAAGAGTTATAGTTCAACTTATATTAGCACTCGATTAGATTGTGTTATGCATTCAAGATAGACTTATCTTAGAGAGTTAGAGTTGGAATGTAATTAGGAGATTTAAAGGTTAATTGTATAAAGACTTTATCACTTCCTCTACAATAAATAGAGGTATTGTAATTCAGAATTAATTAATTTCTATAATTTTCTCTTGAGTAAATCTCTCTCTCTCTCTCTTTGCTTGGCGCACACCTTGTTCCTCTTCTCTTCTTCTCTCGACCCGAGAGCCTTCTTCCCCTTTTCTCCTTTTTTTCTTTCTCTCTTCCCTTGCTTGGAATATTGGAAAAGGGATCCTAAATTCAACATGGTATCAGAGCATTAAATTTAGGATCCCTACATCAAAACGAATGCTCTAATAAAATATGATCAACACCACTCATAGAAGGCTCCTTGTAAAGGAAGATAAAAAAGCTTGAGATAAGTTCCTTCAATATTTTTTTTATTACTTCATGTTACTGGTTTCCAGATTTAGAAGAAGATTTAAAGATGAGTATGTGAATATTTTCATCTTATGAGATTGTGGATATGAATGCCTCTCGATCTAGAAGAAGCTATCAAAGCAATTTTGTTGATTTGAAATTTTTGTTAACCGAGACCAGTCCATGATCAAATTGTTGAAATATTTTTTATTTAGGGAACAAGATTCCCATGATATAGAAGATTGATATTGAGTCTATTATGAGTAGTTATTTGCTCAGAAAAAAATCAGAATAATGATTGTTTAGCATCAATGGTAAATTTTTCCATGCACCAAGTTGTTTGAAGAATACTACTTGGATATTTTGATTAGAATTATTTGAAGAATTATTTTCGTTGAAGTGCCTATTATGGGTAAAGAAAAAGTGAGTAGCAAAGGTGGTTACTCAGAATTACAACAATACCCTTACGAAGGGTATCAAATTTTATGAGTTGGTCCACATCGGTTTGGAGGTCAAAGGACCTACTTAGTCATCTCACCAACCATGGACCACCTATTGATCAAGAAGACATTTTTTTATAACAAATGGTTAAAAAATGATACCATTGTGATTAGTTGGCTAATCAAAAGCATGGGAAAATTGTGGAAAGAATGCACTCATTGTGGGAGATATGGCCACTAAATCGATACATGCTATTACAAGGAAAGGAGTTACTGTGAAAAAATGGTCACTATGGAGAAATATGTTATAATGCCAATGACAAATAAAACTTGACAAAGGCTAATCAAGCCTTGGTAGGTGATAGAAAGGAGGATCAGCCCACAAAAACAACTAAAAAGAAAAATTTTACTTATAAGAATATGAGTTATTTCTGGAAAATGATGGGTTCTTCTCGAAGTTCCTCATTAAATACCGTTGCCACCACTGCTTCAGGTATGCTATTTGCCTCATCTACATCCTGGATAATTGACTCAGGAGCCTCCAAGCATCTTACAGGTAACAGACATTTATTACATTCTGTATCTCCGTGTCTTTCACATAAGTTTGTTAACATAGCTGACAGTTCTCAAACCAAGGTTCAAGGGAAAGGATCCACCTCCGTTACACCATCCCTTTCGCTCACTGATATTCTATTTGTTCCTACCTTCCCTTTGAATCTGCTATCTTTTAGTTAGTTGACAAAGTATTTTAATTGCTCTATCACCTTCTCACCCACTTCGTGTGTATTTCAGGATCTTATAACGAAGCAGGTGATTGGTGGAGGCCGTGAACAAGGGGGATATACTACCTGGATGTGCCAAAAATAAATATTGTTTCCACCGGTGAAAATGAAACAGGGCTATGGCACAACCGGTTGGGACATCCATCTTCACAACCTCTTCATTATATGTTTCCTACTCTTAAAATCAGGTCCGAATTTCATTGTGAAGTTTGTCAACTAAGTAAACATCAAAGGAGTACATACTCACCTCCTCTGGAAGTCAAAATGATTACTTCATTTTCATTAATTCATATTGATGTATGGGGACCCTTGAGCGTCTAAAATATTTCTCAAGTCTGGTATTTTATTACATTTATTGATGATTTCACTCGTTCCACTTGGTTGTTTCTATTTAAGGAGCATTCTGAGATACCATTAATTTTTAAGTCTTTTCATGCTATGATACTAACTCAGTTTGGTCAAAACATAAAAATACTTCGGTCTGATAATGCCGAAGAATACATTTCCAAATAACTTGACTCCTTTTGTCAAGAAAATTGCATTATCCATCAAACATCATGTGCCTACACTCCTCAACAAAATGGTGTGGCCGAACGGAAAAATCGTCATATTCTTGAGAGAGCGAGAGGTTTCTTATATGTCATGAAAGTTCCATACTTTTACTGGCCTCATGCAATCATGACCGCATGCTTTCTTATAAATCGTCTACCATCTTCCATTCTTGGTAATAAATCTCCTTACTCTATATTGTTACCAAATGATGATCCATTTTCACTACCCTTGAAAATCTTCGGGTTTCAATGTTTTGTCCATATTTCCTCCCCAAAACACAGTAAACTTGATCCCAAATCTATCAAGTGTATCTTTCTAGGATCTCTCATACACAAAAGGCTTATGTTTGTTATAATTCCACTCTTCATCATTTACTTGTGTCCGGGGATGTCACATTTTTTGAAGACTGTCCATACTATTATGACAATGCACCTCCAGGTTTATCTTCAGTACCAGGTTCTCCTCGACCGGTTGTGCCCTGTGCTACAGAAACTTCTCAGCCCCCAGAAACACTGGCTGACACCACACTTTCTGAGTTTATAGATGCCACTGAGGTAAGTTCATCTTCTCCAGTTTTTTTTTGGCCAACAATATGATACTCGTCCTAGCGCTCAAATAAAAGAACCCAGATCATGCACCATACCCTCTACGTCTCAAGCCATATTAAATTTTGTGTCTCATCATCGTTTTTCCCCTGCATGTTGTCAAATTATCTCTGCTATTTCTTCCATATCAGTACCACAGTCCTATCAGGAGGCTCTCAAACATCCAGGGTGGAAGGCAGCAATGGATGAAGAAATGCAGGTCCTTTATGAAAATCATACATGGCTCTAGTCCCACTTCTATTAGATAAAAAACATGTCGGTTGCAAATGGGTGTTTACTATGAAACACAATCAGGCTGGGTCTGTGGCTCGGCTGAAGGCTCGCCTCATGGCTAAGGCTATACACAATGTTATGGAATTGATTATGAGGAAACCTTCTCTCCAGTGGCAAAAATGAGCTCGGTACATGTGTTATTATCTCTGGCAGCTAACTCTTCCTGGCAGGTATATCAACTTGATGTGAAAAATGCATTTCTCAATGGGGACATCAAAGAAGAAATTTATATGCAACCACCACCTGGGTATGTGGTTGAGGGGGAGTCAGTATGTCGACTAAAAAAATCTTTGTAAGGTCTAAAACAGTCCCCTCATGCATGCTTTGAGAAATTTATTCAATCCCTCATACGGGCAGAATTTTACAGATGCTCTAGAGATCACTCAGTTTTTATTAAAAACACACCTAGAGGCAAGGTAATTATGGCAGTATATGTTGATGATATCATTTTAACTAGTAGTGATTCTGAGGGCTTCCAGGAAACAAAAGAAAAAATATGTGCTGAATTCAAGACAAAGGATCTAGGACTACTAAAATATTTTTGGGTATTGAAGTATTACAATCTAGACATGGGATTGTGCTATCCCAAAGGAAGTATGACCTTGATCTACAGGAGGAGACAGGAATGCTGGGATGCAAACCAACAAACACTCCTATGGACTCAAATACAAAATTATGTGCACATTCTGGAAAAGATGTAGATATCGGGAAATATCAGAGACTAGTGGAAAGACTTATTTACCTATGTGTAACAAGGCCAGATATATCATATGCAGTAAGTGTGGTGAGTCAATATATGCACAAACCACAACTTAGACATTGGCAGGCACTTGAAACGATATTACGATATCTAAAAGGAGCTCCAAGAATATGGCTTCTTTATAAAAATCATGGTCACTACAACATCGAAGGATTCTCAGATGCAGACTGGGCCGGATCCCCGGAGGACAGGAAATCTACTTCAGGATTTTGTACGATGGTTGGAGGGAATTTGGTTACATGGAGAAGCAAGAAGAAAAATATGGTAGCACGGTCTAGTGCAGAAATAGAATACAAAAGCTCTGATGGATCTATTTTGTGATAATCAAGAAGCTATACACATTACATCGAATCCAGTCTTCCATGAAAGAACAAAGCATATTGAAGTGGACTGCCATTTTATACGAGAAAATTTCCAAGTGGGACTTTTATCTCTAGAGCATATATCAGCACAAAGTCAAGTTGCTGATATTCTCAGCAAGCCAGTCACTCACAAGATGTTTTCTCACCCCCAGCTTGAGGGGGAGTGTTACAATGTGGGACCCACCATGATGCACGAGCTCATGGAACCCACCATAAGGACGTGGGATGCCAAGAAGAGTCCTCATTCAAGCTAGCATGAGTTAAGTTAAGAAGATAAGAAGCACAAGCTGAAATGAGTTCGAAGACTTGAAGATCAAGTGGGACCCAAAAAGATACCACTTGTTGGAATCTTATCAATATGAGTTGGAAGATCACGTGGGACCCACAAGGATAAGGCCACAAGCTCACGTCCTCCCTTATTTCCACGTTATTGAAGAAGAGTTATAGTTCAACTTATATTAGAACTCTATTAGGTTGTGTTATCCTTTCAAGATAGACTTATCTTCGAGAGTTAGGGTTGGAATGTAATTAGGATATTTAAAGGTTAATAGTATAAGGATTCTATCACTTCCTCTACTATAAATAGAGGTCTTGTAATTCAGAATTAATTAAGTTCTACAATTTTCTCTTGAGTAAATTTCTCCCTCTTTGCTTGGCGCACACCTTGTTCCTCTTCTTTTCTTCTCTCTACCCGAGAACCTTCTTCCTCTTTTCTCCTTTTTTTCTTTCTCTCTTCCCTTGCTTGGAATATTGGAAAAGGGATACTAAATTCAACAAAGAGTCATCTCATAGATGGCATTGATGTAATTAGATTAAAGTTCCAGGGTTAAAACCCTAAACCCTAAGTTCAGGGGTATTATTGTAATATTGTAGTTTCATTAATCTATAAATAAAGCTTGAGGGGGAGGGTTAGGACATCAAATCCATAACCTCTTCTTCCTCAGGTTTTCTCTCTCTCCATTTTTTTCCATGACCTAAATTCATGGAGTCCTGAAAATCAACATGGTATCAAAGCTTTGATTTTCAGGATTCCGACTATGGGTTTTCAAGTTTCATTCTCCACCTTTGTTAGAATTTTTTTCATTTATCTCTTAGTCTCGTGCATTGTTTTTTTTTTTTTTTTTTTGCTTCGTTTGATTAAATTGTATTGCCTTCCTCTTCATTATCACTGCCATCAATTAAAATTTTGATACCTTCTTAAATTTTGATAGCGTCCGAGGCCGCTTAGTTTGATCCAACATATCACCAGATCAATGTTTTTTTGGTTTCTTCTCTCTCGCTTCAACATGGAGACGAGAGTAATTTTTATTCATGTAAGCTCTCTGTCTGGTCCGAAGGTGAGTTTAACTGAAGCGAGAGAGCGAGCCTGAGCAAGTTTTGATGTCTCCTCTTGGTCAACGGTGGACAGTGGGAAAAGATAAATACCGGAGACCCAAATTGCGCTGACATTGGTTTGATTTTCTTTGCGGCGTTGGCTTGAATTTGATCGGAAGCTTGTCAAATTATTTTATTTCTGAGATGTTGGAAGATGGGCTCCAACCCACACTACCAAGGACGGTCAACATATCTAAGAGTATTATAAGATGGGCCACACGACCAAGGAAAGCCCACAAGATAGGCCCAAGCCCATAAGAAGTAGGACCCACCATGATTACCACGAGCTGGCATCCTTATCACATAAGTTGGAAGATCAAGAATGGTATCTTTATCTTATGGTCACATCCTAGAAGATTTCTAGTTTGAGTTAAATTTGTCTTTTATCTATATTAAGTTATTTAATTATGCTATGACTTATCTTTAAGTGTTAGAGTTTGGGTGTAATTGGGACAAAGGTAGTTTTATTATAATTAAACTCTACTACCTTCCTCTATTATAAATAGTGGTTTATGTAATCTGATTACAACAAGTCAATGAAGTATTTATCTTTTTCATAAATTCAACATGGCATCAGAGCAGGTTCTATGAGTTGACTTGGTCAACCCACTGAGATAATGAGATTCTTTTCTCGAAACCCTAAACCCAAAGTCTAGGTTCGTAGTTATTTTTTTTCAGTCCCTAAACCTGTAATTTGCTTTGAATTTTCACCTCTATACTGAGGTTTTCATATTTTAAAATATATATTGACGGAACAATATTTGAGTCTAATTTCAAATGAAAATGATTTTTTTCCAATCAGAGTTATGTATAGAGAGATATCAATATTTGAATGAGCGAAGGTCAGATTACAAAACAGGTTCGAGCAGCAGCAGAATGCTTTCGATTCCAAGGTATTTTATGCTCTCAAGAACTAGACTTTATGTAAAGAAATATATATCAAAAGAAATATTTTTAAGTCTATTCTTTTTTATATTCAACCAATTTTTTTATCTGAGTTATCTACAAAGATAAATCGATATTTGAAGCAGCAAAGGTCATATTGCAAAAGACGTTCGAGCAGCAGAAAAAAGCTTCAACTTTTGAGGTCTTTTATGCTATCAAGAAAGAGACTTTATATGGAGAATTATATATCAAAATAAATATATGTAAGTTTATTTTATTATCTATTCAACCAATTCTCAGTATGCTTTTTTTATAAGGAGATATTGATCTTGGAAGAGTCAATGGCCATGCTTGAAAAAAAATGAGAAACAGTAGTTAGTTCGGCCAGAAGACAGAGACCGAAATCTATCAGATTATTTATCTTATGATAACTTTATTTTATGAAGAGAAGTTATACTTAGATGAAATTTATTTAATTCTAGTTTCAAAGGGATAAAATTTCATGTCAATTTGATCTATATTTAAAGAGATATTCGCATTGGAAGAATCAAAGGTCATTCTAGTATTCTATTGTATTGAAAAATCCGAATTTAAGCCGATTGTTTGGCGTCATTGTTTGAGTTGCTATATCAGGAAAATATCTCACTTCTCCCTGGTTTAAGGGCTTATTACTACATCTCTATTATTTGGGCTTATTTCTACATCTATGATATTTGGTTCAAGCTGGGATCACTGCCATTACATCCCAACTTGAGGGGAGAAGTACAAGAAGTACAAGAAAGAGGTATTTTATTCCATATGTTGTGGATAAGTTTATGTGACCAAAATATTCAAGAAAGGGATGCACAAAAGATGAAGCTTCTGCATCTAAGAAAAAATATTTATATCAGATTATGATTATTTCATGGGTCCATCTACAAGGTTTATAATTTTGGTTCGTGTTATATGAGTTTGAAGATGGTCGTGTTATATTCAGCTGCAGTTATTATGTCTCTTTAGGGACATTATTATTGAAGAAGAAGTGGCTTTAGTACCTTTTCTCATACCATAATTTATTTGACTCTTAAAAATATCACGGTTGGCATACTATGAGAGTCGATGTCCAGATTGGGTCACCATTATAAATAAACCTACAACCTCCCCTCCCCCCCGCCCCCCCCCCCCCCCCCTTGTAATGGCTTTTAGTACTCTTACCACTTGAGAGTCGTTGTCCTGTGGAGGGACACAGTGGTGGACACTTCAGAGCAATGCCGATAGACACACTACCTACAGAAGACAGAGTGTGCCCTACATCCAACATTAGGACTAGAGTATGGAGCAATGTTTTACCGGGTAGGAGTGATTTTAATTCTCACTTATATTACGCCAGTAGGGTCTCATGGAAGGATGCAACAGCATAAGGGAGAGTGTTGGAAGATGAAGGCATATTGGAGGATGTGCCATTTTGTACAAAAAAAATTTGTACATCATTTGCATCAAGCTAGGAGTTAATGATGTTCTCTCACCCACAGCTTAAGGGGGAGTGTTGGAAGTTGGTCTCCAGCCCACAAGACCAAGGAAGGCCAACTTATCTAAGAGTATTATAAGATGGGTCACACGACCAAGGAAGGCCCACAAGATGGGCCCAAACCCATAAGAAGTAGGACCCACCATTATTGCCACGAGTTGGTATCCTTATCACATAAGTTGGAAGATCAAGGACTCACAAAGGCATCTTTATCTTATGGTCACGTCCTAGAAGAGTTCTAGTTTGAGTTATGTTTGTCTTTTATCTATATTGAGTTATTTAATTACGCTAGAAATTATCTTTAAGTGTTAGAGTTTGTCTGTAATTGGGACAAAGGTAGTTTTATTGTAATTGGACTCTACTACCTTCCTCTATTATAAATAGAAGTTCATGTACTCTGATTACAAGAAGTCAATGAAGTATTTCTCTTTTCCATAAATTCAACATGAGAGTATGCTCTATTTACTGGCAACTTCCTGATTATCTCAGTTGTCTCTGATTCATAGCATAGTGTCTATGTTCGGCGCTGAAGACGACGACTTCTCAAGGTGAGGAAGTTACCCAGCATTCTTGCGGGTTGTTCCGCCACGGGGAAGACGACCCGCTATTGCCAATTTACCCTGGTGAATATATTATTCTCTCTCGATAATCATTCTAGTATAGAGGAAGGAAACACAGAGCAAATCCGCGTATCCACGGTTCTCTGCTTCATCTGGTAAGTTGCTAGTTCCGTTTTATCTCATTCTAGAAATCCGAGTAGAAAATAATTTGCGGCATAATTTTACAATCCGGCGTTGTTCTTATTTTGGAAAACTCTCCACGTATTTTTGGAATGAATTTGCTGGATCCTTTCCATTTTTCATTTCCTTTATGAGAGTCCAGAATTCGGAAAACAATTTTGAACCTCTGTTACATTCGGACACCAGTTGCCCGAGGAAGGCGATTGCCTGTTTTAATTTTTCCTAAGTTAGGAAAATTAAAATAGCCTCAAGCCCGCGCCTGATTTAACCCTGACTGGACTGGGTCAACCCAGCAACCACATACTGCTTCTTCACCAGTCTAACGAGTCAGCCCAGACCAACTCGGACCGAGTCAACTTAGTTCGGGTCAACTTGTGTCCGAGTCAACTAACTCGGGCCACTTATTTTTTGCCTTGATATACGTATCTGGACCAAAGCTTATACATATTTCTATAGCGACTCGGATATATTGGTCTACTATTTGACTCAACGTGACTTAGTAATTTTTTCTCTAGATGGATTATTATTTTGATGAATTGACAGATTATTCCTTGGTCAGCATATTATTTGGTACATATATGTGCATTAGATTATTTTATGGGTCAATTTTACAAGGATTATTTTGGTTCGTGTTATATGGGCCCAAGCCTATTTCAGTTGTTGCTATTATGTCTCTTTTGATGAGACATTATTATTGAAGAGGAGGTGGCCTCATACCATTATTTATTTGTCCCCATCAAAAATATCAAAAATATCATCGGTTGGGATTCCATGATGGAGGAACTTAATAGCTCATACAAAATATCAAAAATATTTGCGGTTGGGATTCCTTGACGGAGGAACTTAATACCTCGTCAAAAATATAAAAAATATTTGCTGTTGGAATTCCATGACGGAGGAACTTAATACCCCATAAAAAATATCATAAATATTTACGGTTTGGATTCCATGAGGAGGAACTTATTATTATATTTATGTTACTTCCCCCCATTAATGTCATATATTACACTACCACTTGAGAGTCGTTGTCCTATGGAGGGACACGTTGGTGGAAGTGGTCACTTCAGAGCAATGCCGATAGATACACTACCTACAAAAGACGGAGTGTGCCCTACATCCAGCATAAGTTAAGACTGGAGTATGGAGCAATGTCTTAGCGGCTAGGAGTGATTTACTCTCACTTATCTTATGCCAGCTAGGCCTCATGAACGAGAGCACCAGCGTGAGGGGGAGTGTTGGAAGATGAAGGCATATTGGAAGATGTTCCATTTTATAAAAAAAAAAAAATTATACATCATTTGCAGCAAGTTGGGAGTTCATGCTATTCTCTCACCCCCAGCTTGAGGGGAAGTGTTGGAAGATAGGGCCCAAACCCACATGACCAAAGAAGGCCCACATATCCAAATGTATTAGAAGATGAGCCCAAGCCCATAAGATCAAGGATGACCCATGCATCCAAGAAATATAGAAGACGGGCTCAAGGCCCACATATCAAAGAGAATGCCCATAGGTCTACATACAATGATGGTAGGATGGTAAATAAAGAGTCATCTCATAGAGATGGCATTGATGTAATTAGATTAAAAGTTTCAGGGTTAAAACACTAAACCCTAAGTTCAAGGCTATTATTGTAATATAGTAGTTTCATTAATATATAAATAGAGCATCAGGGGGAGGGTTAGGACATCAAGTCCATAAGCTCTTCTTCCTCTGGTTTTCTCCCAATGGGTCTCTCTCCCTTTTTCACCATGAGCTAAATTCTTGGAGTCCTGAAAATCAACACCTTTCTCCTAAAATCTGAGACTTTTAGCCAAATTCTCTACTAATCAAAGTGTTTTGGTAAAACTTAATTACTCCAAGATGTGCCCATTCAAGGTAAGAAAAAATTTCCTACTTCAATGTTATTTTCAAGTTTTGTGTTTTTGTTACTTGGTTGTTTATCTTTCACATAGTTAACTTCAAAAAACTTTGGTCACCCAAAAAAAGTTATCATTGGTTGAATTTATTAAGTTCTATCATCTTAGTCTACTCAAGTTTTTCAAAAAAAAAAAAAAAAAAATAGTCATGTTCTAGATTCATTTGGAAGTATGAATGTTGCATAGTCACCTCCTTCCAGTTGAAATTGTTTCCCTCTAGTATTTCTTCAGTTTATCTCCTTGTGTTTTTATCACTTAAGAGCAATGCCTAGGCCACTACTTAAAAAGTGCAAGAGAGTGCCGAATATCCACCTTGAATCAAGTCGTTTATTCTTCACCCATGAGGTGATTTGTTTTTTAGCTACCCTTAAAAATGTGAGTAGTGTCTTTGTTAAGCCCTAAAGTTGCATCATTTTTTTGCCTTTAAAATTGAGCGGAGTGTGTTTCAGACTATGACATGACTAGTGTATTGAACTTTGTCGTACGGGTAGGAGTGATTTTCTTCTCCCATATTGTGTTTTGTCCAAGTTGGGTCTCTATGTCCTTTTTATCCCCATCTAGAAGGGGAGAAGTAGAAGAATATTGATTTTTAGAACTCCATGGATTACGCCATAGAGAAAAGGAGAGAAGACATGTTGGGGAAAAAATAGGAGGTAAAATGAGGTTATGGACTTATGTCCTAACCCTCCCCATGAAGCTATATTTATAGATGAATAAAACCATAATATTATAGTTATGCCCTTCACCCTAGAAGAGTGAAGAAGA
The DNA here is from genome assembly GCF_029961685.1 of Aristolochia californica. Taxonomy (NCBI): domain Eukaryota; kingdom Viridiplantae; phylum Streptophyta; class Magnoliopsida; order Piperales; family Aristolochiaceae; genus Aristolochia; species Aristolochia californica. Next base: position 34,668,182 of record NW_027182279.1, on the reverse strand, counting down.
AACAAGAAACTTAAACTAATTACATCAGTGCCATTTTTACTGAGATGAGTTTTTATTTACCGTCATGCTACCTCTCTTGGACTTGTGGATCTTCCTTAGTCGTGTGGGCTTGAGCCCATCTTCTAACATACCTCTCTTGGACATGTGAGCCTTCTTGGGTCATGTGGACAATGCTGTATGACAATGCTCCTAGCTTGAGCCCATCACTCCTAGCTGTATGACAATGCTCCTGTTAAGCACCTAGCCAATACTACCCAAAAGACCGGCCTATTAGGAGTGGAAGACATAGGTACTTAACCCAGGACCGTAACATCACACCCACCGTCACGAGGCCGTCGCCCATCGCGGCCTACACTGGAGACAGCCCACTTCTGACGACGACCCACTCTAGTGATGGCCCTAAGGTGGGGGAACACACTCAGGTCGCCCCTTCCGCTTATAGTGATGGCCCATAGTGCGGGAACACACTCTGGTCGCCCCTTCTGCTAGGTCGCCCCTCCGCCCAGGGCTACACACCTCCACACGCCGCTTGCAACTCATGGGAATCAAACCCGTGACGTAGCGCTAGCTCTGATACCAAATGTTAAGCACCTAGCCAATACTACCCAAAAGACCAGCCTGTTAGGAGCGGAAGACATAGGTACTTAACCCAAGAATAGGTCGGATTCTCCCTCTAAGGTCCAGGTCGAGCTTCCTTCAAAGCTCAATCATTCCATTCCGAATTCCACCATTCCCCATTCTAGAAACAAGAATCCTCTTCCAGCGTCAAGATTTAATATGGAGGGACGAGAGGAAAGAAGGGTGACTCGATCCATGGCTTGGGAAGATCTTAACATCTTGGTATCAGACAGGTCCACCCTTGGGGATTTCTCTTCCCCTGAGGATTTGCAGCAATTAGTTGAGGACAATCGTCAGAGGACAGACGTTCAGGCTCAATCCCTTGAAGAACTGCGTCAGACCACATCTGACCTACATGAGCCTATCAAATCCATGGACGCAGCAATCCAAGCCATCCTCCAGGGACAAGACGACAGTGGTCTTCGACCGCCGCCGCTGGCAGCCTACTCTCCACCGGTCGACCACCATCACTACCAGCCACCACCACCTCCTCCACCACCACTGCGCCACAACAATCCCCATATCGGCCTGTCGCATAGGGACCAAATACGGTTCCCAGGTATTTCAAACTCGATTTTCCTACATATGATAGGTCTAAGGCCCCCTTGATTTAGTTAACCAAGTGTGACCAATTCTTTTATCATCAAAAAACACCAGCGGATGAGAAGTTTTATTTGGCCGCATACCACATGCTCGATGAAGAACTCCTATGGTACCACAAATTCTGAAAGACCAATTGGTTCAAGATTGGGAGACCTTTAGATAATCATGCATGATGAGGTTTGGTCCTCCAGCTAGTAGCAATCCATTGGGAGAATTAATCAATTATAAACAGAATGGATCACTAGATGTGTACCAAAAGATCTTCCAGGCACGTTTGGCCCGCGCTACTGAGTTTGTCAGTCACTCCCAATATGTTCACATCTTTACTGCTGGTTTGACAGAAGCTCTACGGATGGAAGTTGAATTACATGGTCCTACAGAATTGGACCACGCTATGAATTTAACTAGGTCAATTGAGCAGAAGCAGCGAGTTCTGAAGGATTCACTGGTTAGAAAACCAGTTTGGCCAGGCAGGCACAATGCCACTCCGCCAACACCCTATTCTGGACCTCCACGTTCTGGAGCCAGTGACCGCATCCAGAAAGTTCTAACTCTATGCCACCAGCCCCTTACTTCAAAAAATTGAATAAACAGGAGATGGAACAGAAAAAGGCCAAGGGCCTTTGTTTTAACTGTGATGACCAGTATGACCAGGGTCACATATGCAAAAGATTATTCAGTGTGTGTCTGTGGGAGGATTGTGAGGACATACTACCAAAGGAACAGATTGTGGAGACAGACCAAGAGAGGGTCCAGAGATTTCACTTCATGCCATGACTGGCCTGCGCAGTTCTAATACCATGCAAGTTCGAGCCCAGTTACATCATCTACAATTACTAGCTTTAGTTGACTCTAGTCGCACGCATAACTTCATCAGTCAGCCAGCGGCCGAACAACTTGGGTTAGTTATCCTGCAGGAGATAGGCTTCTCTGTCTCAGTGGCCAATGGGGCCAAAATTTCCAGTGTGGGCATATCTCCTGCCACCCACTTTGATATTGAGGGACACTCCTTTATTGCAGATATCTTGGTGATTCCACTGGCAGGATTTGATTTGGTACTTGGAGTTAAATGGCTCCAACTGTTGGGGCCTATTTTATGGGATTTTTAGGCTCTGACCATGACCTTCACAGAGGACCAACGTCAGATCACATTGCATGGCACCCGGCACCAGTGCCCTACGCACTTCAGGTACTTCAGGTCCATAGCACCAACAACTGTAAGTTATCTCAATTACTTACAGACTTTGAGGATATATTTCATGAACCTACTGCTCTTTCGCCTATTCAGCATTGTGATCACCGCATCCGATTGAAGATGGGCACTGAAAGTGTGGTGGTGTGGCCTTACCGTTACCCCCACCTAAAGAAGGATGAAATTGAAAAGCAGTGCCAAAATATGCTCGCTCAGGGAATTATTCAGCCAAACAGGTCTCCTTTCTCCTCCCCGGTACTACTCGTCTGAAAGCATGATAAGTCATGGAGGTTTTGTGTAGATTATAGGCAACTCAACACTCACACCATTGAAGACAAATTTCCCATCCCAGCGGTGGATGAGTTGCTAGATGAGTTACACCGTGCCACTATATTTACCAAGCTGGACTTGAAGTCTGGCTATCATCAGATCCATTTTCATCCTTTAGATGTGGAGAAAACAGCATTTTGCATGCACCACAGTCATTTCGAGTTCCTCGTGATGCCATTTGGTCTCTCCAATGCGCCTTCCACATTCCAAGCCCTCATGAATGAGGTATTTTCCTCTCTCTTGAGGAAATATATTTCGGTATTTTTTTATGATATTTTGGTTTATAGCAAAAATTGGGACGAGCATCTTCAGCACCTTCACCAGGTATTTACTCTTCTCCGCTCACATCATTTGGTTTTAAATCAGTCCAAATGTTCTATGGGCACCTCCGAGGTGGCATACTTGGGCCACATTATTTCAGCAGTAGGGGTGAAGGTTGACCAGAGTAAGATTCAGGCCGTCACAAATTGGCCTCCTCCCACCTCCACTACAGCGTTAAGGGGATTTTTGGGCCTCGCTGGGTATTACAGAAAATTTATCCACAGCTATGGCTAGATTGCAACACCGCTCAACAACCTACTCAAGAAAAATACCTTCACCTGGTCCGAGACAGCGGCTCATTCCTTTCAACAGTTGAAAGAGGCGTTATCATCAGCACCAGTTTTGCAGCTACTGGACTTTGATGAGTTATTTGTGGTGGAATGTGATGCTTCGGGGGGCGGTATCGGTGCAGTGTTACACCAACAAGGACACTCGATTGCCTATTTCAGCCGCCAGGTTGGCCAACACCACCACAAGTTAGCAGCATATGAGAGGGAATTGATCGGTTTAGCTAAGGCAATACAGCATTGGCAGCCTTATCTTTGGGGGCGCCCATTTCTGATTCTTACCGATCATTGCAGCCTCAAGTATCTTCTTGAGCAGCGCCTCACCACCTCCCCTCAATAGCACTGGTTAAGTAAACTGATGGGGTTTGACTTTACCGTGGATTATAAACCAGAAAGTTTGAATGTGGGGGTTGATGCTTTATCTCGCCGGGACATTCTAGAGCCGTAATTACATGCCATCAGTCAGCCTAGAGCTCTCTTGTTGGATTATATTTGGGAGGAGACACGACAGTATCCGGAACTTATTGCATTATATCATGAGATTCAGCAGGGGAGATCGGAGAAACATTGGACAGTTCAAGATCGTCTTGTCCTATTCAAAAACCGGATTTTTCTGCACCACACGTCACCACTTATTCACAACATTCTAACCTCGTTCCATGACATTACACATGAGGGCCGACAAAAAACATATTTCCGGATCAGTCGGGATTTTTATAGGAAGGGTATGAAGCACAGTATAGCAGATTATGTGGTGGCTTGTCAGATTTGTCAACGGAATAAAGTTGAATCATTAAGTCCAGCAGGTTTGCTCCAACCACTTCAGCTGTCGTCATAAGTCTGGTCAAATATTTCCATGGACTTCATAGATAGCCTTCCCTCGTCGTCCGGCAAATCCGTTATATTTATAGTGGTTGATCATTTCTCCAAGTATGGCCATTTCCTCCCTCTGGCGCATCCTTACACTGCAGCTCACGTAGCTCAGCTCTTCATGGATAATATTGTCTGGTTACTTGGGATGCCTACCTCAATTACCAGTGACAGAGACGCCATCTTTACCAGTACATTTTGGAAAGAACTATTCAAGCTGCAAGGCACAACGTTAGCGTTATCTTCCGCCTACCATCCGCAGACTGATGGTTAGACCGAGGTCGTCAACCGGACGATTGAGATGTATCTTCGTTGTTTCGTGGGGGACTCACCTAAACAGTGGGTTAAATGGCTCGCCTGGGCTGAATTCTGTTACAACACCTCCTACCACAGCACACTCAGAACTACTTCATTCAAGGTAGTATATGGCAGAGATCCGCCTCGACTTTTATCGTATGAACCAGGTGCATCCAAGGTAGCCAATTTGGACCAAGCGTTAGTAGAAAGAGATGCCATGCTCAGTGAGGTGCGCACTCATCTCCAGGAGGCCCAGAATATGATGAAACTATATTATGATAAGAAGCATCGAGAAGTATTCTTTTCTCCAGGAGATTATGTATGGTTGTGTCTCCAACATTACAGGCAGCTATCACTGACAGCCTCCAAATGCCACAAGCTCTCTCCGAAGTATTATGGTCCCTTTCAGGTGTTGAACCGCATTGGCACAATCGCTTACTATTACGGTCCCGGGTCATGGATCGAGTAACACGACGTGGGATTTGTGAATCCAGCACTGGTACTGAGTTGCTGGACTCAGTAAGGAGGATTAAAGATCCCTTCTTTGACTGATCTTCCACATGTGATCAGTCTCTCTTTTTATGAATCCACTCTAGTGTTAAAGTTATAGTTAGAATACAAATAATTCACGTGGAGAAGAAACTGAAGAGATACCTTTTGGTTGCCCACGGAAATCAGGATTGTTGCTCGTGCTAGAATGCTCAGCCTGGCTTGTAGAAGCCTTGGCCCACGTGAATGGATTAATTCTTCTCTCCTTCCTTGTTGGCGCCAAGCTAGGAGCAGCAGCACCCCTTCTTCACGTGAAGAAGCCGAAAGCTCCCTACTTTTCTGCTCGTCAAGAGGGTTAGAAACCCTTGATTGTTGTTGACGCTGATGAGGAGGGAAGACCCTCTCTTTGAGCTCGGAAAAGGGGCAGGAAGCTCCTCTTCCAACTATGGATGATGAAGGATGAAGATGGACGAATATGGATGAGGATGGAGGGTGAAGGATAGGTTGGATTTTTGGAGTAAACCCTAAACTTGAGATCAAGAGGTGATCTCGGCCTTTTTACACTAGGTTATTCTAAAATCTCAAAGCTTACCTATTTCATTCTTTCTTTCCTTTAAATAGATCACGTCATGGAGTTTTAGGGTTAGGGTTACTATAATTCCCATAATGCCCCTACATATAAAAGTAATTAGAAATAACTCCTATTTAAAACAATATAAGAAATAAATCCTACTCAAAGTAATATAAGAAATAAATCCTATTGAGTGAGTTGTTGTTGCCTCCTTCGTTGTGTGACTCGGTGTGCTATTGAGTCCACAACAGTTCGCCTCAAGATGAGACTACGTTCTATCTTCCGCTGCTGCAATAATCCACTATGAAGATAAAATAGTTTACAAGAGAGATCGCACACACTTTCAGGTGTTGTTTTTCTCTTACCTCTCTCGGCCGCAACTGATTGTCCACGGATAATAAAACCCTAATAGTGGCACCCCAAATATAAAGAGGAAACTAGGGCAAGAGTAATGAGAAAAGACAAGCATTGATTTAACATAAATAAGGGTTTTGAATTCTCCTCAACGAACTCAGGGGTGTGCGTTCTCCTCAAAGAACCTAGGGTTTTCAAGCTTCCCTTCCGTGTGATTTTCGTCTTTCTCTTCTTTCTCCCTACGAATCGATGTGTCAGATCCGGGACCATAACATGTATCTCTTAATATTAAGATAAAGCTTTGTCTCATTGGCTCTCAGCTCTGGCCGTCATCTTTGTCGGCTCCGAACAGAACAACAGAGAAGAAAATATTTGGCATCATTGCCAAAGAAGAAGAAGACTGTTGTTTGGTGCCAATGAAGACAATGGCCACTGTTCCCACCGAATTATCACCGAGTTGTTGTTTCTTCCGAGTTACTCTCGCAGAGTCATCTTGTCATTTTGCTGCTCCATTAACAGAGGAAGTTTCCGTTAAACAATGGAGAATTGATTTCGGAAACTCTCTGCTGTATTGTTTTTCTATTCGGAAAGCTCTCGGCTGGAATTTTTATTTTTCTGGAAGGTCTCTTCTGGATTGAATTATTTTCGAAAATCCCTCTCTATTCGGAAGCGTGTTGTTATCATAAAGTTTCCTCCCAAAGAGCTCTGGTTTTTTGGCCCGAAGAGCTCTGGTTTTTCGCTCTGTTCGGCCGAGAGGAAGAAGAAGATACTATTCAAATATTTAAGGTTTCCTCACTTAGGAAACTGATTTAATCGAGTATCGGGTTGAGCACTGGGTCAGGCATGTTCTGCAGCAACCCAGACCGGACAAGCAAATCCAGCAACCCGAGGGAAGTTACTATTATGTTCCTTACCGAGTCAACCCAGGCCAACTAGGTTTGGATCAACTCTATCCTGGTTAACCTGACTCGGTCCACTTATTGTATGCCTCGGTTTACGAATCCAAGACCCGATATATTGATCTACTATTTGACTCGGTGTGACTCGGTACTTTTTCTATGGCTAGATTATTATTTTGAAGTATTGATAGATTATTCCTTGGTCAGCATATTATTTGGTACAGATACTTGCATTAGATTATTTCATTGGCCAATTTTACATGGATTTTTGGTTCATGTTATATGGGCCCAAGCCCATTTCAGTTGCTGCTATTGTGTCTTTTTGGATAAGACATTATTGTTGAAGAAGATATGGCCTCAATATCTTTCCTCGTACCATAATTTATTTCTCTCAAAATATTGCATTTGGGACACCATGAGAGTCGGTGCCACCATGATGGATGAGTTTATTACAACATATCATTTTACTTTCCCCCATTAATGTCATTTATTACTCCCACCACTTGAGAGTCATTGTCTTGTGGAGGGACATCGTGATGGAGAAGGTTTTTTTAATTATGCTTCAGAGCAATGCCAATAGACACCTCCAGAAGATGGAGTGTGCCCAACATCCACCATGAGGACTGGAGTATGGAGCAATGTCTTAGCGGCTAGGAGTGATTATTAAGTTTTATTACACTTCAGAGCAATGCCTATAACCAACTACCTATCAGAAGATACAAGTAAGCCCAACATCCAGCACGAGGACTGGAGTATGAAGCAATGTCTTAACGGCTATGAATGATTTTACTCTCACTTATCTTATGCCAGTTGGGTCTCATGAACGAGAGCACTAGCGTGAGGGGGAGTGTTGGAAGATATGGAGGACTGTCATTTTATACAAAAAGATTTTATACAATATTTGCAGCAAGCTGGGAGTTCATGATGTTCTCTCGCCCCCAGCTTGAGGGGGAGTGTTGGAAGATAGGGCCCAAACCCACACGACCAAGGAAGGCCCACATATCCAAGTGTGTTAGAAGATGGGCTCAAGCCCATAAGACCAAGGAAGACCCACACATCTAAGAGATATGAAAGATGGGCTCAAGGCCCATAGATCAAGGAGACGGCCCACAGGCTCATACAATGATGACAGGATGGTAAATAAAGGCTCATCTCATAGAGATGACATTGATGTATTTAGGTTAAAGTTCCAGGTTTAAAACCCTAGTAAGACGGGGGAAGAAGCCATGGTGTAGCCAGACACCAAGGCCGAAGACTGTGCAAGTCCAGTGCACAGCAATAGCAGCGGCGGCCAAGGCCAAATGCAAAGGCACGGCCCAGAGGGGCGCACGCATATGGTCGGCCCAGAACTAGCTGCAACGGAAGAAGACGTGCTTACGCTTGCCAAATGGATGGGCAAGCAGCAAGGTACGCAACAACCCCAGCAGCCAGCCGAGACACAAGGCAGCACGCCAACAGGCACGCAGAGGCGGGTCAAAATGGGGTTGCAGCCAGCAGGGGCGCTGGCGGGTTGAAATGGGTTGCTGGCGCCAATAGAGTCCTGGCGGGGCGAAATGGGGTTTCCAGGAGTCCGGCGCCAGCAGGACTCCAGGCGCCAGGCGCATGTCAACAGAGTCCTGGAGGGGCGAAATGGGGTTGCGCGTGCAAACAGAGAGTCCTGACGGGGCGAAATGGGGTTTCTAGAAGTCCAGCGCCAGTAGGACTCCAGGCGCCAGGCGCGCGCCAACAGAGTCCTGGCGGGGCGAAATGGGGTTGCGCGCGCCAATAGAGTCCTGGCGGGGCGAAATGGGGTTTCCAGGAGTCCGGCGCCAGCAGCACTCCAGGCGCCCAGGGTGCCTCTGACGCCAGAATTCGGATTTTTTGGATCAGGCAGATTTCTTGGCGTTTTTAGAGATTTCTAAAGCCCAAAGGAGAGGCTATAAATAGAGGGGCCTCTCCCATTGTAAAGAGGTCGAAAAAAGGTCGAAAAATCCTTAGCCTTCTTTACTCTTTTAGTGTATAGAGAGAGTTTTTAGCCTTGGCCTTCAAGAGTGTTTGGCCACCCTTTGTAATCTTGTATTCTCAATACAAAGTAGGCTTTTCTCTTCTATATCTTGGTCTTTTCGTTGTCCCTTTTGGCTTGCAACATCTTGTGTAAAGTATCGATGGGAAGATCCGAGGCTCAAGGAGGCTGACTAGTTCTTCGGAAGAGCTAGGCCGCACGGGGTAGATATTCCGCTGGGCTAGACGGACTTAGCCCAAATCTAACCGCGTGATAACTAGTATCAGAGCAGCATTCCATCCATGACGTCCACAAGTGGAGAAGTAGCAGAAAAAGGTATGGAAACACTCTTTGAAAATGATTTATGTTTTGGTGATTTCAAGTCCAGGCTTGTTAGCTTGAAAAATCAGCTTTCAAGATTGGAGGAGTTCGTACGTGACATTGCGCATGGCCTACACCCTGTCCCTAACTGGTTCCAAAGGTTTGAGGACAAGGTAGATAGTGCCATGGCAGTGATGGGAACTGAAATCCAGAGAGTGGACGGAGACTTTAAGACCATCGCAAAAGAAGTGGGGGCAAGACTCACTCTATGCGAGAGAGCCCTTGAGAATGGAGAAGGTTCGCAAGGAGGTGCCAAGACCGGTTCTGCTGGGAGAGACAGCAGAGAGGCGCCCGATCCGGTGCTGCTTTCTAGGAACTCCTGGGAAAGGCAGTAGGGAGGTGCCAGTTCCGTTTCTGCTGGGAGAGACAGCAGAAAGGCGCCCGATCCGGTGCTGTTTTCCAGAAATTGCTGGGATAGGCAGCAGGGAGGCACCAGTTCCGGTTCTGCTGGGAGAGACAGCAGAAAGGCGCCAGATCCAGTGCTGTTTTCCAGAAATTGCTGGGAAAGGCAGCAGGGAGGCGCTAGTTCCGGTGCTGCTAGGAGAGACAGCAGAAAGGCGCCAGATCCAGTGCTGTTTTCCAGAAATTGCTGGGATAGGCAGCAGGGAGGCACTAGTTCCAGTTCTACTGGGAGAGACAACAGAAATGCGCCATATCCGGTGCTGATTTCCATAAACTGCTGGGAAAGTCAGCAAGGAGGTGCTAGTTCCTGTGCTGCTGGGAGAGACAGCAGCAAGGCGCCAGATCCGGTGCTGATTTCCAGAAACTGCTGGGAAAGTTAGCAAGGAGGTGCCAGTTCCTGTGCTACTGGGAGAGACAGCAGCAAGGCGCCAGATCCGGTGCTGATTTCCAGAAACTGCTGGGAAAGGCAGCAAGGAGGTGCCAGTTCCTGTACTGCTGGGAGAGACAGCAGCAAGGTGCCAGATCCGGTGCTGCTTTCCTGGAAATGCTGGGAGAGGCAGCATGGAGATGCCAGATCCGGTGCTGCTGGGAGAGACAGCAGAAAGGTGTCATATCCAGTGCTGCGTTCCAGAAACTGCTGGCAGAAGCAGCAAGCCAACCATGAGTGGGTGGCGTATGGTGATGGCGCGCAGACGAGGACGTCAGCATTATGGCGGTGGGAGTATGAGACGAGAACATTCTGGCTCGAGGACAAATACTTCCATGCTAGCAAGCTCGGTGGCAAGTTTTCTTGGCCAAGTTTGACTTTGAGATGAGGTACAAGTTGGGAAAAGCCTATGCTGTTGGAGATACCTTAAGCAGAAAAACGAATTCTGCTATGCCTTTTGATGGAGAAAAGGGCACAAGGGTATTGGCGCATATACAGCGCACAACACCAAATTGGATTGCTGGAACACGCTCAAAAACGGAATTTGTGCGTGCAGCAGAGGCAGAAGTGCGTGTGGCGCTATGCGTACAGAGCTCAGTAACCTCAAGGTGTGAGGCGGCAAGCGGCAGACCCTTCACGGGCATCATGCGCGATGCGGTAGCGGCTGCGCGAGACGGATATATGTGTAGCACTTGCATCGACACTTGCTTCACGCGCACCATGCGCGGTACGGTAGCAGCAGAACCTGATGTGGCACACGACGCACACGTAGACGCAGGAGTCATGCGCTTTGTGCAAGGCGTGCCTGCGCACATGCAAGACCATCTTGTCGCAGAAACGGAAAATGCGACTTGGCGATTATGAGTCTTAGCAGCAATTACACATGTTTGTACTTCGTTGCTAGACCGGATTCGCACTAGACTTCACCAAGACGCCCAGACCTTCAGCATTGTGCAAGCTGCAACCTTGGGCAAGAGGAGAAGACTATGGCTTGACAACGGATTGCTCAAGACCAAAAGTAATCGACTTTATGTGCTTAAGTACGATTACCTACGGCATGACCGCTTGAGGGAATGTCATTCCTTGTGGGGAGGACAACCAGGCCAAAGACGGACGTTGGCCTTGCTCTCTGGCCAGTACTATTGGCTAGACATGGAGAGCAATGTGGAGGAGTTTATGTACACATGTTTTATCTATCAACAAGATAGGATGAAACAAAGAAAGCCCGGAGGCTTGTTACAGCCTTTGCCCATTCCAAAACGGCCATGGGAGTCTACTTCAATAGACTTCCTTTTTGGTTTGCGCAAGAAAGAAGGGTTTGAGTCTATCATGGTAGTGGTGGACCAGGTTACGAAGCATGGAACATTCGTAACAGTGCCAAGTGATTGTACAGCAGACGGAGCAGCTAGAGCTTTCATAGCACATGTGGTGAAGCATTGGGGTTTGCCCACAACGATCATTAGTGATCGTGACCCTAGATTCACAGGAAAATTCTGGACCGAGTTATCAAAACTATTGGGAATTACTGAAAAATTTTCCACTAGTTTTCATCCTCATACTGACGGCCAAACGGAACTTATAAAGACCGAGAGGAGCGCAAAAGGGGCAAGCCCCAGAGGACGCAATACTTGGCAAAGCGGCGGGGTCAACTGGAAAGTTAGGTAACATGGCAAGACACTGCCGAGTTGTAGCAATCCGAGAAGGAGGTGGCCCACTATCGCCAGGGGATGCAGACGAGGGCGTCTGCCTTATGGCGGTGGGAGTATGAGACGGGGGAAGAAGCCATGGTGTAGCCAGACACCAAAGCCGAAGACTGTGCAAGTCCAGTGCACAGCAATAGCAGCGGCGGCCAAGGTCAAATGCAAAGGCACAACCCAGAGGGGCGCACGCATATGGTCGGCCCGGAACCAGCTGCAACGGAAGAAGACGTACTTACGCTTGCCAAACGGATGGGCAAGCAGCAAGGTACGTAACAACCCTAGCAGCCAGCCGAGACACAAGGCAGCACGCCAACAGGCACGCAGAGGCGGGTCAAAATGGGATTGCAGCCAGCAGGGGCGCTGGCGGGTCGAAATGGGGTTGCTGGCGCCAACAGAGTCTTGGCGGGGCAAAATGGGGTTTCCAGGAGTCCGGAGCCAGCAGGACTCCAGGCGCCAGGCGCACGCCAACAGAGTCCTAGCGGGGCGAAATGGGGTTGCGCGCACAAACAGAGAGTCCTGGTGGGGCGAAATGGGGTTTCTAGGAGTCAGACGCCAGGCGCGCGCCAACAGAGTCCTGGCGGGGCGAAATGGGGTTGCGTGAGCCAACAGAGTCCTGGCAGGGCGAAATGGGGTTGCGCGCGCCAACAGAGAGTCCTAGCGGGGCGAAATGGGGTTGGCGCCGGACTCCAGGCGCCCAGGGCGCCTCTGACGCCAGAATTCGAATTTTTCGGATCTGGCGGATTTCTTGGCGTTTTTAGAGATTTCTAAAGCCCAAAGGAGAGGCTATAAATAGAGGGGCCTCTCCCATTGTAAAGAGGTCGAAAAAAGGTCAAAAAATCCTTAGCCTTCTTTACTCTTTTAGTGTATAGAGAGAGTTTTTAGCCTTGGCCTTCAAGAGTGTTTGGCCACCCTTTGTAATCTTGTATTCTCAATACAAAGTAGGTTTTTCTCTTCTATATCTTGGTCTTTTCGTTGTCCCTTTTGGCTTGCAACATCTTGTGTGAAGTATCGGTGGGAAGATCCGAGGCTCAAGGAGGCTGACTAGTTCTTCGGAAGAACTAGGCCGCACGGGGTAGATATTCCGCTGGGCTAAACGGACTTAGCCCAAATCTAACCGCGTGACACCTAGACCCTAAACCCTAAGTTTAGGGGTATTATTGTAATACAGTAATTTCATTAATTTATAAATAGAGCTTCAAGGAGGGAGAGGACATCAAGTCCATAACCTCGTCTTCCTCTGGTTTTCTTCTCCCAATGGGTTTCTTTCCCTTTTTTTCCATTAGCTAAATCTATAGAATCCTTAAAATCAACAGTAGAGAAGGAATGAGTCTTCTTTTTTATAAAGTACACATCCATATTTGTGGGAATCTATTATATTAAAAGTGCCATCTTCTTCCTCCCACCTCCCCACCACCATTTTTATGAATAATGCAGATTTTTTTTTTTGGGTTCATTTTTCTTTAACCTTCTTCTCCCTTCTAAATCCTTCCCGAATATAATAGAATTATCTATATTCTATTATCGTCTAGCTTTAATATTTCTGTTGAAGTGACAATAATTTTCAAGTGCTCACGGAGGGTGTCCTTCAACGATAAGACCCATTTTTCATAGCAAAATGAAAAAGGGTGAAGTTTCACAAAGCTTAGAAAATGTTGCCAAGAAAAAGAGGGGAAAGATGCTCAGATCCTTAAATCCTTCTTAGAAATTAAAATTTTGATTTCCAACACTCCTTTTTGCTTTCGCACGAGATCCTCTACATGGGCTGTGAAAGTGAGGTTAAAGAGTGTGAAGAGTTCAGGCTTAGGGAAATATAGACGCAGTCAAAGAGGAGATTTACATTTGTCGTTCTTCTTTTTTTTTGCCAAGTTTCAAAACCCGTTTTTGTTTTTTATATATCTGTTACGCTATGCAATTTTTCCTCAAACATTGCAAGTGTAAGGGCTTGCAAAAGAAAATCAGTTTACATCAAACATCAGTGCGCCCTAATAAAGTGTTAACATAAAGGCCAATGTAGCGGTTTGCCTGCAGCCAAGTTAACAAAATCTAATGTTTCTTCAAAAGTTTGCATAATTTGCAGCTGTAGCTAAAATTACCCAATATAGCTACGAGGCACATTTGCACTTGGCAAAAGGAAATAACCATCTAGACAAACAAGCTCTCCGGACAACCTAATTAAGTCGATAAGAACTCAACAATCAAACGCTAAAATGAGAGAACAAAAGATAATCCCTAATAGTCGACTGAGCAACCGAAACACAAGTGATGTCATCAGTTTCATACACAGAAGCCTGTTCAGTACCTCCGGGGCAGGCGATCCATAAATCTCCCTGATGGGCATTCATATGCAAGGTGTCCACGCCCTCCACAATTGTGGCAGATCACCATGGGCGCCATACAGTCTCGACTAATATGCCCCACCTGATTGCAGGTCCGGCAGACCAAATCACGATAACCTCCACCTCCTCCCTGGCGGCCACCACCAGCCCTTTCTGCAATGAGTTCAGCCTTAGGACACTCTCTTGCCAGATGTCCTGATATGTTGCACAGATTGCACACAGGATCATTCTGGCAATCACGAGCCAGATGGCCGGTCTTCCTGCAGTTATTACAGGCTTTATCGTTTGTACAGTGAGCAGCAATGTGACCTTGCTTGTAGCAGTTGTTACAAAGCCTTACATCTCCAGGGGGCAGCTCTGGAGCATTGCAATCTCGAGCACGATGTCCAGCCTTGCCGCAAGAATGGCAGATACCTTCGTTAGGGCAACTGCTGGCCATGTGCCCAGGCTCTCTACAATTCCAACAGAGTGACTTAGTGGTGCACTCTGATGCAATGTGCCTGGTCAAAGACAACCACAGGCTCCAAGTTAGCAAAAAGAAAAGAGAAAAGAAAGAAATAAAGAGAAAAAAAAAGTACAGAAATAAAAGTTTACAGAGCTAAGAAATTCAGCAGATTTGAACTTAGTTGTTTCCGAAGAGGATTACATTATTTATTTTTTTGGTAACTCTCCTAATACTTGATATTTATGAGGTTGTAGTAACTAGTTGAAAATAATTGGTAATTGGCAGGGACAAAAGTTCACATCCTTGTCAATAAAAACTTCTACCATGTACCAACCTTAAGATTGTAAGCACTTACAGTGGATGAAGTGACTGCTTTTATGTATTACAAAGTCCCTCTGTGAGTATTGTTGATAAACAATAGTCTGAACATGAGTCTAGAGACTGTGAGATTAACACAGACAGACCTCAAAAATCAAACAGTTACAAAGATAGCCTTTTAAGCCTCAGTATACAGTAAGTACAAGATACTATGAGCCCAAAGAGGCTCCTTTTTTTACATATGTTTTCACCATTCAAGAGAAATGAGATTGAAGATGATAGTTGTGGAAGGATATACAATAAGTAACACGATGAAAAGAGTAAATTTCAAGAGAAGGTTATTAGAGCAGTTAAGCTTAAGGAGTAAAACATCCAGAAGATGAAACAGCAAATCATACAAGAATGTTAAGTTGGTTGTGTGATGATATTGCAAAGACAATTAGAACATTGTGTATTAGGAAACACTTGGAAATAAATTAACACATTGGAAGAGTCATCATTTAAGACAGTTTGTCAAGTTCAACGGAGACATAATAGACACCCTCTGTTTGTTGTCAGCCACCAAACTGACAACAAACAGAGGGTGGCAAAAAACAACATGGGGAAAATGAAAAAGAAAAAAAATCAATGAAGACCAACCTTTTTTTCTTTTGGAGATAGTGGTGACTTAAAAAGTCAATCATGCAAAATACAAAAGAAAATAGGGGCTTTATTAAAGAGAAAAAAAGTAAACCAAGCAAACCACAAATGACATGAAATATTGGAAAAGTAAATCTTGGAAGGATGGTACCAAATGATGCGAAGGTGTGCATAGATGTGATGCACACAACTTTTCCAAACAATGCCAACTTAAATTGTACCAAAAGCATCAAAGGACTGTCAATATCATAAGATTTCAAACATTTCTCATGGGCTAGTTAATTGCTTATTGGGACTGTCAAGAAATGGAAGCATAAGACAGAATGAAGAGGAAGTGAATAAACAGAAAACTCAGAAAAAGAAAATAAATAGGATTGCTAATACTAGTAAACTTTGAATTTCTAAATGTAGGACATTAACTTAGAAAGTGAAAAAGGATAGGAAATGTATGAATTCCAACTTCTACGAAATTATAAACTGAATATAAAACAACTTTCAAGATATAGGCTGAGAGTTCTGGTAGGCCTGTAATTTTTGGACAATACCATTCTTCTATATCTCTAATAAGGCCAGCCATTTAACCACATCCAGGCTTACATGAAACGTAAGAAAATAATGATCTGGCAATAGAAAAAGAAACCAAAAAGCAACTACTGCTAAAGAAGCTAAATCATGAAAAATACAAGAAATGGAACTTCAAGGTCAACTAAAATAGCTAGGACCAAATCATCAGAACCTTATTAGTAAAATTTGCTACATGGATGAGAGAGCAAAGAAGGCCAAAAATGATATTATGAGGACATTTTTAAGATAATAATATATGGAGATGAGGGCAGAACCAAAACACAATTCTGAGTAATGAACAGTTGGAACATAAGGAAGCAATTTGCACGACCAATTGATTTCTGGATTCGCAGAACACCTCTCACTAACTTAGACATGCTAGCCAGCTACAATATTTATCCTATCAAAGAAGTCTTCAATACAGGTAAACCATTAAGACACCTCACAAAGTTAGGTAGGTAAAGGAGGCTTAATCTGCACAAGGGTCCCCAAAACTTTGCATCTTAACTGTCTATACTAGTCAGATAGAAATTAGACATGCAGCACGACATGCAAATGTATTTGCAGATGAGAGAGGCTTTACCCAGGAAGGCCACAGTTGTTACAGACAGCCACATTAGGGCAGTCTCTAGCATAATGTCCTGGCCGTTTGCAATTCTTGCACAAACCTACTGACCTGCAATAAAAACAAAGAAAGGAATAAAATTAGCGAAAAGTTTGACCACTAATATGTATGAGGAACCACATGTACAAACAGCAAATTAGCCTCAAGACCTCTTGCTTAGCTTTTCATACATATCCTGACATAGTAACCCATACACAAAACCGTATCATTTCTATTAATATCTTCTAAAATCCCATGGGCCCTTCCCCAAAATTACAAAAGGTCCAATCCGGAAAAGAAAAATTCATGTAAGGTATAACATATAGGTCATGCCTCTCTAAATCCAATGATATGGCTTCAAGACTTGTTAACTGTGACACGGCAAGGAAGTGAGAAAATATAAATGGACACATGTGATGCAATGTTAGTTCCACAAGAAAAATAAGTAATAGAGGCATCCTCGTAGAGTTTGCATCTCCCATTCAGCATTTATGGTAAAGTACACAACTTCCAGACAATTTATTGACATTATAGAAAAACACTTTAATGTTTCAAAATAAAATTATGCTTCACACTGGGCGCATTAAGCCAAACAGTAAAAAAAATGTTTCAGCTGTGTGGCCTCAGCCTAATAAAAGCACCCTTTCTCCAAAGAAAAAAACGCCACAGTAAGTATACAATCCAATGCCACATGAAAATTAGGAGTACTAACTTCAATATAGTGAATGGCACAGCATTTCAAGATTATATACCCAGCTTGTTTTCAGAAATGGGATTTAAATACTGGCCTTGCAGGCTTTTTGGAAGCTATGGAGAAATATTGTGATACAAAAACATCTTTCAGGGGAAGACCAGGCCAAGGAGTCAGCCACATAATTGGCAATACTAGGCATGGGCAACCATGAGATCTGGGGAAGCTACAAATAACAATGTGAATCATAATTAACTTACAGGAACAGCATATGATTCATAGACATTCCTTGCATATGCTACAGCCACCAGGTATAAATAGATGAACATGCAATCTCTTACTTACATATAATTTCTCCCTGTGTAATGAACCTTTCAGACAGAAAATACATTAATATAACAGCAAATGGATAAATCCTGCTGATGAGGTTACATCAACCAACTACATTGTTCACAAGACATTATGGTACTCCACTATTTTGTGGAATTAAGTGGTGCCATGGAAAACCAAAATAATATATTTATTTTATCCTTTAGAATGATCACAATATATTTACTTCAAGTAATAAAACTTATGTCCTTAAAGCAAATACTCCCTAAGCCTGAGTCTCATAAAATGTAAATTGAGCCGTTTGCTTACTCATGGAGTCAGATATACAAAAACAAGCAGATGGCCACAAAAAATAAGACAGAAAAAGAGAACCTATCACTGAGGCGGAAATCACGTGGATCTCGCCTGTATGGTGCATCACGATACGAGAATCGCTCAGCTCGGATCCGGTGATCTCTTGGACTCCTGCTTCTGCTCCTGCTTCTGCTTCTGCTTCTCCTTGGACTCATCTTCAATCTTCAATCTTCAACTTCAATTACTCCAACAACCTAATTATTTTCACGAACTCCAACACCTCCACACCACCACCTTCACCACCACTGCAGATTCCCCCTGTCCAAATTGCAATGATACATCCAAAACCACCTCCATAAGTCTCACATGAGGCCTGCACCATTTCCCCCTCAAAAAACAGAAAAACGCCCACAATCCATACTACATTTGAAATCCAGTCTGATAAGATTAAGAAAATCATCTCCTCTCTAACCGTCCCCATGCAACCGATTTCTTCTGGTATCTAAGCAACAATTAGAGCCAGAAAAACCAGGGAAGCTTACGATTTAACCCACTCCAAGACAACATCCCACCTACAAAATAACAGACATTCCTTCTCTACTTAACACCCTTACCTCTCTGCAGTCACACCCCAAACCCAAAGTCCTTCAGATTACAGAATCAACAGAAAATGCCGAATCACTCTATGAGAACAGAGAAAAAAAGTCACTTAAGAATTTACATGCATATTAGCAACAAATAGTCTCTCTTTTCTGAGGCATAAGTTTTCACAGTAACCTCAATATTGGAAAACATCCAAATAAACCAACCCCAGAAACTATTAGGCATTGGGAAGAAAATTCAAGGTAAACTGAAAGAATGGATATCTATCTATGAATGAAAGAAGAACATGCACCCAAATCCAGAAATGACATAACTTTGGCCCATTATGTAAGCAGTTGATCCAGCAGTTAGACAAGTATATGTGCAATCTAAAAAATCGAAATAGCTTATAGAATGTTATCTGACATGAAAGGATATGAAGGATAAAATGCACAAAAATTAGAGACCAAATGCATAAGGAAAGAACGAAAAGAGACATGACAGATGTTGAAGAATTTGTGGGCATAGCAGTGAATTTTTTCTATTTTCTTTGGTTTTTTTGGAAGACAAGATGTACAAAAAATTAGAGATCAATTGCACAAGGAAAGAACAAAAAGAGACATGATAGACTTTGAAGCATTCATCGGCATTACAGTGATATTTTATTTTGTTTTGTTTTTTAAAAGCCTTTTTGTTGGTTCTTAAAACATCCAAATGCTCTTTTAGCTCTCCTCAATCAGCATTATGTATCACTTTTATCAAAATTATCTACTCTAGGTTTATCATTTTTCTTCTATAGAGACCCTTCATTTGGTCAGAAATACCAAAATTTTGAGGGGCTCTGGCTCCCTTATTTGCAAAAGGAAAAACCTATTTCCTTATTTTTCCTCAGGTAAGGAGAAGAAAGTAAGCGAGTAAAACAATGTAGTCCTTATTCCCCCATCCCCAACCTTCAGCGCCCCCTGTACAGGTTGTACTCCCTAATCAGAATACACCTACTCAATAAAAAATAAAAAATAAAAAAAACTCCGCAAAAAATTTCAGAAAACCTTTTCTTAACCAAAAACCAGTTCTTCACTAAACAAAATAAGGGGTAGACACAACACCCAAAGCATCGAAACCTGACTCAGTAGGAAGGAAAATCCTTCTCAAACTGTTCGGAGCCAACTAGGCTTCCTGAACCTACAAAGTATTCATTTTCGTATGTCAGTAAAAAAGTATAAACACCCAACATACAAATTTTGTAACATTTTAAAAGCAAATGAAACGGTTCGTAAAACCAGTAAACCCTACAACGACTCCAATACAGCTACCCGGTAGGCCACTCCAGCCAACAACAGCGTTCCTAACACAAGAACCTCGGATGCATCAAAATTATACAGTAACAAGGCGCTAAAACTACACAATATATATATATATACACTACAAAGTACATCCAGAGAAAATAACGACAGAAGATCTACTAGAGTAAAAGTTCAAACACTTCACAGTCACGCAGAAAATACTAAAACAGAAAAATAATATCTCAGACTCGCCGATCTGTTCCTTAATCCATAATATGAGACCTTTGCTCGAATGCAGAAGACCAAAACAAAAGAAAGAGGCAATCGTAACATGAGAAATAATTACCACGGATAGAAAAATGAAAAGAAACAACTGACAAGTTAGGGTTGGGAATACCGAAATAAGATGGAAGAGGCCCTGGCACTTCCTGCCCCCTTGAGATTTATCCAGACAGTTGACAACGGCAGCGATGGGGAACGAGAGATAACAGAATAATAACAAAGAAAATGGGAGCCCCACTTTATGCATCCATAGGTTTTGCACGAAATTCGCATAACACGATATTTTATGAACCAGACTGGAATTGAATTGGCTCTGTGGCGGACCCGGCGGTTCCGGTTCCACCCTATTAACTGCCCTAAAATAGACAAAATATATTGAACTAGCTCAAAAACTATAATTGATTTAATAATAGTAAATAATAATTAAATAATATAATGTTCTTATTCAAAATTTTAAATTTATTTCCTCCTTATTAATATTTTTTATTCTAGATATGTTAATAGAAACTTATTTCATTGCTTGAGAAAACCATGCGTTTGAATCCTAGCCTTCTCGTTGTTATAATTAAATTGTAAGATTAAAATTCTAAAACCAATAGGGATTTACCTAATTAATATATGGAAAATCTGAATCCAACTATTTTTTTTATCAAATTTAATTCTGCCAAGCAAACCAATTGTAGGAAGTTTAGTTTAATTCTTCTAAAATAATATAGATGAAAATTGTATAGCCAATTTTATATTTGTTAAGTTGTGGAACCTAATCAACGCCCTATATTGAGTCGGTACGCAGATTGACCTTCGTGGTAAGGTCGTCGTGGGAGTTGGAAAGGGGTGGGAAGCCCCTCTCCCAGGGGTGTGAGGGCGAAGCCTCCGCCAGATCCACGATATATTCACTATTGTTTCATTAAGGATAGTTTGGAGATTTCACACTTATAACCCAATTGCCCAAATTTTTTCTTTATATTTTGGGGCGCCACTATTAGGGTTTTATCATCCAAGGAGCATTAGTAACGACCGAGAGAGGTTAGAGAAAAATAACACATGTAAGTGTGTACAATATCTTTTGTAAACTATTTGATTTTCATAGTGGATTATTGCAGTGGTGGAAGATAGGACGTAGTCTCACCTTGAGGCGAACTTGTATAAATCTTGTTGTCTTTTTCATGCTTATTTTTCTTTCTTCTGCGTTTATTATTATTGCTTTCATTACTCTGGAATTAGGGCATCTAATTCCTAACAATATTTTCTCCCCAGATAACTCCTTTTCTCCAAATAACATAAATAATAGTATAATAACAATATTATTTGCCTTTGTTGTCTTGTTTTGCACCTCATAGGTTATAAATAACAGTTGGGCACCATAACTTGAGGAGTTCTAAATGTTTATTAAATGTTGATTACACAATATGCTACACCCAATTTCACTTGGTGAGGATTGACCTCAAGACTTCATACTTAAAATCCTTCATGTAGTCGTTGAGCTAAATGCCCAATTCCTAAGAGCTTTAAATGTTAAGATCTATTTTTTACTGATGATAAGCTAAAATTTGTAAATCCAAAGAAGATTCAAGAAATATTTGAAAAAAAAAAAATGTTTTTCACTTGATCTAAAAGTTGAGGGGCTTAAATTCAACTTTTCAAACCATGTCTAGCTTTGACATGCTAGATACAGTGAATTCAGTGAGTTTAGTTTGCTAGACCAAGTAATCTAGTTTTTGGCTTTTGGTTGAAAGGTTGTGTTTCTACTAGGGTTTACATGACTATAAAAGCTACTTGGTGCTTGTAAACAAAGACTATGATAGTTTAACACATGTTTGAATTGATCCTCAAGTAGAAATGCAAATTAGTTTAGGTAGAACTTTGATATCGATTTTTCATGAGTTAGTCCTACTTTCAATGTATATGGTTTTGGATATTATGTGGTTGATTATATTTTTCGCTTACACCAATCAATCCTATGCATTTAAAATTTTAAGAATTTAATTGCAACCTAATTCATCTCTTCTTCCATTGCCTGTATATGCTCTTATTTAGACAAAGATGCCTTATATGATACAAAACTATTCGTTAAAAGGGCACATGATTAGTAAATCCCATGCTTTTCCTATTCATTTGATGGACAATAAAAATGGACTTTGTCAGAACCAACTTTGCAATTGGAGAAAAATGCAGGAATGAGTTTTTAACGAAGTTTAAGAGTAGTGTAAACAAAATGTGTAAAATGGGAAATGACATCTAAGAGAAAATCATGCTTTCTGGTTTTTCTCTCAAGGAAACAGAACAATGAGATTTTTTAATAGTTGGTACAAAAATCAATGATTGCATTTTAATTAGGAGGAGAATCGTCTTACTGGAAAGATACAACACCTGTAAGCTCTTAGTATTATTTATTTTTCATAGTTTCAAACTTTGAATAACATATTTTTTTATAGTGTATCTACTAATAGAATTAATTACAAGCATAAAAAATAATTGTAACCTATGAAAAAAAAAAGGCTATCTTGTATAAGATTAGTTGATGGATTTCTAAAATTTCAATATTTTCTACTTTATCATCTCCCACCATGTCATCTTGAGTCCACTTTACATCTTGTTTATCATTGCTTCTCAGGATCAATTGTAAAGATCAATGTAAAGCAAGGTCCTTTGATAGGTATAGTTGATTCTCAATTTGGTGGTTGTTTGTGCTTTTATTGAGATCATTAAACTTGTCATCATATTGTTGTGGTGACACATAATAGCCTCTTTTAATCATAATTTTTGCAACTAATTTCCACTTCCCTTTCATCTATAAAACAACAAACCTTCTTCTCCCACCATGTTCATGTTATGGACTCCATAGCATCCAGAGTAACAGGCAGACGCAAGAGTTAATTTTATGTAATTTCTCATAACTTATGCCCTTGGTTAAGGGCTGAATGTGTTGCGTCCCTAATCCTTATATTAAGGAGGACGATCGGGAATGGAGGGGAAGCATTGAATTGGAAAATAGAGTAGAGGTCGGATTCTCCCTTTCTGAGGTCCAAGGTCGAGTCTCCTTCTAGGCTCAATCCATCACTCACCATTGCACGCTCGAAGCATGGAAAAATCATCTCTTCGTCAATAGCCAATCTGGAGGAAAGAGGAGAAAGAAGGATGATGAGATCCATGGCAAGGGCAGATCCTAACATCATGGTATCAGACAGGACCATCCTTGGTGATTCCTCTTCCCCGGAAGACTTGCATCAAATTGTGTAGGAGTTGCAACATTCCGTGGACGACCATAGACATCGTACTGAATCTGCAATTTCCGCCATCAATGACACTCTGCAACACCTACTCAAGCGAGTGGAGGAGAGCTTTGCAAGGGGACCTACGCCGTCGAGCAATTCTACACTTCCGACAGAGCCACGAACTCCCCACCCACCCCCACCCCCACCACATCTGCGCCAACAATCTCCCACAGCCATGGGACCCCACACAACATGCCACAATACAGTGCCCAGGTATGCCAAGCTCGACTTTCCTACCTATGACGGGTCTACGGATCCTTTGATCTGGTTACACCGTTGTGACCAGTTCTTTTACAATCAAAGAACGCATACTGATGACCGGGTCCATTTAGCTGCCTTCCATATGCTTGATGAAGTGCTCCTATGGTACCACCAATTTCATTCGGAGCATCAAGTTCATGATTGAGATTTATTTAAAGAGTATTGCATGTTGAGGTTCGGTCCTCCTGCCCGTAGCAACCCTTTGGGGGATCTGGTGAATTTGAAACAGACTGGAACTATTGAATTGTATCAGAAACAATTTCAGGAACGCCTGGCCCATGCCAGTCGGTTTGTGCCTCCTTCGTAATATGTTAATCTATTTACTACCTGGTTAATGGAGGCCTTGTGCCTTGGTACTGGCCATTAAATGGCTCCAGACGTTGGGGGCCATCTTATGGGATTTCAACGCACTCACTATGACTTTTACGGCCACCCAACATCCTATTACACTTCATGGCACACATGCTCCCACGCCATGTACTCTTCAGGAAATTCAGGTCCAGGACTCAGATCACTGTAAGTTAAATGCTTTACTTACAGAATTTGGTGACTTATTTCAGGCCCCAACTGCACTTCCGCTTATCCGACATTGTAATCACCGTATTCAATTGAAATTGGGTACTGAACCGGTGGTGGTTCACCCTTACCGCTACCCACACTTACAAAAGGATGAAATTGAGCGCCAATGCCAGACTATGCTCGCCCAAGGGATTATTCAGCCCAACAGATCTCCCTTCTCCTCCCCATTGCTACTCGTCAAGAAATAGGATAAATCATGGAGGTTTTGTGTTGACTACAGAGAGCTCAATGTTCATACCATCAAAGATAAATTTCCAATTCCAGTGGTAGATGAACTGTTAGATGAATTGCATGGGACCAACTTATTTACCAAGCTGGATTTGAAATTAGGATATCACCAGATTCAAGTTCACTCTTCAGACGTTGAGAAGACAACATTCCGCACACACCATGGGCAATTTCGACTTCTTAGTTATGCCATTTGGTCTCTCCAACGCACCTTCCACCTTCCAAGCCCTCATGAATGAGGTATTTCGTTCTCTCTTAAGGAAGTTTGTTCTTGTCTTTTTCGATGATATCCTGGTTTATAGTAAGCACTGGGACGAGCACTTTCATCATCTGTGCCAGGTGTTCACTCTCCTACGCTCCCATCATTTGGTTCTCAACCAATCCAAATGCTCTATGGGAACTTCTGAGGTAGCATATTTCGGCCAAGTTATATTAGCATCTGGCGTGAAGGCAGACCCTAGCAAAATTCAGGCAGTGGTCGACTGGCCTACTCCGACATATGTAACAGCATTAAGGGGGTTCTTGGGTCTAGCAGGTTACTACAGGAAATTTATTCGTAACTATGGACAGATTGCAGCTGCACTCAACAATCTCCTTAAACGCAATGCATTTAATTGGTCAGAGACAACAACATCCTCCTTTGAGAATTTGAAGACAACATTATCATCAGCGTCAGTACTCCAGCTTCCCAACTTTGATGACTTGTTTGTTTTTGAATGTGATGCGTCAGGAGGGGGTATTGGCATTGTATTACAGCAACAAGGCCACCCTATAGCTTATTTTAGCAGCAACTCGACCAACATCACCACAAATTAGTTGCCTATGAAAGAGAACTGATCGGGTTAGCCAAAGCTATTCAGCACTGGAGGCCCTATCTCTGGGGGCGTGCATTTATCATACTGACTGATCATTGCAGTTTGAAGTACTTACTCGAGCAGCGTCTCACCACTTCACCCCAGCAACATTGGTTGAGCAAATTGATGGGATTTGATTTTACTGTTGAGTATAAACCTGGCCACCTCAATGTGGGTGCAGATGCCTTGTCCCGCCGAGACCTGTCTGATCCTCAACTACACACAATCAGTCAGCCAAGATTTCTTCTGCTGGACTCTATTCGGGATGAAACTCAGCAACACCCCGAGCTCCTTGAGTTATATCATAATATTGAGCAGAACACACTGAATAGCAACTGGATCGTTTAGGATTGACTCATATTGTTCAGGAATCAGATTTATCTCCATTCGACCTCGCCACTCATTCACATTATATTATCTACCTTTCATGACAGCACACATGAGGGCCGGCAGAAAACGTATTTTCATATCAGTCGTGCTTTTTATTGGTGGGGCACGAAACGTAGTGTGGCAGACTATGTGACAGCTTGCCAGATTTGTCAGCGGAACAAAGCGGAGTCCTTAAGCCCCACCGGGTTGCTCCAACCCCTTCAGTTACCTTCATAGGTATGGGCAGATATATTTGTGGACTTTATTGATGGACTTCCCCCATCCTCGGGCAAATCAGTTATTTTTGTAGTGGTCGACCGCTTCTCCAAATATGGACATTTCTTGGCCCTGGCTCATCCATATACAGCGACTCATGTCGCCCAGCTCTTCATGGATCACATTGTCAGACTACATGGCGTGCCAGGATCCATTACCAGTGACAGAGATGCTGTCTTCACCAGTACTTTCTGGATAGAACTCTTCAGGCTGCAAGGGACAAAGTTGGCATTCTCCTTTGCCTACCACCCACAGGCAAATGGACAAACAAAGGTTGTCAACCATACAATTGAGATGTACCTCGATTGTTTTGTGGGGAATTCGCCTAAAAGTTGGGTCAGGTAGTTCGCGTGGGCAGAGTTTTGTTATAACACATCGTACCACACCGCACTCGGCACAACTCCTTTCAAGGTTGTTTATGGCAGAGTTCCCCCTCGGCTCTTATCATATGAACCTGACTCTTCTAAGGTGGCAACTCTTGACCAGGCATTGGTAGACTGTGTTGCCATGCTCAGCCAGGTACGCGCTCATTTACAGGAAGTACAACTTACAATGAAAGCAAATTATGATAAACGACATCACGACTTGGTCTTTTCTCCGGGAGATTATATGTGGTTTCGTCTCCAACATTACCACCAGCTCTCCCTTATGGCCTCCAAACGTCACAAATTGTCATCCAAGTTTTATGGCCCCTTCCAAGTTCTGGAACGCATTGGCACAGTAGCCTACCGTTTGCAGCTTCCACCGGACGCAAAAATTCATGATGTTTTCCACGTCTCTCAGTTGAAAGCCTTCACCGGCGACTCTCCGTTGCTCCACACCCCTTTACCACCACTTCAGGAGGGACGTGTGTTATCTACTCCGACTCAGGTGTTGCAGGCTTGCCAAGTTCAAGGCGACTGGGAGATTTTAGTGTAGTGGGCCGACACTGATCCACTTGACACTACATGGGAGTCTTTGGAGTCTTTTAAGGCTCTCTACCCCACTTTTGAGCTTGAGGACAACTCTTTCTCCAGGAGGGGGGTGATGTTATGGACTCCATAGCATCCAGAGTAACAGGCAGACGCACGAGTTAATTTTATGTAATTTCCCTTTCATGTATTAGGATGGCTTAATTGTAATTTCTCATAACTTATGCCCTTGGTTTAGGGCTGAATGTTTTGCATCCCTAATCCTTTTATTAAGGAGGACGGGCAGGAATGGAGGGGAAGCATTGAATTGGAAAATAGAGTAGAGGTCGGATTCTCCCTTTCTGAGGTCCAAGGTCGAGTCTCCTTCTAGGCTCAATCCATCCCTCACCATTGCACGCTCGAAGTATAGAAAAATCATCTCTTCGTCAATAGCCAATCTAGAGGAAAGAGGAGAAAGAAGGGTGACGAGATCCATGGCAAGGGCAGATCCTAACAGTTCACCCTCTGCCTAGGCATCTTTATTTCCTTTTCATATAATACTATTTGTTATGTTTTAGCACAAATATGTCAACTAATTCTAAAAATATTCATATAATTTATTTTCCTTCTTACTTTTAATATTTTTTAATATTTATATTTTCATGAAAAATAAAGATACTATAGTATACAATGAAGAAGGGTCAGAGAAGAGTCTAGCAAAAATAAATATCAATAATGAGATTGGAACACCTATAGATAATAGTGCCCTGGATCGATCCCAATCTCTTTCCCATGTAGATTCTCTACTTGTTCATCAAAATTATGCTGGTAGCCAAGTATTTTAATTTGGAAAATACATATAGATTTTACAATTATTGTGCTAGGTATAAAGGACTTTACACTTGAAGGTGGAGAAGCAAGAGTTGCAATTCAATTTTATAATGGAATGTTATAAAAGAATCCTAGATTTTTCCATATGGTTGAAGTCAATGAATAAAAAAAATGAATACATTATTTTTGGACCAATGCAAAGCCTCAAAATAGCATTCCACCACCTCAGAGATTTGGTTTGTGTGATTACATACAAGAAAAATAGCAATTGTTGGGTAAAAAGCTTGGCTCAAATTCACATAAATATACAAAGTTTGATCATTACAAGAACTAACCATTTTACCCAAAAATGACATTTTTCTCTGGCAAAAAAAATCAATGCATTTCTAAAAATCATGAGAAAATACTTAAATTTTTTCTCTTTTAAGTTGCTAATCAAATGGCAACTCACTTACAAGATTTGATGACCTATTGCAATTGATCTGAGGATTGAAATCTTTCTCTACTGTGTTCTGAACTATCAATTTTTTACCAACTCAATGTTCAAACATTCATATTGTGCATAGAGCTTTTCTGCAAAGAGAGATTCTTTGAAAATCGACATTGTTTGAACGACCATTTTTCATATAAAACTACTATTCACTAGTCATTTTCAAACTCTTGTGCAAATTATAATACTTCATTAATTCAAAAACCTTTTGTTGGTTCACCTTATTCAAAAGTTGTCTCTAGTCAAACAACAACATTCTCAAAAACACTCTTTGTTGCTTCAAGCTATTCAAATATTGCCTTTGGTCAAACAATAACATTCTCAGTAGAACTCTTAATTGTTTTGCACTACTCAAATATTGCCAAAATATCCTTTATTTATTTGTCTTTTCTATTATGGGAGCTTGTTGGAAGGTGCCTTTATTTGGAGTGCCTTCAACTTTGCCTTTCTACTATTGGTGCTTATTTGAATGTCTTCCTTATTCAAACAATGTGCCACTAAGCTACTTTCTTAGTATTTTGGTTGCATTCAAAATTCCTTAAGATACATCATTAGTTTCTAAGTGGTTAGTTATTATCAAAACCATGTGAATGAGGATTTTGAGATCAAAATTACCAGCTTTTGTGCCTTACTTTTACAAGGAGTGTGGTAACTATGGGTTGTTGAAAACATATGAAGGAATGTACTGCAACCTCTCAATCTTATTTTGTTGCATTTAACCATGAAAAAAAATAAGTATTGATTATTAATAATATTTTTAAGAGACATATTATTTTGGATAGATGGACAAGAATAGTAAAGGACAAGCCTGCTTTTGGTTATAATGGAAGTCTATTACAAGAAGATTGTAATGCATCTTTGACTTTGCAATGCAATACTTATGCAAAAGGGTTCTTCGAAGTGCATATGAAGGGGTAATTTCATTTCAATTGTATCAAGTAGATTTTTATTTTTGATAAATGTTGAGAGGAATTATCAAATGACGGCATAATATGCCTCTTGTTTATTGTCCATTAGTTGAACCCTCTAGTAGGATGGAGGAACATACTACAAGATCACCACTTGTGGTAGCCAAAA
Organism: Aristolochia californica; assembly: GCF_029961685.1. Taxonomy (NCBI): domain Eukaryota; kingdom Viridiplantae; phylum Streptophyta; class Magnoliopsida; order Piperales; family Aristolochiaceae; genus Aristolochia; species Aristolochia californica. Next base: position 34,638,962 of record NW_027182279.1, on the reverse strand, counting down.
CAGGTTGTCCATCAAATAAGAGGTTGAAGTCATATATAGAGAAAAAGGCATATGGATTTGTCAAATATGTAGTGCATATAATCACAAAAAAGGAATTGTCTTTTACTAGGAATGGATTATTTCAGCTTAATTTTTTTCCAAGACATTATTTTGAAGTTCATATAAGATTTCATAGGCATGCTGGTTTTGTGAGTAACGTTGTTGTAATTTACAATTTTATAGTCTTTCTTTGCTATTTTTTCTTTCTTTTGTATGATCACTATTACATGCAAGTTCCAAATGCTATTGATATGTATTTTTGAAGAAATAAGTATATTTTGGTGAGAACAATTGTAGATGAGTTTATGATTTTTTTTATATTTTGTATGTATCTTAGAGGTTGTATTATTGGACAAACTTTATAATGATGAAAAAGTAATTTTATTAAATATTTTACTTTGAATATTATTTTTTTACTTTAAGGTAAAATGAATTTATTTATTTATTTTTAGTATATGTAAGTTTTTCTACCAAAATTTGCAAAATGGTCTGAAATTTTTTCCATATTTAAATTCTTTCATGTTATGGTGTCCACTTAGTTTGAAAAACAAATACAAGTGTTTCGATCAAATAATGCGAAAGGGTACCTATCTAATAAATTTTAATCCTTTTATCATGATAATGACATTATTCATCAAACACCTTATGATTACACCCATCAACAAAACGGTGTAGTTGAAAACAAACTAACATCTCCATGAGGGAGCCCATGACCGACTCTACTCTATGAAGGTGCTCTACTTTTACTAGCCTCATGCCATTCTTACATCCTGCTTCCTTATTAATAGGCTATATCTTCTTCAGTTCTTAGCCATAAATCCCCATACTCATTATTATTTTCGGATGAAGACTTCATCTCCCTTCCTTTGAAAGTTTTTGGTTGCACATGCTTTGTTCATATCACATCCCCTCTAAAGAGTAAACTTGAGCCTAAATCACTTAAGTGTATCTTTTTGGGTTATTCTCATACCCAAAAAGGCTATGCCTATTATAATCCTTCCCTTAGGAAGTTAATTGTCTCTAGGGATGTCACCCCTTTTTAGGACACATCTTTTTATTCCTCAAAAGATGCATCTTTGGGTCTTTCATCAATTCAAGTAGCTCTGAAGCCTGTCATGCCACTTGATGTGGTTCTACTTCAGCCCCCTGAACACTCAGCCAACACCACACTTGTGGAGTTTACAAATCCCTTTGAGGTAAGTATGTCTTCCCCTATTGTATTTGACCCACAATTTGATACACCACCCATTTCTCTACAGAAGGAGCCTCGAACTTGCACTAGGCCATCCACTTCTTATCCTATATCAAACTTTGTTTCTCACCATCGATTGTCTTCTTCATGTTGTCAATTTCTTACATCTATTGATTCCATCCCTGTCCCACAACCCTATCAAGAGGCTCTGAGGCATTCAAGATGGAAAGCTGCCATGGAAGAAAAAATGCATGCCTTATATGAGAACTAGACTTGGGCCCTTATTCCTCTTCCTCCCGGCGAGAAACCCATGGGCTATAAATGGGTTTTTACTATCAAACTCAATCTAGATGGATCTATTGCTTGCCTCATAGCTCGACTCATTGCTAAGGGATGCACTCAGTGTTATGGAGTGAATTATGAGGAAACTTTTTCTCCAGTGGTTAAATTAAACTCGATACGCATCTTATTATCTCTAGTTGCTAATTCCCTACTTCAGAGTACTATACCTTTGTTGGAGGTAACCTGGTTACATGGAGAAGCAAAAAGTAGAAGGTTGTTGCAAGGTCCAATGTAGAAGAAGAGTACAGAGCTATGACCCATATGGTCAGTGAACTTATATGGACCAGATCCCTTCTTACTTAATTGAGATTCTATAAAGGAGCTTCTATAGAATTATATTGCAACAACCAACAACCATTAATATAACTTAAAACTTTATTTTCCATGAGAGAAAAAAACACATTGAGGTAGATTACCACTTTATATAGGAGAAATTTCAGGCTGGTATGTTATCTCTCAGTCATGTTTTGTCACGAGGGAAGGTGGTAGACATTCTTATGAAACTAGTCACATTCACTATAACGGCAAGCTGGGTATCTATGATGTTTTCTCTCCACCAGCTTGAGGGGGAGTGTTGGAAGACACCTTAAGTGGTATTAAGGTAAATACCTTACCCACCTCAAGGAGGTGGCACAAAGTGTAGTTTAATGATCTTATCATAAGGATGACACAAGGGTGTAATTAAAAAAGATGATGTATGTCTTCTAATGTCTTTCCCTTTTAAGAGCTTGTAGCCCTAAGGGCATTGTAGTCATTCGAGCCTTCCTTCATAAACTATAAATAGAGGCCAAAGGAAAGGGGTAGATCATTAAGTCCCCTTCAGTTGAGCCATCGTTGTGAGTGCTCAGAGATTGGAAGCGCCGAACAGAGAACGGAATTTGAAGCGTATGGAAGAAGGTATGATTTACCTTTCGTTTAATTATATGATGAATTTCTTGTTGTTATTAGAAATTCATGTTTAAGGCTTACAGTTGGTATCAGAGCAGACCTCTGATCCAGCGTTTCGGTTCGGTTACATTTGAGCGTTTCGGTCTCTGTTTTTTAAAAAACAAATTATGCTCACTGTTTGCGGGAGTCGGGGCTCTGGCATCGACAACAACCAGCGTCGAGCATCACGACGGCGCCGGAGACCATTCCGCACGGTTGCTAGCGCCGGCACCTTACAGAACGCCGACGGAGGCTGTCGTTGTATGCTCTTTGTGAGCTCACCGTGGCGGCTCTCTCGCGACGCCTTAGAGCGTCGGAACCGTAGCGCCGACGTTGACGCTGGCGACCATTCTGATAGGTTTGCTGGCGTTGACGACCTGAAAGAATGCCGACGAACATTTTTCTACACGTGGCTAGAGGTTGAAGACGACCTCCAGCATGCAGAATCATGTAAATTAAAATCATAAGGTATTTTTGTAAATACCGGACGAGTTGGCTCGGGACGAGTCTTCTGCGACTTGCTGTTCCAACTCGGCAACCGCATCTCAGGTCGGGTTGACTCGGAGATAAAAAAAAATGGTCAAGTCGACTCGGACGAGTTGAGTTAGCTCGCCGTTCCAGGACCGAGCCGACTCGATACTTAAAATTGGTTTTGCACCAGCGGGATTCGAACCCGCACGCTGGGAAAATAACTTGCGCCAGTGGCCTAATGGTCACTGGCCGTCAGCTATTATGTATATAGGAACTTTGAGATTTATTTCATGTTACTGCTTTTATGCATTTTTTGGCATATATTTAAATGCATGAAATTAAATTTATGCATAATATTATAGTTTTTAATTATGGATATCTTATGAGAATATTTTGTGCATAATTATAATATGTTAATGTAAGTTACAATTATGCAATTCATGCTATTCTTATACATTTATGAGATTTAATGTCTAGTGATCCATATAATTTTTATTAATTAGAGAGTAGCCACATCATCTTTACCTAAATAAAAATTATATATTATGATTAGGATCACATAAAGAATATTAGACATTAATTATAACTAATTTTACTTGATATAATAAATTTTATCCCATAGGAATTTTTATTATATTTGAGTTTATTAGTTAGGATAAAATATCAAGTTATTCATAATTTACCCATAAGGATTATGAATTCATAAATAATTTGATAGTTTTATCATAAAGAAAAAGTAGAAATTAATTTTAATTAATTATACTTAATATAATAATTTTTTTCCCACAATAATTTTTATTATATTTGAGTATATTAATTAGGATAAAATATCAAATTATTCATAATTTACCCACATGAATTATGAATTCATAAATAATTTGATAGTTTTATCATCAAGTTTACTCATAAATAATATTGAATCTGCTTGAATTAAAAAACATTTAGCCCACAAGCAATGTTTTTTATGTCAATTGATTTGATTTTTAAGCATAATTTACATTGGTAAAGCATGATATTTTATTCAAACCTCAGTTTTAACATCTGCATGTAATTTGTAATTTTATGCAGTTGTACAACCTGCACATTTCTCTGATATTCGTTGTGATATCCCTGATCTTAAGGGGAGATAACTATAAGGTCTGGAAAGAGAGAATACTTCTTCATTTAGGGTGGACGGACATAGATTATGCTATTAGGAAAGACGAACCACCAGTAATTACTAATACCAGCACTGCAGCTGTAATTACACTTTGTGAACGATGGGAGCGATCTAATCGTCTTAGTGTAATGTTCATTGACTAAAATTGTTGCTGGTATTCGTGGTTCTGTTGAGCAGTTTGAAAATGTCAAAGACTTGCTAAAAGCCATTGATGCTCAATTTGTCACTTCAGATAAGGCATTAGCAAACACCCTAATCATGAAGTTCTCATCTCTAAAGCACACCAGTATGAGAGGTGCACGTGAGCACATCATGCAAATGAGGGATATTACGACTCAATTAAAAAATCTCGAGGTTGATATGTCAGAATCGTTTGTGGTGCATTACATCCTGAATTCCCTTCCACACCAATATGGACCCTTCAAAATCTCATACAACACACATAAAGATAAATGGTCAGTTAATGAACTTTTGACCATGTGTGTTCAAGAGGAAGGGAGACTGGTGATGGAACAAGGAGAAAGTGTCATGATGGCAAGACATGGAAAGGGCAAGTATCAAGACAAACAAAAAGGGAAGGGTAAAATACCCCCCCCAAGCTGGTATTAAGAAAGATTCCAACTGTTTCTTCTGTAAAAAGAAGGGACACATGAAGAAGGAATGCGCCAAGTTTCAAAAATGGCTTGCTGACAAAGGTACACCAACCTCATTTGTTTGTTATGAATCTAATATGGTTAATGTCAACAATTACACTTGGTGGATTGATTCTGGATCAATAATCCACATCTTGAATTCCTTTGCAGGGTTTGCAAAACCTAAGGAAACCAGTGGGAAATGAGCATCACATATTCTCAGGAGATCAGATGAGCTCACATGTGGAAGCTATAGGAACTTGCTATTTAACTTTAAGTAGTGGCTTTGTTTTAAAATTAGAAAAGACCTTTTATGTTCCAAGTTTCTCTAGAAACTTGATTTCAGTTTCAAGGCTTGTACCTTATGGATATTCTTTTAACTTTTCAGACTCATCTTTCAGTTTATATTATAAGTCTGATTGTGTTGGGAATGGTACATTGTCTGATGGTCTTTATAGCATTAATTTACAAAAAAATGCCACTTACGGTTCAATGCATGTTCACACTGGTAATGAAAGAAGTGTTATTAATGAGGATTCCTCTACATTATGGCACCGGAGATTAGGTCATATCTCCATAGATAGAATTAAAAGATTAGTGAATGAAGGGGTTACTTAATACTCTGGATTTTACTAATTTTGAGACTTGTGTAAACTGCATTAAGGGAAAGCAGATTAACAAGTCAAAGAAAGGTGCCAATAGGAGTTCAACCATATTAGAGATCATACATACTGATATATGTTGGAAGATGGGCTCAAGCCCACGAGCTCAAGACAAGAAGCCCACACGTCAAAGGAGTGACATATGTGTAAAATATGGTACTTTCCATAAAGATGGCATAGAAGTGTAAATATGTGTTCCTTTTATGTCTTTTGTTTTATCAAGTTGTAGCCCTAAGGGCATTGTAAAACTATAAATAAAGGCATTGGCTAAGAGGTAGGGTATTGAAGCACGCTCCTCTCTTTCCACAAATTCGTCTAGCCCTCATTTTTCTTTTTGACGCAACCCTCTTCTTCCTTAATCCAAACTCTCTCCTTCCACGTTCTTCTTCTTGTCTTCTCCTTCTCTCTTCTTCTTCTTCTTCTTTCTTGTTGATCTAAAGTTCCTTTCATGAGATCCTAAATTCTACATGGTATTAGAGCAAGGAGTTTAGGATCTTTTCATGGAGTTATTATGAAATCTATTCAAGAAGTAGTAAAAGGAGTTCAGTTATGAAGAGATAAGTTCATACTCTTCTTATTTACGTTTTTTTTTGTTTCCTTTTCTTATTTACATACTCCTTTTTACTGTTTTTCTTTACTTCTTGAATTTTGAGTCACATCAAGTCAAGATAAATCTTTATATGTTGTAAAGATTTATTTTTATGACTAAATTGATGTTGTAATCTTGACTCCTTGTAAATCAATTACAAGAGTGATCAAGATCATTTGTTGTTTGCATCTTATTAAGATTGATGGGTGAAATTCAATTACCTTTATGTAATTTGGATCCATCTCATTTGAGGTAGAATTCTAGCATATGTTGCTGTATCTTCTCCTACTTAAGGTTGCTCATGGGTTTGTGTTATGTTGTTGGATGCCCATTATATGTTTGATGAAATTCCAGCAGTCATTTACCCTTTGTAGTTCCGTTTTTTTTTAACTTCAACAATTGATTTTTTTTTTACGTTGAAGTCTCCCATGAGTTGAAGATAAATCTCTTCCAAGTGTCTTGGTTTGTTGTTAAATCTTCTCTAAATTTTTGTCTATTGCTCGTTTGTGTTGGAGTTTGGATTAAGGCCTAATCGGTTGCATCTACTTTCTTCTCTTTGTTCTTATGAATACAAGAGAAGTTGAGTGATGGCTGGATGTTATTATCACTTTCTAAAGGCACAAATTTGTTGATAATTTGGTGCTTGCCTTTGTGAAAGAAATTGGTTCTTGTTCTCTTTTGTTGGTGATTGATTTGGTCTACGGGTTCTTCAAATTACATTGAGTAATTGTTCTTTGAAGAAGACCTTTTTCCCTTGACCTCCATATTTTACTTGCCTCATCATGGAGATTGGATATAATAGTAATAAGAATGATATACTTCATATTACTACAATTCCACTTAGAGGTCTCTCCAATTACATGAGCTGGTCACAATCGGTTTGGAGGGTTCTTATTACTCGTGACCCCTTGAGCCACGTTGTTAACTTTCCTGCTCCGATTGATGAAGAAGATGCGTCCTACCACAAGTGGGTTAAGGATGATAACATGGTGATAAGTTGGCTCATTAATAGCATGGAAGAGCAGGTGGCCAACAATGTGGTCCACTTGGAAACCACGAAGAACATATGGGACACTTGTGCCCAGCTTTACTCAAGCACTGCTTCATTACAAAAAATATATGATGTATTACAAAACATGCTGCATACGAAACATGGAGATAATATTCATGAATTTTTGGCATGGTTTCGAGCTCTTCTTCAATAATGGAAACTAGCTCAGCCATATTCCACTGATATTGTCATTCAAGAACGACAAAGAGAAGCTTTGGCAGCAGCCATTTGCTTATCGAATATTAAACCATACCTTGAGGTGGCCAAAACTCAGCTTCTAAGTTCTTCTGCTCTTCCATCCTTCGATGATATTAGTGCTACATTACTTCGGATACTGGATCCATCCCCTCCTTCTCCTATTGATGCTCCATCAACGATGTTCTCTGGCAATCGAGGAACATCTTTCTCATCCTGAGGACAGGGCAGAAATATGAGAGGGGGTCGAACTATGAGAGGGGCTGAAAATAGAGGTGGTAGAACGGGTCAAAATTCTTTTCGTACTGAGCCTCAACTTTGCACTTATTGTGGCCGTCAGAACTACCTTGTGGCATCATGCTGAAAACTTCATGGCAAGCCTGATTGGGCCACAGCTAACCCAGTTTCGGTTAACATTGAGAAAAATGAAGATAAGGCTAAATCATCATCGGGAAATGTGACTCTTACGACTGAGGACTATGCTGCATTTCAGAAATGAAGTCCTTCATGGAATCCTCTATTCCCTCATCATCTACTGCTGCCACTACTATTGCCTCAGGTATGCTTTCTTACTCTTCTTCCTCTTCTTCTTGGATCATCGACTCCGGGGCCTCCGAACATCTAGCAGGTAACAAACACTTGTTGCAGTCCTTATCTCCTTGTTATCCTCATAAATTCGTTACTATTACTGATGGTACCCAAACCAAGGTCCTTGGCAAAGGTTCCTCCTCTCTTACTTCATCTATTCCCCTTCAAGATGTTTTGTTTGTTCCTCAATTTCCTTTAAATTTGCTCTCGGTTAGCCAATTGACCAAACAATTAAATTGCTCTATCACCTTCTCACTGTCTTCTTGTGTCTTTTAGGATCTCACTACGAAGCGGGTGATTGGTGGCAACCATGAAAAGGGGGGTTTGTACTACTTCACTCTTCCACCATTAGTTGCATTATCGTCCACTACATCTGAGGCCCAACTTTGGCACAACCGACTTGGTCATCCGTCTACCCCTTCACTTCGTTCTTTGGTTCCATCTTTAAAAGGACTTTCTAATTTCAGTTGTGAGGTTTGTTAATTAAGTAAACATGTCAGGAGTACATATTCTCCTCGTCTTAAAAGTACAAGTACTGCTCCATTTGAGCTAATACATTTTGATGTATGGGGCCCTTTATGTGTCTCAAATATTTCCCAAGATAAATATTTTGTCATTTTTGTTGATGATTTTACTCGAGTGACTTGGTTATATCTATTTAAAGAGCGTTCCGAAATTCTTCCTTTGTTTAAAATTTTTTATGCTATGGTCTTGACACAATTTGGGAAGAAAATTCAAACCCTTAGATCTGATAATGCTAAGGAATACATGTCTCATGACTTCAAATCATTTTGTGAGAGTAATGGGCTTATTCATCAAACATCATGTGCCTATACTCCTCAACAAAATGGAGTTGCTGAAAGGAAGAATCGTCATCTTCTTGAAGTTGCTCGGGGCCTCCTCTACTCCATGAAGGTACCCTATTTCTATTGACCTCATGCTATACTTACAGCATGCTTTCTCATTAATAGGTTACCTTCATCAGTCCTTCATCATAAAACTCCTTACTCTGTGTTATTTAATGGTGAAGATCCTTTTTCTCTTCCTTTGAAAGTGTTTGGATGTACGTGTTTTGTTCATGTTACATCTCCACATAAAAATAAACTTGATCCTCAGTCTATGAAGTGCATTTTTTTGGGATACTCTTGCACCCAGAAAGGTTATGTCTATTACAATCCTACCCTTCGGAGGATGTTTATATCTAGGGATGTGACTTTCTTTGAGGACACTCCCTTCTACTCCTCCCATGATGCTCCTCCAGGATGGACTTGTCCTTCTACTACTCCTTGTCTGCTTGTGCCGTTCAATCTTGAAGTGGATCCACCCGAGGTAAGTCCTTCTCCTCCTATGTATGGGCCTGAATTTGATACTCAACCTATTGCTTTTAGAAAAGAACGTCGCTCATGTACTACTTCGCATCCTATCTCAAATTTTATGTCTCACCATCGCTTGTCTTCCGAGTGTTTTCAATTTCTTGCGTCCCTTTCTTCTACTTCCGTTCCGCAGTCATATCAGGAGGCTCTGAGACATCCAGGATGGAAGGTGGCTATGGATGAAGAAATGCATGCCTTATACGCAAACCAAACCTGGTACTTAACATCACTCCCGAAAGGTAAAAGACAAGTTGGTTGTCGATGGGTTTTTTCAGTGAAACATAATCCGGATGGATCGGTTGCTCATCTTAAAGCTCGACTGGTTACTAAGGGCTATACGCAGTGCTATGGGATAGATTATGAGGAGACCTTCTCTCCTGTTGCAAAATTGAATTCGGTACGCATCATCTTATCTATTGCTGCTAACTCCTCATGGCCCTATCAATTGGATGTTAAAAATGCTTTTTTAAATGGTGATATCAGTGAGGAAATTTATATGGTTCAACCACCTGGTTATGTGGTTGAGGTGGAGTCAGTATGCCGGTTAAAAAAGTTTTTATATGGGCTTAAGCAGTCCCCTCGAGCTTGGTTTGATAAATTTAGTCAAACATTCATCGGTGCTCAGTTGATCATTTCGTATATTATAAAGATACGGTCAAAGGGAAAATATTATTGGCCGTATACGTGGATAATATTATATTAACCGATGATGATGCTTTGAGCATACAAGAGGTGAAGCAGATGATATGTCAGGAATTTAAGACTAAAGACCTTGGTATGCTTAAATATTTTTTGGGTATAGAAGTTCTTCAATCCAAACATGGGATAATATTGTCTCAAAGGAAATATGTCTTGGATCTCCTTGAAGAAACAGGAATGAAGGGTTATAGACTAGTTGACACACCTATGGATACAAATGTAAAATTATGTGCCACAAATGAAGAAGATATTGATAATGGCAAATATCAAAGGCTTGTGGGAAAACTGATTTATCTCACGGTAACTAGGCCAGACATAACATATGTTGTAAGTGTGGTGAGTCAATTCATGCACAAACCACAAATTACCCACTGGCAGGCTTTAGAGAGAATATTACGTTATCTAAAAGGAGCTCCAGGAAGAGGATTGCTGTATAAAAAATATGGGCACTTCAACATAGAAGGCTTCTCAGATGTAGATTGGGCTGGATCTCAAGATGATAGAAAATCTACATTTGGATATTGTACTCTGGTTGGGGGAAACTTGGTTACATGGAAAAGTAAAAAGAAAAATATGGTTGCAAGATCTAGCGCCGAAGCAGAATACAAAGCTATGGCCCATACTGTTAGTGAACTTTTATGGATCAGGACCCTTCTTACCAAACTAGGTTTTTATAAAAAGGGGTCCATGAATCTGCATTGTGATAATCAAGCAGCCATTCATATCACTTCAAATCCAGTTTTTCATAAAAGAACTAAACATATTGAGGTGGATTGTCATTTTATACAGGAGAAGTTTCAAGCAAGAATAATCTCTCTCAAACATGTGTCATCTCAAGAGCAAGTAGCTGATATTCTCACTAAACTCGTTACATCTAAAATCCTATCGTTTATACGTGGCAAGCTGGGTATTTATGATGTCTTTTCTCCTCCAGCTTGAGGGGGAGTGTTAGAAGATGGGCTCAAGCCCATGAGCTCAAGACAAGAAGCCCACATGTCAAAGGAGTGGCATATGTGTAAAATATGGTACTTTCCATAAAGATGGCATAGAAGTGTAAATATGTGTTCCTTTTATGTCTTTTGTTTTATCAAGTTGTAGCCCTAAGGGCATTGTAAAACTATAAATAAAGGCATTGGCTAAGAGGTAGGGCATTGAAGCACTCTCCTCTCTTTCCACAAATTCGTCTAGCCCTCATTTTTCTTTTTGACGCAACCCTCTTTTTCCTTAATCCAAACTCTCTCCTTCCACGTTCTTCTTTTCTTGTCTTCTCCTTCTCTCCTCTTCTTCTTCTTCTTTCTTGTTGATCTAAAGTTCCTTTCATGAGATCCTAAATTCCACAATATATGTAGTCCAGACATGGACTCTCATGGTAAAAAATACTTCATCTCTTTTATAGATGATTCCTCACGATACATGTATCTCTACATGCTTTATAACAAGTATGAAGCATTAGATGCCTTTAAGATCTTTAAGGCTGAAGTAGAGACACAATGCGGTAAGCAAATTAAGATCGTGAGATCAGATAGAGGTGGAGAATACTATGGTAGATACACAGAGAATGGACAAACACCTGGGCCATTTGCAAAGTTTCTTCAAGAACATGGGATTGTTGCCCAATATACCATGTCTGGTTCTTTGGACCAAAATGATGTAGCAGAAAGAAGAAACCGAACATTATTAGTTATGGTGCGGAGTATGCTTAGCAACTCCAATCTTCCTAGATCCTTGTGGCTTGAAGCACTTAAGACGGCAGTGTATATATTAAACCGAGTTCCAACCAAGGCTGTTCCAAAAACGCCATTTGAATTATGGAAAGGTTGGAAACCGAGTTTGCGACATATGCGCGTTTGGGGATGCCCGTCTGAAGTGAGAATTTATAATCCACAAGAGAATAAGTTGGACCCAAGGACCAATAGTGGGTATTTCATTGGATATGCTGAAAGGTCTAAAGGTTACGATTTTATTGTCCATCTCACAACACTAGGATTGTGGAATCAAGAAATGAAAAAATTCTTGAAAATAACTTGATCAGTGGGAGGAATCTAACTCAGAACATAGTTTTTGAGAAGGATCATTCAGAATCTCAACCTTCCACCTCAAGTGATAGATTGGTTATTGTTCATAGCACCCCTCAAGTACAAACTGGTGTTGAACAACCAATCATTGAAGTTCCACAAATTGCTGACAACATTCCAGTAGATCAGGTACTTCAAGAGTTGCCAAACACTTTTGAACAACTAGTTGTACCACATACTTCTCCGAAAAATGATGGTTCTACATTAAGAAGATCTACTAGACTCAAGAGATCAGCAATTCCTGATGATTATATTGTGTATCTGCAAGAATCTGACATTGGAACCGCAAATGATCCCATGTATTTTTCAGAAGCCATGAGTTGCAAAGAATCAGAATTATGGTACAATGCCATGAAGGAATAGATGAATTCTATGAAGATTAATGGAGTCTGGGATCTTGTTGAGTTGCCTAGTGGATTTAAAACCATTGGATGTAAATGGGTCTTTAAAACAAAGAAAGACTAATTAGGCAACATTGAGCGATACAAGGCAAGACTCGTTGCTAAGGGATTCACTCAGAAAGAAGGAATCGATTACAAGGAAACTTTTTCTCCTATATCTAAGAAAGATTCCTTGCGTATAATTTTGGCATTAGTAGCCCATTTTGACTTAGAGTTGCAACAAATGGATGTGAAAACGGCATTTCTCAATGGAGATCTAGAGGAGGAGGTTTACATGAAACAACCTGAAGGATCCCCCTCTAGTGATGGTGACCAATTGGTTTGCAAACTAAAAAAGTCAATATATAGATTAAAACAAGCATCCTGCCAATGGTATTTGAAATTTCATACTGTAATTTCTTCATTCGGGTTTGTAGAAAATATTATGGATCAATGTATATACCAGAAGGTCAGTGGGAGTAAAATACGTTTTCTTGTTTTATATGTGGATGACATTTTGCTAGCAACCAATGATAAGGGTTTTCTACATGAGGTGAAACAATTTCTCTCTAACAATTTTGATATGAAGGATATGGGTGAGGCATCTTATGTTATTGGCATTAAGATTCATAGAGACAAATTTTGAGGTATCTTAGGTCTGTCTCAGGAAACCTGTATTAATACAGTGTTAGAGAGATTTCAGATGAAGAGTTGTTCACCAAGTGTAGCTCCCATTGTGAAGGGTGATAGGTTCAATTTGAACTAATGCCCGAAAAACGACCTTGAAAGGGAACAAATGAAGGACATTCCATATGCTTCTGTTTTCGGAAGCCTAATGTGTGTTCAAGTCTGCACAAGACCTGATATTGCATTTGTTGTTGGAATGTTGGGGCATTAGGTCATATCTCCATAGATAGAATTAAAAGATTAGTGAATGAAGGGGTACTTAATACTCTGGATTGCATCTCTAGGCCATTAATAATATATTGCGATAATTCAGGTGCTATTTTTATGGCCAAAAATAACAAAAGTGAAAGTCGAAGTAAACACATCGACATAAAAGTATTTGGCCATAAGAGAACGTGTTAAAGAAAAGAAAGTAGTTATTGAGCACGTTAGCACTGACTTAATGATCGCAGATCCTTTGACTAAAGGCATGCCACCGTTTAAATTCAAGGATCATGTTGTGAATATGGGACTTGGTTCCATTATGTAAATTTTTCATTGTATGAACAATGTTATTTCAGTGAAATTCTTAATTAATGTGATGTTTTTTCTCATATTTATGTGCACTTTAATTTTGAGAAAATTCATCTGTTTTGGACCAAGAGTAAACATAGGGTTTATTCATAAAGTATAAGTAATACATACATAGTAATACATGGAAGATAATACTCATCATTAGAGGACCTATCGCCATGATTCATGTATTTATTACTTAAATTCAGATTATCGATGAGTTTAAAATGATATTAGAAGTTTGGACCAAGTGGGAGAATGTTAACCGTTTTTATGAGAAACTGTTTTCTCATTAACGTGGTCTCAAACTTCTGGCAGTTGCAACTCCCTCGGTAACACGAAGCCATGAATACCCTTGATGGGAGGCTGGCTTCAGTTAATGGTTTTTCGGTCTCCTGTCTCGTCCCTCAAGCCCCTTCAGTTGAGCCATCGCCGTGAGTGCTCAGAGATCGGAATAGCCGAATAGAGAACGAAATTTGAAGCGTATGGAAGGTGGTATGATTTAGCTTCCATTTAATTATATGATGAATTTCATGTTGTTATTAGAAATTCATGTTTAAGGCTTACAGTTTCAGCTTGGAAATTTCCAAGTCTACAATTCAGAAGCTGCTTTATCTCCTCTCGAGTAAATCTCAGAAGCAGCCATGCAAGATTCCGAAGCTTACGGGTTAGTCGGCGATGATTCAAAACACAGACTCCTATCCTTTTATCTTAATTCAACTGGTTGTCGATTATCAGCCAATATTAACGACTGATGGGTCACAATGGCGTGTTTCAATCTTCTCTTTGTAGCGTTCTGAATATCATTTTCAACGGTTATTGATGCAGAACTCAATACAGAACAGGGGCAGGGACGATTTCTAAGGCTCTTTATTTGAATCTTACAGGCATTCAAATGGGTCTCAAAATAAAACCAGAAGCCATGAGCCCATTTTACAAGAAACATAAAATCTATAGAATTGGACTCTCTGTGCTAACCCCTTTGCCAAGAGCGTCCCTAACATAATTGGCAGAACATAGGGTGTGGCATTAATGATGTGACTTAAAAAGAAATTAAAACCCCAAAAGCAAGGCAAAAGAATATGTAATAAACCCCATGGCTGGACAAGACTGTTCTGGCACCAGCTAATAATGAAAATGGAATCCCCTCCAACTTCAACGAGAAAAAAAAAAAAAAAAACTCTCCATAAAAATCCTATCAAGTCCTGTAGCAATGGTCTAAGCTCAGACTCCAAGGAATCAACTATGCTAAGGGAACCACAGTGGTTGAGGACAAGAAACCTCTAAATATTACCAAATGATAGCAACTATCAACAGTAACACTTCTAAGTGTTGAAGTATACCAAGGGTTGCAGAGCGAGTGAGGACAAAACCTTCAAAAATCACCAAAAAAAACAGCAACTCCCAACAACGAGTCTTCATAAATATGGAATTTTTGGATGCGATCATACCAGCACTGATGCACCGGATCCCATCAGAACTCCAACGTTATGCGCGCTTATAAATGATATTTATGTTTTCATTGGCTTCTCATCTGTCAACCCAATCAAGGAACCTACCTCACCCTGTAATTTAAACATTTTCTTGTCATTTTCACAGGTGCATGATTCAGAGTTCTCTGATCTAAAACATGAAAAAAATGGCACTAGCTCAGTAGTCAATTGTTTGCCGATAAAATTTCAATTCAAACCATGATTGCAAGGTAGAATTTAGAACAGGAGCTCAGACTGTTTCACAGACCCTTTATTGGATCCATTCAAGCATTCCTGTGGAGGACAAGAAGGGTTGGACAGTGGACATTGAAACCAGCTATTACATAAGCAGCCTCTTATAGATTTGCTAGAGCTGGCATTGCCCATTTCTGTTAAATGCTACAAACACGGCCTTAAAGAGGTTGAAAAAAGAAGGTGACAGGCTCCTTTAAATTCCAACTCTTCATTTTAGTAGTATGGAACTGAACCCAGACTTCCCTTCTTTGAACACAAATTTCCTAGTTATTGACCAACTTTACTCTGTGACAAGGATGTTCATGTGGTAGTAAACATCATCTCCTTTCAAGTTCCCTTGACTTTTTCCACTACTGGTGCCATTAACAGTTCAATGACTGTAGGAGAAAAAAGTGGTACCCTTCCTTGTCTTATGGCTGTCCATTGTCACTGTCGAGAGCTATTTGTGTCTTTCTATATGTGAGTGCTCTGTTCCAAACTGTCTTTTATTGAATCTTGAACCAGGGTGTTTGCGGATATCTAACTATTGGTTCTCCTGTCAACAACAACACAGAAAAGCCTTGAAGGGAGTTGGGTTTTAGCTGGAAGAAGATGATACCCACTTGAGGAAGACAGTCTACCTCTGCCCTTCATTATTGAATGCCTTCAACAGTCAATTTTTCGCTTTTGAAGAAGACAAAAAGAGCCATTTGCTGAGTGTTTTTTTTTTCAAGCAAGTCATGGATGTGCCACTCTGGTGAAGGTCTGCTTACAGCTGGAAATGGTGCAGTGGGATGAAAACAGGATTGTAACATGATTCCTGCAGTGTGATGCTTCACACCTGATCCATTTGACACAAGTTCTGCAACATGGGAATGGCCTTCGAAATCTTCTAATCTTCTTCCTTAAAACGAATCCTTGTTATTAGCAAACAGTTACCCTTGGTTTTGTTTCCTCTAATGAAAATAATTTTGTTCATTTGGATAACTCATTTGTTTCCACCATGTATCAGCTGATGACGATAGACTTTGACACTTGCAGCTACAATCATCACATTCCAAACACGACAGAAACAATTAAAACCAAATTACCGATTGCAAAAAGAATAGAAGAAACAACATTTGATTCTTCTTCTCAGAAAAGAGATGAAGCATGTTTTCTGAGCTACCTTCTCCAGGAACCAGACGACGATTTTTTCTGGCTGGCAAGCTGTTCCGATTCGTTCATTGGATAGGAAGATACAAAAAGGACTATCGATCATCTTGTGTTTCACCGCCACCGCCTAAACGCAAACTATGTGCCACCTCTTCTATGCCGTCCCAAGGGAAAAATAGAGAGTCACACGCCTGAGATTGGAGAGAAGAGAACGGAAACTGGATTCTATGCCGTCCAATGGACTCTTAGCAGCTGGGTAAACAGAAACCAACCAGGCTTTCTGTTTTATTTTATTTTCTGTTAAGGAATAGTGCTCATTTGGGATCCTACGGTCCGAGCTTAAAGGCCTTTTGCCAGGGATTTCTCACGGCAGATGAGAGCACTCGGTGCTTCCAAGATTTTACCTCTTTGCGAAGGTGATATAGATGGTGGAGATTTGGATTAAGTCTTTGAACGATGGAATATTAGAATTGTAAGAGGGTGGAATTTCAGGAGGAAACTGCAAATCTGTAGGTTCCCCGCTGGAAGGCACTGATAAATCACCTTGGCTGACAGAGAAGTAGAGATTTGGGAAGACGAAAAATGGGAAGCAGTAATCGATACCTCAATGGAAACAGGAAAACAATTGAAATTTGAGCGAGAGAACGGATAGTGAATTCGCTCAGATAGAAATTGAACCTAATTGTAGAGATAGAACAGGGATAGAAAATTGAATTGGACAAAAGATTTCACATGAATTAAAATTCAAACAGAGGAGTAATTGAATTCAAGCCAAGATGGAGATTTGTTAACCGGTGGCTTGATTTCATTAAGCCCGGTTCGCGACCCGTCGACCTGACCACCTGACAGTTCGTCCCCGACCCGGTTTACTTACTCGGGATTTCTAGTTCGGGATCGTGAGTTCGAGACGTTTCAGAAATTAGGGATTTCTTTCGAAGGAGAAAGGTTTCACCGAGGGGATTAATCATAAATCGATTTTGTAATCAAGCTCGAAGCCGCAAAGCTTCTTCTCTTTGGTTTTAGTGGAATCGTCGTCTCGTCCCGTGGATGTTGGCTGTTGCCGAACCACGTAAACTCTATGCCTCTCTTTCTGTGTGATTGATTTATTGTTTTCTGCATATTTCGTTTTCTCTCTTAGAAATATATTTCGTAGTTGGATAATCTCGGAATCTAAGTTCGGATTTTAGTTTATGATCTAACAAACTGGTATCAGAGGTAGAGTTTTCTGGCAACAACGCCGGGTTTTAGCTCCTCCCTCTTTGTTTCCGCTGCTTTGAATGAGAGAGAGACAGAGCTACCCTTTTCCGGCAATAGCACCGGATTTCAGCTCTTTTCTCTCTGCTTCCTCTGTTCTGACGAGAAGAGATTTCTCTGTCCCGAGAGAGGAAGCTCGTTTTTTCTGTAAGTGCCAAGAGAGACTCTATGTCTGAGAGTCCTGAGGGGGAGAAAGCTTAATCAATTGAGCAAGGGAAACTCAATTTTTCCTTTTTGGGATTGAGATTATTTTGGTATAATGGCTGCGAAGTATACAGTAGAGAAGTTCGATGGGCAAATGAGTTTCAGTCTATGGCGCATAAAAATGCATGCCCTGTTGGTATAATAGGGTTTCTACAAAGCATTGAATGGGAAGGAGAAGCTTCCAGCTATGATGTCAGAGGAAGACAAGGAGGAACATGACATCAAAGCACTTAGTTCCATTCAGTTGTGCTTGACAGATGAGGTTTTGAGGGAGGTTGCGGATGAGATTATCGTGGCTGGTTTGTGGCTCAAGCTGGAGAGTATTTATATGACTAAATCTCTCACGAATAGGTTGTACTTGAAACAACACCTCTACACTCTTCGGATGAAAGAAGGTAAATCTATTAAAGTCCATCTTAATGAATTTAATAAGATTGTTATGGATTTGAAGAATATAGATGTTACCATTGAAGATGAAGATCAAGCACTGATTGTACTGTGCTCTTTACCTGTTTCGTATGAGCACTTCGTTACGACTATGCTCCATGGGAACGATACCATATCTATGGAGGATGTGAAGGCATCATTATACTCTAAGGAGTTGAGGAAGAAGGTGTCTACCAATGGGAGCGAGGAACAAGCAGATGGTCTGTTTGTTCGAGGGCGAACGAAGGGAAAGGAGTTAGAAAATTTTGAAGGCAGTGGCCGTTCTAGGTCGCAGTCAAAAGGGAAACAGGGCAAGTGCAATTATTGTCGTCAACCGGGTCACTTTGTACGAGACTGTCCAAAACTCAAAGAGAAGGAGAAAAGAGAAGGAAAGAAAGATGTTGCTGGGGTTGCTGAAGATCATTCTGATGGTTCAGAATATGTTCCCTCAGTTGATGCTTGTGCTGCACATTCACAAGATGAGTGGATACTTGATTCAGGCTACTCGTACCACATGTATCCTACCAAGGATTACTTCGCGACATATCAGTCGGCGAATGGTGGTACAGTTGGGGAACAACATGCCCTATAAAACTGTCGGGATTGGAACGGTTCAAATCAAGATGTATGACGGTATAGTGAGGACTTTGTCATAAGTTCGACATGTACCAGATTTGAAGAAAAATATTATTTCTTGGGGTTCTCTTGATTCCATTGGTTGCAGATATACTGCTGAAGGTGGAGTCATTAAGGTCTGTAGAGGTGCTTTGGTTGTAATGAAAGGGAAAAAGATTGGTAACCTTTATGTGCTTCAGGGCAGTACAGTGATAGGTGCTACAATAGTTTCCTCATCTACAGATTCAGATTCAGACATGACTCAACTCGACTGTGGCATATGCGCTTAGGGCATATGAGTGAGAGGGGTCTGACAGTTTTGAGCAAATAGGGTCTGCTTGGTGGTCGAAACAGAGAATTTAGACTTCTGTGAGCATTGTGTTTTGGGAAACAGAAGCGTCTTAAATTCAATACGGCAATCCACAGAACCAAGGGTATAGTGGATTACATTCATTCTGACTTGTGGGGTCCCTCTCGTGTTCCTTCAAAGGGTGGTGCTCGGTACTTCATTGGCTTCATTGATGACTACTCTAGGAAGGTCTGGCTTTATCCGTTGAAGACAAAGGATGAAGCGTTTGTTACGTTCAAGCAGTTTAAGGCCCTGATTGAGAACCAAACTGGAAAGAAGATCAAGCGTCTGAGGACATATAACGGTTTGGAGTTCTATTCAGGGGAGTTTAATAATTTCTACAAGAATGTGCGAATTGCTCGGCATCGCATAGTGAGGAAGTCTCCTCAACAAAATGGTGTCGCAGAACGCATGAACATGACACTTTTGGAGAGGGCTAGGTGTATGCTCTCTAATGCGAGTTTGGGAAAGGATTTTTGGGCTGAGGTAGTTTCCACAACGTGTTACTTGGTGAATCGGTCTCCATCGACTGCTATTGAGTGTAAGACTCCTATTGAGGTATGGTCTGGAACTCCTTTAGATTATTCTAGTTTAAAATTTTTTGGTTGTCCAGCTTATGCTCATGTTAATGAGGGTAAATTAGAACCTCTTGCTAAGAAATGTATATTTCTGGGTTATCCATCTGGGGTGAAAGGGTATAGATTATGGCATGCTCGCCTAGGACATGTAAATCATTCTGTTATTTCTTCTTTACATAAACAAGGACATCTCTATCTTACCTCTTTATTGCCTTCTCCATCCTTATGTAGTTCATGTCAACTTGCTAAAAATCATTGAATACCTTATTAACGTCATGAACATAGGTCGTCTCATGTGTTAGACTTTATTTATTGTGACATATGGGGTCCTCCACCTGTCAAATCCCATTTAGGATATGCATATTATACTATCTTCATTGATAATTTTTCCCGATTCACTTGGCTTTATCCTTTGAAATTCAAATCAGATTTTTGTAATATTTTTACCCAATTTAAAAAATTTGTGGAAAATCAATATTCGGCACCTATTAAAATGTTTCAAAGTATTGGTGGAGGTGAGTTTACAAGTAATTGCTTCTAGACTCATCTTTGTATTTCTGGAATCCATCATTAATTTTTTTGCGCATATACATATGCCCAAAATGGACTTGTAGAACGCAAACACCGTCATGTGATTGAAACTGGTTTGGCACTTCTTTTTCACTCTCATCTTTCTCCTCGCTTTAGGGTTGAATCCTTCAGCACTACAAGTTACATCATCAACCGTTTGCCCATATCACTTCTTGACGGTAAATCACTGTTTGAACTTTTATATGGTTCTGTTCCAAATTATGAAAATTTGCATCCCTTTGGTTGTCGTGTATATCCTTGCTTATGTGATTATATGACTAAATTTTTTTCACCTCGTAGTCTTCTATGCATTTTTTTATGTTATAGTCCCTCTTATAAAGGATTTCGCTGCCTTGATCCTATTACCTCACGGATCTACATCACCCGCCATGCCCAATTTGATGAAACCAACTTTCCTTTCATAAAATCATCTCAAGCTCGCCCCCCTTCCTCTCTCCATTTTTCCAACTTTCTGGAACCCAGTCTTATCCATACAGAAACTCCTCCTTCCTCCTCACACCATTCCCCGCACATTACTCAATACAGATTAAACCCATGTTCAATCTATACTGATCCGGTCGATGCATCACTGTAGACTACTGATTCTATTGCAGGTCCCACCTCGTCGCATCAGATTTCCAGTCCAACACCTCCCGAGACACAAATCACTCCTACTTCAATCTCTACACTACTGTTGGGTTCTCATCCTATGCTAACCTGAGGTAAAGCTGTCATTTTCAAACCACACCATTCGGCCAACCACGGTATCGTGGACTCCTCTGGACTTCTCTTTGCTCTCCTTGTCTCTACTGCGCCTAAAGGATTCAAATCTACCACTATGAATCTAGCTTGGCTTGCTGCCATGGATGAAGAAGTTCGAGCTCCTTTGTACATTGAACAACCTCCTGGGTACATTGACCCTCATTTTCTGCATCACGTATGTCAATTAAAAAAAGCTCTCTACTATCTCAAACAAGCTCCTCGTGCCTGGTTTTAGCACTTCAGCTCCTTTGTCACTCAACTTGGATTCTTCTGCAGTTGTGTTGACACTTCTCTATTTGTTTTTCATCAGCATTCAGACACTATATTTGCTCCTCTATGTTGATGACATAATTATTACTAGGAATAACTCCACCTTTATCACCAGATTCACTCATGAGCTTCATTCTGAGTTTGCAACTAAAGATTTGGGTCTGCTCAGCTACTTTCTTGGTCTTGAAGCTTCGCCAACTACTGATGGCTTATTTATCAGTCAACTCAAATATGCACGGGATATTCTTACTTGCGCTCAACTACTTGATAGCAAGCCGGTTCCTACGCCTATGGTCATTTCACAGCATCTGTCCCCAGATGGTTCTCTATTTTCGGATCCCACTCTCTACATTTCTCTCATTGGTGCCCTTCAATACTTGACCATCACTCGCCCTGACATCGCCCATGCGGTCAACTCTGTTAGCCAATACCTGCATGCTCCCACTGAAGATCATTTTCTTGCTGTTAAACGTATTTTGCGCTATGTCAAAGGTACCATTCACTTTGGCCTTATTTTTTGTCCATTCACTACTCTTGTTGCTCTAGTCGCTTACTCTGATGCTGACTAGGCTGGCTGTCCTGATACTCGTCGCTCCACCTCTAGTTGATCCATTTATCTTGGGGACAATTTGATTTCTTGGAGTGCTAAAAAGCTGTCAACGGTATCTCGTTGGTTTCGAAGGAAATGATAATCTAACTCAACGTGTTTGGCGCGTTTGTGAGATACTGGATTGGAGCTGAGGAAGATTGCACTTTGAGTAGAGGTGGTTGTGGAAGTGGAACATGTAGATCGGTAAGAAGATGTGTAAGCCAAATGATTTCAGCTGTAGTGTGCGCTAGAGCCTGTATACAAACTTCACACACAGTATGTACCATCTCACCTACAAATTGTGGATATTTTCACCAAAAGTATTCCATGCTCTATCTTTGAATTTTTTCGATCCAAACTTCACATCTGTTCCAATCCGATGCTCAGCTTGCGGTGGGGGGGGGGGGGGGGGGGCTGTGTTAACGGCAATGCAATGAAATCCTGCAGACCAGGCTTCCGTCCGCTGGAACCAACGGATCACAGATCCGGCATCAATGGATCACCAAGCCAGATTTAGAAAATTCTTGTTTTCAATTTTATGTATAAACATGTGATGTAATCTTGTTTCCAAATCGTGGTGAATAAAAGGAGTTTTATTAAACCTTCACAGCGACTGCCCTTAATACATTAGTTGCAACACTTGGTTCCACTGAGTCATCCAAAGGATCCACAGGGACTGCCAAAGGTAGAGGTAGAGATAGAGATAGTTCAGGTTGAGGACTAGGCCGAGGGGAAGGAAAATCTGAGAAAAAGTGTCTCCATGTGGACGCACCGGTCATTACTCGGACATATGCTGGATCAAGTTTGGGAAGCATGTGTGGGCAAACTCTGCTACACATGAGGGTATTGCCCCAGGGTCTGACACTACAACACTTGTCGCATCTAGTGCTCCTGATGAATTGGAACGATTAATTCAGCAGCAACAATGAATTTCACATTGAATGACACAACTCTCTATTCCTTCTCCATCTTTGGTTCATACTGTTCCTCCCATAGGTATGTCTCCATTTTCAATGCCTCATTCCTAGTCTTGGGTATTTGATTTCGGAGCTTCAAAATACATGTTAGTTATGTTGTCCTTATTTTTTTTACTTGAAAGAGTCTCTCGTTGTTAAGCGTGTTAACCTTGCTGAAGGGTCAGTTTCACCAGTACAGGTAGTAGGGAATCTTACCCTGCTTCCTTTCTTTCACCTCAGTTTGTATTGCTAGTTCCAAATTTTCCTTTTAATTTGTTGTCCATCAATTAGGTTTCTAAGTCCATGAATTATTTTTTAACCTTTTACCCTACACATTGTGTTTTTCAGGATCTCGTGACAAGGAAGATGATTGACTCTACTTGTGAATAGGGGGATTGTATTATAGGCACGATGACAAACCAGATAACACTCTGCATACGCTACACAAATGATTCACCTTTAAAGTGGCATCTCATACGTCATCCATCACCTACAAAGTTGATTCGAGTAGTTCTTGAACTTCTTTCCAACATTACTTTTCAGTGTGAGTCATGTCAACTGGGCAAACATCACTAGAGTTTCTTTCAGCTTCATCTCATCAGACAAGCAAACTATTTGAGCTTGTCCACTCAGATGTCTAGAGTCCTTATCCTATGATTAGTTAGTTTGGTAATACGTATTTTTTTTTCTTCATTGATGATTTTAGTAGATGTATTTGGATTTATCTTCTCTGAGAAAAATCTGGAGTGTTTGATGTATTTCAACTCTTTGATACTGAACTAAGAAATCAGTTTGCAGTCTCTATCAAAATCTTACATACAAGCAATGACCTTGAATTTATGAATTAGAAGTTCGACTCTTTTTGTCAGTCTCAAGGGATTATTCATCACACTTATTGTGTGTTCACTCCACAACAAAATGGAGTTGTTGAACGCAAGAATTGCCACTTAGTAGAGGTAACTCGAACTATGTTACTTCATATGAATGTCCCCAAGCCATATTGGGTTGATGATATCATCACTGCATGGTTTCAGACAAATAGAATGTTGTCATCTTATTTTCCTATACCACCCCGTGTTTTTGGGTGCGTAGATTTTGCACATATTTTTTATCCATCAAGGAAGTTCTCATAGAATTCAATCACATTTTCATGTTCCAATTGAACACTTTTCATTTTTTATTATGATCAAAGGAGAATATTATTCTTTTTTCCAAAATATGCGTATCAAATCACAATCTTATAATAAGAACAACAGATCTTTCTCGATTAATCCCTTTGCCCCTCATTCTTCGAGAATCAGAAAAATCCTTTTTTGAGTTTGAATTTGTTCATTTGGAATCTGGGTTCTTTTACCTATTTATTTACTTAATTATAATTTATTTATTTTATTTTATTTTCTTTGATTCTTTATTTCCTTAAAAGTCCCATGTATTCATCATACATTTCGGAATACAGTACATAATTTTTATGTGTGATAGCTTTATCCCACGCAAATCGTTTACCTGTAACTATTAAATATCCTTATGAAAAATTGATCACATCAGAGCGTTTCCGCAGTGGAATCCACTTTGGGCCGAGTTATAAATGCTCTGGCTAAACCCATAGACGAGAGAGGGGAAATTTCCGAATCGAAAATAAATGTCCGATAAAATCCTGCATTTAGTGGGTTTCTGAAATGGTGTAAAGCACTGAGAAGGAGATAATCGACAGAGCCGAAGAGCGAAGGTCCCTGTTAGGCTATGGGCGAGTGATACCGAGAAGACAAATTGCCCATCTTTTCACTCATCTCAGGAGAAATAAGATCGGAAGGAGCTAATTCAAAGAGTGTTCTTAATCGAATCGCCCTGTGATCTTCAACTTATTACCTGGAGTAAGCGATATTGCTTGTTTTGAAGCAATCATATCACATCTCATGTATCCTTATTTATATCAAATTTAATCGTTAATGTTAATTTTTATGCAAAAATAGATGTTGTGCATGAAAATATAAGCAAATTTAGATTTAAAATTTACGTGTTTATGTTAACTTTCTGTCAAACTTTGTCACTATGTAGAATCTTTAAAATTAAGATAAGATTTCACAAATCTTGCTCAGTGAAGTCCTATAGATTTCGAAAGTTCTAACCAACCATCCCATTGAAATTTCTAAAATTCTAACCAATTATATATATATACAAAAATTAATTAAAAAAAATACCAATTTGAAGCACAAAGTGAATCAAATTAAATTATTTCTCTAGAGCATAGTTAATTTTTTAGGCACAGTGATGAGGTAGAACTTGAATGCTTTAAAAACTTCGGAGCACAATTATTAGAGGCAAAATAGTAAGATAGGGCATAAATGAACTTAAAAATGTTTATCTTCATATTTATATATAATAGGCTAAAATTTCAACTTAATTTTTTTTTTTTTTAAATTTTGATTGTTAAGACTCGTTTACTACTTCTAACATTGTTTAAAGTCTATCTTGAGTCAACTCATCCAAATTTGAGTCACCTTGTTTAGTGTGTGGCGTCTCTATCTTTCTCTTCCATGTGAAGGGAGACAGACGTGGGAGATGAGCTTCCTCGTGGGAGACGAGCCTCTTGAAAATTTCTGAACTGTGATAAACCACGAGACAAAACCAGACAGAGAGAGATTCCGTTTCATGCTAAGATGCAACTATAGAACTACCATGTTGTAGGCTCTTTAACACACTTTTCCTTTCTCCAATCTCAAATTTGTCTTGAGATTTGTTCTTCCCCATAATAGTTGTAAACTCTTCGTCTGAAGTCTAATCCACGAGAGTTGAGACCCTCTATTATGACCCACCCAGCAACAGTGACAATAACATAGTGACGAAACCATTCTGGTTTGATCAAAACCATGGAAAATCATCGACTCCAAGAACACTTAAATTGAGATCTCCAAGAATGAATCAAATAGGGGCCAACTGAAGATATCGACATGGTTCAAATTTATATTTAAAAGAGTCCCATCAGATACCAGAGTGTTTCTAGATATTGTTAGGAAATTCATATTTCCTATTCTAATTTGGGTAACATATTTATTATGCAATTATATTTTCTATTATTAATGGAATGGGCTAAAATTAAGTGATCTAATTTTGTTTAGCCCATTAAGGAATGGGCTATGGATATGGGCCAATTGAGTAGATACCATAGGGAATTATGGGAACCCTATATAAAGAGACACAACAGGGTTATGGTCCTCAATATACTAAATCACACACAGTTTCCCTTCTCCCCATCCGGAAGAGAGACGAAAGTTCCATTGAGGAATAAGGTGATTTAGTTGAGGAAGACCATATTCATTTTTATCGTTCGTCATAGAGATTCTGCATCAGAAATTTACGGAATGGATCCAAGTATTTTTTTTTCAATCCTAATATTCTAGCATGTTGTAAATTCTGGATTAGAATTTACTATTAAGGATTCTAACAAGTGGTATCAGAGCAGTCCTGTTAGATTATTAGGATTTTTTGGATTAATTCCGTTGAGAGCGTCACGGAGAAAGAAAAATTTACTTTCTCCACGAAATTCGTCCCGGGGGTGTGCGTCGGTCGGCGTCGCCACGGAGACCGACGTCCGATGTTCCAGGTTCGGGCCGCAGCGTCCGCTGGTAAATGTTGCAGCCACGGCCCCAAACCCCTTCTCTCTGCGCGTGGCAAAGAGGGCGACGGCCCCCGAGGCCCTTCTCTCTGCGCGTGGTAGAGAGGGCGATGGAAACCCCCCCGATCCCTTTCGATGCTGCAACGTCCTTCGATGAGGAAAGGGGGAGGTGACAAAAGATGCCTGGGCACACTGCAGCGCCCGACATAATCATTTTTTTTCGTCGTCACCATCGCTTCCGTCGTCGGAAGGGAACGGGCCGACGGAAGAAGATTGGGCGACGGCAGATCGGCCGACGGAGGAAGATTGGGCGACAGCAGTGCCCGTCGGGATCGCTGCCATCACCGTTGGGCGACAGTAGGTCCCGTCAGGAGCGCTGCCGTGCCCGTTGGACGATAGCAGTGCCCGTCGGGAGCACTGCCGTGGCCCTTGGAGGCACCTGCGCCTGTAGGGAGTGCTGCCGTCGCCGTTGGGCGACAGCAGCGCCTGTTGCCACCACCGGGCGTGTTGTGATGCCCGTTGGCCAACTGCAGTGCCGGTTCACTGCAACGTCCGTTGGGCAACCGTCGTGCCCGGTCACTGTAGCGGGCGCAGTGCTTTGTCCGTTCGACAACCGCAGCAACCGTTGTGTGCGCTGCTATGTCCGTTGGATAAACTGTAGCATCGAAAAAAAAAAATTTTAGCAACTCGGGGTTGGTAAGACTTACTTATTGAGATTGACTCGGGTGAGTCAATTTGAACCGGTTGTTGTAGATTGGGTCGACTCGGGCTGAGCTGGCTCGACTGAGCTGAAGCTTTGTTTTTGGCGTATATGCCCAATAAGGCTGCTCATATTTGTTTGTTACATTTGACTAAATGTTTTGTTTATATATATTACATTAAAAAAAATTATTGCAGCTCCAAGGAAATAAAGGCCAACACCGTGACGCCAATGGGGCGGTGCCACAGTGTTGGGCAACTGAATAATAAAAAAAAAATATTTTGTTCAGTTGGTCTAGTATTTTCAATCAAATTGTTTGAAGCTACATGTTGCCAAAGTAACCTTTGTATTGTAGAATAATTTGACTAAAAATACATAGATGTTTGTACGGAGTTATTTATGCAAATTGTGCCCGGCCTAAAGGAAGACACAATTTGACCAAATAAACAACGTACCTGTGATGATAAATGCGTGACAATTATAAAGTCTTTTCATGTGAATAATAGTCGGTCCAAAGAAAGGCTATTGTTTGACAGAACTGATTGTCAGTATTTGATCATTGCACTGAGAGTACCACTTACAATTAATTTCTTTGTCCAAAGACTAGGAACTAATGTTGTACTAGGCATCTTGAGATGGGTCCCCAATTTGGATTTTATTTTGTACTTGTCTATTTTTCTTTATATGACATGCTAGTTAATGTGAGTATGCTTGTTTATTTTGTTCTTCATACAGTTTCTGTTACTACTGCTTCAAATGTTATTGCTCAAATAAGCAGCATTCCAATGTTAAGCGGGACAAATTTTAAGGCCTGGAAAGATACCGTGGAAATTGTCCTCGGTTGTATGGATTTAGATCTTGCACTTAGGGCAGAGCCACCCATTTCTACTCCTGATAACCTCAATGAGGTTAAAATTGAGAAGTGGGAGCGCTCTAACCGAATGTGTTTGATGATCATGAAACGCTCCATTCCGGAGGCGTTTCGGGGCTCTCTGACAGAGAGCGAGAGTGCCAAGAAGTTCCTAGAAGAAATTGAATAATATTTTTCCAAGAATAAAAAATCAGAGGCGAGTAGCCTTTTGGTTAAACTCGTTTCGATGAAGTATAAAGGCAAAGGGAACATAAGAGAGTATATCATGGAAATGTCTCATCTCGCCTCAAAACTCAAGTCACTTAAGTTAGAGCTGTCTGAGGACTTGCTCGTGCACTTGGTTCTGATCTCTCTTCCTGCACACTTTGGCCAATTCAAAGTGAGTTATAATACTCAGAAGGACAAATGGTCCCTAAATGAGATTATATCTCACTGTGTGCAAGAGGAAGAGAGGCAGCATCGGGATAAGATTGAAAGTGCTCACTTGGCCTCCACCTCTCAGTACAAGAAGAAGAAGAGAGGTAAGGATACTGTGATAGGTTCTTCTCAGACTAAGAAATCGAAGAAACAGGCTGAGGATTTTACCTGCTTCTTCTGCAAGAAGTTGGGACATATGAAGAAGGATTGTCCCAAGTACGCCACCTGGCGTGTAAAGATGGGTATGCCTCTAACTTTAGTTTGTTGTGAAGTTAATTTAGCTTTTGTACCAAAAGACACTTGGTGGGTGGATTCTGGTGCTACCACTCACATTAGTATGTCTTTGCAGGGTTGCCTGTGGAGCCGATCGCCAAGTGATGCTGAAAAATTCATCTTTGTGGGCGACGACAATAAAGTTGCAGTAGAAGCTATAGGAACTTTCAGATTACAATTAAGCTCTGGATTTTATTTGGATTTATTTAAGACATTTGTTGCACCGTCTTTTAGGCGGAATTTAATTTCTATTTCCATTTTGGACAAATCAGGTTTTTCTTGTTCTTTTGGAAATAATAAAGTTAGTCTCTACCAAAATTCAATTTTTTTTGGTTCCTGTCCCTTAATTGATAATCTATATATGCTTGATGTTGTTAGTTCCTATAGAGAAATATTGCAAATTAGTTCACGTGGGACGAAGCAAAAATTAAGTGAGAATTCCGCCACATTATGGCACAAATGTTTAGGACATATCTCTAAACAGAGAATTCAAAGGCTTGTGTCGGATGAAATTCTTGAACCCCTAGATACTACAAACTTCCAAGTTTGTGTTGAGTGCATCAAGGGGAAACAAACAAATGTTAGAAAATTAGGTGCCGAAAGAGCTAAAGATGTCTTAGAACTTATACATACAGATATCTGTGGTCCATTCCCTACAACTTCATGGAATGGCCAACAGTACTTCATTACATTCATAGACGATTACTCTAGATTCGGTTACCTATATTTAATACATGAAAAGTCACGATCCCTGGACGTCTTTAAGTCTTTCAAAGCTAAAGTTGAACTTCAACTTGGAAAGAAAATCAAGGTTGTCAAATCCGGCCGTGGTGGTGAATACTACGGACGGTATGATGGATCAGGAGAACAACTCCAGGACCCTTCGTGATTTTCCTCAAAGAGTGTGGAATTGTTCCGCAATACACCATGCCGGGCAAACCCAGCATGAACGGTGTTGCAGAGTGACGAAACCGAACTCTTAAGGATATGGTAAGGAGTATGATCAGTCATTCCTCTTTGCCAGAGTTACTTTGGGGAGAAGCTCTCAAGACCGCAGTGTACATTCTTAACAGGGTACCGAGCAAAGCAGTTGCCAAAACCCCCTATGAACTTTGGACAGGCAAGAAGCCTAGCATTAGGCACTTGCACATTTGGGGTTGTCCAGCTGAGGCGCGGCCTTATAGGCCACATGAAAGAAAACTGGACTCAAGGACAGTTAGCTGTTATTTCGTTGGTTATGCTGTACGCTCTTGGGGTTATAAGTTTTACGATCCCACATCATGATCCTTCTTTGAAATGGGAAATGTGAGATTCCTTGAGGATATTGAGTTTGGAGGGGAAGAAAACATAAGGAATGTTGTCTTTGAAGAAGAATCTGTTATTGATAGTGATTAGGTCTTCATACCTATTGCTATTCAAGACACAGTTCAGGCACTAGAGGACAATGTTCACGCTCCTATTCCTGACATTGTTCCATATCAAGACAACAATGAGATTCTTCCTCTTGCACCACCTTTAGTACAAACTCAACAACCTCAAGAGGTGCCATTAAGGAGATCCACTAGAGAGAGAAGAAATGCGATTCCAGATGATTATATCATATTTCTTCAAGAACATGAGGATGGCGTCGGATTGACAGAAGATGACCCGATTAACTTATGTCAAGCCTTGCGCAGTTCTAACTCTCAAAAGTGGATTGATGCCATGAAGGATGAGATAAAGTCTATGAAAGATAATGACGTTTGGGATTTCATCGAGTTGCCTAAAGGTGTGAAGCCCATTGGTTGTAAATGGATATTTAAAACCAAGAGGGATTCAAAAGGCAATGTCGAGAGATATAAGGCCCATCTAGTCGCTAAAGGCTTTACTCAAAGGGAAGGCATAGACTATAAAGAGGCTTTCTCTCCGGTATCTTCGAAAGACTCTTTTAGAACAATAATGGCACTAGTGGCTCATTTAGATCTAGAGCTACATCAAATGGATGTCAAAACTGCGTTTCTCAATGGAGACATTGATGAGAGGATTTATATGGTACAACCAGAAAACTTTGTATCTGGTGATCCAAAGTCTATGGTCTGTAAATTGAAGAAATCCATCTATGGTCTCAAACAGGCTTCCCGTCAATGGTATCACAAGTTCCATCAAGTCATAACCTCGTACGATTTTGAGGCGAATGTTGTTGATGATTGTGTATATCATAAGTTCAGTGGGAGTAAATACACCTTCCTGATATTATATGTCGATGATATTCTACTCGCTAGTAGCGATATAGGCTTACTGCACGAAACCAAGAAATTTCTGACGAAGAAATTCGAGATGAAAGATCTTGGTGATGTTTCTTTTGTATTAGGTATACAGATACTTAGAGATCATTCTCAAGGTATCCTTAGGTTGTCACAAAAGAGCTATATTGATAAGGTGTTGAGTAGATTCGGCATGAAAGATAGTAAAGCAGGAGACACACCCGTCGCTAAAGGAGACAAATTTAGTCTCAAAAAGTGCCCTAAAAATGATCTTGAAAGAACAGAGATACAGAAAATTCCCTATGCATCAGTAGTAGGGAGTTTATGTATGCTCAAGTTTGTACTCGTCCCGACATAGCATTTATAGTAGGAATTCTGGGTAGGTATTTGAGTAATCCGGGTATGCAACATTGGAAGGCAGCCAAACGCGTGATGCGTTATTTGAGGAGAACAAAAGACTACATGCTTACTTATCAGAGATCAAACCATTTAGAGATCATTGGGTTCTCTGACTCCGACTTTGTTGGATGCCAAGATAGCAGACGCTCCACATCAGGCTACATCTTTATGTTGGGTGAAGGAGCTATCTCATGGAATTCTGCTAAGCAAACTCTCATAGCATATTCAGCCATGGTTGCGGAGTTCATTGCTTGTTTTGAGGCATCCAACCACGGAATATGGTTGCGAAACTTTGTCACTGGGCTACGAGTGGTAGATAGCATTAACAGGCCATTAAAGATTTACTGTGACAATAACTCGGCGGTACTTTATTCCAACAACAACAAGAGCTTGACGAAGTCAAAGTTTATTGACATCAAGTTTCTAGTTGTTAAGGAGAGAGTTCAGAATAAGCAGATTTCTATAGAACATATAGGGGCGGACTCTATGCTAGCAGACCCATTAACCAAGGGTTTACCGCCTTAGGTCTTTCATGAGCACACTGCTCATATGGGCGTTATTTCTAAGGATACCTTGGTTTAGTGGGAGTCATTTTTTTTGTACTATATGTTTGCTTTAGACATTGAGTTATTTGGATTTTTTAATAAAATTGATTGCTTATTATCTTATTTATGAACTTGCTTGTGTTTTTCTATGTGCAATGTTCACATTGCATTAAGGACTATGGGAAGATCTCACTAAAGACTAAAGAAGGACCAGTTGGAAATAGGCATGTTTGAGATCACATTGCATGTAATTTCCATGCTACTCATCCATATTTGATCTATGACATTGAGTATATTAGTATGGTGATCATCGTGGTTTAGTCACGAATGTAATGTGATGAAAGTCACGGTGGTTCCATTATTAATATATACGATGGTTCCATTATTAATAGTATACAGATGTGCGCCTAAAGAATTGTGATATAATTGTTTCAGGAATGATATGTAACCCAAGTAGGAGATTGTTAGGAAATTCATATTTCCTATTCTAATTTGGGTAACATATTTATTATGCAATTATATTTTCTATTATTAATGGAATGGGCTACAATTAAGTGATCTAATTTTGTTAAGCCCATTAAGGAATGGGCCATGGATATGGGCCAATTGAGTAGGTACCATAGGGAATTATGGGAACCCTATATAAAGAGACACAACAGGGTTATGGTCCCCAATATACTAAATCACACACAGTTCCCCTTCTCCCCATCCGGAAGAGAGATGAAGGTTCCATTGAGGAATAAGGCAATTTAGTTGAGGAAGACCATATCCGTTCTTATCGTTCGTCATAGAGATTCCGCATCAGAAGGCAAAATTTACGGAATGGATCCAGGTATTTTGTTTTCAATCCTAATATTCTAGCATGTTGTAAATTCTGGATTAGAATTTACTATTACGGATTCTAACAGATATAGCTTGACTGGTCTTTCCATGTCTAAACTTATGTCCCCAATGCATTTCTTCTGCCCCACCTTTCCAAATTAGTTTTAGTATACAATAACTGTAAATGGAAGGGAAGAATGACTCGGTCAATATTCCTGTAGATGAAGTTAAACAACTGTCTCTGAATCTTCTCCAAATCTTCTTCAAATGTGGCTTTCGATGATCCTGATGAAGATTTCCTCGTGAACAAACCAGAGAATCTCTTGATTTTCCTCTTATATTACTTATAACGATCAACAACCCAGTTTCGATTTGCTGTTTTAAAAACAAGCGTCTATGAATTGATCTCTTCAACCCATTACTGTATTCCATGAGGTTCTGAATTTTGGGAGTAGCTGTATTCCAAAGTACAAAAAGAAAAAGAAAACAAAGAGAACTGTAGAAGGCTCTTTCGGTTCGAATGGTCTTCTCCAATTTGTTTCTTGAGTTACCTTCCAATCTTGTTTTTTTTTTCTCTCCTTTTTTTGGTTTTTGCAAGAAAAAAAAAGTTGCTGGATTCGCTGGTCAAACATGCTAGCCTGAAACGGAGTTAAACATCATAATATAGCTTTCCCAAGTTGTCTCCTTGCGACATTTTTCTTCTGGAAAAACAAGTAAAGCATCTCCATCGGTATTTCATATTTGAGACCTGAAGTGACATCTCCATTGTCTTCTAACAGTTATCCAGGACTAAACTATCCCACTTTAACAATGTTCAAGGTCTACATTTAGAAAATCTGCCTCCTGATCAAACAACACTCGTCTTTAATAAAAAAAACAAACACCTCCATATGATTTCAAAGAGATAGTGAGAGGATGAGCTTGAAAGCAAAGTGAGGAGGTGTGTCTCTCAACTCTCCGGCAACACAAATTATTTAGCGATCCGTCCCGGCGGGTCACCAAAGATGACCCTATGAAGAGTTCTACTTGTGAAGTTAACAAGACAAGGTAGTTAACACTTAAATTAGGGTTCTTAAGTCTCTTTCCAACCATTCCCTATGCATGAGTAAGCAAAGATTATACAATACATATCTAGAAGATATGTCACACCATAGTTTATTTTAAATCTTAGTTTTAGGTCTTAAGTGAGGTTGGACAACCCTTGTCTGGGAAGTTTAATCTTATATTAAGGGTCTAATAAAGAAAGTTCATAACTCATGGACCATCGCCACATGAGTGGTGGTCTCGTGTTGTGGCGCTTGTGTCGGCTCAACGAGTCTCAAGGGGAACCCCTCCCCTTGCCACAGTTTCCTTATCTTGACAAGTTTGTTGACCGTATTAAGGTCTTAATTGATTAGGAACAAAAGTCATGAGAAGCCTCAGTTGGGGAAGAGTGAGGATTCACTCTCCCAAGCTGTCTTAATATCATTATCTTGTCATCTCTCTTAATTTACTTTTTCTCTCTTCTTTCCCTTTCTTTTGTATCCTTTCAAAACGGTGTGTTGGTACTTGTGTAAAGTCGATTGTTGTTCATCTACGACCGAGATGATCCGAGATTGCTCCAGAGTATCGTTTAAAACTATTAATGTTTAAGGTTTTGGTTTAACTATTGGGTCATGCGTAGTTGTAAACCATGATTAGAAGGTTAAGATAATAAGATAATGATATTTTGAGCTTAATCCCTACACGAGGGAATCCATAAACAATCTTCGATAACTTTCTTCTTCTGCGAGTATTTACTTGATAATGATATTTCTTCTTCTGTGAGTATTTACTTGATAATGATATTTCTTCTTCTGCTGTTGTTGTTGCTTCAAACAACTGCGATTATTTACTTGATAACTTTCTTAGAATGCCTACTTAGGTAGCATGGGATTCACCTTCGAGGGTGCAGTAGGTAGTGGCAGTTTGGCGACCACACCATCTTCTGGTGTTGGTGGTGGTGGTTCGGGGCCACCATTCATCGAGTGTGGTTCAGCGACCACACCATCTGGTGGTGATGGTGGTTCGGGGCTGCCGTTCATAGAGTGCGGTTCGGCGACCATCTTCTCTAATTTTCTGCCACGAACTTCATGATCCGGTGGCGAGTTGAGCATCAATCTGTTCGAAGACTCGGACGAGGTGATGAGGAGGATGAGTGATAGATGCCAAATTCTGACATGAGAACTAGGTTAATTAAAATAGAATAACCCTTATAATTGTGTTATAGGTGGTTATTTATCGGTTTTCAAATGAAACGTGCATTTATTGATTTTGGCATTAATCACTGCTTATATTGCATATTTTTCTCTCCTGAATTATATTTCATTGCTTTTAGGGTTTATTTCATTATTTTTAATGATTTTTATGTATTTAATTATGAAATTTCAGGAAAATTTTGTGTGGAGAAGGAGATATTTACAGAAAGGCCATTAGTGAAAGGGGGAGGAGAAAGAGGGAGCTCGAGAGAATCTCTCAAGCTACCGCCGACCGGTCGAAGGGAAGACCCGAGAGGGCTCCCTCCAGCCGCTGTCCGCCGCAGGCCACCTTTGTCCACCGCCGTCCGGCAACCAAGAACAGACCCGAGGAGACCTCGAGAGAGTCTCTGTCGCGGCGAGTTCAACACTACCGTTTTCTGCTTACCAGGCCAAGAGGTGACCCGAGAGGGCTCCTCCTACGCCGATTCCAGATTCTGACCACCCTCCGGTGTCAATTCCGCCCTTCCGACCAGGACACGAGAGAGCCAGTCAGAGGGTTTCGGCTCCATTCCATCTTTCACCGCACCACCTCCCTCGATGGATTTCTATTCTTCTTCGCCGGCGTCGTCTCCACCTCCGACCGCTCGCTCTTGTAATCCAAAGCCCTCAATTTCTGGAAATCGCAGCAACTGTGAGAACGAAATTGATGCCCGAGCGAAAGGAAGAAGAAGGGGAGTAATCCGTCATTTTATAATTTAATTAGTTTCCTATAGTTTGAACTTAGGTTTTGAATGCTTATTAAATTTGATTTGAGAATTGATGTTTATTGAATATTTATTTTCCGAATTTTTGAGTAATTAACTAGTTAGGGTAGGATTATAATTTAGGTTGGATTCTAGAATCTTCAATCCAATCTCTTATCCATGATTTAAATTAAGAGAATGATTTGTTGTGGGAATGTTTGGATAAAAGTTTTAAGTGAATTGAATAGGAAACTTGAATTACCTTATTTTGTAATTTTAGCATCATTCCAATAGGAAATTGATTCTCTGCATTCTATTGTAATCCGATCTCTGTCATTAACTCTTGGTGCCCGAGAGGGACTAGACGCAAGGATTGAGAATCTAGACTCGTGGTTACATGGCGATCGAGAGAGGCACGAATCACGTTAAACTCTAGAGTTGACGTTTCCTGTTGTGCAAGTAGTTAATTAGATCATTGCTTGATAATTTAGGATATAATCAGTATTTAGTTTAGATTAATTCATCATATTTGGTTAGGCTAGTTGATTGAAGAATACACAAAATTCAGTCCTCCTTGTGGATATGACCCTCGCTTACCGCTAGATTACATGAACGATTCGTACGCTTGCGAGGTATAGAAGTAGATGTAATTAAATGTCACATCAAGTTTTTGGCGTCATTGCCGGGGAGGCACATATTAGGTGTAGTTCTTTGTTCTCCATGGTCTCAGGTTTGATTTAATTTTCTGCTTTCATAATTTTTTGTTTTTGTTTTATCTTGATGATTTTGTGTGGAGTTATTTTTATTTCTTCTAGTTAGTTCATATTTTTAGTAGTTAGTTGTTAGCATAATTTGATAGTTAGTTTTGTTTATTTTTGTGTTTTTATGCACGGGCGCCGCTCCCTAGGTGAACCATTAGCTCTCTTTGTTGAAGAGGTAGAACATAGTTATATGAAAACACCAGAAGACAAATTAGGAGCTACCATGGCCAATCAGGGTGAACCACCTGCAGCAAGTGACCGTAGAGTCCTGAGGGATTATTCTATCCCATCCCACTTCACATCACCTTCTTGCATTATATTGCCACCCACTACTGCCACCAGTTATGAGTTGAAACCGAGTGTGATCCAACTCCTCCCTACATTCTATGGGTTGGAGAAGGAGGAACTCGTCCACTCATCTTGACTGCGTCAGAGTCTTGCTTAAGAGTATAAACTTAGCACATTGTGGGCAATCCCCACGTTTCTATCCCTTTGTACATTACAGTTTTTATTTTTGGTTTATTCATTCTTGCTTATGTTGATTTTAGTGATTGTTAGTTGGTTTGTTTGATGATGTGTCATGCTCTAGGTTTGGGGGTGTTTGCTGATATCTCTTTTTCTTACACTGTTTTCGCTTTGTTTTACTTCTTGTGTTGCCAATGGAGCATGTGGTTTCCATGAGTTTTATTATTCTTTAGCTGTTATTCCTTTTTGTAGTCGTTCTGGTGTTTTAACTTTTCCCCATTGAGGACAATGTTAGGTTTAGGTTTGGGGGGGGGAGGGGAAACGACTCTTTTATGTCTTAGCAATGATTTTCTTTTGATTTTTGTTCATGGTTTTCAAATAACTCCTCTTAGTATGTGGTTAACTTTAGTAGAGTTAAAATAAGTTGCTCAAATGTGTTTCAAATTTTTTTGTAAAACTGTGTAGAATATGCATATTAGAAATCTGATGTCATTTGTTGGGATAACTTACTATTGCATTAGACTTGGAACTTAGTTTCAAAAGAGAACAAGAAAATCTAGTGTTGATCTATGTTAGCCAGAATAGTCTTGTATGCCTATTTGATCTTATTATTTTTTATATCTCAGTGAAATTCTTTGTTGTAATGTATGAATGCAAATGGAAATGCTCTTGCTTGCAAAAGGCAGATAACCTTAGAAACAACCTGGGCAAACCCAGGGACATGCACCGGAACAGTCGGTTACTTAAAAAATAAGTGCATGTGCAGTGAGGACGAATACAAAATGGTGGTAATACCAAAAGTATTCAATGAAAAAAAAAATTATGCTGGTAATAGCGAAAAATGGGTTTAAATTTGGAAGCAATGAGTTTCCTTAACTTTGATGATGAATTGTAAGTTGAAAGAAGTTGCAGGTTGAAATATATATACTTCTTTTGTGAGATTGTTGACAACAGGCTTACTCTCCTATTCTCTCTTAATTGTGATGTGACCATGATTTTATTGTTATCTGTTGCCTCTTTGCTCTGTTGAAGTAATTGCTTATCGGTCACATTGGTTTAGGTGGAGTAACAGTGAGTGTATTTGGATTGATAATGTGTTATATTTTACACAGGTTTTCAAATTGAGTAGGGTTTCAAAGGATTTTTAGACATTTTACTATACTAAGTGTTAGTCATATGCTAATGAGGAGTAAATTTTTTCAGTTTTCTTTTTATATTGTTGATTTAGATGAATTTTGTGGGTAAATTCCATGCAAACCCTCACGAGACACAACTTGTCCACTACCGTAAAGTAGGGGTTTAATGTTACGGTCCCTAGCCATGGATCTAGTAACTCGGCGAGTTGAATATGAAACCAGCACTGTTTGAGGGTTTTTTTATCACGTTTTTTGTGAAAATAACTCTCTTATACTTCTCCTTTCACGTTAGGATTGAAAAGGATTTTCCTTTTTTCAAATATAGATGCAACCAGCAAGTTAAAGGACTGTTTAAGCACTCAAATATGAAACCCCTCTTTTATGATTCACGTCAAGAGGGTTTTACTTGCTGTAATGACTCAAGAACAACCCCTTTCCCTTTACTGAATTCATTCCCCTTGAAAAGGAGTTTCCTTTTCTTAATTATGAACGAACCCAGCTAGTCAAGGAAGCTCCTTGAGACCCCAACGTGGAACCCCCTTTCTTATGGCTCACGTCAAGGTAGGGTTTCCAATTTCATGCAGCACTGGTTCCTTACGTAAAAGAGAAACATAAATCTAATCTTAATGCTTGGAATAAGATTAACAAATACCTCTTGATGTCAACACCAATCCAGCAACCAGAATTCGTCCTCCTTCCTAGTTAGCTCACGCCAACCCATCTCCCTTTCTGGAATTTTTGTGAAAGAGATGACCTTCTTTCGCAGCTCAAAAGAGAAAGGTAATTCCTCTTCCTTTTCCTTCCAAGATCTCCTCAAAGACTCCCCAATGGATGCAACAAAACCCCAAGAGAGTTCACACCAAAAACCCTAGAATAGAGAGCCTAGAAGGAACCTAAATTACCCTAGTTTATGCTAATTCCGAACTTGCTTTATTTCTCCATCCTTACCCCTTAAATAGGGTAATTAACATCACATAGGTTAGGGTTATAAAACCCAATTGTACCCCTACCTTTAAGTCTTATTACAAATCAATAAAATTTGAAATTAAAAGCAACATAAATAATAAAAGTAAAGTAGATGACTCAGTGTTATTGAGTCCATAACATTTAACGGCTTGTTGCATATGCTAAATGCAATTGTGTTCCCTACGAAAGTGGCATTTTGTTTTCCTAGGCTTAATTTTGGTTCTGTTGTTGTGTTTCTAGGGACTAGCAAAGACTTAGATTTGGGGGTGTGATAGATGCCAAATTCTGACATGAGAACTAGGTTAATTAAAATGGAATAGCCCTTATAATTGTGTTATAGGTGGTTATTTATGGGTTTTCAAATGAAACGTGCATTTATTTAATTTGGCATTAATCATTGCTTATATTGCATATTTTTCTCTCCTGAATTATATTTCATTTCTTTTAGGGTTTATTTCATTGCTTTTAATGATTTTTATGGATTTAATTATGGAATTTCAGGAAACATTTGTGTGGAGAAGGAGATGTTTACAGAAAGGCCATTAGTGAAAGGGGGAGGAGAAAGAGGGAACTCGAGAGAGTCTCTCAAGCTACCGCCGACCGGTCGAAGGGAAGACCTGAGAGGGCTCCCTCCAGCCCCCGTCCGCCGCGCGCCACCTTCGTCCACCGCTGTCCGGCAACCGAGAACAGACCCGAGGAGACCTCGAGAGAGTCTCCGTTGCGGTGAATTCAACACTGCCATTTTCTGCTTGCCAGGCCGAGATGTGACCCGAGAGGGCTCCTACTGCACCGATTCCAAATTCTGACCACCCTCCAGTGTCGATTCCGCCCTTTCGACCAGGATTCGAGAGAGCCAGTCAGAGGATTTTGGCTCCATTTCATCTTTCACCGTACCACCTCCCTCGGTGGATTTCTATTCTTCTTCGCAGGCGTCGTCTCCACCTCCGACAGCTCGTTCTTGCAATCCGAAGCCCTCAATTTCTGGAAATCGCAGCAACCATAAGAACGAAATTGCTGCCCGAGCAAAAGGAAGAAGAAGGGGAGTAATCCATAATTTTATAATTTAATTTGTTTCCTATAGTTTGAACTTAGGTTT
Source organism: Aristolochia californica (assembly GCF_029961685.1). Taxonomy (NCBI): domain Eukaryota; kingdom Viridiplantae; phylum Streptophyta; class Magnoliopsida; order Piperales; family Aristolochiaceae; genus Aristolochia; species Aristolochia californica. The sequence goes on along the minus strand of NW_027182279.1, from coordinate 34,598,649 downwards.
TGAATGCTTATTAAATTTGATTTGAGAATTGATGTTTATTGAATATTTTTTTTCCGAAATTTTGAGTAATTAGCTAGTTAGGGCAGGATTATAATTTAGGTTGAATTCTAGAATATTAAATCAGATCTCTTATCCATGATTTAAATTAAGAGAATGATTTGTTGTGAGAATGTTTGGATTAAAGTTTTAAGTGAATTGAATAGGAAACCTGAATTACACGTCTGCCCTATTTTGTAAATTTAGCATAATCACAATAGGAAATTGATTTTCTGCATTCTATTATAAACCGATCTCTGTCATTAACTCTAGGCACCCGAGAGGGGCTAGACGCAAGGATTGAGAATCCGGACGTGGTTATGTGGCGCTCGAGAGAGGCACGAATCACGATAAAATCTAGAGTTGACGTTTCCTATTGTGCAAGTAGTTAATTAGATCATTGCTTGATAATTTAGGATATAATCAGTGTTTAGTTTAGATTAATTCATCATATTTGGTTAGGCTAGTTGACTGAAGAATTCACAAAATTTAGTCCTCCTTGTGGATATGACCCTCGCTTATTGCTAGATTACATGAACGATTCGTACGCTTGCGAGGTATAGAGGCAGACGTAATTAAATATCACATCAATGAGCACAGTGAGGATGGACAACCAAATGGAAGAGGGGTGTTGGGTTTACGACCAAAGTCCCACATTGGCTACAAGTTGGGAGGATCATGGAAATATATGTATGGACAATAGTCTCCATTGGTATGAGGCCTTTTTGGGTAAAGCCCAAGAGAAAATCCATGAGGGCTTATGTTAGGATCTGCCCTTGCCATGGATCTTGTCACCCTCTTTCTCCTCTTTCCTCCAGATTGGCTATTGACGAAGGGATGCTTTTTCTATGCTTCGAGCGTGCAATGGTGGGGAATGGATTGAGCCTAGAAGGAGACTCGACCTTGGACCTCAGAAAGGGAGAATCCAACCTCTACTCTATTCTCCAATTCAATGCTTGAGTTCCATTCCTGCCCATCCTCCTTAATAAAAGGATTAGAGACACCAAACATTCAGCCCCAAACCAAGGGCATAAGTTATGAAAAATTAAAATTAAGCCATCCTAATACATGAAAGGGAAATTACATAAAATTAACTCCTCCGTCTACCTGTTACTCTGGAAGCTATAGAGTCCATAATGGAGAAAGAGCTTGTCCTCAAACTCAAAAGTGGGGTAGAGAGCCTTAAAAGGCACCAAAGGCTCCCATGTAGTGTCAAGTGGGTCAGTGTCGGCCCACTGCACTAAAATCTCCCATTCACCCTAAACTTGGCGAGCCTGCAACACCTGAGCTGGAGTAGATAACGCACGTCCCTCCTGAACGTGGTGGCAAAGGTGTGTGCAGCAACGGAGAGTCACCGGTGAAGGCCTTCAACTGAGAAACATGGAAAACATCATGAAGCTTTGCATCTGGTGGAAGCTGCAAATGGTAGGCTATTGTGGCAATGTGTTCCAGGACTTGGAAGGGACCATAAAACTTGGGGGACAATTTGTGACGTTTGGAGGCCATAAGGGAGAGTTGGCGGTAATGTTGGAGACGAAGCCACACATAATCTTCTGGAGAAAAGACAAAGTCATGATGCCGTTTATCATAATTGGCTTTCGTTGTAAGTTGAGCTTCCTGTAAATGAGCGCGTACCTGGCTAAGCATGGCATCACGGTCTGCCAATGCTTGGTCAAGAGCTGCCACCTTAGAAGAGCTAGGTTCATATGATAAGAGCTGAGGAGGATCTCTGCCATAAATGACCTTGAAAGGAGTTGTGCCAAGTGCGGTATAGTACGATGTGTTATAACAAAACTCTGCCCAAGCGAGCCACCTGACCCAACTTTTAGGCAAATTCCTGACAAAACAACTGAGGTACATCTCAATTGTATGGTTGACTACCTCTGTTTGTCCATCTGTCTACGGGTGGTAGCCTGAGGAGAATGCCAACTTGTCCCTTGCAGCCTGAAGAGTTCTTTCCAGAAAGTACTGGTGAAGACAGCATCTCTGTCATTGGTAATGGATGCAGGCACACCATGTAGTCTGACAATGTGATCCATGAAGAGCTGGGCGACATGAGTCGTTGTATATGGATGAGCCAGGGCCAAGAAATGTCCATTTTTGGAGAAGCGATCGACCACGACAAAAATAACTGATTTGCCCGAGGATGGGGAAAGTCCATCAATAAAGTCCATGGATATATCTACCCATCCCTGTGAAGGTAACTGAAGAGGTTGGAGCAACCCGACGGGGCTTAAGGACTCCGCTTTGTTCCGCTGACAAATCTGGCAAGCTGTCACATTGTCCGCCACACTACGTTTCATGCCCCAACAATAAAAATCACGACTGATACAAAAATACAATTTCTGTCGGCCCTCATGTGTGATGTCATGAAAGGTAGATAATATGGTGGAATAAGTGGCAAGGTCGGATGGAGATAAATCCGATTCCTGAACAATACGAGTCGATCCTGAATGGACCAGTTGGTATCCAGTGTGTTCTGCTCAATATTATGATATAACTCAAGGAGCTTGGGGTGCTGCTGAGTTTCATCCCGAACTGATTCCAACAAAAGAAATCTTGGCTGAATGATTGCGTGTAGTTGAGGCTCAGACAGGTCTCTGTGGGACAAGGCATTTGCACCCACATTGACGTGGCCAAGTTTATACTCAATAGTAAAATCAAATCCTATCAATTTGCTCAACTAATGTTGCTAGGGTGAAGTGCTGAGACGCTGCTCGAGTAAGTACTTCAAACTGCAATGATCAGTTCGTATGATAAAGGCACGCCCCCAGAGATAGGACCTCCAGTGCTGCATAGCTTTGGCTAACCCGATCAGTTCCCTTTCATAGGCAACTAATTTGTGGTGATGTTGGCTGAGCTGCCTACTAAAATAAGCTATAGGGTGGCCTTGCTGCTGTAATACCGCGCCAATACCCCCTCCAAACGCATCACATTCAATAACAAACAATTCATCAAAGTTGGGAAGCTAGAGGACCGATGCTGAGGATAATGCTGTCTTCAAATTCTCAAAGGAGGATGTTGTTGTCTCTGACCAACTAAATGCATTGCGTTTCAGGAGATTGTTGAGTGCAGCTGCAATCTGTTCATAGTTGCGAATAAATTTCCTGTAGTAACCTGCTAGACCCAAGAAGCCCCTTAATGCTGTGACAGATGTGGGAGTAGGCCAGTCGACCACTATCTGAATATTGCTAGGGTCTGCTTTGACGCCAGATGTTGATATAACGTGGCCCAAATATGCTACCTCTGAAGTTCCCATAGAGCATTTGGATTGGTTGAGAACCAAATGATGGGAGCATAGGAGAGTGAACACCTGGCGCAGATGCTGAAGGTGCTCATCCTTGTGTTTACTATAAACCAGGATATCATTGTAAAAAGACAAGAACAAACTTCCTTTAGAGAGAACGAAATACACGCTATTTGGTATCTATAGTCCTTGCAAGGTTCATAGCATGGGCCAGATCTTGAGGGTCATGCAATTCTACTTCCAGGAGCAAGGCCTCCATTAATCCGACAGTAAATAGATTAACATATTGCGGAGGAGGCACAAACCGACTGGCGCGGACCAGGCATTCCTGAAATAGTTTATGATACAATTCAATAGTTTCAGTCTGTTTCAAATTCACCAGATCCCCCAAAGGGTTGCTATGGGCAGGAGGGCCAAACTGCAACATGCAATACTCATTAAATAAATCCCAATCATGAGCATGATCCTCCGAATGAAATTGATGGTACCATAGGAGCGCTTCATCAAACATATGGAAGGCAGCTAAATGGACCCGGTCATCAGCATGTGTTCTTTGATTGTTAAAGAACTGGTCAAAACAGTGTAACCAAATCAAAGGATCCGTAGACCTGTCATAGGTAGGAAAGTTGAGCTTGGCATACCTGGGCACTGTATTGTGGCCTAGTGCATGGGGTCCCATGGCTGGGGGAGGTTGTTGGCGCAGATGTGGTGGGGGTGGGGGCGGGTAGGGAGGTCGTGGCTCCGCCGGAAGTGTAGAACTGCCCGACGGCATAGGTCCTCTTGTAAAGCCCTTCTCCACTCGTAGGAGTAGGTGTTGCAGAGTGTCATAAATGGTGGAAAATGCAGAGTGAGTGCGATGTCTATGGTCGTCACGGAATGCTGCAACTTCTCCACAATTTGACGCAAGTCTTCCGGGGAAGTGGAATCACAAAGGGTGGTTCTGTCTGATACCATGATGTTAGGATCTGCCCTTGCCATGGATCTCGTCACCCTTCTTTCTCCTCTTTCCTCCAGATTGGCTATTGAAGAAGGGATGATTTTTTTATGCTTCGAGTGTGCAATGGTGGCGAATGGATTGAGCCTAGAAGGAGACTCGACCTTGACCTCAGAAAGGGAGAATCCGACCTCTACTCTATTTTCCAATTCAATGCTTGAGTTCCATTCCTGCCCATCCTCCTTAATAAAAGGATTAGGGACGCCAAACATTTAGCCCCAAACCAAGGGCATAAGTTAGGAAAAATTACAATTAAGCCATCCTGATACATGAAAGGGAAATTACATAAAATTAATTCCTGCGTCTGCTTGTTACTCTAGATGCTATGAAGTCTATAATAGCTTAGACTCAAAGTGGACAATATCAAACAAATATGGAGAAAAATGGTGTTCATAGTCCTTACAAATGGTATCAGAGCATATGCCCCGGTGTTAGCCATGGTGGATGAATCCTTTGAATGGCAAACGTAGGTGGTGGTGATTAGATCGTGATGGGATTTGTGGATGAGCTCTAATGGATAGGTCTACTCCAGATTCTTCATGGACGTGTCCTGGTACCAACACAGTAAGAAGGAGTTGATCTGGATAGAGCAAACTCTCGAGATAGGTGGTACTCCATGTAAGGCGTGTACTTCCAATGGATTAGAGTAGAAAATCCGAGTTGGTAGAGAGTGGACGGAAGGATGATTGTTTGAGGGGAGGCTCGGTGGTCCTTTGTTCGACGAGAGGATTGGTGGCTATACGACCAAAGTCCCACAATGGCTAGAAGTGGGGACTATCAGGGATGTATTTGTATGGACAATAGTCTCAATTGGCATGTGAGGCCTTTCAGGGTAAAACCCAAGAGCAAATCCATGAGTGGGGCTCAGGCCCAAAGTGGACACTATCATACCAATGTGGAGAAAGGTGGTGTCCGTAGTCCTTACAAGGGGATTGCCATTCTGTTCTCGCTCTCTCATTTCTTCGAACAACCATGTAATTTAATAGAGGACTTGAAGTAGGCATGGCGTGAAGTGGGCTCTATGTGCCACCTCTTCTATGTCGTCCCAAGGGAAAAATAGAGTGTCACCCACCTGAGATGGGAGAGAAGAGAACGAAAACTACGCTTCAATCTAGTCGTTCAATTACTTGTATACCAATGGGAAACTTCTAATTTTTTCCCTTCTTATACTATTTCTCTATAGGCAAAAGAGCTTGATGCAAACACAAATTATTTTATTGAGTTGGTAGCAAAAGGACTGGAAAACAAAGAAACAAATTTCTAAAGATATCTAGCATCTGAAGTATTGCCAAGTGGTGGTGGTGGTTCGGGGCCACCGTTCATAGAGTGCGTTTTGGCGACCACACCATCTAGTGTGGTTCGGGGCCGCCGTTCATAGAGCGGTTTCGCGACCACACCATCTGGTGGAGGTGGTGGTGGTGGTTCGGGGTTGCCATTCGTAGAGTGCGGTTGGGCGACCACACCATCTGGTGGTGGTGGTTCAGGGCCGTCGTTCATAGAATGATGTTTGGCGACTACACCATCAATTGATGGTAGTGGTGGTGGTTTGGGGCCGCCATTCATAGAGTGCGGTTCGACGACCACATCATCTGGTGGTGGTGGTGGTGGTTTGGGGCAGCCATTCATAGAGTACAGTTCAACGACCATCTTCTTTGATTTTCTTCAACCAACTTGATGATCCGGTGGTGAGTTGAACATCAATCTGTCCAAAGACTCGGATGAGGTAACGAGGAGGATGAGCACAATGAGGATGAACAACAAGGCAGAAAAGGTGTATTGGGTATACGACCAAAGTCCCACTTTGGCTATAAGTTGGGAGGATCATGGACCTATATGTATGGACAATAGTCTCCATTGGTATGAGACCTTTTGGGGGGTAAAACCCATGAGAAAATCCACGAGGGCTTAGACCCAAAGTGGGCAATATTATACAAATATGGAGAAAGGTGGAGTTCATAGTCCTTACAGAGCCTATGATCTGGAGTTAGCCATTGTGGATGAATCCTCTGAATGGCGAACATAGATGGTGGGTTTTGATTAGATCACGATGGGATTTTTGGATGAGCTCTATTGGACAAGTGGGGTACTCTAGATTCTTCATGGACATGTCCTAGTACCAACACGGTGAAGAGGAGTTGATCTGGATAGAGCAAACTCTCAAGATAGGTGGTACTCCAAGTAAGACGTGTACTTCCAATGCATTAGAGTGGAGAATCCGAGTTGTTAGAGAGTGGACGGATGGATGATTGTTTGAGGGGAGGCTCGGTGGTCCTTTGTTTGAGGAGTGGATTGTTGGGTATATGACCAAAGTCCCACATTGGCTAAAAATGGGGACGATCATGGATATATATGTATGGACAATAGTCTCCATTTGTATGAGACCTTTCGGGGTAAAACCCAAGAGAAAATTCATGAGAGCTTAGGCCCAAAGTGGAAAATATTAACCAATAAAGAGAAAGGTGTTGTCCATAGTCCTTACAAGGGGATTGCCATTCTCTTCTCGCTCTCTCATTTCTTTGAACAACCATGTAATTTAATTGAGGACTTGAAGCAAGCATGGTGTGAAGTGGGCTCTACGTGCCACCTCTTCTATGTAGTCCCAAAGGAAAAATAGACTGCCACACACTTGAGATGGGAGAGAAGAGAACAAAAACTATGCTTCAATCTAGTCATTCAATTACTTGTATACCCATGGGAAACTTCTAATTTTCTTCCTTCTTATCTATTTTTCTGTAGGCAAAAGAGCTTGATGCAAACAAAGAATATTTTATCGAGTTGGTAGCGAAACGGACTTGAAAACAAATAAATAAATTTCTAAAGATATCCAGTGTCCGAAGTATTTCCAAGTGGTGGTGGTGGCTTGGGGCCGCCATTCATAGAGTGAGATTCAGCGACCACACCATTTGGTGGTGGTGGTTTGGGGCCGCCGTTCATAGAGTGCTGTTGGGCGACCACACAATTTGGTGGTGGTCGTAGTTGTGGTTTGGGGCTGCCATTCATAGAGTGCGGTTCGACGGCCACAGCAATAGTTGGTGGTGGTGGTGGGGGTTCAGGGCCTTCGTTCATAGAGTGCGGCTCAGCGACCACACCAATAGTTGTTGGTGGTGGTGGTGGTTCGGGGCCGCTGTTCAGAAAGAGCAGTTCAGTGACCACACTATTAGTTGGTGATGGTGGTGGTGATTCGGGGCAGTTGTTCAAAGAGTGCGGTTCGGTGACCACACCATGAGTTGGTGGTGGTGGTTCGGGGATGCCATTCATAGAGTGCGGTTCGGCGACCACACCAACAATTGGTGGTGGTGGTGGTGGTTCGGGGCCGCCGTTCATAGAGTGCGGTTCGACGACTACTCCATCTGGTGGTGATGGTTCGGGGCCTTCGTTCATAGAGTGCGATTTGGCGACCATCTTCTCTGATTCTATGCCATGAACTTCATGTTTCGGTGGTGAGTTGAGCATCAATCTGTCTGAAGACTCAGACAAGGTGACGAGGAGTATGAGCGCAGTGAGGATGGACAGCAAGGTGGAAGAGGGGTGTTGGGTATATGACCGAAGTCCCACATTGGCTAGAAGTGGGGAGGATCATAGATATATATGTATGAACAATATTTTTCATTGGTATGAGGCCTTTTGGGGTAAAGCCCAAGAGAAAATCCATGAGGGTTTAGACCCAAAGTGGACGATATCATATAAATATGGAGAAAGGTGGTGTTCATTGTCGTTACAAATGGTATCAGAGCCTATGCCCTGAAGTTGGTCATTGTGGATGAATCCTCTGAATGACGGACAAAGGTGGTGGACTTTTATTAGATCGTGATGAGATTCGTGGATGAGCACTATTGGACAGGTGTGGTACTCTGAATTCTTTATGGATGTGTCCTGGTACCAACACGGTGAAGAGGAGTTGATCTGGATAGAGCAAACTCTCAAGATAGGTGATACTCCATGTAAGCTGTGTACTTCCAATGCATTAGAGTGGAGAATCTGGCTTGGTAGAGAGTGGACGGATGGATGATTGTTTGAAGGGGGGATTGTTGGGTATACGATAAAAGTCCAACATTGGCTAGAACTGTGGAGGATCATGGACATATATGTATGGAGAATAGTCTCCATTGGTATGAGGCCTTTCGGGATAAAACCCAAGAGCAAATCCATGAGGGCTTAGGCCCAAAGTGGACAATATAATACTAATGTGGAGAAAGGTTGTGTCCATAGTCCTTAAAAATGGTATCAAAGCCTATGCCCCGGAGTGAGTTATGGTGGATGAATCCTTTAAATGGCGAACAAAGGTGGTAGGCTTCGATTAGATCGCGATGGGATCCGTGAATGAGCTCTATTGGAAGGTGGTGTGCTTCGGATTATTCATGGATTTGTCCTGGTACCAACACGTTGAAGAGGAGTTGATTTGGATAGAGCGAGCTATCGAGACAAGTGGTACTCCATGTAAGGAGTGTACATCCAATGGATTAAGAATATGTTCCATAACTGATACGTGACTCAACGGAGCCATTTTATAAATAATCTCTCACGGATTTATTGGTGCTACACTTTTTTTTCTTGGCGGGGAACGAGTTATGATCAAATACGTCTTGTTTATCTCGACGAAATGGGAGGAATTGTGATCCCAATGCCAAAAATATTTACTATGTTTAATAGTTTTTCGATGGCTTCTCTTGCATTGTCGGGAATGAGTGGTTTTGCTATGGAGTTATTAGTTTTTTTTTGGAATAATTAATAGCTCTAAATATTTGTTAATCCCAAAATACTAATTAATTTTGTAATGGCTATCGGAATTATATTAACCCCTATTTATTCATTATCTATGCTACGCTAGATGTTCAATGGATACAAGATTTTCAATGTTAAAATCTTTGTCGCGGACAAAGGCCAAACTTTTATTTATTATTTATTACATATAATGTGCCATAAGATCTTCAAACACAGCTGCCCGTGGTGTGGTGGTGGTGGTTCGGGGCCGTCGTTGATAGATTGTTGTTCAGCGACTACACCATCTGCTGCTAGTGGTAGTGGTTTGAGGCCACCGATTTTAGAGTGCGGCTCGACGACCACCCCATTTGGTGGTGGTGGTGGTGGTTTGGGGCCGCCGATTGTAGAGTGTGGCTCGACGACCACACCATATGCTGGTGGTGGTGGTGGTGGTTCGGGGTCACCTTTGATAGGGTGCGTTCAGTGATCATCAACTCAGACGAGGTGACGGGGAGGAGCGCAATGAGGATAGACAGCAAGGTGGAAGAGGGGATTATCATTCTCTCCTTCTCGCTCACTCATTTCTTCGAGCAACCATTAAATAGAAGACTCGAAGCAAGCATGTATGGATAATAGTCTGCATTGGTATGAGGCCTTTTAGGGTAAAGCCCAAGAGAAAATCCACGAGGCTTGGACCCAAAGTGGACAATATCATATAAATGTGGAGAAATGTGGTGTTCATAGTCTTTACAAATGGTATCAGAGCCTATGCCCCGGTGTTAGCCATTTTGGATAAATCCTCTGAATGGCGAACGAAGTGGTGGGCTTTGATTAGATCGCAATGAGATCCGTGGATGAGCTTTTCTATCCATGTGGGGGGCGTTTGAACACAATTACAATGTTCATTTTGTTCCATTTTTATTTTAATAGGAGGAGTTCTAGGTATGGGTTTATACGTGTCGATTGACCCAACATTAAATTTTCAATAATCAGCTAATCAATCATATCCCGCGGCACATTCTTATGCTTCTAGCCGGAATTTATTACATATAATGTGTCTTCAAACACGACACGCTTGTAATGGTGGTGGTTGGGGGCCGTCGTTGATAGTTTGTTCGATGACCACACCATCAGCTAGTGGTGGTTTGGGGCTGCCGATTGTAGCGATGACCACACCATCTGCTGGTGGTGGTGGTGGATCAGGGCCACCGATTGTAGCGGCGACCACACCCTCTATTGGTGGTGGTGGTGGTTGTTCGGGGCCACCCTTGAGAGGGTACGGTTTGATAGCCATTGACTCGGACAAGGTGTCGAGGAGGAGCCCAATGAGGATAGACAGTAAGGTGATTGTCATTCTCCTTCTTCTGGCTCTCTCATTTCTTCGAGAAACCATTAAGACAATGGCTAACCAATACACCCAAAAGACCGATCTATTAGGTGCGGAAAGCTACCACCTACAAGAGTGGACGGATCCACTCTGACACTCATCCCGTCCATTCTCTACTGCCTCTCACGGGATTCGAACGGGGGACGTGGTGTGCCTAGCTTTGATACCATGATAGTGGCTAGCTAATACACCCTAAATACCGATCTGTTAGGTGCGGAAAGCTACTGCCTACAAGAGTGGACGAAACCACTCTGACACCCACCCCACCCATTCTTGACCCCTCTCACGGGATATGAACGCGGGATGTGCCGTGCCCAGCTCTGATACTATGACAGCAGCTAGCCAATACACCCAAAAGATCGATCTATTAGGTGCGAAAAGCTACCGCCTACAAGAGTGGACGAAATTACTCTGACACCCACTCTTAACCACCTCTCATGGGATTCGAACGCGGGATGTGGCGTGCCCAGCTTTGATACCATGACACCGGCTAGCCAATACACCCAAAAGATCGATCTGTTAGGTGAGGAAAACTACCTCCTACAAGAGTGGACGGAACCACTTTGACACCTACCCCGCCCATTCTTGACCGCCTCCCACTGGATTCGAACGCGGGACATGGCGTGCCCAGCTCTGATACCATGACAGCAGCTTGCCAATACACCCAAAAGACCGATCTGTTAGGTGCGGCAAGTTACCGCCTACAAGAGTGGACGGAACCACTCTAACACATTAAATAGAGGACTTGAAGCAAGCATGTATGGACAATAGTCTCCATTGGTATGTGGCATTTTGGGGTAAAGCCCAAAAGCAAATCCATGAGGGCTTAGACCCAAAGTGGAAATATCATACAAATGTAGAAAAAGTGTTATGTTCCTTCGCCAGAGATCAAGTCACCCAACAATCACTCTTTCCTTCCAGGTTGACGTGCGTCGTCGAGAAAAACTTGGAATTCTTTGATTGAGAATAGTGAGAATATAGAATTAACAAGAGGAGGAATAACTGAGCTTGTGAAGGGAAGCTCACCCTGGACCTCAAAGGGAGAATCCGACCTTGCACTAAGTTAATTGATCAAAGCTTACTCTTCTTCTTACTTCCATCCTTTATATAACAAGAAGGACCATTGTCCATACAATTTCCCAAACAAATCCTTTTCCCATGACGTCCACCCCTTGCCCAAGACATCCCTACATTTCTCATGGCGTCCACTCTGTGCCCAAGACGTCCATACACTTCTCATGACGTCCACTCATTGCCCAAGACATAGCTACATTTCTCATGACGTCCACTCCTTTCCCATAAAATGACGCAAACCTCTATGACAAACCCCACAAATATAATGCAAATTACATTCAATCCATCCCATAACGTGAAATGAAAATGACACCCACTAAGTATGAAAATGATACCCACTAAGTAACCTCCATGATAAGCCCCCACACTATTGCTGAAAATTACATTAGACCCAATTCATAACGTGACATGAAAATTATATCAGACCCTTATCCTTACTTGAAAGTGACCCCACCTTGGTCCCACGTCTTGCAACCACTCTAGATGATATGGTGTCCATAACATCACTCCCCTCATGGAGAAAGAGCTTGTCCTCAAGCTCAAAGTCGGGGTAGAGAGCCTGAAATTCCGTCAAGGGTTCCCACGAGGTTTCCTCCGTATCCATCTCCGCCCACTGAATTAAGATTTCCCAACGATCATTGTTGCGGCGAGCCTGGAAGACGCGAGCTGGAGTGGGCAGGACATGACCATCATGAAGGTCGGCAAAGGAGTGTGTAACATTGGCAAGTCCCCATTGAAAGGCTTAAGCAGTGATACATGGAAGACATCATGAATTTGGGCGTCGGGAGGGGGGGGGGGTGAGAAGCTGGAGATGGTAGGCCATGCTACCGATTCGTTCCAAGACCTGGAATGGGCCATAGTACTTGGGTGAGAGTTTATGGTGTTGAGACTTAGTGAGGGACAACTGGCGATACTTATGGAGACGCAGCCACACATAGTCTCCGGGAGCATAAGATTGGTCATGGTGGTTCTTGTCGTAATTATTCTTCATGACCGTTTGAGCCCTTCATAAGTTGGCTCGAACCTGGGCTAGCATGCGGTCTTGTTAGGTTCTTTCCGAGCCATGGATCTAGTCACCCTTCTTTCCTCTCTTCCCTCCATATTGGTTCTTAACGCTAGAAGAGGATTCTTGTTTCTTGAATGTTAAATGACGGAAATAGGAATGGAATGATTGAGCTTTGAAGGAAGCTCGACCTAGACCTCCGAGGGAGAATCTGGCCTGTTTAATTCTAGTTTCTCAATACTTGCTTTTCCTTTCCCTGACATCCCCCTAAATAGGGTTGAGGACGGAATTACAAAATAGACCCATAGGTCAAGTGGTTCATGCCACATTACATCTAAAACAAACCAAACCAAATGAAATTACATTAAAAGTAAATTGACATAATTTAATTCATATGCCTGTGGATTACTTGTGATGCTATGGAGTCCATAACATCACCCCCCTCCTGGAGAAAGAGCTTGTCCTCAAGCTCGAAGTAGGGGTAGAGGGTGCGGAACACAGCTAATGGCTCCCATGTTGTGTCACTGGGATCAACATCAGCCCATTGCACTAGGATCTCCCAATCACCCTGAATGGGGCGAGCCTGTAATACCTGTGCTGGAGTAGAAAGGACACATCCCTCATGTAGTGAGGGCAGAGGTGTGTGCAGCAAGGGAGAGTCACCTTGGAAGGCCTTTAGTTGGGAGACATGAAACACATTGTGAATCCTGGCCTTTGGCGGAAGCTGCAAATGGTAGGCAACTGTACCATTGCGGTCCATAAATTGAAAGGGACCATAATACTTCAGAGAGAGCTTGTGGCGTTTGGAGAGACTATCAATGACAACTACCTGTAATGTTGGAGATGCAACCATACATAATCTCCTGGAGAAAAGAAGACTTCTCGGTGCTTCTTGTCATAATACAACTTCATAGTATGTTGTGCCTCCTGGAGATGAGTGTTCACCTCAGTGAGCAAGGTGTCTTTTTCGGCTAATGCTTGGTCCAAAGTGGTGACCTTGGAGGCACCCGGTTCATATGATAAAAGGTTGGGCGGGTCTCTACCATATACTACCTTGAATGGGGTTGTTCTGAGTGCGCTATGGTAGGAGGTGTTGTAACAGAATTCAGCCCAGGTGAGCCACTTAACCCACCATTTAGGTGAGTCCCCCACGAAACAATGAAGATACATCTCAATTGTCCTGTTGACGACCTCTGTCTGACCATCTATCTGCGGATGGTAGGCTGAAGAAAATGCTAACATTGTGCCCTGCAGCTTGAATAGTTCTTTCCAGAATGTACTGGTAAAGATGGCATCCCTGTCACTGGTAATGGAATTAGGCATCCCATATAAGCATACAATATTATCCATAATGATCTGAGCGACATGAGATGCAGTGTAAGGATGCGCCAGAGGTATGAAATGGCCATACTTGGAGAAACGATCAACCACTACAAAGATAACGGATTTGCCTGACGATGAGGGAAGTCCATCTATGAAGTCCATGAAAATATCTGATCGGACTTGTAGACAGCTGAAGTGGTTGGAGCAATCCAGCTAGACAATGATTCAGCTTTATTCCGTTGACAAATTTGACAAGCCGCCACATACTCGGCTCTACTGCGCTACATACCCCTCCAATAAAATTTCTGACTTATCCGAAAATATGTTTTTTGTCTGCCCTCATGTGTACTATCTAGAAGGAGGCTAAAATGTTGTGAATCAGTGGTGACATGTGGTGTAGAAAGATCCTATTTTTGAAGAGGACCAAATTATCCTGAACCGTCCAATGGGTTGCAGTTGTCCCCGGCTGGATCTCATGATATAAAGCAATAATTTCTGGGTACTGTTGTGTCTCTTCCTGTATAGAATCCAACAAGAGAGCTCTGGGCTGACTTATGGCATGTAATTGCGGCTCTGGAATGTCCCGGCGAGATAAAGCATCAGCCCCCACATTCAAACTCCTAGGTTTATACTCCATAGTAAAGTCAAACCCCATAAGTTTACTTAACCAATGTTGCTGCGGTGAGGTAGTGAGGCTCTGATCAAGTAGATACTTGAGGCTACAATGATCGATATGAATCAGAAATGGGCACCCCCAGAGATAAGGCGTCCAATGCTGTATGGCTTTCGCTAATCCGATCAGTTCCCTCTCATAAGCTGCTAACTTGTGGTGGTACTGGCCAAGTTGGCGGCTAAAATAAGCAATCGGGTGTCCCTGTTGGTGTAACATTACACCAATTCCGCCCCCCGAAGCATAACTTTCCACCACAAATGACTCATCAAAGTCCGGTAGCTACAAAACTGGGGTAGATGATAAGGCCTCTTTCAACTGCTGAAAGGAATGAGCTGCTGTCTCAGACCAGGTAAAAACATTTTTCTTTAGTAGGTTGTTGAACGGACCTGCAATCTGGCCATAGCTACGAATAAATTTCCTATAATACCCAGCTAGGCCCAAAAATCCCCTTAATGCTATAATGGATGTGGGAGGAGGCCAATCTGTGACGGCCTGTATCTTACTCTGGTCTACTTTCACCCCAACTAATGAAATAATGTGGCCCAAGTATGCCACTTCAGAGGTTTCCATAGAACATTTGGACTGATTTAAAACCAAATGATGTGAGTGGATAAGAGTAAATACCTGGTGAAGTTGCTAAAGATCCTCTTCCCAACTGTTGCTGTAGACCAAAATATTGTCGAAAAATACCAAAACATATTTCCTCAAGAGAGAAGAAAATACCTCATTCATGAGGGCCTGGAATGTGGAAGGCGCATTTGAGAGACCAAATGGCATTACGAGGAACTCGAAATGCCTGTGGTGCGTGTGGAACGCTGTTTTCTTCACATCTGATGGATGAACTCGGTTTTGATGACAGCCAGATTTCAAATCGAGCTTGGTAAAAATAGTAGCACCATGTAACTCATCTAGAAACTCGTACACCACTGGGATGGGAAATTAATCTTTAATGATATGTGCATTGAGTTGCCTGTAATCCACACAAAACCTCCACGACTTATCATGCTTGTGGACCAGTAATACCGGTGAGGAAAAAGGAGACCTGCTGGGCTGAATAATACCCTGGGCTAGCATCTTCTGACATTGCCTTTCAATCTCATCCTTCTGTAAGTGGGGGTAACGATAAGGATGCACCACTACAGGTTTAGTGCCCATTTTCAAATGGATACGGTGATCACAGTGCCTAACTGGCGGTAGAGCAGTAGGTTCCTCAAAGATATCCTTAAAGTCGATAAGTAATTGAGATAACTTACAATTGGCCATGGTCTGGACCTGAACAACCTGAAGTGCGCAGGGCACTGGTGCTTGGGTGCCATGCAATGTAATCTAATGGTGGTCCTCTATAAAGGACATGGTCAGAGCTTGAAAATCCCATAATATTGCCCCCAACAGTTGTAGCCATTTAATTCCCAGTACCAAATCAAAGCCGGACAATGGAATCACCAGGAAATCTGCAATAAATGCGTGTCCCTCAATATCAAAGTGTCTAGCTGGAGAGATGCCCACACTGGTAATTTTAGCCCCATTGGCTACTGATACAGAAAAGCCAATCTGTTGCTGGACTACTAGCCCAAGTTGTTTTGCCGCTGGTTGACTGATGAAATTATGTGTACTGCCAGAGTCAACTAAAGCAAGTAACTGTAGATGATGTAACTGTGCTTTAACCTGCATGGTACTAGAACTGCGCAGACCAGTCATGGCATGAAGGGAAATCTCTGGACCCTCTTGGTCTGTCTCCACAATCTCCTCCTCTGGTAGTACGTCATCACCATCCTCCCACAAACATATACTGAATAATCTTTTGCATTGGTGACCTTGAACGTACTGTTCATCACAGTTAAAACAAAGGCCCTTGGTATTTCTTTGATCCATTTCTTGTCTGTTCAGTTTTTTGAAGTAAGGAGCAGGTGGAGTCGAGTTAGAGCTGTCTGGGCGTGGGGCTGCACTGGCTCCAGAACGTGGAGGTCCATAATAAGGGGTTGGCGCAGTGGCATTGTGCCTTCCTGGCCAAGCTGGTTTTCTGACCAGTGAATCCTTCAGAACACGCTGGTTATGCTCAATTGACCTGGCTAAATTCATAGCATGGTCCAAATCTATAGGACCGTGTAATTCAACTTCCAGCCAGAGAGCTTCTATCAAACCAACAGTAAAAATATGAACATACTGGTGGGACTGACCGTTCGTGGAAGGTCTTTTGATACACCTCTAGTGATCTAGTCTGCTTATAATTGATTAATTTGCCCAATGGATTGCTACTAGCTGGAAGACCAAACCTCATCATGCAAGATTGTCTAAAGGTTTCCAATCCTGAACCAATTAGTAATTTCGGAATTGGTGGTACCATAGAAGCGCTTCATCGAGCATGTGGTAGGCGGCCAAATAAACTTCTCATCCGAAGATGTTTTTTGATGATAAAAGATCTGATCATGCTTGGTTAACCAAATCAAGGGGTCCTTAGACCCATCATATGTAGGAAAGTCTAGTTTTAAATACCTGGGAATCGTACTTGGTCCCTAAGCGACAGGCCCCAGATGGGGATTGTGATGACGCATTGGTGGTGGTGGGTGGTATTGATGGTGGTTGGCCGGTGGAGAGAGGTTGCTGGCGGTTGTGCCCATGTACCACTGTCATCTTGTCGTCGGAGGAGAGCTTGGATCGCGGCATCCAGGGATTTTATGGCCTCATACAGGTCAGAGGTTGTCTGACGCACTTCTTCCAGGGATTGAGCCCGAAGGTCTGTCCTCTGGCGATTATCTTCAACTAATTGCCTCAAATCCTCAGGGGAAGAGCAATCCCCAAGGGTGGACCTGTTTGATACCAAGATGTTAGTTTCTTCCCTAGCCATGGATTGAGTCACCCTTCTTTCCTCTCTTCCCTCCATATTGGTTCTTGACACTGGAAGAGGATTCTTGTTTCTTGAACGTGGAATGATGGAAATAGGAATGGAATGATTGAGCTTTGAAGGAAGCTCGACCTGGACCTCAGAGGGAGAATCCGACCTAGACCTTTGAGGGAGAATCTAACATGTTTAATTATAGTTTCTCAATACTTGCTTTTCCTTTCCCTGACGTCCCCCTAAATAGGGTTGAGGACAGAATTATAAAATAGACCCATAGGTCAAGTGGTTCATGCCACATTACATCTAAACCAAACCAAACCAAACCAAATGAAATTACATTAAAATTAAATTGACATAATTTAATTCCTATGCCTGTGGATAACTCGTGTTGCTATTGAGTCCATAACAGGTCTCTCTCCTCCAATGCTTGATGATTAACAGCAACCAGAGCAGAACCACCAATATAAGAGAGAAGTCGAGGGGGTTCCCGACCATAAACCACCTGGAAGGGAGTGGTCTTGAGTGCGGTGTGGTAGGAAGTATTGTAGCAAAATTCGGCCCACGCAAGCCAATGGACCCAAGTTTTGGGATGATCGCTAGCCAAGCAACGCAAATACATTTCCAGAGTATGATTTACAAGCTCGGTTTACCCATCGGACTGGGGGTGGTAAGCTGAGGAGAAAGCCAACTCAGTGCCCCGTAGGTTGAAAAGCTCCTTCCAGAAGTTATGCATAAAGATGACATCTCAGTCACTGGTGATGGATTCCAGAAGGCTGTGGAGGCAGAAAATGTGATCCATGAAAATTTGAGCTATGTGAGAAGCTGTATATGGATGTGATAGGGGAATAAAATGCCCATACATGGAGAAACGATCCACCACCACCAATATGAGAGATTTACCCAAAGATTTTGGAAGACCATCAATGAAATCCATGGAGACATCGGCCCAAACCTGAGTAGGGAGCTGAAGTGGCTGGAGTAAGCATGCGGGGCTTAAGGTTTCTATTTTGTTGCATTGGCAGACTTGACAGTGGAGACATAGTCAGCGACCATTCTTTTCATTCCTTTCCAATAAAAGTCGCGACTAAGGCGGAAATAAATCTTCTGCTGGCCTTCATGCGTACTATCCTGATAGGTGGAAAGGATGGTGAGCAGTATGACCGAGGTGGCAGGAAGATAAAGCCATTGCTTGTACAGGATGAGACGATCTTGGATCGCCTAGTTGTTGTCCATGGCTTGCTGTTCAATGATGTGAAATAAGGCTAAGAGGTCTGGTGTTTGTTGAATGTCATCCCGAATTGAATCTAGCAACAAGAACCATGGTTGACTGATAGCATGGAGTTGTGGGGCTGGGACATCTCTTTGTCACAGTACATATGCACCTCGGTTGAGTTGGCCTGGTTTGAACTCCACCCGAAAATCGAACCCCCTTAAAAACAACAAATGCAAGTAAGAAAAATATATTAACACTCCACAAATAAACACAAAAGTATTGATATCAAAGTTTGGGAAATTCCACTAGTTCAACCCTAATGGCTTAGAATTTTATAAGGAAAAGATTTCTAATTGATCCTACACATGTTTTAAATATGGATATGTATGCTTGAAACATGTTACAGATGCAAATGACCTATGGATCCAAGCCTCATTAAATTCTATAGTGAACGAGTGGTGGGTTATACACTCGAGTCAAACAAGCCATTATTTTGCCTATTTACAAAAACTGACCTGACAATCACGGATGATTGTAAAGTGATTTATCGGTCAATCTTGTGTAACGGGCTATATTTTTGTAAGAATTGAGTTATGAATTGGGAGACAACACTCAGTTAAAAATCCACCGCCTCCCCTTTTTCCCGACGATTGCAAAACCTAAAATATAAAAACTAGAAAGAGTTAATAGTCCCTAAAAATTACAGACACTTTTTATAATTATCTCTCTCTGCATTTGTTCATTTCCATTTTAGATGTATACTTTTTTCTTAAATCAAAACTTGAGTTTTCACTTTTCCCTTTATCTTGTAAATAAAGAGATAAAAAGGCAAATAGATGACATCAAAATGAAAATTTTAGAGTTTATGTATCCAAAATATTAAAAACCACATCAAATGTAAATAAAGAAAATTTATTTACACACCACAAAAGAACACAAAATTTTCTATATCCAAGTTTGGGAAATTCCACTAGCTCAATCCTAATGGCTTGGAATTTTTTATAAGAAAGAGATTTATAATGGATACTACACATGTTTTAAATATGGATATGCATCCTTGAAACATGTTAAAAAAGCAAATGACCAATGGTTCCAAACCTCATCAAATTCTAGTGAGTGCGGTGGGATATTTACCCGAGTCAAACAAGCCATTATTTTGCCTATCTACAAAAAACTGACCTAACAATCATGGATGATTGTAAAGTGATTTATCGGTCAATCATGCATAACGGGCTATATTTTTGTAAGAAATTCTTATGGATTAGGAGTCAACACTCAGTTAAAAATCCCTTGGCTCCCACTTTTCCCGACGATTGCAAACCTAATATATAAAAAATAAAAAAAGTTTAAAATCCCTAAAAATTACAGACACTTTTTGGAATTATCTCTCTCTACATTTGTGCATTTCTATTTTAGATGTATATTGTTTTCTTAAATCAAAACTTGAGTTTTCACTTTCTCTTTATCTCGTAAACAAAGAGATAAAAAGGCAAATAGATCACAAAAAAATGATAATTTTAGAGTTTATGTATGCAAAAAATTTTAAAAAACAACAAATGTAAGAAATGAAAATTTATTTACACACCAAAAATGAGCATAAAAGTTTTGATATCCAAGTTCGGGAAATTCCACTAGTTCAACCCTAATGGCTTGGAATTTTATAAGAAAGAAATTTTTAATTGATCCTACACTTGTTTTAAATATGGATATGCATGCTTGAAACATGTTAAAGATGGAAATGACCTATGGATCCAAACCTCATTAAATTTTCAACTGAACGTGCGGTGAGATATTTAACCAAGTCAAACAAGCCATTATTTTGACAATGTACAAAAAGCTGACCTAACAATCTTGGATGATTGTAAAGTGATTTATCGGTCAATCATGAGTAACTGGTTATAGTTTTTTTAAGAAATGACTTATGGATTGGTAGTCAACACTTAGTTAAAAATCCCCCATCTCCCCCTTTTCCCGACGATTTCAAAACCCAATATATAACAACTAGAAAGAGTTTACAATCCCTAAAAATTACAGACACTTTTTGGAATTATCTCTCTGTACTTTTGTGTAATTCTATTTTAGATGTATACTTTTTTCTTAAATAAAAACTTGAGTTTTCACTTTTTTCTTTATCTCATAAACAAAGAGATCAAAAGGCAAATAGACCACAATAAAATGAAAATTTTAGAGTTTACGTATACAAAAATTTAAAAACAACAACAAATGTAAGTAAAAAAATTTATTCACACACCACAAATGAAAACAAAAGTTTTAATATCCAAGTTTGGGAAATTCTACTATTTGTGCCCTAATGGCATGGAATTTTCATTAGAAAAAGATGTCTAATCGATCCTACACATGTTTTAAATATCGATATGCATGCTTGAAACATGTTAAAGATGGAAATGACCTACGGATCCAAACCTCATTAAATTTTCAAGTGAACATGTGGTGAGATATTTACCTGAGTCAAACAAGCCATTATTTTGACCATTTACAAAAAACTGACCTAACAATCCTGGATGATTATAAAGTGATTTATCAGTCAATCATGCGTAACGGGCAATTTTTTTTAAGAAATGACTTATGGATTGGGAGTCAACCCTCAGTTAAAAATCCACGGCATCCCCCTTTTCCCAACGTTTGAAAAACCTAATATAAAAAAACTCAAAAGAGTTTACAATCCATAAGAATTACAAACACTTTTTGGAATTATCTATCTCCACATTTGTGCATTTCCATTTTAGAACTATACTTTTTTCTAAAAGAAAAACTTGAGTTTTCACTTTTCTCCTTATCTCATAAACGAAGAGATAAAAAGGCACATAGATCACAACGGAATGAAAATTTTAGAGTTTATGTATGGAAAAAATTTAAAACAACAACAAATGTAAGTAAAGAAATTTTTTTCACTCACCACAAATGAACACAAAAGTTTTGATATCCAAGTTTGGGAAATTCCACTAGTTCAACCCTAATGGCTTGGAATTTTTATAAGAAAGAGATTTCTAATTGATCCTACACATGTTTTAAATGTGGATATACATGCTTGAAACATGTTAAAGATGCAAAAGACCTATTGATCCAAACCTCATTAAATTCTCAAGTGAATGTGCGGTGGGGATATTTGCCTGAGTAAAACAAGCCATTATTTTTCCCATTTTCCAAAATCTGACCTAACAATCATGGATGATTGTAAAGTGATTTATCGGTCCTTCATGCATAACGGGGTATATTTTTGTAAGAAATAACTTATGGATTGAGAGTCAACACTCAGTTAAAAATACCCCACCTCCCCTTTTCTCGACGATTGCAAAACCTAATATATAAAAACTAGAAAGAGTGTACAATCCCTAAAAATTATAGATATTTTTTGGAATTTATCGGTCAAGGATGCGTAATGGGCTATATTTTTGTATTAGATGACTTATGGATTGGGAGTCAACATACAGTTAAACATCCCCTATCTCCCCCTTTTCCCGACAATTGCAAAACCTAATATATAAAAACTAGAAAGAATTGACAATCCCAAAATATAACATAAAATTTTTGGAATTATCTCTTTCTACATTTGTCCGTTTCCATTTTAAATGTATACTTTTTTATTAAATAAAACCTTGAGATTTAACTATTTCCTTTATCTCGTGAACAAAGAGATAAAAAGGCAAAAAGATCACAACAAAATGAAACTTTTAGAGTTTATCTATGCAAAAAAATTAAAACAATAACAAATGTAAGTAGAGAACATTTATTCACACACCACAAAAGAACACTAAAGTTTTGATATCAATGTTTGCAAAATTCCTCTAGTTCAACCCTAATCGCTTGGAATTTTTATAAGAAAGAGATTTTTGATTGATCCTACACATGTATTAAATATGGATATGCATGTTTGAAAAATATTAAAGATGAAAATGATCTATGGATCACCACCTCATTAAATTCTCAAGTGAACGTACGGTGGGACATTTACCCGAGTCTAACAAGCCATTATTTTTCCCATTAACAAAAAACTGACCTAACAATCATGGATGATTGTAATGTGATTTTTGTTATCTTTGCAAAAAATTTAAAACAACAACAAATGTATGTAGAGAATATTTATTCAAACACCACGAATGAACACAAAAGTTTTGATATCCAAGTTTTGGAAATTCCACTAGATCAACCCTAATGGTTTGGAATTTTTGTAAGAAAGAGATTTCTAATCAATCCTACACTTGTTTTAAATATGGATATGCATGCTTGAAAAAAGTTAAAGATGCAAATGACCTATGGATCAAAACCTCATTAAATTCTCAAGTGAACGTGATATGGGGATATTTACCCGAGTCAAACAAGCTATTATTTTGCCCATTTACCAAAAACTGACCTAACAATCATGGATAGTTGTAAAGTGATTTATCGGTCCATCATGCGTAACGAGGTATATTTTTGTAAGAAATAACTTAAAGATTGGGAGTCAACACTCAATTAAAAATCCCCCACCTCACCCTTTTCCCTACGATTGCAAAACCTAATATATAAAAACTAGAAAGGGTTAACAATCCCTAAGAATTCCAGATATATTTTGGAATTATCTCTCTCTAAATTTGTGCATTTCAATTTTAGATGTACACTTTTTTCTTATATCAAAACTTGAATTTTCACTTTTCCCTTTATCTTTTAAACAAAGAGATAAAAGGCAAATAGATCACCACCAAATGAAAATTTTAGAGTTTATGAATGCAAGAAATTTAAAACAATAAAAAATATAAGAAAATAAAATTTATTCACACACCACAAATGAACACAAAAGTTTTGATATCCAAGTTTGGAAAATTCCACTAGTTCAACCCTAATGGCTTGGAATTTTTATAAGAAATAGATTTTTAATTTATCCTACATATGTTTTAATTATAGATATTCATGCTTAAGTATTGTTAAAGATGCAAATAACCTATGGATCCAAACGTCATTAAGATGTCAAGCGAATGTGAAGTGAGATATTTACTCGAGTCAAACAAGCCATTATTTTGCCCATTTAGCAAAATCTGACCTTACAATAATGGATGATTGTAGAGTGATTTATCGGTCAATCATGCGTAACGGGCTAATATTTTTATAAGAAATGACTTATGGATATGGCGTCAACACCCAGTTAAAAATCCCATGCCTCCCCCTTTTCCCAACGAATGCAAAATCTAATATATAAATACTAGAAAGAGTTTACAAACTCTAAAAAATTCAAACACATTTTGTCCATTTCCATTGTAGATGTAGACTTTTTTCTGAAATCAAAACTTGAGTTTTCACTTTTCTCTTTATCTCGTAAACAAAGAAATAAAAAAACAAATAAATCACAACAAAATGAAAATTTTAGAGTTTATGTATACAAAAAATTTAAGACAACAACAAATGTAAGTAAAGAAAATTTATTCACAGACCACAAACGAACACAAAAGTTTTGATATCCAAGTTCGGGAAATTCCACTGGTTCAACCCTAATGGCTTGGAATTTTTATATGAAAGAGATTTCTAATTGATCCTGCACAAGTTTTAAATATGGATATGCATGGTTGAAACATGTTAAAGATGCAAATGACCAATGGATCCAAATCTCATTAAATTCTCAAGTGAACGTGCGGTGGGTTATTTACCGGAGTCAAACAAGCCATTATTTTGCCCATTTAAAAAAAGTTGACCTAACAATAATCATGACTGCTTTTAAAGTGATTTATCAGTCAATCACTCATAACGGGATATATTTTTGGAAGAAATGACTCATTGATAGGGAGTCAACACTCAGTTAAAAATCCCCCGCCTCCCCTTTTGCTCGACGATTGCAAAACCTAATATATAAAAACTTGAAAGAGTTTACAATCCCTAAAAATTACTGAGATTTTTTGGAATTATGTCTCTCTACGTTAGTGCATTTCCCTTTTAGATGTATATTTTTTTCTTAAATCAAAGCTTGAGTTTTCACTTTTCCTTTTATCTTGTAAACAAAGAGATAAAAAGGCAAAAAGATCACAAAAAAATGAAAGTTTTAAAGTTTATGTATGCTAAAAATTTAAAACTACAACAAATGTAAGTAAAGAAAATTAATTCACACACCACGAATGAAAACAAAATTTTTAATATCCATGTTTGGCAAATTCCACTAGTTCAACCCTAATGGTTTGCAATGTTTAGAAGAATGACATTTCTAATTGATCCTATACTAGTTTTAAATATGGATATGCATGCTTGAAACATGTTAAAGATGCAAATGACCTATGGATCCAAACCTCAATAAATTCTCAAGTGAACGTGCGGTGGGATATTTACCTGAGTCAAACCAGCCATTATTTTTCCCATTTAAAAAAATCAAACCTAACAATCATTGATGATTGTAAAG
This sequence comes from Aristolochia californica, assembly GCF_029961685.1. Lineage (NCBI taxonomy): Eukaryota > Viridiplantae > Streptophyta > Magnoliopsida > Piperales > Aristolochiaceae > Aristolochia > Aristolochia californica. The sequence continues at coordinate 34,573,780 of NW_027182279.1, read as the reverse complement.
TGATTTATCGGTTAATCATGCATAACGGCTATATTTTTGTAAGAAATGACTTTTGGATTGGGAGTCAACACTCAGTTAAAAATCCCCCACCTCCCCCTTTTCCCGACGATTGCAAATCCTAATATACAAAAACTAGAAAGAGTTTAATATCCATAAAAATTACAAAGACATTTCAATATTATCTCTCTCAGCATTTGTGCATTTCCTTTTTAGATGATTACTTTTTTCTTAAATAAAAACTTGAGCTTTCAGTTTGACCATTATCTCGTAAACAAAGAAATAAAAAGGCAAATAGATCAGAACAAAATGAAGGAAAGAGATTTATTCACACACCATAAATGAACACAAAAGTTTTGATATCCAAGTTTGTGAAATTCCACTGGTTTAACACTAATTGCTTGGAATTTTTTAAGAAAGAGATTTCTAATTGATCGTACACATGTTTTAAATATGGATATGTATGCTGGAAACATGTTAAAGATGCAAATGACCTATGGATCCAAACCTCATTCAATTCTCAAGTGAACGTGGGGTGGGATATTTTCTGGAGTCAAACAAGTCATTATTTTGCCCATTTAAAAAAAGTGGACCTGACAAAAAGCATGGATGCTTTAAAAGTGATTTATCGGTCAATCAAGCATAACGGGATATATTTTTGTAAGAAATGACTCATGGATAGGGAGTCAACACTCAATTAAAAATCCCCCACTTCCTCTTTTGCTCGACGAGTGCAAAACCCAATATATAAAAACTTGAAATAGTTTGCAATCCCTAAAAATTAAGGACGTTTTTTGGAATTATCTCTCTCTATACTTTTGTTCATTTCCATTTTAGATGTATACTTTTTTCTTAAATCAAAGATTGAGTTTTCACTTTTCCTTTTATCTTGTAAACAAAGAGATAAAAAGGCCAAAAGATCACAAAAAAATTAAAAATTTGAAGTTTTTGTAAGCAAAAAAATTTAAAACAATAACAACTGTAAGTAAAGAAAATTAATTCACACACCACGAAAGAACACAAAAGTTTTGATATCCAAGATTGGGAAAGTCCACTAGTTCAATCCTAATGGTTTGGAATTTTTATAAGAAAACGATTTCTAATTAATCCTACACTTGTTTTAAATATGGATATGCATGCTTGAAACATGTTAAAGATGCAAATGACCCATGGATCTAAACCTCATTAAATTCTCAAGTGAAAGTGCAATAGGATATTTACCTGAGTCAAACAAGCCAATATTTTGCCCATTTACCAAAAGCCGACCTAACAATCATGAATGATTGTAAAGTGATTTATCGGTTCATCATGTGTAACCGGTTATATTTTTGTCAGAAATAACTTAAGGATTGGGAGTCAACACTCAATTAAAAATCCCCCAGCTCCCTCTTTTTCCGACGATTGCAAAACCTAATGTATAAAAACTAGAAAGAGTTTACAATCCCTAAAAATTATAGATATTTTTTGCAATTATCTCTCTCTAAATTTTTTCATTTGCATTTTAGTAGTACACTTTTTTCTTATATCAAAACTTGAATTTTCACTTTTCCCTTTATCTCTTAAAAAAAGAGATAAAAATGCAAATAGATCACCTCAAAAATAAAATTTTAGAGTTTATGAATGCCAAAAATTTAAAACAACAAAAAATATAAGTAAAGAAAATTTATTCACACACCACAAATGAACACAAAAGTTTTGACATCCAAGTTCGTGAAATTCCACTAGTTCAAACCTAATGGCTAGGAATTTTTATAAGAAAGTGATTTTTAATTTATCCTATGCATGTTTTAATTATAGATATTCATGTTTGAGACATGTTAAAGATGCAAATAACCTATGGATCCAAACCTCATTAAATTCTCAAGTGAATGTGCAGTGAGATATTTATCGGAGTCAAATAAACCATTATTTTGCCCATTTAAAAAAAGTTGACCTAAAAATAATGGATGATTGTAAAGTGATTTATCAGTCAATCATGCATAATGGGCTAATAGTTTTATAAGAAATGACTTACGTATTGGGAGTCAACATCCAGTTAAAAATTCCCCGCCTCCCCCTTTTCCCGACGAATGCAAAATCTAATATATAAATAATAGAAAAAGTTTACAACCTCTAAAAATTACAAGCACATTTTGGGATTATCTCTCTCTACATTTGTCCATTTCCATTTTAGATGTATACTTTTTTCTGAAATCAAAACTTGAGTTTTCACTTTTCTCTTTATCTCGTAAACAAAGAGATAAAAAGGCAAATAGATCACAACAAAATGAAAATTTTAGAGTTTATGTATGCAAAAAATTAAAGACAACAAAAAATGTAAGTAAATAAAATTTATTCACACACCAAAAATGAACACAAAAGTTTTGATATCCAAGTTCGGGAAATTTCACTAGTTCAACCCTAATGGCTTGGAATTTTTATAAGAAAGAGATTTCTATTTTATCCTACACATGTTTTAGATAGAGATATGCATGCTTGAAACATGGTCAAGATTCAAATAACCTATGGATCCAAACCTCATTAAATTCTCAAGTGAACGTGAGGTGGGATATTTACCGGAGTCAAACAAGCCATTATTTTGTCCATTTAAAAAAAGTTGACCTAACAACAATCATGGATGCTTTTAAAGTGATTTATCGATCAATCATGCATAATAGGATATATTTTTGTAAGAAATGACTCTGGATAGGGTGTGAACACTCAGTTAAAAATCCCCCACCTCCCCTTTTGCCTGACGATTGCAAAACCTAATATATAAAAACTTGAAAGACTTTACAATCTCTAAAAATTACTGCCACTTTTTGGAATTATCTCTCTCTAATTTTATGCATTTCCATTTTAGATGTATACTTGTTTCTTAAATCAAAGCTTGAGTTTTCACTTTTCCTTTTATCTTGTAAACAAAGAGATCACAAGGCAAAAAGATCACAAAAAAATGAAAGTTTTAAGGTTTATGTATGCAAAAAATTTAAAACAACAACAAAAGTAAGTAAAGAAAATTAATTCACACACCACGAATGAACACAAAAGTTTTGGTATCCAAGTTTGGGAAATTCCATTAGTTCAATCCTAAAGGTTAGGAATTTTTATTAGAAAGAGATTTCTAATTGATCCTACACTTGTTTAAAATATGGATATGCATGCTTGAAACATGTTAAAGATGCAAATGACCTATGGATCCTAACCTCATTAAATTCTCAAGTGAAAGTGCGGTGGGATATTTACCCGAGTCAAACAAACCATTATTTGGCCCATTTACAAAAAGCTGACCTAAAATTCATTGATGATTGTAAAGTGATTTATCGGTCAATCATGCGTAATGGGCTATATTTTTTTAAGAAATTACTTATGGATAAGGAGTCAACACTCAGTTCAAAATCCCCAGCCTCCCCCTTTTCCTGACGATTGCAAAACCTAATATACAAAAACTAGAAAGAGTTTACAATCCCTAAAAATTATAAACACATTTTGAAATTATCTCTCTCGACATTTGTGCATTTGCATTTTAGATGTTTACTTTTTTCTTAAATAAAAACTTGTGTTTTCACTTTGACCTTTATCTCGTAAACAAAGAGATAAAAAGGCAAATAGATCACAACAAAATAAAACTTTTTGAGTTTATGTGTGCCAAACAATTAAAACAACAACAAATGTAAGGAAAGAAAATTTATTCACACACCACAAATGAACATAAAAGTTTTGATATCCAAGTTTGTGGAATTCCACTAGTTCAACCCTAATAGCTAGGAATTTTATAAGAAAAAGATTTCTAGTTGATCCTACACATGTTTTAAATATGGATATGCATGCTTGAAACATGTTAAAGATCATAATGACCTATGGATCCAAACCTCATTAAATTATTAAGTGAACGTGCGGTGGGATATTTACCGAAGTCGAACAAGCCATTATTTTGCCCATTTAAAAAAAGTTGACCTAAAAAAAATCATGGATGCTTTTAAAGTGATTTAGCTGTCTATCATGCATAACGGGATATATTTTTGTAAGAAATGACTCATGGATAGGGAGTCAACACTCAGTTAAAAATCCCCCGCCTCTTCTTTTGCCCAACTATTGCAAAAACTAATATATAAAAACTTGAAAGAGTTTACAATCCCAAAAAATTAATGACATTTTTTGGAATTACCTCTCTCTACATTTGTGCATTTCCATTTTAAATGTGTATTTTTTTTTAAATCAAAGGTTGAGTTTTCACTTTTCCTTTTATCTTGTAAACGAAGAGATTAAATGGCAAAAAGATCACAACGAAATGAAAATTTTAAAGTTTATTTAAGCAAAATATTTAAAACAAGAACAAATATAAGTAAATTAAATTAATTCACACATTACGAAAGAACACAAAATTTTTTATATCCCAGTTTTGCAATTTCCACTAGTTCAACCCTAATGGTTTGGAATTTTTAGAAGAAATAGATTTCTAATTGATCCTACACTTGTTTGAAATATGGATATGCATGCTTGAAGCATGCTAAAGATGCAAATGACCTATGGATCCAAACCTCATTAAATTCTCAAGTGAAAGTGCAGTGGGATATCTACTCAAGTCAAACAAGCAAATATTTTTCCCATTGACAAAAAGTTGACCTAACAATCATTGATGATTGTAAAGTGATTTATCGGTCCATCATGCGTAACGGGCTATATTTTAGTAAGCAATGACTTATGGGTAGGAAGTCATCACTTAGTTAAAAGTTACCTACTGTTAGGCTCTCTAGCCATGGATCGAGTCACCCGATGATCTCCTCTAGCTTCCAGATTGAATGACGAAGAAGGGAGGGATTTGGGGTACCTGGAACGCCCAATGGTGAATGACGTGAGCCTTGCAAGGAGCTCCAACCTTAGGCCTCTTTAGAGAGAGAACCTGATCTCATTTAGACTAATGATCAATACTTGTTTTCATTCAATCATTTGACGCCCTAAATAGGTCAAGGAAAACATCAAAGGTTCTATAATTACAATTAGACCCTTATGGAACTTCAAATTACAATTAAACCCCTAAGGTACTGAAATACAAGTTTACTCCATCTCTTCTCTTCTCCGGTTAGCCACTCTTGATGCTATGGAGTCCATAACACCTACCTCCCCCTTTTCCCGACGATTGCAAAACCTAATACACAAAAAATAGAAAGAGTTTACAATCCCAAAAAATTAAAAACACAATTTGAAATTATCTCTCTACATTTGTGCATTTCCATTTTTAAAGTATATTTTTTTCTTAAATAAAAGTTTGAGTTTTCACTGTGACCTTTATCTCATAAACAAATAGATAAAAAGGATATTAGATCACAACAAAATGAAAATTTTTGAGTTTATGTATGCCAAACATTTAAAACAACAACAAATGTAAGGAAAGAAAATTTATTCACACACCACAAATGAACACAAAAGTTTTGATAACCAAGTTTGGGAAATTCCACTAGTTCAACCCTAATAGCTTGGAACTTTATAAGAAAGAGATTTCTAATTGTTCCTACACATGTTTTAAATATGGATATGCATGCTTGAAACAAGTTAAAGATGAAAATCACCTATGGATCTAAACCTCATTAAATTCTCAAGTTTACGTGTGGTGGGATATTTACTGAAGCCAAACGAGCCATTATTTTTCCCATTTAAAAAAAGTTGACCTGACAACAATATTGGATGCTTTTAAAGTGATTTATCAGTCATTCATGGATAACGGGATCTATTTTTGTAAGAAATGACTCATGGATAGGGAGTCAACACTCAATTAAAAATCCCCCGCCTCCCCTTTTGCCCGACGATTGCAAAACCAAATATATAAAAACATAAAAGAGTTTACAATCCCTAAAAATTATTGACATTTTTTAGAATTATCTCTTTCTACGTTTGTGCATTTCCATTTTAGAAGTATACTTTTTTCTTAAATCAAAGCCTGCGTTTTCACTTTTCCTTTTATCTTGTAAAAAAAGAGATAAAAAGGCAAAAAGACACAACAAGATGAAAAATTTAAAGTTTAAATATGACAAACAATTTTTAACAAGAACAAATGTAAGTAAAGAAAATTAATTCACACACCACGAAAGAAACAAAAGTTTAGATATCCAAGTATGGAAAATTCCACTAGTTCAACTCTAATGGTTTGAAATTTTTATAAGAAAGAGATTTATAATTGATCCTACACTTGTTTTAAATATGGATATGAGGGCATGAAACATGTTAAAGATGCAAATGACCTATTGATCCAAACCTCATTAAATTTTCAAGTGAACGTACTGTGGGATATTTACCTGAATCGAACTAGCCATTATTTTGCCCATTTAAAAAAAGCTGACCTAACAATCATTGATGATTGTAAAGTGATTTATCGGTCAATCATGCGTAATGGGCTATTATTTTGTGAGAAATGACTTATGGATTGGGAGTCAACGCTTAGTTAAAAATCCCTCGCCTCCCCCTTTTCCCGAAAATTGTAAAACCTAATATTTAAAAACTAGAAAGAGTTTACAATTCCTAAATATTACAAAAACTTTTTGAAATTATCTCTCTCTACATTTGTGCATTTCCATTTTAGATGTATACTTTTTTCTTAAGTCAAAACTGAGTTTTCACTTTGACCTTTATCTCGTAAACAATGAAATAAAAAGGCAAATAGATCACAACAAAATGAAAATTTTAAAGTTTATGTGTGGAAAACATTTAAAACAACAACAAATGTAAGTCAAGAAAATTTATTCACATGCCACAAAGGAACACAAAAGTTTTGATATCCAAGTTTGGGATATTCCACTTGATGAATCGAAATGGCTTGGAATTTTTATAAAAAAGAGATTTCTAATTGATCCTACACATGTTTTAATATGGTTATGCATGCATGAAACATGTTAAAGATGCAAATGATCTATGGATCCAAACCTCGTTAAAATCTCAAAGTATATTTACCGGAGTGAAGCATGCCATTATTTAGAGTATTTACAAAAAGCTGACCTAACAATCATGGATGATTGTAAAGTGATTTATCGGTCAAGCATGTGTAACGGGCTATATTTTTGTAAGAAATGACTTATGGATTGGGAGTCAACACTCAATTAAACATCCTCCTCCTCCCCCTTTTCCTGACGATTGCAAAACCTAATATATAAAAACTAGAAAGAATTTACAATACCAAAAAGTTACATAAATTTTTTGGAATTATCTCTTTCTACATTTGTGCATTTCCATTTTAGATATATACACCTTTCTTAAATCAAAACTTGAGATTTCAATATTTTCTTTATCTCGTGAACAATGAGATAAAAAGGCAAATAGATCATAACAAAATGAAACTTTTGGAGTTTCTCTATGAGAAAATTTTATAACAACCACAAATGTAAGTAAAAAACAATTATTCACAGACGACAAATGAACACAACAGTTTTAATATCCAAGTTTGGGATATTCCACTTGTTGAACCCAAATGGCTTGGAATTTTTTATAAAAAAGAGATTTCTAATTGGTCCTACACATGTTTTAATATGGATATGCATGTTTGAAACATGTTAATGATGCAAATGACCTATGGATCCAAACCTCATTATATTCTCAAGTGAATGTGAGGTGGGATATTTGCCGAAGTGAAGCAAGCCATTATTTTGTGTATTTACAAAAAGCTAATATATAAATACTAGAAAGAGTTTACAATCTCTTAAAATTATAAGCACATTTTGGAATTATCTCTCTCTGCATTTGTCCATTTCCATTTTAGAGGTATATTTTTTTCTGAAATCAAAACTTGAGTTTTCACTTTTCTCTTTATCTCCTAAACAAAGAGATACAAAGGCAAATAGATCACAACAAAAAGAAAATTTTAGAGTTTATGCATGCAAAAAATTTAAAAGAACTACAAATATAAGTAAAGAAAATTTATTCACACACCACAAATGATCACAAAAGTTTTGATATCCAAGTTTGGGAAATTCCACTAGTTCAACCCTAATAGCTTGGAATTTTATAAGAAAAAGATTTCTAATTGATCCTACACATGTTTTAAATATAGATATGCGTGCTTGAAACATGTTAAAGATGCAAATGACCTATGGATCAAAACCTCATTAAATTCTCAAGTGAACATGCGGGGGATATTTACCGGAGTCAAACAAGCCATTATTTTGCCCATTTAAAAAAAGTTGACTTAACAACAATCATGGATGCTTTTAAAGTGATTTATCGGTCAATCATGCATAAAGGGATATATTTTTGTAAGAAATGACTCATGGATAGGGAGTCAACACTCAGTTCAAAATCCCCCGTCTCCCCTTTTGTCCGACGATTGCAAAATGCAATATATAAAAACTAGGAGTTTTCAATCCCTTTAAATTATAGACATTTTTAGGAATTATCTCTCTATATTTGTGAATTTCCATTTTAGATGTATACTTTTTCTTAAATCAAAACTTGAGCTTCCACTTTTCCCTTTATCTCGTAAACAAAGAGATAAAAAGGCAAAGAGATCATATCATAATGAAAATTTTAGAGTTTATCTATGCAAAAAATTTAAAACAACAACAAATGTAAGTAGAGAAAATTTATTCACACACCACAAAAGAACACTAAAGTTTTGATATCAATGTTTGCAAAATTCCTCTAGTTCAACCCTAATGGCTAGGAATTTTTATAAGAAAGAGATTTCTGATTGATCCTAGACATGTATTAAATATGGATATGCATGTTTGAAAAATGTTAAAGATGCAAATGACCTATGGATCACCACCGCATTAAATTCTCAAGTGAACGTGCGGTGGGACATTTACCCAAGTCTAACAAGCCATTATTTTGCCCATTAACAAAAAACTAACCTAACAATTATGGATGATTGTAATGTGATTTTTCTTATCTATGCAAAAAATTTAAACCAAGAACTAATATAAGTAGAGAAAATTTATTCAAACACCACGAATGAATACAAAAGTTTAAATATCCAAGTTTAGGAAATTCCACTAGATCAACCCTAATGGTTTGGAATTTTTATAAGAAAGAGATTTCTAATTGATCCTACACTTGTTTTAAATATGGATATGCATGCTTGAAACATGTTAGAGATGCAAATGACCTATGGATCCAAACCTCATTAAATTCTCAAGTGAACATGTGGTGGGATATTTACCAGAGTCAAACAAGCTATTATTTTACCCATTTACCAAAAGCTAACCTAACAATCATGGATGATTATAAAGTGATTTATTGGTCCATCATGCGTAACGGGGCATATTTTTGTAAGAAATAACTTAAGGATTGGGATTCAACACTCAATTAAAAATCCCCCTTTTGCCCCTTTTCCCGACGATTGCAAAATCTAATATATAAAAACTAGAAAGAGTTTACAATACCTAAAAATTCCAGATATTTTTTGGAATTATCACTCTCTCAATTTGTGCATTTCCATTTTAGATGTACACTTTTTTCTTATATCAAAACTTGAATTTTCACTATTCCCTTTATCTCTGAAACAAAGAGATAAAAAGGCAAATTGATCACCACAAAATAAAATTTTTAGAGTTTATGAATGCAAGGAATTTAAAAGAACAAGAAATATAAGAAAAGAAAATTTATTCAAACACCGCAAAAGAACACAAAAGTTTTGATATCCAAGTTCGGGAAATTCCACTAGTTCAAACCTAATGGCTAGGAATTTTTATAAGAAAGAGAGTTTTAATTTATCCTACACATGTTTTAATTATAGATATTCATGTTTGAGACATGTTAAAGATGCAAATAACCTATGGAACCAAACCTCATCAAATTCTCAAGTGAATGTGAAGTGGGATATTTACTTGAGTCAAACAAGCACGTATTTTGCCTAATTACAAAAAGCTGACCTAACAATAATGGATGACTGTAAAGTGATTTATCGGTCAATCATGCATAACAGGCAAATATTTTTATAAGAAATGACATATGGATTGGGAGTCAACCCCCTGTTAAAAATCCCCCGCCTCCCCCTTTTCCCGACGATTTCAAAATCTAATATATAAATACTAGAAAAAGTTTGCAATCTCTAAAAATTACAAACACAATTTTGAATTATCTCTCTCTAGCTTTGTCCATTTCAATTTTAGATGTATACTTTTTTCTGAAATCAAAACATGAGGTTTCACTTTTCTCTTTATCTCGTAAACAAAGAGAAAAAAAAGCAATAGGATCCCAACAAAATAAAAATTTTAGAGTTTATGTATGCAAAAAATTTAAGACTAAAACAAATGTAAGTAAAGAAAATTTAGTCACAAACCACAAATGAACACAAAAGTTTTAATATCCAAGTTCGGGAAATTCCACTAGTTCAACCCTAATGGCTTGGAATTTTTATAAGAAAGAGATTTCTAATTGATCCTACACATGTTTTAAATATGGATATGCATGCTTGAAACATGTTAAAGATTCAAATCACCTATGGATCCAAACCTCATGAAATTCTCAAGTGAACATGCGGTGGGATATTTATCGAAGTCAAACAAGCCATTATTTTGCCCATTTAAAAAAGGTTGACCTAACAACAATCATGGATGCTTTTAAAGTGATTTATCAGTTAATCATGCATAACGGGATAAATTTTTGTAAGAAATAACTCATGGATAGGGAGTCAACACTCAGTTAAAAATCCCCCACCTCCCTTTTGCCTGATGATTGCAAAACCTAATATATAAAAACTTGAAAGAGTTTACAATCTCTAAAAATGACTGACACTTTTTGGAATTATCTCTCTCTACGTTAGTGCATTTCCATTTTAGATGTATATTTTTTTCTTAAATCAAAGATTGAGTTTTGACTTTTCCTTTTATCTTGTAAAGAAAGAGATAAAAAGGCAAAAAGATCACAAAAAATGAAAATTTTAAAGTTTATATATGCTAAAAATTTAAAAGAAGAACAAATGTAAGTAAAGAAAATTAATTCACACACCACGAATGAACACAAAATTTTTAATATCAAAGTTTGGGAAATTCCACTAGTTCAACCCTAATGGTTTGGAATTTTTAAAAGAAAGAGATTTCTAATTGATCCTACTTTTGTTTTACATATGGATATGCATGCTTGAAGCATGTTAAATATGCAAATGACCTATGTATCCAAACCTCAATATATTCTCTAGTGAGCGTGTAGTGGGATATTTACCCGAGTCAAACAAGCCATTATTTTGCCCATTTACAAAAAGCCGACCTAACAATCATTGATGATTGTAAAGTGATTTATCCGTCAATCATGCATAACGGGCTATATTTTTGTTAGAAATGACTTAAGGATTGGGAGTCAACGCTCAATTAAAAATCCCCCGCCTCCCCCTTTTCCCGAGGATTGCAAAACCTAATATATAAATACTAGAAAGAGTTTAATATCCATAAAAATTACAAACACATTTTGAAATTATATCTCTCGACATTTGTGTATTTCCATTTTAGATTTTTAGTTTTTTCTTAAATAAAAACTTGAGTTTTCACTTTGACCTTTATCTCGTAAACAAAGAGATAAAAAGGCAAATCGATCACAACAAAATGAAAATTTTTTAGTTTATGTGTGCCAAACATTTAAAACAAAAACAAATGTAAGGAAAGAAGATTTTTGATATCCAAGTTTGTGAAATTCCACTAGTTCAACCCTAATTGCTTGAAATTTTATAAGAAAGAGATTTCTAATTGATCCTACACATGTTTTAAATATGGATATGTATGCTTGAAACATGTTAAAGATGCAAATGACCTATGGACCCAAACCTCATTAAATTCTCAAGTGAATATACAGTGGGATATTTACCGGAGTCAAACAAGCCATTATTTTGCCCATTTAAAAAAAGTTGACCTAACAACAAACATGGGTGCTTTTAAAGTGATTTATTGGTCAATCAAGCATAACGGGATATATTTTTGAAATAAATGACTCATGGATAGAGAGTCAACACTCAATTAAAAATCCCCCGCCTCCTCTTTTGCCCGACAATTGCAAAACCTAAAATATAAAAACTAGAAAGAGTTTGCAATCCCAAAAAATTAATGACTTTTTTTTGAATTATCTCTCTCTACGTTTGTGCATTTCCATTTTAGATGTATACTTTTTTCTTAAATCAAAGCTTGAGTTTTCACTTTTCCTTAGAACTTGTAAACAAAGAGATAAACAGGAAAAAAGATCACAATAAAATGAAAAATTTAAAGTTTATGCGAGCACAAAATTTAAAACAAGAACAAATGTAAATAAAGAAAATTAATTCACAGACCTAGAAAGAACACAAAAGTTTTGATATCCAAGTTTGGGAAATTCCACTAGTTCAACCCTAATGGTTTGGAATTTGTATAAGAAAGAGATTTCTAATTGATCCTACACTTGTTTTACATATGTTTATGCATGATTGAAACATGTTAAAGATGCAAATGACCTATGGATCCAAATCTCATTAAATTCTCAAGTGAAAGTGCTGTTGGATATTTACCAGAGTCAAACAAGACAATATTTTGCCCATTTACCAAAAGCTGACCTAACAATCATGGATGATTGTAAATTGATTTGTCGGTCCATCATGCGCAATGAGGTTTATTTATGTAAGAAACAACTTAAAGATTGAGAGTCAACACTCAATTCAAAATCCCCTAGCACTCCCTTTTCCCGACAATTGCAAAACCTAAAATATGAAAACTAGAAAGAGTTTATAATCCCTAAAAATTACAGATATTTTTTGGAATTATCTTTCTCTAAATTTGTGCATTTCCATTTTATATGTACACTTTTTTCAGATATCAAAACTTGAATTTTCACTTTTACCTTTATGTCTTAAGCAAAGAGATAAAAAGGCAAATAGATCACCTCAAAATGAAAATTTTAGAGTTTATGAATGCAAAAAATTTAAAACAACAACAAATATAAGTAAAGAAAGTTTATGCACACACCACAAATGAGCACAAAAAGTTTTGATATCCAAGTTCAGGAAATTCGACTAGGTCAACTAATGGCAAGGAATTTTTATAAGAAAGAGATTTTTAATTTATCCTACACATGTTTTAATTATAGGTATTCATGCTTGAGACATGTTAAAGATGAAAATAACCTATAGATCCAAACCTCATTAAATTCTCAAGTGAATGTGAAGTGGGATATTTAATCGAGTCAAACAAGCCATTATTTTGCCCAATTAGAAAAAGCTGACCTAACAATAATGGATGATTGTAAAGTAATTTGTCGGTCAATCATGCGTAACGGGCTAATATTTTTTATAAGAAATGACTTATGGATTGGGAGTCAATACCCAGTTAAAAATCCCCCACCACCCCCTTTTCCCGATGAATGCAAAATCTAATATATAAATACTAGAAAGAGTTTACAATCTCTTAAAATTACAAACACATTTTGGAATTATCTCTCTCTACATTTGTCCATTTCTATTTTAGAGGTATACTTTTTTCTAAAATCAAAACTCGAGTTTTCACTTTTCTCTTTATCTCGTAAACAAAGAGATAAAGAGGAAAATAGATCACAACAAAATGAAAATTTTAGAGTTCATGTATGCAAAAAATTTAAGACAACAACAAATGTAAGTAAAGAAAATTTATTCACACACCACAAACAAACACAAAAGTTTTGATATCCAAGTTCGGGAAATTCCACTAGTTCAACCCTAATGGCTTGGAATTTTTATAAGAAAGAGATTTCTAATTGATCCTACACACGTTTTAAATATGGACATGCATGCTTGAAACATGTTAAAGATGCAAATGACCTATGGATGCAAACCTCATTAAATTCTCAAGTGAATATACGGTGGGATATTTACCAGAGTCAAACAAGCCATTATTTTGCCCATTTAAAAAAAGTTGACCTAACAACAATCATGGATGCTTTTAAAGTGATTTTTCGGTCAATAATGCATAATGGGATATATTTTTGTAAGAAATGACTCATGGATAAGGAGTCAACACTCAGTTAAAAATCCCCCGCCTCCCCTTTTGCTTGACGATTGCAAAACCTAATATATAAAAACTTAAAAGAGTTTACAATCCCTAAAAATTACTGACACTTTTTGGAATTATCTCTCTCTACATTTGTGCATTTCCATTTTAGATGTATACTTTTTTCTTAAATCAAAGCTTGAGTTTTCACTTTTCCTTAGAACTTGTAAACAAAGAGATAAAAAGGCAAAAAGATCACATTAAAATGAAAAATTTAAAGTTTATGGGAGCACAAAATTTAAAACAAGAACAAATGTAAATAAAAACAATTAATTCACACACTTGGAAAGAACACACAAGTTTTGATATCCAAGTTTTGGAAATTCCACTAGTTCAACCCTAATGGTTTGGAATTTGTATAAGAAAAAGATTTCTAATTGTTCCTACACTTGTTTTAAATATGTTTATGCATGCTTGAAACATGTTAACAATGCAAATGATCTATGGATCCAAATCTCATTAAATTCTCAAGTGAAAGTGCGGTTGGATATTTACCCGAGTCAAACAAGACAATTTTTTGCCCATTTACGAATAGCCGATCTAACAATCATGGATGATTGTAAATTGATTTATCGGTCCATCATGCGTAACGAGGTATATTTACGTAAGAAATAACTTAAGGATTGGGAGTCAACACTCAATTAAAAATCCCCCAGCTCTCCCTTTTCCCGAAAATTTTAAAACCTAATATATAAAAACTAGAAATAGTTTACAATCCCTAAAAATTACAGATATTTTTTGGAATTATCTTCTCTGAATTTGTGTATGTCCATTTTATACACTTTTTTCAGATATCAAAACTTGAATTTTCAGTTTTACCTTTATCTCTTAAACAACGAGATAAAAAGGCAAATAGATCACCTCAAAATGAAAATTTTAGAGTTTATGAATGCAAAAAATTTAAAACAACAACAAATATAAGTAAAGAAAATTTATTCACACACCACAAATGAACACAAAAAGTTTTGATATCCAAGTTCGGGAAATTCCACTAGGTCAACCCTAATGGCAAGGAATTTTTATAAGAAAGAGATTTTTAATTTATCCTACACATGTTTTAATTAAAGATATTCATACTTGAGACATGTTAAATATGCAAATAACTTATGGATCCAAACCTCATTAAATTCTCAAGTGAATGTGAAGTGGGATATTTAATCGAGTCAAACAAGCCATTACTTTGCCCAATTAGAAAAAGCTGACCTAACAATAATGGATGATTGTAAAGTAATTTGTCGGTCAATCATACATAACGGGCTAATATTTTTATAAGAAATGACTTATGGATTGGGAGTCAACACCCAGTTAAAAATCCCCCGCCACCCTCTTTTCCCGATGAATGCAAAATCTAATATATAAATACTAGAAAGAGTTTACAATCTCTTAAAATTACAAACACATTTTGGAATTATCTCTCTCTACATTTGTCCATTTCTATTTTAGAGGTATACTTTTTTCTGAAATCAAAACTCGAGTTTTCACTTTTCTCTTTATCTCGTAAACAAAGAGATAAAAAGGCAAATAGATCACAACAAAATGAAAATTTTAGAGTTTATGTATGCAAAAAATTTAAGATAACAACAAATGTAAGTAAAGAAAATTTATTCACACACCACAAACGAACACAAAAGTTTTGATATCCAAGTTCGGGAAATTCCACTAGTTCAACCCTAATGGCTTGGAATTTTTATAAGAAAGAGATTTCTAATTGATCCTACACATGTTTTAAATAGGGATATGCATGCTTGAAACATGTTAAAGATGCAAATGACCTATGGATGCAAACCTCATTAAATTCTCAAGTGAATATACGGTGGGATATTTACCGAGTCAAACAAGCCATTATTTTGCCCACTTAAAAAAAGTTGGCCTAACAACAATCATGGATGCTTTTAAAGTGATTAATCGGTCAATCATGCATAACGGGATATATTTTTGTAAGAAATGACTCATGGATAGGGAGTCAACACTCAGTTGAAAATCCCCCACCTCCCCTTTTGCTTGACGATTGCAAAACCTAATATATAAAAACTTGAAAGAGTTTACAATCCCTAAAAATTACTGACACTTTTTGAAATTATCTCTCTCGACGTTTGTGCTTTTCCATTTTAGATGTAAACTTTTTCCTTAAATCAAAGCTTGAGTTTTCACTTTTCCTTTTATCTTGTAAACAAAGAGATAAAAAGGCAAAAATATCACAAAAAATGAAAATTTTAAAGTTTATGTATGCAAAAAAATTAAAACAACAACAAATGTAAGTTAAGAAATTTAATTCACACACCACGAATGAACACAAAAGTTTTGATATCCAAGTCTGGGAAATTATACTAGTTCAATTCTAATGGTTAGGAATTTTTATAAGAAAGAGATTTCTAATTGATCCTACACTTGTTTTTAATATGGATATGCATGCTTGAAACATGTTAAAGATGCAAATGACCTATGGATCCAAACCACATTGAACTCTCAAGTGAACGTGTGGTGGGATATTTACCCAAGTCAAACAAGCCATTATTTTGACCTAACAATCATTGATGATTGTAAAGTGATTTATCGGTCAATCATGCATAATGGGCTATATTTTTGTAACAAATGACTTATGGATCGGGAGTCAACACTCAGTTAAAAATCCCCACCTCCCCATTTTTCCGATGATTTCAAAACCTAATATACAAAAACTAAAAAGTTTTTACAATCCCTAAAAATTAAAAACACATTTTGAAATTATCTCTCTTGACATTTGTGCATTTTCATTTTAGATGTTTACTTTTTACTCAAATAAAAAGTTGAGTTTTCACTTTGACTTTTATCTAGTAAACAAAGAGATAAAAAGGCAAACAGATCAAAACAAAATGAAAATTTTTGAGTGTATGTGTGCCAAACATTCAAAACAACAACAAATGTAAGGAAAGAAAATTTATTCAAACACCACAAATGAACACAAAAGTTTTGATATCCAAGTTTGTAAAATTCCATTAGTTCAACCCTAATAGCTTGGAATTTTATAAGAAAGAGATTTATAGTTGATCCTACACATGTTTTAAATATGGATATGCATGCTTGAAACATGTTAAAGATTAAATGACCTATGGATCCAAACCTCATTAAATTCTCAAGTAAACGTGCGGTGGGAAATTTACCGGAGTCAAACAAGCCATTATTTTGCCCATTTAAAAAAAGTTGACCAGACAAAAATCATGGAAGCTTTTAAAGTGATTTCTCTGTCAATCATACATAACGGGATATATTTATGTAAGAAATGACACATTGACAGGGAGTCAACACTCAGTTAAAAATCCCTCGCCTCGTCTTTTGCCCAACGATTGCAAAACCTAATATAAAAACTTGAAATAGTTTACAATCCTTAGAAATTAATGATGTTTTTTAGAAATATCTCTATCTACATTTGTGCATTTCCATTTTAGATGTATATTTTTTTCTTAAATCAAAGCTTGAGTTTTCACTTTTCCATTTATCTTGTAAATGAAGAGATTAAAAGGTAAAATGATCACAACATAATGAAAAAAATTTAGTTTATATATGACAAAAAGTTAAAGACAAGAACAAATGTAAGGAAAGAAAATTAATTCACACACCATGAAAGAACACAAAAGTTTTGATATCCAAGTTTTGGAAATTCCACTAGTTCAACTCCAATGGTTTGGAATTTTTATCAGCAAGAGATTTCTAATTGATCCTACACTTGTTTTAAATTTGGATATGCGTGCATGAAACATGTTAAAGATGTAAATGACCTATGGATCAAAACCTCATTAAATTCTCAAGTGAAAGTGTGGTGGGATATTTACCCGAATCAAACAAGCCATTATTTTGCCCATTTACAAAAAACTGACCTAACAATCAGGGATGATTGTAAAGTGATTTATCGGTCAATGATGCATAATGGGCTATATTTTTTTAAGAATTGACTTATGGATTGGGAGTTACACACTCACTTAAAATCCCTCATCTCCCCCTTTTCCCGACGATTGCAAAACGTAATATATAAAAACTAGGAGTTTAAAATCCCTTAAAATTACAGACACTTTTAGGAATTATCTCTCTACATTTGTGTATTTCTATTTTAGATGTATAATTTTTTCTCAAATAGTAACTTGAGATTTCAATATTTCCTTTATCACGTGAACAAAGAGATAAATAGGCAAATAGATCACAACAAAATGAAACTTTTAGAGTTTATCTATGAAAAAAAAATTAAGACAACAACAAATGTAAGTAAAGAAAATTTATTCACACACCATAAAAGAACGCAAAATTATTGATATCCAAGTTTCAGAAATTCCACTAGTTCAACCCAAATGGCTTGGAATTTTTATAAGAAAGATATTTCTAAATGATCCTACGCATGTTTTAAATATGGATATGCATGCTTGAAACATGTTAAAGATGCAAATGACCTATATATTAAAACCTAATTAAATTCGGAAGTGAACGTGGGTGGGATATTTACCCGAGTCAAACAAGCCATTATTTTGCCCATTTAAAAAAAGCTGACCTAATAATAATGGATGATTGTAACGTGATTTATCGGTCAATCATGCGTAATGGGCTATATTTTTGGAAGAAATTACTTATGGATTGGGAGTCAACACTCAGTTAAAAATCCCCCGCCTCCCACTTTTCCCGATTACTCAAAACCTAATTTATAAAAAATAGAAAGACTTTACAATCCCTAAATTTTACAGAAACTTTTAGCAATTATCTCTCTCTAAATTTGTGCATTTCCAATTTAGATGTATACTTTTTTCTTAAATCTAAACATGAGTTTTCACTATTCCTTTTTTGTTGTGAAAAAAGAGATAAAAAGGCAAATAGATCTCAACAAAATAAAATTTTTGGAGTTTACGTATGCAAAAAATTTTAAACGACAACAAACTTAAGTAAAGAAAATTTATTCACACACCAAAAATGAACACAAAATGTTTGATATTTATGTTTGGGAAATTCCACTAGTTGAACCCTAATGGCTTGGAATTTTCATAATAAAGAGATTTCTAAGTGATCCTACACATGTTTTAAATATGGATATGCATGCTTGAAACATGTTAAGTATGCAAATGACCTATGGATCCAAACCACATTAAATTCTCAAGTAAACGTGCGGTGGGATATTTACCCGAGTCAAACAAGCCATTATTTTGCCTATTTACAAAAGACTGACCTAACAATCATGGATGATTGTAATGTGAGTTATTTGTCAATCATGCGTAACAGGCTATATTTTTTTAAGAAATGACTTGTGGATTGCGAGTCAACACTCAGTTTAAAATCCCTCGCCTCCGACTTTTACTGAAGATTGCAAAACCTAATATATTAAAACTAGTAAGAGTTTAAAATCCCTAAAAATTACAAACACTTTTTGGAATTATCTCCCTCTACATTTGTCCATTTCCATTTTAGATGTATGCTTTTTTCTTAAATCAAAACTTGATTTTTCACTTTTTCCTTTATCTCGTAAAGAATGACATAAAAAGGGAAATAGATCACAACAAGAAGAAAAATTTTGAGTTTATGTATGCAAAACATTTAAAACAACAACAAATGTTAGTAAAGAAAATTTATTCACACACTACAAATGAACACAAAAGTTTTGACATCCAACTTTGGGAAAATCCACTAGTTCAACCCTAATGGTTTGGAATTTTTATAAGAAAGAGATTTCTAATTGATCATACACATGTTTTAAATATAGATATGCATGCTTGCTACATGTTAAAGATGCAAATAACCTATGAATCCAAATCTTTTTAAATTCTCAAGTGAACGTGCGGTGGGATATTTACCTGAGTCAAACAAGCCATTATTTTGCCATTTTACAAAAAGCTGACCTAACAATCATGGATGATTGTAAAGTGGTTTATCAGTCAATCATGTGTAGCGGGCTATTTTTTTTGTAAGAAATGACTTATGGACTCGGAGTCAACACTTAGTTAAAATTCCCCCACCTCCCCCTTTTCCCGATGATTGCAAAACCTAATAGATAAAAAACTAGAAAGAGTTTTTAATCGCTAAAAATTATAGAAACTTTTTGGAATTATCTCTCTCTACATTTGTCCATTTCCATTTTAGTTGTATGCTTTTTTCTTAAATATATACGTGATTTTTCACTTTTCCCTTTATCTCGTAAACAATGACATAAAAAGGCAAACAGATTACAATAAAATGAAAATTTTAGAGTTCATGCATGCAAAAAATTTAAAAAAACTACGAATATAAGTAAAGAAAATTTATTCACACACCACAAATGAACACAAAAGTTTTGATATCCAAGTTTGGGAAATTCCACTAGTTCAACCCTAATAGCTAGGAATTTTATTAGAAAGAGATTTCTAAATTTATCCTACGCATGTTTTAAATATAGATATGAATGCTTGAAACATGTTAAAGATGGAAATGGCCTATGGATCAAAAACTCATTAAATTCTCAAGTGAACGTGCAGTGGGATATTTGCCGGAGTCAAACTAGCCATTATTTTACCCATTTAAAAAAAGTTGACTTAACAACAATCATGACTGCTTTTAAAGTGATTTATCGGTCAATCATGCGTAACGGGATATATTTTTGTAAGAAATGACTCATGGAAAGGGAGTCAACACTCAGTTAAAAATCGCTCGGCTCCCCTTTTGCCCGACGATTGCAAAACGTAATATTTAAAAACTAGGTGTTTACAGTCCCTTAAAACTATAGACACTTTTAGGAATTATCTCTCTAAATTTGTGCATTTCCATTTTAGATGTATACTTTTTTCTTAAATCTAAACTTGAGCTTTCACTTTTCCCTTTATCTCGTAAACAAAGAGATAAAAAGCCAAAGAAATCATTTCAAAATGAAAATTTTAGAGTCTATCTCTGCAAAAAATTTAAAACAACAACAAATGTAAGTAGAGAAAATTTATTCACACACCACAAAAGAACACTAAAATTTTGATATCAATATTTGCCAAATTCTTCTAGTTCAACCCAAATGGCTTGGAATTTTTATAAGAAAGAGATTTCTGATTGATCCTACAAATGTATTAAATATGGATATGCATGTTTGAAAAATGTTAAAGATGCAAATGACTTATGGATCACCACCTCATTAAATTCTCAAGTGAATGTGAGGTGGGACATTTACCCTAGACTAACAAGCTATTATTTTGCCAATTAACAAAAAGCTGACCTAACAATCATGGATGATTGTAATGTAATTTTTCTTATCTATGCAAAAAATTTAAAACAACAACAAATGTAAGTAGAGAAAATTTATTCAAACACCATGAATCAACAAAAAAGTTTTGATATCCAAGTTTGGGAAATTCCACTAGATCAACCCTAATGGTTTGGGATTTTTATAAGAAAGAGATTTCTAATTGATCCTACTCTTGTTTTAAATATGGATATGCATGCTTGAAACATGTTAAAGATGCAAATGACATATGGATCTAAACCTCATTAAATTCTCAAGTGAACGTGCGGTGGGGATATTTATCTGAGTCAAACAAGCCATTATTTTTCCCATTTACCAAAAGCTGACCTAACAATCATGGATGATTATAAAGTCATTTATCGGTCCGTTATGCGTAACGGGGTATATTTTTGTAAGAAATAACTTAAGGATTGGGAGTCAACACTCAATTAAAAATCCTCCACCTCCCCCTTTTCCCGACGGTTGCAAAACCTAATATATAAAAACTAGAAAGAGTTTACAATCCCTAAAAATTCCAGATATTTTTTGGAATTATCTCTCTAAATTTGTGCATTTCCATTTTAGATGTACACTTTTTTCTTATATCAAAACTTGAATTTTCACTTTTCCCTTTATCTCTTAAACAAAGAGATAAAAAGGCAAATAGATCACCACAAAATGAAAATTTTGGAGTTTATGAATGCAAGAAATTTAAAAGTACAATAAATATAAGAAAAGAAAATTTATTCGCACACCACTAATGAACACAAAAGTTTTGATATCCAAGTTCGGGAAATTCCACTAGTTCAACCGTAATGACTAGGAATTTTTATAAGAAAGTGATTTTTAATTTATCCTACACATGTTTTAATTATAGATATTCATGCTTGAGACATGTTAAAGATGCAAATAACCTATAGATCCAAACCTCAATAAATTCTCAAGTGAACGTGAAGTGGGATATTTACTCGAGTCAAACATTCCATTATTATGCCTTATTACAAAAAGTTGACCTAACAATAATGGATGATTGTAAAGTGATTTATTGGTCAATCATGCGTAACTGACTAATATTTTTCTAAGAAATGACTTATGGATTAGGAGTCAACACCAAGTTAAAAATCTCCGGCATCCCCCTTTTCCTGACGAATGCAAAATCTAATATATAAATACTAGAAAGAGTTTACAATCTCTAAAAATTACAGACACATTTTGGAATTATCTCTCTCCAGCTTTTTCCATTTCAATTTTAGATGTATACTTTTTTTCTGAAATCAAAACTTGAGTTTTCAATTTTTTCTTTATCTGGTAAACAAAGAGATAACAAAGCAAATAAATCACAACAAAAAGAAAATTTTAGAGTTTATGTATGCAAAACATTTAAGACAACAACAAATGTAAGTATAGAAAATTTATTCATACACCACAAACGAACACAAAAGTTTTTATATCCAAGTTCGGAAAATTCCATTAGTTCAACCCTAATGGTTTGGAATTTTTATAAGAAAGTGATTTCTAATTGATCCTATACCTGTTTTAAATATGGATATGCATGCTTGAAACATGTTAAAGATGCAAATGACCTATGGATCCAAACCTCATTAAATTCTCATGTGAAGGTGCGATGGGATATTTACCGAAGTCAAATAAGCCATTATTTTGCCCATTTAAAAAAAGTTGACCTAACAACAATCATGGAGGCTTTTAAAGTGATTTATCGGTCAATCATGATTAACGGGATATATTTTTGTGAGAAATGACTCATGGATAGGGAGTCAACACTCAGTTAAAAATCCCCAGCCTCCCCTTTTGCCTGACGATTGCAAAACCTTATATATAAAGACTTGAAAGAGTTTATAATCCCTAAAAATTACTAACTCATTTTGGAATTATCTCACTCTACGTTAGTGAATTTCCATTTTAGATGTATATTTTTTTCTTAAATCAAAGCTTGAGTTTTCACCTTTCCTTTTATCTTGTAAACTAAGAGATAAAAGGTTAAAAAGATCACAAAAAATGAAATCTTTAAAGTTTATGTATGCTAAAAATTTATAACAAGAACAATGTAAGTAAAAAAAATTAATTCACACACCACGAATGAACACAAAATTTTTAATATCCAAGTTAGGAAAATTTCACTAGTTCAACCCTAATAGTTTAGAATTTTTAAAAGAAAGAGATTTCTAATTGATCCTACACTTGTTTTAAATATGGATATGCATGCTTGAAACATGTTAAAGATTCAAATGACCTATGGATCCAAACCTCAATAAATTCTCAAGTGAACGTGTGGTGGGATATTTACCCGAGTCAAACAAGTCATTTTTTTGCCCATTTACAAAAATCTGATTTATCGGTCAATCTTGTATAACATGCTATATTTTTGTAAGAAATGACTTATGGATTAGGAGTCAACACTCAGCTAAAAATCCCCTGCCTCCCCCTTTTCCAGAAGATTGCAAAACCTAATATACAAAAACTAGAAAGAGTTTAATATCCCTAAAAATTACAAACATATTTTGAAATTATCTCTCTTGACATTTGTGCATTTTCATTTTAGATTTAAATTTTTTCTTAAATAAAAACTTCAATTTTCATTTTGACCATTATCTCGTAAAAAAAGAGATAAAAAGGCAAATAGATCACAACAAAATGAAAACTTTTGAGTTTATGTGTGCCAAACATTCAAAACAACAACAAATTTAAGTAATGAAAATTTATTCACACACCACAAATGAACACAAAAGTTTTGATATCCAAGTTTGTGAAATTCCACTTGTTCAACCCTAATTGCTTGGAATTTTATAAGAAATAGATTTCTAATTGATCCTACACTTGTTTTAAATATGGATATGTATGCTTGAAACATGTTAAAGATGAAAATGACCTATGGATCCAAACCTCATTAAATTCTCAAGTGAACGTGCCGTGGGATATTTACCGGAGTCAAACAAGCCATTATTTTGCCCATTTAAAAAAAGTTGACCTGACAACAATCATGGATGCTTTTAAAGTGATTTATCGGTCAATAATGCATAACGAGATATATTTTTTTAGGAAATAACTCATGGATAGGGTGTCAACACTCAGTTAATAATCCCCCGCCTCCTCTTTTGCCCGATCATTGGAAAACCTAATATAAAAAAACCAGAAAGACTTTTCAATCCCTAAAAATTAATGACGTTTTTTGGAATTATCTCTTTCTACATTTGTGCATTTCCATTTTAGATGTATACTTTTTTCTGAAATCAAAACTTGAGTTTTCACTTTTCTTTTTATCTTTAAACAAAGAGATAAAAAGGCAAATAGATCACAACAAAATAAAAATTTTAGAGTTTATGTATGCAAAAAATTTAAGACAACAACAAATGTAAGTAAAGAAAATTTATTCACACACCACAAACGAACACAAAAGTTTTGATATCCAAGTTCGGGAAATTCAACTAGTTCAACCCTAATGGCTTGGAATTTTTATAAGAAAGAGATTTCTAATCGATCCTACACATGTTTTAAATATGGATATGCATGCTTGAAACATGTTAAAGATGCAAATGACCTATGGATCCAAACCTCATTAAATTTTCAAGTGAACATGTGGTGGGATATTAACCGGAGTCAAACAAGCCATTATTTTGCCCATTTAAAAAAAGTTGACCTTTTAAAAATAATGGATTCTTTTAATGTGATTTATCGGTAATTCATGCAAAATGGGATATATTTTAGTAAGAAATGACACATGGATAGGGAGTCAACACTCAGTTAAAAATCCCCCGCCTCCCCTTTTACCCGACGATTGCAAAACCTAATATATAAAAACTTGAAAGAGTTTACAATCCCTAAAAAATACTGACACTTTTTGGAATTATCTCTCTCTCCGTTTGTGCATTTCCATTTTAGATGTATACTTTTTTCTTAAATCAAAGGTTGAGTTTTTACTTTTCCTTTATTCTTGTAAACAAAGAGATAAAATGGCAAAAAGATCACAAAAAAATGAAAAATTTAAAGTTTATGTATGCAAAAAATTTAAAACAACAACAAATGTAAGTAAAGGAAATTAATTCACACACCACGAATGAACACAAAAGTTTTGATATCCAAGTTTGGGAATTCCACAAGTTAAATCCTAATGGTTAGGAATTTTTATAAGAAAGAGATTTCTAATTGATCCTACACTTGTTTTAAATATGAATATGCATGATTGAAACATGTTAAAGATGCAAATGACCTATGGACCCAAACCTCATTAAATTCTCATTTCAACGTGCGGTGGGATATTTACCTGAGTCAAACCAGCCATTATTTTGCCCATTTACAAAAAACTGACCTAACAATCATTGATGATTTTAAAGTGATTTATCGGTCCATCATGTGTAATGGGCTATATTTTTGTAAGAAATGATTTATGGATTGGGAGTCAACACTCAGTTAAAAATCCCCCGCCTCCCCCTTTTCCCAATGATTGCAAAACCAAATATACACAAACTAGAAAGAGTTTATTATCCCTAATAATTACAAACACATTTTGAAATTATCTCTCTCAACATTTGTGCATTTCCATTTTAGATGTTTACTTTTTTCTTAAAGAAAAACTTGAGTTTTCACTTTGACCTTTATCTCGTAAACAAAGAGATAAAAAGGCAAATAGATCACAAAAAAATGAAATTTTTTTAGTTCATGTGTGCCAAACATTTAAAACAACAACAAATGTAAGCAAAGAAAATTTATTTACACACCACAAACGAACACAAAAGTTTTGATATCCTAGTTTGTGAAATTCCACTAGTTCAACCCTAATGGCTTGGACTCTTATAGGAAAGAGATTTCTATTTGATCCTACACATGTTTTAAATATGGATATGCATGTTTGAGACATGTTAAAGATGAAAATGACCTATGGATCCAAACTTATTAAATTCTCAAGTGAATGTGCGGTGGGATATTTACCGGAGTCCCACAAGCCATTATTTTGCCCATTTAAAAAACGTTGACCTGACAACAATCATGGATGCTTTTAAAGTGATTTATCAGTCAATCCTACATAACGGGATATATTTATGTAAGAAATGACACAAGGATAAGGAATCAACACTCAGTTAAAAATCCCGGCCTCCTCTTTTGCCCAACAATTGCAAAACCAAATATATAAAAACTTGAAAGAGTTTACAATCCCTAGAAATTAATGACGTTTTTTGGAATTATCTCTCTCTACGTATGTGCATTTCCATTTTAGATGTATACATTTTTCTTAAATCAAAGCTTGAGTTTTCACTTTTCCTTTTATCTTGTAAAAAAAGAGATTAAAAGGCAAAAAGATCACAACAAAATGAAATATTTAAAGTTTACATATGAAAAAAAAATTTAAGACAAGAATAAATGTAAGTAAAGAAAATTAATTCACACACCACGAAAGAGCACAAAAGTTTTAATATCCAAGTTTGGAAAATTCCACTAGTTCAACCCTAATGGTTTGCAATTTTTATAAGAAAGAGATTTCTAATTGATCCTACACTTGTTTTAAATATGGATATGCATGCATAAAGATGCAAATGACCTATGGATCCAAACCTCATTAAATTCTCAAGTGAACGTGCGGTGGGATATTTACCCGAATCAAACAAGCCATTATTTTGCCTATTTACAATAAGCTGATCTAACAATCATTGATGAGTGTAAAGTGATTTATCGGTCAGTCATGCGTAACGGGCTATATTTTTGTAAGAAATGACGTATGGCTAGGGAGTCAACACTCAGTTAAAAATCCCCT
This sequence comes from Aristolochia californica, assembly GCF_029961685.1. Taxonomy (NCBI): domain Eukaryota; kingdom Viridiplantae; phylum Streptophyta; class Magnoliopsida; order Piperales; family Aristolochiaceae; genus Aristolochia; species Aristolochia californica. The sequence continues at coordinate 34,546,887 of NW_027182279.1, read as the reverse complement.
ACCTCCCCCATTTCCCGATGATTGCAAAACCTAATATAAAAAAACTAAAAAGAGTTTTCAATCCCTAAAAATTACATACACTTTTTGAAATTATCTCTCTCTACACTTGTGCATTTCAATTTTAGAAGTATACTTTTTTCTTAAATAAAAGCATGAGTTTTCACTGTGACCTTTATCTCGTAAACAAAGAGATAAAAAGGATAATAGATCACAAAAAAATGAAATTTTTTGAGTTGATGTGTGCAAAACATTTAAAACAACAACAAATGTAAGGAAAGAAAATTTATTCACACACCACAAAAGAACACAAAAGTTTTGGTAACCAAGTTTGGGAAATTCCTCTAGTTCAACCCTAATACCTTGGAATTTTATAAGAAAGAGATTTCTAATTGTTCCTACACACATTTTAAATATGGATATGCTTGCTTGAAACATGTTAAAGATGAAAATGGCCAATGGATCCAAACCTCATTAAATTCTCAAGTGAACGTCCCGTGGGATATTTACCGAAGTCAAACGAGCAATTATTTTGCCCATTTAAAAAAGTTGACCTGACAACAATTATGGATGCTTTTAAAGTGATTTATCAGTCAATCATGTATAACGGGAAATGTTTTTGTAAGAAATGACTCTTGCATAGGGAGTCAACACTCAGTTAAAAATCTCTAGCCTCCCCTTTTGCCTGACGATTGAAAAACCTAATATATAAAAAAATGAAAGAGTTTACAATCCCTAAAAATTATTGACATTCTTTGGAATTATCTCTGCCTACGTTTGTGCATTTTCATTTTAGATGTATACTTTTTTCTGAAATCAAAGCTGGCGTTTTCACTTTTCTTTTTATCTTGTAAACAAAGAGATAAAATGTAAAAAAGATCAACACAAGATGAAAAATTTAAAGTTTATATATGACTAAAAATTTAAGACAAGAACAAATGTAAGTAAGGAAAATTAATTCACACACCACGAAAGAACACAAAAGTTTTGGTATCCAAGTTGGGAAAATTCCACTAGTTCAACCCTAATGGTTTGGAATTTTTATAAGAAAGAGATTTGTAATTGATCCTACACTTGTTTTAAATATGGATATGCGTGCATGAAACATGTTAAACATGCAAATCACCTATGGATCCAAACCTCATTAAATTCTCAAGTGAACGTGCGGTGGGATATTTTCTCGAATCAAACAAGCCATTATTTTGCCGATTTACAAAAAGCAAACCTAAAAATCATTGATGATTGTAAAGTGATTTATCTGTCAATCATGCATAATGGGCTATATTTTTGTAAGAAATGACTTATGGATTGGGAGTCAACACTCAGTTAAAAATCCCCCGCCACCCCCTTTTCCCGACGATTGCAAAACCTAATATATAAAAACTAGAAAGATTTTACAATCCCTAAAAATTAAAAACACTTTTTGAAATTATCTCTTTCTACATTTGTGCATTTCCATTATAGATGTATTCTTTTTTCTTAAATCAAAACATGAGTTTTCACTTTGACCTTTATCTCGTAAACAAAGAGATAAAAAGGAAAATAGATCACAACAAAAAGAAAATTTTTGAGTTTATGTGTGCAAAACATTTAAAAAAACAACAAATGTAAGTAAATAAAATTTACTCACACACCACAAATGAACAAAAAAGTTTTGATATCAAAGTTTGGGATATTCCACTAGTTGAACCCAAACGGGTTGGTATGTTTAAAAAAAAAAGAGATTTCTAATTGATCCTACACATGTTTTAATATGGATATGCATGTTTGAAACATGTTAAAGATGAAAATGACCTATGGATCCAAACCTCATTAAATTCTCAAGTGAACGTACGGTGGGATATTTACCAGAATGAAGCAAACCATTATTTTGAGTATTTACAAAAAGCCGACCTTACAATCATGGATGATTGTAAAGTGATTTATTGGTCAAGCATGTGTAACGGGCTATATTTTTGTAAGAAATGACCTATGGATTGGGAGTCAACACTCAGTTAAACATCCCCCTCCTCCCCCTTTACCCGACGATTACAACACCTAACATATAAAAACTAGAAAGAATTTACAATGCCAAAAAATTACATAAACTTTTTGGAATTATCTCTTTGTACATTTGTGCATTTCTATTTTAGACGTATACTTTTTTCTTATATCAAAACTTGAGATTTTAATATTTCCTTTATCTCGTGAACTAAGTGATAAAAAGGAAATAGATCACAACAAAATGAAACTTTTAGAGTTTCTCTATGAGAAAATTTTAAAACAACAACAAATGTAAGTAAAGAAAATTTATTCACACACCACAAATGAACACAAAAGTTTTGATATCCAAGTTTGGGATATTCCACTAGTTGAACCCAAATGGCTTGGAATTTTTATAAAAAAGAGATTTCTAATTGATCCTACACATGTTTTAATATGGATATGCATGATTGAAACATTTTAAAGATGCAAATGACCTATCGATCCAAACATCATTAAATTCTCAAGTGAATGTGCGGTGGAATATTTACTGAAGTGAAGAAAGCCATTTTTTTGAGTATTTACAAAAAACTGACCTTACAATCATGGATGATTGTAAAGTGATTTATTGGTCAAACATGTGTAACGGGCTATATTTTTGTAAGAAATGACTAATGGATTTGGAGTCAACACTCAGTTAAACATCCCCCTCCTCCCCCTTTTCCCGACGATTGCAAAACCTAATATATTAAAACTAGAAAGAATTTACAATACTAAAAAATTACATAAAATTTTTGGAATTCTCTGTTTCTACATTTGTGCATTTCCATTTTAGGTGTATACTTTTTTCTTAAATCAAAACTTGAGATTTCAATATTTCCTTTATCTCGTGAACAAAGAGTTAAAAAGGCAAATAGATCACAACAAAATGAAACTTTTAGAGTTTATCTATGTAAAAAATTTAAAACAACAACAAATTTAAGAAAAGAAAATTTATTCACACACCACAAATGAACACAAAAGTTTTGATATTCAAGTTTTGGAAATTCCACTAGTTCAACCCTAATGGTTTGGAATTTTTATTAGAAAGAGATTTTTAATTGATCCTACACTTGTTTTAAATATGCATATGCATGCTTGAAACATGTTAAAGATGAAAATGACCTATGGATCCAAATCTCATTAAATTCTCAAGTGAACTCGCGGTGAAATATTTACTTGAGTCAAACAAGCCATTATTTTGCCCATTTACAAAAAGCTGACCTAACAATCATGGATGATTGTAAAGTGATTTATCGGTCAATCATGTGTAATGGGCTATATTTTTTTAAGAATTGACTTATGGATTGGGAGTCACTCAATCAGTTAAAAATCCTGCGTCTTCCTCTTTTTCTCGACGATTTGAAAAACGTAATATATAAAAACTTGGAGTTTAAAATCCCTTAAAATTACAGACACTTTTAGGAATTATCTCTCTACATTTGTGCATTTCCATTTTAGATGTATCCTTTTTTCTTAAATCAAAACTTGAGATTTCAATATTTCCATTATCTCGTGAACAAAGAGATAAAAAGGCAAATAGATCACTACAAAATGAAACTTTTAGAGTTTATCTATGAAAAAAAATTAAAACAACAACAAATGTAAGTAAAGAAAATTTATTCACACAGCACAAAAGAACACAAAATTATTGATATCCAAGTTTGGGAAATTCCACTAGTTCAACCCAAATGGCTTGGAATTTTTATAAGAAAGAGATTTCTAATTGATCCTATGCATGTTTTAAATATGGATATGCATGCTTGAAACATTTTAAAGATGCAAATGACCTATGGATTAAAACCTCATTAAATTCTCAAGTGAATGTGTGGTGGGATATTTACCCGAGTCAAACAAGCCATTATTTTGCCCATTTACAAAAAGCTGACTTAATAATAATGGATGATTGATAATAATGGATGTTTGCAAAACATTTAAAACAAGAACAAATATTAGTAAAGAAAATTAATTCACACACCATGAAAGAACACAGAAGTTTTGATATCCTAGTTTGGGAAATTCCACTAGTTCGACCCTAATGGTTTGGAATTTTATAAGAATGAGATTTCTAAATGATCCTACACTTATTTTAAATATGGATATGCGTGCTTGAAACATGTTTAAGATGCAAATGACCTATGGATCCAAACCTCAATAAATCCTCAAGTGAACGTGCGGTGGGATATTTACCTGAGTCAAACAAGCCATTATTTTGCCCTTTTACAAAAAGCTGACCTCACAATCATTGATGATTGTAAAATTATTTATCGGTCAATCATGCGTAATGGGCTATATTTTTGTAAGAAATTACTTGTGGATTGGGAGTCAACACTCAGTTAAAAATCCCCCGCCTCCCCCTTTTCCTAACGATTTCAAAACTTAATATATAAAAAACAAGAAAGAGTTTACAATCCATTAAAATTACAAACACTTTTTGAAATTATGTCTCTCTACATTTGTACATTTCCATTTTTTATGTATACTTTTTTCTTAAATGAAAACTTGAGTTTTCACTTCGACCTTTTTCTCGTAAACAAAGAGATAAAAAGGCAAATAAATCACAACAAAAAAGAAATTTTATGAGTTAATGTGTGCAAAACATTTAAAAAAACAACAAATGTAAGTAAAGAAAATTTATTCACCCTCCACAAATGAACACAAAAGTTTGATATCCAAGTTTGGGAAATTCTACTAGTTGAACCCAAATGGCTGGGAATTTTTATAAAAAAGAGATTTCTAATTGATCCTACACATGTTTTAATATGGATATGCATGCTTGAAACATGTTAAATATGCAAATGATGTATGGAACCAAACCTCATTAAATTCTTATGTGAACGTGCGGTGGGATATTGTCCCGAGTGAAAAAGCCATTATTTTGACCATTTACAAAAAAGTTGACCATATAATCATGGATGATTGTAAAGTGATTTATCAGTCAAGCATGCGTAACGGGCTATATTTTTGTAAGAAATGACTTATGGATTGGGAGTCAACACTGAGTTAAACATCCCCCACCTCCCCCATTTCTCGTCGATTGCAAAACCTAATATAAAAACTAGAAATAATTTACATTCTCAAAAAATTACAAACTTTTTGGAATTATCTCTTTCTACATTTGTGCATTTCTATTTATATGTATATTTTTTTCTTAAATCAAAACTTGAGATTTCACTATTCTCTTTATCTCGTGAAGAAAGAGACAAAAAGGAAATAGATAATAACAAAATGAAACTTTTAGATATTATCTATGCAAAAACTTTAAAACAACAACAAATGTAAGTAAAGAAAATTTATTCACACATTACAAATGAACAGAAAAGTTTTGATATCCAAGTGTGGGAAATTCCACTAGTTCAACCCTAATAGTTTGAAATTTTTATAAGAAAGAGATTTCTAATTGATCCTACACTTGTTTTAAATATGCATATGCATGATTGAAACATGTTAAAGAGGAAAGTGACCTATGTATCCAAATCTCATTAAATTCTCAAGTGAACTGGCGATGGAATATTTACCCGAGTGAAATAAGCCATTATTTTGCCCATTTACAAATAGCTGACCTAACAATCATGGATGATTTTAAAGTGATTTATCAGTCAATCATGCGTAATGGGCTATATTTTTGTAAGAATTAACTTATGGATTGGGAGTCACACACACAATTAAAAATTCTCCGCCTCCCCCTTTTCCTGACGATTACAAAACCTAATATATGAAAATTAGAAGTTTACAACCCCTAAAAATTACAGTCACTTTTAGGAATTATCTCTCTACATTTGTGCATTTCAATTTTAGATGTATACTTTTTTATTATATCAAAACTTGGGTTTTCACTTTTCCCTTTATCCCGTAAACAAAAAGATAAAAAGGCAACCAGATCACATCAAAATGAAAATTTTAGATTTTATCTTTGCAAAAAATTTAAAACAACAACAAATGTAAGTAGAGAAAATTTATTCACACACCACAAAAGAACACTAAAGTTTTGATATCCATGTTTGCAAAATTCGACTAGTTCAACCCTAATGGCTTGGAATTTTAATAAGAAAGATATTTCTAATTGATCCTACACAAGTATTAATATATGGATATGCATGTTTGAAAAATTTTAAAGATGCAAATGACCTATGTCAAACAAGCCAACAATCATGGATGATTGTAAAGCCAAACAAGTCAAACAAGCCATTATTTTGCCCTTTAACAAAAAGTTGACCTAACAATCATGGATGATTGTAATGTGATTTTTCTTATCTAAGAAAAAATGTTAAAAGAACAACACATGTAAGTAGAGAAAATTTATTCAAACACCATGAATGAACACAAAACTTTTGATATCCAAGTTTGGGAAATTCCAGTAGTTCAACCCTATTGGTTTGGAATTTTTATAAGAAAGAGATTTCTAATTGATCCTACACTTGTTTTAAATATTGATATGCATGCTTGAAAAATATTAAAGATACAAAAACCTCATGAAATTCTCAAGTGAACGTGCGGTGGGATATTTACCCGAGTCAAACAAGCCATTATTTAGCCCATTTACAAAAAGCTGACCTAACAATCATGGATGATTTTAAAGTGATTTATCGGTCAAACATACGTAACGGGCATTATTTTTTTTAAGAAATGACTTCTGGATTGCTAGTCCACAGTCAGTTAAAAATCCCCTGCCCCCCCCTCTTTTCTCGACAATTGCAAAACCTAATATATAAAAACTAGAAAGATTTTACAATCCCTAAAAATTATAGATACTTTTTGGAATTATCTCTCTCTACATTTGTACATTTCCATTTTATATGTATGTTTTTTTCTTAAATCAAAGGTTGAGTTTTCACTTTCCCTTTATCTCGTAAACAAAGAGATAAAAAGGCAAATAGATCAGAACAAAATAAAAATTTTAGAGCTTAGGTATGGAAAAAATTTTAAAAAAATACAAATTTAAGTAAAGAAAATTTATTCACACACCACAAATGAACACAAAAGTTTTGATGTCCAAGTGTGGAAAATTCCACAAGTTCAACCCTAATGGCTTGGACTTTTTATTAGAAAGCGATTTCTAATTGTTCTTTCACATGTTTCAAGTGGATATGCAGAATTGAAACATGTTAAAGATGCAAATAACCTATGGATCCAAATCTCATATAATTCTCAAGTGAACGTGCAGTCGGATATTTACCCAAGTCAAACCAGCCATTATTTTGCCCATTTACAAAAAGTTGACCAAACAATCATGGATGATTTTTTAAAGTTATTTATCAGTCAATCATGCGTCACGGGCTCTATTTTTGTAAGAACTGACTTATGGATTGGGAGTCACATACTCAGTTAAAAATCCCCTGCCTACCCTTTTCCCGACGACTGCAAAACGCAATATATGAAAATTAGAAGTTTACAATCCCTTAAAATTACAGACACTTTTAGGAATTATCTCTCTCTACATTTATCCATTTCCATTTTAGATGTATATTTTTTTCTTAAATCATAACTTGATTTTTCAATTTTCCCTTTATCTCATAAAGAAAGAGATAAATAGGCAAATAGATCACATCAAAATGAAAATTTTAGAGTTTATGTATGAAAAAAAAAATTAAAACAACAACAAATGTAAGGAAAGAAAATTCATTCACACACCACAAATGAACACAAAAGTTTTGATTTCCATGTTTGGGAAATTCCACTAGTTCAACCCTAATAGCTTTGAATTTTATAAGAAAGAGATTTCTAATTGATCCTATACTTGTTTTAAATATGGATATGCATGCTTGAAACATGTTCAAAATGAAAATGAACTATTCATCAAAATCTCTTTAAATTCTTAAGTGCACGTGTGGAGGAATATTTACCCGAGTCAAACAAGCCATTATTTTGCCCATTTACAAGAAGCTGACCTAACAATCATGGAAGATTGTAAAGTGATTTATCGGTCAATCAAGCCTAATGGGCTATATTTTTTTAAGAAATGACATATGAATTAGGAGTCAACACTCAGTTCAAAATCCCCCACCTCCCACTTTTCCTGATGATTGCAAAACCTAATATATAAAAACTAGAAAGAGTTTACAATCCCAAAAATTTATAGACACTTTTTGGAATTATCTCTCTCTACAATTGTGCACTTCCATGTTAGATGTATATTTTTTTCTTAAATCAAAACTTGAGTTTTCACTTTTCCCATTATCTCGTAAACAAATAGATAAAAAGGCAATAGATCACAACAAAATGAAAATTTTAGAGTTTATGTATACAAAAAATTTAAAACATCGACAAATGTAAGTAAAGAAAATTTATTCGCACACTACAAATGAACACAAAAGTTTTGATATCCAAGTTTGGGAAATTCCACTAGTTCAACCCTAATAGCTTGGAATTTTTATAAGAAAGAGATTACTAATTCTTCTTACACATGTTTTTAATGGATATGCATGCTTGAAACATGTTAAAGAAGCAACTGACCTATGGATCCAAACCACATTAAATTCTAAAGTGAACTTGGGGTGGGATATTTACCCGAGTTAAGAAAAGCCATTATTTTACCCATTTACAAAATAGCTGACCTAACTATCATTGATGATTGTAAAGTGATTTATCGGTAAATCATGCGTAATGGGCTATATTTTTTGTAAGAAAGTACTTATGGATTGGGAGTCAACACTCAGTTAAACATCCCTCGCCTGTCCCTTTTCCCGACGACTACAAATCCTAATATATAAAAACTAGAAAGAGTTTACAGTCCCTAAAAATTACATACACTTTTTGGAATTATCTCTCTCTACATTTTTGAATTTCCATATTAGATGTACACTTTTTTCTTAAATCAAAAATTTTATTTATTACTTTTCCCTTTATCTCATAAAACAAAAAAAGATAAGAAGGCAACTATATCACAATAAAAGGAAAATTTTAGAGTTTATGTATCTAAAAAATTTAAAGCAACAACAAATGTAAGTAAAGAAAATTTATTCATACACCACAAATGAACACAAAAGTTTTTATATCCAAGTTTGGGAAATTCCATTAGTTCAACCCTCATAGCTTGTAAATTATATAAGAAAGAGATTTCTAATACATCATACACATGTTTTAAATATGGATATGCATGCTCGAAACATGTTCAAGATGCAAATCACCTATGGATTCAAACCTCATTAAATTCTCAAGTGAACCTGTGGTGGGATATTTACCCGAGTAATAAAAGCCATTATTTTTCCCTTTTACAAAAAAGCTGACCAAACAATCATTGATGATGGTAAAGTGATTTATTGATCAATCATGCATAACGGGTTATATTTTTCGAAGAAATGACTTTTGGATTGTAAAGCCTAATATATAATAACTAGAAAGAGTTTACATTTCCTAAAAATTATAGACACTTTTTGGAATTATCTCTCTCTACATTAGTGCATTTCCATTTTAGATGTATACTTTTTTCTTAAATCAAAACTTGAGTTTTCACTTTTCCCTTTATCTCTTAAACAAAAAGATAAGAAGGCAAATAGATCACAACAAAACGAAAATATTTTAGTTTATATATGTAAAAAATTTAAAACTAAAATAAATGTAAGAAAATAAAATTTATTCACACACCACAAATGAACACAAAAGTTTTGATATCCGAGTTTGAGAAATTCCACTAGTTCAACCCTAAAAGCCTGGAATTTTATAAGGAAGTGATTTCTAATTGATCCTACACATGTTTTAAATATTAATATGCATGCTTGAAAGATGTTAAAGATGCAAATGACCTATGGATCCAAACCACATTAAATTTTCAAGTGAACGTGCGGTGGGATATTTACACAAGTCAAAAAACCATTATTTGGCTCATTCACAAAAAAATTTACCTAACAATCATTAATGATAGAAAAGTGATTTATCGGACAATCATGCGTAACGGGTTATATTTTTCTAATAAATGACTTATGGATTGGGACTCAACACTCTATTAAAAATTCTCTGCCTCCCCCTTTTCCTGACGATTGCAAAGCCTAACATATAAAAACTAGAAATAATTTACAATTCCTAAAAATTAAAGACACATTTTGAAATTATCTCTTTCAACATTTTTGAATTTCCATTTTAGATGTATATTTTTTCTTAAATCAAAACCTGAGTTTTTACTTATCCCTTTATCATATAAACGAAAAGATAAGAAGGCAAATATATCACAAGAAAACAAAAATTTTAGAGTTTATGTATGCAAAAAATTGAAAGCAACAACAAATGTAAGTAAAGAAAATTTATTCACACACCATAAATGAACACAAAAGTTTTCTCATCCAAGTTTTGGAAATTCCACTAGTTCAATCCTAATACATTGGAATTTTATAAGAAATAGATTTCTAATTGATCCTAAACATGTTTTAAATATGGATATGCATGCTTGAAACATGTTAAAGATTCAAATGACCTATGGATCAAAACCTCATTAAATTCTCAAGTGAACATGCAGTGGGATATGTACCCGAGTAAAAAACGCCATTATTTTGCCATTTAAAAAAAGCTGACGTACCAATCTTTGTTGATTGTAAAATTATTTATCGGTCAATCATGCGTAACGAACTATATTTTCGTAAGAAATGACCTATGGATTGGGATTTAACACTCTGTTAAAAATCCCCTGCCTCCCCCTTTTCCCGACGATTACAAATCCTAATATATAAAAACTAGAAAGAGTTTCAATCCCTTAAAATGACACACACTTTTTGGAATTATCTCTCTATACATTTTTACATTTTCATTTTAGATGGATACTTTTTTTCTGAAATCAAAACCTGAGTTTGCACTTTTCCCTTTATCTCGTAAAGAAAAAGATAACAAGGAAAATATATCACAACAAATCAAAAAATTTAGAGTTTATGTATGCAAAAATTTTAAAACAACAAAAAACTGTATGTAAATAAAATTTATTCACACAACAGAGAAGAACACAATTGTTTTTATATCCTTGTTTTGGAAATTCCACTAATTCAACCCTTGTAGATTGGAATTTTATAAGAAAGAAATTTCTAATTGATCCTACATATGTTTTAAATATGGATATGCATGTTTGAATCATGTTAAAGATTCAAATGACCTATGGATCCAAACCACATTAAATTTTCAAGTGAACGTGCTGTGGAATATTTACCAGAGAAAAAAAGCTATTATTTTGCTCATTTACCAAAAAGCTGACCTAACAATCATAGAAGATTGTAAAGTGATTTATCAGCCAATCATGCGTAACGGGCTATATTTTTGTAAGAAATGAATTATAGATTGGGAGTCAACACACAGTTAAAAATCCCCCATCTCCCCCTTTTCTCGACGATTGGGAAGCCTAATTTATAAAAACTAGAATGAGTTTACAATCCCTTAAAATGACAGACACTTTTTGGAATTATCATTCTCTACATTTGTGCATTTCCATTTTAGATATATACTTTTTTTTTTAAAATCAAAACTTTAGTTTTCACTTTTCCCTATATCTCATAAACAAAAAAATATTAAAGCAAATATATCACAACAAAAAAAAAATTTGGTGTTTATGTATGAATTTTTTTTTAAAGAACAACAAATATAAATAAAGAAAATTTTTTCACACACCACAAATGAATACAAAAGTTTCAATATTCAAGTTTTGGGAAATTCCTCTAGTTCAACCCTAATAGTTTGGAATTTTATAAGAAAGAGATTTCTAATTGAACCTACACATGTTCTAAATATAGATATGCATGCTTGAAACATGTTAAAGATGCAAATGACCTATGGATCCAAAGATCATTAAATTCACAAGTGAATGTGCTGTGGGATATTTACCCGATTACAAAAAGTCATTTTTTTGCCCATTTACAAAAAAGCTGACCTAACAATCATTGATGAATCTAATGTGATTTATCGGTCAAACATGCGTAATGGGCTATATTTTTTTATAAAAAAACTTATGGATTGGGAGTCAACACTCAGTTAAAAATCCCCCGCCTCCACCTTTTCCCGACGATTGCAAAGCCTAATATATAAAAACTAGAAAGTGTTTACAATCCCATAAAATTACAGACACTTTTTGGAATTATCTCTCTCTACATATGTGCATTTCCATTTTAGATGTATACTTTTTTCTTAACTAAAAACATCAGTTTTCACTTTTCCCTTCATCTCATAACTAAAAAGATAAGAAGGCAAATATTTCACAACGAATCAAAACTTTTAGAGTTTATGTATCCAAAAAATTTAAAACAACAACAAATATAAAGAGAAAAAAATTAGTCACATACCACAAATGAACTGAAAAGTTTTCATATTCAAGTTTGGGAAATTTCTCTAGTTCAAGACTAATAGCTTGGAATTTTATATGAAAGAGATTTCTATATTGATCTAACACATGTTTTAAATATGGATATGCATGGTTGAAACTTGTTAAAGATGTAAATGACCTATGGATCAAAATCTCATTAAATTCTCAAGTGAACCTGCGGTGGGATATTTACCCGAGTAAAAAATGTCATTATTTTGCACATTTACAAAAAGCTGACCTAACAATCGTAGATGATTGTAAAGTAATTTATCGATCAATCATGCATAACGGGCTATATTTTTTTAAGAAATGACTTATGGATTGGGAGTCAACACTCAGTTAAAAATACCCCGCCTCCCCCTTTTCCCTAATGTATAAAAACTAGAAAGAGTTTACAATCCCTAAAAATTACAAACACTTTTTGGAATTACCTATCTCTATATTTGTGCATTTCCATTTTAGATGTATGGATTTTTCTTAAATCAGAACTTGAGTTTTCACTTTTCTATTTATCTCGTAAACAAAAAGATAAGAAGTCGAATAGATCACAACAAAACGAAAATTTTAAAGTTTATGTATACAAAAAATTAAAAACTACAACAAATGTACGTAAAGAAAATTTATACCCACATTACAAATATGAGTTTTGGAAATTCCACTAGTTCAACCCTACTATCTCAAAATTTTATGGGAAAAATATTTCTAATTGATCCTTCGCATGCTTTAAATATGGATATGCATGCTTGAAATATGTTAAAGATGCAAATGACCTACACATCCAAACCACATTAAATTCTCAAGTGAACGTGCGGTAGGAGATTAACCAAAGTCAAAAAAGCCATTATTTTTCCCATTTACAAAAAAGCTTACCTAACAATCATTGGTGATTGTAAAGTGATTTATCGATCAATCATGTGTAACGGGCAATATTTTTCTAAGAAATGACTTATGGATTGGGAGTCAACACCCAGTTAAAATTCCCCCACCTCCCCCTTTTTCCGACGATTACAAAGCCTAATATATCAAAACTAGAAAGAGTTTACAATCCCTAAAAATTATAGACACTTTTTGGAATTATCTCTCTCTGCATTTGTACATTTCCATTTGAAATGTATACTTTTTTCTTAAATAAAAACTTGAGTTTTTAGTTTTCCCTTTATCTCGGAAACAAAAAGATAAGAAGGCATGTAGATCACAAGAAAACAAAAACTATTATTAACACACCACAAATGAACACAAAAGTTGTAAGTAAAGAAAATTTATTCACACATCACAAATGAACACAAAAGTTTTGATATCCAAGTTTGGGAAATTCCACTAGTGAACCCTAATTGCTTTGAATTTTTAAGAAAGATATTTCTAAATTGATCCTACACATGTTTTAAATATGGGTATCCATGTTTGAAACATGTTAAAGATGCAAATGACCTATGGATCCAAACCTCTTTAAATGCTCAAGTGAACGTGCAGTGGGATATTTACTAGAGTAAAAAATAACTATTATTTTTCCCATTTAAGTAAAACTAACCTAACAATCATTGATGATTGTAAAGTTATTTATCGGTAAATATTGCGTAACGGGCTATATCAATCCATTTTTTTGCCCATTTGCAAAAAAGTTGAGCAAGCAATCATTGATGATTGTAAAGTTATTTATCGGTCAATATTGCGTAACGGGCTATATTTTTCTAAGAAATGATTTATGGATTGGGAGTCAACACTCAGTTAAAAATCCCCGCCTCCCCCTCTTCCCAATGATTGCTAAGCCTAATATCTAAAAATTAGAAAGATTTTACAATCCCTAAAAATTACAGACACTTTTTGGAATTATCTCTCTCTATATTTGTGCATTACATACACTTTTTGGAATTATCTCTCTCTATATTTGTGCATTTCCATCTCTCACTTTTAGATGTATAATTTTTCTTAAATCAAAACTCGAGTTTTCACTTTTCCTATTATCTCATAAACAAAAAGATAAGAAGGCAAATAGATCACAACAAAAAGAAAATTTTAGAGTATGCAAAAAATTTAAAACAACAACAAATCTAAGTAAAGAAAATTTATTCACGCACTAGAAATGAACACAAAAGTTTTGATATCTAAGTTTTGGAAATTCCACTAGTTCAACCCTAATAGCTTGGAATTTTATAAGCAAGTGACTTCTAATTGATCCTACACATGTTTTAAATATGGATATGCATGTTTGAAACATGTTAAAGATGCAAATGACCTATGGATCCAAACCTCATTAAATCCTCAAGTGAACATGTTGTGGGATATTTACCCGAGTAAAAAAAGCCATAATTTTTTCCTTTTAAAAAAAAGATGACCTAACAATCATTGATGATCGTAAGTGATTTATTAGTCAATCATGCGTAACGGGCTATATTTTTTTAAGAAATGACTTATGGATTGGGAGGCAACTCTTAGTTAAAATTTCCCCACCTCCCCATTTTCCCAACGATTACAAAGCCTAATGTATAAAAACTTGAAAGAGTTTAAAATCCGTAAAAATTACAGACACTTTTTGGAATTAACTCTCTCTATATTTGTGCATTTTCATTTTAGAAACATATTTTTTTCTTAAATAAAAACTTGACTTTTAACTTTTCCCTATATCTTGTAAACAAAAAGATAAGAAGGGAAGTATATCACAACAAAACGAAAATTTTATAGTTTTTATATGAAAAAACATTAAAACAACAACAAATGTAAGTTAAGAAAATTTATTCACTCACCACAAAAGAACACTAAAGTTTTGATATCGAAGTTTGGGAAATTCCACTAGTTCAACCCTAAAAGCATTAAATTTTATAAAAAAAAAATTCTTATTGATCCTACACATGTTTTAAATATGGATATGCATGCTTGAAACATGTTAAAAATGCAAATGACCTATGGATCCAAACCTCATTAAATGCTCAAGTGAACGTGCGATGGGTTATTTACCCCAAGTAAAAAATGCCATTATTTTGCTTATTTACAAAAAAGCTGACCTAACAATCATTGATGATTATAAAGTTATATATCGGTCAATCATGCGTAATGAGCTATATATTTTAAAGAAATGACTTATGGATTGGGAATCAACACTCAGTTAAAAACCCCCTGCCTCCCCCTTTTCCTGACTATTGGAAAACCTCATATATAAAAACTAGAAAGAGTTTACAATCCCTAAAAATTACAGACACTTTTTGGACTTATCTCTCTCAACATTTTTGCATTTCCATTTTAGATATATACTTTTTTCTTTAATCAAAACCTGAGTTTTCACGTTTCCCTTTATGTCGTAAACAAAATGATAAGAAGGCAAATATATCACAAAAAAAATAAAATTTTAAAGTTTATGTATGCAAACAATTTAAAACAACTACAAATGTAAATAAATTAAATTTATTCATATACCATAAATGAACACAAATGTTTTGATATTCGAGTTTGGGAAATTCCTCTAGTTGAACCCTAATAGCTTGGAATTTTATAAGAAAGAGATTTCTAAATTAATCTTACACATGTTTTAAATATGGATATGCATTCTTGAAACATTTTCAAGATGCTAAGACCTATGGATCCAAGCCTCATTAAATTCTCTAGTGAATGTATTGTGGGACATTTATCCGAGAAAAAAGAGCCTTTATTTTGCCCATTTACAAAAAAATTGACCTAGTAATCATTGATGATCGTAAAGTATTTGTTGATCAATCATGTGTAATGGGCTATATTTTACTAAGAAACGACTTATGGGTTGGGAGTGAACACTCAGTTTAAAATCCCCTGCCACCCCCTTTTTTTCCAAAGATTGCAAAACCTAATATAGAAAAACTAGAAAGAGTGTACAATCCCTAAAAATTACAGACACTTTTTTGGAATTATCTCTCTCTACATTTGTGCATTTCCATTTTAGATGTATACTTTTTTATTAAATCAAAACTTAAGTTTTCACTTTTCCTATTATCTCATAAACAAAAAGATAAGAAGGCAATTAGATCACAACAAAAATAAAATTTTAGAGTTTATGTATGAAAAAAATTTAAAACAAACACAAATCTATGTAAAGAAAAATTATTCACACACCACAAATGAACACAAAAGTTTTGATATCCAAGTTTTGGAAATTCCACTAGTTCAACCCTAATAGCTTGGAATTTTATTAGAAAGTGACTTCTAAGTGATCCTACACATCTTTCAAATATGGATATGCATGCTTGAAACATGTTAAAGATGTAAATGACCTATGGATCCAAACCTCAATAAATCCTTAAGAGAACATGTTGTGGGATATTTACCCGAGTAAAAAAAGCCATTATTTTCCCCATTTAACAAAAAGATGACCTAATAATCATTGTTGATCGTAAAGTGATTTATCAGTCAATCATGCGTAACGGGCTATATTTTTGTAAGAAATGAATTATGGATTGGGAGTCGACACTCATTTAAAATTCTCTCGCCTTCCCCTTTTGCCAACAATTGCAAAGCCTAATATATAAAAACTTGAAGGAGTTTAAAATCCGTAAAAATTACAAACACTTTTTGGAATTAACTCTCTTTATATTTGTGCATTTTCTTTTTAGAAATATATTTTTTTCTTAAATCAAAACTTGACTTTTAACTTTTCCCTTTATCTCGTAAACAAAAATATAAGAAGGCAAATAGATAACAACAAAATAAAAATTTTAGAGTTTTTATATGAAAAAAATTTAAAACAAAAACAAATGTAAGTTAAGAAAAATTATTCACACACCACAAAAAAACACAAAAGTTTTGGAATCCAAGTTTGGGAAATTCCACTAGTTCAACTCTAATAGCATGGAATTTTATAAGAAAGAGATTTCTAATTGATCCTACACATGTTTTATAAATGGATATGCATGCTTGAAACATGTTAAAGATACAAATGACCTATGGATCCGAACCTCATTAAATTCTCAAGTAAATGTGCGGTGGGATATTTACCCGAGTAAAAAAAGCCATTATTTTGCCCATTTACAAAAACGCTGACCTAACAATCATTGATGATTATAAAGTTATTTATCGGTCAAACATGCATAATGGGCTATATATTTTAAAGAAATGACTTAGGGATTGGGAATCAACACTCAGTTAAAAATCCTCTGCCTCCCCCTTTTCCCGACTATTGCAAAGCCTAATATATAAAAACTAGAGAGAGTTTAAAATCCCTCAAAATTACATACACTTTTTGGACTTATCTCTCTCAACATTTTTGCATTTTCATTTTATATATATACTTTTTTCTTTAATCAAAACCTGAGTTTTCACTTTTCCCTTTATGTCGTAAACAAAAAGATAAGAAGGCAAATAGATCACAACAAAACAAAAATTTCAGAGTTTATGTATGTAAAAGATTTTTAAAATTACAAATGTAAGTAAAGAAAATTTATTCACACTTTACAAATGAACACAAAAATTTTCATATCCAACTTGGGGAAATTCCACTAGTTCAACCCTAATAGCTTGGAATTTTATGAGAAAGAGATTTCTAAATTGATCCTACACATGTTTTATATATGGATATGCATGCTTGAAACATGTTAAAGATGCCAATAACCTATGGATCTGAACCTCATTAAATTCTCAAGTGAACCTGAGGTGGGATATTTACCCGAGTCAAAAACACCATTATTTTGCCTATTTACAAAAAGTTGACCTAACAATCATTGATGATTGAAAGTGATTTATCTGTCAATCATGTCTAATGGGATATATTTTTGTAAGAAATGACTTAGGGATTAGTAGTCAATACTTAGTTAAAAATCCCCCGCCTCCCCCTTTTTTCCGAAGATTGCAAAGCCTAATATATAACAACTAGAAAGAGTTCACAATCCCTAAAAATTACATAATCTTTTTGGAATTTTCTCTCTCTAAATTTGTGCATTTCCATCATAGATGTAAACTTTTATCTTAAATCAAAAATAAAATTTTCACTTCTCCCTTTATCTCGTAAACAAAAAGATCAGAAGGCAAATAGATCAATCCAAAATGAAAATTTTAGATTTTATGTATGCAAAAAAATTAAAACAATAAAAAATGTCAGTAAATAAAATTTATTCACACACCACAAATGAACACAAAAGTTTTAAAATCCAATTTTTGGAAATTCCATTAGTTCAACCCTAATAGCTTGGAATTTTATAAGAAAGAGATTTCTAATTGATCCTACCCATCTTTTAAATATGGATGTGCATGCATGAAACATGTTAAAGATGTAAATGACCTATGGATCCAAACCTCATTAAATGCTCAAGTGAACGTGTTGTGGGATATTTACCCAAGTAAAAAAAGCCATTATTTTGCCCATTTACAAAAAAACTAACCTCCCAATCATTCATGATCGTAAAGTGATTTTTCGGTCAATCATGCGTAATGGGCTATATTTTTGTAAGAAATGATTTATGGATTGGGAGTCAACACTCAGTTAAAACTCCCCCACCTCCCCCTTTTCCAAACGATTGCAAAGCCAAATATATAAAAACTAGAAAGAGTTTACAATCCCTAAAAATGACAGACACTTTTTGGAATTATCTCTCACTACATTTGTGCATTTCCATTTTAGATGTATATTTTTTTCTTATATCAAAACATGATTTTTCACTTTTTCCATTTATCTCGTCAACAAAAATATAAAAAGGAAAATAGATCAGAACAAAATAAATGTTTTAGTATTTATGTATGCATAAATTTTAAAACTATAACAAATGTAAGTAAAGAAAATCCATTTGCACACTAGAAATGAACACAAAAGTTTTGATATCCAAGTTTGGGAAAATCTACTAGTTCAACCCCAATAGCTTGGAATTTTATAAGAAAGAGATTTCTAAATATATCCTACACATGTTTTATATATGGATATGCATGCTTGAAACATGTTAAAGATGCAAATGACCAATGGGTCCAAATCTCATTAAATTCTCAAGTGAATCTGCGGTGGGATATTTACACAAGTGAAAAAAGGCCATTATTTTGCCAATTTAAAAATAGTTGACCTAAAATCATTGATGATTTTAAAGTGATTTATTGGTCAATCATGCGTAACGGGCTATATTTTTGTAAGAAATGACTTATGGATTGGGAGTCAACACTTAGTTAAAAATCCCCCACCTCCCCTTTTTCCCGAAGATTGCAAAGCCTAATAGATAAAAACTAGAAAGAGTTTACAATCCCTAAAAATTAAAGACAATTTTTGGAATTATCTCTCTCTACATTTGTGCATTTCCATTTTAGATGTATACTTTTTTGTTAAATAAAAAATTTAGTTTTCACTTTTCCCTTTATGTCATAAACAAAAGGATAAGAAGGCAAATAGATCACAACAAAACGAAAATTTTAGATTTTATGTATGCAAAAAATTCAAAACAACAACAAATGTAGGTAAAGAAAATTTATTCACACACCAAAAATGAACACAAAAGTTTTGATACACAAGTTGGGGAAATTCCACTAGTTCATTCCTAATAGCTTGGAATTTTATAAGAAAGAGATTTCTAGTTGATCCCACACATGTTTTAAATATGTATATGCATGCTTGAAACATGTTAAAGATGCAAATGACCTATGCATCAAAGCATCATTAAATTCACAAGTGAACGTGTTGTGGGATATTTACCCGAGTAAAAAAAGAAATTATTTTGCCCATTTGCAAAAAAGTTGACCTAATAATCATTGATGATCGTAAAGTGATTTATCGGTCAATCGAGTGTAACGGGCTATATTTTTGTTAGAATGACTTATGGATTGGGAGTCAACACTCAGTTAAAAAGCCTCCGCTTCCCTCTTTTCCTGATGATTGCAAAGCCTAATAGATAAAAACTAGAAAAAGTTTATAATCCCTAAAAATTACAGACACTATTTGGGATTATCTCTCTCTACATTTGTGCATTTCCATTTTAGATATATAATTTTTTTCTTAAATCAAAACTTGAGCTTTCACTTTTCCCTTTATCTTGTAAACAAAATGATAAGAAGACAAAATAGATCACAACAAAACGAAACTTTTAGAGTTTATGTAAGCAAAAAAAATTACAACAACAACAAATCTAAGTAAAGAAAATTTATTCAAACACCACAAATGAACAGAAAAGTTTTTAGATCCAAGGTTAGGAAATTCCACTAATTCAACCCTAATAGCTTGGAATTTTATAAGAAAGAGATTTCTAATTGAACCTACACATGTTTTAAATATAAATATGCATGCTTGAAACATGTTAAAGATGCAAATGACCTATGGATCCAAACCACATTAAATTTTTAAGTGAACGTGCTGTGGGATATTTACTGGAGTAAAAAAAATCCATTATTTGGCCCATTTACAAAAAAGTTGACCAAAAAATCATTGATTATTGTAAAGTGATTTACTGGTCAATCATACGTAATGGGCTATATTTTTGTAAGAAATAACTTATGGATTGGGAGTTTATATATGCTAAAATTTTAAAACTACAATAAATGTAAGTAAATAAAATTTTCACACACCACAAATGAACACAAAAGTTTTGATATCTGAGTTTGGAAAACTACACTAGTTCAACCCTAATAGTTAGCAAAAGAAATGGGTTATGGATTGGGAATCAAAACTCAGTTAAAAATCCTTCGCCTCCCCCTTTTCCCGACTATTGCAAAGCCTAATATATAAAAACTAGAGAGAGATTACAATCCCTAAAAACTACAGACACTTTTTGGAATTATCTCACTCAACATTTTTGCATTTCCAATTTAGATATATACTTTTTTCTTAAATCAAAACCTGAGTTTTCACTTTTCCCTTTATTACGTAAAAAAAAGATAAGAAGGAAAATAGCTCACTACAAAACGAAAATTTCAGAGTTTATCTAAGCAAAAAAAAAAAAAAAATTCAAATGTAAGTAAAAAAAAAAAATTCACTCACCACAAACGAACACAAAAGTTTTGATTTCCATGTTTGGGAAATTCCACTTGTTCAAACCTAATAGGTTTGAATTTTATAAGAATTAGATTTCTAATTGATCCTATGCATGTTTTAAATATGGATATGCATGCCTGATACAGGCTAAAGATTCATATGACCTATGGATCAAACCTTATTAAATTCTCAAACGAACGTGTGGTGGGTTATTTACCTAAGTAAAAAAAGCCAATATATTGCCCATTTACAAAAAAGTTGACCTAACAATCATTGATGATTGTAAAGTGATTTACCAGTCAATCATGTGTAACGGGCTATATTTCGGTTTGAAAGGATTGATGAATTGGGAGTCAACACTTCGTTAAAAATCACCCTCCGCCCCCTTTTCCAGAAGATTGCAAAGCCAAATATATAAAAATTAGAAAGAGTTTACAATCCCTAAAAATGACAGACACTTTTTGGAATTATCTCTCTCTACATTTGTGCATTTCCATTTCAGATGTACACCTTTTTCTTAAGTCAAAACTTGAGTTTTCACTTTTCCCTTTATCTCGTAAACAAAAAGATAAGAAGGAAAATGGATCACAACAAAACAAAAATTTTAGAGTTTATGTGAACAAAAAATTTAAAACAACAACAAATGTATGTAAATAAAATTTATTCACACACCACAAATGAACACAAAACTTTTTATATCCAAGTTTAGAAAATTCCACTAGTTCAACCCTAATAGCTTGGAATTTTATAAGAAAGAGATTTCTAAATTGATCGTACACATTTTTTATACATAGATATGCATGCTTGAAACATGTTAAAGATGCAAGTGACCTATGGATCCGAACCTCATTAAATTGTCAAGTGAACCTGCAGTGGGATATTTAGCCGAGTAAAAAAAGCCATTATTTTGCCCATTTACAAAAAACTGACCTAACAATCATTGATGATTGGAAAGTGAGTTATCGGTCAATCATGTGTAACGGGCAATATTTTTGTAAGAAATGATTTTTGGATTGGGAGTCAACACATAGTTAAAAATCCACCGCTTCCCCCTTTTCCTTAAGAATGCAAAGCCTAATAAATAACAACTAGAAAGAGTTCACAATTCCTAAAAATTATAGACACTTCTTTTGAATTTTCTCTCTCTACTTTTGTGCATTTCCATCTTAAAGGTAAAATTTTATCTTAAATAAAAAATAGAGTTTTCACTTTTCCCTTTATCTCGTAAACAAAAAGATTAGAAGGCAAAGAGATCACAACAAAACGAAAATTTTATATTTTATGTATGCAAAAAATTTAATACAACCACAAATGTAAGTAAATAAAATTTATTCACAGACCACAAATGATCACTAAGTTTTGATAACTAAGTTTGGGAAATTCCATTCGTTCAACCCTAATAGCTAGGAATTTTATAAGAAAGAGATTTCTAATTGATCCTACATATGTTTTAAATATGGATATACATGGCTAAAACATGTTTAAAATGCAAATGACCTACGGATCCAAAACTCATTAAATTCTCAAATGAACATGCTGTAGGATATTTACCAAAGAAAAAAAAGTCATTATTTTTCCCATTTACAAAAAACCTGACCTTCCAATCATTGATGATGGTAAAGTGATTTATCGGTCAATCATGCGTAATGGGCTATATTTTTTTAAGAAATGATTTATGGATTGGGAGTCAACACTCAATTAAAAATCCCCCGCCTACCTCTTTTCCCAACGATTGCAAAGCCTAATATATAAAGACTAGAAAGAGTTTACAGTCCTTAAAAATGACAGACACTTTTTGGAATTATCTCTCTCTACATTTTTGCATTTCCATTTTAGATGTATATTTTTTTCTTTTATCAAAACCTGAGTTTTCACTTTTCCTTTACCACGATCAGAACAAAAAAAAAATTTAGTGTTGATGTATGCATAAAATTTAAAACAACAACAAATGTAAGTAAAGAAAGTGTATTCACACACCAGAAATTAAGATAAAAGTTTTGATATCCTAACTTGGGAAATTCTATTCGTTCAACCCCAAAGCTAGGAATTTTATAAGAAAGAGATTTCTAAATTGATCCTACACATGTTTCATATATGGATATGCATTCTTGAAACATGTTAAAGATGCAAATGACCAATGGATCCAAATCTCATTAAATTCTCAAGTGAACCTGTGATGGAAAATTTGCCTATTTAAAAAAGGCTTTCCCAACAATCAATGATGATTGTAAAGTGATTTATTGGTCAATCATGCGTAACGGACTATATTTTTGTAAGAAATGACTTATGGATTGGGAGTCAACACTTAGTTAAAATTCCCCCACCTCCCCCTTTTTCCAAAAGATTGCAAAGCCTAATATATAAAAACAAGAAAGAGTTTACAATCCCTAAAAATTTCTGACACTTTTTGGAATTATCTCCGTCTACATTTGTGCATTTCTGTTTTAGATGTATACTTTTTTCTTAAATCAAAACTTGAGTTTTCACTTTTCCCTTTATCTCGTAAACAAAAATATAAGAAGGCAAATAGATCACAACGAAACAAAAATTTTAGATTTCATGTATGCAAATAATTTAAACCTACAACAAATGTAAGTAAAGAAAATTTATTCACACACCAGAAATGACACAAAAGTTTTGATATCCAAGTTTGGGAAATTCCACTAGTTCAATCTTTATAGCTTGGAATTTTACAAGAAAGAGATTTCTAATTGATCCTACACATGTTTTAAATATGGATATGCAAACTTGAAACATGTTAAAGATACGAATGACCGATACATTCAAACCTCATTAAATTCTTGAGTGAACGTGTTGTGATATTTACCTGAGTAAAAAAAAAAATTATTTTGCCCATTTACAAAAAAGCAGACCTAACAATCATTGATGATCGTAAAATGATTTATTGGTCAATCATGCGTAACGGGCTATATTTTTATTAGAAATGACTTATGGATTGGGAGTCAACACTCAGTTAAAAATCCACCACCTCCCCCTTTTCTCGATGATTGCAAAGCCTACTATATAAAAACTAGAAAAATTTTACAATCTCTAAAAATTACAAACATTATTTGGAATTATCTCTCTCTACATATGTGCATTTCCATTTTAGATGTATACTTTTTTTCTTAATTCAAAACTTGAGTTTTCACTTTTCTCTTTATCTTGTAAACAAAATGATAAGAAGGCAAATAGATCACAACAAAACCAAAATTTTAGAGTTTATGTACGCAAAAAAAATTAAAATACAACAAATCTAAGTAAAGAAAATTTATTCAAACACTACAAATGAACAGAAAAGCTTTTTAATCCAAGTTTAGGAAATTCCACTAGTTCAACCCTAATAGTTAGGAATTTTATAAGAAAGAGATTTCTAATTGAACCTACACATGTTTTAAATATAGATATGCATGCTTGAAACATGTTAAGGATGGAAATGACCTATGGATCCAAACCTAGTTAAATTTTCAAGCGAACGTTCTCTGGGATATTTACCAGAGTAAAAAAAGCCATTATTTTGCCCATTTACAAAAAAATTGACCTAACAATCATTGATGCTTGTAAAGTGATTTATCGGTCAATCATGCGTAACATGCTATATTTTTGTAAGGAATAACTTATGGATTGGGAGTCAACAATCAGTTAAAAATACCTGCCTCCCACTTTTCCCGACGATGGTAAAACCTAGTATATAAAAACTAGAAAGTGTTTACAATCCCTAAAAATGACAGACACTTTTTGGAATTATCTATCTCTACATTTGTGCATTTCAATTTTTGATGTATACTTTTTTCTTAAATCAAAACATCAGTTTTCACTTTTCCCTTCATCTCATAAACAAAAAGATAAGAAGGCAAATATATCACAACAAAACAAAATTTTAACAGTTTATGTATCCAAAAAATTTAAAACAACAACAAATGTAAAGAAAGAAACTTTATTCACAAACCACAAATGAACTCAAAAGTTTTGATATTCAAGTTTGAGAAATTACTCTAGTTCAACCCTAATAGCTAGGAATTTTATAAGAAAGAGATTTTTAATTTGATCCTACACATGTTTTTAATATGGATATGCATGATTGAAACATGTTAAAGTTGTAAATGACCTATGGATCCAAACCTCATTAAATTCTCAAGTGAACCTGGGGTGGGATATTTACCTGAGTCAAAAAAACCATTATTTTGCCCATTTACAAAAAGTTAACCTGACAATCATAGATGATTGTAAAGTAATTTATCGGTCAATCATGCATAACGGGCTATATTTTTTTAAGAAATGACTTATGGATTGGGAGTCAACACTCAGTTAAACAATCCCCGCCTCCTACTTTTCCCTATGATTTCAAAGCCTAATATATAAAAACTAGAAAGAGTTTACAATCCCAAAAAATTACAGACACTTTTTAGAATTATATCTCTCTACATTTTTGCATTTCCATTTTAGATCTATAGATTTTTCTTAAATCAAAACTTGAATTTTCACTTTTCTATTTATCTCGTAAACAAAAAGATAGGCAGGCAAATAGATCACAACAAAAAGAAAAATTTTAGAGTTTATGTATGCAAAAAATTTAAAACTACAATAAATGTAAGCAAAGAAAATTTATACCCACACCACAAATGAACACAAAAACTTTCAAATCCAAGTTTTGGAAAT
Source organism: Aristolochia californica (assembly GCF_029961685.1). Lineage (NCBI taxonomy): Eukaryota > Viridiplantae > Streptophyta > Magnoliopsida > Piperales > Aristolochiaceae > Aristolochia > Aristolochia californica. Next base: position 34,521,064 of record NW_027182279.1, on the reverse strand, counting down.
TCCACATGTTCAACCCTAATATCTTAGAATTTTATGGGAAAAATACTTTTAATTGTACCTACGCATGTTTTAAATATGGATATGAATGTTTGAAACATGTTAAAGATGCAAATGACTTGTGCATCCAAACCACTTTAAATTATCAAGTGAATGTGCGATGGGATATTAACATGAGTAAAAAAAAGCCATTATTTTGTCCATTTACAAAAAAGATTACCTAACAATCATTGGTGATTGTAAAGTGATTTATCGATCAATCATGCATAACGGGCAATATTTTTCTAAGAAATGACTTATGGATTGGGAGTCAACACCCAGTTGAAATTCCCCCACCTCCCCCTTCTCCCAACGATTGCAAAGCCTAATATATGAAAACTAGAAAGAGTTTACAATCCCTAAAAATTACAGACAGTTTTTTTGAATTATCTCGCTTTGCTTTTGTTCTTTTCCATTTTAGATGTATAATTTTATATTAAATCAAAACTTGAGTTTTCACTTTTCCCTTTTTCCCGTAAACAAAAAGATAAGAAGGCAAATAGATCAGAAGAAACCGAAAAATTTTAGACTTTATATATGCAAAAAATTTATAAAGACAACAAATGAATGTAAAGAAAATTTATTCACACTCCACAAATGAACCCAAAAGTTCTGATATCCAAGTGTGGGAATTTCCACAATTTCAACCCTAATAGCTTGGAATGTTATAAGAAAGAGATTTCTAAATTGAACCTACACATATTTTAAATATTGATATGTATGCTTGAGACATGTTAAAGATGCAAATAACCAACGGATCAAAACCTTGTTAAATTCTATAGTGAACGTGCGGAGGGATAAATACATGAGTCAAACACGCCATTTTTTTTGCCCATTTACAAAAACGTTGCCAATCATTGATGACTGTAAAGTTATTTATCGGTCAATCATGCGTAAGGGGCTATATTTTTCTTAGAAATGATTTATGGATTGGGAATCAACACTCAGTTAAAAATCCCATGCCTCCCCCTTTTCCCGACGATTGCAAAGCCTAATATATAAAAACTAGAAAGAGTTTACAATCCCTAAAAATGACAGACACTTTTTGGAATTATCTCTCTCTACATTTGTGCATTTCCATTTTAGATATATATTTTTTTCTTAAATCAAAACATCAGTTTTCACTTTTCCCTTCTTCTCGTAAACAAAAAGATAAGAAGGAAAATATATCACAACAAAACAAAAAAATTTAGAGTTTATTTATCCAAAACATTTAAAACCACAACAAATGGAAAGAAAGAAAATTTACTCACATACCACAAATGAACTCAAAAGTTTTGATATTCAAGTTTGGGAAATTCCTCTAGTTCAACCCTAATAGCTTGGAATTTTATAAGAAAGAGATTTCAAAATTGAACCTACACATGTTTAAAATATGGATATGCATGCTTGAAACATGTTAAAGATGTAACTGACCTATGGATCCAAACCTCATTAAATTCTTAAGTGAACCTACGGTCAAATATTTACCCGAGTAAAAAAAAAGCCATTATTTTGCCCATTTAGAAAAAGCTGACCTAACAATCATAGATGATTATATAGTGATTTATCGATCAATCATGCGTAACGGGTTATATTTTTGTAAGAAATGACTTATGGATTGGGAGTCAACACTCAGTCAAAAATCCCCTGCCTCCCGCTTTTCCCTATGATTTTAAAACCTAATATATAAAAACTAGAAAGAGTTGACAATCCCTAAAAATTACAGACACTTTTTGGAATTATTTCTCTCTATATTTTTGCATTTCCATTTTATATGTATACATTTTTCTTAAATCAAAACTAGAGTTTTCACCTTTCCCTTTATCTCGTAAACAAAAAGATAAGTAGGCAAATATATCACAACAAAAAGAAATTTTTTGTGTTTATGTATGAAAAAAATATAAAACTTCAACAAATGTAAGTAAAGAAAATTTATACCCACACCACATATGAACACAAAAGTTTTCATATCCGAGTTTTGGAAATTCCACTCGTTCAAACCTAATATCTTGGAATTTTATGGGAAAGAGATTTCTAATTGATCCTACGAATGTTTTAAATACGGATATGCATGCTTGAAAATTGTTAAACATGCAAATAACCTATGCATCCCGACCACATTAAATTCTCAAGTGAACGTGTGGTGGGATATTTACCTGAGTCAAAAAAGCCATTATTTTGCCCATTTAAAAAAAAACTTACCTTACAATCATTGGTGATTGTCAAGTGATTTATCAGTCAATCGTGCGTAACGGGCTATACTTTTCTAAGAAATGACTTATGGATTGGGATACAACACTCAATTAAAACTCCCCCACCTCTCACTTTTCCCGACGATTGCAAAACCTAATATATAAAAACAAGAAAGAGTTTATAATCCCTAAAAATTACAGACACTTTTGGAATTATCTTTCTCTGCATTTGTGCATTTCAATATTAGATGTATACTTTTTTCTTAAATCGAAACTTGAGTTTTAACTTTTCCCTTTATCTCGGAAACAAAAAGATAAGAAGGCAAATTGATCACAAGAAAACAAAAATTTTAGAGTTTATATATGCAAAAAAATTATAACAACAACAAATGTAAGTAAAGAAAATTTATTCACACACCAGAAATGAACACAAAAGTTTTGATATCCAAGTTTGGGAAATTCCACTAGTTCAACCCTAATAGGTCTGAATTTTATAAAAAAGATATTTCTAAATTGATCCTACACAGGTTTTAAATATGGATATGCATGCTTGAAACATGTTAAAGATGCAAATGACCAGTGGATCCATACCTCTTTAAATGGTCAAGTGAATGTGCGGTGGGATATTTACCCGAGTAAAAAAAACTATTATTTTTCCCATTTAATAAAAACTGACCTAACAATCATTGATGATTTTAAAGTGATTTATTAGTCAATCATGCTTCACGGGCTATATTTTGTAAGAAATGACATATGGATCAGGAGTCAACACTCAGTTAAAAATCCTATGCATCCCCATTTTCCCGACGACTGCAAAGCCTAATATATAAAAACTAGAAAAATTTTACAATCCCTAAAAATGACAAACACTTTTTCGAATTATCTCTCTCTACATTTGTGCATTTCCTTTTTAGATGTATACTTTTTTCTTAAATCAAAACTTGAGTTTTCACTTTTCCCTTTATCTCGTAAACAAAAAGATAAGAAGGCAAATAGATCAGAAGAAAATAAAAAATTTAGACTTTATATATATAAAAATTTATAAAAACAACAAATGAAAGTAAAGAAAATTTATGCACACCACAAATGAAATCAAAAGTTTTGATATCCAAGTTTGGGAATTTCTACTATTTCAACCCTAATAGCATGGAATGTTATAAGAAAGAGATTTCTAAATTGATCCTACACAAGTTTTAAATATTGATATGTATGCTTGAAACATGTTAAAGATATAAATAACCTGTAGATCAAAACCTTATTAAATTCTCAACTGAACGTACGAAGGGATATATACTTGAGTCAAACAAGCCCTTTTTTTTGCCCATTTAATAAAAACGCTGACCTAACAATCATTGATGATTGTAAAGTTATTTATCGCTCAATCATGCATCACGACCTATATTTTTCTAAGAAATAATTTATGGATTGGGAATCAACACTCAGTTAAAAATCCCCCGCCTCCCCCTTATCCCTACGATTGCAAAGCCTAATATATAAAAACTAGAAAGAGTTTACAATCCCTAAAAATTACTGACATTTTTTGGAATTATCTCTCTCTACATTTGTGCATTTCCATTTTAGATGTATACTTTTTTCTTAAATCAAAACCTGAGTTTTCACTTTTCTCTTTATCTCGTAAACAAAAAGATAAGAAGGCAAATAGATCACAACAAAATGAAAATTTTAGAGCATATGTATGCAAAAACTTTTAAAAACAACAAATGTAAGTAAAGAAAATTTATTCACACACCACAAATGAACACAAAAGTTTTGATTTCCAAGTTTGAGAAATTCCACTAGTTTAAACCTAATAGCCTGGAATTTTATACGAATTATATTTCTAATTGATCCTACACATGTTTTAAATGTAGATATACATACTTGATACATGTTAAAGATTCAAATGACCTATGGATCCAAACCTCATTAAATTCCCAAGTGAATGTGTGGTGGGATATTTACACGAGTAAAAAGAAGCCAATATATTGCCCATTTACAAAAACGTTGCCCTAACAATCATTGATGATTGTTAATGTGATTTATCGGTCAATCATGCGTAACGGGCTATATTTTTATTAGAAATGACTTATGGATTGGGAATCAACACTCAATTAAAAATCCCACACGTCCCCTTTTTCACATCCATTGCAAACCCTAATATATAAAAACAGGAAAGAGTTTACGATCCCTAAAAATGACTAACACTTTTTGGAATAATCTCTATCTACATTTATGCATTTCCAATTTAGATGTATACTTTTTTTCTTAAATCAAAACTTGAGTTTTTACTTTTCCCTTTATCTTGTAAACAAAAGGATAAGAAGGCAAATAGATCACAATAAAACTAAAATTTTAGAGTTTATATAAGAAAAAAATTTATAACAACAACAAATGTAAGTAAAGAAAATTTATTCACACACCACAAATGAACACAAAAGTTTTGATATCTATAATTGGGAAATTCCACTAGTTCAACCCTAATAGCTTTGAATTATATAAGAAAAAGATTTCTAAATTGATTCTACACATGTTTTAAATATGGATATGCATGCTTGAAACATTTTAAAGATGCAAATGACCTATGGATCAAAACCACTTTAAATGCTCTACTTAACGTGCCATGGGATATTTAACCGAGTAAAAAAACCATTATTTTTCCCATTTAATAAAAATTAACATAACAATCATTGATGATTGTAAAGTGATTTATCGGTCAATCATGCGTCATGGGATATATTTTTGTAACAAATGACATATGGATCAGGAGTCCACACTCAATTAAAAATCCCCTGCCTCCCCCTTTTCCTGACGATTGCAAAGCCTAATATATAAAAACAAGAAAGAGTTTACAATCCCTAAAAATTACATACACTTTTTTGAATTATCTCTCTCTACATTTGTGCATTTCCATTGTAGATGTATACTTTTTTCTTAAATCAAAACTTGAGTTTTCATTTTTCCCTTTATCTCAAAAACAAAAGGATAAGAAGGCAAATAGATCACAAGAAAATGAAATTTGTAGAGTTTATACAGGCAAAAAATTTATAACAACAACAAATGTAAGTCAAGAAAATTTATTCACACACCACAAATGAACACAAAACTTTTGATATCCAAGTTTGGGAATTTCCACTAGTTCAACCCTAATAGCTTGGAATTTTATAAGAAAAAGATTTCTAAATTGATCCTAGACATGTATTAAATATGGATATGCATGCATGAAACATGTTAAAGATGCAAATGACCTATGGATCCAAACCTCTTTGAATGCTCATGTGAACGTGCGGTGGGATATTTACCCGAGTAACAAAAATAATTATTTTTCCCATTTAATAAAAACTGAACTAACTATCATTCATGATTAAAGCGATTTATCGATCAATTATGGGTAATGGGCTATATTTAAGAAAGAAATGACTTATGGATTTGGAGCCAACAATCAATTAAAAATCCCCTGCCACCCCCTTTGCCCAACGATTGCAAAGCCTAATATATAAAAACTAGAAAGAGTTTACAATCCCTAAAAATTACAAACACGTTTTGGAATTATCTCTCTCTACATTTGTGTATTTCCATTTTAGATATATACTTTTTTCTTAAATCAAAACTTGAGTTTTCACTTTTCCCTTTATCTTGTAAACAAAAAGATAAGAAGGCAAATAGATCACAACAAAATGAAAATTTTAGAGTTTATGGATGCAAACAATTTAAAACAACAACAAATGTAAGTAAAGAAAATTTATTCACACACCACAAATGAACACAAAAGTTTAGATATCCATGTTTGGGAAATTCCACTAGTTCAACTCAAATAAAAATTGATCCTACACATGTTTTATATATGGATAAGCATGTTTGAAACATGTTATAGATGCAAATGACCTATGGATCCAAATCTCATTAAATTCTCAAGTGAACCTACAGTGGGATATTTACCTGAGTAAAAAAAAGCCATTATTTTTCCTATTTACATAAAGTTGACCTAACAATCATTGATGAAAGTAAAGTGATTTATCGGTCAATCATGCATAACGGGCTATATTTTAGTAAGAAATATCTTATGGATTGGGAGTCAACACTCAATTAAAAGTCCCCCCGCCTTCCCCTTTTCCCAACGATTGCAAAGCCTAACATATGAAAACTTGACAGTGTTTACGATACCTAAAATTACAGACACTTTTTAGAATTAACTCTCTCTACATTTCTGCATCTCCATTTTAGATGTATACTTTTTTCTTAAATCAAAACTTGAGTTTTCACTTTTCCCTTTATCTCGTAAACAAAAAGATAAGAAGGCAAATCGATCACAACAAAAGGAAACTTTTAGAGTTTATATATGCAAAAAGTTTAAAACAACAACAAACATAATTAAAGGAAATTTATTCACACACCACAAATGTACACAAAAGTTTTGAAATCCAAGTTTGAGAAATTCCACTAGTTCAACCCTAATAACTTGGAATTGTAAAAGAATGAGATTTCTAAATTGATCCTACACATGTTTTATATATGGATATGCATGTTTCAAACATGTTAAAGATGCAAATTACCTATGGATCCAAACCTCAATAAATTCTCGAGTGAAAATGCGGTGGGATATTTACTCGAGTAAAAAAAGCTATTATTTTGCCCATTTACAAAAAGTTGACCTAACAATCATTGATGATTGTAAAATGATCTATCGGTCAATCATCCGTATTGGGCTACATTTTTTTTTTAGAAAAGACATATGGATTGGGAGTCAACTCTCTATTACAAATCCCCCCCCCCCCCCCCCCCCCCCCCCTCGCCCTTTTCCCGACGATTGTAAAGCCTAATATATAAAAACTAGAAAGAGTTTACAAGCCCTAAAAATTACAGACACTTTTTGGAATTATCTCTCTCTACATTTTTTCAATGCCATTTTAGATGTATACTTTTTTCTTAAATCAAAACATGAGTTTTCATTTTTCCCTATAACTCGTGACCAAAAAGATAAGAAGGCAAATAGATCACAACAAAACAAAAAATTTAGAGTTTATGTAAGCAAAAAATTTTAAACATCAACAAATGTAAGTAAAGAAAATTTATACACACGCCACAAATGAACACAAAACTTTTGATTTCCAAGTTTTGGAAATTCCACTAGTTCAAACCTAATAGCCTTGAATTTTATAAGAATTAAATTTCTAATTGATCCTACGCATGTTTTAAATATGGATATGCATGTTTGATACAAGTTAAAGATTCAAATGACCTATAGATCCAAACTTCATTAAATTCTCAAGTGAAAGTACGGTAGGTTATTTACCCGAATAAAAAAAGCCAATAAATTGCCCATTTACAAAAAGCTGACCTAACAATCATTGATTATTGTAAATTGATTTATCGGTCAATCAGGCGTAACGGGCTATATATTTGTAGGAAACGACTTATGGATTGGGAGTCAACACTTCGTTAAAAATCACCAGCCTCCCCCTTTTCCCGACGATTGCAAAGCCTAATATATAAAAACAAGAAAGAGTTTACAATCCCTAAAAATGACAGACACTTTTTAGAATTATCTCTCTCTACATTTGTGCATTTCCATTTTAGATGTATACTTTTTTCTTATATCAAAACTTGTGTTTTCACTTTTCACTTTATCTCGTAAACAAAAAGATAAGAAGGAAAATACATCACAACAAAACGAAAATTTTAGTGTTTATGTATGCAAAAAATTTAAAACAAGAACAAATGTAAGTAAAGAAAATTTATTCACACACCACTAATGAACACAAAAGTTTTGATATCCAAGTTTCGGAAACTCCACTAGTTGAACCCTAATAGTTTGGAATTTTATAAGAAAGAGATTTCTAAATTGATCCTACACATGTTTTATATATGGAAATGCATGCTTGAAACATGTTAAAGATGCAAATGACCTATGGATACAAACCTCATTAAATTCTCAAGTGAACAAGAGGTGAGATATTTACCCGAGTCAAAAAGGCCATTATTTTGCCCATTTACAAAAAGCTGACCTAACTAACATTGATGATTGTAAAGTGATTTATCTGTCAATCATGCGTAATGGGCTATATTTTTGTCAAAAATGACTTATGGATTCGTAGTCAATACTCTATTAAAAATCTTCTGCCTCCCCCTTTTCCCGACGATTGCAAAGCCTAATATATAAAAACTAGAAAGAGTTTACAATCCCTAAAAATTACAGACACTTTTTGGAATTATCTCTCTCTACATTTTTGCATTTCCAGCTTAGATGTTCACTTTTTTCTTAAATCAAAACCTAAGTTTTCACTTTTCCCTTTAACTCGAAAACAAAAAGATAAGATGGCAAATAGATCACAACAAAATGAAAATTTTAGAGTTTATGTAAGTAAAAAATTTAAAACATCAACAAATATAAGTTAAGAAAATTTATGCACACACCACAGATGAACACAAAACTTTTGATTTCCAAGTTTGGGAAATTCCACTAGTTCAAACCTAATAGCTTTGAATTTTATAAGAATTAGACTTCGAATTGATCCTACATGTTTTAAATATGGATATGCATGCTTTATACAAGTTAAAGATTCAAATGACCTATAGATCTAAACCTCATTAAATTCTCAAGTGAACGTGCTGTATTTTATTTACCCGAGTAAGAAAAGACAACAAATTGCCCATTTACAAAAAAGCAGACCTAACAATCATTGATGATTGTAAAGTGATTTATTGGTCAATCATGCATAACAGGCTATATTTTTGTTAGAAATGACTTATGGATTGGGAGTCCACACTTCATTAACAATCACCCGCCTCCGCCTTTTCCCGACGATTGCAAAGCCAAATATAATAAAACTAGAAAGAGTTTACAATCCCAAAAAATGATAGACACTTTTAGCAATTACCTCTCTCTACATTTGTGCATTTCCATTTTAGATTTATACCTTTTTCTTTTATAAAAATTTGAGGTTTCACTTTTCCCTTTATCTCATAAACAAAAAGATAAGAAGAAAAATAGATCACAACAAAATGAAAATTTTAGTGTTTATGTATGTAAAAATTTTAAAACAACAACAAATGTAAGTAAAGAAAATTTATTCACACCCCACAAATGAACACAAAAGTTTTGATATCCAACTTTGGGAAATACCACTAGTAGCTTGGAATTGTAAAAGAATGAGATTTCTAAATTGATCCTACACATGTTTTATATATGGATATGCATGTTTCAAACATGTTAAAGATGCAAATGACCTATGGATCCAAACCTCATTAAATTCTAAAGTGAACCTGCTGTAGGATATTTACCCGAGTCAAAAGCCCCATTATTTTGCCCATTTTCAAAAAGCTGACCTAACAAACATTGATGATTGTAAAGTGATTTATCGGTCAATCATGTGTAACTGGCTATATTTTTGTTAGAAATAACTTATGGATTGGGAGTTAACACTCAGTTAAAAATCCCATGCCTCCCCCTTTCCCGACGATTTCAAAGCCTTTTATATAACAACTTGAAAGAGTTTACAATCCCTAAAAATTACAGACGATTTTGGGAATTATCTCTCTCTACATTTTAGCATTTCTATTTTAGATGTAGAATTTTTCTTAAATCAAAACTAGAGTTTTCACTTTTTCCTTCATCTCATAAACAATAAGATAAGAATGTAAATACATCACAACAAAACAAAAATTTAAGAGTTTTTGTATGCAAAAATTTTAAGACAACAAAAAATGTAAATAAATACAATTTATCCACCTACCACAAATGAACACAAATTTTATTATATTCAAGTTTCTTGGAATTTTATAAGAAAGAGATTTCTAAATTGATCCTACACATGTTTTAAATATCGATATGCATTCTTGAAACATGTTAAAGATGCAAATGACCTATGGATCCAAACCTAATTAAATTCTCAAGTGAACCTACCGTGGGATATTTAACTGAGTAAAAAAAGCCATTATTTTGACAAAAAACTGACAAAAAAATCATAGATGATTGGAAAGTGATTTATCGGTCAATCATGCATAACGGGCCATATTTTTGTAAGAACTGACTTATGGATTGGGAGTCAACACTCAATAAAAAATACCGCACCTCCAGATGATTGCAAAGCCTAATGTATAAAAACTAGAAAGAGTTTTAAATCCTAAAAATTTTAAAAAATTTATTATCTCTCTCTACATTTGTGCATTTCCATTTTAGATGAATACTTTTTTCTTATATCAAAATTTGAGTTTTCACATTTCCCTTTATCTCGTAAAAAAAAAAAGATAAGAAGGAAAATAGATCTCAACAAAACAAAAATTTTAGTGTTTATGTATGTAAAAAAAATAAAATAACAACGAATGTAGGTAAAGAAAACTTATTCACACACCACAAATGAACACAAAAGTTTTGATATCCAAGTTTGGGAAATACCACTAGTAGCTTGGAATTGTAAAAGAATAAGATTTCTAAATTGATCCTACACATGTTTTATGTATGGATATGCATGTTTCAAACATGTTAAAGATGCAAATGACCTATGGATCCAAACTTCATTAAATTCTCAAGTGAACCTGCGGTGGGATATTTACCCGAGTCAAAAGCCCCATTATTTTGCCAATTTTCTAAAAGCTGACCTAACAAACATTGATGATTGTAAAGTGATTTATCGGTCAATCATGTGTAACAGGCTATATTTTTGTTAGAAATAACTTATGGATTGGAAGTTAATACTCAGTTAAAAATCCCATGCCTCCCCCTTTTCCCGACGATTTCAATGCCTATTATATAACAACTTGAAAGAGTTTACAATCCCTAAAAAGTACAGACACTTTTGGTAATTATCTCTCTCTACATTTTTGCATTTCTATTTTAGATGTAGAATTTTTCTTAAATCAAAACTAGAGTTTTCACTTTTTCCTTCATCTCGTAAACAATAAGATAAGAAAGTAAATATATCACAACAAAACGAAAATTTAAGTGTTTATGTATGCAAAAAATTTAAGACAACAAAAAATGTAAATAAATAAAATTTATCCACATACCACAAATTTTTTTATATTCAAGTTTCTTGGAATTTTATAAGAAAGAGATTTCTAAATTACTCCTACACATGTTTTAAATATCGATATGCATTCTTGAAACATGTTAACAATGCAAATGACCTATAGATCCAAACCTCATTAAATTCTCAATTGAACCTACAGAGGGATATTTACCTGAGTCAAACAAGCCATTATTTTGCCCATTTTCAAAAAGCTAACCAAACAAACATTGATGATTATAAAGTGATTTATCAGTCTATCAAGTGTAACGGGCTATAATTTTGTTAGAAATAACTTATGTATTTGAAGTCAACACTCAATTACAAATCCCCCACCTCCCCTTTTTCCTAACGATTGCAAAGCCTAATATGTAACAACTAGAAAGAGTTTACAATCCATAAAAATTGAAGACACTTTTTGGAATTATCTCTCTGTACATTTGTGCATTTCCATTTTAGATGTATACTTTTTCTTAAATCAAAATTTGAGTTTTCACTTTTCCCATTATCTCATTAATAAAAAGATAAGAAGGCAAAAAGATCACATAAAAATGAAAATTTTAGAGTTTATGTATGCAAACAATTTAAAACAATAACAAATGTAATTAAAGAAAATTTATTCACACACCATAAATGAAAACAAAAGTTTAGATATCCAAATTTTGGAAATTCCACCAGTTAAACCCAAATAGCTTGGAATTTTCTAAGAAAGAGATTTCTAAATTGATCCTACACATGTTTTATAAATGGATATGCATGCTTGAAATATGTTAAAGATGCAAATGACCTATGGATCCAAATCTCATTAAATTCTCAAGAGAACCTATGGTGAGATATTTACCTGAGTAAAACAAAGCCATTATTTTGCCTATTTACATAAAGTTGACCTAACAATCATTGATGAACGTAAAGTAATTTATCGGTCAATCATGTGTAACGGGCAATATTTTAGTAAGAAATGACTTATGGATTGGGAGACAACACTCAATTAAAAGTCCCCCGCCTCCCCCTTTTCCCAACGATTGCAAAACCTAATATATAAAAACTTGAAAGAGTTTACGATACCTAAAAATTACAGACACTTTTTGGAATTTACTCTCTACATTTGTCCATTTCCATTTTAGATGTATACTTTTTTCTTAACTCAAAACCACAAATGAGCACAAAAGTTTTGATATCCAAGTTTGGGAAATTCTGCTAGTTCAACCCTAATAGCATGGAATTTTATAAGAAAGATAATTCTAATTGATCCTACACATGTTTTAAATATGGATATGCATGCTTGAAACATGTTAAAGACGCAAATGACCTATGGATCCAAACCTCATTAAAGGCTCAAGTGAACGTGTGGTGGGATATTTACCCGACTAAAAAAAAACCATTATTTTGTCCATTTAAAAAAAAGCTGACCTAACAATCATTGATGATTGTCAAGTTATTGATCGGTCAATCATGCATAACGGGCTATATTTTTTTAAGAAATGACTTATGGATTCAGAATCAACACTCAGTTAAAAATCCATTGCCTCCCCCTTTTCCCGACAATTGCAAAGCCTATTGTATAAAAACTAGAAAGAACTTACAATCCCTAAAAATTACTGACGATTTTTTGAATTATCTCTCTCTGCATTTTTGCATTTCCATTTTAGATGTACACTTTTTTCTTAAATCAAAACCTGAGTTTTCACTTTTCACTTTATCTCGTAAACAAAAAGATAAAAAGGCAAATAGATCACAACAAAACAAAAATTTTAGAGTTTATATATGCAAAAAATTTAAAACATCAACAAATGTAAGCAAAGAAAATTTATACACATAGCACAAATGAACACAAAATTTTTTATTTCTTAGCTTCGGAAATTGCACTAGTTCAAACCTAATTGCTTTGAATTTTATAAGAATTAGATTTCTAATTGATCCTACGCATATTTTAAAAATGGATATGAATGCTTGATACATGTTAAAGATTCAAATGACCAATGGATCCAAACCTCATTAAATTTTCAAGTGAATGTGCTCTGGGTTATTTACCTGAGTTAAAAAATTAAATATATTGCCCGTTTACAAAAAAGCTGACCTAATAATCATTGATGATTGTAAACTAATTTATCAGTCAATCATTCGACACGGCCTATTTTTTTTTTGTAAAAAATGACTTATGGATTGGGAGTCAACACTTCGTTAAAAATCATCCGCCTCCCCCTTTTCCCGAAAATTTCAAAGCCTAATATATAAAAACTAGAAAGATTTTACAATCCCTAAAAATGACAGACACTTTTTAAAATTATCTCTCTCTACATTTGTGCATTTCCATTTTAGATGTATACTTTTTTCTTATATCAAAACTTGTGTTTTCACTTTTCCCTTTATCTCGTAAACAAAATGATAAGAAGGAAAATAGATGACAACAAAACGAAAATTTTAGTGTTTATGTCTGCAAAAAAATTTAAAACAAGAACAAATGTAAGTAAAGAAAATTTATTCACACACCACAAATGAACACATACATTTTGATATCCAAGTTTTGGAAATTTCACTAGTTATCTGGTCTTCTTTTTGCAATTTATAGAAGTAACTTGCAAACTCGCAATAATACTTCTTATAAAAACAAATGTTACAGATTTGTAACTTTTTTAATTTCTGAAGAGTTTCTAAACGTTTTTTTTTGTTTAGTACTCTCATTGTAAGCTTCTAGGGTTGGATGTATTCCTAGAAATTTTTTTGATATCTTAGCCACCAATCCCTTCAAGATATTGGCTATAGATATTGAGGTATTAGTTTTTTTGGTCTTCGGGAAGGTTGTCCCACCAATGAGCTACATTACCATGTAAAGCATGGGTAAAGAAATTAAATGTTGAATCTTTGTCCCAAGATTCATGCATATTTGCAGCATTGCTCATGCTTCTTTCCCATTCTTTAAGGACTTTTTCTCCATCCTTGGGGCAATCCAAGTTGAGATAAAATCCAAAAGGGTTTATGCTATCTATGGAAGTGTGTCCCTTAATAGCATTTGAAGGATCAACATTTGTGTATTTTGTCGAATACCTTTGTCCTACCAAGGATATTTTGAAGTGAGAGAAACTTTCTCGTTCTTGCGGGTGAACCGCAGTACGGTTTCGGAAGTTATCTTGAAAGCTATCTTCCATGTGGGTGTCTCATACCGTTGATGTTTCTCCTTCAAAATGGTCACTACCATGAAGCATTCTAAATATTTTACCAAGATCATCTACCTTTGTGTCTTTAGCAGAGTAGTCTATTTTCTTGGTATTTTCTTCTGCAACTTCATCAGATTCCCAGGCCTCTGGTTCACTATCGTGTTGCTCTTTTTGTTTACTAGAGGAAAGTTTTTCCTCTTGAACATAATAAATCGGTTGGTGACCGAAAGTATTATATTCTGCGTAAACTTCATCATCGATAGAGGATGATGCTTTGGAAGCGATCCTAAAAGTAGGTGGTGTTGGCTCCTTTTTTCTAGGTGCTATGCAAGGTGTTGCAAAGTACACTAGGTTTTTAAGTCATCCAGTAATGTCAGGAAGTCCTAATGGTAATGGAATTTCCATATCCATTAAATAGAAAAACTCTGTCATAGAGCTATTTCTTGAAGCTTCATTTGAAGTCTTCTGACCATATACCGTAGTTGAATTTCTCTACGGGTTAATCTCCACCATTCAATTAGATATGCTCGATAAGCTATATCGGTTTCATTCATTGGTGTGATATTTTCTCTGGCATGCCAATTTTGGTCTTTCATTGAGCGTACAAGACGAATTTGATCTAGTAGTCTTTCTCTACAGATCATTTTACAAAGCTAAAAGGATTAGCTTTTGTTTGATTTTCTTGATCTTGCATCTAAGGTTGTAGATGTGATCAGTATATCTTTCCCGAAAATAGTAATACCATACCATTGCTGGGATTGTATTATCTTCTGGTTGAAGAGTATTTCTTTGGAGTAAAGCGAGGTCAAGGCCTTCTCTTTTTAATTTTAAACGATCTAAAAGTTTCTTTTTATAGATCATTCTGGTGTCCAAGGTGTAAAAGGTGTTTTATACCTTGATGGACCTGGAGAACTAGACGTTCTTTTGAACCTAGATGTTCTTTTAATGCTAGGACTTCTGTTAAAAGTTCTTGCATTTTATTTTTGTTTATATTATCTAATTTTTTTTTTAGTTCTGTTAATTTGTTGAAGAAAACATGACTATTTCCATGGTCATTTTTTTCTAGAATATTTTCTAGGATGTTTTGACACTTTATTATTTCTCTATGTTTATGTTCATCATAGAGGAAATCTATTTTCTGTTGGAGATTATCAACAGTTTTTTCTAACCTATTAAGGGTCATACCATAAGACTCTAAGGTTTGATTGGAATTGGTGACGATGTCACTATTTCCTATTGGTGGGCCTAAGGCTTTATATGGGTTATGTGCCATCCTCGATGTGAAGAGGAACATAAGCATTGGGCCTTGGATTTCCTATTCCTTCAAAACAGGAATTGTTTGAGGTTCTACTTGTTGAGGTAGAAGGCCTATCCTGTTCAATGGAAAAGCTAGATCTAGTGTTTGTGATCACTAATTTTCCTTCTATCTCCTTTATGGTTTTTTGGGAGAGGGGAAGGTGTTCGGGTACCAAAGGTTGGACTACCCATTCTATTGGCCATGTTAACTCTATGGGGTCGAGTTCTTCTATGGTCAAGTTCTCAGAATAACCAATGTTTTTGGCTAATTTTGTGAGTTTATTTGAATCTTTAACTGGAACCTTTCCAGTGTTGATTCCTTGGGCTACTATGCATACAAGTATGCGCATAACTCTTCTTCCTGGTTGAATTCCATTTTTTGACCAGTTATCTATATAGATTTTTAGGGACAAGGTATCTTGGATGTGCTTGTCTTCTAAATCTATTTGTAGATTGGGCCATGTTGTAAAGGATACTGGGCCTAATCCTAAGTTAGCTCTAACTCCCCCGAGTAGGGCTTTTTCAAAATTATTCTTCACAGAGTTATCTACTATAGCCGCTATGAAGGGTAAATTTTGATTGATTCGTATTAAGGGGTCTAATCCTATACGAACTAGTCCATAATGGACATATTTGAATCTTTTTAGCGTAGTTAAATTAGATTCACTTAATAATCTGTAGCAGAAGGTACCTGAGTCGGTATCATGTATTTCTACAGATAGTTCCTTCTCGAAGATGAAGGATTTCTTTTGGAACTCAATCCAATATTTGTTGTAGACTTCAGTTATCCTAGGGATACTTATTATCCACTTTTGTCCATCCTGCATAAGATTAGGATGTTCATCGTATTCTCCCTGTGTTTCATGATGTACATGAACACTGTTTTTTGGAGAGAAGTACATTCTATTCCTATTTGTTCAGACATTTAGGAATTTTAGATGAGTTGAAGTCTCTTCTAATTTTTGGAACAAGATTTCAATCAGTCGTTCCAATTGATACAAAGTGATCAAAGGAGAGATGTGTTGTATAACTAGTTCTCTCAATTCCTCATTTTGAGTTAAGGCACAGATGTCTCGTATCAGACGATCTCTATCTGTTCTTTGATGAGTTTTTACAGAAGCTATTTTGCAAATAACTTCCTATAATTCTTTTCTACATGGTTTGTTGTTAACCATTTTAGTTTTCACTTCTCGGATAGGTTCTAAGATCCTAGAGTGATTTATTTCTTGATCTACATAGCTTTGTAGATCTGTAAGGAAACGTACTATTTCTTCAGTATTTCCTGTTTTAAGTACCTCAAGATGGGCATTAATTCTTCTCTTGAGTTTCTATACTTGTTCATTGACGTCACTTTCTATTACTACACATAGGAAAACAACATATTCTGCAGTGTATTTTTCCCAGCATCTTTTCATAAAGAAGTTGTGATGCATAGCACCAACTAAATCCATTATATTATTTAATATTGGATTATTCTTATCATGTCATCCAAGTGGATAACCTATTATTGGACAAACATTTGTGTGTCCAGTTTTTAACACGGTGTCATAAAAAGGATCGTTGAGTTCCTTCTGACCTACCAGTTGGGGTCTTTGGTATATTAGTACATTTGTAGTATACCAATGGTACATCGGATGTGACCGATTTGGGTCATAACTGTTTGGGAGTATGTATAACTAAAAAGAAAGAATTAAAGTTAAACTTTGAATTCTTTGACACATATAGGACCAAGTCTAATACTTGGCACTGATACCAATTTTAAAATTTTAAACAAACAGACACACACAACGGATTATGGTACCAAAAACCCTATTGCTCAAATACCATTAAAAACACAACGAGTCTCAAACAGATACACACAGTGGATTATGGTACCGAAAGCACTATTGCTCAGATACCATTAAAAACACAACGAGTCTCTAGCAGACTCAACAGCCTAAACAGCGGACTACAAGGTGAACCTAGGGATGAGGGTAGCAGAACTAGATCCTAGGGATCACAACTACTCACTGACTACAAGCAGCGTAAAACAACGATGACTCACACAATACTATTCCTCTAGTCACACTTCATACATCCTATCATTTCACCATCATATTACTCCTGCTTCCTACTACATGTCAGTGCTATGTACTCGTTTGTGTCTATTTTCATAGCTATCTAATAGGCCCAACATGACTTTTGCTGCTACTTAGAACTTCTTCGGGTTTCACCCTATTCCTGTCGGCTTACCACCACGTGGGCAATCAGTCAATGCGGTCCTCACGGTCTCCAGAGGGCCCCAAGCCATTTCTACTAACCGTTGCGGCTCCATTGATGCTTCAGCAGGGTAGAGCACAACTCCGTTTCGTTTTCGATCTCGGAGCGTAGCCGAATAATTCCAAGTCTCTAGATTTTGTCCTATTTGGCACTATTTCGATATTATTTCTTTTTACGAGTGAACAGTAAACATGAATAGTAACCATAAATAGTAAAAATGAACAGTACTTTTGAATTGTAACTTTGGAACAGTAAAAAACAAACACTGTGGAGATCATAGATATAGATGCGGAACATGAACAACAACTGTACGAATCACAATATTACAAACATGCGGAAAAGATAAAAACATTTTTCAAACAAAATAAAACAACTAAATACATACCCTTAAAAAAAAAGGGTAAGAAAAACTACTTATCTACATAACTCCCGAAGTTACCGACTGTTATGCACGAAATAACATTATTATTTTAGTTGTTTTATTTAATTTATTTTATTTTATTTCAGTTTTAGGCCATAGGGGTATTTTTGGAATTATTTATTTATAGGGATATTTCTGTAATATTTTATTAAACCCTAGCAGGGTGAACCCTATTTAAGGGGTAAGAGTAATGAGAAAAGGAAGGATTGAAGTATTAAGAATTAGTTTAAATCTAGCGTAAAGAGGCTTAGAGTTTTCCTCAACGAGTTCTAGGGTTTTCAAGCTTCCCTTTGGCTTGATCTTCGTTTTCGTCTTCCCCATATTTTCCTACTACCCCTATGGTAATGCCTGGAAGACCCGTAACCCGTGGCAGACCCCAGATCCTCCCAAAGAATCCACGTGTCAGATCCGGGACCGTAACAACTGGTATCAGAGCAGGAACACAATGGGTTATTCTATATCCCAAGAAAGATGGATTGCTATGGGTAAGGAATTGGAGGAAATACGAGCACGGTTAGATGCTTCCATTGAACGTTATGGAAGGGAGAAATTCGTTGTTGCAGTAAAACATGTCATACGACCTCAAATCTCTATCTCGGACGGGCAAAACGGCCCATGGCCGGAAAAATCAAAAATTTCGTCTCCAAAGGCGGATGCAGAAAAGCAACATAAATTAGTCGTCCCCTACTCACAGCAACAAGCCCATGTTATGCACGCTGCCATATTCCGTTCCGCACAGGAGGGGGGAAATTTCCGTTCCGCACGGGAGGGGAAAAATCTCCCGGCCATTCTGACCGGGAAATATTTCTGAGAGTCTGTCTCGGCAAAATTCCAATCGGCGAAGCCTCCAAGGGCTGCTAGTCACCGCAGGAGCAGCACGAGACTCCTTCGGCGACAATTCCGCCCTGTTCGGCGACATTCCAACAGCAGAACCGTCGACATTCCAGCAGAAGATCGTCGGCGACATTTTCGCAGAAGACCGTCGGCGACAATTCAGTAGAAAACCCGTCGGTGACATTCCAGCAGAACCGTCGGCGATATTCCGAGAGCCCTCTGTCTCGGCAACTCTCCCATCAGCGAAGCGAAGCCCTAACAGGCTGCTCTTCATCACCGGAAAATCAGGCAATTTCGTCGGTGCCGAGAGAGAGGAAGGAGACGTCCGTCGTCGGACTTCGTCGGTGCTGTGAGGAAAGGATCTGTTGGCCGCAGAGTTCGGGAGTGTCGAAGGAAGAAGATGACTCCCGATTAAATTTTCCTAACTTAGGAAATTTTAATCGGCCCGGTCCGCTAAGTCGCAAGCCGGACGGGGTTCCTGAACCGAGTCAACCCAGGTTAACTCGGACAGGCCCCAAAAAAAAAAAAAAGAAATTGGCGTCCAGAAGGGGGGTCGTGTGCCAGACCGAGTTCCTGAACCGAGTCAACCCAGGTTAACTCAGACCGGGCCAAAAAAAAAAAAAAAAAAAAAAGGTCGTCCTGAAGGGGGGTCATAGCTATCACGGATGCTACTTCGGCCCTAAACCCTAACATTATTATTTTAGTTGTTTTATTTAATTTACTTTATTTTATTTCAGTTTTAGGCCATAGGGGTATTTTTGGAATTATTTATTTGTAGGGATATTTTTGTAATATTTTATTCATAGGGATATTTCTGTAATATTTTATTAAACCCTAATAGGGTGAACCCTATATAGGGGGTAAGAGTAATGAGAAAAGGAAGGATTGAAGTATTAAGAATTAGGTTAAATCTAGCATAAAGAGGCTTAGAGTTTTCCTCAACGAGTTTTAGGGTTTTCAAGCTTCCCTTTGGCTTGATCTTCGTTTTCGTCTTCCCCGTGTCTTCCTACTACCCCTACGGTAATGCCTGGAAGACCTGTAACCCGTGGCAGACCCCAGATCCTCCCAAAGAATCCACATGTCAGATCCGGGACCATAACACCGACCGTGCCACCGGTCGGTTCCCTCTTTTCTACTCAGCCATTACGACTGTTAAGCACATACTGTGCTTTTAAGGAACTTTCTGGAGGATGCTCGTCGGAAATCGCCTTCTTCTTCTTCTTTGAAAGAGTATTTTTCGAATGTCCGTCGGTTTTTTAATGTCTCAACTTCTAGAGGAGCTTCGAATTTATAGTTGAAGATCTTTCATTTCTTCCACTTTTAGCCTTAATTGAAAGGTGTGTGTTTAAAGACAAAGGGTAAATTTTGTCTTTTTGGCTTTTCATTTTTGCCCTTGCATTATTACCTTTCGGCACCGAAAGCAGGGGTAGAAATGACTTTTCCTCTTGTGATGTCATGATGCTGATGTGTAGGAATCTTTTGTAGCCATCATTGTTGACTTTGTGTAGCCGCCTTTGATGACTTTTTTAGCCCCCGTTGCAGACTTTTATAGCCGCCTTTGCTGACTTTGATTTCGTCTTGGGCCTTAATGGCTGCTCACTTGTCTGCTGACATGGCTACTGACTATTCATTCGGACAACTGCCTTTCTGTGCACAATCTACAGGTGTGCTCCTTTGGAAAAGTCTTTTGGGCCATCTGGCAGAAGTTTTCCTAGGTTGCTTTGCTGAAGGGGATATTTCTTCTGAGGAGTTTCTTCAGTGTTGCTTTGAGACTGGTCTGGACAGGGGCCGGAGTCTCTTTATAGCTCTTCGAGACGATCATCAGTGGGACGGATGTCTTGTAGACAAAGCTTTTCTTTTTCTGACTCAGCTGTTGTAAGAGTTGTATCAGGTTCTTGAGCCCATGAATATGCCTGGTTGGCCTGACTGCTTCTGGGCATGGCTTGGCTTTTGGAACATGTCTGGGATCATATTCCATCAGCTTCACTTGATTCCAACTATTGCTAGACTCAGTGGTGAAGAAGGGAGTGTTCATCCCTTGTCCAATTTGCTCATTCCATCTCTGGAATTGAACAGTATGATCGGATTCGATCTTTGAACGAACGTTGTCCACCTTTTGAGGGTGTAGCGAGGATTCCTCAGACATAATGTTTGAAAGTTTTAAAGGTTTAAATTTCTTTAAAAACTCAAACTCATTCAAACTTGTTTTATCTGGTTTATTTAGGCTTTTCAACCTTGTAAACTCGGACGGGGTAACTAATTTTGTCTTGAATGATTTCTCATTGCTAGACAAGTCCATTTCCATCAGAGATGGATCCGTTAAGACTTCCTTTTCAGCTCGAAATTGACAAGTAGAAGTTCCTGATTTCGATTTCATCGAAATCGTTAAGGTTTCCTTTCCAGCGCTAGACTTGCAGGTAGAAATCCCTGATTCCCCTATCTTCAAAGAAGACTGGGTTGTGATTTCCTTCTCATGTCTGGCATGACCGGTAGAAATCCCGGGTCAACCTGTGTTTATCAAAACACTAAAGTCATCCGTTTGCTAATTAGCTGACGTTGTGGCTTCCTTTTCTCGCGATGGAGAGCCGGTAGAAGTCCCGGAGGAGCTTGGCATATCATGTCGTTTAGTGAGTTCTTTTAACTCATCGATTAATTCCTTAACCTTGAGTTGTAAGAGTTCTCCACTTAACCCGTATCGGGCACAATTCTCATGTATGTCTCCTCGTTCTGAGAGAACTAAAAGACTGTCGAATAGTGACTGTAGGGTTGAGAGCAATACCGTGAGTGTGGCAATTGTTGCTGCTAGGTCCGTCAATGTGCTGCTGAGTGGATCCATTTTACCTGTCTGTAATACAAAAAAATTCTTCGAGTAGTAAGAGTATCAGGTTATTTATAAAGTTCTCTATAAATGCATGATGCAGTAGCAGAGAATTTTTTCTACGACAATAGTGGGATATAAATCACCATGCTTGCTGCAATGTTATATATCGGGAAGGCTAAAGCATAACCAAATATAAGAAATCTATTAGGCAAAGGTTGTGCTTGAAGAGTCACTCATATTTTCTGAGTTTTCTGAGGAGGAAGACTCAGTTTCGAGATGAAGTTCATATACTTTATCATCTGACTGGATGTCATCATAATGGATGATGTCCAATCCATTTGCTTCAGCGAGTAGCATGTAGGTTTTGTACTGCCATTTTTTCTCAGTGTTTGGACAATTTTTTGCAAAATGCCCTTCTTTCTGGCATACCCAGCATTTGCATTTATCCAGCATTTGCATTTGCTTGGGGGTTTCTCTGTGGGCAATATGCATTTGACCCTTAACTGGATGTGGTAGGGCCAGAATTTGTTCTTTTTCTAAAGTATCTCTTGTTGGGAGTATACTTTGTTGTAGAACTTTTTTGTATCCTAAATTTTTTCTCACGAAATCTCTTAGGATATTTTCTTTGTTTATGGGAGGTGATTTTACAACCATAAGTTCCTACATTTTTGTTCTAGGTTGAACAACATAATGTTTGTTTATGTGCCTTACTATTCTTTTGTAGTTTTTGGGCTTCACAAAGATTTGCCAACATGTCTTGTACAAATCTGTCTTCTTCCTAAAGTGTCAAAGTTTAGGAAATTATCCATGGTTAAAGTACCAAGTTCTGGATTATTTTGCAAATATTTTGTAATGTAGACTTTTTCAGCTACATGTGCAAAAGGTTCTGGCAATTTTGCATAAAAGATAGATAGATAAGGTTTAGCTTGGAATTTTATAAGAAAGAGATTTCTAAATTGATCCTACACATGTTTTATATATGGATATGCATGCTTTAAACATGTTAAAGATTCTCAAGTGAACCTGCGGTGGGATATTTACTCAAGTAAAAAAAGCCATTATTTTGCCGATTTACAAAAAGCTGACCTAACAATCATTGATGATTGTAAAGTGATTTATCGATCAATCATGCGTAATGAGCTTTATTTTTGTTAGAAATGACTTATGGATTGGGAGTCAACACTCCGTTAAAAATCCCTTGCCTCCCCCTTTTCCCAACGATCGCAAAGCCTAATATATAAAAACTAGAAAGAGTTTACAATCCATAAAAATTACATACACTTTTTGGAATTGTCTCTCTCTACATTTTTGCTTTTCCATTTTAGATGTATACCTTTTTCTTCAATCAAAACCTGAGTTTTCACTTTTCCCTTTAACTCGTAAACAAAAAGATGACAAATACATCACAACTAAACGAATTAGAATTTAAGTAAGCAAAAAATTTAAAACATCAAAAAATGTAAGTAAATAAAATTTATACACACACCACAATGAACACAAAACTTTTGATTTCCAAGTTTTGGAAATTCCACTAGTTCAAAACAAATAGCTTTGAATTTTATAAGAATTAGATTTCTAATTGATCTTACGCATGTTTTAAATAAGGATATGCATGCTTGATACAAGTTAAATATTTAAATGACCTATGGATCCAAACCTCATTAAATTCTCAAGTGAACGTGAGGTAGGTTACTTACATGAGTCAAAAAAGCCAATATATTGCCCGTTTACAAAAAAAACTGACCTAACAATCATTTATGATTGTAAAGTGATTTATCGGTCAATAATGTGTAACGGGCTATATTTTTGTTAGAAATGACTTATGGATTGGGAGTCAACACTTCGTTAACAATCACCCACGTCCCCCTTTTCCTGACGATTGCAAAGCCAAATATACAAAAATTTGAAAGAGTTTACAATCCCTGAAAATGACAGTCACTTTTTGGAATTACCTTTCTCTACATTTGTGCATTTCCATTTTAGATGTATACTTTTTTCTTAAATCAAAACTTGAGTTTTCACTTTTCCCTTTATCTCGTAAAAAAAAAGATAAGAAGGAAAATAGATCACAACAAAACGAAAATTTTAGTGCTTATGTATGAAATTTTTTTTGAAAATAACAAATGTAAGTAAAGAAAATTTATTCGCACACCACAAATGAACAAAAAAGTTTTGATATCCAGGTTTGGGAAATTCCACTAATTCAATCCTAGTAGCTTGGAATTTTATAAGCATGAGATTTCCAATTTGATCTGACACAGGTTTTATATTTGGATATGCATGTTTCAAAGATGTTAAAGATGCAAATGACCTATGGATGCAAACCTCATTAAATTCCCAAGTGAACCTGCAATGGGATATTTACCTGAGTAAAAAAAGCCATTAATTTGCACATTTTAAAAAAACTGACCTAACAAACATTGATGATTCTAAAGTGATTTATCGGTCAATCATGTGGAACGAGCTATATTTTTTTTAGAAATAACTTATGGATTGGGGGTCAACACTCAGTTAAAAATCCCCCGCCTCCCCCATTTCCCAACGATTGTGAAGCCTAATATATAAAAACTAGAAAGAGTTTACAATCCCTAAAAATTACAAACACTTTGGGAATTATCTCTCTCTACATTTGTGCATTTCCATTTTAGATGTATATTTTTTTCTTAAATCAAAACTAGAGTTTTTACTTTTCCCTTCATCTCATAAACCAAAATATAAGAATCGGCAAATATATCAGAACATAATGAAAACTTTAGAGTTTATGTATGCAAAAAATTTAAAAAAACATAAAATAAAAATAAAGAAAATTTATCCACATACCACAAATGAACACAAAATTTTTTATATTCAAGTTTTGGAAATTCGTCTAGTTCAACCCTAATAGCTTGGAATTTTATAAGAAAAAGATTTCTAAATTGATCTTACACATGTTTTAAATATGGATATGCGTGCTTGAAATATATTAAAATTGCAAATGACCTATGGGTCCAAACCTCATTAAATTCTCAAGTGAACCTGCCGTGGGATATTTACCCAAGTAAAAAAAGATATTATTTTTCCCATTTACAAAAGGATGACATAACAATCATAGATGATTGTAAAGTGATTTATCGGTCAATCATGCGTAACGGGCCATATTCTTGAAACAACTGACTTATGGATTGGGAGTCAACACTCAGTAAAAAAATCCCCCGCCTCCCCTTTTCCAGATGATTGCAAAGCCTAATATATAAAAACTAATAAGAGTTTACAATCCTTAAAAATTACTGACACTTTTTGGAATTATCTCTCTCTAAATTTGTGCATTTCCATTTTAGATGTATACTTTTTTCTTATATCAAAACTTGAGTTTTCACTTTTCCCATTATCTCGTAAAAAAGTTTACAGACACTTTTTTGAATTATCTCTCTCTAAATTTGTGCATTTCCATTTTAGATGTATACTTTTTTCTTATATCAAAACTTGAGTTTTCACTTTTCCCTTTATCTCGTAAAAAAAAAAGATAAAAAGGAAAATAGATCATAACAAAACAAAAATTTTAGTGTTTATGTATGTAAAAAATTTAAAACAACAACAAATGTAAGTAAAGAAAATTTATTCACACACCACAAATGAACATAAAAGTTTTGATATCCAAGTTTGGGAAATACTACTAGTTCAACCTTAATAGCTTGGAATTTTATAAGAATCAGATTTTTAAATTGATCCTACATATGTTTTATATATGGATATGCATGCTTGAAACATGTTAAAGTTGCAAATGACCTATAGATCCAAACCACATTAAATTCCCAAGTTAACATGCAGTGGGATATTTACCCGAGTAAAAAAAAGCCATTATTTTGCCCATTTTCAAAAAGCTGACCTAACAAACATATATGATGGTAAAGTGATTTATCGGTGAATCATGTGTAACGGGCTATACTTTTGTTAGAAATAACTTATGAATTAGGAGTCAACACTCTGTTAAAAATCCCCTGCTACCCCCTTTTCCCAATGATTGCAAAGCCTAATATATAACAACTAAAAAGAGTTACAATCCCAAAAAATTATAGACACTTTTTGGAATTATCTCTCTCTACATTTGTGCATTTCCATTTTAGATGTATACATTTTTCTCAAACCAAAACTAGAGTTTTAATATTTTCCTTTATCTCGTCAAAAAAAAGATATGGCGAATAAATCACAACAAAATGAAAATTTTAGAGTTTATGTATGCAAAAAATTAAAAACTACCACAAATGTAAGTAAAGAAAATTTATTCATATACCACAAATGAAAACAAAAGTTTTGATATCCGAGTTTGGGAAATTCCACTAGTTCAACCCTAATAGCTTGGAATTTTATAAGAAAGAGATTTCAAATTGATCCTACGAATGTTTTAAATATGGATATGCATGCTTTATACCAGTTAAAGATGCAAATGACCTGTGGATCCAAATCACATTCAATTCTCAAGTGAACGTGCGGGTGGATATTTACCCGAGTAAAAAAAGCCATTATTTTTCCCATTTACGAAAGGCTGACCTAACAATCATTGATGATTGTAAAGTTAATTATCGGTCAATCATGAGTAAAGATCTTTATTTTTTTAAGAAATGACTTATGGATTGGGAGTCAACACTCAGTAAAAAATCCCCCGCCTCCCTCTTTTCCCGATGATTGCAAAGCCTAATATATAAAAACTAGAAAGACTTTACAATCCCTAAAAATTACAGACACTTTTTTGAATTATCTCTCTCAACATTTGTGCATTTCCATTTTAGTTGTATATTTTTTTCTTAAATCAAAACTTGAGTTTTCAGTTTTCCCTTTATCTGGTAAACAAAAAGATAAGAAGGCTAGTAGATCATAACAAAATGAAAATATTAGTGTTTATGTATGAAAAAAATTTAAAACTACAAAAAATGTAAGTAAAGAAAATTTATTCACACCACATATGAACACAAAAGTTTTAATATCCGAGTTTGGCAAATTCCACTGGTTCAATACTAATAGCTTGAAATTTTTTAAGAAAGAGATTTTTAATTGATCCTGCGCATGTTTTAAATATGCATATGCATGCTTGAAACATGTTAACGATGCAATTAACCTACGGTTCCAAACCACATCAAATTCTAAAGTGAACATGCGGCAGGATATTTATCCGAGTGAAAAAAAAGCCATCATTTTACTAGTTTAGAAAAAAAGCTGACCTAACAATCATTGATGATTGTAAAGTGATTTATCGGTCAATCATGAGTAACGGACTATATTTTTGTAAGAAATGACTTATGGATTGGGAGTCAACACTCAGTTTAAAATGCCAAGCATGCCCCTTTTCCGGACAATTACAAATCCTAATATATAAAAACTAGAAATAGTTTATAATCCATAAAAATTATAGAAACTTTTTGGAATTATCTCTCTCTACATTTGTACATTTCCATTTTAGATGTATACTTTTTTCTTAAATCGAAACTTGAGTTATTACTTGCCCTTTATCTCATAAACAAAAGATAAGAAGACAAATATATCACAAAAAAATGAAAATTTTAGAGTTTGTGTATGCAAAAAATTTAAAGCAACAACAAATGTAAGTAAATAATATTTATTCACACACCACAAATGAACACAAAAGTTTTGATATCCAAGTTTGGGAAATTCCACTAGTTCATACCTCATAGCTTGGAATTTGATGAGAAAGATATTTCTTATTGATCCTCCACATGTTTTTATTGGAAGATAGGGCCCAAGCCCACACGATCAAGGAAAGCTCACATATTCAAGTGTATTAGAAGATGGGCCCAAACCCATAAGACCAAGGAAAACTCATGCATCCAAGAGATATAGAAGACGGGCTCAAGGCCCACAGATCAAGGAGAAGGCCCATCAGCTCACATACAAGATGGCAGGATGGTAAATAAAGAGTCATTTCCTAGAGATGGCATTGATATAATTAAGTTAAAGTTCGAGGGTTAAAACCCTAAACCCTAAGTTTAAGGGTATTATTATAATATAATAGTTTCATAAATCTATAAATAGAGCTTCAGGGGGAGGTTTAGGAATCAAGTCCATAACCCTTCTTCCTCCACTTTTCTCCCAAAGGGTTTCTCTTCTTTTTTCTCCATGAGCTAAATTCATGGAGTCCTAAAAATCAACATGGTATCAGAGCAAGTTCTGTGAGTTGACTTGGTCAACTCACGGAGATAATGTGATCCTTTTCTCTAAACCCTAAACCTAAATTCTACGTTCGTAGTTATTGTTTCTGTCCCTATACTCGTAGTTTTCTTTGCATTTTTTTAACTCTATATGAAGTTTTTCATATTGCAATTTATATATTTACGAAAATATATTTGAGTCTAATTTCTAAAGAAAAATGATTTTTTTTCCAATTGGAATTATCTAAAAAGAGATGTCGATATTTGAATGAGTGAAGGTCAGATTGAAAAAAAGGTTTGAGCAGCAGTAGCAATCTTCAAATTCCGATGTATTTTTTGTTATAAAAAACTTGAATTTATATGGAGAAATATATATAAAAATAAATATCTGTAATTCTATTCTTTTACCTATTCAACCAATTTTTTATCTGAGTTATCTACAAAGATAAATCGATATTTGAAGCAGCAAAGGTCAGATTGAAAAAGAGGTTCGAGTGGC
Organism: Aristolochia californica; assembly: GCF_029961685.1. NCBI lineage: Eukaryota > Viridiplantae > Streptophyta > Magnoliopsida > Piperales > Aristolochiaceae > Aristolochia > Aristolochia californica. The sequence goes on along the minus strand of NW_027182279.1, from coordinate 34,492,427 downwards.
AGCAGAAAGCTTCAACTTCCGAGGAATTTTATGCTATCAAGAAAGAGACTTTATATGGAGAATTATTTATCAAAATAAAGATACATAAGTTTATTTTCTTACCTATTTAACTAATTCTTGATATGATTTCTTTATAAGGATATTGTTCTTGGAAGAGTCGATGGTCATTCTGGAAAAAAAGGAGAAGCAGTACTTAGTTCGGCCAAATGACAGAGACTGAAATCTATCAGATTATTTATCTTCTGATAATTATATTTTATGAAGAGAAGTTATATTTGGATGAAAGGTATTTAAGTCTAATTTCATAATGAGAAATTTTATGTTAATATGATCTATATTTAAAGAAATATTCTCATTGCAAGAATCAAAGGTCATGCTGGTATTCTGTTACATAGAAAATCCGAATTTAAGCCATATGTTTTGTGTCACTTTTTGAGTTGATATATCAGGAAAATATCTCACTTCTCCATAGTTTGAGGGCTTATTTATACATCTTTTTTATTTGGGCCTATTTCTACATCTATGATATTTGGTTCAAGTTGGGATCATTGCCATTACCTATCAGCTTTAGGGGGAGAAGTACAAGAAGTACAAGAAAAAGATATTTTATTTCATATGTTGTGAATAAGTTTATGTGACCAAAATATTCAAGAAAGGGGGACCACAAAAGATGAAGCTTGTGCATCTAAGAAGAAATTTTTATATCGGATTATTTCATGGGTTCTTTTACAAAGTTTATTATTTGGTTCATGTTATATGTGTTGGAAGATGGTCTTGTTTTATAGAGTTACTGCTATTATGTCTCTTTGGGAACATTATTATCATCATTTATTTTACCCCGTAAAAAAATATCACTGTTGGGAAACCATGATGGAGGATACCCTATTAAAAAATATCACGTTTGGGAAACCATGATAGATGATACCCTATTAAAAAATATCACGTTTGGGAAACCATGATAGGCCCTGTCAAAAAATATCATGGTAGGGAAACCATGATGGAGGAACTTATTAACTTATTACATCTATGTTATCACTTCCCCTCCCATGTAATGTCTTTTGTGACTCTACCAATTGAGAGTCGTTGTCCTGTGGAGGGACACGGTGGAGGACACTTCAGAGCAATGCCGATAGACACACTACCGATAGAAGACGGAGTGTGCCCTACATCCAATATTAGGAATTGAGTATGAAGCAATGGCTTACCAGCTAGGAGTGATTTTTACTCTCACTTATATTATGCCAGCAGGGCCTCATGGAAGGACGCAACAGCATGAGGGGGAATGTTGGAAGTTGAAGGCATATTCGAAGATGTGCCATTTTATTCAAAGATATTCTATACATAATTTGTAGCAAGCTGGGAGTTCATGTTGTTCTCTCATGCCCAACTTGAAGGGGAGTGTTGGAAGATAAGCTCAAGCCCACACAACCAAGGAAGTCCCACATATCTAAGATTATAATAAGATAGGCCACACGACCAAGGAAGACCCACAAGATATGTCCAAGCCCATAAGTAGGACCCACAATGATTACCATGAGCTGACATCCTTATCATATCAGTTGGAAGATTAAGAATGACTTATTTCATGGTCACGTCAAAGAAGAGTTTTAGTTTGAGTTATGTTTGTCTTTTATCTATATTGAGTTATTTAATTATGCTAGGACTTATCTTTAAGCGTTAGAGTTTAGGTGTAATAGGGATAAGGGTAGTTTTATTGTAATTGGACTCTACTACCTTCCTCTATTACAAATAGAGGTTCATGTACTTTGATTACAACAAGTGATTGATGTCAATGAAGTATTTCACTTTTCCATAAATTCAACATGGTATCAGAGATTATCAGAGCTCTTGATTTTCAAGACACATCTATGGTTTTTCAGGAAACAAAACCCATCAATGTTTTTTTCTTTTACAAATATTTTTGCCTAGTTTGTAGTTTTTCTCTCTTCGGCTAGTTGACCTACTCCGAAAGAGTTAGTTTTCTTCTGCCGCTACCCTATCTTTGCTCAAATTCTGCCATTATCATCGTATCACGATGGAGCAGTTCCAGTAACTCACTAGCCGTGGTTTTTATCTGAATCTTCTTGACCGGTCTTCCTCATGAATCTACTACTAGCATATTTCTGATTATTATCATTGTTCTGCTACGTTGCTGCTGTGATTTATCGTTCTACCGAGAAGCCCACTTTGTTTGGAAAGCACGTTGCTATTCAGCTCTATTGGTGTCGCGGGTGACGACGACCCCAGCCTCCACCGAGTTACTGAGTTGTTGTCTCATGACAGTCACACTAGCGGGGTTGTCACTTCGGGAGGACAACAACGACTTATCGATTTCGTGAGAAAGAATTATTTGAGCAGAGACGATCCCGAAAGATATTTTATTTTCAGGAAGATTTACTGATCTCTGGGAGATATCTTCTCCGCTTACTTGGGAAACTCCGCTGCTGATTGATCTCCTACGTCTCTGAAAATCCTCTTCATCGCCAGCTTAGAGACCGAAGGATCAACAACTCAACATCAGTTCTGGAATTTTTTTGTTGGCATTCCTGTTACGGAAGGAAACCAACCGTGAGGAAGCACTGTTTGGCCAAGAGGAAGCAGGGAGGAAGACGAGTTGCCGTTTCTGGATGAAGAAAGTTTTGTTTCTGCTCTGTTCGACCGAGAGAAAGACGAAGGATGTTCTAGATCTCGCGATCTTTTCGGCGCCAAAAAGGTTCTACTACTGCTGACTATCTTCGAAAAGATTTTCCAGAAACTCGTCTCACGCTGATTAATCTGCATGGATTATCTATTCGTCGCTATCTCTAGTTTTTGGCGCCGTGAGAAGAAGAAACTGTTTAAACATTAAACGTTTCCTAACTTAGGGAACTGATTTAATTGAACGCTAGCCCAACCCGAACCCGGACCAGCCCGTGTTCACCTAGCGAAGGTTATGCTGATCTAACGATGCTCTTGTTCTGCTGAATCAACTCGGATTGAGTCAACTCGGTCTGGGTTTACTCGGGTCTGGGTCAACCTGACTCGGGCCACTTATTTCCTACTTCGGTATATGTGCCCAAGTGTTATAAATGTTTTAGGGCGACTCAGTAAAATTTTTCTCTGGCTCGATTATTATTTTTGAAGAATTGATAGATTATTCCTTAGTCAGCATATTATTTGGTACATATATGTGCATTGGGTTATTTCTTGGGTTATTTTACAAAGATTATTTTGGGTCATGTTAAATGAGCCCAAGTCCATTTCAGTTGCTACTATTGAGTCTCTTTTGATTAAACATTATTATTGAAGAAGAGGTGGCCTCAGTATATGTTACATCACCGTGACGGAGGAGATTATTACTACATCCACTACCTGTAAGGACATCTATGTTATTTCAATGTGATGGAAGAGTTTATTACTAACTCTATGTTATACCCCTTGATTTTGCATTTATTACTCCTACCACTTGAGAGTCGTTGTCCTGTGGAGGGACACGGTGATGGAGGAGTTTTTTTTATTATTAGACTTTCGAACAGCGTATAGACCCACTACCTACAGAAGATAGGAGTGACACTACCTATAGAAGATAGGAGTGGCACTACCTATAGAAGATAGGAGTTAATTGACAGGATTAGAGAGCAATGTCATACGATTTGAAGTGATTTTACTCTCACTTTTCTTATGCCAACTAGGCCTCCTGAACGAGAGCACTAGCAAGAGGGGGGGGGGGGGGGGGGGGTTGGTAGATCTGCCACATTATACAAAAACGATTCTATTTATCATTTGCAACAAGCTGGGAGTTCATATTGTTCTCTTACCCCTAGCTTGAGGGGGAGTGTTAGAAGAGAGGGCCCAAGCCCACACCACCACGGAAGGCTCACATATTCAAGTGTATTAGAAGATGGGCCCAAGCCTATAAGACCAGGGAAGACTCATGCATCCAAGAGATGGCATTGATGTAATTAAGTTAAAGTTCCAGGGTTAAAACCCAAAACCCTAAACCCTATGTTTAGGGGTATTATTTTAATACAAAATTTTCATAAATCTATAAAAAGAGCTTCAAGGGGAGGGTTAGGAAACAAGTCCATAACCCTTCTTCCTCCAGTTTTCTCCCAATGGGTTTCTCTTTTTTTTTCTCTAGAAGCTAAATTCATGGAGTCCTAAAAATCAAAAGTTTTAAATATTGATATGCATGCTTGAAACATGTTAAAGATGCAAATGACCTATGGATCCAAATCTCATGAAACTCTCAAGTGAACGTGCTCCGGGATATTTACCCGAGTAAAAAAAGCTATTATTTTGCTATGTACAAAAAGTTGACCTAACAATCATTGATGATTGTAAAGTGATTCATACGTCAATTATGCGTAACGGGCTATATTTTTGTAAGAAATGACTTATGGATTGGGAGTCAACACTCAGTGAAAAATCCCCCACCTCCCCTTTTTCCCAATGATTGCAAATCCTAATATATAAAAACTTGAAAGAGTTTATAATCCATAATAATTATTGACACTTTTATGAATTAACTCTCTTTACATTTGTGCATTTCCATTTTAGATGTATACTTTTTTCTTAAATCAAAACTTGAGTTTTCACTTTTCCTTTTATCTCATAAACAAAAAGATAAGAAGACAAATTAATTACAACAAAACAAAAATTTTAGAGTTTATATATGCAAAAAATTTAAAACAACAACAAATGTAAGTAAAGAAATTTTACTCATACACCACAAATAAACATAAAAGTTTTGGTATCCAAGTTTGGGAAATTCCACTAGTTCAACCCTAATAGCATGGAATTTTATAAGAAAGAGATTTGTAATTGATACTAAACATGTTTTAAATATGGATATGCATGCTTGCAACATGTTAAAGATGCAAATAACTTATGGATCCAAACCTCCTTAAAAGCTCAAGTGAACGTTTTATGGGATATTTACCCGAGTAAAAAAAGCCATTTTTTTGCCCATTTACAAAAAAGTTGTCCGAACAATCAATGATGATTGTAAAGTGATTTATCGATCAATCATGCGTAACATGCTATATTTTTGTAAGAAATGACTTATGGATTGGGTGTCAACACTTAGTTAAAAATCCCCCGCCAACCCCTTTTCGCGACGATTTCAAAGCCTAATATATAAAAACTTGAAAGAGTTCATAATCACTAAAAATTACAGACACTTTTCTGAATTCTCTCTCTCTCTCTCTCTCTAAATTTGTGCATTTCCAATTTAGATGTATACTTTTTTCTTAAATCAAAACTTGAGTTATTACTTTACCCATTATTGCGTAAAAAAAAAGATAAGAAGGCATATATATTTCAAAAAAATGAAAATTTTAGAGTTTATATATGCAAAAAGTAATAAACAACAACAAATGTATGTAAAGAAAATTTATTCACACACCACAAATGAACACAAAAGGTCTGAAATCCAAGTTTGGGAAATTCCACTAGTTCAACCCTTAATATCTTGGAATTTTATAAGAAAGAGATTTCTAATTGATCCTATACATGCTTTAAATATGGATATGCATGTTTGAAACATGTTAAAGATGCTAATGACCTATGGATCCAAACCTCATTAAATTCTCAAGTGAATGTACGGGGGGATATTTACCTGAGTAAAAAAGCCATTATTTTGCCCATTTACAAAAAAACTGTCATAACAATCAATGATGATTGTAAAGTGATTTATCGATCAATCATGCATAAAGGGCTATATTTGTAAGAAATGACTTATGGATTGGGAGTCAACACTCACTTAACAATCCCTAGCCTCCCCCTTTTCCCGAAGATTGTAAAGCCTAATATATAAAAGCTAGAAAGAGTTTTCAATCCCTTAAAATGACAGACACTTTTTGGAATAATCTTTGTCTACATTTGTGCCTTTCCATTTTAGATGTATACTATTTTCTTAAAGCAAAATGTGAGTTTTCTCTTTTTTGTTTATCTCGTAAACAAAAAGATAAGAAGGCAAATATATTACAAGTTTGGGAAATTCCACTAGTTCAACCCTAATAGCTTGGAATTTTATAAGAAAGAGATTTCTAATTGATCCTACACATGCTTTAAATATGGATATGCATGCTTGAAACATGTTAAAGATGTAAATGACCTATGGATCCAAACCTCATTAAATTCTCAAGTGAACCTGCAGTGGGATATTTACCCGAGTAAAAAAAGCCATTATTTTGCCATTTACAAAAAGTTGACCTAACAATCATTCATGATTGTAAAGTGAATTGTTAGTCAATCATGAATAACGGGCTATATTTTTGGAAGAAATGACTTATGGATTGGGGGTCAACACCTAGTTAACAATCCCCCGTCTCCCCCTTTTCCCGAAGATTGCAAAGCCAAATATCTAAAAACTAGAAAGAGTTTTCAATCCCTTAAAACGACAGACACTTTTTGGAATAATCTCTCTATACATTTGTGCATTTCCATTTTAGATGTATACTTTTTTCTTGTTGGAAGATAAGCTCAAGCCCAAACGACCAAGGAAGGCCCATATTTGTAAAATTATTATAAGATGGGTCCAAGCCCATAAGAAGTAGGACCCACAATGATTACCATGAGCTGAAATCCTTAACACATCAGTTGGAAGATCAAGAAGGACTCACAAAAGTATCTTTATATTAGGGTCACGACCAAGAAGAGTTTTTGTTTGAGTTATATTTATCTTCTATCAATATTGAGTTATTTAATTTATTAGGACTTATCTTTAAGTGTTAGAATTTGGGTGTAATTAGGACAAGGGTAGTTTTATTGTAATTGGACTCTACCACCTTCTTCTATTATAAATAGACGTTCATGTACTCTGATTACAACAAGTTATTGATATCAATGAAGTATTTCACTTTTTCATAAATTCAACATTTCTTAAATTAAAACCTGAGTTTTAACTTTTTCGTTTATCTCATAAACAAAATGATAAGAAGGCAAATATATCACAACAACACAAAAATTTTAGAGTTTATGTGTGCAAAAAATTTAAAACAATAAAAAATTTAAGTAAATAAAATTTATTCACACAGTAGAAATAAAAACAAAAGTTTTTATATTCAAGTTTGGGAAATTCCTCTAGTTCAACCCTAAAAGTTTAGAATTTTATATGAAAGAGATTTCTAAATTGATCCTACACAAGTTTTAAATATGGATATGCATGCTTGAAACATGTTATAGATGAAAATAACCTATGGATCCAAACCTCATTAAATTCTCAAGTGAACCTTCGGTGGGATAGTTACCCGAATAAAAAAAGCCATTATTTTGCCCATTTAAAAAACGCTGACTTGACAATCATTGATGGGTGTAAAGTGATTTATCAGTCATACATACATAAAGGGCTATATTTTTGTAAGAAATGAATTATGGTTTGGGAGTCAACACTCTGTTAAAAATCCTCCGCTTCCCTCTTGTCCCGGTGATTGCAAAGCCTAATATATAAAAACTAGAAAGAGTTTACAATCCCTAAATATTACAAACACTTTTTGAAATTATCTCTCTCCACATTTGTGCATTTCCATTTTAGATGTATAATTTTTTCTGAAATCAAAACTTGAGTTTTCACTTTTACCTTTATCTCGTAAACAAAAAGATAAGAAGGCAAATAGATCAAACCGAAACGAAAATTTTAGAATTGATGTGTGCAAAAAATTTAAAACTACAGCAAGTGTAAGTAAAGAAAATTTATTCACACACCACAAAGGTTTTCTATTTGATCCTACGCATGTTTTAAATATGGATATACATGCTTGATACATGTTAAAGATGTAAATGACCAATGGATCCAAACCACATTAAATTATCAAGTGAACGTGAAAGGGGATATTTACCCGAGTAAAAAAAACAATTATCTTGCCCATTTAAAAAAAAAGCTTACATAAAATCATTGATGATTGTAATGTGATTTGTTCGTCAAGCATGTGCAATAGGCTATATTTTTGTAAGAAATGACTTACGGATTGGGAGTCAATACTTAGTTAAAAATTCCCTGCCTTTCCCTTTTCCCGATGATTGCAAAGTTTAATATATAAAAACTAGAAAGAGTTTACAATCCCATAAAATGACAGACACTTTTTGGAATTATCTCTCTCTACATTTGTGAATTTTCATTTTAGATGAATACTTTTTTAAATCAAAACCTGAGTTATCACTTTTCCTTTTATCTCATAAATAAAAAGATACGAAGGCAAATATAACACAACAAAACAAAAAATTTAGAGTTTATGTATGCAAAAAATTAAAAACAACAACAAATGTAAGTAAATAAAATTTATTTACACCGCAGAAATCAACACAAAAGTTTTTATATCCAAGTTTGGGAAATTCCACAAGTTCAACCCTAATAGATTGGAATTTTATAAGAAAGAGATTTCTAATTGATCCTACACATGTTTTAAATATGGATATGCATGCGTGAAATATGTTAAAGATGCAAATGTCTTATGGATCTATACCTCATAAAATTCTCAAGTAAACGTACCCTAGTAAAAAAAACATTATTTTGCCTATTTAGAAAAAAAGTTAACCTAACAATCATTGATAATTTTAAAGTGATTTATCGATAAATCATGCGTAATAGGCTATATTTTTTTAAGAAATTACTTATGGATTGGGAGTCAACACTCAGAAAAAATTCCCCCACCTCCCACTTTTCCCGATCATTGCAAAGCCTTATATATAAAAACTAGAAAGAGTTTACACTCCCTAAAAATTACAGACACTTTTTGGAATTGTCTCTCTCTATATTTATGCATTTCCATTTTAGATGTATGTTTTTTTCTTAAATCAAAACTTGAGTTTTCACTTGTCCCTTTATCTCGTAACAAAAAGATAAGAAGGTAAATATATCACAAGAAAATGAAAATTTTAGAGTTCATGTAAGCAAAAAATTTAAAACAACAACAAATGTGAGTAAAGAAAATTTATATACACACCACAAATCAACACAAAAGTTTCTATATCAGAGTTTGGGAAATTCCACAAGTTCAACCCTAATAGCTTGGAAGAGATTGCTAATTCATCCTACGCATATTTTAAATATGGATATGCATGCTTAAAACATGTTAAAGATGCAAATGACCTATGGATCCAAACCACATTAAATTCCCAAGTGAACGTGAGTTGGGATATTTACTCGAGTTAAAAAGGTCCTTATTTTGCTCATGAAGAAAAAACCTTACATAACAATCATTGGTGATAACGGGCTATATTTTTATAAGAAATGACTTATGGATTAGGAGTCAACACTCAGTTAAAAATTCCCCACCTCTCCCTTTTCCCAAAAATTGCAAAGCCTGATATATAAAAACTAGAAAGAGTTTACAATCCTTTAAAATGACAGACACTTTTCAGAATTATCTATCTCTACATTTGGGTATTTCCAGTGTAGTTGTATACTTTTTTCTTAAATCAAAACCTGAGTTTTCACTTTTCCATTGATCTCGTAAACATAAAGATAAGAAGGCAAATATATCACAACAAAACGAAAAAATTTCGAGTTTATGTATGCAAAAAATTAAAAACAACAACAAATGTAAGTAAAAAAAGTTTATTCACACAATAGAAATGAACACAAAAGTTTTGTATCCAAGTTTGGGAAATTCAACTAGTTCAACCCTAATAGCATAAAATTTTACAAGAAAGAGATTTCTAATTGATCCTACACGTGTTTTAAATATGGATATGCATGCTTGAAACATGTTAAAGATGCAAATGACCTATGGATCCAATCCTCATTAAATTCAGAAGTGAACATGCGGTCGGATATTTACCCGAGTAAAAAAAGCCATTATTTTGCTCATTTACAAAAAAGCTAACTTAGCAATCTTTGTTGATTGTAAAGTTATTTATCTGTCAATCATGCGTAACGGGCTTTATTTTTGTAAGAAAAGACTTATGGATTGGGAGTCAACACTCAGTTAAAAATCTTTTGCCTCCTCCTTTTCCCGAAGATTTCAAAACCTAATATATAAAAACTAGAATGAGTTTACAATCTCTTAAAATGATAGACACTTTTTGGAATAATCTCTCCCTACATTTTTGCATTTTATTTTTAAATGTATACTTTTTTCTTAAATCAAAACCAGAGTTTTCACTTTTCCCTTTATCTCGTAAACAAAAAGATAAGAAGGCAAATATATCACTAAAAAAATAAAATTTTAGAGTTTATGTAAGGAAAAAATTTACAACAACAACAAATGTAAGTAAATAAAATTTATTCACACAACAGAAATAAACAGAAAAGTATTTATATTCAAGTTTGGGAAATTCATCTAGTTCAAACCTAATATCTTGGAATTTTATAAGAAAGAGATTTCTAAATTGATCCTACACAAGTTTTAAATATGGATATGCATGGTTGAAACATGTTAAAGATGCAAATGACCTATGGGTCCAAACTTCATTAAATTCTCAAGTGAACCTACGATGGGATATTTACCCGAATAAAAAAAGCCATTATTTATCCCATTTAAAAAAAGTTGTCCTGACAGTCATTGATGAGTTCAAAGTGATTTATCGATCAATCAGGCATAATGGGCTATATTTTTTTAAGAAATGACTTGTGGATTGGGAGTCAAAACTCAATTTAAAATCCCCCACCTCTTCTTTTTCCCGGTGATTGCAAAGCTTAATATATAAAAACTAGGAAGAGTTTACAATCCTTAAAATTACAGACACTTTTTGGAATTATCTCTCTCTATATTTGTGAATTTCCATTTTAGATGTATACTTTTTTCTTAAATCAAAAAATAAGTTTTCCCCTTTCCCTTCATCTCGTAAACTAAAAGATAAGAAGACAAATATATTACAGCAAAATGAAAATTTTAGAGTTTATGTATGCAAAAAATTTAAAACAACTACAAAAGTAAATCAAGAAAATTTATCCACATACCACAAATGAACACAAAAGTTTTGATATTCAAGTTTTGGAAATTCCTCTAGTTCAACCCTAATAGTTTTGAATTTTATAAAAAAAAGATTTCTAAATTGATCCTACACATGTTTTAAATATGGATATGCATGTTTGAAACATGTTAAAGATCCAAATAACCTATGGATCCAGACCTCATTAAATTCTCAAGTGAACCTGTTGTGGGATATTTACGTGTGTAAAAAAAGCCATTATTTTACCCATTTACAAAAACCTAACATAACAATCATAGATGATTGTAAAGTGATTTATCGGTCAATCATGCATAACAGGCTATATTTTTTTAATAACTGACTTATTGATTGGGAGTCAACACTCAGTAAAAAATCCCCACCTCCCCATTTTCCCGATGATTGCAAAGCCTAATATTTAAAAACAAGAAATATTTTACAATCCCTAAAAATTACAAACACTTTTTTGAATTATCTCTCTCTACATTTGTGCATTTTAGTTTTAGATGTATACTTTTTTCTTAAATCAAAACTTGAGTTTTCACTTTTCCCTGTATCTCGTAAACTAAAAGATAAGAAGGAAAGTAGATCACAACAAAACGAAAATATTAGAGTTTATGTATGAAAAAAATTTAAACTGACAACAAATGAAAGTAAAGAAAATTTATTTCACACCATAGATGAACACAAAAGTTTTGATATCCGAGTTTTGCAAATTCCACTAGTTCAACCCTAATAGCTTGAAATTTTATAAGAAAGAGATTTCTAATTGATCTTGTGAATGTTTTACATATGTTAAAGATGCAACTAACCTATGGATCTAAACCACATTAAATTCTAATGTGAATGTATGGTAGGATATTTACCCGAGTAAAAAATAGCCATTATTTTACCCATTTACAAAAAAGTTGACCTAACAATCATTGATGATTGTAAAGTGATTTATCAGTCAATCATGTGTAATGGGCTATATTTTTGCATGAAATGACTTATGGATTGGGAGTTAATACTCAGTTTAAAATCCCATGCCACTCCCTTTTCCCGGTGATTGCAAAGCCTAATATATAAAAACTAGAAAGAGTTTATAATCCCTAAAAATTACAGACACTTTTTGGAAATATCTCTCTCTATATTTGTCCATTTCCATTTTAGATGTATACTTTTTTCTTAAATCAAAACTTGAGTTTTCAGTTTTCCCTTTATCTCATAGACTAAAAGATAAGAAGGCAAATAGATCAGAACAAAACAAAAGTTTTAGAGTTATGTATGCAAAAAATTTACAACAACAACAAATGTATGTAAGGAAAATTTAATCACACACCACAAATGAACACAAAAATTTTGATATCCAAGTTTGGGAAATTCCACTAGTTCAACCCTTATAGCATGGAATTTTATAAGAAAGAGAATTCTAATTGATACTAAACATGTTTTAAATATGGATATGCATTCTTGAAACATGTTAAAGATGCAAATGACCTATGGATCCAAACCTTATTTAATTCTCAAGTGAATGTGCTGGGGGATATTTACCCGAGTATAAAAAGCCATAATTTTTGCCATTTACAAAAACACTGACCTAACAATCATTGATGATTGTAATGTATTTTCGGTCAATCATGTGTAACGGGCTATATTTTTGTATGAAATAACTTATGGAACGGGAGTCAACACTCTGTTAAAAATCTGCCTCCCCCTTTTCCTAACAATTGCAAGGCCCAATGGATAAAAACTAGAAAGATTTTACAATCCCTAGAAATTACAGACACTTTTTGGAATTATCTCTCTACATTTGTGCATTTCCATTTTAGATGTACACTTTTTTCTTAAATCAAAATTTGAGTTTTCACTTCTCCCTTTTTCTCGTAAACAGAATGATAAGAAGACAAATAGATCACAACAAAACGAAAATTATAGAGTTTATGTATGCAAAAAATTTTAAACAACAACAAATGTAAGTAAAGAAAATTTATTCACACACCACAACTGAACATAAAAGTTTCTATATCCAAGCTTAGGAATTCCACTAGTTCATCTCTAATAGCAAGAAAGTTTATAAGAAAGAGATTTCTAATTGATACTACACATGTTTTTAATATGGATATACATGATTGGAATACGTTAAAGATGCAAATGACCTATGGATCCAAACCTCATTAAATTTTTGAGTGAACTTGTTGTGGGATATTTACTCAAGTAGAAAAGCCATTATTTTGCCCATTTTCAAAAAAGCCGACCTAACAATCATTGATGATTGTAAAGTGATTTATCGGTCAATCATGCGTAACCGGCTATATTTTTTTAAGAAATGACTTATGGATTGGGAGTCAACACTCAATTAAAAATCCTCCACCTCCCTCTTTTCCTGACGATTGCAAAGCCTAATATATAAAAACTAGAAATATTTTACAATCCCTAAAAATAACAGATACTTTTTGGAATTATCTCTCTCTACTTTTGTGCATTACCAATTTAGATGTATACCTTTTTCTTAAATCAAAACATCAGTTTTGACTTTTCCCTTCATCTCGTAAACAAAAAGATAAGAACGCAAATATATCACAACAAAACGAAAAATTTTAGAGTTTATGTATGCAAAAAATTTAAAACAACAACAAATATAAATAAAGAAAATTCATCCACATACCACAAATGAACACAAAATTTTTTATATTCAAGTTTTGGAAATTCCTCTAGTTCAACCCTAATTGCTTGGAATTTTATAAGAAAGAGATTTCTAAAATGATCCTACACATGTTTTAAATATGGATATGCATGCTTGAAACATGTTAATGATGCAAATGACCTATGGTTCAAAACCTCATTAAATTCTCAAGTGAACCTACCATGGGATATTTACCTGAGCCAAAAAAGCTATTATTTTGCCCAGTTACAAAAAGTTGACATAACAATCATAGTTGATTCTAAAATGATTTATCGGTCAATCATGCATAATAGGCTATATTTTTTTAAGAACTGACTTATGGATTGAGAGCCAACACTCTGTAAAAAATCCCCCACCTCCCCCCTTTTCCCGATGATTGCGAAGCCTAATATATAAAAATAATAAAGAGTTTAAAATTCCTAAAAATTAAAAACATTTTTCGGAATTATCTCTTTCTACATTTGTGCATTTCCATTTTAGATGTATACTTTTTTCTTAAATCAAAACTTGAGTTTTCACTTTCCCCTTTATCTCTTAAACAAAAAGATAAGAAAGCTAGTAGATCACAACAAAACACAAATATTAGAGTTTATGTATGAATAAAATTTTAAACTACAAGAAATGTAAGTAAAGAAAAATTATTCACACCACAGATGAACACAAAAGTTTTGATTTCTGAGTTTGGAAAATTCCACTAGTTCAACCCTAATTGCTTGGAATTTTATAAGAAAGAGATTTCTAATCGATCCTGCGCACGTTTTAAATATGCATATACATGCTTGAAACATGTTAAAAATGCAACTGACTTATGGATCCAAACCACATTAAATTCTAAAGTGAACGTGCGGTAGATATTTACCCGAGTAAAATAAAACCATTATTTTACCCATTTACAAAAAACTGACCTAACAATCATTGATGATTGTAAAGTGATTTTTTCGCTCAATCATGCGTAATGGGCTATATTTTTGTAAGAAATGACTTATGGATTGGGAGTCAACACTCAGTTAAAAATCTCCCGTCTGCCCCTTTTCCCAACGACTACATATCCTAATATAGAAAAATTGGAAAGAGTTTAAAATCCCTAAAAATTATAAACACTTTTTGGAATTATCTCTCTCTACATTGGTGCATTTCCATTTTAGATGTATACTTTTTTATCATAGCAAAACTTGAGCTATTAATTTTCCCTGTATCTCATAAACAAAAAGATAAGAAGGCAAATATATCACAACAAAACGAAAATTTTAGAGTTTAGATATGCAAAAAATTTAAAACAACTAGAAATGTAATTAAATAAAACTTACTCACACACGACAAATGAACAAAAAAGTTTTGATATCCAAGTTTGGGAAATTCCACTAGTTCATCCCTCATTGCTTGGAATTTTATAAGAAAGAGATTTCTAATTGATCCTACACATGTTTTTGTTGGAAGATAGGGCCCAAGCCCACCTGACCATGGAAGGCTCACACATTCAAGTGTATTAGAAGATGGACCCAAGCCCATAAGACCAAGGAAGACTCATGCATCCAAGAGATATAGAAGACGAGCTCAAGGCCCATAGATCAAGGAGAAGGCCCACATGCCCACATACAAGATGGCAGGATGGTAAATAAAGAGTCATCTCATATTGATGGCATTGATATAATTAAGTTAAAGTTCCAGGGTTAAAATACTAAACTCTATGTTTAGGGGTATTATTATAATACAGTAGTTTCATAAGTCTATAAATAGAGCATCAGGGGGAGGGTTAGGAATCAAGTCAATAACCCTTCTTCCTCCAATTTTCCCCAAAAGAGTTTCTCTCCTTTTTTCTCCATGAGCTAAATTCATTGAGTCCTAAAAATCAACATGGTATCAGAGCAGGTTCTGTGAGTTGACTTGGTCAACTCACGGAGGTAATGTGATCCTTTTCTCTAAACCTTAAGTCTAGGTTCATAGTTATTTTTTTCTGTCCCTATACTCATAGTTTTCTTTGTCTTTTTTAACTCTATATGTAGTTTTAAATATTAAAATTTATATATTGACGGAAAGATATTTGAGTCTACTTTCTAAATAAAAATGATTTGTTCCAATCGAAGTTATCTACAAAGAGATGTCGATATTTCAATGAGTGAGGGTCAGATTGTAAAAAGGTTCAAGTAGTAGCAGCAATCTTTAGATTCTGATGTATTTTTTGCTATCAAAATATTGAATTTATATGGAGAAATATATATATAAATAAATATCTGTAATTCTATTCTTTTACCTATTCAACCAATTTTTTATCTGAGTTATCTACAAAGAGAAATTGATATTTGAAGCAGCAATGGTTAGATTGAAAAAGAGCTTAGAGCGGCAACAGAAAGCCTCATCTTCCAAGGTATTTTATGCTATCATGAAAGAGACTTTGTTTGGAGAATTATTTATCAAAAGACAAATATTCAACCAATTCTCAGTATGATTTTTTATAAGGAGATATTGTTCTTGGAAAAGTCGATAGTCATTCTGGAAAAAAAGGAGAAGCAGTACTTAGTTTGGCCAGATGACAGAGACCGAAATCTATCAGATTATTAATCTTTTGATAATTATATTTAATGAAGAGAAGTTATACTTCGATGAAAGGTATTTAAGTCTAATTTCATAATGAGAAAATTTCATGTTAATTTGATATATATTTAAAGAAATATTTGCATTGGAAGAATCAAAGGTCATGTTGGTATTTTGTTACATTGAAAATCCGAATTTAAGTCGTTTGTTTTGTGTCACTTTTTGAGTTGATATATCAGGAAAATATCTCATCTCCCTAGTTTGAGGGCTTATTTATACATCTCTGTTATTTGGGCCTATAGCTACATCTATGATATTTAGTTCAAGCTGGGATCATTGCCATTACCTCCTAGCTTCAGGGGGAGAAGTAGAAGAAGTACAAGGAAGAGATATTTTATTTCATATATAGTGAATAAGTTTATGTGACCAAAATATTCAAGAAAGGGGGAGCATAAAAGATGAAGCTTGCGCATCTAAGAAGAAATTTTTATATTGGATTATTTCATGGGTTCTTTTAGAAAGTTTATTATTTGGTTCATGTTATATGTGTTGGAAGATGGTCGTGTTATGTAGAGCTACTACTATTATGTCTCTTTGGGGACATTCTTAATGCTTTTGTGACTCTGCCACTTGAGAGTTGTTCTCCTGTGGAGGGACACGGTGGTGGACACTTTAAGAGCAATGCCGATAGGCACACTACAGATAGAAGACAAAGTGTGCCCTACATCCAGCATTAGGACTAGAGTACGAAACAATGGCTGACCAACTAGGAGTGATTTTTACTCTCACTTATATTATGCCATCAGGGCATCATGGAAGGATGCAACAGCATGAGGGGGAATGTTGGAAGATGAAGGCAAATTCGAAGATGTGCCATTTTATACAAAAATATTCTATACATAATTTGTAGCAAGCTGTGAGTTCATGTTGTTCTCTTTCCCCCAGCTTGAAGGGGAGTGTTGGAAGATAAGCTCAACCCACACGACCAAGGAAGACCCACATATCTGAGATTATAATAAGATGGTGACACGACCAAGAAAGACCCACAAGATGGGCCCAAGCGCATAAGAAGTAGAACCCATAATGATTACCATGAGCCGGTATCCTTATCATATCAATTGGAAGATCAAGAAGGACACACGAAAGTATCTTATCTTATGGTCACGTCAAAGAAGAGTTTTAGTTTGAGTTATGTTTATCTTTTATCTATAGTGAATTATTTAATTATGTTAGGACTTATCTTTAAGTGTTAGAGTTTGGGTGTAATTGGGACAAGGATAGTTTTATTGTAATTGGACTCTACTACCTTCCTCTATTATAAATAGAGGTTTCATGTACTCTGATTACAACAAGTGATTGGTGTCAATGAAGTATTTCACTTTTCCATAAATTCAACATGGTATCAGAGCTTTTGATTTTTATGACTCACATCTATGGTTTTTCAGGAAACAAAACCCATAATTTTTTTTCTTTTGCTAATATTTTTGCCTAGTTTGTAGTTTTTCTCGCTTAGGCTAGTAGAATTGGTCTGGCAGAGTTAGTTTTCTTCTGTCGCTATCCTATCTTTGCTCAATTTCTGCCATTATCATCGTATCATGATGGAGCAGTTCCAACAACTTACTAATCATGGTTTTTGTCTGAATCTTCTTGACTGGTCTTCCTCAAGAATCTACTACTATCATATTTCTGATTATTATCATTATTTTGCTACGTTGCTGTTGTGATTTATCGTTCTACTGAGAAGCCCTCTTTGTTCGGAAAGCACGTTGCTATTAAGCTCTGTTGGTGTCGTAGGTAACGACAACCCCAGCCTCCATCGAGTTACTGAGTGGTTGTCTCGTGACGGTCACACTAGCGGTGTTGTCGCTTCGAGAGGACGACGACTTATTGATTTCGTTAGAAAGAATTTATTCGAACAGAGACGATCCCGAAAGATTACCACTATTCTATTTTCGGAAAGATTTACTGATCTCTGGGAGATATCTTCTCCGCTTATTTCGAAAACTCCGCTGCTGATTGATCTCCTACGTCTTTGAAAATCCACTGTGGAACGACAGTTTTTTCTCCTTCGCTCATCTTCATCGACAGCTTAGAGACCAAAGGATCGACTACTCTACATCAGTTCTGGAATTTTTTTGTTGGCATTCATGTTACGGAAGGAAACCAACCGTGAGGAAGCATTGTTCGGCCGAGAGGAATCAGGAAGGAAGACGAGTTGCCATTTCTGGACGAAGAACGTTTTGTTTCCGCTCTGTTCGGTCGAGAGGAAGAGGAAGGATGTTCCAGATCTCTCGATCTTTTCGACGACAAAAAGGTTCTGTTGCTCTTGACTATCTTCGGAAAGATTTTCTGAAAACTCCTTGCACGCTAATTAATCTGCCTGGATTATCTGTTCGTCACTATCTCTGGTTTTTCGGCGCTATGAGAAGAAAACACTGTTTAAAAATTAAACGTTTCCTAACTTAGGGAACTGGTTTAATTGAGTGCTAGCCCAACCCAGACCCAGACCCGGACCAGCCTGTGTTCACCTAGTGAAGGTTATGTTGACCCGAGGATGCTCCTATCCTACTGAGTCAACTCGGTCCGGGTCAACCTGACTTGGGTCACTTATTTCCAGCCTTGGTATATGTGCCCAAGTTTTATAAATGTTTCGGAGTGACTTGGTAAAAATTTTTCGTTGGCTCGATTATTATTTTTGAAGAATTGGCATATTATTCCTTGGTCAGCAAATTATTTGGTAGATCTGCCACATTATACAAAAAACATTCTATATATCATTTGCAGCAAGTTAGGAGTTCATGTTATTCTCTCACCCCCAGCTTGAGGGAGAGTGTTGGAAGATAGGGCCCAAGCCCACACGACCAAGAAAGGCTCACATATTCAAGTGTGTTAGAAGATGGGCCCAAGCCCATAAGACCAAGGAAGACTCATGCATCCAAGAGATATAGAAAATGGGATAAATGCCCACAAATCAAGGAGAAGACCCATAGGCCAACATACAAGATGGCAGGATGCTAAATACAGAGTCATCTCATAGAGATGACATTGACATAATTAAGTTAATGTTTCAGAGTTAAAACCCTAAACCCTAAGTTTAGGGGTATTAATGTAATACAGTAGTTTCATAAATCTATAAATAGAGCTTCAAGGGGAGGGTTAGGAAACAAGTCCATAGCCCTTCTTCCTCCAGTTTTCTCCCAATGGGTTTCTTTCCTTTTTTCTCCATGAGCTAAATTCATGGAGTCCTTAAAATCAAAAAATTTAAATATGGATATGCGTGCTTGAAACATGTTAATGATGCAAATGACCTATGGATCCAAACCTCATTAAACCCTCAAGTTAACGTGCTTCGGGATATTTATCCGAGTAAAAAAAGACATTATTTTGCCCATTTACAAAAAAGCTGACCTCACAATCATTGATGATTGTAAAGTGATTTATCGGTCAATCATGCGTAACGGGCTATATTTTTGTAAGAAATGACTTATGGATTGGGAGTTAACACTCAGTTAAAAATCCCCCGCCTCCCCCTCTTCCCAACGATTGGAAAGCCTAATATATAAAAACTTGAACGAGTTTACAATCCCTAAAAATTACAGACTCTTTTTGGAATAAACTCTCTCTACATTTGTGCATTTCCATTTTAGATGTGTAGTTTTTCTTAAATCAAAACTTGAGTTTTCACTTTTGCCTTTATCTTGTAAATAAAAAGATAAGAAGGCAAATAAATCACAACAAAACAAAATTTTTACAGTTTATATATGCAAAAAAATTAAATCAACAACAAATGTAAGTAAAAAACATTTATTCACACACCACAAATGAACACAAAATTTTTGATATCCAAGTTTGGAAAATTCCACTAGTTCAACCCTAATAGCATGGAATTTTATAAGAAAGAGATTTTTAATTGATCCTACACATGTTTTAAATATGGATATCCATGCTTGAAATATGTTAAAGATGCAAATGACTTATGGATCCAAACCTCATTAAATGCTCAAGTGAACGTGCGGTGGGACATTTACCCAAGTAGAAAAAACCATTATTATGCCCATTTACAAAAAAGCTGACCTAACAATCATTGCTGATTGTAAAGTTATTTATTATTAAATCATGCGTAATAGGCTATATTTTTGTAAGCAATGACTTATGGATTGGGAATCAACACTCAGTTAAAAATCCCCCGCCAACCCCTTTCCAGACGATTGCAAAGCCTAATATATAAAGACTAGAAAGAGTTTACAATCCCTAAAAATTATAGACACGTTTTGGAATTATCTCTCTCTACATTTGTCCATTTCCATTTTAGATGTATGCTTTTTTCTTAAATCAAAATCTGAGTTTTCACTTTTCCCGTTACGTCGTAAACAAAAAGATAAGAAGGCAAATAGATTACAACAAAAAGAATATTTTAGAGTTTATGTATGCAAAAAATTTAAAACATCAACAAATGTAAGTAAAGAAATTTTTTACACACACCACAAATGAACACAAAAGTTTGATTTCCAAGTTTGGGAAATTCCACTATTTCAAACCAAATAGCTTTGAATTTTATAAGAATTAGATTTCTAATTGATCCTACGCATGTTTTAAATATGGATATGCATGTTTGATACATGTTAAAGACTCAAATGACCTATGGATCCAAACCTCATTAAATTCAAGTGAATGTGCGGTAGGTTATTGACGCGAGTAAAAAAAAAGCCAATATATTGCCCGTTTACAAAAAAACTGACCTAACAATCATTGATGAATGTAAAGTGATTTATTGGTCAATCATGCGTAATGGGCAATATTTTTGTTAGAAATGACTTATGGATTGGGAGTCAACACTTCGTTAAAAATCACCCGCCTCCCCCTTTTCCCGACGATTGTAAGCCCTAATATATTAAAACTAGAAAGAGATTACAATCCTTAAAAATGATAGACATTTTTTGGAATTCTCTCTCTCTACATTTGTGCATGTCCATTTTAGATGTATACTTTTTTCTTAAATCAAAACTTGAGTTTTCACTTTTCCCTTTATCTCGTAAACAAAAAGATAAGAAGGAAAATACATCACAATAAAACCAAAATTTTAGTATTTATTTATGCAAAAAATTTAAAAGAACAACAAATATAACTAAATAAAATTTATTCACACGCCACTAATGAACACAAAATTTTTGATATCCAAGTTGGGGAAATTCCACTAGTTCAACCCTAATAGCTTGGAATTTTATAAGAAAGAGATTTCTAAATCGATCTTGCACATGTTTTATATATGGATATGCATGATTGAAACATGTTAAAGACGCAAATGACCAAGGGATCCAAACCTAATTAAATTCAAAGGTGAACGTGCTGTGGGACTCTCTCTACATTTGTGCATTTCCATTTTAGATGTATACTTTTTTCTTAAATCAAAACTTGAGTTTTCACTTTTTCATTTATCTCATAAACGAAAAGATAAGAAGGCAAATAGATCACAACAAAACGAAAATTTTAAAGTTTATGTATGCAAAAAATTTAAAACTATAACAAATGTAAGTAAAGAAAATTTATTCACACACCACAAATGAACACAAAAGTTTTGATATCCGAGTTTGGAAAATTCCACTAGTTCAACCCTAATAGTTTGGAATTTTATCAGAAAAAGATTTCTAATCTATCATACGCATGTTTTAAATACGGATATGCATGCTTGAAACATGTTAAAGATGAAAATGACCTATGTATCCAAACCACATTAAATTCTCAAGTGAACGTGCGGTGGGATATTAACCCAAGTAAAAAAAGCCATTATTTTTCCCATTTAAAAAAACCTGACCTAACAATCTTTGTTGATTGTAGGGTTATTTATCAGTCAATAATCTGCAACTGGTTATATTTTTATAAAAAATGACTTCTAGATTGGGAGTCAACCCTCAGTTAAAAATTCCCCACCTCCCCTTTTCTCGACGATTGTAAAACCTAAAATATAAAAACTAGAAAGACTTTTCAATCCCTTAAAATGACAGACACTTTTTGGAATTATCTCTATCCACATTTGTTCGATTCCATTTTAGATGTATACATGTTGTTTAAATAAAAACCTGAGTTTTAACTTTTCCATTTATCTCGTAAACAAAAAGATAAAGAGGCAAATATATCATAGCAAAACGAAAATTTTAGAGTTTATGTATGGAAAAAATTTTAAACAACAACTAATGTATGTAAAATTTTTTTATTCACACAACATAAATGAACACAAAAGTTTTTATATCCAAGTTTAGGAAATTCCAACGAAAAGGGGAGGTGGGGAATTTTTAACTGAGAGTTGACTCCCAATCCATTATTTTGCTCATTTGCAAAATAGCTTACCTATTAATCATTGATGGTTGTAAAGTGATTTATCGATCTAATGAGCTATATTTTTCTAAGAAATGACTTATGGATTGGGAGTCAACTCTCAGTTAAAAATCCCCACTTCGCCCTTTTCCAAACGAATGCAAAGCCTAATATATAAAAACTAGAAAAAGTTTACAATTCCTAAAAATTACTGACACTTTTTGGAATTATCTCTTTCTACATTTGTGTTTTTTCATTTAAGATGTATACTTTTTTTTTTAAATCAAAACCTGAGTTTTCACTTTTCCCTTTATCTTTTAAACAAAAAGATAAGAAGGCAAATATATCACAAGAAAACGAAAATTTAAGGGTCATGTATCCAAAAAAATTTAAACAATAAAAAATGTAAGTAAAGAAAATTTATTCACACATCACAAATGAACACAAAAGTTTTCTTATCCAAGTTTGGAAAATTCCACTAGTTCAACCATAATAGCATGGTGGGATATTTACACGAGTAAAAAATGACATTATTTTTCCCATTTACAAAAAAGCTAACTTAACAATCTTTGTTGATTGTAAAGTTATTTATCGATCAATCACGCGTAACAGGCTATATTTTCGTAAAAAAATGTCTTATGGATTGGGAGTCAGCACTTAGTTAAAAAATCCCAGCCTCCCTCTATTGGCGACGATCGCAAAGCCTAATATATAACAATTAGAAAGAGTTTACAATCCTTTAAAATGACATACACTTTTTGGAATTATTACTCTCTACATTTGTGCATTTCAATTTTAGATGTATATTGTTTTATTAAATCAAAACCTGAGTTTTCACTTTTCCCTTTATCTCGTAAACCAAAAGATTAGAAGGCAAATATATCAAACCAAAAAGAAAATTTTAGAGTTTAAGTATGCAAAAAAATTTTAAAACAACAAATGTAAGTAAATAAAATTTATTCAAATAGCAGAAATCACCACAAAAGTTTTTATATCTAGGTTTGGGGAATTCCACTTGTTCAACCCTAATAGATTGGAATTTGATAAATAAAGAGATTTCTAATTGATTCTACCCATGTTTTAAATATGGATATGAATGTGTGAAACATGTTAAATATGCAAATGACCTATGGATCCAAACCTCATTAAATTCTCAAGTGAACGTGCTGGGGGATATTTACCCGAGTAAAACAAGCCATTATTTGCCCTTTTACAAAAAGCTGACCTAACAATCATTGATGATTGTCGAGTGATTTATTGGTCAATCATCCGTAATAGGTTATACTTTTTTAAGAAATGACTTATGGATTGGGAGTCAACACTTAGTTAAAAATCCTCCACCACCCCTTTTCCAGAGGATTGTAGAGCCTCATATATAAAAACTTGAAAGAGTTTACAATCCCTCAAATGACAAACACTTTTTTCAATTATCGCTCTCTACGTTTGTGCATTTCCATTTTAGATGTATACTTTTTCTTAAATCAAAACTTGAGTTTTCACTTTTCCATTTATCTCATAAACAAACAGATAAGAAGGCAAATTGATCACAACAAAATGAAAAATTTTAGAGTTTATGTATGCAAAAAATTTAAAACTTCAACAAATGTAAGTAAAGAAAATTTATTCACACATCACTGATAAACACAAAAGTTTTGATATCCAAGTTTGGGAAATTCCACTAGTTAAACCCCAATAGCTTGGAATTTTATAAGAAAGAGATTTCTAATTGGTCATACGCATGTTTTAAATATGGATATGTATACTTGAAACATGTTAAAGATGCAAATGACCTATGGATCCAAACCAAATTAAATTTTCAAGCGAACGGGTTGTGGGATATTTACCCGAGTAAAAAAAGCCATTATTTTGCCCATTTACCAAAAAACTTACTTTCTAATCATTGATGATTGTAAAGTGATTTATCGGTCAAACATGCGTAACAAGCTATATTTTTCTAAGAAATGACTTATGGATTGAGAATCAACACTCAGTTAAAAATCCCCCGCCTCCCACTTTTCCCAACAACTACAAAGCCTAATATATAAAAACTAGATAGAGTTTAAAATTCCTAAAAATTACAAACATTTTTTGGAATTATCTCACTCCACATTTGTGCATTTACATTTTAGATGTATACTTTTTTTTAAATCAAAACCTGAGTTTTTACCTTTCCCTTTTTCTTGTAAACAAAAAGATAAGAAGGCAAATATATTACAAGAAAACTAAAATTTTATATTCAAGTATGCAAAAAATATAAAATAGCAACAAATGTAAGTAAGAAAAATTGATTCACACACCAGTAATGAACACAAAAGTTTTGTTATCCAAGTTTGTGAAATTTCACTAGTTCAACCCTAATAGCATGAAATTTGATAACAAAGAGATTTCTATTTGATCCTACATATGTTGCATTCTTGAAACAAGTTAAATATGAAAATGACCTATGGATCCAAACCTCATTAAATTTTCAAGTAAACGTGCGGTGGGATATTTACCCAAATAAAAAAAGCCATTATTTTTCAAATTTACAAAAAACTTAACCTAACAATATTTGTTGATTGTAAAGTTATTTATCGGTCAATCATGTGTAATGGGTCACATTTTTGTAAGAAATGACTTATGTTTTGGGAGTCAACACTCAGTTAAAAATCCCTCGGCTCCACCTTTTCATGTTGATTGCTAAGCCTAATATATAAAAACTAGAAAGAGTTTACAATCTCTTAAAATGAGAGACACTTTTTGCAATTATCTCTCTCTATATTTTTGCATTTCCATTTTAGATGCATATTTTTTTCTTAAATCAAAACCTGAGCTTTCACTTGTCCTTTTATCTCGTAAACAAAAAGATAAGAAAGCAAATATATCAAAACAAAACGAAAATTTTAGAGTTTATGTATGCAAAAAAATTAAAACAACAACAAAAGTAAGAAAAATAAAATTTATTCTCGCACCACAAATGAATATGGATATGCATACGTGAAACTTGTTAAAGATGCAAATGACCTATGGATCCAAACCTCAATAAATTCTCAAGTGAACGTGTTGTGGGATATTTACCCGAGTAAAAAAAGCCATTATTTTGCCAATTTACAAAAAAGCTGACCAAACAATCGCTGATGATTGTACAATGATTTATCGGTCAATCATGCGTAATGGGGTATATTTTTGTAAGAAATGACTTATGGATTGTGAGTCAACACTCAGTTAAAAATGCCCTCCATCCTCCTTTTCCGACAATAGCAAAGCCTAATATATAAAAACTAGAAAGAGTTTACAATCCCAAAAAATGACTGACACTTTTTTGAATTCTCTCTCTACATTTGTACATTTCCATTTTGGATGTATATTTTTTTCTTAAATCAAAACTTGAGTTTTCATTTTTCCCTTAACTCGTAAACAAAAAGATAAGATGGCAAATATATCACTACAAAACGAAAATTTTAGAGTTTACGTATGCAAAAAATTTAAAACATACAACAAATATAAATAAAGAAAATTTGTTCACACACCACAAATGAACACAAAAGTTTTTATATTCAAGTTTGGGAAATTCCTCTAGTTCAACCCTGATAACTTGGAATTTTATAAGAAATTGATTTCTAAATTGATCCTACAAAAGTTTTAAATATGGATATGCATGCTTGAAACATGTTAAAGATGCAAATGACCTATGGATCCAAACCTCATTAAATTCTCAAGTGAACCTGCGGTGGGATATTTACCCGAGTAAAAAAAGACATTATTTTGCCCAATTTAGAAAAAGCTGACCTAACAATCATTGATGATTGTAAAGTGATTTATCGGTCAATCATGCGAAATGGGCAATATTGGTGTAAGAATTAACTTATGGTTTTGGAGTCAACACTCAGTTAAAAAATCCCCTCCTCCCCCTTTTCCCGATGATTGCAAAGCCTAATATATAAAAACTAGAAAGAGTTTACAATCCCAAAAAATTATAGACACTTTTTGGAACTATCTTTCTCTACATTTGTCCATTTCCATTTTAGATGTACACTTTTTTCTTAAATCAAAACCTAAGTTTTCACTTTTTCGTTTATCTCATTAACAAAAAGATGAGAAGGCTAATAGAACACAACAAATCGAAAATTTTAGAGTTTATATACCCAAAAAATTTAAAACTAGCAAAAATTTAAGTAAATAAAATTTATTCACACACCACAAATGAACAGAAAAGTTTTGATATCCAATTTTTGGAAATTCCACAACTTCAACCCCATTAGCTTGGAATTTTATTGGAAAGAGATTTCTAATTGATCCTACGCATGTTTTAAATATGGATATGCATGCTTGATACCTATTAAAGATGCAAATGACCTATGGATCCAAACCACATTCAATTATCAAGTGAACGTGCGGGGGGATATTTACCCAAGTAAAAAAAAGCCATTATTGTTCCCATATACGAAAAGGCTGACCTAACAATTATTGATGAATGTAAAGTTATTTATCAGCCAATCATGTGTAATGGGCTATATTTTTGTAAGAAATTACTTATGGATTGGGAGTCAACACTCAGTTAAAAATCCCCCGCCTCCCCTTTTTCGCGATGACTATAAAACCTAATATATAAAAACAATATAGAGTTTAGAATTCCTAAAAATTACAGACACTTTTTGGAATTATCTCTCTCTACATTTGTGCATTTCCATTTTAGATGAATACTTTTTTCTTAAATCAAAACTTGGGATTTTCAGTTTTCCCTTTATCTCGTAAACAAAAAGATAAGATGGCACATATATCACAACAAAACGAAAATTTTAGAGTTTATTTATGCAAAAAATTTAAAAGGACAACAAATGTAAATAAAGAATTTTTTTTCACACGCACAAATAAACACAAAACTTTTGATATCTGAGTTTGGGAAATTCCACTAGTTCAACCCTAATAACTAGGAATTTTCTAAGAAAGAGACTTCTAATTGATCCTACACATGTTTTAAATATGGATATGCATGCTTGAAACATGATAACGATGCAAATGACCCATGGATCCAAACCTCATTCAATTATAAACTGAGCGTGCCTTGGGATATTTACCCGAGTAAAAAAAACCATTATTTTTGGCATTCACAAAAAAGCTTACCTAACAATCATTGATGAATGTAAGTTTATTTATCGGTCAATCATCTATAACGGCCAATATTTTTTTATGAAATGACTTATAGATTGGGAGTCAACACTCAGTTAAAAATTCCCTGCCTCCCCCTTTTCCCGACGATTACAAAGCCTTATATATAAAAACTAGAAAGAGTTTTCAATCCCTTAAAATGATAGACACTTTTTGGAATTATGTCTATCTTCATTTTTGCAATTCCATTTTAGATGTATATGTTTCTTTTAAATCAAAACCTGAGTTTTCACTTTTCCTTTTATCTCATAAACAGATAAAAAGGCAAATATATCACAACAAAACAAAAAAATTTAGATTTTATGTATGAAAGAAATTTTAAACAACAACAAATGTATGTAAAGAAAATTTATTACCACAGTAGAAATGAACACAAAAGTTTTTATCCATGTTTGGGAAATTCCACTAGTTCAACCCTGATAGATTGGAATTTTATAAGAAAGAGATTTCTAAATTGATCCTACACATGTTTTCAATATGGATGTGCATGCGTGAAACATTTTAAAGATGCAAATGACCTATGGATCCAAACCTCATTAAATTCTCCAGTGAACGTGTTGTGGGATATTTACCCAAGTAAAAAAAGCCATTATTTTGCCTATTTACAAAAAAAGCTGACCTAACATTCACTGATTATTCTAAAGTGATTTATCAGTCAATCATGCGTAATGGGCTATATTTTTTTAAGAAATGACTTAAGGATTTGGACTCAACACTCAGCTAAAAATTCCCCACCTCCCCCTTTTCCCGACGATTGCAAAGCCTAATATATAAAAATTACAAAGAGTTTACAATCCCTAAAAATAACTGACACCTTTCTAAATTATCTCTCTCTACATTTGTGCACTTCCATTTTAGATGCATACTTTTTTCTTAAATCAAAACTTGAGTTTTCACTTTTCTATTTATCTCATAAACAAAAAGAAAAGAAGGCAAATAAATCACAACAAAATTAAAATTTTAGTGTTTATGTTAAAACTACAACAAATGTAAGTAAAGAAAATTTATTCACACACCATAAATGAACACAAAATTTTTGATATCCGAGTTTGGGAAATTCCACTAGTTCAACCCTAATAGCTTGGAATTTTATAAGAAAGAGATTTCTAATTGATCCTACGCATATTTTAAATATGGATATGCATGCTTGAAACATGTTAAAGATGCAAATGACCTATGTATCCAAACGACATTAATTTCTTAAGTGAACGTGCATTGGAAATTTACCCAAGCCAAAAATCCATTATTTTGCCCATTTACAAAAAATCTTACGTAACAATCATTGATGATTGTAAAGTGATTTATCGGTCAATCATGCGTAACGGGCTATATTTTTCTAAGAAATGACTTATGGATTGGGAGTCAACTCTCAATTAAAAATCCCCCTCCCCCCTGCCATCCCCCTTTTCGCAACGATTGCAAAACCTAATATATAAAAACTAGAAAGAGTTTACTGTCCCTTGAAATGACCGACACCTTTTGGAATTATCTCTCTCTACATTTGTGTATTTCCATTTTAGATGTATAGTTTTTTCTTAAATGAAAATGGAGTTTTCACTTGTCCCTTTATCTCATAAACAAAAAGAAAAGAAGGCAAATAGATCACAACAAAACGAAAATTTTACAGTTTATGTTTCCAAAAAATTTAAAAGTACAACAAATGTAAGTAAAGAAAATTTATTCACACACCACTAATAAAATTTTACAGTTCTGGAATTAGTGTTTAGGGGTTTTTAGTCCAATTCAAACAAGGTTGAGTCGCCTACACGGGCGTCCATTAGCCAACGAAACCCGACCCCCATCACTGACGAGGTACAGTTCAAAGTTACTGCGAAGTTATATGGGGTTCTACCAGGGGTCTTCGGTGAATTTGGATTTGATGTGTGTGTGTTTTCATTGTTTAGTGCATATGCATTAGTGAAAATAATTTAATTAATTTTGAAATGTGTGAGAATGTTGTTGAGAATTTTTGAAGTGCTATGAAATATTTTTGCCATGTGGTGAGGAGATTCGGGTATTATACATATCCACCACATGGTATTTTTTTATGGTTTGTGTTTCGGGTTTACGGTTTAGGCTAAGGGTTTAGGGTATTTTAGGGATTAAGATTTTTAAGGTTTAGGGGGTTTATGGTTTTTAAGATTTTGGCGGTTTTGTGTTTTTAAGCTCTAGGGTTTTTTAGGTTTTGGGGAGGGGGGGGGGGGGGGGGGGGGGGGGGGGGTTTAGGGTTTTGGGCTTTTAAGGTATTAAGTTCTGGAATTAGTGTTTAGGGGTTTTTAGTCCAATTCAAACAAGGTTGAGTCGCCTACACGGGCGTCCATTAGCCAACGAAACCCGACCCCCATCACTGACGAGGTACAGTTCATAGTGACTGCGAAGTTATATGGGGCTCTACCAGGGGTCTTCGGTGAATTTGGATTTGATGTGTGTGTGTTTTCATTGTTTAGTGCATATGCATTAGTGAAAATAATTTAATTAATTTTGAAATGTGTGAGAATGTTGTTGAGAATTTTTGAAGTGCTATGAAATGTTTTTGCCATGTGGTGAGGAGATTCGGGTATTATACATATCCACCACATGGTATTTTTTTTTATGGTTTGTGTTTCCGTGACGAGTAAAGGTTGTCTGATAAAGTTTTTTCCGTGAGGACCGTATCGGATTTAGATTATACGTGGCTGCAAGAAGACAACCAAGTGGTCGAACATATGATATTTGGACATTCGATGATGATAGCAAAATGCTTGATCTCTTGGTCGAGCAGGTCAATCTAGGGAACAAGTTGCCTAACGGGGTGTGGAAGCATGAGGTATACATGGACTGTGTAAATAAGTTCAATGAAGACACAGTCATGAAAAAACTGTTGAGCAGGTTAAGAATCGAACAAGAGCATGGAAGAAAACATACCAAACGGTAACGAGCTGTATTAACACTAGTGGGTTTGGTTGAGATGCAACCACACAACGAGTTACTGCATGTAATTCTGTATGGCTTGATTACATAAAGGTCAGTAAATCTGTATGGCTCGACTATATGATGTACTATAAAATATTTTTTATGTTTTTCGCGTTAGTATAACTCTATTCCAAGACGTCTAAATGATGTTTTATTCTTGTAGGAGCATAAAGATGCTGAGAAGTATAGACGTGAAGGCTGCCCCCTGTACGACAAATTAGCTGTGGTGGTGGGAAACACAATAGTGGTAGGGTCAGGAGCTGCAACCTTTGTAGATCAGGGCGATGTGGTGATCCGTGAATCGGAACATATCCCGATGGATGAGCTAGTGGATGTTGATATAGTTAGGGATACTCCATCACCATTATTAAGCATGGATGAGTCTCTAGGTAATCAATCTGAAAGAAGTAAATGGTCATCTTCAAGTCGTCGTAGAAAGAGAACCGAAATGCCCGATAACGACACTAGTAGCAGAATTTTTGATGCAATAGATCGAATTGCTCAGACATTTCAGAATTTCATGATGAAAGACGATATTGTAAGAGGTTGCGTCAACGCCCTCAGGGAAATCCCGGACTTGCCTACAGAATTGAAGTATCGCACTCCTTCATGGTTGGATACACCAACTAAGAAGGTCATGTTTATGGAAATGACAGTGGAAGAGCGGGTTGAGTGACTTAAATTTTGTTTTGAAAACTAATTGTAATGCGTTATAAATACACTATTTTTTTGGAATATTATTATGTAGTAGACATGATATTTGAATTATGACGTTGCAAAACTTATTAGTATGGTTTGTATTTAAATTTGATATGTTGTTGTGTTTATATATTGCATAGATAAATATGGTGTTTTGAGTATGGATGTGGAATGTGATTGAATGTAGGATGTGGATGTGATTGAATGTAGGATGTGGATGAATGTAGGATGTGATTGAATGTAGGATGTGGAATGTGGATGAATGTAGGATGTGATTGAATGTAGGATGTGTGAATGTGGATGAATGTAGGATGTGGAATGTGGATGAATGTAGGATGTGATTGAATGTAGGATGTGTGAATGTGGATGAATGTAGGATGTGATTGAATGTAGGATGTGGGAATCGGGATGAATGTAGGATGTGATTGGATGTAGGATGTGGGATGTGGATGAATGTAGGATGTGGGAATGTCGATGAATGTAGGATGTGATTGAATGTAGGATGTGGGAATGGGGATGCATGTAGGATGTGATTGAATGTAGGATGTGAGAATGTGGATGAATATGGTTGTTTATAGGTGTGATTGCAAATAGGTTATGATTGAAGATTGATGTTTACTCGTGTTTATGAATTTTAGGCGATTGAATTTGTGGATTTCCATGGATACTATGACAGACGATGAAAAGGTTGCAATTATGGTTGCATTCACAACTTTGATGATCGCCATGGAAAGATACTATATGTACCATTGCAACAGACGTGTACCACGTTCTTGTGGGATGAATGGTCCATTGTATTTGCAAAAGGCACTAGACAAATCTCCAGTTAAATTTTGTAAAGTGTACAGGATGAACCAACTGGTATTTCACAAATTTACAGATATACTTTCTATTAAAGGGTTTTTATCAGCCACAAAGACCATCTCAGTTGAAGAACAACTTGCATATTTCCTCCTAACTGTTGGTCAAGGACAAGTGTATAGTGTCACAACAGAGATGTTTGATAGATCAAACTGGACGATAAGTAAGTATTTCAACAAGGTGTTGGATGCAATCCTCAAACTTCACTCTAATTACATCAAACGGCCTTCGGAACGCACACACTCGAAGATTTTAACAAATTCAATGTTTTATCCCTACTTCAAGGTAACATCACTTCCTATAACTAAATAATTTTACATTAATATAAAAAGTTAGTAAATATTAATTGAAAATGTATAATTAGGATTGTATTGGAGCTATTGATGGAACTCATATCAAAGCCAACATTCCACTTGAAGATCAACCAAGGTTTTGGAATAGAAAAGGTTATCTCTCACAAAATGTGATAGCTGCATGTTCATTTGATATACAATTCACTTATGTACTTGCTGGATGGGAGGGGTCAGCAGCCGATTCCCGTGTATTGAAGGATGCATTGACTCGTCAAGATAAAATCTTTGTACCTGAAGGTAAGTAATATATTTTTATGCAGTACTTTTTTATCTATTTTATCTTCAATTATCTTATGTGGTATATAATTTTTATTATAGGAAAATATTATCTAGTCGATGCTGGTTATGCAAATCTTCCGGGATTTTTGGCTCCATATCGAGGAACCCGATATCATTTGCAAGAATTTGGAGATAATATTCCTAGAAATGAAAAAGAATTATTCAACCGAAGACATTCATCTTTACAGAATATTATTGAGCGAACTTTTGGTGCTTTAAAAGCTCGATTTCAAATATTAAAAGGCACTCCTCCATTTTTTTTTAAGATCCAGGTGAAAATTGTACATGCTTGTTGCATATTGCACAATTATATACGTGCAGAAGATTATGATGATATATTTGAAGATGAAGATGATGATTCGGGTGGCGAGCTCGGTGGAGGAGGTGATGCGGTCCAATTAGGTGCAATGGATGATACAGACAGTGACGATTGCGATGATCTTGAGGATGTGGGTAGCTAAGTAACCAGCATTCGGAGGCAGAGTGCATTAGAATCCACATGAGCCGCACAATTTCGAGATGCCATAATGACATCCATGTGGAACGATAAATGATGGTTTACTCTTATTACTTTTGAACATGCATAATTTATATGTACTAAACTTGTAACTCGTTGATTGTAATATTAAAGGCACGGACTCGTTATTTGAATAAGTTTTTTAGGTTATTTTAAAAGTTGTATATGTATTTATTTATTATTTTATTACTATATTAAACTTCATATTTAAGTCTCTGGTAAATAAAATATAATTAAAGTATGCATTTGATTAATATATCATCATTAATTATGTCAAAATATATTATTAATTAATACAATACAAATCTATCTTATGTTATTAATATAATATTTTTTATTCATTAATCAGAATTTTTTTAATTCACTCTATTGTATTAGTGATTTAATAGTGGTAATTAAAATATTGTTAACTCAGACACTTTGGTTTAATTAGTTCATTTTTATAATTATTAAAATCAATAATTTTAAATTTCTATAAGATGAAGATGAAGATGTCTTGACTAACACCCATTTCGAAGATGAAGATCATGTAGATACATAAGATGAAGATGAAGATCAAATTTTCATTTTGTTGACTAACCCCCCCTTAGGAGCTTCGATTAATGTCATGCCATATTCTATATATGCTTCTTTGAAACTTGGACCTTTGAATAAAACTGGTGTTGTGATTCAATTGGCTGATAGATCCAATGCCTATCCTAAGGGTGTAGTTGAGGATGTTCTTGTGCAAGTTAATGATTTGATTTTCCCTGCTGGTTTCTATGTGCTTGATATGGAAAATGGTGACCAAACTGCTCCTATTTTGTTAGGAAGACCATTCTTAAAGACATCCAAGACTAAGATAGATGTTCATAGTGGCATACTTACGATGGAATTTGATGGTGAAATTTTTAAGTTTGACATTTATGATGCCATGAAATATCTTGGTGATGATAATCCTATTTGTTCTATTGAAATGATTGCTTCTTTCACACGGGAAGTTTTTGAACTTGATGGAAAAGATGAATTGGAAGTTGCCATTAGTAAGCATATTGAGAAAGAGGATGAGGAGTTAGCATTGAGTTCTGATTTGCAAGAAACTATTGCAGCATTGAATGATATTCCATAGTTACAACATTCAGGTAACGTTCTTTATATTGCATTACCAGTTTCTAATGAGAGGCCTTTATCCTCTGTTTTGTAGGCTCCCACTCCAGATTTGAAGCCTCTCCACAGTCACCTCAAGTACGTGCTCCTTGGAGATGGAGGAACGTTACCAGTGATCATCTTCAATAAACATAGTGCACCGCAAGAAGAAAAACATGTGCAGGATGAACTTCATTTGCAGGAAACGTTCCCTGATGAGAAATTACTCTGCGCGAGTGTGACATTACCTTGGTATGCAAATATTATAAATTATTTGGTTACTAGTATGTTACCTCTTGTTTTGTCTAGGGATCAAAGAAATAAGGTCAAGACTGATGCAAAATACTATGTATGGGATGACCCATAATTACAGAAGCATTGAATCGAGCCAATGACAATAAACAAATGCACTGCTTGGGAGGCAACCCAAGGGGAGTTTGTTCTTTTTTCTCTTTATTTTTGCATTTATATTTTTGTTGTGCCTTCTCTTTACATTTCACCTTACATTAGGGACAATGTAAGTTTTAAGTGTGGGGGATGGGATTTAGGTTGTGTTTCAATTTCATTAAAAACAATTTCCGAAAAAAAATTATTTTTTGTGTTTTTTGTAGTTTTTAATGATTTTTTGGTTGTGTATGTCATGAGCAAGATTAAATTAGGCTCTTGAAAGATTCATAACATGATTGAATAAGTAATCTTCCAACTGAGAATGAATTAGTCTAGTTATTTTCTTTGAGGATGCTAGTGACTAAATTTGGTAGACAAAAGCCAGTGAGATTTTGAGCCTTTAGACTGACACATCCATATCAGTCTCACTATTTTCTTTCATGAGAGATATTCATCCATGGATTTGTTTCTCTGGAACTTACCTTGATTCTTTTTGATGTCACATCGACACATGCATGCATGAACATGATTAAGGCCCTCTTTGTTATAAGCTACATAAGCCAAATAGCCTACCTTGTAATTAATTTTTTTTTTGTTGAACCCCTTTGAGCTTTATTGTTTTTTTTTTTTTTGTGAACCCATGTTACAAGCTATAAACATGAAAAATAAACTTTATCAAGCCATAGAGCTAGTGGAGTATTGTTCATCATTATGGTTCATGTGGGTGTGCAAAACAATAAGTGTGGGCGTGTCTGGATTTGTGGTATGGCAATGAGAGGTGAAATGGAACATGTTTTCATCCTAAATGCATGAGTTCCATAGTTAGTAAAAAAAAAAGTGAAGAGAAAAATAAAAGTAGAAAGGAAGTGAAGGGAATGGCTTTTAAAGTTACAAACTATCAGTGTTCATAATTCCTCCTAAAATTCCAAGAAAGGGGTCTATTTATACGAGATAGATACAAATCGAAGAAGATGTCGAGTGGAGTAATTGGTTTTACATGTCTAATATATTCGAGCTTGAGTTGATTCATTTTTGCTCTACTAGTTTCGATGGATTTTGAGCTACATTCCCAAATATTCCCCACCTTGATCCTAAACAGCGTTACAACCCTTGAAAAGTCCTTATGATTTGTGTTATGCATGTGATCTGGTGAATGAGAAGATATGCAAGCATGTCATAGATCATTTTCATTGGAAGGAATTTGAGAGAAACACATACCCTTCAACCACATGAGAGTAGAGTTTTTATTTCTGTGAGGGTCTATTTATTTAGTTTACTCCATCTCACATGAGAGTAGAGTCTTTATTTCTGTAAGGGTCTACTTATTTAGTTTACTCCATCTTTGAATGAAAATGCTTACTAAGTAATTGTAAGTTGCTTAAGAATGTTTGTTCATGATATGTTATGAGTTTTGAAGAGCTTGTTTTTTTTTTATGGAGTTACAACCTTGGTGTTTTTAGGAAAGTGAATTTGAATTTTGTTCGAGGACGAACAAAAGCTAAGTGTGGGGGAATTTGATGAGAATGAAAAATCTCATATTTTTATCTCTTAATGCTTAGTATTTTATAATTATTTGGTGCCTAAATATACTCATTATTTTTATATTTTTATTTAGGATGCGAATGGAAGGGCTAAGTGCAAAACGAAGTTAATTGGGCGATTCTGGACAGTTTCGACATTGATTAGTAATCTGGGCATAAATCTATCATCCGAGCTCGGATAGAGATGATTCAAGATGATATAGAATTAAAAGAAAACGTTATATAAATTTAATGTTAAGAATTTGGCTCAATAGGGGCTCTATCTAGGTCGAAACTGGGCTTGAAGTCGAGGCACGTGCACTATGACCCAGACCGGATGCACGAAAAGAAAAACCCTAAACAGGGAGAAAGAAGGGGATTAAAAAGAAAAAAAGGAGTTCGGCACCCCATACCTCATTTTCATTTCTCCAGCTTCTCCTCTCTATTTTCTCTAGTTTTTTCCTTCATATTTTTTCATGGCCTTGCTTGGCTAAACTTTCAGACTTGGTCAAAGGAAACTGAAGACTCGGTATCCATACAACTGTGAGATCTAATTTATTTTCATCATTTAATTTATGTTTTGAGTATCTGATGTTCTTCTGAAATTATTGTTCATGATTATCTCGTTTAATTCCTAGGAGGCCTACTAGTTTATTACTCGTTGCAATCTACTGCTAGGTTAGATGTCAAATCCGTAATTGTTTGATCTCTCTAACTTGTGAAGCAATCGAGATTTGATGATTTGTTGTGTCAAAAATTATTAGATCTTGAGAAGAACGTTCGACTAAATTAAATGCAGCTGCTTGTGCTTGCGTTGTTTAGCTTCATCGATCTCTCGAATTCTTAAGGCTGTTGCTAGATTAAACCTTTAGCACTTGTCTTGGGTTGTTTTGTAATTAGAGTTAATTGGATCTCTTGTTTTCTAATTAAAAACGAAAGGAGAGATAGGAAGATAGTTCCAACGGTGAATATTCAAGTGTGAAATGATATATGCTTGCATCGATGATCAGTTGTGGAATTCCAATGGTGGATGTTGACTTAGACAAAGGTTTGTTCTCTTGATTGATTTCGATTCTTTTAATTTGAATTGTTTCTAAGTTGTCTTTTTTAAAATTATTTTCGTTTACCCAAACCCCTCCCCCCCCCCCCCCCAAATCCTTGTTCAGGGAGCATAAAAGTAGATCAAACACTCTTCGTGGGATCGATCCTTACTCGCACTACTACATATATTTTTAAGAGTATAGGCTTTATTTTTGGTTGCCTGCGACAACACACCAATATGCATGCTTGGAACATGTTCAAGATGCAAATGACCAATGGATCCAAAACTCTTTAAATTCTCAATTGAACATGTGGTGGGATATTTACCCGAGTCAAACAAGTCATTATTTTTCCCATTTAATAAAAAACTGACCTAACAATGATTGATGATTGTAAAGTGATTTATCGGTCAATCATGCGTAACGGGCTATATTTTTGAAAGAAATGACTTATGGATTTGGAGTCAACACACGGTTAAATATCCCCCGCCTCCCCCTTTTCCCGACGATTGCACAACCTAATACATAAAAACTAGACAGAGATTACAATCACAAAAAATTATAGACACTTTTTGGAATTATCTCTCTCTACATTTGTTCATTTCCATTTTAGATGTATACCTTTTTCTTAAATCAAAACTCGAGTTTTCAGTTTTCCGTTTATCTTGTAAACAAAAAGATATGAAGGAAAATAGATCACAACAAAACAAAATTTTTAGAGTTTATGTTTCCAATAAATTTAAAACAACAAAAAATGTAAGTAAATAAAATTTATTCACACACCAGAAATGAACACCAAAGTTTTGATATCCAAGTTTGGGAAATTCCTCTAGTTAAACCTAGCTTGGAATTTTATAAGAAAGAGATTTCTAAATTGATCCAACACATATTTTAAATGTGGATATGCATGCTTGAAACATGTGAAAGATGCAAATGAACTATGGATCCAAACCTCATTAAATTCTCAAGTGAACCTACGGTGGGATATTTTCAAAGAAGCCATTATGTTGCCTATTTACAAAATGCTGACCTAACAATCATAGATGATTGTAAAGTGATTTATCGGTAAATCATGCGTAACAGGCAAAATTTTTGTAAGAAATGACTTATGGATTCGGAGTAAAGATCCAGTTAAAAATCCTCCGCCTCCCCCTTTTCCCATTGATTGCAAACCCTAATATATAAAAACTAGAATGAGTTTACAGTCTTAAAAATTACAGACACTTTTTGCAATTATCTCTCTACATTTGTGCATTTCCATTTTAGAAGTATATTTTTTTCGCAAATCAAAACTTGAGTTTTCACTTTTTCCTTTATCTTGTAAATAAAAACATAAGAAGGAAAATAGATCACAACAAAACAAAAATTTTAGAGTTTTTGTATGCAAAATATTTAAAACAACAACAAATGTAAGTAAATAAAATTTATTCACACACGACAAATGAACACAAAAGTTTTGATATCCAAGTTTTGGAAATTCCTCTAGTTCAACCCTAATAGCTTGGAATTTTATAAGAAAGATATTTCTAAATTGATCCTACACATGCTTTAAATATGGATATGCATGCTTGAAACATGTTAAAGATGCAAATGACCACTGGATCCAAACCTCATTAAATTATCAAGTGAATGTGTTGTGGGATATTTACCCGAGTAGAAAAAACCATTATATTTCCTATTTAAAAAAATCTGACCAAACAATCATTGATTATTTTCAAGTGATGTATCGATCAATCATGCGTAATAGGCTATATTTTTTTAAGAAATGACTTATGGATTGGTTGTCAACACTCTTAAAAATCCCCAGCCTCCCCCATTTTCCAGTCAATATATAAAAACTAGAAAGAGTTTATAATCCCTAAAAATTACAGACACTTTTTGGAATTCTCTCTCTCTAAATTTGTGCTTTTGCATTTTAGATGTATCCTTTTTTCTTGAATCATAACATGAGTTTCAACTTTTCCCTTTATCTTGTAAACAAAAAGATGAGAAGGCAAATAGAATCACAATAAAACGAAAATTTTAGAGTTTATGAATGCCAAAAATTTAAAACAACAACAAATGTAAGTAAAGAAAATTTATTCACATCACAAATGAACACAAAAGTTTTGATATCCAAGTTTGGGAAATTCCACTAGTTCAACCCTAATAGCTTGGAATTTTATACAAAAGAGATTTCTAAATTGATCCAACACATGTTTTAAATATGGATATGCATGCTTCAAACCACTTAAAGATATAAATGACCTATGGATAAAATGCTCATTAAATTCTCAAGTGAACGTGGGGTGAGATATT
Source organism: Aristolochia californica (assembly GCF_029961685.1). NCBI lineage: Eukaryota > Viridiplantae > Streptophyta > Magnoliopsida > Piperales > Aristolochiaceae > Aristolochia > Aristolochia californica. The sequence continues at coordinate 34,452,867 of NW_027182279.1, read as the reverse complement.
GACCCGAGCTATACAAGCTATTATTTTTTCCATTTACAAAAAAATCTGACCTAACAATCATTGATGATTGTATATTGAATTATTGTTCAATCATGTGTAACGTGCTATATTTTTGTAAGAAATGACATATGAATTTGCAATCAACACTCAGTTAAAAATCCCCAACCTCCCCCTTTTCTTGACAATTGCAGAACCTAATATATAAAAACTAGAAAGAGTTTATAATCCCTCAAAATTATAGACACTTTTTTGAATTATCTCTCTCTACATTTGTGCATTTCCATTTTAGATGTATACTTTTTTCTTAAATCAAAACTTGAATTTTCACTTTTCCCTTTATCTCTAAACAAAAAGATAAGAAAGCAAAAAGATCACAACAAAATGAAAACTTTTAGACTTTATGTATGCAAAAAATTTAAAACAACAACAAATCTAAGTAATGAAATTTTATTCACACACCACAAATGAACACAAAAGTTTTGATATCCTAGTTTTGGAAATTCCACTAGTTCAACACTAATAGCTATGAATTTTATAAGAAAGAAATTTATAAATTGATCCTACCCTTGTTTTAAATATGGATGAGCATGCTTGAAACATGTCAAAGAAGCAAATGACCTTTGGATCCAAACCTTTTTAAATTCTCAAGTAAAAGTGGGATGGGATATTTACCCGAGAAAAAAAATCATTATTTTGCTTATTTAATAAAAGCTAACCTAACAATCCTTTATGATAATAAAGTGATTTATCAGTCAATCATACGTAACGGGATATAATTTTTTAAGAAATGACTTATTGGATTGGGAGTCAAAACTCAGTTAAAAATCCCTCGCCTCCCCCGTTTCTCGACGAGATCAAAGACTAATATATAAAAAATAGAAAGAGTTTACAATCCCTAAAATTATAGACACATTTTGGAATTATCTCTCTCTACAATTGTGCATTTCCATTTTAGATGTATACTTTTTTCTTAAATCAAAAGTTGTGTTTTCACATTTCCCTTGATCTCGTAAACAAATAGACAAGAAGGCAAATAGATCACAACAAAACAAAAATTTTAGAGTTTATGTCTGCAAAAAATTTAAAACAACAACAAATGTAGGTAAATAAAATTTATTCACACACCACAAATGAACACAAAAATTTTGAAATCCAAGTTTGGGAAATTCCTCTAGTTCAACCCTAACAGCTTGGAATTTTATAAGAAAGAGATTTCTAAATTGATCCTACACATGTTTTAAATATGGATATGCATGCTTGAAACATGTTAAAGATGCAAATCACCTATGGATCCAAGCCACTTTAAATTATCAAGTGAACGTGCGTTGGGATATTTACCCGAGTCAAAACAGGTATTATTTTGCCCATTTAATAAAAACTGACCTAACAATCATTGATGATTGTAAAGTTATTTATTGGTCAATCATGCGTAATGGGCTATATTTTTGTTAGAAATGACTTATGGATTGGGAGTCAACACTCAGTTAAAAATGCCCCGCCTCCCCCTTTTACCGACGACTGCACAACCTTATATAAAAAAAACAACAAAGAGTTTACTATCCCTTAAAACTACAGAGACTTTTTGTAATTATCTCTCTCTACATTTGTGCATTTCCATTTTAGATGTAGACTTTTTACTTAAATCAAAACTTGAGCTTTCACTTTTCCCTTTACCTCCTAAACAAAAAGATAAGAAAAGAAAAAGATGACAAAAAAACGAAAATTTTAGAGTTTATGTATGCTAAAAATTTAAAACAGCAACAATTCTAAGTTAATAAAATTTATTCACACACCACAAATCAACACAAAATATTTGATAACCAAGTTTGGGAAATTCCACTTGTTCAACCATAATAGCTTTGAATTTTAAGAGAAAGATATTTCTAAATTGATCCTACACATGTTTTAAATATGGATATATGCATGCTTGAAACAAGTTAAAGATGCAAGTGACCTATGGATCCAAACCTCATTAAAGTCTCAAGTGTACGTGCGGTGGGAAATAAACCCGAGCCAAACAAGCCATTATTTTGCTCACTTACAAAAAACTGACCTAACAATCATTGATGACTGTAAAATGATTTATCAGTCAATCATGCGTAATGGGCTATATTTTTGTAAGAAATGACTTATAGATTGGGAGTCAACACTCAGTTAAAAATCCCCTGCCTCCCCTTTTTCCTGACGATTGCAAAGCTTAATATATAAAACCTAGAAAGAGTTTTAAATCCCTAAAAAATAAAAACACTTATCGGATCTATCTCTCTCTATATTTGTACATTTCCATTTTATATGTATACTTTTTTCTTAAATCAAAACTTGAGTTTTCACTTTTCCCTTTATCTGGTAAACAAAGGATAAAAAGGCAAATAGATCACTACTAAACGAAAATTTTAGAGTTTATGTACACAAAAAATTTAAAATAAAAAAATGTAAGTAAATTAAATTTATTCAAACACCACAATTGAACACAAAATTTTGATGTCCAAGTTAGGGAAATTTCACTAGATCAGCCCTAATAGCTTGGAATTTTATAAGAAAGAGATTTCTAAATTGATCCTACACATGTTGTAAAGATGGATATGCATACTTGAAACATGTTAAAGATGCAAATGACCTGTGGATCCAAAAGTCTTTAAATTCTCAATTGAACATGTGCTGGGATATTTACCTGAGTCAAACAAACCATTATTTTGCCCATTTAATAAAAACTGATTTAAAAATCATTGACGATTGTAAACTGATTTATCAGTCAATCATGCGTAATGGGCTATATTTTTGTAAGAAAAGACTTATGGATTGGGAGTCAACACTCGGTTAAAAATCCTCCGCCTCCCCCTTTTCCCTACGATTCCACAACCTAATATATAAAAACTAGAAAGAGTTTACAATCCCTCAAAATTATTGACACTTTTTGGAATTATCTCTCTCTACATTAGTGCATTTCCATTTTAGATGTATACTTTTTCTTAATTAAAAACTTGAATTTTCAATTTTTTGTTTATCTCATAAACAAAAAGATAAGAAGGAAAATAGATCACAACAAAACGAAAATTTTAGAGTTTTTGTTTGCAATAAATTTAAAACAACAACAAATGTAAGTAAAGAAAATTTTTTCACACACCACAAATGAACACAAAAGTTTACATATCCAAGTTTGGGATATTCCTCTAGTAAAACCCTAATAACTTGGAATTTTATAAGAAAGAGTTTCCTAAATTGATCTGAAACATGTTCTAAATATGGATATGCCTGCTTAGAATATGTCAAATATGCAAATGAACTATGGATCCAAACCTCATTAAATTCTCAAGTGAACCTGTAGTGGGATATTTACCCGAGTCAAAAGATCCATTATGTTGCCTATTTACAAAATGCTGACCTAACAATCATTGATGATTGTAAAGTGATTTATCAGTCAATCATGCATAATGGGATATATTTTTGTAAGAAATGACTTATGGTTTGGGAACAAACACTAAGTTAAAAATCCCCCACCTCCCCCTTTTCCTGACAATGGCACAACCTAATATATAAAAACTAAAAAGAGTTTACAATACCTAAATTTTATAGACACTTTCTGGAATTATCTCTCTCTACATTTGTGCATTTCTATTTTAGATGTATACTTTTATCTTAAATAAAAACTTGAGTTTTCAATTTTCCGTGTATCTCGTAAACAAAAAGATAAGAAGGAAAATAGATCACAAGAAAACGAAAATTTTAGAGTTCATGTTTGCAAAAAATTTAAAACAACAACAAATGTAAGTAAAGAAAATTTATTCACACACCAGAAATGAACACAAAATTTTTGATATCCAAGTTTGGGAAATTTCTCTAGTTAAACCCTAATAGCTTGGAATTTTATATGAAAGTGATTTCTAAATTGATTTGACACATATTTTAAATATGGATTTGCATGTTTGAAACATGTGAAAGATGCAAATGAACTATGGATCCAAACATCATTAAATTCTCAAGTGAACCTACGGTGGGATATTTACCCGAGTCAAAAAAGCCATTACTTAGCCTATTTACAAAATGTTGACCTAACAATCATTGATGATTGTAAAGTGATTTATCGGTCAATCATGCCTAACAAGCAATATTTTTGGAAGAAATGACTTATGGATTCGGAGTAAACACTTAGTTAAAACTCACCTACCTCCCATTTTTACCGATGATTGCAAAGCCTAATATATAAAAACTAGAATGAGTTTACAGTCTCTAAAAATTACAGACACTTTTTGAAATTATCTCTCTCTACCTTTGTGCATTTCCATTTTTGAAGTATACTTTTTTCTCAAATCAAAACTTGAGTTTTCACTTTTTCCATTATCTTGTAAACAAAAACATAAGAAGGAAAATAGATCACAACAAAACAAAAATTTTAGAGTTTATGTATGCAAAAAATTTAAAACAACAACAAATGTAAATAAATAAAATTTATTCACACACCACAAATGAACACAAAAGTTTCGATAGCCAAGTTTGGGAAATTCCTCTAGTTCAACCCTAATAGCATGGAATTTTATAAGAAAGAGATTTCTAAATTGATTCGACATATTTTTAAATATGGATAAGCATGTTTGAAACATGTGAAAGATGCAAATGAACTATGGATCCAAACCTCATTAAATTCTCAAGTGAAGCTGCGGTGGGATATTTACCCAAGTCAAAAAAGCCATTATGTTGCCTAGTTACAAAATGCTGACCTAACAATCATTGATGAATGTAAAGTGATTTATCGGTCAATCATGCGTAACGGTCTATATTTTGGTAAGAAATGACTTATGGATTGGGAGAACAAACTTCGTTAAAAATCCCCCGCTTCCCCCTTTTCCCGATGATTGCAAAGCCTAGTATAAAAAAACTAGAATGAGTTTACAATCTTTAAAAATTACAGACACTTTTTGGAATTTCTCTATATTTGAGCATTTCCATTTTAGAAATATACTTTTTTCTTATATCAAAACTTGAGTTTTCACTTTTTCCTTTAACTCGTAAACAAAAACAAAAGAAGGAAAATAGATCACAACAAAACTGAAATTTATAGAGTTTATGTATGCAAAAAAATTTAAAACAACAACAAATGTGAGTAAGTAAAATTTATTCACACACCACAAATGAACACATAATTTTTGATATCCAATTTTGGGAAATTCCTCTAGTTCAACCCTAATAGTTTGGAATTTTATAAGAAATAGATTTCTAAATTGATCCGACACATGTTTTAAATATGGATACGCATGCTTGAAACATGTGAAAGATGCAAATGAACTCTAGATCCAAACCTCATTAAATTCTCAATTGAACCTGCGCTGGGATATTTACTTGAGTAAAAAAAGCCATTATTTTGCCTATTTACAAAACGCTGACCTAACAATCATTGATGATTGTAAAGTGATTTATCGGTCAATCATGCGTAACGGGCTATATTTTTGTAAGAAATGACATATGGATTAAGAGTAAACACTCAGTTAAAAATCCCTCGCGTCCCCCTTTTTTCGATGATTGCAAAGCCTATTAAATAAAAACTAGAATGAGTTTACAGTCTATAAAAATTACAAACACTTTTTGAAATTATCTTTCCCTACATTTGTGCATTTACATTTTAGAAGTATACTTTTTTCTCAATTCAAAACTTGTGTTTTCACTTTTTCCATTATCTCGTAAACAAAAATATACGAAGGAAAATAGATCACAACAAAACAAAAGATTTAGAGTTTAAGTATGCAAAAAATTTAAAACAACAACAAATGTAAATAATAAAATTTATTCTTACACCACAAATGAACACAAAAGTTTTGATATCCAAGTTTGGAAAATTCCTCTAGTTCAAGCATAATAGCTTGGAATATTATAAGAAAGATTTTTCTAAATTGATCCTACACATGTTTTAAATATGGATATGCATGCTTGAAACATGTTCAAGATGCAAATGACCTACTGATCCAAACCACATTAAATTTTCAAGTGAATATGCAATGGGATATATACCCAAGTCGAACAAGCCTTTATTCTTCCCACATACAAAAATCTAACCTAACTATCATTGATGATTGTAAAATGATTTATCTGTCAATCATGCGTAACGGGCTATAATTTTGTAAGAAATGATTTATGGATTGGGAATCAACACTCAGTTAAAAATCCCCCGCCTCCCCCTTTTCCCAACAATTGCAAAGCCTAATATATAAAAACCAGAAAGAGTTTTCAATTCCTAAAAAATAGAGACACTTTTTGGAATTATCTCTCTCTATATTTGTGCATTTCCATGTTAGATGTATACTTTTTTCTTAAATCAAAACTTGAGTTTTCACTTTTCCCTTTATGTCGTAAACAAAAAGATAAGAAGGCAAATAGATCACAACAAAACAAAAATTTTAGAGTTTATGTATTCAAAACATTTAAAACAAAAAAAAATGTAAGTAAAGAAAATTTATTGACTCACCACAAATGAACACAAAATTTTGATATCCAAGTTTGGGAAATTTAACTAGTTCAACCCTAATAGCTTGGAATTTTATAAGAAAGAGATTTCTAAATTGATCCTACACATGTTTTAAATATGGATATGCATGCTTGAAACATGTTAAAGATTCAAATGACTTATGGATCCAAACCTCATTAAATTCTCAAGTGAACGTGCTGTGGGATATTTACCCGAGTAGAAAAAGGCATTATTTTTCCCATTTACAAAAAAGCTAACCATAAAATTATTGATTATTGTAAAGTGATATATCGGTCAATCATGCGTAACAGGCTATATTTTTGTAAGAAATGACTTATAGATTAGGAGTCAAAACTCAGTTTAAAATCCCCCGCCTCCCCCTTTTCCTGTTAATTGCAAAGCCTAAGATATAAAAACTAGAAAGCGTTTACATTCCCTAAAAATTACAAACACTTTTTTGAATTATCTCACTCTACATTTGTGCAATTCAATTATATATGTATTCTTTTTTCTTAAATCAAAACTTGAGTTTTCACTTTTCCCTTTATCTCGTAAACAAAAAGATAAGAAAGCAAATAGATCACAACAAAACGAAAATTTTAGAGTTTATGTTTGCAAACAAATTTAAAACAATAACAAATGTAAGTAAAGAAAATTTATTTACACACCACAAATAAATACAAAATTTTTTATATCCAAGTTTGGGATATTCCACTATTTCGTCCCTAATAGCTTGGAATTTTATAAGAAAGAGATTTCTAATAGATCCTACGCATGTTTTAAATATGGATATGCATGCTTTAAACATGTTAAAGATGCAAATGACCTATGGATCCAAACCTCATTAACTTCTCAAGTGAAATGTTGTGAGATATTTACCGGAGTAGTTAAAGCCATTAATTTGCCCATGTAAAAAAAAGCTGACCTAACAATCAGTTATGATTGTAAAGTGATTTATACGTCAATCATGCATAACGGGCTATATTTTTGTAAGAAATGACGTATGAATTGGGAGTCAACACTCAATTAAAAACCACCCACCTCTTCATTTTCCCGATGATTGCACTAATATATACAAAACAAGAAAAAATTTACAATCCCTAAAAATTATAGACACTTTTTGGAATTATCTCTCTCTACATTTGTAAATTTCCCTCTTAGATGTATACTTTTTTCTTAAATCAAAACTTGAGTTTTCAATTTTCTGTTTATCTCGTAAACAAAAAGATATGAAGGAAAATAGATGACAACAAAATGAAAATTTTAGAGTTTATGTTTGCAAAAAATTTAAAACAAAAACATATATAAATAAAATAAAATTTATTCACACACAAAAAATGAACGCAAAATTTTTTATATCCAAGTTTGGGAAATTCCACTAGTTCAACCCTAATAGCATGGAATTTTATATGAAAGAGATTTTTAAATTGATCGTACACATGTTTTAAATATGGATATGCCTTCTTGAAACATGTTAAAGATGCAAATCACCTATGGATAAAAAGCACATTAAATTCTCAAGTAAACGTGGGGTGGGATATTTAGCTGAGCCAAACAAGCCATTATTTTACCCATTTACAAAAAAAACTGATCTAACAATCATTGATGATTATATGTGATTTATTGGTCAATCATGCGTAACGGCTATATTTTTTTAAAAATCCCCTGCCTCCCCCTTTTCCTGACAATATATAAAAACTAGAAAGAGTTTACAATCCCTAAAAATTACATACTCTTTTTGGAATTATCTCTCTCTACATTTGTGCAATTCCATTTTAGATGTATCCTTTTTTCTTGTATCAAAACATGACTTTTCACTTTTCCCTTTATCTCGTAAACAAATAGATAAGAAGGAAAATAGATCACAAGAACACGAAAATTTTAGAGTTTATGTATGCAAAAAATTTAAAAAACAACAAATGTAAGTAAAGAAAATTTTTTCACACACCACAAATGAAACCAAAAGTTTTGATATCCAAGTTTGGGAAATTCCACTAGTTCAACCCTAATAGCTTGGAATTTTATACGAACGAGATTTCTAAATTGATCCTACACATGTTTTAAATATGGATAAGCATGCTTGAAACAGGTTAAAGATGCAAATGACCTATGGATAAAATCCTTATTAAATTCTCAAGTGAACGTGGGGTGGGATATTTACCCGAGCCAAACAAGCCATTATTTTCCCATTTACAAAAAAACTTACCTAACAATCATTGATGATTGTATACTGATTTATTGGTCAATTATGCGTAACGGGCTATATTTTTGTTAGAAATGACTTATTGATTTGCAGTCAACACTCAGCTAAAAATCCCCCGCCTCCCCCTTTTCGCGATGATTGCAAAGCCTAATATATTAAAACTAGAAAGAGTTTACAATCTCTAAAAATGACAAACACTTTTTGGAATTCTCTCCCTACATTTGTGCATTTCCATTTTAGATGTATACTTTTTTCATAAATCAAAACATGGTTTTTCACTTTTCCCTTTATCTCGTAAACAAAAAGATAAGAAGGCAAATAGATCACCACAAAAGGAAAATTTTAGAGTTTATGTATCCAAAAAACTTAAAACAACAAAAATTATTAAAAAAAAATTTACATACACACCACCACAAATGAACACAAAAGTTTTGATTTCGAAGTTATGGAAATTCTACTAGTTCAACCCTAATAGCTTGGAATTTTATAAGAAAGTGATTTATAAATTGATCCTACATATGTTTTAAATATGGGTTTGCATGTTTGAAACATGTTAAAGACGCAGATGTCCTAAGGATCCAAACCTCATTAAATTCTCAAGTGAATGTGCAGTGGGATATTTACCAGAGTCAAACAACCCATTATTTTGCCCACTTACGAAAAAGATGGCCTAATAATCATTGATGATTGTAAAGTTATTTATAGGTCAATCATGCGTAATATGCTATATTTTTGTAAGAAATGACTTATGGATTGGGTGTCTACACTCAGTTAAAAATCACCCACCTCAGCCTTTTCCTGGTGATTGCAAAGCTTAATATATAAAAACTAGAATGAGTTTACAATCTCTAAAAATTATAAACACTTTTTGTAACTATCTCTCTCTACGTTTGTGTATTTCCATTTTAGATGTGTACTTTTTTCTAAAATCAAAACTTGAGCTTTCACTTTTCCCTTTATCTCGTAAACGAACAGATAAGAAGGCAATTAGACCACTACAAATAGAAAATTTTAGAGTTTATGTATGCAAAAAATTTATTCACACACCACAAATGAACAAAAATGTTTTCATATCCAAGTTTGGGAAATTCCACTAGTTCACACCTAATAGCTTGAAATTTTATAAGAAAGAGATTTCTAAATTGATCCTACACATGTTTTAAATGTGGATATGCATGCTTGAAACATGTTATAGATGCAAATGACCTATGGATCCAAATATCATTAAATTCTCACGTGAACGTGCAGTGGGATATTGACACGAGTCAAACATGCCATTATTTTGCCTATTTACTAAAAGCTGACCTAACAATCGTTGATGATTGTAAAGTGATTTATCGGTCAATCATGCGTAACATGCTATATTTTTGTATGAAATGACTAATGGATTGGGAGTCAACAATTAGTTAAAAATCTCTCACCCCTCCCTTTCCCTGACGATTGCAAAACCTAAAATATAAAAACTAGTAGGAGTTTAAAATCCCTAAAAATTATAGACACTTTTTTGAATTATCTCTCTCTACATTTGTGCATTTCTATTTTAGATCTATATTTTTTTCTTAAATCAAAACTTGAGTTTTCATTTTTCCCTTTATCTCGTAAACAAAAAGATAAGAAGGCAAAAAGATCACAACAAAACGAAAATTTAGAGTTTATGTATGCAAAAAAATTTAAAACAATAAGAAATGTAAGTTAAGTAAATTTAACTACACACCACAAATGAACACAAAAATTTTGATATCCAAGTTTGGGAAATTCCACTAGTTCAACCCTAATAGATTGGAATTTTATATGAAAGAGATTTCTAAATTGATTATACACATGTTTTAAATATGGATACTGATACGAACCATGGCAACCCATGATGAAACACGATACCAAATCTGGAAATCATTTCAAAGATCATTCAAGTTTGATGGAAACTACGACCAGTTGCTTAGCAAAGCAAGAACCTTGGTATAGTGAAGACACCACAAATGGGGATGGAAAATTCATTTGATAAGTCGATATTGAACACCACAAGGAAACTTACATAAGTTCGGAAAAGTAAATAACTCGCACAATATCAATAATTATCAAAACTTTTCCATTAATCTCTGTACCAGGTCCTATGTTTATAGTGGAGGACGTTGTATAGTCCTAATTGCATTCAAATTCTAACTCTTAAAGATAAACCTATCATAATAAGAATACTCAATGTAAACTAGAATTCTAACATAACTCAAACTCTATCTCTCTAAGATAAGCATATCTTGAAAAGATAACATAATTAACTAGAGATCTAACATAACTAAAATTTTGACTCATGAGGACTCTTCTTGGCATCCCACGTTCTCATGGTGGGTCCCACCAGATTTTGCGACAATGATCGGCCCCACATTGGAAAAGAGTAAATCCAGCCCACGTCCTCTTGGTGGCTCCCACCAGCTTGTGCCACCATGGTGGGTCCCACATTATAACAGAGTAAAACCAGCCTTTGTTCGCATCAGATATACATGCTGGAAGCACGTTAAAGTTGCAAATAACCTATGGATCCAAACCTCTTTAAATTCTCAAGTGAACGTGCGGTGGGAAATTTAACCGAGTCAAAAAAAGGTATTATTTTGCCCATTTAATAAAAACTGACCTAACAATCATAGATGATTGTAAAGCAATTTATGGGTCAATCATGCATATCGGTCTATATTTTTGTATGAAATGACTTATGGATTGGGAATTAACATTCAGTTAAAAATCCCCCGCCTCCCCCTTTTCCCGACGATTACACAACCTAATATATAAAAATGACAGAGTTTACAAACCCTTAAAACTACAGACACATTTTGGAATTTTCTCTCTCTACTTTTGTGCATTTCCAATTTAGATCTATACTTTTTTATTAAAAAAAAACATGAGTTTTCACTTTTCCCTTTATCTCGTAAACAAAAAGATAAGATGGAAACAGATCAACACAAAACAAAAATTTTAGAGTTTATGTATGCTAAAAATTTAAAACAACAACAAATGTAAGTAAATAAAATTTATTCACATACCTCAAATGAACACAAAAGTTTTGATATCCAAGTTTGGGAAATTCCTCTAGTTCAACACTAATTGCTTGGAACTTTAATTGAAAGAGATTTCTAAATTGATCCAACACATGTTTTAAATATGGATATGCATGCTTGAAACATGAGAAAGATGCAAATGAACTATGGATCCAAACCTCTTTAAATTCTCAAGTGAACCTGCGATGGGATATTTACCCGAGAAAAAAAGCCATTATTTTGCCCATTTACAATGAGCTAACCTCACCATAATTAATGATTGTAAAGTGATTTATCGTTCAATCATGTGTAACGGGCTATATTTTTGAAAGAAAAGACTTATGGACTGGGAGTCAACACTCAGTTAAAAATCTCTGCCTCCCCCATTTCCAGATGATTGCAAACCTATTATATAAAAACAATGAAGAGTTTACAATCCCTCAAAATTACAGACACTTTTTGGAATTATCTCTCTCTACATTTGTGCATTTCCATTTTAGATGTATACTTTTTTATTACATAAAAAAGTTGAGTTTTCATTTTACCCTTTATCTCTAAACAAAAAGATAAGAAGGCAAATAGATCACAACAAAACGAAAAATTTTAGCCTTTATGTATGCAAAAAATTTAAAACAACAAAAAATGTAAGTAATGAAAATTTATTCACACACCACAAATGATCACAAAAAAAATGATATCCGAGTTTGGGAAATTCCACTTGTTCAACCCTAATTGCTTGGAATTTTATAAGAAAGAGATTTCTAAATTGTTCCAACACATGTTTTAAATATGGATATGCATGATTGAAACATGTTAAAGATGCAAATAACCTATGGATCCAAACCTCTTTAAATTCTCGAGTGAACGTGCGTTGGGATATTTACCCGAGTCAAAAATTGTATTATTTTGCCCATTTAATAAAAACTGACCTAACAATCATTGATGATTATAAAGTGATTTATCGGTCAATCATGCATAAAGAGCTATATTGTTGTTATAAATGACTTATGGATTGGGAATTATCTCACTCTACATATGTTTTAAAACAAGAAACACTTTTTGGAATTATCTTACTCTACATTTGTGCATTTCCATTTTTGATGTATACTTTTACTTAAATCAAAATTTGAGTTTTCACATTTCCCTTTACCATGTAAACAAAATGAAAAGAAGCCAAAAAGATCACAACAAAATGAAAATTTTAGTGTTTATGTATGCTAAAAATTTAAAACAGCAATTGTTGTAAGTAAATAAAATTTTTTCACACACCACAAATCAACACAAAAGTTTTGATATCAGAGTTTGGGAAATTCCACTAGTTCAACCCTTATAGCTTTGAATTTTAAAAGAAAGAGATTTCTAAATTTATCCTACATATGTTTTAAATATGGATATTTGCATGCTAGAAACATGTTAAAGATGCAAATGACCTATGGATCCAGACCTCATTAAATTCTCAAGTGAACGTCCGGTGGGATATATACTCGAGTCAAACAAGCCATTATTTTGCCCACTTACAAAAAGCTGACTAATAATCATTGATGATTGTAAAGTGATTTATCGGTCAATAATGCGTAACAGGCTATATTTTTGTAAGGAATGTCTTATGGATTGGGAGTCAACACTCAGTTAAAAATCCCCCGGCTCCCCCTTTGCCCGATGATTGCAAAGCCTAATATATAAAACCTAGAAAATGTTTACAATCCCTAAAAAATACAAACAATTTTATGAATTATCTCTCTCTTCATTTGTGCATTTCTATTTTAGATGTATACTTTTTTCTTAAATCAAAACTTGAGTTTTCACTTTTCCCTTTATCTCGTAAATAAAAAGATAAGAAGGCAAATAGATCCCAACAAAATGAAAATTTTAGAGTTTATGTATGCTAAAAATTTAAAACAATAACAAATGTATGGAAGGAAAATTCATTCACACATCACAGATGAACACAAAAGTTTTGATATCCATGTTTGGGAAATTCCTCTAGTTCAACCCTAATAGCTTGGAATTTTGTAAGAAAGAAGTTTCTAAAAATATCCAACACATGTTTTAAATATGGATATGCATGCTTGGAACATGTGAAAGAGGCAAATGAACTATGCATCCAAACCTCATTAATTTCTCTAGTAAACCTGTGGTGGGATATTTACCCGAGTAAAACAAGCCATTATTTTACCCATTTACAAAGAGCAAACCTCACAATCATTAATGAATGTAAAGTGATTTATCGTTCAATCATGCGTAACAAGCAATATTTTTGTAAGAAAAGAGTTATGGATTTGGAGTCAACACTTTTAAAATCCCACACCTCCCCCTTTTTTCCCGTCGATTGCAAAACCTCATATATAAAAACTAGAAAGAGTTTACAATCCCTAAAAATTATAGACACTTTTTGGAATTATCTCTCTCTACATTTGTGCATTTCCATTTTAGATGTATACTTTTCTCTTAAATCAAAACTTGAGTTTTCACGTTTCCCTTTATCTCTAAACAAAAAGATAAGAAGGCAAAATACATCACAGCAAAACGAAAATTTTAGACTTTATGAATGCAAAAAATTTAAAACAACTACAAATATCAGTAATGAAATTTTTTTCACACAGCACAAATGAACACAAAAGTTTTGATATCCAAATTTTGGAAATTCCACTAGTTCAATCTGAATAGCTATGAATTTTATAAGAAAGAAATTTCTAAATTGATCCTACACTTGTTTTAGATATGGATAAGCATGAACATGTTAAAGAAGCAAATGACCTATGGATCCAAACCTTTTTAAATTCTCAAGTGAACGTGCGGTGGGATTTTTACCCGAGTATTTTGCCTATTTAATAAAAGCTGACCTCACAATCATTTATGATTGTAAAGAGATTTATCGGCCAACCATGTGTAACGGGCTACATTTTGGTAAGAGTAGACTTATGGATTGGGAGTCAACACTCAGTTAAAAATCCCTCGCCTCCCCCTTTTCCTGATGAGATCAAAGACTAATATATAAAAACTAGACAGAGTTTACAATCCCTAAAAATTACAAAAACATTTTGAAATTATCTCTCTCTACATTTGTGCATTTCCATTTTAGATGTATTTTTTTTTCTGAAATCAACACTTGTGTTTGCACATTTCCCTTTATCTCATAAAAAAAAACGACAAGAAGGCAAATAGATGACAACAAAACAAAATTTTTAGAGTTTATGTTCACAAAAAAATTAAAAGAAAAAAAAATAAGTAAAGAAAATTTATTCACACACCATAAAGGAATTCAAACTTTTTGATATCCAAGTTTGGGAAATTCCACTAGTTCAACCCTAATAGCTTGAAATTTTATAAGAAAGAGATTTCTACATTGATCCAACACATGTTTTTAATATGGATATGCATGCTTGAAGCATGTTGAAGATGCAAATAACCTATGCATCCAACCCTCATTAAATTTTCAAGTGAACGTGCTTTGGGATATTTACCCGAGTCAAAAAAGGAATTATTTTGCCTATTTAATAAAAACTGACCTAACAATCATTGATGTTGGTAAAGTTATTTATCGATCAATCATGCGTAACGGGCTATATTTTAGTTAGAAATAACTTATGGATTGGGAGTCAACAGTGAGTTAAAAATCCCTTGGCTCCCCTTTTTACTGATGATTGCAAAACCTTATATAAAATAACAAAAAAGAGTTTACTATCCCTAAAAACTACATACACTTTTTGGAACTATCTCTCTCTACATTTGTGCATTTCCATTTTTAATGTATTCTTTTTACTTAAATAAAATTTGAGTTTTCACATTTCCCTTTACCTCGTAAACAAAAAGAAAAGAAGGCAAAAAGATCACAACAAAAGGAAAATTTTAGACTTTATGTATGCTAAAAATTTAAAACAACAACAATTGTAAGTAAATAAAATTTATTCACACACCACAAATCAACACAAAAGTTTTGATATCTGAGTTTGGGAAATTCCACAAGTTCAACCCTAATAGCTTTGAATTTTAAATGAAAGCGATTTCTTAATTTATCCTACACATGTTTTAAATATGGATATATGCATGCTTGAAACATGTTAAATTTGTAAATGACCTGTGGATCCAAAACTCATTAAATTCTCAAGTGAACATCTGGTGTGATATATACCCGAGTTAAACAAGCCATTATTTTGCTTACTAACAAAAAAATTGACCTAACAATCATTAATGATTGTAAAATGATTTATCGGTCAATCATGCGTAACAGGCTATATTTTTTTAAGAAATGTCTTCTGGATTGGGAGTCAACACTTAGTTAAAAATCCCCCGCCTCCCTCTTTTCCCGATGATTGCAAAGCCTAATATATAAAAACTAGAAAAAGTTTACAATCCTTAAAAAATAGAAACACTTTTTGGAATTATATCTCTCTACATTTGTGCATATCCATTTTAGATGTATACTTTTTTCTTAAATCAAAACTTGATTTTTCACTTTTCCCTTTATCTCATAAGCAAAAAGATAAGAAGGGAAATAGATCACAACAAAACGAAAATTTTAGAGTTTATGGATGCAAAAAATTTAAAACAACAACAAATGTAAGTAAAGAAAATTTATTCACACATCAGAAATGAAAACAAAAGTTTTGATATCTAAGTTTGGGAAATTCCTCTAGTTCAACCCAAATAACTTGGAATTTTGTAAGAAAGAGATTTCTAAAAATATCCAACACATGTTTTAAATGTGGATATGCATGCTTGAAACATGTGAAAGAGGCAAATGAACTAAGCGTCCAAACCTCATTAAATTCTCTAGTAAACCTGCGGTGGGGTTTTTACCCAAGTAAAAAAAGTCATTATTTTGCCCATTTACAAAGAGCAAACCTCACAATCATTAATGAATGTAAAGCTATTTATCATTCAATCATGCATAACAAGCTATATTTTTGTAGGAAAAGAATTATGGATTGGGAGTCAACACTCAGTTAAAAATCCCACGCCTCCCCCCTTTTCCCGGTGATTGTATAGCCTAATATATAAAAACTAGAAAGAGTTTACAATCCCTCAAAATTAAAGAAATTTTTTTGAATTATCTCTCTCTACATTTGTGCATTTCCATTTTAGATGTATACTTTTTTTTTAAATAAAAACTTGAGTTTTCAATTTCCCTTTATCTCGTAAACAAAAAGATAAGAAGGCACATATGAACACAAAAATTTTGGAAATTCCACTAGTTCAACCTTTATAGCTATGAATTTTATAAGAATAAAATTTCTAAATTGATCATACACTTGTTTTACATATGGATAAGCATGCTTGAAACATGTTAAATAAGCAAATGACCTATAGATCCAAACCTCTTTAAATTCTCAAGTAAACGTGCAGTGGTATATTTACCTGAGTAAAAGAAGCCATTATTTTGCCTATTTAGTAAAAGCTGACCTAACAATCATTTATGATTGTAAAGTGATTTATCGGTCAATCATACGTAATAGGCAATATTTTTGTAAGAAATGACTTGTGGATTGGGAGTCGACACTTAGTTAAAAATCCACCGCCTCCCCCTTTTCTCTACGAGATCAAAGACTAATATATTAAAACTAGAAAGAGTTTACAATCCCAAAAAATTACAGACACATTTTAGAATTATCTTTCTCTGCATTTGTGGATTTCCATTTTAGATGTATTTTTTTCTTAAATCAAAACACGTGTTTTCACATTTCCCTTTATGTTGTAAACAAAAACACAAGAAGGCGAATAGATCACAACAAAACAAAAATTTTAAAGTTTATGTGTGCAACAAATTTAAAACAACAACAAATGTAATTAAATAAAATTTATTCACACACCACAAATGAACACAAACATTTTGATATCCAAGTTAGGGAAATTCCACGGGTTCAACCCTAATAGCTTGGAATTTTATAAGAAAGAAATTTCAAAATTTATCATATACTTGTTTTAAATATGGATATGCATGCTTGAAACAAGTTAAAGATGCAAATCACCTATGGATCCAGCCTCTTTAAATTCTCAAGTGAACTTGCATTTGGATATTTACCCGAGTAAAAAACGGTATTATTTTCCCATTTAATAAAATCTGACCTAACAATCATTGATGATTGTAAAGTGATTTATCGGTCAATCATGCGTAACGGACTATATTTTTGTTAGAAATAACTTATGGATTGGGAGTCAACACTTAGTTAAAAATCCACTACCTCCCCCATTTACCGATGATTGCACAACTTTATATAAAAAAACAACAAAGAGTTTACTATCCCTTATAACTAGAGACACTTTTCGGAATTATCTCTCTCTACATTTGTGTATTTCCATTTTAGATGTATACTTTTTACTTAAATCAAAACTTGAGTTTTCACTTTTCCCTTTACCTTGTAAACAAAAAGATAAGAAGGCAAAAAGATCACAACAAAACGAAAATGTTAGAGTTTATGTAAGCAAAAAATTTAAAACAAAAAAAATTGTAAGTAAATAAAATTTATTCACACACGACAAATCAACACAAAAGTTTTGATCTCCAAGTTTGGGAAATTCCACTAGTTCAACCCTAACAGCTTTGAATTTTAAAAGAAAGAAATTTATAAATTAATCAAACACATGTTTGAAATATGGATATATGCTTGCTACAAACATGTTAAAGATGCAAATGAGTTATGGATCCAAACGGCATTAAATTCTCAAGTGAATGTGTGGTGGGAAATATACCCAAGTCAAACAAGCCATTATTTTGCCCATTTAATAAAAAACTAACCTAACATTCATTGATGATTGTAAAGTGATTTATAGGTAAATCATGTGTAACAGGCTAAATTTTTGTAAGAAATGACTTATGGATTGGGAGTCAACACCTAGTTAAAAATTCCCCGCCTCCCCCTTTTCCCGACGATTGCAAAACCTAATATATAAAAACAAGAAAGAGTTTAAAATCCCTAAAAATTATAAATATATTTTTTAATTATCTCTCTCTACATTTGTGCATTTTCATTTTAGAAGTATACGTTTTTCTTAAATCAAAACTTGAGTTCTCAATTTTCTGTTTATCTCGTAAACAAAAAGATAAGAAGTAAAATAGATCACAATAAAACAAAATTTTTTAGAGTTTATGGCTGCACAAAATTTAAAACAACAACAAATGTAATGAACTAAAATTTATACACACACCACAAATGAACACAAAAGTTTTGATATCAAAGTTTGGGAAATTCCTTAAGTTCAACCCTAATAGCTTAGAATTTTGTAAGAAAGAGATTTCTAAAATTATCCAACACATGTTTTAAATATGGATATGCATGCTTGAAACATGTGAAAGAGGCAAATGAACTATGCATCCAAACCTCATTAAATTCTCAAGTGAACCTGTGGTGGGATTTTTACCCGAGTAAAAAAAGCCATTATTTTGCCCACTTACAAAGAGCAAACCTCACAATCATTAATGAATGTAAAGTGATTTATCGTTCAATCATGCATAATAGGCTATATTTTTGTAAGAAAAGACTTATGGATTGGGAGTCAAAACTCAGTTAAAAATCCCACGCCTCCCCCTTTTCCCGACGAATGTACAACCTAATATATAAAAACTAGAAAGAGTTTACAATCCCTCAAAATTAAAGAAACTTTTTTGAATTATCTCTCTCTACCTTTGTGCTTTTCTATTTTAGATGTATACTTTTTTCTTAAATCAAAACTTGAGTTTTCACTTTCCCTTTATCTCATAAACAAAAAGATAAGAAGGCAAATAGATCACAACAAAATGATAGTTTTAGAGTTTATGTATGCAAAAAATTTAAAACAACAACAAATCTAAGTAAAGAAAATTTATTCACACATCACCAATTAATACAAAAGTTTTGATATCCAAGTTTGGGAAATTCCTCTTGTTCAACCCTAATAGCTTGGAATTTTGTAAGAAAGAGATTTCTAAAAATATCCAACACATGTTTTAAATATGGGTATGCATGCTTGAAACATGTGAAAGAGGCAAATGAACTATGTATCCAAACCACATTAAATTCTCTAGTGAACCTGCGGTGGGATATTTCCCCGAGTAAAAAAAGTCATTATTTTGCCCATTTACAAAGAGCAAACCTCACAATCATTAATGAATGTAAAGTGATTTATCGTTCAATCTTGCGAACAGGCTATAGTTTTGTAAGAAAAGACTTATGGTTTGGGAGTCAACATTCAGTTAAAAATCCCACGCCTCCCCTTTTCTTGACGAGATCAAAGACTAATATATAAAAACTAGAAAGAGTTTACAATCCCTAAAAATTACAGATACATTTCGGAATTATCTCTCTATACATTTGTGCATTTCCATTTTAGATGTATTCTTTTTTCATAAATCAAAATTTGTGTTTCCACATTTCCCTTTATCTTGTCAAATAAAAGACAAGAAGGCAAATAGATCACAACAAAACAAAAAATTTAGAGTTTATGTGTGCAAAAAATTTAAAACAACAAAAAATGTAAGTAAAT
Source organism: Aristolochia californica (assembly GCF_029961685.1). Classification (NCBI taxonomy): domain Eukaryota; kingdom Viridiplantae; phylum Streptophyta; class Magnoliopsida; order Piperales; family Aristolochiaceae; genus Aristolochia; species Aristolochia californica. The sequence goes on along the minus strand of NW_027182279.1, from coordinate 34,432,724 downwards.
AAAATTTATTCACACACCACAAATGAACACAAATATTTTGACATCCAAGTTTGGGAAATTCCACTAGTTCAACCCTAATAGCTTGGAATTTAGAAGAAAGGGATTTCTAAATTGATCCTACACATGTTTTAAATAAGGATATGCATGCTAGAAACATGTTAAAGATGCAAATAAATTATGGATCCAAACCTCTTTAAATTTTCAAGTGAACGTACGTTGGGATATTTACCCGAGTAAAAAACAGTATTATTTTTCCCGTTTAATAAAAACTGACCAAAGAATCATTGATGATTGTATAGTGATTTATCAGTCAATCATGTGTAACGGGCTATATTTTTGTTAGAAATGACTTATGGATTGGGGGTCAACACTCAGTTAAAAATCCACCGCCTCCCCCTTTTATCGAAAATTGCACAACCTTATATAAAAAAACAACAAAGAGTTTACTTTCCCATAAAACCAGAGACACTATTCGAAATTATCTCTCTACATTTATGCATTTCCATTTTAGATGTATACTTTTTACTTAAATCAAAACTTGAGCTTTCCCTTTTGCCTTTACCTCGTAAACAAAAAGATAAGAAGGAAAAAAAATCACAACAAAATGAAAATTTTAGAGTTTATGTAAGCTAAAAATTTGAAACAACAACAATTGTAAGTAAATAAAATTTATTCATACACCACAAATCAACACAAAATTTTTTATGTCCAAGTTTGGGAAATTCCACTAGTTCAACTTTAATAGCTTTGAATTTTAAAAGAAAGATATTTATAAAAATATCCTACACATATTTTAAATATGGATAGATGCACGCGAACATGTTAAAGATGCAAATGACCTATGGATCCAAACCTCATTATATTCTCAAGTGAACGTGCGGTGGGAAATATACTCGAGTCAAACAAGCCATTATTTTGCCCACTTACAAAAAGCTGACCTAACAATCATTGATGATTGTAAAATGATTTATCAATCAATCATGCATAACGGACTATATTTTTTTAAGAAATGACTTATGGATTGGGAGTCAACACTCAGTTAAAAATCCCCCACCTCCCTGTTTTCCTGACGAATGCAAAGCCTAATATATAAAAACTAGAAAGAGTTTACAATCCCTAAAAAATGCAAGCACTTTTTTTATGATTATCTCTCTCTACATTTGTGCATTTCCATTTTAGTTGTATATTTTTTTCATAAATCAAAACTTGAGTTTTCATTTTTGCCTTTATCTCGTCAACAAAAAGATAAGCAGGCAAATAAATCACAGAAAAACGAAAATTATAGAGTTTATGTATGTAAAAAATTTAAAACAAAAAAGAATGAAAGTAAAGAAAATTTATTTACACACCACAAGTGAACACAAAATTTTGATATCCAAGTTTGGTAATTTTCACTAGTTCAACACTAATGGCTTGGAATTTTATAAGAAATAGACTTCTAAATTGATCCTACACATGTTTCAAATATGGATATGCATGCTTGAAACATGTTAAAGAGGCAAATGACCTATGGATCCAAACCTCATTAAATTCTCAAGTGAACCTTCGGTGGGATATTTACCCGAGTCAAAAAAGCCATTATGTTGCCTATTTAAAAAATGCTGACCTAACAATCATTGATGATTGTAAAGTGTTTTATCGGTCAATCATGCGTAACGGACTATATTTTTGTAAGAAATGACTTTTGGATTGGGAGCAAACACTCATTTAAAAATCCTCCGCCTGCCCCTTTTCCTAACTATCGTACAACCTAATATATAAAAACTAGAAAGAGTTTACAATAACTAAAAATTATAGACAGTTTTTAGAATTATATCTCTCTAAATTTGTGCATTTCCATTTTAGATGTATACTTTTTTTCTTAAATCAAAACTTGAGTTTTCAATTTTTTGTTCATCTCGTAAACAAAAAGATAAGAAGGAAAATAGATCACAACAAAACGAAAATTTTAGAGTTTATGTTTGCAAAAAATTTAAAACAACATCATATGTAAGTAAGGAAAATTTATTCACACACCACAAATGAACACAAAAGTTTTGATATCCGAGTTTGGGAAATTCCAGTAGTTCAACCCTAATAGCTTAGAATTTTATATGAAAGAGATTTCTAAATTGATCCTACACATGTTTTAAATATGGATATGTATGCTTGAAATATGTTAAAGATGCAAATAACCTATGGATAAAAAGTTCATTAAATTTTCAAATGAATGTGGGGTGGGATATTTACCCGAGCCAAAAAAGCCATTATTTTGCCCATTTAAAAAAGGTTGACCTAACAATCATTGATGATTGTATAGTGATTTATTGGTCAATCATGTGTAACGAACTATATTTTTTTTAAGAAATGACATATGGATTGGGAGTCAACACTCAGTTAAAAATCCTTAACCTCCCCCTTTTCCTGATGATATATAAAAACTAGAAAGAGTTTACAATCCCTACAAATTATAGACACTTTTTGGAATTATCTCTCTCTACATTTGTGCGTTTTCATTTTAGATGTATACTTTTTTCATAAATCAAAACATGAGTTTTCTCTTTTCCCTTTGTCTCGTAAACAAATTGATAAGAAGGCAAATAGATCACAACAAAACAAATTTTTAGAGTTTATGTATGCAAAAAAATTTAAACAACAACAAAAGTAATTGTAGAAAATTTATTCACACACCTGATATCCAAGTTTGGGAAATTCCTCTAGTTCAACCCTAACAACTTTGAATTTTATATGAAAGAGAATTCTAAATTGATCCCACATATGTTTTAAATATGGATATGCATGCTTGAAACATGTTAAAGATGCAAACGACCTAAGGATCCAAACTTCATTAAATTCTCAAGTGAATGTGCGGTGGGATATTAACCAGATTCAAACAAGCCATTATTTTGCCCACTTACAAAATAACTGACCTAACAATCATTGATGATTGTAAAGTGATTTATCGGTCAATCATCCATAATGGGCTATATTTTTTTAAGAAATGACTTTTGGATTAGGAGTCAACACTCAGTTAAAAATCACCCGCCTCCCCCTTTTCCCAACGATTGCAAAGCCTAATATATAAAAACTAGAATGAGTAGACAATCCCTAAAAATTATAGACACTTTTTGGCATTATCTCTCTCTACGTTTGTGTATTCACATTTTAGATGTGTACTTTTTTCTAAAATCAAAACTTGCGCTTTCACTTTTCCCTTTATCTCGTAAACAAACAAATAAGTAGGCAAATATATCACTACAAATAGAAAATTTTAGAGTTTATGTATGCAAAAAATTTAAAACAACAACAATTGTAAGTAAATAAAATTTATTCACACACCACAAATGAACACAAAAGTTTGATATCCAAGTTTGGGAAATTCCACTAGTTCAAGCCTAATAGCTTGGAATTTTATAAGAAAGAGATTTCTAAATTGATCATACGCATGTTCTAAATGTAGATATGCATGCTTGAAACATGTTATAGATGCAAATGACCTATGGATCCAAACCTCGTTAAATCCCAAGTGAACATGCAGTGGGAAATTGACATGAGTCAAACAAGCCATTATTTTGCCTATTTACAAAAAGCTTACCTAACAATCGTTGATGATTGTAAAGTGATTTATGGGTCAATCATGCGTAACAGGCTATATTTTTGAAAGAAATGACTAATGGATTAGGTGTCAACACTTAGCTAAAACTCCCTCACCACCACCCCCCCCCCCCCCCCCCCCCCCCCCCCTCCCTTTTCTCGACGATTGCAAAAGCTAATATATAAAAGCTAGTAGGAATTTAGAATGCCTAAAATTATAGACACTTTTTGGAATTATCTCTATCTACATTTGTGCATTTCCACTTTATATGTATATTCTTTTCTTAAATAAAAACTTGAGTTTTCACTTTTCCCGTTATCTCGTAAACAAAAAGATATGAAGGCAAAAAGATCACAACTAAACGAAAATTTTAGAGTTATGTATGCAAAAAATTTAAAAATATAACAAATGTAAGTTAAGAAAATTTATTCACACACCACAAATGAACACGAAAATTTTGATATTCAAGTTTGGGAAATTCCACTAGTTCAACTCTAATAGCTTGGAATTTTATATGAAAGAGATTTCTAAATTGATCATGCACACGTTTTAAATATGGATACTGATACGAACCACGTCATCCATGACGAAACCCAATACCAAATCTGGAAATCATTCCCAAGATCATTCAAGTTTGATGGAAACCGCGACCAGTTGTTTAGCAAAGCAAGAACCTTGGTATAGTGAAGATGCCACAAACAGAGAAGGAAAATCCGTTTGATAAGTCGATATTGAACGCCGCAAGGAAACCTTGATAAGTTTGGAAAAGTGAATAACACACACTATATCAATAATCATCAAAACTCTTCTATTAGTCTGTGTACCAGGTCCTCTATTTATAGTGGTGGACATGGTAGAGTCCTAATTACATTCAAATTCTAACTCTTAAAGATAAACCTATCATAATAAGATAATTCAATGTAAACTAGAATTCTAACATAACTCAAACTCTATCTCTCTAAGATAAGCATATCTTGAAAAGATAACATAATCAACTAGAGATCTAACATAACTAAAATTTTGACTCATGAGGACTCTTCTTGGCATCCCACGTCCTCATAGTGGGTCCCACCAGCTTGTGCAACCATGGTGGGTCCCACAATATAACAGAGTAAAATCAGCTTGTTTTTCTCATTAGATATGCATGTTTGAAGCATGTTAAAGATGCAAATGACCTATTTGTCCAAACCTCTTTAAATTCTCAAATGAACGTGTAGTGGGATATTTACCCGAGTAAAAAAAGGTATTATTTTGCCCATTTAATAAAAGCTGACCTATCAATCATAGTGTGATTTATCGGTCAATCATGCATAATGGGCTACATTTTTGTAAGAAATGACTTATGGATTGGAGTTAACACTTGGTTGAAAATCCCTCGCCTCCCCCTTTTCCCGACTATTGCACAACCTAATATATAAAAACGACAAAGAGTTTACAAACCCTTAAAACTATAGACACTTTTTGGAATTATCTCTCTCTATATTTGAGCATTTCCATTTTAGATGTATACTTTTTTATTAAATCAAAACTTGAGTTTTCATTTTTCCCTTTATCTTGTAAACAAAAAGATAAAAAGGCAAATAGATCACCAAATAAACAAAATTTTTAGAGTCTATGTATGCTAAAAGTTTAAAATAACAACAAATGTAAGTAAATAAAATTTATTCACACACCACAAATGAACACAAAAGTTTTGATATCCAAGTTTTGGAAACTCGACTAGTTCAACCCTAATTGCTTGGAATTTTATAAAAAAGAGATTTCTAAATTGATCCTACACATGTTTTAAATATGGATATATGCATGCTTGAAAAATGTTAAAGATGCAAATGACCTATGGATCCAAACCTCATTAAATTGTCAAGTGAACGTGTGGTGCAATATATACCCGAGTCAAACAAGCCATTATTTTTCCCATTAACGAAAACATGACCTAACAATCATTGATGATTGTAAAGTGATTTATCTGTCAACCATGTCTAACGGGCTATAATTTGGTAAGAAATGACTTATGGATTGGGAGTCAACCCTATGTTAAAAATCCTCCCCTCCCCCTTTTCCCAACGATTGCACAACCTAATATATAAAAACTAGAAAGAGTTTACAATCCCTCAAAATTACAAACACTTTTTTGAATTATCTCTCTCTACATTTGTGTATTTCCATTTTAGACGTATACTTTTTTTCTTAAATCAAAACTTGAGTTTTCACTTTTCCCTTTATCTCGTAAACAAAAAGATAAGAAGGCAAATAGATCACAACAAAATGAAAATTTTAGTGTTTATGTATACAAAAAATTTAAAACAACAACAAATGTAAGTAAAGAAAATTTAATCACAAACCACAAATGAACAGAAAAGTTTTGATATCCAAGTTTGGGAAATTCCTCTAGTTCAACCATAATATCTTGGAATTTTATAAGAAAGAGATTTCTAAATTGATCCAACACATGTTTTAAATATGGATATGCATCTTGGAAACATGTGAAAGATGCAAATGAAGTATGGATCCAAACCTCATTAAATTCTCTAGTGAACCTGTGGTGGGATATTTACCCAAATAAAAAACCATTATTTTGCCCATATACAAAGAGTTGACCACACAATCATTAATGATTGTAAAATGATTTATCTTTCAATCATGCATAACGGGCTATATTTTTGTAAGAAAAGACTTATGGATTGGGAATGAGAGTTAACACTTAGTTAAAAATCTCCTGCCTACCCCTTTTCTCATTGATTGCACAACCTAATATATAAAAACTAGAAAGAGTTTACATTCCCTCAAAATTACAGACACTTTTTTGAATTATCTCTCTCTACATTTGTGCATGACCATATTAGATGTATAATTCTTTCTTAAATCAAAACTTGAGTTTTCACTTTTCCCCGTATCTCTAAACAAAAAGATAAGAAGGCATAAAGATCAGAACAAAACGAAAGTTTTAGACTTTATATATGCAAAAAATTTAAAACAACAACAAATGTAAGTAATGAAAATTTATTCACACATCATAAATGAACACAAAAGTAATGATATCCAAGTTTTAGAAATTCCACTAGTTCAACCCTAATAGCAATGAATTTTGTAAGAAAGAAATTTCTAAATTGATCCTACACTTTTTTTTAAATATGGATAAGCATGCTTGAAACATGTCAAGTGAACGTGCAGGTGGATATTTACTCGAGTAAAAAAACCATTATTTTGCCTATTTAATAAAAGTTGACCTAACAATCATTTATGATTGTAAACTGATTTATCGGCCAATCATGCGTAACGGGCTATATTTTTGTAAGAAATGACTTGTGGATTGGGAGTCAACACTTAGTTAAAAATCACCCACCTCTCCCTTTTCTGAATGAGATCAAAGACTAATATATAAAAACTAGAAAGATTTTACAATCCCAAAAAATTACAGACACATTTTGGAATTATTCCTCTCTACATTTGTGCATTTCCATTTTAGATGTATACTTTTTTCTTAAATCAAAACTTGTGTTCTAACTATCACTTTATTGCGTAAACAAAAAGACAAGAAGGTAAATAGATAACAACAAAAAGAAAATTTTAGATTTTATGTATGCAAAAAATTTAAAAAAACAACAAATGTAAGTAAAGAAAATTTATCCACCCACCACAAATGAACACAAATATTTTGATATCCAAGTTTGGGATATTCCACTAATTCAACCCTAATAACTTCGAATTTTATAAGAAAGAGAATTCTAAATTGATACTACACATGTTTTCAATATGGATATGCCTGCTTGAAACATGTTAAAGATGCAAATCACCTATGGACCCAAACCTCTTTAAATTTTCAAGTGAACATGCATTGGGATATTTACCCGAGTAAAACAAGGAATTATTTTGCCCATTTAATAAAAACTGACCTAACAATCATTGATGATTTTAAAGTGATTTATCGGTCAATCATGCGTCAACACTCAATTAAGAATCCCCCGCCAACCCCTTTTACCGACGATTGCACAACCTTATATAAAAAAACAACAAAGAGTTTATTATCCCTTAAAACTACAGATAATTTTTTGGAATTATCTCTCTCTACATTTGTGCATTTCCATTTTAGATGTATACTTTTTACTTAAATCAAAACTTGAGTTTTCACTTTTCCCTTTATCTCATAAACAAAAAGATAAGAAGGCAAAAAGATCACAACAAAACGAAAATTTTAGAGTTTATGTATGCTAAAAATTTAAAACAACAACAATTGTAAGTAAATTAAATTTATTCTCACACCACAAATCAACACAAAAGTTTCGATATCAGAGATTGGGAAATTCCACTAGTTCAACGATAATAGCTTTGAATTTTAAAAGAAAGAGATTTCTAAATTGATCCTACCCATATTTTAAATATGGATATGCGTGCTTGAAACATGTTAAAGATGCAAATGACCTATGGATCCAAAACTCTTTAAATTCTCAATTGAACGTGTGGTGGGATATTTACCCGAGTCAAACAAGTCATTATTTTGCCCATTTAATAAAAACTGACCTAACAATCATTGATGATTTTAAAGTGATTTATCGGTCAATCATGCGCAACGGGCTTTATTTTTTTAAGGAATGACTTATGGATTGGGAGTCAACACTTAGATAAAAATCCCCCGCCTCCCCCTTTTCCCCACGATTCCACAACCTAATATATAGAAACTAGAAAGAGTTTACACTCCCTAAAAATTATGGACACTTTTTGGAATTATCTCTCTCTACATTTGTGCATTTCCATTTTAGATGTATACTTTTTTCTTAAATCAAAACTTGAGTTTTCAATTTTCTGTTTATCTCGTAAACAAAAAGATAAGAAGGAAAATAGATCACAACAAAACGAAAATTTTAGAGTTTATGTTTGTAAAAAAATATAAAACAACAACAAATGTAAGTAAAGAAAATTTATTCACACACCACAAATGGACACAAAAATTTTGATATCCAAGTTTGAGAAATTCCTCTAGTTTAACCCTAATAGCTTGGAATTTTGTAAGAAAGAGATTTCTTAATTGATCCTACACATGTTTTAAATATGGATATGCATGCTTGAAACATGTTATAGATGAAAATGACCTATGGATCCAAACCTCATTAAATTCTCAAGTGAATGTGTTGTGGGGTATTTACCCGAGTAGAAAATGCCATTATTTTTCCCATTTACAAAAAAACTGACCAAACAATAATTGATGATTGCAAAGTGATGTATCGATCAATCATGCATAACGAGCTACATTTTTGTAAGAAATGACTTATGGATTGAGAGTCAACACTCAGTTTAAAATCCATGGCCTCCCCCTTTTCCTGACAATTGCAAAGCCTTGTATATAAAAACTAGAAAGAGTTTACAATCCCTAAAAATGACAGTCACTTTTTGGAATTATCCCTCTCTACATTTGTGTATTTCAATTTTTGTTGTGTTGAATTTATGGAAAAGTGAAATACTTCATTAACATCAATAACTTGTTGTAATCAGAGTACATGAACCTCTATTTATAATAGGTGAAGGTAGTAGAGTCCAATTACAATAAAACTACCCTTGTCCCAATTACACCCAAACTCTAACACTTAAAGATAAGTTTTAACATAATTAAATAACTCAATATAGAAACATAACTCAAACAAAAACTCTTCTTGGTTGTGACCCTAAGATAAAGATACTTTTGTGAGTCCTTCTTGATCTTCCAACTGATGTGATAAGGATGCCAGCTCATGGTAATCAACGTGGGTCCTTCTTCTTATCGGCTTGGGCCCATCTTGTGGGCCTTCCTTGGTCGTGTGACCCATCTTTTAATAATCTTAGTTAAGTGGGCCTTCCTTGGTCATGTGAGCTTGAGCTTATCTTCCAAGATGATGTATAACTTTTTCTTAAATCAAAACTTGAGTTTTCACTTTTCCCTTTATCTCGTAAACAAAAAGATAAGAAGGCAAATATAACACAACAAAACGAAAATTTTAGACTTTATTTATGCAATTTTTTTTTTAAAACAACAAATGTAGTTAAAGAAAATTTATTCACACACCAAAAATGAACACAAAAGTTTTGATATTCAATTTTCAGAAATTCCTCTGGTTCAACCTTAATAGTTTGCAATTTTATAAGAAAGAGATTTCTAAATTGATCCTACACATGTTTTAAATATGGATATGCGTGTTTGAAACATGTTAAAATTGCAAATGACCTATGGATCCAAACCTCATTAAATTCTCAAGTGAATCTGCTGTGGGATATTTACCTGAGTAAAAAAAACCATTATTTTGCCCATTTTCAAAAAGCTGACCAAACAATCATTGATGATTGTAATGTGATTTATCTGTCAATTATGCATAATCGGCTATATTTTTATGAGAAATGACTTATGGATTGGGAGTCAACACTCAGTTAAAAATCCCCCACCTCCCCCTTTTCTCGATGATTGCAAAGCCTAATATATAAAAACAAGAAAGCGTTTACAATCCCTAAAAATTAAAAAAACTTTTTGGAATTATCTCTCTCTACATTTGTGCATTTCAAAGTTATATGTTTACTTTTTTCTTAAATCAAAACTTGAGTTTTCACTTTTCCCTTTATTTCGAAAACAAAAAGATAAAAAGGCAAATAGATCACAACAAAACGAAAATTTTAGAGTTTATGTATGCAAAAAAATTTAAAACAACAACAAATGTAAGTAAATAAAATGTATTTACACGCCACAAATGAACACAAAATTTTTTATATCCAAGTTTGGGAAATTCCACTATGTCATCCCTAATATCTTGGAATTTTATAAGAAATAGATTTCTAATAGATCCTAATCATGTTTTAAATATGGATATGCATGCTTGAAACATGTTAAATATGCAAATGACCTTTGGATCCAAAGCTCATTAAATTCTCAAGTGAAAGTGCAGTGAGATATTTACTAGAGTAGAAAAAGCCATTATTTTGCCCTTTAAAAAAAATCTAACCTAACAATCATTGATGATTGTAAAGTGATTTATCGGTCAAGCATGCGTAATGGGCTATATTTTTGTAAGAAATGACATATGGATGGGAGTAAACCCTCTGTTAAAAATCCCCTGCCTTTACCTGTTGTTTGTAAAACCTAAAAATTACAGACATTTTTTGGTATTATATCTCCCTACATTTGTGCATTTCCATTTTAGTTTTACACTTTTTTCTTATATCAAAACTTGTGTTTTTTTCCAAATTATCTCGTAATAAAAAAAATAAGAAGGCAAAAAGATCACAACAAAACGAAAATTTTAGAGTTTATGTATGCAAAAAAATTAAAACAATAGCAAATGTAAGTAAAAAATTTTTCACACACCACAAATGAAGACAAAAGTTTTGATATCCAAGTTTGGGAAATTCCACCAGTTTAACCCTAATTGCTTGGAATTTTACACGAAAGAGATTTCTAAATTGATCCTACACATGTTTTAAATATGGATATGCCTGCTCGAAACATGTTAGAGATGCAAATCACTTATGGATAAAAAACTCATTAAATTCTCAAGTGAACGAGGGGTGGGAAATTTATCTGAGCCAAACAAGCCATTATTTTGCCCATTTACAAAAAAACTGACTTAACAATCATTGATGATTGTATAGTGATTTATTGGTAAATCAGGCGTAACGGGCTATATTTTTTTAAGAAATGACTTATAGACTGGTGTCAACACTCAATTAAAAATCCCCTGCCTCCCCCTTTTCTCGACGATATATAAAAACTAGAAAAAGTTTACAATCCCTATAAATTACAAACACGTTTTGGAATTATCTCTCTCTACATTTGAGCATTTCAAATTTATATGTTTACTTTATTCATAAATCAAAACTTGAGTTTTCACTTTTCCCTTTATCTCATAAACAAAAACATAAGAAGGCAAATAGATCACAACAAAACGAAAATTTTAGAGTTTATGTATGCAAAAAATTTAAAACAACAATAAATGTATGTAAAGAAAATTTATTCACACACCACAAATGAACACAAAAAATTTGATATCCAAGTATGGGAAATTCCTCTAGTTCAACCCTAATTGCTTTGAATTTTATTAGAAAGATATTTCTAAATTGATCCAACACCTGTTTTAAATATGGATATGCATGTTGGAAACATGTGAAAGATGCAAATGAACTATGGATCCAAACCTCATTAAATTTTCAAGTGAATCTGCGGTGGGATATTTACCCGAGTAAAAAAAGCCATTATTTTGCGCATTTACAAAGAGTTGACCTCACAATCATTAATGATTGTAAAGTGATTTATTGTTCAATCAAGCGTAATGGGCTAATATATAAAAATCCCCCGCCTCTCCCTTTTCCAGACGATTGCACAACCTAATATAAAAAAACTAGCAAGAGTTTACAATCCCTCAAAATTACATACACTTTTTTGAATTATCTCTCTCTACATTTATGCATTTCCATTTTAGATGTATACTTCTTTCTTAAATCAAAACTTGAGTTTTCACTTTTCCCTTTATCTCTAAACATAACGATAAGAAGGCAAATAGATCACAATAAAATAAAAATTTTAGACTTTATGTATGCAAAAAATTTAAAACAACAACAAATGTAAATCAAAAAATTTATTCACGCACCACAAATGAACACAAAATTTTTTATATCCAAGTCTTGGAAATTCCACTAGTTCAACCCTAATTGTTATGAATTTTATAAGAAAGAAATTTCTAAATTGATGCTACACTTGTTTTAAATATGGATAAGCATGCTTGAAACATGTTAAAGAAGCAAATGACGTATTGATCCAAACCTCTTTAAATTCTCAAGTGAAAGTGCAGTGGGATATTTACCCAAGTAAAAAAAGCCATTATTTTGCCTATTTAATAAAAGCTGACCTAACGATCATTTATGATTGTAAAGTGTTTTATCGGTCAATCAAGCATAACGGGCTATATTTTTGTAAGAAATGACTTGAAGATTAGGAGTCAACACTCAGTTAAAAATCCTCTGCCTCCCCCTTTTCCCGACGAGACCAAAGACTAATATTTAAAAACTAGAAAGAGTTTACAATCCCTAAAAATTACAGAAACATTTTGGAATTATCTCTCTCTACATTTGTGCATTTTCATTTTAGATGTATACTTTTTTCTTAAATCAAAATTTGTGTTTTTACTATTGCTTTATCTCGTAAACAAAAAGACAAGAACACAAATAGATCTCTAAAAAACAAAAAAATTAGAGTTTATGTATGCAAAAAATTTAAAACAACAACAACAAATGTAAGTAAAGAAAATTTATTCACACACCACAAATGAACACAAAAATTTTGATATCCAAGTTTTGGAAATTCCATTAGTTCAACTCTAATAGCTTGGAATTTTATGAGAAAGAGATTTCTAAATTGATCCTACACATGTTTTAAATATGGATATGCATGCTTGAAGTATGTTAAAGATGCAAATCACCTATGGAATCAAACCTCTTTAAATTCTCAGGTGAACGTGCGTTGGGATATTTACCCCAAGTCAAAAGAGTTATTATTTTGCCGATTTAATAAAAACTGACCTAACAATCATTAATGATTGTAAAGTGATTTATGGGTCAATAATGCTTAACGGGCTAAATTTTTTTTAGAAATGACTTATGGATAGGGTGGGAACGCTCAGTTAAAAATCCCATGTCTCCCCCTTTTACCGACGATTGCACATCCTTATTGAAAAAAAAACAAAGAGTTTACAATCCCATAAAACTACAGACAATTTTTTGAATTATCTCTCTGCATTTGTGCATTGACATTTTAGATATATACTTTTTACTTAAATCAAAACTTGAGTTTTCACTTTTCCCTTTACCTCGTAAACAAAAAGATAAGAAGGCAACAAGATCACAAAAAATGAAAATTTTAGAGTTTATGTATGCTAAAAATTTAAAACAACTACAATTGTAAGTAAATAAAATTTATTTACACACCACAAATACGCACAAAAGTTTTGATATCCAAGTTTAGGAAATTCCTTTAGTATAACATTAATAGCTTTGAATTTAAAAAGAAAGAGATTTCTAAATTGAACCTACACATGCTTTAAATATGGATATATGCATGCTTGAAACATGTTAAAGATGCAAATTACCTATGGATCTAAACCTCATTAAATTCTATAGTGAATGTGCGGTGGGACATATACGTGAGTCAAACAAGCCATTATTTTGCCTACTTACAAAAGCTGACCTAACAAACATTGATGATTGTAAAATGATTTATCATCAATTATGCGTAACGGGCGATATTTTTGTAAGAAATGACTTATGGATTAGGATTCAACACTTAGTTAAAAAGCCACCGTCTCCCCCTTTTCCCGATGATTGCAAAGCCAAATATAAAAAAACTAGAAAGAATTTACAATCCCTAAAAATTACAAACACTTTTTCGGAATTATCTCTCTCTACATTTATGTATTTCAATTTTATATGTTTACTTTTTTCTAAAATAAAAACATGAGTTTTCACTTTTCCCTTTATCTCGTAAACAAAAAGATAAGAAGGAAAATAGATCACAACAAAATGAAAATTTTAGAGTTTATGTTTACAAAAAATATAAAACAACAACAAATATAAGTAAAGAAAATTTATTCACACACCACAAATGTACACAAAAGTTTTGATATCCAAGTTTGGGAAATTCCTCTAGTGCAACCCTAATAGCTTAGACTTTTATAAGAAAGATATTTCTAAATTGATTTGACACATGTTTTAAATATGGATATGCACACCTGAAATATGTGAAAGATACAAATGAACTATGGATCCAAACATCATTAAATTCTCAAATGAACCTACAGTGGGATATTTACCGGAGTCAAAAAGCCATTATGTTGCCTATTTAAAAAAAGCTGACCTAACTATCATTGATGATTATAAAGTGATTTATCGGTCGATCATGTGTAACGGGCTATATTTTTGAAGAAATGGCTTGTGGATTGGGAGTCAACACTCAGTTAAAAATCCCCGTCTCCCCCTTTTACCGACGATTGCAAAACATAAAATATAAAAAATAGAAAGCATTTACAATCCCTAAAACATACAAACACTTTTTGGAATTATCTCTCTCTACTTTTGTGCATTTCCAATTTAGATGTATCCTTTTTTCTTGAATCAAAAATTGAGTTTTCACTTTTCCCTTTATCTCGTAAACAAAAAGATAAGAAGGCAAATAGATCACAACAAAACAACAATTTTAGAATTTATGTACGCAAAAAGTTTAAAACAAAAAAAAATGTAAGTAAAGAAAATATATTCACACACCACAAATGAACACAAAATTTTGATATCCAAGTTTGGGAAATTCCACTAGTTCAACACTAATAGCTTGGAATTTTATAAGAAAGAGATTTCTAAATTGATCATACACATGTTTTAAATATGGATATGCATGCTTGAAACATGCTAAAGAAGCAAATGACCCATTGATCCAAACCTCATTAAATTCGCAAGTGAACCAGCGGTGGGATATTTACCCGAGTAAAAAAAGCCATTATTTTTCCCATTTAAAAAAAGCTAACCTAACAATCTTTGATGATAGTAAAGTGATTTATCGGTTAATCTTTCGTAACGGGTGATATTATTGCAATAAATGACTTATGGATTGGGAGTCAACACTCAGTTAAAAATCCCCCGCCTCCCCCTTTTCCCGATGATTGCAAAGCCAAATATATCAAAACAAGAAAACATTTACAATCTGTAAAAATTACAAACACTTTTCGGAATTATCTCTCTCTACATTTGTGTATTTCAATTTTTTATGTTTACTTTTTTCTTAAATAAAAACTTGAGTTTTCACTTTTCCCTTTATTTTGTAAACAAAAAGATAAGAAGAAAAATAGATCACAACAAAAGGAAAATTTTAGAGTTTATGTTTGCAGAAAATATAAAACAACAATAAATATAAGTTAAGAAAATTTATTCACACACCACAAATGAGCACAAAAGTTTTGATATCCAAGTTTGGGAAATTCCTCTAGTTCAACCCTAATAGCTTAGACTTTTATAAGAAAGAGATTTCTAAATTGATCCAACACATGTTTTAAATATGGATTTGTATGCCTGAAATATGTGAAAGATGCAAATGAACAATGGATCCAAACATCATTAAATTCTCAAATGAACCTGTATTGGGATATTTATAGGAGTCAAAAAAGCCATTATGTTGCCTATTTACAAAATGCTGACCTAACAATCATTGATGATTGTAAAGTGATTTATCGGTGGATCATGCCTAACGGGCTATATTTTGAAAGAAATGACTTATGGATTGGGAGTCAACACTCAGTTAAAAATCCCCCGCGTCCCCCTTTTCCCGACGATTACAAAACCTAATATATAAAAACTAGAAATAGTTTACAATCCCTAAAATATACAGATATTTTTTGGAATTATCTTTCTCTACATTTTTGCATTTCCATTTTAGATGTATACTTTTTTCTTGAATCAAAACTTGAGTTTTCACTTTTCCCTTTATATCGTAAACAAAAAGATAAGAAAGTAAAAAGATCACAACGAAGTGAAAATTTTAGAGATTATGTATGCTAAAATTTTAAAACAAAAAAAATGTAAGGAAAGAAAATTTATTCATACACCACAAATGAAGACAAAAATTTGATTTCCAAGTTTGGGAAATTCCACTAGTTCAACCCTAATAGCTTGGAATTATATAAGAAAGAAATTTCTAAATTGATCCTACACAAGTTTTAAATATTGATATGCATGCTTGAAACATATTAAAGATGCAAATGACCTATGGATCCAAACCACTTTAACTTCTCAATTGGACATGTGGTTGGATATTTACCCGAGTCAAACAAGACATTATTTTGCCCATTTAGTAAAAATTGACCTAACAATCATTGATGATTGTAAAGTGATTTATCGGTCAATCATGCGTAACGAGCAATATTTTTGTAAGAAATGACTTATGGATTTGGAGTCAACACTAAGTTAAAAATCCCCCACCTCCCCCTTTTTCATACGATTGCACAACCTAATATATAAAAACTAGAAAGAGTTTACAGTCCCTAAAAATTATGGACACTTTTTGGAATTATCTCTCTCTACATTTGTGAATTTCCATTTTAGATGTATACTTTTTTCATAAATCAAAACTTGATTTTTCAATTTTCCGTTTATCTCGTAAACAAAAAGATAAGAAGGAAAATAAATCACAACAAAACAAAAATTTTAGAGTTGATGTATGCAAAAAATTTAAAACGAACAACAAATGTAAGTAAAAAAAATTTATTCACACACTACAAATGAACAAAAAAGTTTTGATTTACAAGTTTGGAAAATTCCACCAGTTCAAACGTAATAGCTTAGAATTTTAAGTAAGAGATTTCTAAATTGATCCTGCACATGTTTTAAATAAGGATATGCATGCTTGAAATATGTTAAAGATGCAAATGACCTATGGATCCAAACCACTTTAAATTCTCAATTGAACATGTGGTTGGATATTTACCCGAGTCAAACAAACCATTAGTTTGCCCATTTAATAAAAAATGACCTAGCAATCATTGTTGATTGTAAACTGATTTATCGATCAATCATGCGTAACGGGCTATATTTTTGTAAAAAATGAGTTATGGATTGGGAGTCAACACTAAATTAAAAATCCCCGCCTCCCCCTTTTCCCTACGATTGCACAAACTAATATATAAAAACTAGAAAGAGTTTACTGTCCCTAAAATTATGGACACTTTTTGGAATTATCTCTCTCTACATTTGTGAATTTCTATTTTAGATGTATACTTTTTTCTTCAATCAAAATTTGAGTTTTCAATTTTCCGTTTATCTCATAAACAAAAAGATAAGAAGGAAAATAAATCACAACAAAAGGAAAATTTTAGAGTTAATGTATGCAAAAAATTTAAAACGAACAATAAATGTAAGTAAAGAAAATTTATTCACACACCACAAATAAACACAAAAGTTTTGAAATCCAAGTTTGGGAAATTCCTCTAGTTCAAACCTAATAGCTTGGAATTTTATAAGAAAGAGATTTCCAAATTGATACTACACTTGTTTTAAATATTGATATACATGCTTGAAACATATTAAAGATGCAAATGACCTATGCATCCAAACCTCATTAAATACTCAAGTGAACGTGTTGTGGGATATTTACCCAAGTAGAAAAAAGCCATTATTTTTCCCATTTACATAAAAACTGACCAAATAATCATTGATGATTGTAAAGTGATGTATCAGTCAATCATGCGTAACGGCCTATATTTTTGTAAGAAATGACATATGGATTGAGAGTCAACACTCAGTTTAAAATCCCCCACCTAGCCCTTTTCCCGACGATTGCAATGCCTAATATAAAAAAAACTAGAAAAAGTTTATAATCCCTAAAAATGACAAACACTTTTTGGAATTATCCCTCTCTACATTTGTGCATTTCAATTTTAGATGTATAATTTTTTCTTAAATCAAAACTTGAGTTTTATCTTTTCCCTTTATGTCATAAACAAAAAGATAAGAAGGCACATATATCACAACTAAACAAAAAAATTAGACTTTATGTTTGCAAAAAGTTTAAAAAATCACTAATGTAATTAAAGAAAATTTATTCACACACCAAAAATGAACACAAAAGTTTTGATATTCAATTTTTGGAAATTCCTCTATTTCAACTCTAATAGTTTGAATTTTATAAGAAAGAGATTTCTAAAGTGATCCTACACATGTTTTAAATATGGACATGCATGCTTGAAACATGTTAAAGATGCAAATGACCTATGGATCCATACCTCATTAAATTCTCAAGTGAACTTGCAGTGGGATATTTACCCAAGTAAAAAAAAATCATTATTTTCCCCATTTACAAAAAACTGACCAAACAATCATTGATGATTGTAAAGTGATGTATCGGTCAATCAAAAAACTTGAGGTTTCAGTTTTCCCTTTATATTGTAAACAAAAAGATAATAATTTAAAGTTTGAAACATGTCAAAGATGCAAATGACACACCATTTAGAGTTTATGTGTGCAAAAAATTTAAAGCGAACAACAAATGTAAGTAAAAAAAATTTATTGACACACCACAAATGAGCACAAAAGTTTTGATATCCAAGTTTGGGAAATTCCTCTAGTTCAAACCTAATAGCTTGGAATTTTATAAGAAAGATATTTTTAAATTGCTCCTACACGTGCTTTAAATATGGATATGCAAGTTTGAAACATGTCAAAGATGCAAATGACCTATGGATCCAAACCTCATTAAATTCTTAAGTGAACCTACTGTGGGATATTTACCCGAGTCAAAAACACCTTTATTTTTCCCTTTTACAAAAAAGCTGACCAAACAATCATTGATGATTGTAAAGTGATGTATCGGTCAATCATGCCTAACGGGACATATTTTTGTGAGAAATGATTTATGGATTGGGAGTCAACATTCAGTTAAAAATCCGACGTCTCCCCCTTTTCGCGATGATTGCAAAGCCTAATATATAAAAACTCGAAAGCGTTTACAATCCCTAAAAATTACCAACACGTTTTGCAATTATCTCTCTCTACATTTGTGCATTTCAAATTTATATGTTTGCTTTTTTCTTAAATAAAAACTTGAGTTTTCACTTTTCCCTTTATCTCGTAAACAAAAAGATAAGAAGGCAAATAAATCACAAAAAAACAAAAATTTTAGAGTTTATGTATGCAAAAAAATTTAAAACAAAGAGAAATGCAAGTAAAGAAAATTTATTTACACACCACAAATTAACACAAAATATTTTATATCCAAGTTTGGGAAATTCCACTATTTCAATTTTATATGTTTACTTTTTTCTTCAATCAAAACTTGAGTTTTCACTTTTTCCTTTATCCCGTAAACAAAAAGATAAGAAGACAAATAGATCACAACAAAACCAAAATTTTATTGTTTATGTAAGCAAAATATTTAAAACAACAACAAATGTAAATAAAGAAAATTTATTCACACACCAAAAATGAACACAAAAGTTTTGCTATCCAAGTTTTGGAAATTCCTCTAGTTCAACCCTAATAGCTTGGAATTTTATAAGAAAGAGATTTCTAAATTGATGCAACACATGTTTTAAATATGGATATGCATGCTGGAAACATGTGAAAGAGGCAAATGAACTATGCATCCAAACCTCATTAAATTCTCAAGTGAACCTACGGATATTTACCTGAGTAAATAAAGCCATTATTTTGCCCATTTACAAAGAGTTGACCTGACAATCATTAATGATTGTAAAGTGATTTATCGTTCAATCATGTGTAATGGGCTATATTTTTGTAAGAAAAGACTTATGGATTGGGAGTCAAAACTCAGTTAAAAATCTCCTGCCTCCCCCTTTTCCGGACGATTGCACAGTATAATATATAAAAACTAGAAAGAGTTTACAATGCCTCAAACTTAAAAATACTTGTTTGAATTATCTCTCTCTACATTTGTGCATTTCCATTTTAGATGTATACTTCTTTCTTAAATGAAAACTTGAGTTTCACTTTTCTCTTTATCTCTAAACAAAAAGATAAGAAGGCGAATAGATCTCAACAAAACAAAAATTTTAGACTTTATGTATGCAAAAAAATTTAAACAACAACAAATGTAAGTAATGAAAATTTATTCACACACCACAAATGAACACAAAAGTTTTGACATCCAAGTTTTTGAAATTGCACTAGTTCAACCCTACTAGCTATGAATTTTATAAGAAAGAAATTTCTAAATTGATCTTTCACTTGTTTTAAATATGGATAAGTATGCTTGAAACATATTAAAGAAGAAAATGACCTATGGATCCAAACAACTTTCAATTCTCTTGTGAACTTGCGGTGGGATATTTATCCGAGTAATAAAAGCCATTATTTTGCCTATTTAATAAAAGCTGACCTAAAAATCATTTATGATTCTAAAGTGATTTATTAGTCAATCATGCCTAACAAGCTATTTTTTTTGTAAGAAATGACTTGTGGATTGGTAGTCAACACTCAGTTAAAAATCCCCAGCCTCCCCCTTTTCTTGACGAGATCAAAGACTAATATATAAAAAACTAGAAAGAGTTTACAATTCCTAAAAATTATAGACACATTTTGTAATTATCACTCTCTACATTTGTGCATTTCCATTTTAGATGTATACTTTTTTCTTAAATCAAAACTTGTGTTTTAACTATAGCTTTATCTTGTAAACAAAAAGACATGAAGGCAAATAGATCACAACAAAACGAAATTTTTAGAGTTTATGTTTGCAAAAAATTTAAAACAACAACAAATGTCAGTAAAGAAAATTTACTCATGCACCACAAATGAACAAAAACATTTTGATATCCAAGTTTGGGAAATTCCACTAGTTCAACCCTAATATCTTAGAATTTTATAAGAATGAGATTTCTAAATTGATCCTACACATGTTTTAAATATGGTCATGCATGCTTGAAACATGTTAAAGATGCAAATCACCTATGGATCCAAACCTTTTTAAATTCTCAAGTGAACGTGCATTGGGATATTTACCCGAGGCAAAAAAGGTATTATTTTGCCCATTTAATAAAAACTGACCTAACAATCATTGATGATTGTAAAGTGATGTATCGGTCAATCATGCGTAAAGGGCTATATTTTTGTTAGAAATGACTGATAGATTGGGAGTCAACACTGAGTTAAAAATCCCCCGCCTCCGCCTTTTTCTAATGATGGCAGTGCCTTATATAAAAAAAACAACAAAGAATTTACAATCCCTTAAAACTACAGGCAATTTTTGGAATTATCCCTCTCTACATTTGTGCATTTCCATTTTACATTCAAAATTTTTACTTAAATCAAAACTTGAGTTTTCACTTTTCCCATTACCACATAAACAAAAAGATAAAAAGCCCAAAAGACCACAACAAAACGAAAATTTTTAGAGTTTATGTAAGCTTAAAATTTAAAACAACAACAACTGTCAATAAATAAAATTTATTCACACACCACAAATCAACACAAAAGTTTTGATATCCAAGTTTGGGAAATTCCACTAGTTCAATTATAATAACTTTGAATTTTAAAAGAATAAGATTTCTAAATTTATCCTACACTTGTTTTAAATATGGATATATGCAGGCTTGAAACATGTTAAAGATGCAAATGACCTATGGATCCAAACCTCATTAAATTCTCAAGTGAACGTGTGGTGGGATATATAACTGAGTCAAAGAAGCCATTATTTTTCCCACTTACAAAAAGTTGACCTAACAATCATTGATGATTGTAAAATGATTTATCGGTCAATCATGCGTAACATGCTATATTTTGTAAGAAATGACTTATGGATTGGGAGTCAACACTCAGTTAAAAATCCCCAGCCTCCCCCTTTCCCAACGATTTCAAAGCCAAATATATAAAAAATAGAAGGAGTTTGCAATCCCTAAAAAATATAGACACTTTTTGGAATTATCTCTCTCTTCATTTGTGCTTTTCCATTTTAGATGTATACTTTTTTCTTGAATCAAAACTTGTGTTTTCACTTTCCTTTTATCTTGTAAACAAAAAGATAAGAAGGCAAATAGATCACAACAAAACGAAAATTTTAGATTTTATGTATGCAAAAAATTTAAAACAAAAAAAATGTAAGCAAAGAAATTTTATTCACACACCACAAATGAACACAAAATTTTGATATCAAAATTTGGGAAATTCCACTTGTTCAACCCTAATAGCTTGGAATTTTATAAGAAAGAGATTTCTAAATTGATCCAACACATGTTTTAAATATGGATATGCATGCTAGAAACATGTGAAAGATGCAAATGAACTATGGATCCAAACCTCATTAAATTTTCAAGTGAACCTGAGGTGGGATATTTACCCGAGTAAATAAAGCCATTATTTTGCCCATTTACAAACAGCTAACCTCACAATCATTAATGATTGTAAAGTGATTTATCGTTCAACCATGCGTAGTGGGCTATATTTTTGTAAGAAAAGTCTTATGGATTGGGAGTCAACACTCAATTTAAAATCCCCCGCCTCCCCCTTTTCCCGACGATTGCACTACATAATATATAAAAACTAGAAAGAGTTTACAATCCCTCAAAATTAAAAATAGTTTTTTGAATTATCTCTCTCTACATTTGCGCATTTCCATTTTAGATATATACTTATTTCTTAAATCAAAACTTAAGTTTTCACTTTTCCTTTCTATAAACAAAAAGATAAGAAGGTGAATAGATCTCAAGAAAATGAAAATTTTAGACTTTATGTATGCAAAAAATTTAAAACAAAAACAAATGTAAGTAATGAAAATTTATTCACACACCACAAATGAACAAAAAAGTTTTGATATCCATGTTTTTGAAATTGCACTAGTTCAACCCTAATAGCTATGAATTTTATAAGAAAGAAATTTCTAAATTGATCCTACACTTGTTTTAAATATGGATAAGCATGCTTGAAACATGTTAAAGAAGCAAATGACCTATGGATCAAAACCACTTTAAATTCTCAAGTGAACGTGTGATGGGATATTTATTCGAGTAATAAAAGTCATTATTTTGCCTATTTAATAAAAGCTGACTTAACAATCATTTATGATAGTAAAGTGATTTATCGGTCAATCATGCGTAACAGATTATATTTTTCTAAGAAATGACTTGTGGATTGGGAGTCAACACTCAGTTAAAAATCCCCGGCCTCCCCCTTTTCCCAACGAGATCAAAGACTAATATATAAAAACTAGAAAGAGTGTACAATTCCTAAAAATTACAGATACATTTTGGAATTATCTCTCTCTACATTTGTTCATTTCCATTTTAGATGTATACTTTTTTTTTTAAATCAAAACTTGTGTTTAACTATCGCTTTATCTCGTAAAAAAAAAGCTGACCAAACAATCATTGATGATTGTAAAGTGATGTATCGGTCAATCATGCGTAACGAGCTATATTTTTGTAAGAAATGACTTATAGATTGGGAGTCAACACTCAGTTTAAAATACCCCGCCTCCCACTCAGTTTAAAATACCCCGCCTCCCCCTTTTCCCAACGATTGCAAAGCCTAATATATAAAAACTTGAAAGATTTTACAATCCCTAAAAATGATAGACACTTTTTGGAATTATCCCACTCTACATTTGTGTATTTCAATTTTAGATGTATAATTTTTTCTTAAATCAAAACTTGAGTTTTAACTTTTCCCTTTATCTCGTAAACATAAAGATAAGTAGGCAAATATATCACAACAAAACAAAAATTTTAGAATTTATGTATGCAAAAAATTTAAAAAACAACAAATGTAATTAAAGAAAACTTATTCAGACACCAAAAATGAACAAAAAAGTTTTGATATTCAATTTTCGAAATTCCTCTAGTTCAACCCTAATAGTTTCGAATTTTATAAGAAAGAGATTTCTAAATTTATTCTACACATATTTTAAATATGGATATGCATGCTTGAAACATGTTAAAGATGCAAATGACATATGGATCCAAACTTCATTACATTCTCAAGTGAACCTACGGTGGGATATTTTCCCGAGTAAAAAAAGCCATTATTTTGCCCATTTACAAAAAACTGACTTAACAATCATTAATGATTGTAAAGTGATTTGTCGGTCAATCATGCGTAACGGGCTATATTTTTGTAAGAAATGACTTTTGGGTTGGGAGTCAAAGCCTAATATATAAAAACTAGAAAGGGTTTACAATCCCTAAAAATTACAAACACTTTTTGAAATTATCTCTCTCTACATTTGTGCATTTCAATTTTATATTTTTACTTTTTCCTTAAATCAAAACTTGAGTTTTCACTTTTCCTTTCATCTCGTAAAAAAAAAAGATAAGAAGGCAAATAGATCATAACAAAACGAAAATTTTAGAGTTTATGTATACATCAAAATTTAAAACAACAACAAATGTAAGTAAAGAAAATTTATTTACACACCACAAATGAAAAAAAAAAATTTATATCCAAGTTTGAGAAATTCCACTATTTCATCCCTAATAGCTTGGAATTTTATAAGAAAGAGATTTCTAATATATCCAACACATGTCTTAAATATGGATATGCATGCTTGAAACATGTAAAAGATGCAAATTACTTATGGATCTAAACCTCATTAAATGCTCAAGTGAAAGTGCAGTGAGATATTTACCCGAGTAGAAAAAGCCATTATTTTGGCCATTTGAAAAAAGCTAACCTAACAATCATTGATGATTGTAAAGTGATTTATTAGTCAATCAAGCGTAACAGGCTATATTTATGTAAGGAATGACTTATGGAATGGGAGTAAACACTCTATTAAAAATCCCCTGCCTCCCCCTTTACCTGATGTTTGCAAAGCCTAATATATAAAAATTAGAACGAGTTTACAAACCCTAAAAATTACAGACAGTTTTTGGAATTATCTCTCTCTACATTTGTGCATTTTCATTGTAAATTTATACTTTTTTCTTATATCAAAACTTGAGTTTTCATTCTTACCTTTATCTTGTGAACAAAAATATAAGAAGGCAAATAGATCACAACAAAACGAAAATTTTAGAGTTTATGTATGCAAAAAATTTAAAACAACAACCAATGTTAGTAAAGAAAATTTATTCACACACCACAAATGAACACGAAAGTTTTGATATCCAAGTTTGGGAAATTCCACCAGTTCAACCCCAATAGCTTGGAATTTTATACGAAAGAGATTTTAAAATAGATCCTACACATGTTTTAAATATGGATATGGATGCTTGAAACATGTTAAAGATGCAAATCACCTATGGAAAAAAAGCTCATTAAATTCTCAAGTGAACTTGGGGTGGGAAATTTACCCGAGCCAAACAAGCCATTATTTTTCCCATTTAAAAAAAAATCTAACCTAGTAATCATTGATGATTGTATAGTGATTCGGAGTCAACACTCAGTTAAAAAATCCTTTGCCTCCCCTTTTTCCCGACAATATATAAAAACTAGAAAGAGTTTACAATCCATAAAAATTACATACATTTCTTGGAATTATATCTCTCTACATTTGTGCATTTCCCTTAATCTCGTAACCAAAAAGATAAGAAGGCAAATAGATCACAACAAAACGAAAATTTTAGAGTTTATGTTTCAAAAAAATTAAAACAACGACAAATGTAAGTTAAGAAAATTTATTCACACACCACAAATGAGCACTAAAATTTTCATATCCAATTTTTTGAAATTCCACTAGTTCAACCCTAATAGATTGGAATTTTATAAGAAAGAGATTTCTACGTTGATCCTGCACATGTTTTAAATATGGATAAACTTGCTTGGAATATGTTAAAGAAGCAAATGACCTATGGATTCAAACCTCATTAATTTTTCAGGTGAACGTGCGGTTGGATATTTATCCGACCCAAACAAGCCATAATTTTTCCATTAACAAAAAAATTGATAGAACAATCATTGTTGATTGTAAAGTGATTTATTGGTCAACCATTCGTAACGGGCTATATTTTTGTAAGAAATGACTTGTGGATTTGCAGTCAACACTCAGTTAAAAATCCCCCGCTTCCCCCTTTTCCTGATGATTGCAAAGCCTAATACATAAAAGCTAGAAAGAATTTACAATCCCTAAAAATTACATACACTTTTTGGAATTAACACTCTCTACATTTGTGCATTTCCATTTTAGATGTATACTTTTTTCTTAAATCAAAATAAGATTTTTCACTTTTCTCTTTATCTCGTGTTGGAAGATAAGATCAAGCCCAAACGACCAAGGAAGGCCCACATATGTAAGATTATTATAAGATGGGCCACACTACCAAGGAAGACCCACAAGATGGGCCCAGACCCATAAGAAGTAGGACCCACAATGATTACCATCAGCTGGAATCTTTATCACATCAGTTGGAAGATCAAGAAGGACTGACAAAAGTATCTTTATCTTAGGGTCACAACCAAGAAGAGTTTTAGTTTGAGTTATATTTGTCTTCTATCAATATTAAGTTATTTAATTATATTAGGACTTATCTTTAAGTGTTAGAGTTTGGGTGTAATTGGGACAAGGGTATTTTTATTGTAATTGGACTCTACTACCTTCCTCTATTATAAATAGAGGTTCATGTACTCTGATTACAACACGTTATTGATGTCAATGAAAGGTATTTAAGTCTACTTTGAAAAGGAAAACATTTCATGTCAATCTGATCTATATTGAAAGATATATTCGAATTGGAAGAATCAAAGGTCATGCTGGTATTCTGTTGTATTGAAAAATCCGAATTTATGCCAATTGTTTTGTGTCTCTTTTTGAGTTGATCAGGAAAATATCTCACTTCTCCCTGGTTTGAGGGCTTATTTATAAATCTATGATTTTTGGGTTTATTGCTACATCTATGATATTTGGTTCAAGCTGGGATCACTACCATTACCTCCCAGCTCTAGGGGGAGAAGTAGAAGAAGTACAAGAAAGAGATATTTTATTTCATATGTTGTGGATAAGTTTATGTGACCAAAATATTCAAGAAAGGTGGAGCACAAAAGATGAAGCTTGTGCATCAATGACAAAAAAATTATATCGGATTATTTTATGGGTTCTTTTACAAAGTTTATTATTTGGTTCATGTTATATGTGTTGGAAGATGGTCATGTTATATTCAGCTGCAACTATTATGTCTCTTTGGGGACATTATTATTGAATAAGAGGTGGCCTCATGTCATCTTTTATTTTACCCCATCAAAAAGATCAAATTGTTTGTGGTTGGGAGTCCACGATGAAGGAGCTTCATCATCATAAAAAAGATGAAAATTATTTGTGGTTGGAACTCCATGACAGATGAACTTCATCCCCGTCAAAAAGATGAAAATTATTTGTGGTTGGAAGTCCATGATGGAGGAACTTATGATTACATCTATGTTATCTCCCCCTTGTAATGGCTTTTATGTCTCCTGCCACTTGAGAGTCGTTGCCCTGTGGAGGGACACAGTGGTGGAAACTTTAGAGCAATGCCGGTCGACACACTACTGATAGTAATGGAGTGTGCCCTACATCCAGCATTAAGACTGGAGTATGAAGCAGTGGCTTACCGGCTAGGAGTGATTTTTACTCTCACTTATAATGTCGCAGGGCCTCATGGAAGGACGCAACAACGTGAGGGGGAATGTTCGAAGATGAAGGCATATAGGAAGATGTGCCATTTTATACAAAAATATTTTATAAATCATTTGCAGCCAGTTGGGAGTTCATGTTTTTCTCCCACCCCCAGCTTGAGGGGGAGTGTTGGAGGATAAGCTCAAGCCCAAATGACCAAGGAAGGCCCACAAGATGGGTCCAAGCCCATAAGAAGTAGGACCTACAATGATTACTATGAGTTGGAATCCTTATCACATCAATTGGAAGATAGAGAAGGACTCACAAAAGTATCTTTATCTTAGGGTCACGACCAAGAAGAGTTTTAGTTTGAGTTATATTTGTCTTCTATCAATATAGAGTTATTTAATTATATTAGGACTTATCTTTAAGTGTTAGAGTTTGGGTGTAATTGGGATAAGGGTAGTTTTATTGTAATTGGACTCTACTACCTTCCTGTATTATAAATAGAGGTACATGTACTCTGATTACAACAAGTTATTGATGTCAATAAAAGGTATTTAAGTCGACTTTCAGAAGGAAAATATTTCATGTCAATCTGATCTATATTGAAAGATATATTTGAATTGGAAGAATCAAAGGTCATGCTGGTATTCTGTTGTATTGAAAAATCCGAATTTATGCCAATTGTTTTGTGTCACTTTTTGAGTTGATCAGGAAAATATCTCACTTCTCCCTAGTTTGAGGGCTTATTTATAAATATCTGTTATTTGGGTTTATTGCTACATCTATGATATTTGGTTCAAGCTTGGATCACTGCCATTACCTCCCGGCTTGAGGGGGAGAAGTAGAAGAAGTACAAGAAAGAGATATTTTATTCCTTATGTTGTGGATAAGTTTATGGGACCAAAATATTCAAGAAAGGTGGAGCACAAAAGATGAAGCTTGTGCATCAATGACAAAAAATTTATATCTGATTATTTCATGGGTCTTTACAAAGTTTATTATTTGGTTCATGTTATATGTGTTAGAAGATGGTCGTGTTATATTCAATTGCAGCTATTATGTCTCTTTGGGGACGTCATTATTGAATAAGAGGTGGCCTCATGTCATCATTTATTTTACCCCGGCAAAAAGATCAAAATTATTTGTGGTTGGGAGTGCAAGACGAAGGAACTTCATCCCCATCAAAAAGATGAAAAATATTTGTGGTTGGAAGTCCTTGACGGAGGAACTTCATCCCCATAAAAAAGATCAAAATTGTTTGTGGTTGGGAGTGCACGACGAAGGAACTTCATCCCCATCAAAAAGATGAAAATTATTTGTGGTTGGAAGTCCATGATGGAGGAACTTATCATTACATCTGTGTTATCAACCCCCCCCCGCCGGCCTCACCTGTAATGGCTTTTATGTCTCCTGCCACTTGAGAGTCGTTGCCCTGTGGAGGGACACGGTGGTGGACACTTCAGAACAATGCCGATAGACACATTACTGATAGCAGTGGAGTGTGCCCTACATCTAGCATTAAGACTGGAGTATGAAGCAATGGCTTACCGGCTAGGAGTGATTTTTACTCTCACTTATAATGCCGCAAGGCCTCATGAAAGGACGCAACAGTGTGAGGGGGAGTGTTGGATGATGAAGGCATATTGGAAGATGTGACATTTTATACAAAAATATTCTATACATCATTTGCAGCAAGCTAAGAGTTCATGTTGGTCTCTCACCCCCAGCTTGAGGGGGAGTGTTGGAAGATAAACTCAAGCCCACACAACCAAGGAAGGCCCACATATCTAAGATTATTATAAGATGGGCCACACGACCAAGGAAGGCCCACAAGATGGGCCCAAGTCCATAAGAAGTAGGACCCACAATGATTACCTTGAGCTGGCATCCTTATCACATCAGTTGGAAGATCAAGAAGGACTCACAAAAGTATCTTACCTTAAGGTCACGTCAAAGAAGAGTTTTAGTTTGAGTTATGATTGTCTTTTATTTATATTGAGTTATATAATTATGTTAGGACTTATCTTTAAGTGTTAGAGTTTGGGTATAATTGGGACATGGGTAGTTTTATTGTAATTGGACTCTTCTACCTTCCTCCATTATAAATAGAGGTTCATGTACTCTGATTACAACATGTTATTGATGTCAATGAAGTATTTCACTTTTCCATAAATTCAACATGACCTAACAATCATTGATGATTATAAAGTGATCTATCAGTCAATCATGTGTAACAGGCTATATTTTGGTAAGAAATGACATATGGATTGGGAGTCAACCCTATGTTAAAAATCCTCCCCTCCCCCTTTTCCTGACGATTGCACAGTCTAATATATAAAAATTAGAAAGAGTTAAAAATCCCTCAAAATTACAGACACTTTTTTGAATTATCTTTCTCTACATTTGTGCATTTCCATTTTAGAACTTGAGTTTTCACTTTTCCCTTTATATCATAAACAAAAAGATAAGAAGGCAAATAGATCACAACAAAAAGAAAATTTTAGAGTTTATGTATGCAAAAAATTAAAACAATAACAAATGTAAGTTAAGAAAATTTATTCACACACCACAAATGAACACAAAAATTTTGATATCCAAGTTTGGGAAATTCCACTAGTTTAACCCTAATAGCCTGAAATTTTATATGAAAGAGATTTCTAAATTGATCATACACATGCTTTAAATATGGATACTGATACAAACCACGTCAACCCATGATGAAATCTGATACACAATCTGGAAGTCGTTCCCAAGATCTTTCAAGTTTCATGGAAACCGCGACCAATTGCTTAGCAAAGCAAGAACCTTGGTATAGTGAAGACGCCACAAACGGGGATGGAAAATCCGTTTGATAAGTCGATATTGAACGCCACAAGGAAACCTTGTGCTACCATGGTGGGTCCCACAATATAACAGAATAAAATCAGCCTTTGTTCTCATCAGATATGCATTCTTGAAACATGTTAAAGATGTAAATGACCTATGGATCCAAACCTCATTAAATTCTCAAGTGAACGTGCAGTCGGATATTTACCCGATTCAAACAAACCATTATTTTGTCCATTTACTAAAAGCTAACCTAACAATCATTGATGATTGTAAAGTGATTTATCAGTCAATCATGCGTAACTGGCAATATTTTTGTAAGAAATGACGTAAGGATTGGGAGTCAACACTGAGTTAACGATTCTCAAGTGAACGTGCAGTGGGATATTTACCCGAGTCAAACAAGCCATTATTTTGTCCATTTACTAAAAGCTAACCTAACAATCATTGATGATTGTAAAGTGATTTATCAGTCAATCATGCGTAACTGGCAATATTTTTGTAAGAAATAGTTTTGTAAGAAATGACGTAAGGATTGGGAGTCAACACTCAGTAAACAATTGCGCCACCCCCCCCCCCCCCCCCCCCCCCCTTTTCCAGATGATTTTAAAACCTAATATATAAAAACTTAAAAGAGATTACAATCCCTAAAAATTACAAACACTTTTTGGAATTATCTCACTCTAGATTTGTGCATTTCAATTTTAGATGTATACTTTTTTCTTAAATATAAACTTGACTTTTCACTTTTTGCTTTGTCACGTAAACAAAAAGATAAGACGGCAAAAAGATCACAACAAAACGAAAATTTTAGAATTTATGTATGTAAAAAATTTAAAACAACAAGAAATGTTAGTTAAGAAAATTTATTCACATACCACAAATGAACACAAAAGTTTTGATATCAAAGTTTTGGAATTTCCACTAGTTCAACCCTAATAGCTTGAAATTTTATAAAAAGAGATTTTTAAATTGATCCTACACATGTTTTAAATATCAATATGCATACTTCAAACATGTTAAAGATGCAAAGGACCTATAGATCCAAATCTCATTAAATTCTCAAGTGTACGTGTGGTGGGATATTTACCCGAGTTAAACCAAGCCATTATTTTGCCCATTTACAAAAAGCTGACCAAACAATTATTGATGATTGTAAAGTAATTTATCGGCCAATCATGCGTAACGGGCAATATTTTTTTAAGAAATGACTTATGGATTGGGAGTGAACACTCAGTTAAAAATCCCCTGCCACCCTATTTTCTCCATGATTGCAAAACCTAATAAAAAACTAGAAATAGTTTAGAATACCGAAAAATTACATACACTTTTTGGACTAATCTCACTCTACATTTGTGCATTTTTTTTTTAGATGTATTCTTTTTTCTTAAATCAAAACGTGAGTTTTCACTTTCCCCTTTTTCTCATAAACAAAAAGATAAGAAGGCAAATAGATCACAAAAAAAGGAAAAATTTAGAGTTTATGTATGCAAATTTTTAAAAAAAACAACAAAAGTAAGAAAATAAAATTTATTCTTGCACCACAAATGAACTCAAAAGTTTTGATACCCAAGTTTTGGAAATTCCACTTGTTCAACCTTAACTACTTGGAATTTTATACGAAAGAGATATCTAAATTGATCCTACACATGTTTTAAATATGGATATGAATACTTGAAACATGTTAAAGAGGCAAACGTCCTATGGATCCAAACCTCATTAAAATCTAAAGTGAATGTGCGGTGGGATATTTACTCGAGTTAAACAAGCCATTATTTTGCTCTTTTACAAAAAGCTGAGCTAACAATCATTGATGATTGTAAAGTGATTTATCGGTAAATCATGTGGAACGGGCTATATTTTTGTAAGAAATGACTTATGGATTGCGGGTCAACAGTTACTTAAAAATCCCTCGCCTCCCCCTTTTCCCGTTGATTGAAAAACCAAATATATAAAAATAAGAAAGAGTTTACAATTCATAAAAATTACAGAAACGTTTTTGAATTATCTCTCTCTACACTTGTGCATTTACATTTTAGATGCATACTTTTTTCTTAAATCAAAACGTGAGTTTTCACTTTTTCCTTTTTCTCGTAAACAAAAAGATCATAAGGCAAGTAGATCATAAAAAAATGAATATTTTGGAGTTTATGTATGCAAAAATTTAAAACAACAATAAATGTAAGTAAAGAAAATTTATTCACACACCACAAAAGAACACAAAAGTTTTGATATCCGTGTTTGGGAATTCTACTTGTTCGACCCCAATTGCTTGGAACTTTATAAGAAAGAGATTTCTAAATTGATCCTACTCATGTTTTAAATATTGATATGCAAGCTTGAAACATGTTAAAGAAGAAAATGACTTATGGATCCAAACCTCATTAAATTCACAAGTGAACATGCTGTGGGATATTTACCAGAGTCAAACAAGCCATTATTTTGCCCATTTACAAAAAGGTGACCTAACAATCATTAATGATTGTAAAGTGATTTATTGGTCAATCGTGCGTAACGGGCTATATTTTTTTTAAAAATGACTTAGGGATTGGGAGTCAACACTCAGTTAAAAATCCCCCACCTCCTCCTTTTCCCGACGATTGCAAAACCTAATAAAAAAATAGAAAGAGTTTACAATCCCTAAAAATTATAGACACTTTTTGGAATTATCTCACTCTACATTTGTGCATTTCCTTTTTAGATGTATGTTTTTTTCTTAAATCATAACTTGAGTGTTCACTTTTCTCTTTATCTCGTAAACAAAAAGATAAGAAGGCAAATAGATCACAACAAAACGAAAATTTTAGAGTTTATATATGCAAAAAATTTAAAACGACAACAAATGTAAGTAAATAAAATTTATTCACACACCACAAATGAACATAAAAGTTTTGATATCCAAGTTTTGGAATTCCACTAGTTGAATCTTAATAGGTTGGAATTTTATATGGAAGAGATTTCTAAATTGATCCAACACATGTTTTAAATATGTATAAGCATGCTTGAAACTTGTCAAAGATGCAAATGACCTATGGATTGAAACCTCATTAATTTCTCAAGTGAACGTGCGGTGCGATATTTACCCGAGTCAAACAAGCTATTATTTTGCCCATTTACAAAAAGCTGACCTAACAATAATTGATGATTGTAAATTGATTTGTCGATAAATCATGCAGAATGGGGTATATTTTTTGTAACTCTCTACATTTGTGCATTTCCATTTTAGATGTATACTTTTTTCTAAAATTCAAACTTGAGTTTTCACTCTTCCCTTTATCTCGTAAACAAAAAGATAAAAAGGCAAATAAATCACAACAAAACGAAAATTTTAGAGTTTATGTATGCAAAAAATTTAAAACAACAACAAATGTATGTATAGAAAATTTATTCACACAAGACAGATGAACACAATAGTTTTAATATCTAAGTTTGGGAAATTCCACTAGTACAACCCTAATAGCTTGGAATTTTATAATAAATAGATTTCTAAATTGTTCCTAGACATGTTTTCATTATGGCTATGCATGCTTGAAACATGTTAAAGATGAAAATGTCCTATGGATCCAAACCTCATTAAATTTTCAAGTGAACGTGCGGTGGTATATTTACCCAAGTTAAACAATCCATTATTTTCCCATTAACAAAAATCTGACCTAAAAATCATTGATGAATGTAAAGTGATTTAATGGTCAATCATACGTAACGGGCTATATTTTTTTAAGAAATGACTTATGGATTGGGAGTGAACACAGTTAAAAATCCCACACCTCCCCCTTTTCCTGACAATTGAAAACCTAATATATAAAAACTAGAAAGAGTTTAAAATCCTTAAAAATTACAGACACTTTTGGAATTATCTCTCTCTAAATTTTTGCATTTCCATTTTAGATGTATACTTTTTCCTTAAATCAAATAATGATTTTTCACATTCCCCTTTATTTTGTAAACAAAAAAATTAGAAGGCAAATAGATCACAACAAAACAAAAATTTTAAAGTTTATGTATGCAAAAAATTTAAAACAACTTCAAATATAAGTAAAGAAAATGTATTCACACTCCACAAATGAACACCAAAGTTTAGATATCCACGTTTGGGAAATTCCACTAGTTCAACCCTAATAGCTTGGAATTTTATAAGAAAGAGATTCTAAATTTATCCTACACATGTTTTAAATATGGATATGCATGCTTGAAACAAGTTAAAGATGAAAATGGGCCATGCATCCAAACCTCATTACATTCTCAAGTGAACGTGCAGTAGGATATTTACTTGAGTCAAACAAGCCATTATTTTGGCTATTTACGAAAAGCTGACCTAACAATCAACTTTGATTGTAAAGTAATTTATATGTCACTCATGCGTAACGGTCTATATTTTTGTGAGACATGACTTATGAATTGGGAGTCACCCTTCAGTTAAAAATCCCCCACCTCCCGCTTTTCCCGACGCTTGCACAACCTAATATATAAAAACTAGAAAGAGTTTACAATCCCTAAAAATTATAGACACTTTTTGGAATTATCTCTCTCTCTACATTTGTGCATTTCCATTTTAGATGTATAATTTTTTATTAAATCAAAACATGAGTTTTCCAATTTCCCTTTATCTAGCAAACAAAAAGATAAGAAGGCGAAAAGATCACAACAAAACAAAAATTTTAGAGTTTATGTATGCAAAAAATTTAAAACAATAACAAATGTAAGTAAAGAAAATTTATTCACACACCACAAATGAACACAAAAGTTTTGATATCCAAGTTTGGGAAATTCCAATAGTTCAACCCTAAAAGCTTGAAATTTTATATGAACGAGATTTGTAAATTGATCATACACATGTTTTAAATATGGATACTGATATGAACCACGTCAACCCATGACGAAATCCGATACCAAATCTGGAAGTCGTTCCCAAGATTTTTCAAGTTTCATGGAAACCACGACCAGTTGCTTAGCAAAGCAAGAACCTTGGTATAGTGAAGACGCCACAAACGGGGATAGAAAATCCGTTTGATAAGTCGATATTGAACGCCACAAGGAAACCTTGATAAGTTCGGAAAAGTGAATAACTCACACAATATCAACAATCATCTAAACTCTTCCATTAATTAGTGTACCAGGTCCTCCATTTACAGTGGAGGACGTCCTAATTACATTCAAATTCTAACTCTTAAAGATAAACCTATCATAATAAGATTACTCAATGTAAACTAGAATTCTAACATAACTCAAACTCTATCTTTCTAAGATAAGCATATCTTGAAAAGATGCTAACATTACTAAAATTCTGTCTCATGAGGACCCTTCTTGGCATCCCACGTTCTCATGGTGGGTCTCACCAGTTTTTGCAACCATGGTCGGCCCCACATTGGAAAAGAGGAAATCCCGCCCACGACCTCATGGTGGGTCCCACCAACTTGTGCCACCATGGTGGGTCCCACAACATAATAAAGTAAAACCAGCCTTTGTTCACATCAAATATGCATGCTTGAAACCTGTTAAAGATGCAAATGACCTTTGGATACAAACCTCATTAAATTCTCAAGTGAACATGCGGTGAGATATTTACTCGAGTCAAACATGCCATTATTTTGCCTATTAACTAAAAGCTGACCTAACAATCATTGATGATTGTAAAGTGATTTATTGGTCAATCATGCGTACCGGTCTATATTTTTGTAAGAGACTTAAGGATTGGGAGTCAACACTCAGTCAAAAATTGCCCACCCCCCCACCCCCCCCCCCCCCCTCTTTTTCCCAATGATTGCAAAACCTTATATATAAAAACTATAAAAACTTGAAGGAGATTAAAATCCCAAAAAATTACAGACACTTTTTGGAATTATCTCACTCCACATTTGTGCATTTTCAATTTTAAATGTATACTTTTTTCTTAAATCAAAACTTGATTTTTCACTTTTCGCTTTATCTAGTAAACAAAAATAAGAAGGCAAATAGATCACAACAAAACAAAAATTTTAGAGTTTATGTATGCAAAAAAATTGAAAACCACAACAAATGTAAGTCAAGAAAATTTATTCACACATCACAACAGAACACAAAATTTTTAATATCCATGTTTAGGAAATTGCACTAGTTCAACCCTAATAGCTTGGAATTTTATAAGAAAGAGATTTCTAAATTGATCCTACACATGTTTTAAATATGGATAAGCATGCTTGAAACGTATTAAAGATCAAAATGACCTATGGATCCTAACCTCATTAAATTCTCAAGTAAACGTGTGGTGGGAGTTTTACCCGAGTCAAACAAGCCATTCTTTTGACCATTTACAAAAAGCTGACCTGACAATCATTGATGATTGTAAAGTGATTTACCGGTCAATCATGCGTAATAGGCTTTATTTTTTTAAGAAATGACTTATGGATTGGAGTCATCACTCAATTAAAATTCCCCCGCCTCCCCCTTTTCTCGACAATTGCAAAATCTAATATAAAAAAAAACTAGAAAGAGTAAGCAGTCCCTAAAAATTATAGACACTTTTTGGCATTATCTCACTCTACATTTGTGCATTTCCTTTTTAGATGTATACTTCTTTCTTAAATCAA
Source organism: Aristolochia californica (assembly GCF_029961685.1). Lineage (NCBI taxonomy): Eukaryota > Viridiplantae > Streptophyta > Magnoliopsida > Piperales > Aristolochiaceae > Aristolochia > Aristolochia californica. Next base: position 34,395,733 of record NW_027182279.1, on the reverse strand, counting down.
AACTTGAGTTTTCACTTTTCCCTTTATCTCATAAACAAAAAGATAAGAAGGCAAATAGAGCACAACAAAACAAAATTTTTAGCGTTTATGTATGTAAAAAACTTAAAACTACAACAAATGTATCTAAATAAAATTTATTCACACACGACAATTGAACATAAAAGTTTAGATATCCAAGTTTTTGAAATTCCACTAGTTCAACCCTAATAGCTTGGAATTTTATAAGAAATAGATTTCAAAATTGATGTTGCACCTGTTTTAAATATGGATATGTATGCTTGAAACATGTTAAAGGTGCAAATGACTTATGGATCCAAACCTCATTAAATTCTCAAGTGAACGTGTGGTGGGATATTTACCCAAGTCAAACAAGCCTTTATTTTGTCCATTTACTAAAAGCTAACCTAACAATCATTGATGATTGTCAAGTGATTTATCAGTCAATCATGCGTTAATGGGCAATATTTTTGTCTAAAATGACTTAAGGATTGGAAGACAACACCCAGTTAGAAACTCCCTCCCCCCCCCCCCCCCCCCCCCCTCCTCTTTTTCCCGACGATTGCAAAACCTTATATATTAAAACTTGAAAGAGATTACAATCCTTAAAAATTAGATACACTTTTTGGAATTATCTCACTCTACATTTGTGCATTTCAATTTTAGATGTATACTTTTTTCTCAAATATAAACTTGACCTTTCACTTTTCGCTTTATCACGTAAACAAAAAGATAAGACGAAAAAAAGATCACAACAAAACGAAAATTTTAGAGTTTATGTATGTAAAAAATTTAAAACAACAAGAAATGTTAGTTAAGAAAATCTAATCACACACCACAAATGAACACAAAAGTTTTGATATCAGAGTTTTGGAATTTCCCCTAGTTCAAGCCTAATAGCTTGGAATTTTATAAGAAAGAGATTTCTATATGTATCCAACACATGTTTTCAATATCGAAATGCATGCTTGAAACATGTTAAAGATTCAAATGACCTATGGATCCAAACCCCATTAAATTCTCGTTCAGTTGGATATTTACCAAAGTCAAACAATCAATTATTTTGCCCATTTACAAAAAGCCGACCCAACAATTATTGATGAATGTAAAGTGATTTATCGGTCAATCCATGGTAACTGGAAATATTTTTGTAAGAAATGATTTATGGATTGGGAGTCAACACTCAGTTAAAAATCCATCCCCCCTCCCTTTTCCCGATGATCGCAAAAACTAATATATAAAAACTAAAAATAGTTTACAATCCTTTAAAATTATAGACACTTTTTGGAATTATCTCTCTCAACATTAGTGCATTTCTGTTTTTTATGGATACATTTTTTTTTTTCAATCAAAACTCAAGTTTTCACTTTTCCCTTTACCTTGTAAAAAAAAAAAAGATAAGAAGGCAAATAGATCACAACAAAACAAAAATTTTAGAGTTTATGTATGCAAAAAAATTGAAAACCACAACAAATGTAAGTCAAGAAAATTTATTCACACATCACAAAAGAACACGAAAATTTTAATATCCATGTTTAGGAAATTGCACTAGTTCAACCCAAATAGCTTGGAATTTTATAAGAAAGATTTCTACTTTGATCCTACACATGTTTTAAATATGGATAAGCATGCTTGAAACGTATTAAAGATCAAAATGATCTATGGATCCTAACCTCATTAAATTCTCAAGTGAACGTGTGGTGGGATATTTACCTGAATCAAACAAGCTATTCTTTTGACCACTTACAAAATGCTGACCTGTCAATCATTGATGATTGTAAAGTGATTTATCGGTCAATCATGCGTAACAGGCTATATTTTTTTAAGAAATGACTTATGGATTGGGAGTAAACACTCAGTTAAAATTCCCCCGCCTCCCCCTTTTCTCGACAATTGCAAAATTTATTATAAAAAAAACTAGAAATAGTAGACAATCCCTAAAAATTATAGACACTTTTTGGCATTATCTCACTCTACATTTGTGCATTTCTTTTTTAGATGTATACTTCTTTCTTAAATCAAAACTTGAGTTTTCACTTTTCCCTTTATCTCATAAACAAAAAAATAAGAAGGCAAATAGAGCATAACAAAAATTAAAATTTTAGAGTTTATGTATGCAAAAAATTTAAAACAACAACAAATGTATGTAAATAAAATTTATTTACACACAACAATTGAACACAAAAGTTTAGATATCCAAGTTTTTGAAATTCCACTAGTTCAACCCTAATAGCTTGGAATTTTATAAGAAATAGATTTCTAAATTGATCCTACACCTGTTTTAAATATGGATATGCATGCTTGAAACATGTTTAAGGTGCAAATGACTTATGGATCCAAACCTCATTAAATTCTCAAGTGAACGTGTGGTGGGATATTTACCCGAGTCAAACAAGCCATTCTTTTACCCATTTACAAAAAGCTGACGTAACAATCATTGCTGCTCGTAAAGTGATTTATCGCTCAATCATGCGCAACAGGATATATTTTTTAGAGAAATGACTTTTGGATTGGGAGTCAAGACTTTTGGAATTATCACTCTCTACATTTAAGCATTTCCATTTTAGATGTATACTTTTTTCTTAAATCAAAACTTGTATTTTCACTTTTCCCTTTATTTTGTAAACAAAAATATTATAAGACAAATGGATCACAACAAAACGAAAATTTTAGAGTTTATGTATGCAAAAAACTTAAAACAACAACAAATGTAAGTAAAGAAATTATATTCACACACCACAAATGAACACAAAAGTTTTGATATCCAAGTTTGGGAATTTCCACTAGTTCAACCCTAACAGCATGGAATTTTATAAGAAAGACATTTCTAAATTGATCTTACACATGTTTCAAATATCGATAAGCATGCTTGAAACATGTTAAAGATTCAAATGACCAATGGATCCAAACCTCATTAAATTCTCAAGTGAACGTGCGGTGGGATATTTACCCGAGTCAAACATGCCATTATTTTACCCTTTTACTAAAAGCTGACATAACAATCATTGATGATTGAAAAGTGATTTATTGGTCAATCATGCGTAACGGTCTATATTTTTGTAAGAGATGACTTATGGATTGGGAGTCAACACTCAGTTAAAAATAGCCCGCTCCACCCCCCTTTTCCCAACAAATGCAAATTCTAATTTATAAAAACTTGAAAGAGATTACAATCCCTAAAACTTACAGAAACTTTTGGAATTATCTCTCTCTACTTTTGTGCATTTCCATTTTAGGTGTATACTTTTTTCTTAAATAAAAACTTGACTTTTAACTTTTTCCTTTATCTCGTAAACAAAAAAATAAAAAGCCAAAAAGATTATAACAAAACGAAAATTTTAGAGTTTATATATGCAAAAAAATTAAAACAACATGAAATGTAAGTAAAGAAAATTTATTCACACACCACAAATGAACACAAAAGTTTTGATATCAATGTTTTGGAACTTCCACTCATTCAACCCTAATACCTTGAAATTTTATAATAAAGAGATTTCTAAATTGATCCTACACATGTTTTAAATATCGATATGCATGCTTCAAACATGTTAAAGATGCAAATGACCTATGGATCCAAATCTCATTAAATTCTCAAGTGAACATACGGTGGGATAATTACCCGAGTCAAACCAAGCCATTATTTTGCCCATTAAGAAAAATCTAACCTAACAATTATTGATGATTGTAAAGTAATTTATTGGCCAATCATGCGTAACGGGCTATATATTTTTAAGAAATGACTTATGGATAAGGAGTCAACACTCAGTTAAAAATCCCCCGCCAACCCTTTTTCCCCACGAATGCAAAACCTAATAAAAAAACTAGAAATAGCTTAGAATACCAGAAAATTACAGACACTTTTTGGAATAATCTCACTCTACATTTGTGCATTTCCTTTTTAGATGTATTCTTTATTCTTAAATCAAAACTTGAGTTTTCACTTTCCCCTTTATCTCGTAAACAAAAACACAAGAAGGCAAATAGATCACTACAAAAGCAAAATTTTAGAGTTTATGTATGCAATTTTTTTAAAAAAACAACAAAATTAAGTAAAGAAAATTTATTCATGCACCACAAATGAACACAAAAGTATTGATATCCAAGTTTTTGAATTCCACTTGTTCAACCTTAATAGCTTGGAATTTTATACGAAAGAGATTTCTAAATTGATCCTACACGTGTTTTAAATATGGATATGAATTTTTGAAACATGTTAAAGATGCAAATGTCCTATGGATCCAAACCTCATTAAATTCTCTAGTGAATGTGCGGTGGGAGAGTCAAACAAGCCATTATTTTGCTCATTTACAGAAAGCTGAGCTAACAATCATTGATGATTGTAAAGTAATTTATCGATAAATCATGTGGAACGGGGTATATTTTTGTAAGAAATGACTTAAGGATTAGGAGTCATCAGTTAGTTAAAAATCCCCCCCCCCCCTTTTACCGATGATTGAAAAACCTAATATATAAAAACTAGAAAGAATTTACAATCTATAAAAATTACAGAAACTTTTTTGAATTATCTCTCTCTACATTTGTGCATTTACATTTTAGATGAATACTTTTTTCTTAAATCAATACATGAGTTTCACTTTTCCCTTTGTCTCGTAAACAAAAAGATAAGAAGGCAAATAGATCACAACAAAATGAAAATTTTAGAGTTTATGTCAACCAAAATTTTAAAACAACAACAATTGCAAGTAAAGAAAATTTATTCACACACCACAAATGAACACAAAAGTTTTGATGTCCAAGTTTATGAAATTCCACTAGTTCAAACCTAATAGCTTGGAAATTTTTAAAAAAGAGTCTTCTAAATTGATCCTACGCAAGTTTTAAATATGGATATGCATGCTTGAAACATGTTATAGATGTAAATGACCTATGGATCCAATCCTCATTAAATTCTTAAGTGAACATGCGGTGGGATATTTACCCGAGTCAAAAAAGCCATTATTTTATCTTTTTACAAAAAGATGACCTAACAATCATTAATGATTGTAAAGTGATTTATCGGTCAATCATGCGTAAGAGACTATATTTTTGTAAGGAATGACTTATTGATTGGGAGTCAACACTCAGTTAAAAATCCCTCACCCCGCCCCCCATTTCCTGACGATTGCAAAACCTAATATATATAAACTAGTAAGAGTTTACTATCCCTAAAAATAACAGACACTTTTTGGGATTATCTCTCTCTACATTTGTGCATTTCAATTTAAGATCTATACTTTTTTCTTAAATGAAAACTTGAGTTTTCATTTTTCCCTTTATCTCATAAACAAAAAGATTAGAAGGAAAATAGATAACAACAAAACAAAAATTTTATAGTTTATGTATGCCAAAAATTTAAAACAACAACAAATGCATGTAAAACTAATTATTCACACACCACAAATGAACACAAAAGTATTGATTTCTAAATTATGGAAATTCCACTAGTTCTACCCTTATAGCTTGGAATTTTATTAGCAAGATATTTCTAAATTGATCCTACGCATGTTTTAAATATGGATATGCATGGTTGAAATACGTTAAAGATGCAAATGAACTATGGATTAAAACCTCATTAAATTTTCAAGTGAACGTGTGGTGGGATATTTACCTGACTCAAACGAGCCATTATTTTACACATTTACAAAAAGCAGACCTAACAATCATTGATGATTGTAAAGTGATTTATCGGTCAAGAAAAGACTAATGGATTGGGAGTCAACACCTCCCCCTTTTCCTGACGATTCAAAACCTAATATATAAAAACAAGAAAGAGTTTACAATCCCTAAAAATTATAGACACTTTTTAGAATTATATATCTCTACATTTGCGCATTTCCATTTTAGATGTATACTTTTTTCTTAAATCAAAACTTGAATTTTCACTTTTCCCTTTATTTTGTACTCAAAAAGATTAGAAGGCAAATAGATCACAACAAAACTAAAATTTTAGAGTTTATGTATGTAAAAAACTTAAAACAACAACAAATGTAAGTAAAGAAAATGTATTCACACACCACAAATGAAAACAAAAGTTTTGATATCCAAGTTTTGGAAATTCCACTAGTTCAACCTTAATAGCTTGGAATTTTATAAGAAAGAGATTTCTAAATTGATCATACACATATTTTAAATATGGATATGCATGCCTGAAACGTGTTCAAGTTCAAAATGACCTATGGATCCAAACCTCCTTAAATTCTCAAATGAAGGTGCGGTGGGATATTTACCCGAGCCAAACAAGCCATTATTTTGCCCATTTACAAAAAGCTGACCAAACAATCAACTGTGAGTGTAAAGTGATTTATCAGTCAATTATGCGTAATGGGCTTTATTTTTGTAAGAAATGACTCATGGATAGGAACTCAACCCTTAGTTAAAAATCCCCTCCCCCCTCTTTTTTCGACGATTGCAAAACCTAATATATAAAAACTAGAAAGAGTTTACAATCCCTTAAAATTAAAGACAGTTCTGGGAATTATCTCTCTCTACATTTGTGCATTTCAATTTGAGATGTGTAATTTTTTCTTAAATAAAAACTTGAGCTTTCACTTTTCCCTTTATCTCGTAAACAAAAAGATAAGAAGGAAAATAGACCCCAAGAAACCAAAAATTTAAGAGTTTATGTATGCAAAAAATTTAAAACAACAACAAATGTAAGTAAAGAAAATTTATTCACACACCACAAATGAACCCAAAAGTTTTGATATTCAAGCTTCGAAAATTCCACCAGTTAACCCCCAATAGCTAGGAATTTATAAAAAATAGATTTCTAATTTGATCCTACACATGTTTTAAATATGGATATGCATGCTTGAAACATGTTATAGATGGAAATGACCAATGGATCCAAACCACATTAAATTCTCGAGTGAAAGTGCAGCGGGATATTTATCCGAGTCTAACAAGCCATTATTTTGACTTTTTACAAAAAAGTTGACCTAACAATCATGAATGATTGTAAAGTGATTTATTGATCAATCATTCGTAACGGGCTACATTTTTATTAGAAATAACTAATGGATTGGGAGTCAACACTCAGATAAAAATCCACCCCCCTTCCCCCCCCCCCCCCCCCCCCCCCCCCCCCCTCACCTCCCCTCTTTTCACGTCGATTGTAAAACCTAATACATAAAAACTAGAAAGAGTTTATAATCCCTAAAAATTATAGACACTTTTTGGAATTATCTCTCTCTACATTTGTGCATTTTTCCTTTTTAGATGTATACATTTTTCTTAAATCAAAACACGAGTTTTCACTTTACCCTTTATCTCGTAAAAAAAATAGATAAGAAGGCAAATAGAACAAAACAAAATGAAAATTTTAGAGTTTATGTAAGCCAAAAATTTAAAACAACAATAATTGTAAGTAAAGAAAATTTATTCACACACCACAAATGAACACTTCCACTAATTCAACCCTAATTGCTTGGAAATTTTTAAGAAAGAGACTTCTAAATTGATCTTACGCAAGTTTTAAATATGGATATACATGCCTGAAACATGTTATAGATGCAAATGACCTCTGGATCCAATCCTCATTAAATTCTCAAGTGAACGTGTGGTGGGATATTTACCCGAGTCAAAAAAACCATTATTTTGTCTTTTTACAAAAAGCTGATCTAACAATCATTGATGATTGTAAAGTGATTTATCGGTCAATCATGTGTAAGATACTATATTTTTGTAAGAAATGACTTATTGATTAGGAGTCATCACTCAGTTAAAAATCCCTCACCCTGCCCCCCTTTTTCTGACAATTGCAAAACCTAATATATAAAAACTAGTGAGAGTTTACTATCCATAAAAATTACAGACACTTTTTGGAATTATCTCTCTCTACATTTGTGCATCTCAATTTTAGATGTATACTTTTTTCTTTAATGAAAACTTGTGTTTTCACTTTTCCCTTTATCTCGTAAACAAAAAGATTAGAAGGCAAATAGATAACAACAAATCGAAAATTTTTGAGTTTTTGTATGCAAAAAATTTAAAACATCAACAAATGTTAGTAAAGAAAATATATTCACACACCACAAATGAACACAAAAGTTTTGATATCCATGTTTGGGAAATTCCACAAGTTCAACCCCAATAGCTTGAAATTTTATTACAAAGAGATTTATAAATTGATCATACACATGTTTTAAATATGGATATGCATGCTTGAAACATGTTATAGCTGCAAATGACCTATGGATCCAAACCTCATTAAATTCTCAAGTGATTGTGCAGTGGGATATTTACCCGTGTCAAACAAGCCATTACTTTGCCCATTTACAAAAATTTGACCTAACAATCAACTATGATTGTAAAGTGATTTATCGGTCAATCTTGTGTAACGGGATATATTTTTGTAAGAAATGGTTTATGGATTGGGAGTCAATACTCAGTTAAATAACATCCCCCCCCCCCCCCCCCCCCCCCCCCCCCCCCCCCCCTCTTTCCCGATGATTGGAAAACTTAATATATAAAAACAAGAAAGAGTTTACATTCCCTAAAAATTATAGACACTTTTAGGAATTTTGTCTCTCTATATTTGTGCATTTCCATTTTAGATGTATACTTTTTTCTTAAATGAAAACTTGAGTTTTCATTTTCCCTTTTATCTCGTAAACAAAAAGATAAGAAGACAAAAAGATCACAACAAAAAGAAATTTTTAGGGTTTATGTATGCAAAAAATTTTAAACAACAACAAATGTAAGTAAAGAAAATTAATTCACACACCACAAATGAACAAAAAAGTTTAGATATCCAAGTGTGGGAAATTCCACCAGTTCAACCCTAATAGCTTGGAATTTTATAAGAAAGATATTTCTAAATTGATCATACGCATGTTTTAAATATGGATCCAAACCCCAATATATTCTCAAGTGAACATGCGGTGGGATATTTACCCGAGTCAAACAAGCCATTATTTTGCCTATTTACAAAAAGCTGACATAACAATCCTTGATGATTGAAAAGTGATTCATCTTTCAATCAAGTGTAACGGGCTATTTTTTTTTTTTAATAAATGACATATGGATTGGGAGTCAACACTCAGTAAAAAATCCCTCCCCCCCCCTTTCCCGACGATTGCAAAACCTAATATATAAAAACTTGTAAAAGTTTACAATCCATAAAAATTACAGACACTTTTTGGAATTATCTATCTCTACATTTGTGCGGTTTTCTTTTAGATTTATACTTTTTTCTTAATTCAAAACTTGAGTTTTCACTTTTCCCTTTATCTCATAAACAAAAAGATAAGAAGGCAAAAAGATCACAACAAAATAAAAATTTAGATTTTATGTATGCAAAAAAGTTAAAACAACAACTAATATACGTAAAGAAAATTTATTCACACACCACAAATGAACACAAAAGTTATGATATCCATGTTTTGAGAATTCCACTAGTTCAACCCTAATAGCATGGAATTTTATTAGAAAGAGATTTCTAAATTAATCCTACACATGTTTTAAATATGGATATGCATGATTGAAACATGTTGTAGATGCAAATGACCTATGGATCCTTACTTCATTAAATTCTTAAGTGATTGTGTAGTGGGATATTTACCCGAGTCAAACAAGCCATTACTTTGCCCAACTATGATTGTAAAGTGATTTATCGGTCAATCATGCGTAATAGGCTCTACTTTTGTAAGATATGACTTTTGGATTGGGAGTCAACAATCAGTTAAAAACTCCCCCCCATCCTCCCCCTTTCTTGACGATTGCAAAACCTAATATATAAAAATTAGAAAGAGTTTACAATCCCTAAAAATTTCATACACTTTTTGGAATTATCTTTCTCTACATTTGTGCATTTCCATTTTAGATGAATACTTTTTTGTTAAATCAAAACTTCACTTTTCACTTTTCCCTTTATCTTGTAAAAAAAAAATTAAAAGGTAAATAGATCACAACAAAACGAAATTTTTAGTGTTTATGTAAGCCAAAAATTTAAAACTACAACAAATGTAAGTAAAGAAAATTGATTCAAACACCACAAATGAACACCAACGTTTTGATATCCAAGTTTGGGAAATTCCACTAGTTCAACACTAATAGCTTGGAATTTTTTAAGAAAGAGATTTCAAAATTGATCCTACACATGTTTTAAATATGGATATGCATGCTTGAAACATGTTAAAGACGCAAATGACCTATTGATCCTAACCTCATTAAATTCTCAAGTGAACTTGTGGTGGGATATTTACCCAAGTCAAACAAGCCATTATTTTGCCAATTTAAAAATAGCTGACCTAAAAATCATTGATTTTGTAAAGTGATTTATCGGTCAATCGTGCATAACAGGCTATATTTGTTTAGGAAATGACTTATAGATTCGGGGTCAACACTCAGTTAAAAATCCCCTGCCTCCCCCTTTTTCCGACGATTGAAAAACCTAATTTAAAAAAACTAGAAAGAGTTTAGAATCCCTAATAATTACCGACACTTTTTTGAATTATCTCACTCTACATTTGTGCATTTCAATTTTAGATGTATACTTTTTTTCAAATAAAAACTAGAGTTTTCACTTTTCCCTTTATCTCGTAAACAAAAGCATAAGAAGGCAAATTGATAGAAACAAATCTAAAATTTTAGAGTTTATGTATTCATAAAATTTTAAACAAACAATTGTAAGTAAAGAAAATTTATTCACACACCACAAATGAACAAAAAAGTTTTGACATCCAAGATTGGGAAATTCCACTAGTTCAACCCTAATAGCTTGAAATTTTATACGAAAGAGATTTCCTAATTGATCCTACACATGTTTTAAATATGGATATGCATGCTTGAAACATATTAAAGATGAAAATGACATATGGATCCAAACCTCATTAAATTCTCAAGTGAACGTGCGGTGGGATCTTTACCCGAGTAAAAAAAACTCATGATTTTGCCCATTTACAAAAAGCTGACCTAACAATTATTGTTGATTGTAAAGTGATTTATCGATAAATCACGCAGCACGAACTATATTTTTGTAAGAAATGACTTATGGATTGGGGGACAACACTCAATCAAAAATCCCTCGTCTCCCCTTTTTCCCAACGATTGCAAAGCCTAATATATAAAAACTAGAAAGATTTTACAATCCTTTAAAATTACATAAAGTTTTTGGAATTATGTCTTAAAAAAAAAGACAAGAAGGCAAATAGATCAGAACAAACGAAAATTTTACAGTTTATGTATGCAAAAAAATTAAAACAACAACAAATGTAAGTAAAGAAAATTTATTCACACACCACGAATGAACACAAAAGTTTTGATTTCCAAGTTTGGGAAATTCCACTAGTTCAACCCATATAGCTTGGAATTTTATAAGAAAGATATTTGTAATTGACTCTACACATGTTAAAATATGGATATGCATGCTTGAAATATTTTAAAGATGCAAATGACCTATGGATCCAAACCTCATTAAATTTTCAAGTGAACGTGTGGTGGGATGTTTACCAGAGTAAAAAAAAGATATTATTTTGCCCATTTACAAAAAACTGACCTAACAATCATTTATGATTTTAAAGTGATTTATTGGTAAATCATGTGGCATGGGCTATATTTTTGAAAGAAATGACTTATAGATTGGGGGTCAACACTCAGTCAAAAATCCGCGTCTCCCCTTTTTCACGACGATTGCAAAACCTAATATATAAAAACTAGAAAGAGTTTACAATCCTTTAAAATTGTAGACACTTTTTCGAATTATCACTCTCTACAGTTTTGCATTTCCATTTTAGATGTATACTTTTTTCTTAAATGAAAACTTCAGTTTTCACTTTTCCCTTTATCTCGTAAACAAAAAGATAAGAAGGCAAATAGATCACAACAAAACAAAAATTTTAGAGTTTATGTATGCAAAAAATTTGAAACAACAACAAATGCAAGAAAAGAAAATTTATTCACACACCACAAATGAACACAAATGTTTTGATATCCAAGTTTAGGAAATTCCACTAGTTTAACCCTATTAGCTTGGAATTTTATAAGAAAGATATTTCTAGATTGATTCTACACATGTTTTAAATAAGGATATATGCATGCTTTAAGCATGTTAAAGATGAAAATGACCAATGGATCATTAAATTCTCATGTGAACGTGTGGTGGGATATTTATCCGAGGCAAACAAGCCATTATTTTGCCGATTTACAAAAAGTTGATGTAACAATTATTGATGATTGGAAAGTGATTTATCTATCAATCATGTGTAACGGGCTATATTTTAATAAGAAATGAATTATGGATTGTGAGTCATCACCCAATTACCCCCCCCCCCCCCCCCCCCCCCCTTTTCTCGACAATTGTTAAACCTAATATATAAAAACTAGAAAGAGTTTACAATCCCTAAAAATTATAGACACTTTTTGGATTTATCTCTCTCTACATTTATGTATTTAAATTTTAGATGTATACTTTTTTCTTCAATAAAAACTTGAGTTTTCACTTTTTCCTTTATCTCGTAATCAAAAAGATAAAAAGGCAAATAGATCACAGCAAAATGAAAATTTTAGAGTTTATGTTTGCAAAATAATTAAAATAACAACAAATGTAAGTAAAGAAAACTTATTCACATACCACAAATGAACACAAAAGTTTTGATATCCAAGTTTGGGAAATTCCACTAGTTTAACCCTAATAGCTTATAATTTTATAAGAAAGAGATTTCTAAATTGACCCTACACAAGTTTTAAATATGGATATGCATGCTTGAAACTTGTTAAAGATGCAAATGACCTATGGATTCAAACCTCATTAAATTCTCAAGTGAACGTGCAGTGGGATATTTACCTGAGTCAAACAAGCCCTTTTTTCCCATTTAATAAAGGCTGACCTAACCATCATTGATGATTGTAAAGTGATTTACCGATCAATCATGTATAACGGGCCATATTTTTTTTAAGAAATAACTTATGGATTGGGAGACAATTAAAAATCCCCCGTCACCCCCCCCCCCCCCCCCCCCCCCCCTTTGACCCCTGATTATAGCAAAACCTAATATGTAAAAACTAGAAAATTTTTACATTTATTAAAATTAAAGACACCTTTTGGAATTATCTCTCTCTACATTTGCGCATTTCTATTTTAGATATATAATTATTTCTCTTTATCTGGTAAACCTAAAGATAAGAAGGCAAATAGATGAGACCAAAAAGAAAATTTTAGAGTTTATGTCTACAAAAAATTTAAAACCCCACAAATGAACACAAAAGTTTTGATATCCAAGTTTGGGTAATTCCTCAAGTTCAACCCTAATTGCTTGGAATTTTACAATAAAGAGATTTCTAAATTGATCCTACGCATGTTTTAAATATGGATATGCATTCTTCAAACATGTTAAAGATGCAAATGACCCATGTTAAAATTTTCAAGTGAACGTGCAGTGGGGTATTTACTCGAGTCAAACAAGCCATTATTTTGACCATTTACAAAACGCTGACCTTACAATCATTGATGATTGTAAAGTGATTAACGGTCAATCATGCGTAATGGGCTATATTTTTGTAAGAAATGACTTATGGATTGGGAGTCAACACCTAGTTAAAAATCTCATGCCTCCCCCTTTTCCCGACGATTCAAAACCTAATATTTAAAAACTATAAAGCATTTACAATCACTAAAAAATACACACTTTTTGGAATTATCTCTCTCTACATTTGTGCATTTCAATTTTAGATGTATACTTTTTTCTTAAATCAAAACTTGAGCTTTCACTTTTCCCTTTATTTTTTAAACAAAAAGATTAGAAGGCAAATAGATCACAACAAAATGAAAATTTTAGAGTGTATGTATTAAAAAAAATTAAAACAACAACAAATTTAAGTAGAGAAAATGTATTCACACACCACAATTGAACACAAAAGTTTTGATATCCAAGTTTGGGAAATTCCACTTGTTCAACCCTAATAGCTTGGAGTTGTATAAGAAAGAGATTTCTAAATTGACCCTACAAATGTGTTAAATATGGATATGCATGCTTGAAACTTGTTAAAGATGCAAATGACCAATGGATCCAAACCTAATTAAATTCTCAAATGAAAGTGCGGTGGGATATTTACCCAAGTCAAACAAGCCATTATTTTGCCCATTTACAAAAAGCTCACCTAACAATCAACTATGATTTTAAATATATTTATCGGCCAATCATGCTTAACAGGCAATATTTTTTTATGAAATGACTTAAGGATTGGGAGTCAACACTCAGTTAAATATCCCCCAACCTCCCCCCCACCCCCCCCCCACCCCCCCCTTCTTTCCCAAAGATATAAAAACTAGAAAGATTTTACAATCCCTAAAAATTACAGACACTTTTTGGAATTATCTCTCTCTAAATTTGTGCATTTCCAATTTAGATATATACTTTTTTTTAAATAAAAACTTGATTTTTCACTTTCCCCTTTATCTGGTAAACAAAAAGATAAGAAGGCAAATAGATCACAGCAAAACGAAAAATGGATTTAAAGAAAATTTGTTCATACACCACAATTCTACATCCCCCCCCCCCCCCCCCCCCCCCCCCCCTTGTAACTGCCATTTCCCTTTATCTAGTAAACAAAAAGATAAGAAGGCAAATAGATCACAACAAAACGAAAACTTTAAAGTTTATGAAAGAAAAAAATTTAAAATAGCAACAAATTTATGTAAAAAAAATTTATTCACACACCACACTTGAATATAAAAGTTTTGATATCCAAGTTTGGGAAATTCCACTAGTTCAACCCTAATAGCTTGGAATTTTATAAGAAAGAGACTTCTAAATTGATCCTACGTATGTTTTAAATATGGTATGCATGTTTGAAACATGTTAAAGATGAAAATGACCTATGGATCCAAACCACGTTTAATATTCAAGTGAACGTACAGTGGGATGTTTACCCGAGTCAAACCAGCCATTATTTTGCCCATTTATAGAAAGCTGACCTAATAATCATTGATGATTGTAAATTGAATTATCTATCAATCATGCGTAACAAGTTATATTTTTGTAAGAAAAGACTTACGGATTGGGAGTCAACACCCAGTCAAAAATCACACGCGTCCTCTTATTCTAAAAAATTCAAAACCTAATATATAAAAACTAGAAAGAGTTTACAATCCCTAAAAATTACAGACACTTTTTAGAATTATCTTTCTCTACATTTGAGTATTTCCATTTGAGATGTGTACTTTTTTTTTAAATCAATACTTGAGCATTCAATTTTTCCTTTATTTTGAAAAAATAAATATTAGAAGGAAAATAGATCACAACAAAACGAAAATTTTAGAGTTTATGCTTGCAATAAACTTAAAGCAACAACAAATGTAAATAAAGAAATTGTATTCACACTCCATAAATGAACACAAAAGTTTTGATATCCAAGTTTTGGAAATTCCACTAGTTCAACACTAATAGCTTGGAATTTTATAAGAAAGAGATTTCTAAATTGATCCTACACATGTTTTAAATATAGATATGCATGCTTGAAACATGTTATAGATGCAAATGACCTATGGATCCAAACCTCATTAAATTCTCAAGTGAATATGCGGTGGGATATTTACCCGAGTCAAACAAGCCTTTATTTTGCCCATTTACATAAAGTTGACCTAACAATAAACTATGATTTTAAAGTGATTTATCGGTCAATCATGTATAACGGGCTATATTTTTTTAAGAAATGACTTATAGATTGGGAGTCAAAACTCAGTTAAAAATCACCCGCCTCCAGATTTTCCCGACGATTTCAAAACATAATATATAAAAATTAGAAAAACTTTACAATGCACAAAAATTACAGACACTTTTACGAAATACCTCTCTCTACATTTGTGCATTTCCATTTTAGATGCATAATTTTTTCTTAAATCAAAACATGAGTTTTCAATTTTACCTCAATCTCGCAAACAAAAAAATAAGAAGGCAAATAGATCACAACAAAACGAAAATTTTAGAGTTGATGTACGCAAAAAAATTTAAACAACAACAAATGGGTTTAAAGAAAATTTATTCACACACCAAAAATGTAAACAAAATTTTTGATATCCAAGTTTGGGAAATTCCACAAGTTCAACCCTATTAGCTAAGAATTTTATAAGAAAGAGATTTTAAAATTTATCCTACGCATGTTTTAAATATGCAAATGCATGCTTGAAACTTGTTATAGATGCAAATGACCTATGGATCCAAACCTCATTAAATTCTTAAGTGAACGTGCGGTGGGATATTTACCCGAGTAAGACAAGCCATTATTTTTTCGATTTAAAAAAAGCTGATCAAACAATTATTGATGATTGTAAAGTGATTTATCGGTCAATCATGCATAACGGACTATATGTTTAAAGAAATTACTTATGGATTGGAAGTCAACATTCAGTTAAAAATCCCCCGGCTCCTCCTTTTCCTGATGAAAGTAAAACCTAATATATAAAAACTAGAAGGAGTTTTCAATCCCTAAAAATTAAAGAAACTTTTTAGAATTATCTCTCTCTACATTAGTGCTTTCCCATTTTGGATGTATACATTTTTCTTAATTCAAAATTTAAGTTTTAACTTTTCCCTTAATCTCGTAAACAAAAAGATAAGAAGGCAAATAAATCACAACAAAACGAAAATTTTAGAGTTTATGGATGAAAAAAATTTAAAAACAACAACAAATGTAAGTAAAGACAATTTATTCACACACTACGAATGAACACAAAAGTTTTGATATCCAAGTTTGGGAAATTCCACAAGTTCAACCCTAATAGCTTCGAATTTTATAAGAAAGAAATTTCTAAATTGATCCTACACATGTTTTAAATATGGATATGCATGCTTGAAAAATGTTAAAGATGCAAATGATGTATGGATCCAAACCTCCATGAATTCTTAAGTGCAAGTGCAATGGGATATTTACCAAAGTCAAACAAGCCATTATTTTTGTCATTTGCAAAAAGCAGACCTAACAATGATTGATTATTCAGTCAATCATGCGTAAAAAATGTTTTTAAAGAAAATTTATTCACACACCACAAATGAAGACAAAAATTTTGATATCCAAGTTTGGGAAATTCCACAGGTTCAACCCTAATAGTTTGGAATTTTATAAGAAAGAGATTTCTAAATTTATCCTACATATGTTTTAAATATGGATATGCATGCTTGAAACATGTTATAGATGCAAATGACCTATGGATCCAAACCTCATTAAATTCTCAAGTGAATGTGTGGTGGGATATTTACCCGAGTAAAACAAGCCATTATTTTTCCTATTTAAAAAAATTTGAACTAAAAATCATTGATGATTGTAAAGTGAGTTATCAGTCAATCATGCATAATAGGCTATATTTTTTGTAAGAAATGACTTATGGATTGGGATTCAACACCCAATTAAAAATCCCCGCCTCCCCCTTTTCCCGATGATTGCAAAGCCTAATATATAAAAAATAGAAAGAGCTTACAGTCCCTAAAAATTATAGACACTTTTTGGAATTATCTCTCTCTACATTTGTGCATGTCCATTTTAGATCTATAGTTTTTTCTTAAATCAAAAATTGAGTTTTCACTATTCCCTTTATCTCGTAAACAAAAAGATAAGTAGGCAAATAGATCACAACAAAAAAAAATTTTAGAGTTTATGTATGCAAAAACTTTAAACCAACAACTAATGTAAGTAATGAAAATTTATTTACACATGACAAATGAACATAAAAATTTTGATATCCAAGTTTGGGAAATTCCACTAGTTCAACCCTAATAGATTGGAATTTTATAAGAAAGAGATTTCTAAATTGATCCTACACATGTTTTAAATATGGATATGCATGCTTGAAACTTGTTAAAGATGCAAATGACCTATGGATCCAAACCTCATTAAATTCTCAAGTGAACGTCTTGTGGGATATTTATCTGAGTCAAACAAGCCATTATTTTACCCATTTACAAAAAGCTGACCTGACAATCATTGATGATTTTAAAGTGATTTATCAGCAAATCATGCATAACGGGCTATATTTTTTAAAGAAATGATTAATGGATTGGGAGTCAACACTCAGTTAAAAATCCCCCACCTCCCCCTTTTCTCGACGATTCCAAAGCCAAATATATTAAAACTAGAGAGAGTTTAAAATCTCTAAAAATGGTGGACACGTTTTGGAATTATCTCTCCCTACATTAGAGTATTTTCATTTTAGATAACTACTTTTCCCTTTATCTCGTCAACAAAAAGATAAGAGTGCAACTAGATCGCAAGAAAAGGAAAATTTTTGAGTTTATGTATCCAAAAAAATTAAAACAACAACAAATGGGTTTAAAGAAAATTTATTCACACACCACAAATGAAGACAAAATTTTTGATATCCAAGTTTGGGAAATCCCACAAGTTCAACTTAAGTAGGTTGGAATTTTATAAGAAAGAGAATTCTAAATTGATCCTACACATGTTATAAATATGGATATACGCATACTTGAAACATGTTAAAGATGCAAATGACCTATGGATCCAAACCTGATTAAGTTCTCAAATGAACGTGTGATGGGATATTGACCCGAGTCAAACAAGCCATTATTTTGCCCATTTACAAAAAGTTGACCTAACAATCAATTATTATTGTAAAGTGATTTATCGGTCAATCAAGTATAACAGGCTATATTTTTGTGAGAAATGACTTATGGATTGGGATCAATAAAAAATCCCCCGCCACCCCCTTTTCCTGAAAATTTCAAAGCCTAATATATAACACTTAGAAAGAGTTTACTATCCATAAAAATTACTCACACTTTTTGAAATTATTTGTCTACATTTGTATATTTCCATTTTAGATGTAGAATTTTTTTAAAAATAAAAAATTGAGCTTTCACTTTTCCCTTTATGTCATAAACAAAAAGATAAGAGGGCAAAAAGATCACAACAAAATGAAAATTTTAGAGTTTATGTATGATAAAAATTTCAAACAACAACAAATGTAAGTAAAGAAAATTTATTCACGCACCTCAAATGACCACAAAATTTTTGATATCCAAGTTTGGGAAATTCCACTAGTTCAACCCTAATAGTTTGGAATTTTATAAGAAACAGATTTTTAAATTGGTCCTACACATGTTTTAAATAAGAATATGCAAGCTTGAAACATGTTAAAGATGCAAATGACTTATGGATCCATACTTTATTGAATTCTCAAGTGAACGTGCACTGGGATATATACCGGAGTCAAACAAGCCAGTATTTTGCCCATTTACAAAAATTTGACCTAACAATCATTGATGATTGTAAAGTGATTTATAGGTCAATCATGCAGAACGGCTATATTTTTTAAAGAAATGACTAATGGATTAGGTAAAAATCCCCCTCTTCTCCGTTTTTCCGACGATTACAAAGCCAAATATATTAAAATTAGAGAGACTTTAAAATCCCTAAAAATGACAAACACTTTTTGGAATTATCTCTCTCTACATTTGAGTAGTTTCATTGTAGATGTATACTATTTTCTAAAATCCAAACTTGAGCTTTCACTTTTCTCTTTATCTCGTAAAACTAAAAGATATGATGGCAACTGGATCACAACAAAATGAAAAGTTTAGAGTTTATGTATGCAAAAAATTTAAAAAACAACAAATGAAAGAAAAAAAATTTATTCACACACCACAAATGAACACAAAAGTTTTGATATCCAAGTTTGGGAAATTTCACTTGCTCAACCCCTATAGCTTGTAATTTTATAAGATAGAGATTTATAAATTGATCCTACACATGTTTTAAATATGGATATGCATGCTTGAAACATGTTAAAGATACAAATGACCTATGGATCCAAACCTCATTAAATTCTTGAGTGAAAGTGCAATGGGATATTTACCCGAGTCAAGCAAGCCATTATTTTGCCCGGTTGTAAAAAGCTGACCTAACAATCATTGATTATTGTAAAGTGATTTATTGGTCAATCTAGCGTAAAGGGCAATATTTTTTTTTCAGAAATAACTTATGGATAGGGAGACAACAATAACTTAAAAATACCCTAACCCCCAAACCCCACCCCCCCCCCCCCCCCCCCCCCCCCCCCCCCCCCTTTCCCAACGATTGGAAAAGCTAATATATTAAAACTTGAAAGAGTTTACAATCACTAAAAATTGAAAATACTTTTTGGAATTATCTCTCTCTACATTTTTGCATTTCCAATTTAGATATATATTTTTTTCTTAAATCAAAACTTGAATTTTCAATTTTCCCTTTATCTTGTAAACAAAAAGATAAGAAGACAAATAGACCACAACAAAACGAAAATTTTAGAATTTATGTATGCAAAAAATTTAAAACAACAAAAAATGTATGTAAAGAAAATTTATTTACACACCACAAATGAACACAAAATTTTGATATCCAAGTTTGTGAAATTCCACTAGTTCAACCCTAATGGCTTGGAATTTTATAAGAAAGAGATTTCTAAATTGATCCTACCCATGTTTTAAATATTGATATGCATGCTTGAAACATGTTAAAGATGCAAATGACCTATGTATCCAAACCTCGTTAAATTTTCATGTGATCGTGCAGTGGGATATTTACCCGAGTCAAAAAGCCATTAATATTCCCATTTAAAAAAAGCTGACCAAACATTCATTGATGATTTTGAAGTGATTTATCGGTTAATCATGTGTAACGGGCTATATTTTTGTAAGAAATGACTTATGGATTCGGAGTCGACACCCAGCTAAAAATCCCTCTTTTCTTGACGATTCCAAAACCTAATAAATAAAATCTAGAAAGGGTTTACAATCCCTAAAAATTGCAGGAACTTTTTGGAATTTTCTCTCTCCACATTTGTGCATTTCCATTTAGATGTATGCTTTTTTCTTAAATCAAAACTTGAGTTTTCAATTTTCCCTTTATCACGTAAACAAAAAGATAAGAAGGCAAATAGATCACAACAAAACGAAAATTTTAGAGTGTATGAATGCAAAAAATTTAATACAACAACAAATGTAAGTAAAGAAAATTTATTTACACTCCATAA
This sequence comes from Aristolochia californica, assembly GCF_029961685.1. Lineage (NCBI taxonomy): Eukaryota > Viridiplantae > Streptophyta > Magnoliopsida > Piperales > Aristolochiaceae > Aristolochia > Aristolochia californica. Next base: position 34,374,774 of record NW_027182279.1, on the reverse strand, counting down.
ATGAACATAAAAATTTTGATATCAGAGTTTGGGAAATTCCACTAGTTCAAGCCTAATAGCTCTGAATTTTATAAGGAAGAGATTTCTAAATGGATCCTACACTTGTTTCAAATAGGGATAAGCATGTTTGATAAATGTTAGAGATGCAAATGACCTATGGCTCCAAACCTCATTCAATTATCAAGTGAACGTGTGGTGGGATATTTATCCGATTCAAATAAGCCATTATCTTGCCCATTTACAAAAAGCTGAACTAACAATCATTGACGATTGTAAAGTGATTTATCGGTAAATCATGGTGGGATATTTTTTTAAGAAATGACTTATGGATTGGGGGTTAACACTCGGTTAAAAATCCCTCGCCTCCCATTTTTCCAGACAATTGAAAAACTTAATATATAAAAACTAGAAAGATTTTGCAATCCCTAAAAATTACAGACACTTTTACGAATTATCTCTCTCTACAATTGTGCATTTCCCTTTTAGAAGTATAATATTTTCTTAAATAAAAAATTTAGTTTTCAATTTTCTATCTATCTCGCAAACAAAAAGATAAGAAGGCAAATAGATCACAAAAAATATATATATATATATATATATATTTACACACCACAAATGAACACAAAAGTTTTGCTATCCAAGTTTGGGAAATTCCACAAGTTCAACCCTAATAACTTGGAATTTTATAAGAAAAAGATTTCTAAATTTATCCTACACATGTTTTAAATATGGATATGCATGCTTGAAACATGCTATAGAAGCAAATGACCTATGGATCCAAACCTCATTAAATTCTCAAGTGAACGTGTTGTGGGATATTTACCCGAGCAAACAAGCCATTATTTTTCCTATTTTAAAAAGTTGACCTAACAATCATTGTTGATTGTAAAGTGAGTTATTAGTCAATCAAGTGTAACAAGCTATATTTTTTTAAGAAATGACTTATCGATTTGGAGTCAACACTCAGTTAAAAATCCTTCGCCTCCCTCTTTTCCCGTTGATAGCATGACCTAATATATAAAAACTAGAAAGAGTTTACAATCCCTAAAAATGACAGACACTCTTTTGAATTATCTCACTTTACATTTATGCATTTCCATTTTAAAAAATTTATAAGAAATTTTGATATCCAAGTTTGGGAAATCCCACAAGTTCAACTCTAATATGTTTGAATTTTATAAGAAACAAATTATTAAATTGATCCTACACATGTTTTAAATATGGATATATGCATGCTTGAAACATATTAAATTTGAAAATGACTAACTACATTAAATTCTAGTGGGAACATGCCGTGCGATATTTACCCGAGTCAAAAAAGCCATTATTTTACTCAGTTACAAAAATCTGACCTAAAGTGATTTACCGGTCAATCCTGCGTAATGGGCTATATTTTTTAAAGAAATGACTAATGGAATAGGTGTCAACACTTAGTTGAAAATCCCCTTCTCCCCCTATTCCTGATGATTGTAGAGCCTAATATATAAAAACAAGAAAGAGTTTACAATCTCTAAAAATTACAGACATTTTTTGGAATTATCTCTCTCTACTTGTGTGTATTTCCATTTTAGATCTATAGTTTTTTCTTAAATGAAATTTTGAGTTTTCACTTTTCCCTTTATCTCATTAACAAATAGACAAAAAGGAAAATAGATCACAACAAAACGAAAGTTTTAGAGCTTATGTATGCAAAAAATTTAAAACAACAACAAATGTAAGAAAATGAAATTTATTCACACACCACAAATGAACACAAAAGTTTTGTTATCCTAGTTTGGGAATTTCCACTAGTTCAACACTAATAGTTTGGAATTTTATACGAAAGAGATTTCTAAATTGATCCTACACATGTTTTAAATAAGGATATACATGCTTAAAACAGGTAAAAAATGCAAATGACCTATGGATATATTTTTGTAAGAAATCACTTATGGTTTGGGAGTCAATACTCAGTTAAAAATGCCCCACCTCCACCTTTTCCTGACGTTTGCAAACCCTAATATATAAAATTTAGAAAGATTTTACAATCCCTAAAAATTACAGACACTTTTTGGAATTTTCTCTCTCTACATTTGTGTATTTCCATTTTAGATGGATACTTTTTTAAAAATAAACAAATTGAGCTTTCACTTTGTCCTTTACCTCGTAAACAAAAAGATAAGGAGGCAAATAGATGACAAATAACCAAAAATTTTAGAGTTTATATATGCAAAAAAATAAAAATAACAACGAATTTATGGAAAAAAAATTATTCACACACCACAAATGAACACAAAAATTTTGATATCCAAGTATGGGAAATTCCACTACTTCAACCCTAATAGTTTGGAATTTTATAAGAAAGAGATTTCGAAATTGATCCTATGCATGATTTAAATATGGATATGCAAGGTTGAAACATGTGAAAGATGCAAATGACCAATGGATCCAAACCTCATTAAATTTTCAAGTGAACGTGCAATGGGATATTTACCTGAGTAAAACAAGCCATTATTTTGGTCATTTATTAAAAGTTGACCTAACAATCATTGATGATTGTAAAGTGATTTATTGGACAATCATGCATCACGGGCTATATTTTTTTAAGAAATGATATATGGATATGGAGTCAACACCCAGTTAAAAATCACACATCTCCCCCTTTTTCCGACGATTCAAAACCTAATATATAAAAACAAGAAAGATTTTACAATCCCAAAAACTTACAGTCACTTTTTGGAATTATCTCTATCTATATTTGTGCATTTCAATTTTAGATGTATACTTTTTTCTTAAATAAATACTTGAGTTTTCACTTTTCCCTTTATTTTGTAAACAAAAACATTAGAAGGCAAATAGATCACAACAAAACGAAAATTTTAGAGTTTATGTATGCAAAAAACTTTAAACAACAACAAATGTAAGTAAAGAAAATGTATTCACACACCACAAATGAACACAAAAGTTTTGATATCCCAGTTTGGGAAGTTCCACTAGTTCAACCGTAATATCTTGGAATTTTATAAGAAAGTGATTTCTAAATTGATCCTACGCATGTTTTAAATATGGATATGCATGCTTGAAACATGTTAAGATGCAAATAACCTATGGATCCAAACCTCATTAAATTCTGATAATGAAAGTGAACTGGGATTTTTACCCGAGTCAAACAAGCCATTATTTTGCCCATTTGAAAAAAGCTGAACTAACAATCATTCATGATTGTAAAGAGATTTATCAGTCAATCTTGCGTAATAGGCTTTATTGTTTTCAATAAATAACTTGTGGATTAGGAAACAACACTCAGTTAAAAATACCCCCCCCCCCCCCCCCCCTCCCTTTTTTTCCCGATGATTGCAAAACCTAGTATATAAAAACTAGAAAGAGTTTACAATCCCTAAAAATTACAGACACTTTTTTGGAATTATCTCTCTCTACATTTCTGCATTTCCATTTTAGATATATATTTTTGTCTTAAATCAAAACTTGATTTTTCACTTTTCCCCTTATTTGGTGAAAAAAAAGATAAGAAGTCAAATAGAACACAACAAAACGAAAATTTTAGAGTTTATGTATGCAAAAAAATTAAAACAACAACAAATGTATGTAAAGAAAATTTATTCACGCACCACAAATGAACCCAAAAGTTTTGATATCCAAGTTTTGGAAATTCCACTTGCTCAACCATAATAGCATGTAATTTTATAAGAAAGTGATTTCTAAAAATTGATCCTACACATGTTTTAAATATGGATATGCATGCTCAAAACATGTTAAAGATGCAAATGACCTATGGATCCAAACCTCAATAAATTCTTAATTGAAAGTGCAGTGGGATATTTACCCGTGTCAAACAAGCCATTATTTTGCCCATTTCCAAAACGCTGACCTAACAATCATTGATGTTTGTAAAGTGATTTATCGGTCAATCTTGCATAATGGGCTATATTTTTTTTAAGAAATAACTTATGGACTGGGAGACAACACTCAGTGAACCCCCCCCCCCCCCCCCCCCCCCCTTTTCCTAACGATTGCAAAACCTAATATATAAAAACAAGAAAGAGTTTACAATCCCTAAAAATTACAGACATTTTTTTGGAATTATCTCTCTACATTTTTGCATTTCTATTTTAGATATGTACTCTTTTCTTAAATCAAAACTTGAGTTTTCACTTTTCGTTTTATCTCGTAAACAAAAAGACAAGAAGGCAAATAGAACAAAACAAAACAAAAATTTTAGAGTTTATGTCTACAAAAAATTTAAAACAAAAACAAATATTAGTAAAGAAAATCTGTTTACACACCACAAATGAACATAAATATTTTGAATCCAAGTTTGGGAAATTTCAGTAGTTCAACCCCATTTGCTTGGAATTTTATAAGAAAGAGATTTCTAAATTGATCTTGTACATGTTTTAAATACGGATATACATGCTGGAAACATGTTAAAGATGCAAATGACCTATGGATCCAAACCGCATTAAATTCTCAAGTGAATGTGCGGTGGGATATTTATCCAAGTCAAACAAGCCATTATTTTGCTCTTTTACAAAAAGCTGACATAACAATCATTGATGATTGTAAAGTGATTTATCGGTAAATCAGGTGGAACAAGCTATAGTTTTGTAAGAAATGACTTATGGATTGGGGGTTAACACTCAGTTAAAAATCCCCCGCTTCCTGATTTTTCCTACAATTGCAAAACCTAATATATAAAAACTAGAAAGATTTTACAATCCCTAAAAATTACAGACACATTTACGAATTATCTCTCTCTACATTTGTGCATTACCATTTTAGATGTATATTTTTTTCTTAAATCAAAACTTGAGTTTTCAATTTTTCCACTCTCTAGCATACAAAAAGATAAGAAGGCAAATAGAACACAACAAAACAAAATTTTTAGAGTTTATGTACGCAAACAATTTAAAACAACAACAAATGGGTTGAAAGAAAATTTATTCACACACCACAAATGAACACAAAAGTTTTGATATCCAAGTTTGGGAAATTCCACAAGTTCAACCCTAATAGCTTGGAATTTAATAAGAAAGAGATTTCTAAATTTATCCTACGCATGTTTTAAATATGGATATGTATGCTTGAAACATGTTATAGATGCAAATGACCTTTGGATCTAAACCTCATAAATTCTCAAGTGAACGTGCGGTGGGATATTTACCTGAGTCAAACAAGCCATTATTTTTCCTATTTACAAAACTCTGACATAACAATCATTGATGATTGTAAAGTGATTTATCAGTGAATCATGCGTAACGGGCTATATTTTTCTAAGAAATGACTTATGGCTTTGGACTCAACACTCAGTTAAAAATCCCCCGCTCCCCCTTTTCCCGATGATAGCTAAACCTAATATATAAAAACTAGGAAGAGTTTACAATCCCTAAAAATGACAGAAACTTTTTAAAATTATCTCTCTCTACATTTGTGCACTTTCATTTTAGAAGTATATTTTTTTCTTAAATTAAAACTTGAGTTTTCACTTTTCACTTTTTCTAGTAAACAAAAAGCTAAGAAGGCAAATATATCACATAGAAACGAAAATTTAAGAGTTGATGAATGCAAAAAATTTAAAACAATAACAAATGTATATAAATAAATTTTATTTACACACCACGAATGAAGACAAAAGTTTTGATATCTAAGTTTGGGAAATTCCACTAGTTCAAACCTAATAGCTTGGAATTTTATAAGAAAGAGATTCTAAATTGATCCTACACATGTTCTAAATATAGATATACATGCTTGAAACATGTTAAAGATGGAAATGACCTATGGATCCAAACGTCATTAAATTCTTAAATGAAAGTGCAATGGGATATTTACCCGAGTCAAACCACCATTATTTTACCCATTTACAATAAGTTGACCTAACAATCATTGATGATTGTGAAGTATTTATCAATCAATCATGCGTAATGGGCTATATTTTTTTAAACAAAGAACTTATGGACTGGGAGACAACACTAAGTTAAAAATCCCCCTTCCCCTTTTTTTGATGATTGCAAACCTTAATCTATAAAAACTAGTAATAGTTTACAATCCATAAAAGTGACAGACACTGTTTGGAACTATCTCACTCTACATTTGTGCATTTCCAATTTAGATATATATTTTTTTCTTAAATCGAAACTTGAAATTTAAATTTTCCCTTTATCTAGTAAACAAAATGATAAGAAGACAAATAGATCACAATAAAATGAAAATTTTAGATTTTATGTATGCAAAAAAATTAAAACAACAACAAATGTAACTAAAGAAAATTTATTCACACAACGCAAATGAACACAAAAATTTTGATATCTAAGTTCGGGAAATCCTACAAGTTCAACCCTAATATGTTGGAATTTTATAAGAAAGAGATTTTTACCCGAGTTAAACCACCATTATTTTGCCCATTTGAAAAAAGCTGACCTAACAATCATTGATGATTGTAAAGTGATTTACTGGTCAACCATGCACAACAGACTATATTTTTCAAAGAAATGACTCATGGATTAGGAGTCAACACACAGTTAAAAATCCCCCGCCTCCTACTTTTCCCAACGATTGCAGAGCCTAATATATAAAAACAAGAAAGAGTTTACAAACTCAAAAAATTACATAAACTTTTTGGAATTATCTCTCTCTAATTTTGTGCATTTCCATTTTAGATGTATACTTTTTTCTTAAATGAAAATTTGATTTTTCACTTTTCCCTCTATCTTGTTAACAAAAAGATATGAAGGCAAATAGATCATACCATAACAAAAATTTTAAAGTTTATGTATGCAAAAAAAATAAAACAACAACAAATGTAAGTAAAGAAAATTTATTCACACACCACAAATGAACACTAAAGTTTTGATATACAAGGTTTGGAAATTCCAATAGTTCAACCCTAATAGCTTTGAATTTTATAAGAAAGAGATTTCTAAATTGATCCTACACATGTTTTAAATATGAATATGCATGTTTTAAACTTGTATAGAATGCAAATGACCAATGGATCCAAACCTCATTAAATTTTCAAGTGAACGTGCGGTGGAATATTTACCCGAGTCAAACAAGCAAATATTTTGCACATCTACAAAAAGCTGACCTAACAATCAACTATGATTTTCAAGTGATTTATCAGTCAATCATGTGTAACGGGCTATATTCTTGTAAGAAATGACTTACTGATTGGGAGTCAAGACTCAGTTAAAAATCCCCCACCTTCCGCTTTTTCCGACAATTGCAAAACCCAATATATAAAAACAAGAAAGAGTTTACAATCCTGAAAAATTACAGAGACTTTTACGAATTGTCTCTCTCTATATTTGTGCATTTCCTTTTTAGATGTATACTTTTTCTTAAATAAAAACTTGAGTTTTCAATTTTCCCTTTATCTCGCAAACAAAAAGACATGAAGGCAAATAGATCACAACAAACCAAAAATTTTAAAGAAAACAAATGTAAGTAAAAAAAATTTATTCATACATTACAAATGAACCCAAAAGTTTTGATATCCAAGTTTGGGAAATTCCACTTGTTCAACCCTAAAAGCTTGGAATATTGTAAGAAAGAGATTTCCAAATTTATCCTACACATGTTTTAAATATTGATATGCATCCTTGAAACATGTTAAAGATGAAAATGACTTATGGATCCAAACATCATTAAATTATCAAGTAAACGTGTGGTGGGATATTTACCCGAGTCAAACAAGTCATTATTTTGCCCATTTACAAAAAGCTGACCTAACAATCATTGATTATTGTAAAGTGATTTATCGGTCAATCATACGTAACAGGCAATATTTTTGTAAGAAATTACTTATGGATTGAGAGTCAAGACTCAGATAAAAATCCCACTCCTCCCCCTTTTCCCAACGATTGCAAAGCCTAATATATAAAACTTAGAAATAATTTACTATCCCTAAAAATACCACACACGTTTTGGAATTATCTCTCTCTACATTTGTGTATTTCCATTTTAGATGTATACTTTTTTTAAAATAAAAAGTTGAGCTTTCACTTTTCCCTTTATCTCGTAAACAAAAAGATAAGAATGCAAAAAGATCACAACAAAATGAAATTTTTTGAGATTATGTATACAAAAAATTTTAAACAACAACAAATGTAAGTAAAGAAAATGTATTCACACACCACAAATGAACACAAAAGTTTTGATATCCAAGTTTTGGAAGTTCCACTAGTCCAACCCTAATATCTAGGAGTTTTATAAGAAAGAGATTTCTAAATTGATGCTACACATGTTTTAAATATGGATATGCATGTTTGAAACATGTTAAAGATGCAAATGACCTATGGATCCAAACCTCATTAAATTCTCAAGTGAACGTGCGGTGGGATATTTACCCGAGTCATACAGGCCATTATTTTTCCCATTTAAAAAAAGCTGACCTAATAATCATTGATTGTTGTAAAGTGATTTATCGGTCAATCATGCGTAACGAGCAATGTTTTTGTGAGAAATTTCTTATGGATTGGGAGTCAAGACTCGGATAAAAATCCCTAGCCTCCCCCTTTTCCCGACTATTGCAAAGCCTAATATATTAAATTTATAAAGAGTTTATTATCCGTTAAAATTACAGACACTGTTAGGAATTATCTCTCTCTACATTTGTGCATTTCCATTTTAGATCTATAGTTTTTTTTAAAATAAAAACTGGAGCTTTCACTTTTCCCTTTATCTCGTAAACAAAAAGATAAGAATGCAAATAGTTCACAACAAAACAGAAATTTTAGAGCTTAAGTTTGCAAAAAACTTTAAACAACAACAAATGTTTGTAAAGAAAATGTATTCACTCACCACAAATGAACACAAAAGTTTTGATATCCATGTTTGGGATTTTCTACTAGTTCAAACCTAATCTCTTGGAATTTTATAAGAAAGAGATTTCTAAATTGATCCTACATATGTTTTAAATATGGATATGCATGTTTGAAACATGTTAAAGATGCAAATGACCTATGGATCCAAACCTCATTAAATTCTTAAGTGAACGTGAGGTGGGATATTTACCCGAGTGAAACAAGCCATTATTTTGCACATTTACAAAAAGCGGACCAAAATATGATTGTAAAATGATTTATTGTTAAATCATGTGTAACGGGCTATATTTTTTTAAGAAATGACTTATTGATTGGGAGTCAACACTCAGTAAAAAATCTTCCGCCTCCCACTTTTTTCAACGATTGTAAAACCTAATATATAAAAACTAGAAAGAGTTTACAATCCCTAAAAATTAAAAACACTTTTTCGAATTATCTCTCTCTACTTGTGCATTTCCGTTTTAGATGTATACTTTTTTCTTAAACCAAAACTTTAGTTTTCAATTTTCCCTTTATCTCGCAAACAAAAAGATAAGAAGGCAAATAGATCACTACAAAACAAAATTTTTAGAGTTTATGTACGCAAAAAATTTATAAAAAAATGAATAAAAGTAATGAAAATTTATTCACACACCACAAATGAACCCAAAAGATTTGATATCCATGTTTTGGAAATTCCACGTGTTCAACCCTAATTGCTTGGAATTATAATAGAAAGAGATTTCCAAATTTATCCTACACATTTTTTAAATATGGATATGCATCTTTGAAACATGTTAAAGATGGAAATGACATAAGGATCCAAACCTCATTAAATTTTCAAGTGAACGTGTGGTGGGATATTCACCCGAATCAAACAAGCCATTATTTTGCCCATTTATAAAAACCTGATCAAACAATCATTGATTATTGTAAAGTGATTTATCGGTCAGTCATGCGTAACGGGCTATATTTTTGTGAGAAATGACTTATGGTTTAGGAGTAAAGACTCAATTAAAAATCTCCCACCTCCCCCTTTTTAGACGATTGCAAAGCCTAATAGTTAAAACTTAGAAAGAGTTTACTATCCCTAAAAATTACAGACACTTTTTTGAATTATCTATCTCTACATTTGTGCATTTCCAATTTGGATGTATTATTTGTTCTTAAATCAAAATTTGAGTTTTCAATTTTCCCTTTATCTCGTAAACAAAAAGATAAGAAGGCAAAGAGATCACAAGAAAACCAAAATTTAAGAGTTTAGGTATGCAAAAAAATTAAAAAACAACCAATGAAAGTAAAGAAAATTTATTCACACACCACAAATGAACACAAAAGTTTGATATCCGAGTTTGGGAAATTCCACTTGCTCAACCCTAATAGATTTAAATTTTATAAGAAAGAGATTTCTAAAAATATCCTACACATGTTTTAAATATGGATATGCATGCTTGAAACATGTTAAAGATGCAAATGACCTATGGATCCAAACCTCATTAAATTCTTAAATGAAAGTGAAGTGGGATATTTACCCGAGTCAAACAAGCCATTATTTTGCCCTTTCGAAAATAGCTGACCTAACAATAATTGATGATTGTAAAGTGATTTATCGGTCAATCTTATGTAATAGGCTTTTTTTTAAAGAAATAACTTATGGTTTGGGAGGCAACACTCAGTTAAAAATACCCCAACCCCCTCCCACCCTCCTCCTTTTTCCCGATGATTTCAAAACCTAATATATAAAAACTAGAAAGAGTTTACAATCCCTAAAAATTACAGACACTTTTTTGGAATTATCTCTCTCTACATTTTGGCATTTCCATTTTAGATATATACTTTTTTCTTAAATCAAAACTTGATTTTTCACTTTTCCCCTTATTTGGTAAACAAAAAGAAAAGAAGGCAAATAGAACACAATAAAAAGAAAATTTTAGAGTTTATGTATGATAAAAATTTAAAACAACAACAAATCTATGTAAAGAAAATTTATTCACACACCACAAATCAAACCAAAAGTTTTGATATCCAAGTTTGGGAAATTCCACTTGCTCAACCATAATAGCTTGTAATTTTATAAGAAAGAGATTTCTAAATTGATCCTACACATGTTTTAAATATGGATATGCATGCTTGAATCTTGTTAAAGATGCAAATGACCTATTGATCCAAATCTCATTAAATTCTTAATTGAAAGTGCAGTGGGATATTTATCCGAGTCAAACAAGCCATTATGTTGCCCATTAGCAAAAAACTGACCTAACAATCATTGATGATTATAAAGTGATTTATTTTTCAATTTTTCATAATGGGCTATATTTTTTTTAAGAAATAACTTATGGATTAGAAGACAACACTCAGTTAAAAATCCCCCTCCCCCCTTTTTCCCGACTATTGCAAAACCTAATATATAAAAACAATAAAGAGTTATAATTCCTAAAAATTACAGACACTTTTTTGGAATTATCTCTCTCTACATTTGTGCATTTCCATTTTAGATATATACTATTTTCGTAAATCAAAACTTGAGTTTTCACTTTTCCCTTTATCAGGTAAACAAAAAGATCAGAAGGCAAACAGAACACAACAAAACGAAAATTTTAGAGTTTATGTATGCAAAAAATTTAAAAAAAAAACAAATGTTAGTAAAGAAAATTTATTTACACACCACAAATGAACAAAAAAAATTTGATATCCAAGTTTGGGAAATTCCACTAGTTCTACCATAATAGCTTCGAATTTTATAAGAAAGATATTTCTAAATTGATCCTACACATGCTTTAAATACGGATAAGCATTCTTGAAAGATGTTAAAGCTGAAAATGACCTATGGATCCAAACCTCATTAAATTCTCAAGTGAATGTGCGGTGGAATATTTATCCGAGTCAAACAAGCCATTATTTTGCCAATTTACAAAAAGCTGACCTAAAAATCATTGATGATTGTAAACTTATTTAACGGTAAATCAAGTGGAACGGGTTATATTTTTTTAAGAAATGACTTATGGATTGGGCGTTAACACTCAGTTAAAAATCCCCCGCTTCCCGATTTTCCTGACGAGATCAAAACCTAATATATAAAAACTAGAAATATTTTACAATCCCTAAAAATTACAGACACATTTATGAATTATCTCTCCCTACATTTTTGCATTTCCATTTTAGATGTATAATTCTTTTCTTAAATCAAAACTTGAGTTTTCAATTTTTCCTCTATCTCGCAAACAAAAAGATAAGAAGGCAAATAGATCACAACAAAACGAAAATTTTAGAATTGATGTATCCAAAAAATTTAAAACAACAACAAATGGATTTAGAAAATTTATTCACACACCACAAATGTACACAAAAGTTTTGATATCCAAGTTTGGGAAATTCCACAAGTTCAACCCAAATAGCTTGGAATTCTATAAGAAAGAGATTTCTAAATTTATCCTACGCATGCTTTAAATATAGATATGCATGCTAGAAACATGTTATAGATGCAAACGACCTATGGTTCCAAACCTCATTAAATTCTCAAGTGAACGTGCAGTGGAATATTTACCCGAGCCAAACAAGCCATTATTTTTCCTATTTACAAAAAGCTGACCTAAGAATCATTGATGATTATAAAGTGAGTTATCGGTCAATCATGCATAAAGGGCTATAGTTTTTTAGGAAATGACTTATGGATTTGAACTCTACACTCAGTTAAAAATCCCCTGCCTCCCTCTTCTCCTGATGATAGAAAAACCTAATATATAAAAATAGAAAGAGTTTACAATCCCTAAAAATTACAGAAATTTTTTAGAATTATCTCTCTCTACATTTGTGCAATTCCATTTTAGATGTTTTCTTTTTTATTAAATCAAAACTTGAGGTTTCACTTTTCACTTTATCTAATAAACAAAAAGATAAGAAGGCAAATATATCACAACAAAACGAAAATTTTAGAGTTGATGAATGCAAAAAATTTAAAACAACAACAAATGTATGTAAAGAAATTTTATTTACACACCATGAATGAAGACAAAAATTTTGATATCCAAGTATGGGAAATGCCACTAGTTCAACCCTAATAGCTTGAAATTTTAAAAGAAAGATATTTCTAAATTGATCCTACACATGTTTTAAATATGGATATACATGCTTGAAACATGTTAAAGATGCAAATGACCTATGGATCCAAATCTCATTTAAATTCTTAAGTGAAAGTGAAGTGGGATATTTACCTTAGTCAAACAACCATTATTTAGCCCATTTGCAAAAAGCTGACCTAATAATCATTGATGATCGTAAAGTGATTTATCGGTCAATCATGCGTAATGGGCAATTTGTTTTTAAGAAATAACTTATGGATTCGGAGACAACACTGAGACTGAGTGAAAAATCCCCCCCTCCCCACGCACACACATACACACATACACACACACTTTTTGGAATTATCTCACTCTACATTTGTGCATTTCCATTTTAGATATCAACTTTTTTCTTAAATCAAAACTTGAGTTTTCACTTTTCCCTTTATCTAGTAAACAAAAAGATAAGAAGGTAAATAGATCACAATAAAAAGAAAATTTTAGAGTTTATGTATGCAAAAAAAATTAAAAAAATAACAAATGTAAGTATAGAAAATTTATTCACACACCACAAATGAACACAAAAATTTTGATATCCAATTTTACGAAATCCACAAGTTCAACCCTAATATGTTGAAATTTTATAGGAAAGTGATTTTTAAATTGATCCTACACATGTTTTTAATATGGATATTTTCATGCTTGAAACATCTTAAAGAAGAAAATGACCTATGGATCCCAACCTCATCAAATTCTAGTGTGAACATGCAGTGGGATTTTTACTTGAGTAAAAAAAGCCATTATTTTGCCCAGTTACAAAAAGTTGACCTAACAATCATTGATGATTGTAAAGTGATTTACCGGTCAATTATGCGTAATGGGCTATATTTTTTAAAGAAATGACTAATGGATTAGGAGTCAACACTCATTTAAAAATCCCCCGCCTCTCCCTTTTCCTAACAATTGCAGAGCCTAATAAATAAAAACACGAAAGAGTTTACAATCTCTAAAAATTATAGACATTTTTTGGAATTATCTCTCTCTACATTTGTGCATTTCCATTTTAGGTGTATACTTTTTCCTTAAACGAAAGGTTGAGTTTTCACTTTTCCCTTTATCTCGTTAACAAAAAGATAAGAAGGCAAGTAGATCACACCAAAACGAAAATTTTAGTGTTTATGTATGCAAAAATTTTAAAACAACAACCAATGTAAGTAAATAAAATTTATTCACACACCACAAATGAACACTAAAGTTTTGATGTCCAAGGTTTGGAAATTCCAGTAGTTCAACCCTAATAACTTTGAATTTTATAAGAAAAAGATTTCTAAATTGACCCTACACATGTTTTAAATATGAATATGCATGTTTGAAACATGTTAAAGATGCACATGACCTAAGGATCCAAACCTCAATAAATTCTCAAGTGAACGTGCGGTGCGATATTTACCCAAGTCAAAAAAGCCATTACTTTGCCCATTTACAAAAAGCTAACTTAGCAATCATTGATGATCGTAAAGTGGTTTACTGGTCAACCATGCATAACGGGCTATATTTTTGTAAGAAATGACTTATGGATTGGGAGTCAACACTCAGTTAAAAATGCCCCCCCCCCCCCCCCCCCCCCCCCCCCCCCCCCCCTTCTTTTCCCGACGATTACAAAACCTAATATATAAAAAAAAGAAAGAGTTTAAAAACCCTAAAAATTATAGATACTTTTTTGAATTATTTCTTTCTAAATTTGTGAACTTCCATTTTAGATGTATATTTTTTTCTTAAATCAAAACTTGATTTTTCACTTTTCCCTTTATCTCGTAAACAAAAAGATAAGAAGGTAAAAAGATCACAACAAAAAAAAAAATTTAGTGTTTAATGTATGCAGAAAATTTAAAACAACAACAAATGTAAGTAAAGAAAATTTATTCATATACCACAAATGAACAAAAAAAATTTTTATATCCAAGGTTTGGAAATTCCAGTAGTTACACCCTAATAGCTTTGAATTTTATAAGAAAGAGATTTCTAAATTGACCCTACACATGTTTTAAATATGAATATACATGCTTGAAGTTAAAGATGCAAATGAGTTATGGATCCAAACCTCATTAAATTCTCAAGTGAACGTGTGGTGGGATATTTACCCGAGTCAAACAAGCCATTATTTTGCCCATTTAGAAAAAGTTGACCTAACAATCATTATTATCGTAAAGTGATTTATTGGTCAATCATGCGTAACAGGCTATATTTTTGTGAGAAATGACTTATGGATTGGGAGTCAAGACTCAGTTAAAAATCCCCACCCCCCTTTTCCTACGATTCCAAAACCTAATATACAAAAACTAGAAAGAGTTTACAATCCCTTAAAATTACAAACACTTTTTGGAATTATCCCTCTCTACATTTGTGCATTTCCATTTTAGATGTATACTTTTTTCTTAAATCAAAACTTGGGTTTTCACTTTTCCCTTTATTTTGTACATAAAAAGATAAGAAGGCAAATAGATCACAACTAAACAAAAATTTTAGAGTTGATGTATTCAAAAAATTTAAAACAACAACAAATGAAAGTAAAGAAAATTAATTCACACACCACAAATGACCACAAAAATTTTGATATGCATGTTTGGGAAATTCCACTAGTTCAACCCAAATAGGTTGGAATTATATAAGAACGAGATTTTTAAATTGATCCTACACATGTTTTAAATATGAATATGCATGCTTGAAACATGTTAAAGATGCAAATGACCTATGGATCCAAACCTTATTAAATTCTCAAGTGAACGTGCGTTGGGATATATACAAAGTCAAAAAAGCCGTTATTTTGTCCATTAACAAAAAGTTGACATAACAATCATTGATGATTGTAATGTGATTTATCGATCACTCATGTGTAACGGATATATTTTTTAAATAAATACATAATGGATTGGGAGTCCCGACTCAATTAAAAATCCCCCGCCTCCCTCTTATCCAAACTAATTGCAAAGCCAAATTTTTAAAAACTAGAGAGAGTTTAAAATCCCTAAAATGACAAACACTTTTATGAATTATCTCTCTCTAAATTTGAGTATTTAAATTTAGGTGTATACTTTTTTCAAAAATCAAAACTTGAGCTTTCACTTTTCCCTTTATCTAGTAAACAAAAAGATAAGCTGGCAACTAGAACACAACAAAATTAAAATTTTTGAGTTCATGTATGGAAAAAAAAATAAAACAACAACAAATTTAAGTAAATAAAAGTTATTCACACATCACAAATAAACACAAAAATTTTGATATCCAAGTTTGGGAAATTCCACAAGTTCCACCCTAATAGGTTGGAATTTTATAAGAATGAGATTTTTAAATTGATCCTACACATGTTTTAAATATGGATATATGCATGCTTGAAACATGTTAAAGATGCAAAAAATCTATGGATCAAAACCTTATTAAATTCTCAAGTGAGCGTGTGGTGGGATATTTACCCGAGTCAAACAAACCATTATTTTTTCCATTTACAAAAAACTGACCTAACAATCTTGATGATTGTAAAGTGATTTATTAGTCAATCATGTGTAATGGGCTATATTTTTTGTAAGAAATGACTTATGGATTGGGAGTCAACAGTCAGTTAAAAAATCCTATGCCCCCCCCCCTCTTTTCCCGACAATTGCAAAAACTAATATATAAAAACAAGAAAGAGTTTAAAATACCAAAAAATTACAGACACTTGTGCATTTCCCTTTTTATTTGTGTATTTCACTTTTAGATGTATTATTTTTTCTTAAATCAAAACTTGAGTTATCACTTTTCCCTTTATCTCGGAAACAAAAAGATAAGAAGGCAAATAGATCACAAGAAAATGAAAATTTTAGAGTTTATGTATGCAAAAAAATTAAACAACAACAAATGTAAGTAAACAAAATTTATTCACACACCACAAATGAAACAAAAGTTTTGATATCCAAGTTTGAAAAATTCCACTTGCTCAACCCTAATAGCTTGTAATTTTATAAGAAAGTGATTTCAAAATTGATCCTACACATGTTTTAAATATGGATATGCATGCTTGAACCATGTTAAAGATGCAAATGACCTATGGATCCAAACCTCGTTAAATTCTTAAGTGAAAGTGCAGTGGGATATTTACCCGAGTCAAACAAGCCATTATTTTGCCTATTTGCAAAAATCTTACCTAACAATCATTGATGATTGTAAAGTGATTTATCGGTCAATCTTGCACAATGGGCTATATTGTTTTTAAGAAATAACTTATGGATTGGGATTCAACACCCAATTAAAACTCCCCACCTCCCCCTTTTCCCGACGATTGCAAAATCTAATATATAAAAACTACAAAAAGTTTACAAGCCCTAAATATTACAGACACTTTTTGAAATTATCTCTCTCTACATTTTTGCATTTCCATTTTAGATCTATACTTTTTTCTTAAATCAAAAATTGAGTTTTTACTTTTCCCTTTATCTCGTAAACAAAAATATAAGAAGGCAAATAGATCACAACAATTTGAAAATTTTCGAGTATATGTATGCAAAAAAGTTAAAACAACAACAAATGTATGTAAGGAAAATTTATTCAATCACCTCAAATGAACACAAAATTTTTGATATCCAAGTTTGGGAAATTCCATTAGTTCAAACCTAATAGCTTGGAATTTTATAAGAAAGAGATCTCTAAATTGATCCTACGTATGTTTTAAATATTTATTTGCATGCTTGAAACATATTAAAGACGCAAATGACCTATGGATCAGAAACTCATTAAATTTTCATGTGAACGTGCAGTGGGATATTTACCAGAGTCAAACAAGCCATTATTTTGCCCATTAACATAAAGCTGACCTAACAATCATTGATGATTGTAAAGAGATTTATCGGTCAATCATGCGTAATGGGCTATATTTTTTTAAGAAATAACTTATGGATTGGGAGTTAACACCCAGTTAAAACTCCCCACCTCCCCCTTTTTCCGACGATTGCAAAACCTAATATATAAAAAGTACAAAGAGTTTACACGACCTAAATATTACAGACACTTTTTTGAATTATCTCTCTACATTTGTGCATTTCCATTTAAGATCTATACTTTTTTCTTAAATCAAAAATTGAGTTTTTACTTTTCCCTTTATCTCGTAAACAAAAACATAAGAAGGCAAATAGATCACAACAAAACGAAAATTTTAGAGTTTATGTATGCAAAAAATTTTAACAACAACAAATGTAAGTAAATAAAATTTATTTACACACCACAAATAAACATAAAAATTTTGATATTCAAGTTTGGGAAATCCCACAAGTTCAACCCTAATAGGTTGGAATTTTATAAGAAAGAGATTTTTTAATGGATCCTACACATGTTTTAAATATGGATATATGCATGCTTGAAACATGTTAATGATGCAAATGACCTATGGATGCAAACCTGATTAAATTCTCAAGTGAACGTGCAGTGGGATATTTATCCCAGTCAAACAAGCCAATTTTTTGCCCATTTCCAAAAAGCGGACCTAACAATCATTGATGATTGTAAATTGATTTCCCAAACTTAAGGATTAAGAGTGAACACTTTATTAAAAATCCTCCCCCCCCCCCTTTTCCCAACAATAGCAAAGCCAAATATATAAGAACTAGAGAGAGTTTAATATCCCTAAAAATGACAGACACTTTTTGGAATTATCTCACTCTAAAGTTGAGTATTTCCATTTTAGAAATATACTATTTTCTAAAATCAAAACTTGCGCTTTCAATTTTCAATTAATCTCGTAAACTAAAGATAAGATTGCAACTAGATCAGAACAAAATGAAAATTTTAAGGTTTGTGTATGCAAAAAAATTAAAAAAACAACAAATTTAAGTAAAGAAAATATATTCACACACCAGAAATGAACACAAAAATTTTGATATTCAAGTTTTGGAAATCCCACAAGTTCAACCCTAATAGGTTGGAATTTTATAAGAAAATATTTTAAATTCATCCTACACATGTTTTAAATATGGATATATTCATGCTTGAAACATGTTAAAGATGCAAATGACCAATGGATGCACACCTAATAAAATTCTAAAGTGAACGTGCGGTGGGATATTTACACAAGTCAAACTACCATTTTTTTGCCCATTTACAAAAATGCGGACCTAACAATCATTGATGATTGTAAAGTGATTTATTGGTCAATCATGCATTACGGGCTATATTTTTGAAAAAAAATGACTTATGGATTGGGAGTGAACATTCAATTATAATCCACCGCTTCCCCCTCTTCCCGACGATAGCAAAGCCAAATATATAAAAATTTGAGAGAGGTTAAAACCCTAAAAAAGAAAGACACTTTTTGGAATTATCTCTCTCTACATTTGAGTATTTCCATTTTTGTTGTATATTATTTTCTAAAATCAAAACTTGAGCTTTCAATTTTCCATTGATCTCGTATACTAAAAGATAAGATTGCAACTAGATCACAACAAAATTGAAAGTTTACAGTTTATATATGCAAAAAAAATTTAAAAAGAACAAATTTAAGTAATGAAAATTTATTCCCACACCAGAAATGAACACAAAAATTTTGATATCCAAGTTTGGGAAATCCCACAAGTTCAACCCTAATAGGTTGGAATTTAATAAGAAAAAGATTTTAATATTGATCCTACACATGTTTTAAATATGGGTATATGCATGCTTGAAACGTGTTAAAGATGCAAAAGGACTATGGATGCAAACCTGATTAAATTCTCAAGTGAACGTGCGGTGGGATATTTACCCAAGTCAAACAACCATTTTTTTGCCCATTTACAAAAAATGCTGTTCTAACAATTATTGATGATTGTAAAGTGATTTATCAGTCAATCATGCATAACGGACTATATTTTTGTAAGAAATGACTTATGGATTGGGAGTGAACACTCAGTTCAAAATCCTTCACCTCCCCCTTTCTCGAGGAAAGGAAAGCGAAATATATAAAAACTAGAGAGAGTTTAAAATCCCTAAAAATGACTCAAACTTTTTGAAATTATCTCCCTCTACATTTGAGTATTTCCATTTTAGATGTATACTATTTTCTAAAATCAAAACTTGAGCTTTCAATTTTCCATTTATCTGATAAACTAAAAGATAAGATTGCAACTAGATCACAACAAAATGAAAATTTTACAGTTTATGTATGCAAAAAAATTAAAAAACAACAAATTTAGGTAAAGAAAATTTATTCACACACTTCAAATGAACACAAAAATTTTGATATCCAAGTTTGGAAAATCCCACAAGTTCAACCCTAATAGGTTGGAATTTTATAAGAAAGATATTTTTAAATTGATCCTACACAAGTTTTAAATATGGATATGTGCATGCTTGAAACATGTTAAAGATGCAAATGACCTATAGATGCAAACTTGATCAAATTCTCAAGTGAACATGCGGTGGGATATTTACCCAAGTCAATCTAGCCATTACTTTGCCCATTTACAAAAAAAAACTGACCTAACTATCATTGATGATTGTAAAGTGATTTATTGGTCAATCATGTGTAACGAGCTATATTTTTGTAAGAAATGACTTATGGATTGGGAGTGAATACTCAGTTACAAATCCCCCACCTCCCCCTTTTCCTGACGATTGCAAAGCCAAATATATAACAACTAGAGTGAGTTTAAAATCCCTAACACTTTTTGGAATTATCTCTCCCTACATTTGAGTATTTACATTTTAGATGTATACTATTTTCTAAAATATAAACTTCAGCTTTCAATTTTGTATTTATCTCGTAAACTAAAAGAAAGAATGCAAGAAGATCACAACAAAATGAAAATTTTACAGTTTAGGAATGAGAAAAAAATAGAAAAACAAAAATTTAAGTAAATAAAATTTATTCACACACCACAAATGAACTCAAAAATTTTGATATCCTAGTTTGGGAAATCCCACAAGTTCAACCCTAATAGGTTGGAATTTTATAAGAAATACGATTTTAAATTGATCCTACACAAGTTTTAAATATGGATATATGCATGCTTGAAACATGTTAAAGATGCAAATGACCTATGGATGCAAACCTGATTAAATTTTCAAGTGAACGTGCGGTGGGATATTTACCCTAGTCAAACAAGCCATTATTTTGCCCATTTACAAAAATGCTGACCAAACAATCATTGATGATTGTAAAGTGATTTATTGGTCAATCATGCGTAACGGGCTATATTTTTGTAAGAAATGACTGATGGATTGGGAGTGAACACTCAGTTAAAAATCCCCCGCCTCCCCCTTTTCCCGACGATTGCAAAGCCAAATATATAAAACCTAGAGAGAGTTTAAAATCTCTAAAAATGACAGACACCTTTTTTAATTATCTCTCTCTACATTTGAGTATATCGATTTTAGATGTATACTACTTTCTAAAAGAAAAACTTGAGCTTTCAATTTTCCATTTATCTGGTAAACTAAAAGATAAGATTGCAACTAGATCACAACAAAATGAAAATTTTACAGTTTATGTATGCAAAAAAATTAAAAAACAACAAATTTATGTAGAGAAAATATATTCACACCTTAAATGAACACAAAAATTTTGATATCCAAGTTTGGGAAATCCCACAAGTTCAACCCCAATAGGTTGAAATTTTATAAGAAAGAGATTTTTAAATTGATCCTACTCATATTTTAAATATAGATATTTGCATGCTTGAAACATGTTAGAGATGCAAATGACCTAAGGATGCAAACCTAATTAAATTCTCAACTGAACGAGCAGTAGGATATTTTCCCAAGTCAAACAACCATTTTTTTTGCTCATTTACAAAAATGCTTTCCTAAGAATCATTGATGATTGTAAAGTGATTTATTGGTCAATCATGCATAACGTTCTATATTTTTGTAATAAATGACATATCGATTGGGCGTGAACACTCAGTTAAAAATCCGACGCCTCCCCCTTTTCCCGACGATAGCAAAGCCAAATATATAAAAACTAGAGAGAGTTTAAAATCCCTAAAAATGACAGACACTTTTTGGAATTATCTGTCTCTATATTTGAGTATTTGCATTTTTTATGTATACTACTTTCTAAAATAAAAACTTGAGCTTTCAATTTTCCATTTATCTCGTAAACTAAAAGCAAAGATTGCAACTAGATCACAAAAAAATAAAAAAATTACTGTTTATGTATGAAAAAAACATTTAAAAACAACAAATTAAGTAAAGAAAATTTATTCACACACCACAACTGAATATAAAAATTTTGATATCCAAGTTTGGGAAATCCCACAAATTCAACCCTAATAGGTTGGAATTTTATAAGAAAGAGATTTTTAAATTTATCCAACACATGTTTTAAATATGGGTATATGAATGTTTGAAACATGTTAAAGATGCAATTGACCTATGGGTGAAAACCTAATTAAATTCTCAAGTGAACGTGCGGTGGGATATTTACCCAAGTCAAACAAGCCATTATTTTGCCCATTTACAAAAAAATTGACCTAACAATCATTGATGATTGTAAAGTGATTTATTGGTCAATCATGCGTAATGGGCTATATTTTTGTAAGAAATGACTTAATGATTGGGTGTGAGCACTCTGCTAAAAATCCCCCGCCTCCCCCTTTTCTTGATGATTGCAAAGCCAAAAATATAAAAACTAGAGAGAGTTTAAAATCTCTAAAAATGACACACACTTTTTCGAAATATCTCGCTCTACATTTGAGTATTTCCATTTCAGATGTATACTAGTTTCTAAAATCAAAACTTTAGCTTTCAATTTTCCATTTATCTCGTAAATTAAAAAATAAGATTGCAACTAGATAACAACAAAATAGAAATTTTACAGTTTATGTACGCAAAAAAAATAAAAAAAAAACAACAAATTTAAATAAAAAAAATTTATTCACACCCCAGAAATGAACACAAAAAATTTTATTATCCAAATTTGGGAAATCGCACAACTTCAACCCTAATAGGTTAGAATTTTATAAGAAAGATATTTTTAAATTGATCCTACTCATGTGTTAAATATGGATACATGCATGCTTGAAACATGTTAAAGATGCAAATGACCTATGGTTGCAAACCTGATTAAATTCTCAAGTGAACGTGCAATGGGATATTTACCCAAGTCAAACAACCATTTTTTTGCCCATTTACAAAAAAACTGTCCTAACAATCATTGATGATTGTAAAGTGATATATTGGTCAATCATGAGTAATGGCCTATATTTTTGTAACAAATGACTTATGGATTGGGAGTGAACACTCAGTTCAAAATCCCTCGCCTCCCCCTTTTCCCTAGGATAGGAAAGCGAAATATATAAAAACTAGAGAGAGTTTAAAATCCTTAAAATGACTCACACTTTTTGGAATTATCTCCCTCTATATTTGAGTATTTCCATTTTAGATGTATACTATTTTCTAAAATCAAAACTTGACCTTTAACTTTTCTATTTATCTCGTAAACTAAAAGATAATATTGCAACTAGATCACATTAAAATGAAAATTTTACAGTTTATGAATGCAAAAAAATTAAAAAACAACAAATTTATGTAAAGAAAATTTATTCACACACTTCAAATGAACACAAAAATTTTGATATCCAAGTTTAGGAAATCCCACAAGTTCAACCCTCATAGGTTGGAATTTTATAAGAAAGAGATTTTCAAATTGATCCTACACATGTTTTAAATATGGATATATACATGCATGAAACATGTTAAAGATGCAAATGACCTATTGCTGCAAACCTGATTAAATTCTCAAGTGAACGTGCGGTTGAATATTTACCCAAGTCAAACAAGCTAATATTTAGCCCATTTATAAAAAAACTGACCTAATAATCATTGATGATTGTAAAGTGATTTATTGGTCAATCATGTGTAACGGGCTATATTTTGGTAAGAAATGACATATGGATTGGGAGTGAAGACTCAGTTAAAAATCCCTCACCTCCCCCTTTTCCTGACAATTGCAAAGACAAATTTATAAAAACTAGAGAGAGTTTAAAATCTCTAAAAATGATATGCACTTTTTGGAATTATCTCTCTCTACATTTGATTATTTCCATTTTAGATGTATACTATTTTGAAAAATCAAAACTTGAGCTTTCAATTTTCCATTTATGTCAAGAATTAAAAGATAAAATTGCAAGTAGATCACAACAAAATGAAAATTTTAAGGTTTATGAAAGAAAATAAATTATAAAAACAAAAAAAATGAAGTAATGAAAATTTATTCACACACCACAAATGAACACAAAAATTTTTATATCCTAATTTGGGAAATTCCATAAGTTCAACCCTAATAGGTTGGAATTTTATAAGAAAGAAATTTTTAAATTGATCCTACTCATGTTTTAAATATATGCATGCTTGAAACATGTGAAAGATGCAAATTACCTATGGATGCAACCTGATTAAATTCTCAAGTGAACATGTTGTGGGATATTTACCCTTGTCAAACAACCATTTTTTTGCCCATTTACAAAAAAGTTGTCCTAACAATCATTCATGATTATAAAGTGATTTAATGGTCAATCATGCGTAATGGGCTATATTTTTGTAACAAATGACTTATGGATTGTGAGTGAACACTCAGTTCAAAATCCCCCGCCTACCCATTTTACCGATGATAGGAAAGCCAAATATATAAAAACTAGAGAAGTTTAAAATCCTTAAAAATGACAGTCACTTTTTGGAATTATCTCTCTCTACATTTGAGTATTTGCTTTTTAGATATATACTATTTTCTAAAATCAAAACTTGGGCTTTCAATTTTTCATTTATCTCGTAAACTAAAAGATAAGATTGTAACTAGATCACAACAAAAATAAAATTTTATAGTTTATGTATGCAAAAATATTAAAAAACTACAAATTTAAGTAAAGAAAATTTATTCACACACTAGAAATGAACACAAAAATTTTAATATCCAAGTTTGGGAAATCCCACAAGTTCAGCCCTAATAGGAAGGAATTTTATAGGAAAGACATTTTTAAATTGATCCTACACATGTTTTAAATATGGATATATGCATGCTTGAAACATGTTAAGGATGCAAACCTGATTAAATTTTCAAGTGAACGTGCAGGGGATATTTACCCAAGTCAAACACACCATTATTTTGACCATTAACAAAAAAGCTGACGTAACAGTCATTGATGATTGTAAAGTGATTTATTGGTCAATCAAGCGTAACGGGCCATTTTTTTTTTAAGAAATGACTTATGCATTGCGAGTGAGCACTCAGTTCAAAATCCCCCGCCACCCCCTTTTCTTGACGATTGCAAAGCCAAATATATAAAAACAAGAGAGAGATTAAAATCCCTAAAAATGACTGATTCATTTTGGAATTATCTCTCTCTACATTTGAGCATTTCCATTTTAGATGTGTACTATTTTCTAAAATCAAAACTTGAGCTTTCAATTTTCCATTTATCTTGTAAACTAAAAGATAAGATTGCAAGTTGATCACAACAAAACGAAACTTTTACAGTTTATGAAAGCAAAAAAATTATAAAAACAACAAATTTAATTAAAGAAAATTTATTCACACACCACAAATGAACACTAAAATTTTGATATCCTAGTTTTGGAAATCCGACGAGTTCAACCCTAACAGGTTGGAATTTTACAAGAAAGAGATTTTTAAATTGATCCTACTCATGTTTTTAATATGATATATGCATGCTTGAAACATGTTAAAGATGCAAATGACATATGGATGCAAACCTGATTAAATTCTCAAGTGAACGTGCGGTGGGATATTTACCCTAGTCAAAGAAACCATTATTTTGCCCATTTACGAAAAAACTGACCTAACAATCATTGATGATTGTAAAGTGATTTATTGGTCAATCATGCATAACAGGCTATATTTTTGCAAGAAATGTCTTTTGGATTGTGAGTGAACACTCAGTTAAAAATCCCCTGCCTCCCCCTTTTCCTGACGATTGCAAAGCCAAATATAGAATAACTAAAGAGAGTTTAAAATCCCTAAAAATGACAGACACTTTTTAGAATTATCTCTCTATACATTTGAGTATTTCCATTTTAGATGTATACTATTTTCTAAAATCAAAACTTGAGCTTTCAATTTTCTATTTATCTCGTAAACTAAAAGACAAAATTGCAAGTAGATCACAACAAAATGAATATTTTAACCAGAAAAATGAACAAAACAACAAATTTAAGTAATGAAGATTATTGACACACCACAATAAACACAAAAATTTTGATATCCAATTTTGGGAAATACCACAAGTTCAACCCTAATTGGTTGGAATTTTATAAGAAAAGGATTTTTAAATTGATCCAACATATGTTTTAAATATGGATATATGCCTGCTTAAAACATGTTAAAGATGCAAATGACCTATGGATGCAAACTTGATTAAATTCCCAAGTGAACGTGCGGTGGGATATTTACCCAAGTAAAACATGCCATTATTTTGCCAATTTACAAAAACATTGTCCTAACAATCATTGATGATTGTAAAGTGATTTATTCGTCAGTCATGCGTAATGGGCTATATTGTTGTAAGAAATGACTTATGGATTGGGATTGAACACTCAGTTCAAAATCCACCGCCTCCCTATTTTTTCGACAATAGGAAAGCCAAATATATAAAAACTAGAGAGAGCTTAAAATCCCTAAAAATGACAGACACTTTTTGGAATTATCTCTCTCTACATTTGTGTATTTCCATTCTAGCTGTATACTATTTTTTAAAATCAAAACTTGAGCTTTCAATTTTCCATTTATTTCGTAAACTAAAAGATAAGATTGCAACTAAATCACAACAAAAGGAAAATTTTACAAATTATGTACGCAAAAAAATAAAAAAACAACAAATTTAATGAAAGAACATTTATTCACACACCACAAATGAACACAAAAATTTTGATATCCAATTTTGGGAAATCCCACGAGTTCAACCCTAATAGGTTGGAATTTTGCAAGAAAGAGATTTTTAAATTGATCCTACACAAGTTTTGAACATGGATATGTGCATACTTGAAACATGTTAAAGATGCAAATGACCTATAGATGCAAACCTGATCAAATTCTCAAGTGAACGTGCGGTGGGATATTTACCCATGCCAATCAAACCATTACTATGTGCATGTTTGAAACATGTTAACGATGCAAATGACGTATGGATGCAAACCTGATTAAATTCTCAAGTGAACGTGCGGTGGGATATTTACCCAAGTCAATCAAGCCATTACTTTGACCATTTACAAAAAAGCTTACCTAACAATCATTGTTGATTTTAAAGTGATTTATTGGTCAATCATGCGTAACGGGCTATATTTTTGTAAGGAATGACTTACGGATTGGGAGTGAATACTCAGTTTAAAATACCCCGTCTCCTCCTTTTCCCGACGATTCCAAAGCCAAATATATAAAAACTAGAGAGAGTTTAAAATACCTAAAAATGACTGACACTTTTTTGAATTATCTCTCTCTACATTTGAGTATTTCCATTTTAGATGTATACTATTTTGTAAAATCAAACTTGAGCTTTCAATTTTTCATTTATCTCATAAACTAAAAGATAAGATTGCAACTAGATCACTACAAAATGAAATTTTAAAGGTTAATGTTTGCCAAAAAATTTAAAAAAACAATAAATTTATGAAAATAAAATTTATTCACACTCCAGAAATGAACACAAAAATTTTGATATCCATTTTTGGGAAATCCCACTAGTTCAACCCTAATAGGTAGGAATTTTATAGGAAAAAGATTTTTAAATTGATCCCACACATGTTTTAAATATTACTATAGGCATGCTTGAAGCATGTTAAAGATTCAAATCACATATGGATGCACACTTGATTAAATTCTCAAGAGAACGTGCGGTAGGATATTTACCAAAGTCAAACAACCATTATTTTGCTCATTTACAAAAAAGTTGACCCAATAATCATTGATTATTGTAAAAGTGATTTATTGGTCAATCATGTGTTATGGGCTATATTTTTGTAAGAAATTACATATGGAATGGGAATGAACACTCAGTTAAAAATCCCCGGCCTTCTCCTTTTCCCAACGATAGCAAAGCCAAATAAATAAAAACTAGAGAGAGTTTAAAATCCCTAAAAATGATAGACACTTTTTGGAATTATCTCTCTCTACATTTGAGTATATCCCTTTTAGATGTACTATTTTGTAATATAAAAACTTGAGCTTTCAATTTTCCATTTATCTTGTAAACTAAAAGATAAGATTGCAACTAGATCACAACAAAATGAAAATTTTACAGTTTATGTATGCAAAAAAATAAAAAAAAAACAAATTTAAGTAAAGAAAATTTATTCACACACTTAAATGAACACAAAAATTTTGATATCCAAGTTTGGGAAATCCGACAAGTGCAACCCCAAAAGGTTGGAATTTTATAAGAAAGAGATTTTTAAATTGATCCTACTCCTGTTTTAAATATAGATATATGCATGCTTGAAAAATGTTAATGATGCAAATGACCTAAGGATGCCAACCTGATTAAATTCTCAAGTGACCGTGCGGTAGGATATTTTCCCAACTCAAACAACCAATTTTTTGCCCATTTACAAAAAAGCTTTGCTAACAATCATTGATGATTGTAACGTGATTTATTGGTCCATCATGCGTAACGGTCTATATTTTTGTAATAAATGACATATGGATTGGGAGTGAACACTCAGCTAAAAATCCACCGCCTCCCCCTTTTCCCGACGATAGCAAAGCCAAATATGTAAAAACTAGAGAGTTTAAAATCCCTAAAAATGAGAGAAACTTTTTGGAATTATCTCTCTCTACATTTGAGTATTTCCATTTTTTATGTATACTATTTTCTTAAATCAAAACTTCAGCTTTCAATTTTCCATTTATCTCGTAAACTAAAAGCAAAGATTGCTATTCGATCACAAAAAAAAAAAAAATTACAGTTTATGTATGCAAAAAAATTTAAATACAACAAATTTTAAGTAAAGAAAATTAATTCACACACCACAACTGAATATAAAAATTTTGATATCCTAGTTTGGGAAATCCCAACAAATTCAACCCTAATAGGTTGGAATTTTATAAGAAAGAGATTTTTAAAAACATCCAACACATGTTTTAAATATAGATATATGCATGTTTGAAACATGTTCAAGATGAAAATGACCTATGGGTGCAAACCTAATTAAATTCTCAAGTGAACATGCGGTGGGATATTTACCCAAGTTAAACAAGCCATTATTTTGCCCATTTACAAAAAAGCTAACCTAACAATCATTGATGATTGTAAGGTGATTTATTGGTCAATCGTGCGTAATGGGCTACATTTTTGTAAGAAATAACTTAATGATTGGGTGTGAACACTCCGTTAAAAATCCCCCGCCTCCCCTTTTCCCCGACGATTTCAAAGCCAAAAATATAAAAAACTAGGGAAGTTTAAAATCCCTAAAAATGACAGATACTTTTTCGAATTATCTCTCTCTACTTTTGAGTATTTCCATTTTAGATGTATACTAGTTTCTAAAATGAAAACTTGAGCTTTCAATTTTCCATTTATCTCGTAAACTAAATGATAAGATTGCAACTAGATAACAACAAAATGGAAATTTTACAGTTTATGTATGCAAAAAAATTAAAAATCAACAAATTTAAGTAAAGAAAATTTATTCACACCCCATAAATGAACACAAAAATTTTGATATCCAAGTTTGGGAAATCGCACAAGTTCAACCCTAATAAGTTAGAATTTTATAAGAAAGAGATTTTCAAATTGATCCTATACATGTTTTAAGTATGGATATATGCATGCTTGAAACATGTTAAAGATGCAAATGACTATTGATGCAAACCTGATTAAATTCTTAAGTGAACGTGCGATGGGATATCTACACAAGTCAAACAAGCCATTATTTTGCCCATTTAAAAAAAAACTAACCTAACCATCATTGATGATTGTAAAGTGATTTATTGGTCAATCATGCGTAACGGGCTATGTTTTGGTAAGAAATGACATATGGATTGGGAGTGAAGACTCAGTTAAAAATCCCTCGCTTTCCCCTTTCCTGACAATTGCAAAGCTAAATATATAAAAACAAGAGAAGTTTAAAATCCCTAAAAAATGATAGACACGTTTTTGTATTATCTCTCTCTACATTTGATTATTTCCATTTTTGATGTATACTATTTTCTAAAATAAAAAACTTGGGCTTTCAATTTTCCATTTATCTCGTAAACAAAAAGATAAGATTGCAACTAGATCACAATAAAATGAAATTTTTTACAGTTTATGTATGCAAAAAAATTAAAAAACTACAAATTTAAGTAAAGAAAATTTATTTACAAACCAGAAATAAACACACAAATTTTGATATCCAAGTTTGGGAAATCCCACAAGTTCAACCCTAATAGGTTGGAATTTTATAAGAAAGAGATTTTTAAATTGATCCTACACATGTTTTACATCGGATATATGCATGCTTCAAACATGTTAAAGATGCAAATGACCTATGGATGCAAACCTGATTAAATTCTAGAGAGAACGTGCGGCAGGATTTTTACTCAACTGAAACAAGCCATTATTTTGCCCATTTACAAAAAAGCTGACCTTCCAATCATTGATGATTGTAAAATGATTTATTGGTCAATCATGCCTAACGGGCTATATTTATTTAAGAAATTTCTTATAGATTGGGAGTGCACACATAGTTAAAAATCCCCCGCCTCCCCCTATTCCTGACAATTGCAAAGCCAAATTTATAAAAACTAGAGAGAGTTTAAAATCCCTAAAAATGACAAACACTTTTTGGAATTATCTCTCTCTACATTTGAGTATTTCCATTTTAGATGTATACTATTTTCTAAATTGAAAACTTGAGCTTTCAATTTTGCACTTATCTCGTAAACTAAAAGAAAAGATTGCAAGTAGATCACAACAAAAAGAAAATTTTACAACTAATGAATGCAAAAAAAATTAAAAAACAAAAAATTTAAGTAAATAAAACTTATTCACACACTACAAATGAACATAAAAATTTTGAGATCCTAGTTTAGGAAATCCCACAAGTAATAGGTTGGAATTTTATTAGAGAGAGATTTTTATATTGATTCTACACATGTTTTAAACATGGATATTTGCATGCTTGAAATATGTTACAGATTCAAATGACCTTTGGATGCAAACCTGATTAAATTCTCAAGTGAACATGCGATGGGATATTTCCCAAAGTCAAACAAGCCGTTATTTTTCCCAGTTACTAAAAGTTGACCGAACAATCAGCGATGATTGTAAAGTGATTTATTGGCCAATCATGCATAATGGCCTATATTTGTCTACGAAATGACTTCTGGATAAAGTGTGAACCCTCCGTTAAAAATCCCCCGCCTCCCCCTTTTCCCGACGATTGCAAAGCCAAATATATAAAAACTAGAGAGAGAGTTTAAAACCCCTAAAAATGATAGACACTTTTTTGAATTATCTCTCTCTACAATTGAATATTTCCAATTTAGATGTATACTATTTTCTAAAATCAAAACTTGAGCTTTCAATTTTCCATTTATCTCGTAAACTAAAAGATAAAATTGCAACTAGATAACAACTAAATGAAAATTATAAGGTTTATATATGCAAAAGAATTAAAAATAAATAAATAAAAGTTAAGAAAATTTATTCACACACCAGAAATGAACACAAAATATTTGATATCCAAGTTTGGGAAACCCCACAAGTTCAACCCTAATAGGTTGAAATTTTATAAGAAAGAGATTTTTAAATTGATCCTACTCATGTTTTAAATATGGATATATGCATGCTTGAAACAAGTTAAAGATGCAAATGACCTATGGATGCAAACCTGATTAAATTCTCAAGTGAACGTGCAATGGGATATTTACCCAAGTCAAACAACCATTTTTTGGTCCATTTACAAAAAAGTTGTCCTCAAAATCATTGATGATTGTGAAGTGATTTATTGGTCAATCATGCGTAATGGGCTATCTTTTTAAAAGAAATGACTTAAGGATAGGGAGTAAACACTCAGTACAAAATCCCCTGCCTCTCATTTTCGCGATGATAGCAAAGCCAAAAATAATAAAACTAGAGAGAGTTTAAAATCCCTAAAAATGATAGACTCTTTTTGGAATTATCTCTCTCTACATTTGAGTATTTCCATTTTAGATGAATACTATTTTCTAAAATCAAAACTTGAGATTTCAATTTTCCATTTATCTCGTAAACTAAAAGATAAGATTGCAACTAGATCATGCGTAACGGGCTATATTTTTGTAATAAAGGACTTATGGATTGGGAGTGAACACTCAGTTAAAAATCCCCCACCTGCCCCTTTTCCTGACTATTGCAAAGGCAAATATATAAAAACTATAGAGAGTATAAAATCCCTAAAAATGACTGACACTCTTTGGAATTATCTCTCTCTACATTTTTGTATTTCCATTTTGGATGTTTACTTTTTTCTAACATCAAATCTTGAGCTTTCAATTTTCCATTTATCTCGTAAACTAAAAGATAAGCTTAAAACAAAATGAAAATTTTACAATTTATGAAGAGAAAAAAATTAAAACAACCACAAATTTAAGTAAAGAAAATTAATGAACACACCACTAATGAACACAAAAATTTTGATATCCTAGTTTGGGAAATCCCACAAGTTCAACCATAATAGGTTGGAATTTTATAATAAAGAGATTTTTAAATTGATCCTACAGATGTTTTAAATATGGATATATGCATGCATGAAACATGTTAAAGATGCAAATGACCTATGTATGCAAACCTGATTAAATTCTCAAGTGAACGTGCGGTGGGATATTTACCCTTGTCAAACAAGCCATTATTTTGCCTATTTAATAAAAAGCTGACCTAACAATCATTGCAGATTGTAAAGTGATTTATTGGTCAATCATGCGTAACGGGCTATATTTTTGTAAGAAATGACTTATGGATTGGGAGTGAACACTCAGTTCAAATTCCCCCGCCTCCCCCTTTTCCAGACGATTACAAAGCTAAATATATAAAAAATAGAGAGAGTTTAAAATCTCTAAAAATGACAGACATGTTTTAGAATTATCTCTCTCTACATTTGAGTATTTTCATTTTAGATGTATACTATTATGTAAAATCAAAACTTGAGCTTTCAATTTTCCATTTATCTCATAAACTAAAAGATAAGATTGCAACTAGATCACTACAAAATAAAAATTTGAAGGTTTATGTATGCAAAAAAAAATTTTCCATTTATTCACACACCACAAAGGAACACAAAAATTTTGATATCCAAGTTTTGGAAATCCCACAAGTTCAACCAAAGTAGGTTGGAATTTCATAAGAATTTTTTTTTTAAATTGATCATGCACATGTTTTAAATATGGGTATAAGCATGCATGAAACTTGTTAAAGATGCAAATGACCTATGGATCCCAACCTGTTTAAATTCTCAAGTGAACGTGCAATGAGATATTTACCCAAGTCAAACAAGCCATTATTTAGCCCATTTACAAAGAGCAAACCTAACAACCATTGATGATTGTAAAGTGATTTAATGGTCAATCTTGCGTAACAGCCATATTTTTGTATGAAATGACTTATGGATTGTGAGTCAACACTAAGTTAAAAATTAACTGCCTCCGCCTTTTCCCGACGATAGCAAAGCCAAATACATAAAAACTAGAGAGATTTTAAAATCCTTAATAATAAAAGACACTCTTTTAAATTATCTCTCTCTACATTTGAGTACTTCCATTTTAGATGTATACTATTTTCTAAAATCAAACTTGAGCTTTCAATTTTCCACTTATCTCATAAACTAAAAGATAAGATTGCAAGTGATTCACAACAAAATGAAAATTTTACAGTTTATGAATGCAAAAAAATTAAAAAAACAACAAATTTAAGTAAAAAAAGTTTATTCACTCACTAAAAATGTACATAAAAATTTTGAAATCCTAGTTTGGGAAATCCCACAAGTTCAACCCTAATAGGATGGAATTTATAAAAAAGAGATTTTTAATTGATCCTACACATGTTTTAAATATGGATATATGCATGCTTGAAACATGTTAAAGATGCAAATGACCTATGGATGCAAACCTGATTAAATTCTCAAGTGAACGTGCGGTGGGATATCTTCCCTAGTCAAACAAGCCATTATTTTGCCCATCTACAAAAAAATTGACATAAAAATCATTAATGATTGTAAAGAGATTTATTGGTCAATCAAGCGTAACAGGCTAAATTTTTGTAAGAAATGAATTATAGATTGGGAGTGAACTCTCAGTTCAAAATCCCCCGCCTCCCCCTCTTCTTGACGATTGCAAAGCCAAATATATAAAAACTAGAGAGAGTTTAAATTCCCTAAAAATGGCAGACACTTTTTGGAATTATCTCTCACTACATATGTGTATTTCCATTTTAGGTGTATACTCTTTTCAAAAATCTAAACTTGAGCTTTCAGTTTTCCATTTATCTCGTAAACTAAAAGATAAGATTGCAAGTTGATTTCAACAAAATAAATTTTTTACAGTTTATGAATGCAAAAAAATTAAAAAGAAAATAAATTTAAGTAAAGAAACTTTATTCACACACCACAAATGAACACAAAAATTTTTATATCCTAGTTTAGGAAATCCCACAAGTTCAACCCTAATAGGTTGGAATTTTATAAGAAAGAGATTTTTAAATTAATCCTACACATGTCTGAAATATGGATATATGCATGTTTGAAACATGTTAAAGATGCAAATGACCTTTGGATGCAAACCTGATTAAATTCTCAAGTGAACATGCGGTGGGATATTTCCCAAAGTCAAACAAGCCGTTATTTTTCCCTAGACAAAAAAATTAACCGAACAATCAATGATGATTGTAAAGTGATTTATTGGCCAATCATATGTAATGGGCTATATTTTTCTAAGGAATGACTTACGGATTGGGAGTGAACCCTCAATTAAAAATCCCCTGCCTCCCCCTTTTACCAATGATAGCAAAGTAGAATATATAAAAACTAGAGAGAGTTTAAAATCCCTAAAAATG
The DNA here is from genome assembly GCF_029961685.1 of Aristolochia californica. Taxonomy (NCBI): domain Eukaryota; kingdom Viridiplantae; phylum Streptophyta; class Magnoliopsida; order Piperales; family Aristolochiaceae; genus Aristolochia; species Aristolochia californica. The sequence goes on along the minus strand of NW_027182279.1, from coordinate 34,339,902 downwards.
ATAGACACTTTTTTGAATTATCTCTCACTACATTTGAGTTTTTGCATTTTAGATGGATACTATTTTCTAAAATCAAAACTTGACCTTTCAATTTTCCATTTACTCATCAACTAAAAGATAAGATGGCAACAAGATAACAACAAAATGAAAATTTTGAGGTTTATATATGCAAAAAAATTAAAAAAAGAACAAATTTAAGTAAAGAAAATTTATTCACACACTAGAAATGAACACAAAAATTGTGAAATCCAAGTTTGGGAAATCCCACAAGTTCAACCCTAATTGGTTGGAATTTTAAAAGAAAGATATTTTTAAATTGATCCTACTCATGTTTTAAATATGGATATATGCATGCTTGAAACATGTTAAAGATGCAAATGACCTATGGATGCAAGCCTGATTAAATTCTCGAGTGAATGTGTGTTGGGATATTTACCCAAGTCAAACAACCACTTTTTAGTCCATTTAAAAAAAAGTTGTCCTCAAAATCATTGATGATATTGAAGTGATTTATTGGTCAATCATGCGTAATGGGCTATATTTTTGTAAGAAATGACTTACGGATTGGGAGTGAACACTCAGTTCAAAATCCCCCGCCTCCCCATTTTTCCGATGATAGCAAAGCCAAATATATAAAAACTAGAGAGAGTTTAAAATCCCTAAAATTGACAGACACTTTTTGGAATAATCTCTCTCTACATTTGAGTATTTCCATTTTAGATGAATACTATTTTCTAAATCAAAACTTGAGATTTCAATTTTCCATTTATATCGTAAACTAAAAGATAAGATAAGATTGCAACTAGATCACAAAAAAATGAATATTTTATACTTTATGTATGCAAAAAAATTAAAAAAAAAAATTTATGCAAAGAAAATTTATTCACACACCACAAATGAACACAAAAATTTTGATATCCAAGTTTGGGAAATCCCACAAGTTCAACCCTAATAGGTTGGAATTTTATAAGAAAGAGATTTTTAAATTGATCCTACACATGTTTTAAATATGGATATATGCATGCTTGAAACATGTTAAAGATGCAAAAGACCTATGGATGCAAACCTGATTAAATTCTCAAGAGAACATGCGGTGGGATGTTTACCCAAGTCAAACAAGCCATTATTTTGCCCATTTACAAAAAACCTGACCTAACAATCATAGATGATTGTAAAGTGATTTATTGGTCAATCATGTTTAACAGGCTACATTTTAGTCAGAAATGACTTATGGATTGGGAGTGAACACTCAGTTCAAAATCCCCTACCTCCCCCTTTTCTTGACTATTGCAGAGCCAAATATATTAAAAACTAGAGAGAGTTTAAAATCCCTAAAAATGACAAACACTTTATGGAATTATCACTCTCTACATTTGAGTATTTCCATTTTAGTTGTATACTATTTTGTAAAATCAAAACTTGAGCTTTCAATTTTCCATTTATCTCGTGAACAAAAGAATAAGATTGCAACTAGATCACTACCAAATGAAAATTTTTAGGTTTATGTATGCAAAAAAATTAAAAAAACAACAAATTCAAGTTAAGCAAATTTATTCTCACCCCAGAAATGAACACAAAAAATTTGATATCCAAGTTTGGGAAATCCCACAAGTTAAACCCTAATAGGTTGGAATTTAATAAGAAAGATATTTTTAAATTGATCCTACCCTTGTTTTAAATATGGATATATGCATGCTTGAGACATGTTAAAGATGCAAATGACCTATGGATGCAAACCTGATTAAATTCTCAAATGAACGTGCGGTGGGATATTTACGAAGACAAACATCCATTTTTGGGCCTATTTACAAAAAAACGTTGTGCTAACAATCATTGATGATTGTAAAGTGATTTATTGGTCAATCATACGTAACGGGCTATATTTTTGTAAGAAATGACTTATGGATTGGTAGTGAACACTCAGTTAAAAATCCCCGGCCTTCCCCCTTTCCAGACTATTGCAAAGCCAAATATATAAAAACTAGAGAGAGGTTAAAATCCCTAAAAATGATAGACACTTTTTGGAATTATCTCTCATTACATTTGAGTATTTCCATTTTAGATGTATACTATTTTGTAAAATCAAAACTTGAGCTTTCAATTTTTCATTTATCTCGTAAACTAAAAGATAAGTTTGCAACTAGATCACAACAAAATGAAAATTTACAGTTTATGTGAGCAAAAGAAATAAAAAACAACTAATTTAAGTAAAGAAAAATTGTTCACACATCATAAATGAACACAAAAATTTTGATATCCATGTTTGGGAAATCCCTCTTGTTCAACCCTAATAGGTTGGATTTTTATAAGAAAGAGAATTTTAAATTGATCATACACATGTTTTAAATATGGATATAAGCATGCTTGAAACATGTTAAAGATATCCAAACCTGATTAAATTCTCAAGTGAACGTGCGGTGGGATATTTACCCAAGTCAAACAAGCCATTTTTTAACCCATTTACAAAAAGCCGACCTAACAATCATTGATGATTGTAAAGTGATTTATTGGTCAATCATGCGTAACGGACAATATTTTTGTAAGAAATGACTTATGCATTGGGAGTCAACACTCAGTTAAAAATACCCCGCCTCCCCCTTTTCCCGATGATTGCAAAGCCAAATATATAAAAATTAGAGAGAGTTCGAAATCCCAAAAAATAACAAGCACTTTTTGGAATTATCACTCTCTACATTTGAGTATTTCCATTTTAGATGTATACTATTTTTTAAAATCAAAACTTGAGCTTTCAATTTTCCATTTATCTCGTGAACTAAAGGATAAGATTGCAACTAGATCACTACCAAATGAAAATTTTAATGTTTTATGTATGCAAAAAATTAAAAAAACTACAAATTTAAGGTAAGCAAATTTATTCACACCCCAGAAATGAACACAAAAAATTTGATATCCAAGTTTGGGAAATCCCACAAGTTCAACCCTAATAGGTTGGAATTTAATAAGAAAGAGATTTTTAAATTGATCCTACTCGTGTTTTAAACATGGATATATGCATGATTGAAACATGTTAAAGATGCAAATGACCTATGGATGCAAACCTGATTAAATTCTCAAATGAAGGTGCGGAGGGATATTTACCCAAGTCAAACAAGGCATTATTTTGCCCATTTACATAAAAACTGACCTAACAGTCATTGATGATTCTAAAGTGATTTATTGGTTAATCATGCGTAACGAGTTATATTTTTTTAAGAAATGACGTATGGATTGGTAGTGAAAACTCAGTTACAAATCCCCCACCTCCCCCTTTTCCTGACGAATGCAAAGCCAAATATATAACAACTAGAGTGAGTTTAAAATCCTTAAAAATGACAAACACTTTTTGGAATTATCTCTTTCTACATTTGAGCTATCAACTAGATCAGAACAAAACGAAAATTTTAAGGCTTATGTATGCAAAAAAAATTAAAACCCCACAAATTTAAGTAAAGAAATTTTTTTTACACACCACAAATGAACACAAAAATTTTGATATCCAAGTTTGGGAAATCCCACAAGTTCAACCCTAATAACTTGGAATTTTATAAGAAAGAGATTTTTAAATTGATCCTACACATGTTTTAAATATGGATATAAGCATGCTTGAAACAAGTTAAAGATGTAAATGACCTATGGATGCAAACCTGATTAAATTCTCAAATGAACGTGCGGTTGGATATTTTCCCAAGTCAAAAAAGCCATTATTTTGTGTATTTACAAAAAGGTTGACCTAACAATTAGTGATGATTGTAAAGTAATTTATTGGTCAATAAAGTGTAATGGGCTATATTTTTTTAATAAATGACTTATGGATTGGGAATGAACACTCCGTTAAAAATCCCCCGCCTCCCCCGTTTCCCGACGATTGCAAAGTCAAATGTATAAAAAACTAGAGAGAATTTAAAATCCCAAAAAATGATAGACACTTTTTGGAATTATCTCTCTCTATATTTGAGTATTTCAATTTTAGATGTATACTATTTTCTAAAATATAAACTTGGGCTTTCAATTTTCCATTTATCTAGTAAACTAAAAGATAAGATTGCAACTAGATGACAACAAAATGCAAATTTAATGCTTAAGAATGCAAAAAAAGTTAAAAAAACATCAAATTTAAATAATGAAATTTATTCACACACCAGAAAAGAACACAAAAATTTTGATATCCAAGTTTGGGAAAACCCACAAGTTCAACCCTAATAGTTTGGAATTTTCAAAGATGGAGATTTTTAAATTGATCTTACTCATGTTTTAATTGAGGATAAATTCATGCTTGAAACATGTTAAATATGCAAATGACCTATGGATGCAAACCTGATTAAATTCTAAAGTGAATGTGTGGTGCGATATTTACCCAAGTCAAACAACCATTTTTTTCCCATTTACAAAAAAGTTTTCCTAACAATCATTGATGATTGTAAAGTGATTTATTGGTCAATCATGCTTAACGAGCTATATTTTTGTAAGAAATGACTTATGGATTGGGAGTGAACACTCAGTTCAAAATCCCCCGCCTCCCCCTTTTCTTGACGATAGGAAAGCCAAATATATAAAAACTAGACAGAGTTTAAAATCCCTAAAAATGACAGAAACTTTTTGGAATTATCTCTCTCTACATTTGAGTATTTCCATTTTAGAAGTATACAATTTTCTAAAATCAAAATATGAGCTATAATTTTTCCATTTATCTCATAAACTAAAAGATCAGATGTAACCTAGATCACAAGAAAATGAAAATTTTAAGTTTTTTGTACTCAAAAAAATTTTAAGTAAAGGAAATTTGTTCACCCACCAGAAATGAACACAAACATTTTGATATCCAAGTTTGGGAAATCCCACAAGTTCAACCCTAATAGGTTGGAATTTTATAAAAAATAGATTTTAAATTGATCCTACACATGTTTTAAATATGGATATATGCATTCTTGAAACATGTTAAAGATTCAAATGACCTATGGATACAAACCTGATTAAATTCTAAAGTGAACGTGTGGTGGGATATTTACCCTAGTCAAACAACCATTTTTTTGCCCATTTACAAAAAAGCTGACCTAACAATCATTGATAATTGTAAAGTGATTTATTCTGTCAATCATCCGTAACAGGCTATATTTTTGTAAGAAATGACTTATGGTTTGAGAGTGAACACTCAATTCAAAATACCTCACCTCTCACTTTTCCCGACAATTGGAAAGCCAAAATATATAAGAACTAGAGAGAGTTTAAAATCCCTAAAAAGGACAGACACTTTTCGGAATTATCACTCCCCACATTTGAGTATTTCCATATAAGTGATGTATACTATTTTATAAAATCAAAACTTGAGCTTTCAATTCTCCATTTATCTTGTAATTTAAAAGATTAGATTGCAAGTAGATCATAACAAAATGAAAATTTTACTGTTTTTGATTGAAACAAAATTAAAAAACTTCAAATTTAAGTAAAGAAAATTTATTCACACACCACAAATGAAACACAAAAATTTTGATATCCTAGTTTGGGAAATCCCACAATTTCAACCATAATAGGTTGGAATTTTATAAGAAAGAGATTTTCAAATTGATCCTACACATGTTTTAAATATGGATATATGCATGCTTGAAACATGTTAAAGATGCAAATGACCTATTGATGCAAACCTGATTAAATTCTCAAGTGACTGTGCGGTGGGATACTTACCCTAGTCAAACAAGCCATTATTTTGCCGATTTACAAAAAAACTGACCTAACAATAATTGATGATTGTAAAATGATCTATTGGTCAATCATGAGTAACAGGCTATATTTTTGTAAGAAATGACTTATGGATTAGGAGTGAAAAGTCAGTTAAAAATCCCTCGCCTGCCCCTTTTCCCGACGATTGCAAAGCCAAATACATAAAAACTTGAGAGAGTTTAAAATTCCTAAAAATGACTGACAGTTTTTGGAATTATCTCTCTCTACATTTGAGTATTTCCATTTTAGATTTATACTATTTTCTAAAATATAAACTTCAACTTTCAATTTTTCATTTATCTCATAAACTAAAAGAAAGAATGCAAGAAGATCACAACAAAATGAAAATTTTACAGTTTCTGAATGAGAAAAAATTAAAAAACCAACAAATTTAAGTAAAGAAAATTTATTCACACACCACAATTGAACTAAAAATTTTTGATATCCTAGTTTGGGAAATCCCACCAGTTCAACCCTAATAGGTTGGAATTTTATAAGAAATAGATTTTTAAATTGATCCTACACATGTTTTAAATATGGATATATGCATGCTTGAAACATGTTAAAGATGCAAATGACCTATGGATGCAAACTTGATTAAATTCTCAAGTGAATGTGAGGTGGTATATTTACCCTAGTCAAACAAGACATTATTTTGCCCATTTACAAAAAAAGTTGACCTAACAATAATTGATGATTGTAAAGTGATCTATTGGTCAATCATGAGTAACGGGCTATATTTTTGTAAGAAATGAGTTATGGAATGGGAGTGAACACTCCGTTAAAAATCCCCGCCTCCCCCTTTTCCTGACAATTCGAAAGCCAAATATAGAAAAACTAGAGAGAGTTTAAAATCCCTAAAAATGACAGACAGTGTTTGGAATTATCTCTCTCTACATTTGAGTATTTCCATTTTAGATATATACTATTTTGTAAAATCAAAACTTGAGCTTTCAATTTTCCATTTATCTCGTAAACTAAAAGAAAAGATTGCAACTAGATTAGTACGAAATGAAAATTTTAAGGTTTATGAATGCAAAAAAAAATTAAAAAACAACAAATTTAAGTAAAGCAAATTTCTTCACACACCAGAAATGAACACAAAAATTTTGATATCCAAGTTTGGGAAAACCCACAAGTTCAACCCAAGTAGGTTGGAATTTTAAAACAAAGAGATTTTTAAATTGATCCTACACATGTTTTAAATATGGATTTAAGCATGTTTGAAACATGTTAAAGATGAAAATGACCAATGGATCCAAACCTGATTAAACTCTCAAGTGAACGTCCGATGGGATATTTACCCAAGTCAAACAAGCCATTATTCAGCCCATTTACAAAAAGCTAACCTAACAATCATTGATGATTGTAAAGTGATTAATTGGTCAATCATGCGTAATGGGCCATATTTTTTTAAGAAATGACTTATGGATTGGGAGTCAACACTCAGTTAAAAATCCCCTTCCTTCCCCTTTTCCGACGATTGCAAAGCCAAATATATAAAAACTAGAGAGATTTTGAAATCCCTAAAAAGGACAGACACTGTTTGGAATTATCTCTCTCTACATTAGAGTATTTCCATTTTTTATGTATACAATTTTCTAAAATCAAAACTTGAGCTTTCAATTTTCCATTTATCTCGTAAACTAAAAGATAAGATTGCAAGTAGACCACATCAAAAATAAAATTTTAAGGTTTATGTATTCAAAATAATTAAAAAAAAATTTAAGTAAAATTTTTTTTTTCACACACCAGAAATTAACACAAAAATTTTGTTATTCAAGTTTGGGAAACCCACAAATTCATCCCTAATGGGTTAGAATTTTATAAGAAAGATATTTTTAAATTGATCCTACACATGCTTTAAATATGGATATATGCATGTTTGAAACATGTTAAAGATGCAAATGACCTTTGGATGCAAACCTCATTAAAATATCAAGTGAACGTGCAGTGGGATATTTCCCCAAGTCAAACTAGCCATTATTTTGCCCATTTACAAAAAAACTGACCTATCAATCATTGATGATTGTAAAGAGATTTATTCGTCATTCATATATAATGTGCTATATTTTTGTAAGAAATGACTTATGGATTGAGAGTGAATACTCAGTTAAAAATCCCTCGCCTCCCCCTTTTCCTTAAGATTGCAAAGCCAAATATATAAAAACTAGAGAGAGTTTAAAATCCCTAAAAACGACAGACACTTTTTGGAATTATCTCTCTCTACATTTGGGTATTTCGATTTTAGATGTATACTATTTTCTAAAATCAAAACTTGAGCTATCAATTTTCCACTTATCTCATAAACTAAAAGATAAGATTGCTAGTAGATCACATCAAAATGAAAATTTTAAAATTTATGAATGCTAAAAAATTTAAAAAACAACAAATTTCAAGTAAAGAAAATTTATTCACTCACCACAAATGAACACAATGATTTTGATATCCTTGTTTGGGAAATCCCACAAGTTCAACCCCAATAGGTTGGAATTTTATAAGAAAGAGATTTGTAATTTGAGCCCACACATGTTTTAAATATGGATATATGAATGCTTGAAACATATTAAAGATGCAAATGACCTATGGATGCAAACCTGATTAAATTCTCAAGTGAACATGCGGTAGGATATTAACCCTAGTCAAACAAGCCATTATTTTGCCCATTTACAAAAAAGTTGACCTAACAATCATTGATGAGTGTAAAGTGATTTATTGGTCAATCATGTGTAACGAGCCATATTTTTGTAAGAAATGACTCATGGAATGGGAGTGAACACTCAATTAAAAATCCCCCGCCTCCCCCTTTTCGCGTCAATTGCAAAGCCAAATATATAAAAACTAGAGAGAGTTTAAAATCCCTAAAAATGACAGACACTTTTTGGAATTATCTCTCTCTACATTAGAGTATTTCCATTTTAGATGTAGACTATTTTGTAAAATCAAAACTTGAGCTTTAAAATTTCCATTTATCTCGTACACTAAAAGATAAGATTGCAACTAGATCACTACAAAATGAAAGTTTTAAAGTGCATGTATGAAATTTTTTTAAAAAAACCACAAAATTAATTAAAGCAAATTTATTCACACACCACAAATAAACTCAAAATTTTTTATATCCAAATTTGGGAAATCCCACAAGTTCAACCCTAATTGGTTGAAATTTTATAAGAAAGATATTTTTAAATGGATCCTACGCATGTTTTAAATATGGATATATGTATGCTTGAAACTTGTTAAAGATGCAAATGACCTATGGATCCAAACCTGATTAAATTCTCAAGTGAAAGTGCAGTGGGATATTTCTCCAAGTCAAACAAGCCTTTATTTTGCCCATTTATAAAAAAAACTGACCTAACAATCGGTGATGATCGTAAAGTGATTTATTGGTCAATCATGCGTAAAGGGCTATATTTTTTAAAAAAAATTACTTATGGATTGGGAGTGAACACTCCGTTAAAAATTCCCCATCTTCCCCTTTTCCCAACGATGGCAAAGACAAATATATAAAAACTAGAGGGAGTTTAAAATCCCTAAAAATGACAGACAATTTTTGGAATAATTTCTCTCTACATTTGAGTATTTCCATTTTAGATGTATACTATTTTCTTAATTCGAAACTTGAGCTTTCAATTTTCCATTTATCTCATAAACCAAAAGATAAGATTGCAACTAAATCACAAAAAAAAAAAAATTTATGGTTTATATATGCAAAAAAATTCAAAGAAAGTAAAAATTTGAGTAAAGAAAATTTATTCACACACCAAAAATGAACACAAAAATTTTGATATCCAAGTTTGGGAAATCCTAGAAGTTCAACCGTAATAGTTTGGATTTTATTAGAAAGAGATTTTTAAATTGATCCTACTCATATATTAAATATGGATATATGCATGCTTGAAACATGTTACAGATGCAACTGACCTATGAAAGCAAACCTTATAAAATTTTCATGTGGAAGTGTGGTGGGATATTTACCCGAGGCAAACAACCATTTTTTAGCCCATTTAAATAAAATTTGTCCTAACAATCATCGATGAAAATAAAGTGATTTATTGATGAATCATGCGTAACGGGCAATATTTTTGTAAGAAATGATGGGAGTAAAAACTCAGTTAAAAATCCCCCTCCACCCCCTTTCCTCGATGATTGCAAAGCCTAATATATAAAAACTATAGACAGTTCAAAATCCCTAAAAATGACAAACACTTTTTGGAATTAACTCTCTCTACATTTGAGTATATCCATTTTAGATGTATACTATTTTCAAAAATCAAAACTTGAGCTTTCACTTTTTTATTTATCTCGTAAACTAAAAGATAAGATTGCAACTAGATCACTACAAAATGAAAATTTTAATGTTTATTTATGCAAAAAAAATTAAAAAAACAACAAATTTAGGTAAAGCAAATTTATTCACACATCACAAATGAACACAAAAATTTTGATATCAGAGTTTGGGAAATCCCACAAGTTCAACCCAAGTAGGTTGGAATTTTATAAGAAAGAGATTTTTAAATTGATCCTACACATGTTTTAAATATGGATATAAGCATGCTTGAAACATGCTAAAGATGCAAATGACCTATGGATCCAAACCTGATTAAATTCTCAAGTGAACGTGCGATGGGATATTTAACCAAGTCAAACAAACCATTATTTTCCCATTTACAAAAAGTTGACCTAACAATGATTGATGATAGTAAATTGACTTATTGGTCAATCAGGTGTAACGGGTTATATTTTTGTAACAAATGACTTATGGATTGGGAGTCAAAAATACCTCACCACCCCATTTTCCCAACAATTGCAAAGCCAAATAAATAAAAACTAAAGAGATTTTAAAATCCATAGAAATGACCGACACTTTTAGGAATTATCTCTCACTACATTTGAGTATTTCCATTTTAGATGTATACTATTTTCTAAAATCAAAATTTGAGCTCTCACTTTTCTATTTATCTTATAAACTACAAGATAAGATGGAAACTAGATCACAACAAAATAGAAATTTTAGAGTTTATGTATGGAAAAAAATTAAAAAAACAAAAAAATTATGTAAATAAAATTTATTCACACACCACAAATGAACACAAAATTTTTGATATCCAAGTTTGGGAAATGCCACAAGTTCAACTCTAATAGGTTGGAATTTTATAAGAAAGAGATTTTTAAATTGATCCTACACATGTTTTAAATATGGATATATGCATGCTTGTAACATGTGAAAGATGCAAATGACCTATGGAGGCAAACCTGATTAAATTCTCAAGTGAACATGTGGAGGGATATTTACCCAAGTAAAACAAGCCATTATTTTTCCCATTCACAAAAAAAACTCAACTAACAACCATTGATGAATGTAAAGTGATTTATTGGTCAATCATGCGTAACAGGCTATATTTTTTTAAGAAATGACTTATGGATTGGGAGTGAACACTAAGTTCAAAATACCTCACCTCCCCCTTTTCCCGACAATAGGAAAGCCAAATATATAAAAACTAGAGAGAGTTTAAAATCCCAAAAATGACAGACACGTTTTGGAATTATCTCTCACTACATTTGAGTATTTCCATTTTAGATGTATAAAATTTTCTAAAATCAAAACTTGAGCTATCAATTTTCTATTTATCTTGTAAACTAAAAGATCTGATTGCAGCAAGATCACAAGAAAATGAAAATTTTAAGGTTCATGTACGCAAAAAAACTAAAAAAAAAAATTAAGTAAAGAAAATTTATGCACACGCTAGAAATGAACACAAAAATTTTGATATCCAAGTTTTAGAAATCCCACAAGTTCAACCCTAATAGGTTGGAATTTTATAAGAAAGAGATTTTTAAATTGATCCTACACATGTTTTAAATATGGATATATGCATGCTTGAAACATGTTAAAGATGCAAATGACCTACGGATACAAACCTGGTTAAATTCTCAAGTGAATGTGCGTTGGGATATTTCCCCAAGTCAAACAAGCCATTATTTTGCCCATTTACAAAAAAGCTGACCTATCAATCAGTGATGATTATGAAGTGATTTATTGGTCAATCATTCGTAATGGGCTATATTTTTGTAAGAAATCACTTATCGATTGGGAGTGAACACTTAGTTAAAAATCCCCCGCCTCCCCCTTTTCCCGACCATATGCTAGCCAGGTATATAAAAACTAGAGAGAGTTTAAAACCCCTAAAAACGACAGACACTTTACGGAATTATCTCTTTATATTTGAGTATTTCCAATTTAGATGTATACTATTTTCTAAAATAAAATATTGAGCTTTCAATTTTCCATTTATCTCGTCAACTAAAAGAGAAGATTGCAACTAGATCACAAAAAAATGAAAATTTTACAGTTTAAGTATGCAAAAAAATTAAAAACACAACAAATTTAAGTAAAGAAAATTAACTCACACACCACAAATGAACACAAAAATTTTGATATCCTAGTTTGGGAAATCCCAGGAGTTCAACCCTAATAGGTTGGAATTTTATAAGAAAGAGATTTTTAAATTCTTCCTACACATGTTTTAAATATGGATATATGCATGCTTGAAACATGTTAAAGATGCAAATGACCTATGGATGCAAACCTGATTAAATTCTCAAGTGAACGTGCGGTGGGATATTTCCCCAAGTCAAAGAAGCAATTGCTTTGCCCATTTAAAAAAAGGATGACCTAACAATCATTGATGATTGTAAAGTGATTTATTGGTCAATCATGTGTAACTGCCATAGTTTGGTAAGAAATGACACATGGATTGGGAGTGAACACTTAGTAAAAATCCCCCACCTCCCCCTTTTCCCGACGATTGCAAAGCCAAATATAAAAAGACTAGAGAGAGCTTACAGCCCCTAAAAATGACAGACACTTTTTGGAATTACCTCTCTCTACATTTTTGTATTTCCATTTTAGATGTATACTATTTTGTATAATCAAAACTTGAACTTTCAATTTTCCATTTATCTCGTAAACTAAAATATAAGATTGCAACAACATCACTACAAAAAGAAAATTTTAAGGTTTATGTATGCAAAAAAAATTAAAAAAACAACTAATTTAAGGAAACAAATTTATTCACACACGAGAAATGAACACAAAATTTTTGATATCCATGTTTGGAAAATCCCACAAGTTCAGCCCTAATAGGTTGGAATTTTATAAGAAAGATATTTTTAAATTGATCCTACGCATGTTTTAAATATGGATATATTCATGCTTGAAACATGTTAAAGATGCAAATGACCTATGGATCCAAACCTGATTGAATTCTCAAGTGAACGTGCGGTGGGATATTTCCCCAGGTCAAACAAGCCATTATTTTGCCCATTTACAAAAAATCTTACCTAACAATCAGTAATGATTGTAAAGTGATTTATTGGTCAATCATGCGTAATGGGCTATTTTTTTTTAAGAAATTACCTAGGGATTGGAGTGAACACTCCAATAAAATTCCCTTGCCTCCCCCTTTTTCTGACGATTGTAAAGCCAAATATATGAAACCTAGAGAGTGTTTAAAATCTCTAAAAATGATAGATACTTTTTGGAATTATCTCTCTCTACATTTGAGTATATCCTTTTTTATGCATACTATTTTCTAAAATCACAACTTGATCTTTCAATTTTCCATTTATCTCGTAAACTAAAAGATTAGATTGCAACTAGATCACTACAAAATGAAATTTTTAAGATTTTTGTATGAAAAAAACGTAAAAAAAACAACAAATTTAAGTAATGAAAATTTATTTACTCCGCAGAAATAAACAAAAAAATTCTGATATCCAAGTTTGGGAAATCCCACAAGTTCAACCCTAATTGGTCGGAATTTTATAAGAAAGAGATTTTTAAATTTATCCTACTCATGTTTTAAATATGGATATATGCATGCTTGAAATATGTGAAAGATGCAAATGACCTATGGATGCAAACCTGATTAAATTCTCAAGTAAACGTGCGGTGGGATATTTACCCTAGTCAAAAGACCATTTTTTTGCCCTTTTACAAGAAAGCTATCCTAATAATTATTGATAATTGTAAAGTGATTTATTGGTCAATCATGCATAACGGGCTATATTTTTGTAAGAAAAGACTTATGGATTGGGAGTGAACACTTAGTTTAAAATCCCCCGCCTCCCCCTTTTTCGGACGATTGGAAAGCTAAATATAAAAACTAAAGAGAGTTTAAAAGCCCTATAAATGACAGACACGTTTTGGAATTATCTCTCTCTACATTTGAGTATTTCCACTTTAGATGTATACTACTTTCTAAAATCAAATCTTGAGCTTTCAACTTTCCACTTATCTCATAAACTACACGATAAGATTGCCAGTAGTTCACAATAAAATAAAAAATTTATAGTTTATGAATTCAAAAAAATTAAAATAACAACAAATTTAACTAAAGAAAATTAATTCATTCACCACAAATGAACATAATAATTTTGATATCCTAGTTTGGGAAATCCGACAAGTTCAATCCTAATAGGATTTAAAATTTTATAAAAAAGAAAATTTTAAATTGATCCTACACATGTTTTAAATAAGGATATATGCATGCTTGAAACATGCATGCTTGTAAGAAATGACTTATGGATTGGTAGTGAACAGTCAGTTAAAAATCCCCCGCCTCCCCTTTTCCCAACGATTGCAAAGTAAATTATATAAAAACTTGGGAGAGTTTAAAATCCCTAAAAATGACAGACACTTTTTGGAATTATCTCTCTCTACATTTGAGTATTTTCATTTTAGATGTATACTATTTTGTAAAATCAAAACTTGAGCTTTCAATTTTCCATTTATCTTGTAAACTAAAAGATAAGATAGCAACTAGATCACTACAAAAAGAAAATTTTAAGGTTTATGTACGCAAAAATATTTAAAAAACAACAAATTTAAGTAAAGGAAATTTCTTCACACACCAGAAATGAACACAAAAATATTGATACCCAAGTTTGGGAAAACCCACAAGTTCAACCTAAGTAGGTTGAAATTTTATAACAAAGATATTTTTAAATTGATCCTACACATGTTTTAAATATGGATTTAAACATGCTTGAAACATGTCAAAGATGCAAATGACCTATGGATCCAAACCTAATTAAATTATCCAGTGAACGTGCGGTGGGATTTTTACCCAAGTCAAACAAGCCATTATTTAGCCCATTTTCAAAATGTTGACCTAATAGTCATTGATGATTGTAAAGTGATTTATGGGTCAATCATGCGTAAGGGGCCATATTTTTGAAAGAAATGACTTATGGATTGCGAGTCAACACCCAATTAAAAATTCCCCGCCTCCCCGTTTTCCGATGATTGCAAAGCCAAATATATAAAAACTAGAGAGATTTTAAAATCCCTAAAAATGACAGACAATTTTTGAAATTATCTCTCTACATTTGAGTATTTCCATTTTAGATGTATAATATTTTCTAAAATCAAAACCTGAGCTTTCAATTTTCCATTTATCTCGTAAACTAAAAGATAAGATTGCAAGTAGATCACAACAAAAAGAAAATTTTAAGGTTTAAGTATGCAAAACAATTAAAAAAAACTACAAATTTAAGTAAATAAATTAATTCAGACACCAGAAACGAACACAAAAATTTTGATATCCAAGTTTGGGAAATCCCACAAGTTCAACCCTAATAGGTTGAAATTTTATAAGAAAGAGATTTTTAAATTGATCCAACACATGTTTTAAATATGGATATATGCATGCTTGAAACATGTTAAAGATGCTAATCACTTATGGATGCAAAACTCATTAAATTCTCAAGTGAACTTGTAGTGGGATATTTCCCCACGTCAAACTAGCCATTATTTTTCCCATTTACAAAAAAGTTGACCAAACAATCATTGATGATTGTAAAGTGATTTATTCGTCAATCATGCATAAGGTGCTATATTTTTGTAAGAAATGACTTAAGGATTGGGAGTGAACACTCAGTTAAAAATCCCCCGCCTCTCCCTTTTTGTGACGATTGCAAAGCCAAATATAAAAACTAGAGAGAGTTTAAAATCCCTAAAAATGATAGACACTTTTTAGAATTATCTCTCCCTACATTTGGGTATTTCCAGTTTAGATATATACTATTTTCTAAAATCAAAACTTGAGTTCTCATAAACTAAAAGATAAGATTGCAAGTAGATCAAACAAAATGAAAATTTTACAGTTTATGAATGCAAAAAATTTTAAAAATAAAAAATTTAAGTAAAGAAAATTTATTCACACACCACAAAAAAACACAAAGATTTTGATATCCTAGCTAATAGGTTGGAATTTTATAAGAAAGAGATTTTAAAAAATATCCTGCACATGTTTTAAATATGGATGTATGCATGCTTGAAACATATTAAAGATGCAAATGACCTATGCATGGAAACCTGATTAAATAATCAAGTGAACGTGCGGTGGGATATTTACCCAAGTCAAACAAGTCATTATTTTGCCCATTTACAAAAAAACTGACATAACGATCATTGATGATTGTAAAGTGATTTATTGGTCAATCATGTGTAACGGGCCATATTTTTGTAAGAAATGACTCATGGAATGGGAGTGAACACTCAGTTAAAAATTCTCCGCCTCCCCCTTTTCCCGTCGATTGCAAAGCCAAATATGTAAAAGCTAGAGTGAATTTAAAATCCCTAAATATGACAGTACTTTTTGGAATTATTTCTCTCTACATTTGAGTATTTCCATTTTAGATGTATACTATTTTGTAAAATCAAAACTTGAGCTTTCAAATTTCCATTTATCTCGTAAAGTAAAAGATAAGATTGCAACTAGTTCACTAAAAAATGAAAAATTTAAAGTTTATGTATGCATAAAAATTAAAAAAACAAATAAATTCAGTAAAGCAAATTTATTTACACCCCACAAATGAACACAAAAATTTTGATATCCAAATTGAGGAAATCCCTCAAGTTCAACCCTAATAGGTTAGAATTTGATAAGAAATAGATTTTTAACTTGATCGTACGCATGTTTTAAATATGGATATATGTATCATTGATACTTGTTAAAGATGCAAATGACCTATGGATCCAAACCTGATTAAATTCTCAAGTGAACGTGTGGTGGGATATTTCTCCAAGTCAAACAAACCATTATTTCGTCCATTTACAAAAAAACTGACCTAACAATCAGTGATGATTGTAAAGTGATTTATTGGTCAATCATGCATAATGGGCTATATTTTTGAAAGAAATCACTTATGGATTGGTAGTGAACACTCCGTAAAAAATCCCCCGCCTCCCCCTTTTCCTGATGATGGCAAAGCCAAATATATAAAAACTACAGGGAGTTTAAAATCCCAAAAAATGACAGACAATTTTTGGAATAATTTCTCTCTACATTTGTGTATTTCCATTTTAGATGTATACTATTTTCTAAAATCAAAATATGAGCTTTCAATTTTTCATTTATATCGTAAACAAAAAGATAAGATTGCAACTAGATCACAAAAAAATGATAATTTTAAGGTTTATGTATGCAAAAAATTTAAAAACTACAAATTTAAGTAAAGAAAATTTATTCACACACCAAAAATGAACACAAAAATTTTGATTTCCAATTTTGAGAATACCCAGAAGTTCAACCCTAATAGTTTGGAATTTCATAAGAAAGAGATTTTTAAATTGATCCTACTCATGATTTAAGTATGGATATATGCATCCTTGAAACATGTTAAAGATGCAACTGACCTATAGATGCAAACTTGATTAAATTTTCAAGTGAAAGAGTGGTGAGATATTTACCCAAGTCAAACAACCATTTTTTTGCCCACTTACAAAAAAAATTGTCCTAACAATCAGTAATGAATTAAAAGTGATTTATTGATGAATCATGCGTAATGGGCTATATTTTTTTAAGAAATTACTTATGGATTGGGAGTCAACACTCAGTTAAAAATCCCCCGCCACCCCCTTTTCCCGATGATTACAAAGCCAAATATATAAAAACTAGAGACAGTTTAAAATCCCTAAAAATGATAGACACTTTTTAGAATTATCTCTCTCTACATTTGAGTGTGTCCATTTTAGATGTATACTATTTCCAAAAATCAAAACTAGAGCTTTCACTTTTCCATTTATCTCGTAAACTAAAAGATAAGATTGCCACTAGATCACTACAAAATGAAAATTTTAAGGTTTATTTATGCAAAAAATTAAAAAACAACAAAATAAGTAAAGCAAATTTATTCACAAACCACAATTGAACACAAAAATTTTGATATCCAATTTGGGAAATCCCACAAGTTCAACCCAAGTAGGTTGGAATTTTATAAGAAAGAGATTTTTAAATTGATTCAACTCATGTTTTAAATATGGATATAAGCATGCTTGAAACATGCTAAAGATGCAAATGACCTATGGATCCAAACCTGATTAAATTCTCAAGTGAACGTGCGATGGGATATTTACCCAAGTAAAACAAGCCATTTTTTTCCCATTTACTAAAAACTAAACAGACAACCATTGATGATTGTAAATTGATTTATTGGTCAATCATGCGTAACGGGCTATATTTTTTAAGAAATGATTTATGGATTGGGAGTGAACACTCAGTTCAAAATACCGCGCCACCCCCTGTTCCCGACAATTGGAAAGCCAAATATATAAAAACTAGAGAGAATTTAAAATTCCTAAAAATGACAAACACTTTTTGGAATTATCTCTCTCTACATTTGAGTATTTCCATTTTAGATGTATAAAATTTTCTAAAATCAAAACTTGAGCTATCAATTTTCCATGTATGTCGTAAACTAAAAGATCAGATTGCAACTAGAACACAACAAAATGAAAATTTTAAGGTTTATGGATGCCAAAAAAAATTACATCTAATTTAAGTAAAGAAAATTTATTCACACACCAGAAATGAACAAAACAATTTTGATATCCAAGTTTTAGAAATCCCACAAGTTCAACCCTAATAGGTTGGAATTTTATAAAAAAAGATTTTTAAATTGATCCTACACATGTTTTAAATATGGATATATGCATACTTGAAAGAAGTTAAAGAGGCAAATGACCAATGGATACAAACTTGATTAAATTCTCAAGTGAACATGCGTTGGGATATTTCCCCAAGTCAAACAAGCCATTATTTTACCCATTTACAAGAAAACTTACCTAACAATCTTTGATGATTGTAAAGTGATTTATTTGTCAATCATGCGTAGCGGCTATATTTTTGTTAGAAATGACTTATGGATTGGGAGTGAACACTCAATTAAAAATCCCCCTCCTCCCCTTTTCCCAACGATTGCAAAGTCAAATATTAAAAACTAGAGAAAATCATAGACACTTTTGGAAATTATCTCTCCATACATTCGAGTATTTCCATTTTAGATATATACTATTTTGCAAAATCAAAACTTGAACTTTTAATTTTCTTTTTACCTCGTAAACTAAAAGATAAGATTGCAACTAGATCACTACAAAATAAAAATTTTAAGGTTTATGTATGGAAAAAAAATTAAAAAAACAACAAATTTAAGTAAAGAAAATTAATTCACACAACAAAAATGAACACAAAATTTTTGATATCCAAGTTTGGGAAATCACAAGTTCAACCCTAATAGGTTGGAATTTTATAAGAAAGATATTTTTAAATTGATCCTACGCATGTTTTAAATATGGATATATGTATGCTTGAAACATGTTAAAGATGCAAATGACCTATGGACCCAAACCTTATTAAATTCTCATGTGAACATGCAATGGGATATTTACCCAAGTCAAACAAACCATTATTTTGCCTATTTACAAAAAGCTGACCTAACAATCATTGATGATTGTAAAGTGATTTATTGGTCAATCATGCATAACGGGCTATATTTTTGTAAGAAATGACTTATGGATTGGGAATCAGCACTATGTTAAAAATCCCTCGCCTCCCCCTTTTCCCTACGATTCCAAAGCCAAATATATAAAAACCAGAGAGATTTTAAAATCCCTAAAAATTACAGACACTTTTTGGGATTATCTCTCTACATTTGAGTATTTCCATTTAGATGTATACTATTTTCTAAAATCAAAACTTGAGCAATCACTTTTCCATTTATCTCGTAAACTACAAGATAAGATGGAAACTAGATCACAAAAAAAAAAATAAAAAAAATTACAGCTTATGTTTGCAAAAAAATTAAAAAAACAACAAATTTATGAAAAGAAAATTTATTCACACACCTCAAATGAACACAAAAATTCCGATATCCAAGTTTGGGAAATCCCACAAGTTCAACTGTAATAGGTTGGAATTTTATAAGAAATAGATTTTTAAATTGATCCTAAACATTTTTAAGTATGGTTATAAGCATGCTTTAAACATGTTATAGATGCAAATGACATATGGATGCAAACCTGATTAAATTCTCAAGTGAACGTGCGGAGGGATATTTACCCAAGTAAGGCAAGCCATTATTTTGCCTATTTACAAAAAAAATTGAACTTACAATCATTGATGATTGTGAAGTGATTTATTGGTCAATCATGGGTAACGGGCTATATTTTTGTAAGAAATGACTTATGGATTGGGAGTGAACACTCAGTTGAAAATACCTCGCCTCCTCCTTTTCCCGACAATAGGAAAACCAAATATATAAAAACTAGGGAGATTTTAAAATCCCTAAAAATGACAGACAATTTTTGGAATTGTCTCTCTCTACATTTGAGTATTTCCATTTTAGATGTGTACTATTGTCTAACATCAAAACTTGAACAATCAATTTTCCATTTATCTCATAAACTAAAAGATCAGATTGCAACTAGATCACAAGAAAATGAAAATTTTAAGGTTTTGTATACAAAAAAATTAAAAAAACAAAAATTTAACTAAAAACTATTTATTCACACACAAAAAATGAACACAAAATTTTGATATTAAAGTTTTACAAATCCCACAAGTTCAACCATAATAGGTTGGAATTTTATAAGAAAGAGATTTTTAAATTGATCCTACTCATGTTTTAAATATGGATATATGCATGCTTGAAACATGTTAAAGATGCAAATGTCCTACGGATACAAACCTGATTAAATTCTCAAGTGAACGTGCGTTGGGATATTGCCCCAAGTCAAACAAGCCATTATTTTGCCCATTTACTAAAACATTGACCTAACAATCAGTGATGATTGTGAAGTGATTTCTTGGTCAATCATGCGTAATGGGCTATATTTGTGTAAGAAATGACTTATGGATTAGGAATGAACACTCAGTTAAAAATCCCCCGCCTCCCCCTTTTCTCGAGGATAGGCTAGCCAAATCTATAAAAACTAGAGAGAGTTTTAAATCCCTAAAAATGACAGACACTTTTTGGAATTATCTCTCTACATTTGAGTATTTCCATTTCAGATGTATACTATTTTCTAAAATAAAAAACTTGAACTTTCAATTTTCCATTTATCTCGTAAACTAAAAGATAAGATTGCATCTAGATCTCAACATAATGAACATTTTTCAGTTTATGTGTGCAAAAAAAATTAAAAAACAACAAATTTTAGAAAAGAAAATTTATTCACACACCACAAATGAACACAAAAATTTTGAGATCCTAGTTTGGGAAATCCTAGGAGTTCAACCCTAATAGGTTGGAATTTTATAAGAAAGAGATTTTTAAATTTATCCACCACATGTTTTAAATATGGATATATGCATGCTTGAAACATGTTAAAGATGCAAATGACCTGTGGATGCAAACCTGATTAAATTCTCAAGTGAATGTACGGTGGGATATTTCCCCAAGTCAAACAAGCCATTATTTTGCCTATTTACAAAAAAGTTGACCTAACAATCATTAATGATTGTAAAGTGATTTATTGGTCAATCATGTGTAACAACCATATTTTAGTATGAAATGACTCATGGATTGGGAGTGAACACTCAGTTAAAAATCCCCTGCCTCCCCCTTTTCCCGTCTATTCCAAAGCCAAATATATAAAAACTAGAGAGAGTTTAAGATCCCTACAAATGACAGACACTTTTTGGAATTATCTCTCTCTACATTTGTTTATTTCCATTTTAGATGTATTCTATTTTGTAAAATCAAAACATGAGCTTTCAATTTTCCATTTATCTCGTAAACTAAAAGATAAGATTACTAGATCACTACAAAATGAAAATTTTAAGGATTATTTATGCAAAAAAATTTTAAAAACAAAAAATTTAAGTAATAAAAATTTATTCATACACCACAAAAATTTTGATATCCATGTTTGGGAAATCCCACAAGTTCAACCCAAGTAGATTGGAATTTTATAAGAAAGAGATTTTTAAATTGATCTTTCACATGTTTTAAATATGGATATAAGCATGCTTGAAACATGTTAATGATGCAAATGACCTATGGATCCAAACCTGATTAATTCTCAAGTGAATGTGCGATGGGAAATTTACCCAAGTCAAACAAGCCATTATTTTGTCCATTTACAAAAAACTGATCTAACAATCAGTGATGATTGTAAAGTGATTGATTGGTCAATCATGCGTAATGGGGCTATATTTTTGTAACAAATTACTTTGGGATTTGGAGTGAACACTCCGTTAAAAATCCCCCGCCTCCTCCTTTTCCCGATGATTGCAAAGCCAAATATATAAAACCTAGAGAGAGTTTAAAATCCCTAAAAGTGATACACACTTTTTGGAATTATCTCTCTCTACATTTGTGTATATCCATTTTAGATGTATACTATTTTCTAAAATCAAAACTTGATCTTTCAATTTTTCATTTATCTCGTAAATTAAAAGATAAAATTGCAACTAGATAACAAAAAAAATGAAAATTTTAAGGTTTTTGTATGCAAAAAAAAGTTAAAAAACAACAAATTTAAGTAATGAAAATTTATTCACACCCCAGAAATAAACACAAAATTTTTGATATCCAAGTTTGGGACATCCCACAAGTTCAACCCTAATAGGTTGAAATTTAATAAGAAACAGATTTTTAAATTGATCTTACTCGTGTTTTAAATATGGATATATGCATGCTTGAAACATGTTACAGATGCAAATGACCTATGGATGCAAACTTGATTAAATTCTCATGTGAACGTGCGGTTGGATATTTCCCCAAGTCAAAAAAGCCATTATTTTGCCCATTTACAAAAAAAGTTGACCTAACAATCAGTGATGATTGGAAAGTGATTTATTGGTCAATAATGCGTAATGGGCATATTTTTTTAATAAATAACTTATGGATTGGGAGTGAACACTCCGTTAAAAATCCCTAGCCTTCCCCTTTTCCCGACGATTGCAAAGTCAAATTTATAAAAACTAGAGAGAGTTTAAAATTCCAAAAAATGACAAACACTTGTTGAAATTATCTCTCTACATTTGAGTTTTTCCATTTTAGATGTATACTATTTTCTAAAATCAAAACTTGTGCTTTCAATTTTCCATTTATCTAGTAAACTAAAAGATAATATTGCAACTAGATCACTCCAAAATGCAAATTTTAATGCTAACGAATGCAAAAAAAATTAAAAAAAAAAATTAATAATGAAAATTTATTCTCACACAAGAAAAGAACACAAAAATTTTGATATCCAAGTTTGGGAAATCCCATAAGTTCAACCCTAATAGGTTGGAATTTTCTAAGAAAAGGATTTTTAAATTGATCCTACTCATGTTTTAATTATGGATAAATGCATGCTTGAAACATGTTAAAGATGCAAATGACCTATGGATGCAAACCGGATTAAATTCTAAAGTGAACATGTGGTGCGATATTTACCCAAGTCAAACAACCATTTTTCTCCCATTTACAAAAAAGTTGTTCAAACAATCATTGATGGTTGTAAAGTGATTTATTGGTCAATCATGCGTAACGGGCTATATTTTTGTAAGAAATGACTTATGGATTGGCAGTGAACGCTCACTTCAAAATTTCCCGCCTCCCCCTTTTCTTGACGATAGGAAAGCCAAATATATAAAAACTAGGGAGAGTTTAAAATCCCTAAAAATGACAGAAAGTTTTTGGAATTCTCTCTCTCTACATTTGAGTATTTCCATTTTAGATGTATACAATTTTCTAAAATCAAAACTTGAGCTATCAATTTTCCATTTATCTCGTAAATTAAAAGATCATATTGAACCTAAATTACACGAAAATGAAAATTTTAAGGTTTTTGTATGCAAACAACTTAAAAAAAAAATTAAGTAAAGAAAATTTGTTCACACACCAGAAATGAACACAAAAGTTTTGATTTCCAAGTTTGAGAAACCCACAAGTTCAACCCTAATAGGTTGGAATTTTATAAGAAAGAGATTTTTAAATTGATCCTACACATGTTTTAAATGTGGATATATGCATGCCTGAAACATGTTAAAGATTCAAATGACCAATGGATGCAAACCAGATTAAATTCTCAAGTGAACGTTCGGTGGGATATTTACCCTAGTCAAACAACCATTTTTTTGCCCATTTACAAAAAATCTGACCTAACAATCATTGAGGATTGTAAAGTGATTTATTGGTCAATCATGTGTAAGAAGCTATATTTTAGTAAGAAATGACTTATGGATTGGGAGTGAACACTCAGTCCAAAATACTTTGCCTCTTCCTTTTCCCGACAATAGGAAAGCCAAATATATAAAAACTACAGAGAGTTTAAAATCCCTAAAAAGGACAGTCACTTTTTGGAATTATCACTCTCTACATTTGAGCATTTCTATTTAAGATGTATACTATTTTATAAAATCAAAACTTGAGCTTTCAATTTTCCATTTATCTTGTAAACTAAAAGATTAGATTGCAAGTAGATCATTAGAAAATGAAAATTTTACAGTTTATGAATGCAAAAAAATTAATAAAACTACAAATTTAAGTTAAGAAAATTTATTCACACACCACAAATGAACACAAAATTTTTGATATCCTAGTTTGGGAAATCCCACAATTTCAACCATAATAGGTTGGAATTTTATAAGAAATATTTTTAAATTGATTCTACACATGTTTTAAATATGGATATATGCATGCTTGAAACATGTTAACGATGCAAATGACCTATGGAGGCAAACCTGATTAAATTCTCAAGTGAACGTTCGGTGGGATATTTACCCTAGTCAAACAATCCATTATTTTGCCTATTTACAAAAAAATTGACCTAACAATAATTGATGATTGTAAAGTGATCTATTGGTCAATCATGCGTAATGGGCTATATTTTTATTAGAAATGACTTTTTGATTGGGAGTGAACAGTCAGTTAAAAATCCCCCGCCTCCCCCTTTTCCCGATGATTGCAAAGCCAAATATCTAAAAACTTGAGAGAGTTTAAAATCCATAAAAATGACAGTCACTTTTTGTAATTATATCTCGCTACATTTGAGTATTTCCATTTAAGATGTATACTATTTTATAAAATCAAAACTTGAGCTTTCAATTTTCCTTTTATCTTGTAAACTAAAAGATTAGATTGCAAGTAGATCATAACAAAATCAAACTTTAATAGTTTATGAATGCAAAAAAATTAATAAAACTACAAATTTAAATTAAGAAAATTTATTCACACACCTCAAATGAACACAAATTTTTTGATATCCTAGTTTTGGAAAACCCACAAGTTCAACCCAACTAGGTCGAAATTTTATAACAAAGAGATTTTTAAATTGATCCTACACATGTTTTAAATATGGATTTAAGCATGCTTGAAACATGTTTACCCAAGCCAAACAAGCCATTATTTAGCCCATTTACAAAAGACTGACCTAACAATCATTGATGATTGTAAAGTGATTAATTGGTCAATCATGCGTAATGGGCCATATTTTTGTAAGAAATGACTTATGGATTGGGGGTCAACACTCAGTTAAAAATCCCCCACGTCCCCCTTTTCTGATGATTGCAATGCAAAATATATAAAAACTAGAGAGATTTTAAAATTCCTAAAAAGGACAGACACTTTTTGGAATTATCTCTGTCTATATTTGAGTATTTCCATTTTTGATGTATACAATTCTCTAAAATCAAAACTTGAGCTTTCAATTTTCTATTTATCTCATAAACTAAAAGATAAGATTGCAAGTAGATAACATCAAAAAGAAAATTTTAAGGTTTATGTATGCAAAAGAATTAAAAAAATAAAGAATTTAAGTAAAAAAAATTTATTCACACACCAGAAATGAACACAAAAAATTTGATATCCAAGTTTGGGAAATCCCACAAGTTCAACCCTAATAAGTTGGAATTTTATAAGAAAGATATTTTTAAATTGATCCTACACATTTTTTAAATATGGATATATGCATGTTTGAAACATGTTAAAAATGCAAATGACCTATGGATGCAAACCTCATTAAATTCTCATGTGAACATCTAGTGGATATTTCCACAAGTCAAACTAGCCATTATTTTGCCAATTTACAAAAAAGTTGACCTAACAATCATTGATGATTGTAAAGAGATTTATTCATCAATCATGCATAACGTGCTATATTTTTTAAAGAAACGACTTAAGGATTGGGCGTGAACACTCAGTTAAAAATCCCTCGCCTCCCCCTTTTTCTGACGATTGCAAAGCCAAATATATAAAAACTAGAGACAGTTTAAAATCCCTAAAAATGACAGACACTTTTTGAAATTATCTCTTTCTACATTTGGGTATTTCCATTTTAGATGTATACTATTTTCTAAAATCAAAACTTGAGCATTCAATTTTCCACTTATCTCATAAACTAAAAGATAAGATTGCAGGTAGATCACATCAAAATGAAAATTTTACAATTGATGAATGCTAAAAAATTTTAAAAACAACAAATTTCAGTGAAGAAAATTTATTCACTAACCATAAATGAACACAAAGATTTAGATATCCTTGTTTGGGAAATCCCACAAGTTCATCCCTAATAGGTTGGGATTTTATAAGAAAGAGATTTGTAAATTGATCCTACACATTTTTTAAATATGGATATATTCATCCTTGAAACATGTTAAAGATACAAATGACCTATGGATGCAAACCTGATTAAATTCTCAAGTGAACGTGTGGTAGGATATTAACCCTAGTCAAACAAGCCATTATTTTGTCCATTTACGAAAAAGCACACAGAACAATCACTAATGATTGCAAAGTGATTTATTGGTCAATCATGTGTAACGGGCCATTTTTTTTAAGAATTGACTCATCGAATGGGACTGAACACTCAGTTAAAAATCCCCCGCCTCCCCCTTTTCCCGTCGATTGCAAAGCAAAACATAAAAGTAGAGAGAGTTTAAAATCCATAAAAATGACAGACACTTTTTGGAATTATCTCTCTCTACATTAGAGTATTTCCATTTTGGATATATACTATTTTGTAAAATCAAAACTTGAGCTTTCAATTTTTCATTTATCTCGTAAATTAAAAGATAAGATTGCAACTAGATCACTACAAAATGAAAATTTTAAAGTTTATGTATGCAAAAAAAATTAAAAAATAACTAAATTAAGTAAACCAAATTTAGTCACATACCACAAATGAATACAAAAATTTTGATATCCGAGTTTGGGAAATCCCACAAGTTCCACCCTAATAAGTTCAAATTTTATAAGAAAGATTTTTAAATTGATCCTACGCATGTTTTAAATATGGATATATGTATGCTTGAAACTTGTAAAAGATGCATATGACCTATGGATCCAAACCTGATTAAATTCTCAAGTGAAAGTGCAGTGGGATATTTCTCTGAGTCAAACAAGCCATTATTTTGCCCGTTTACAAAAAGCTGACCTAACAATCTGTGATGATTGTAAAGTGATTTATTGGTCAATCATGCATAATGGGCTATATATTTAAAAGAAATTACTTATGGATTGGGAGTGAACTCTCCGTTAAAAATTCCCCGCCTCCCCCTTTTCCCAATGATGGCAAAGCCAAATATATAAAAACTAGAGGGGGTTTAAAATCCCTAAAAATGACAGACAATTTTTTGAATAATTTCTCTCAACATGTGAGTATTTCCATTTTAGATGTATACTATTTTCTTCAATCAAAACTTGAGCTTTCAATTTCCCATTTATCTCGTAAACCAAAAGTAAGATTGCAACTAGATCACAAAAAATGAAAATTTTAAGGTTTATGTATGCAAAATTTTTTAAAAAACTACAAATTTAAGTAAAGAAAATTTATTCACACACCAGAAATGAACACAAAAATTTTGATATCCAAGTTTGGGAAATCCCAGAAGTTCTACCATAATAGTTTAGATTTTATTGGAACGAGATTTTTAAATTGATCCTACTCATATTTAAAATATGGATATATGCATGTTTGAAACATGTTAAGATGCAACTAACCTATGGAAGCAAACCTGATTAAATTTTCATGTGAAAGTGTGGTGGGATATTTACCCAAGTCAAACAACCATTTTTTAGCCCATTTAAGTTGTCCTAACAATCATTGATGAATGTAAAGTGATTTATTGATGAATCATTCGTAACAGGCTATATTTTTGTAAGAAATGACTTATGGATTGGGAGTCAACACTCAGTTAAAAATCCCCCGCCACCTCCTTTTCCCGACGATTGCAAAGCCAAATATATAAAAACTAGAGACAGTTCAAAATCCCTAAAAATGATAGACACTTTTTGGAATTATCTCTATCTACATTTGAGTATGTCCATTTTAGATGTATACTATTATCAAAAATCAAAACTTGAGCTTTCACTTTTCCATTTATCTCATAAACTAAAAGATAAAAGTCAACTAGATCACTAAAATATGAAAATTTAAAGGTTTATTTATGCAAAAAATTAAAAAAAAAATTAAGTAAAGAAAATTTATTGACACACCACAAATGAACACAAAAAATTTGATATCCAAGTTTGGGAAATCCCACAAGTTCAACCCAAGTAGATTGGAATTTTATAAGAAAGAGATTTTTAAATTGATCCTACTCATGTTCTAAATATGGAGATAAGCATGCTTGAAACAAGCTAAAGTTGCAAATGAACTATGGATCCAAACCTGATTAAATTCTCCAGTGAACGTGCTATGGGATATTTACCCAAGTAAAACAAGCCATTTTTTGCCCATTTAAAAAAAACAGAACTAACAACCATTAATGATTGTAAAGTGATTTATTGGTCAATCATGCGTAACGGGCTATATTTTTGTAAGAAATGACTTATGGATTGGGAGTGAACACTCAGTTCAAAATACATCGCCTCCCCCTTTTCCCGACAATTCAAAAGCCAAATATATAAAAACTAGAGAGAGTTTAAAATCCCTAAAAATGACAGACACTTTTTGGAATTATCTCTCTCTACATTTGAGTATTTCAATTTTATATGTATACAATTTTCTAAAATCAAAACTATTTCTATTTATCTCGTAAACTAAAAGATCAGATTGCAACAAGATCACAAGAAAATGAAAATTTGAAGGTTTATGTATGCAAAAAAATTAAAATAACAACAAATTTAAGTAAAGAAAATTTATTCACACAACAGAAATGAACACAAACATTTTGATATCCAAGTTTTAGAAATCCCACAAGTTAAACCCTAATGGGTTCGAATTTTATAAGAAAGAGATTTTTAAATTGATCCTACACTTGCTTTAAATATGGATATATGCATGCTTGAAACATGTTAAAGATGCAAATGACCTATGGATACAAACCTGATTAAATTCTCAAGTGAACGTGCGTTGGGATATTGCCCCAAGTCTAACAAGCCATTATTTTACCTGTTTACAAAAAAGCTGACCTAACAATCATTGATGATTATAAAGTGATTTATTGGTCAATCATGCATAGCGGGCTATATTTTGTTAGAAATGACTTATGGATTGGGCGTGAACACTCAGTTAAAAATCCCTCGCCTCCCCCTTTTCCCGTCGATTGCAAAGCCAAATATTTAAAAACTAGAGAGAGTTTAAAATTCCTAAAACTCACAGACACTTTTTGGAATTATCTCTCTATACATTCAAGTATTTCCATTTTGGATATATACTATTTTGCAAAATCAAAACTTGAACTTTCGTTTTTCCATTTATCTCGTAAACTAAAAGATAAGATTGCAACTTGATCGCTACAAAATGAAAATTTTAAGGTTTATGTATGCAAAAAACTTAAAAAAAAAATTAAGTAAAGAAAATTTATTCACACAGTAGAAATGTACACAAAAATTTTGATATCAAAGTTTGGGAAATCCCACAAGTTCAACCCTAACAGGTTG
Source organism: Aristolochia californica (assembly GCF_029961685.1). Lineage (NCBI taxonomy): Eukaryota > Viridiplantae > Streptophyta > Magnoliopsida > Piperales > Aristolochiaceae > Aristolochia > Aristolochia californica. The sequence goes on along the minus strand of NW_027182279.1, from coordinate 34,310,025 downwards.
GAATTTTATAGGAGAGAGAGTTTTAAATTGATCCTACACATGTTTTAAATATGGATCTAAGCATGCTTGAAACATGTTAAAGATGCAAATGACCTATGGATTGAAACCTGATTTAATTCTCAAGTGAACGTGCGATGGGATATTTACCCAAGTCAAACAAGCCATTATTTTGCCCATTTACAAAAAGCTGACCTAACAATCATTGATGATTGTAAAGTGATTTATTGGTCAATCATGCGTAACGGGCTATATTTTTTTAAGAAATGACACATGGATTGGGAGTGAACACACAGTTCAAAATACCTCGCCTCCCCCTTTTCCCAACAGTAGGAAAGCCAAATATATAAAAACTAGAGAGAGTTTAAAATCCCTAAAAATGACAGACACTTTTTTGAATTGTCTGTCTCTACATTTGAGTATTTCCATTTTAGATGTATACTATTTTCTAACATAAAAACCTGAGCTATCAATTTTCCATTTCTCTCGTAAACTAAAAGATCAGATTGCAACTAGATCACAAGAAAATGAAAATTATAAGGTTTATGTATACAAAAAAATTTAAAAAACAAAAAATTTAAGTAAAGAATATTTATTCACACACCAGAAATGAACACAAAATTTTTGATATCCAAGTTTTAGAAATCCCACAAGTTCTACCCTAACAGGTAGGAATTTTATAAGTAAGAGATTTTTAAATTGATCCTACACATGTTTTAAATATGGATATATGCATGCTTGAAACATGTTAAAGAAGCAAATGTTTGATGGATGCAAACCTGATTAAATTCTCAAGTGAACGTGTAGTGGGATATTTCCCAAGTCAAACAAGCCATTGTTTTGCCCATTTACAAAAAAGGTGACCTAACAATTGACCAATAAATCACTTTACAATCATTGATGATTGTAAAGTGATTTATTGGTCAATCATGTGTAACAACCATATTTTTGTAAGATATGAATCTTGGATTGGGAGTGAACACTCAGTTAAAAATCCCCTACCTCCCCCTTTTCCGGACTATTCCAAAGCCAAATATATAAAAAGTAGAGAGAGTTTAAAATCCCTAAAAATGATAGACACATTTTGGAATTATCTCTCTCTACATTTGTTTATTTCCATTTTAGATGTATTCTATTTTGTAAAATCAAAACATAAGCTTTAAATTTTCCATTTATCTCGTAAACTAAAAGATAAGATTGCAACTAGATCACTGCAAAATGAAATTTTTAAGGTTTATTTATGCAAATAAATTTAAAAAACAACAAATTTAAGTAAAGCAAATTTATTCACACACCACAAATGAACACAAAAATTTTGATATCCAAGTTTGGGAAATCTCACAAGTTCAACCTAAGACGGTTGGAATTTTATAAGAAAGAAATTTTTAAATTGAACCTACACATGTTTTGAATATGGATATAAGCATGCTTGAAACATGTAATGATGCAAATGACCTATGGATCCAAACCTGATTAATTCTCAAGTGAATGTGCGATGGGATATTTACCCAAGTCAAACAAGCCATTATTTTGCCCATTTACAAAAAGCTAACCTAACAATTAGTGATGATTGTAAAGTGATTGATTTGTCAATCATGCGTAATGGGGCTATATTTTTGTAAGAAATTACTTAGGGATTGGGAGTGAACACTCTGTTAAAAATCCCCCACCTCCCCCTTTTCTCGATGATTGCAAAGCCAAATATATAAAACCTAGAGAGAGTTTAAAATGGCTAAAATTGATAGACACTTTTTGAAATTATCTCTCTCTACATTTATGTATATCAATTTTAGATGTATACTATTTTCTAAAATCAAAACTTGATCTTTCAATTTTCCTTTTATTTCGTAAATGAAAAGAGAAGATTGCAACTAGATCACAAAAAGAAGAAAATTTTATGGTTTTTGTATGCAAAAAAAAGTTAAAAAAAAAATTTAAGTAATGAAAATTTATTCACACCCCAGAAATAAACACAAAATTTTTGACACCCAAGTTTGGAAAATCCCACAAGTTCAACCCTAATAGGTTGAAATATTATAAGAAACAGATTTTTAAATTGATCTGACTCATGTTTTAAATATGAATATATGCATACTTGAAACATGTGAAGGAAGCAAATGACCTATGGATGCAAACCTGATTAAATTCTCAAATGAAAGTGCAGTGGGATATTTACCCTAGTCAAACAACAATTTTTTTTCCCATTTACAAAAAAAATTGTCCAAACAATTATCGATAATTGTAAAGTGATTTATTGGTCAATCTTGCTTAACGGGCTATATTTTTGTAAGAAATGACTTATGGATTGGGAGTGAACACTCAGTTCAAAATCCCCCGCCTCCCCCTTTTCCCGACGATAGGAAAGCCTAATATTGCGGGCTATATTTTTGTAAGAAATGACTTATGGATTGGGAGTGAACACTAAGTTAAAAATACTCATCCACCTCCTTTTCCCGACGATTGCAAAGCCAAATATATAAACACTAGAGAGAGTTTAAAATCACTAAAAATCACAGACCCTTTTTTGAATTATCTCTCTATACATTCGAGTATTTCTATTTTAGATTTATACTATTTTGAAAAATCAAAACTTGAGTTTTCTATTTTCCATTTATCTCATAAACTAAAAGATAAGATTGCAACAAGATCACTACAAAATGAAAAATTTAAAGTTTATGTATGAAAAAAAATAAAAATAACAACATATTTAAGTAAAGCAAATTTATTCACACACCACAAATGAACAAAAATATTTGATATCCAAGTTTAGGAAAACCCACAAGCTCAACCCAAGTAGGTTAGAATTTTAAAAGAAAGAGATTTTTAAATTTATCCTACAGATGTTTTAAATATGGATATAAGCATGCATGAAACATATTAAAAATGCAAATGACCCTTGGATCCAAACCTGATTAAATTCTCAAGTGTACGTGCGATGGATATTTACAAAAAGCTGACCTAACAAATCATTGATGATTGCAAAGTGATTTATTGGTCAATCATGCGTAACGGGCTATATTTTTGTAAGAAATGACTTATGGATTGGGAGTCAACACTCAGTTAAATATCCCTCGCCTCCGTTTCCCAACGATGGCAAACCCAAATAAACAAAAACTAGAGAGATTTTAAAATTCCTACAAATGACTGACACTTTTTGGAATTATCTCTCTCTACATTTGAGTATTTACATTTTAGATGTATACTATTTTCTAAAATCAAAAATTGTGCTATCACTTTTCCATTTATCTCATAAACTACAAGATAAGATGGAAACAAGAGCACAACAAAATGAAAATTTTGGAGTTTATGAATGTAAAAAATTTAAAAAAACAACAAATTTAGGTGAAGAAAAATTTTATTCACACACCACATATGAACACAAAAATTTTGATATCCAAGTTTGGGAAATCCCACAAGTTCCACCCTAATAGGTTGAAATTTTATAAGAAAGAGATTTTTAAATTGAGCCTACTCCATGTTTTAAATATGGATATGTGCATGCTTGAAACATGATAAAGATGCAAATGACCTATGGATGCAGACCTGATTAAATTCTCAAGTGAATGTGCGGTGGGATATTTAGCCAAGTCAAACATCCATTTGTTTGCCCATTTACAAAAAAAGTTTCCCTATATATCATTGATGATTGTTAACTAATTTATTGGTCAATCATACGTAACGGGCTATATTTTTGTAAGAAATGACTTATAGATTGGGAGTGAACACTCTGTTCAAAATCCCCTACCTCCCCCTTTTCCTGACGATAGGCTAGCCAAATATATAAAAACTAGAGAGAGTTTAAAATGCCTAAAAATGACAGACACTTTTTGGAATTATCTCTCTCTACATTTGAGTATTTTCATTTTAGATGTATACTATTTTCTAAAATCAAAACTTGAGCTTTCAATTTTTCATTTATCTCGTAAACTAAAAGATAAGATTGCAAGAAGATCACAACAAAATGAAAATTTTACAGTTTATGAATGCAAAAAAATTAAAAAAACAACAAATTTAAGTAAAGAAAATTTATTCACTCACCACAAATGAACACAAAAATTTTGATATCCAATTTTGGGAAATCCCACAAGTTCAACCCTTGGAATTTTATCAGAAAAAGATTTTTAAATTGATCCTTCACATGTTTTAAATATGGATATATGCTTGCATGAAACATGTTAAAGATGCAAATGACCTATGGATGTAAACCACATTAAATTTTCAAGTGAACATGAGGTGGGATATTTACCCTAGTCAAACAAGCCATTATTTTGCAAATTTAAAAACATGCTGACGTAACAATCATTGATAATCTAAAGTAATTTATTGGTCAATCATTTGTAACATGTCATATTTTTGTAAGAAATGACTCATGGATTAGAAGTGAACACTCAGTTAAAATCCCCCGCCTCCCCTTTTTTCCGACGATTGCAAAACCAAATATATAAAACCTAGAGAGAGTTTAAAATCCCTACAAATAATTGACACTTTTTGGAATTATCTCTCTCTACATTTGAGTATATCAATTTTAGATGTATACTATTTTCTAAAATCAAAACTTGATCTTTCAATTTTCCATTTATCTTGTAAACTAAAAGATAGATAGCAACTAGATAAAAAATAATGATAATTTTAAGGTTTATGTATGAAAAAAAAAGTAAAAAAACAACAAATTTAAGTAAAGAAAATTTATTCACACCCCAGAAATAAACATAAAATTTTTGATATCCAAGTTTGGGAAATCCCACAAGTTCAACCCTAATAGGTTGGAATTTTATAAGAAAGAGATTTTTAAATTGAGCCTACTCAGGTTTTAAATATGGATATATGCATGCTTGAAACATGTGAAAGATGCATATGACCTATGGATGCAAACCTGATTAAATTCTCAAGTAAACGTGCGGTGGGATATTTACCCTTGTCAAACAACTTTTTTTGCCCATTTACAAAAAAATTGTCCTAACATTCATTGATGATTATAAAGTGATTTATTGGTCAATCATGCGTAACGGAGTAAATTTTTGTAAGAAATGACTTATGGATTGGGAGTGAACACTCGGTTCAAAATCCACCGCCTCCCCCTTTTCCCGATGGTAGGAAAGCCAAATATATAAAAACTAGAGAGAGTTTAAAATCCCTAAAAATGACAGCCACGTTTTGGAATTATCCCTCTACATTTGAGTATTTGAATTTTAGATGTATACTATTTTCTAAAATCAAAAGTTGAGCTTTAAATTTTCCACTTATCTCATAAACTAAAAGATAAGATTACAAGTAGCTCCAAAAAAAATAAAAATTTTATGGTTTATGAATGCAAAAAATTTAAAAAAATTAAAAATTTTAGTAATGAAAATTTTTTTTACACACGACAAATGAACATAAAAATTTTAATATCCTTATTTGGGAAATCCCTCAAGTTCAACCCTAATAGGTTGGAATTTTATAAAAAAGAGATTTTTAAATTGATCCTACACATGTTTTAAATATGGATATATGCATGCTTGAAAAATGTTAAAGATGCAAATGACATATGGATGCAAACCTAATTAAATTCTCAAGTGAACGGGCGATATTTACCCTAGTCAAAGAAGCAATTATTTTACCCATTTACAAAAAAGCTGACCTAATAATCATTGATGATTGTAAAGTGATTTATTGGTCAATCATGCATAGCGGACTATATTTTTGTTAGAAATGACTTATGGATTGGGAGTGAACACTCAGTTAAAAATCCCCCGCCTCCCCCTTTTCTAGACGATTGCTTAGCCAAATATATAAAAACTAGAGATAGTTTAAAATCCCTAAAAATCACAAAGACTTTTCAGAATTATCTCTCTATACATTCGAGTATTTCTATTTTAGATGTATACTATTTTGAAAAATCAAAACTTGAGCTTTCAATTTTCCATTTATATCGTAAACTAAAAGATTAGATTACAACTAGATCACTACAAAATGAAAAATTTAAAGTTTACGTATGCAAAAAATTTTAAAAAACAACAAATTTATTCACATAGCACAAATGAACAAAATAATTTTGATGTACAAATATGGGAAATCCCACAAGTTCAACCCACGTAGGTTGGAATTTTATAAGAAAGAGATTTTTAAATTGATCCAACACATGTTTTAAATATGGATATAAGCATGCTTGAAACATGTTAAAGATGAAAATGACCTATGGATCCAAACCTGATTAAATTCTCAAGTTAACGTGCAATGGGACATTTACCCAAGTCAAACAAGCCATTATTTAGCCCATTTACATAAAGTTGACCTAACAATCATTGATGATTGTAAAGTGATTTAATGGTCAATCATGCGTAACAACCTATTTTTTTTTTAAGAAATGACTTATGGATTGGGACTCAACACTCAGTTAAAAATCCCCCCACCTCCCCCTTTTCCCCACGATTACAAAACCAAATATATAAAAACTAGAGAGAGTTCAAAATCCCTAAAAATGACAGACACTTTTTGGAATTATCTCTCTATACATTTGAGAATTACCATTTTGGATGTATACTATTTTCTAAAATCAAAACTTGAGCTTTCACTTTTCCATTTATCTCATAAACTAAAAGATAAAATTGCAACTAGATCACTACAAAATTAAAATTTTAAGGTTTATTTTTGCAAAATAAAAATAAAACAACAAATTTCAGTAAAAGAAAATTTATTCACACACCACAAATGAACACAAAAATTTTGATATCCAAATTTGGTAAATCCCACAAGTTTAACCCAACTAGGTTGGAATTTTTTAAGAAAGAGATTTTTAATTTGATCCTACACATGTTTTAAATATGGATATAAGCATGCTTGAAATATGTTAAAGATGCAAATGACCTATGGATCCAAACCATATTAAATGCTCAAGTGAACGTACGATGGGATATTTACCCAAGTCAAACTAGCCATTGCCCATTTACAAAAAGCTGACCAAACAATCATTGATGATTGTAAAGTGATTTATTGGTCAATCATGTGTAACATGCTATATTTTTGTAAGAAATGACTTATGGATTGGGTGTCAACACTCAGTTAAAAATCCCTTGCCTCCCCCTTTGACCAAATATTGCAAAGCCAAATATATAAAAACTAGAAAGATTTTAAAATCTCTAAAAATGATAGACACTTTTTGGAATTATTTCTCTCTACACTTGAGTATTTTCATTTTAGATGTATACTATTTTCCCAAATCAAAACTTGAGCTATCTCTTTTCCATTTATCTCGTAAACTACAACATAAGATGGAAACTAGATCAAAACAAAATGGTAATTTTAGAGTTTGTGTATGCAAAAAAATTAAAAAAACAAAAAATTTAATTATAGAAAATTTATTCACACACCACAAATGAGCAAAAAAATTTTGATATCTAAGTTTGGGAAATCCAACAAGTTCAGCCCTAATAGGATGGAATTTTATAAGAAAGAGATTTTTAAATTGATCTTACACATGTTTTAAATATGGATATGTGCATGCTTAAAACATGTTAAAGATGCAAATGACCTATGGATGCAACCTTGATTAAATTCTCAAGTGAGCGTGTGGAGGGATATTTACCCAAGTCAAACAAGCCATTACTTTGCTCATTTACAAAAAAACTGACCAAATAATCATTGATGATTGTAAAGTGATTTATTGGTCAATCATGCGTAACGGGCTATATTTTTGTTAGAAATGACTTATGGATTGGGAGTGAACAATGAGTTAAAAATCTACAGCCTCCCCCTTTTTTCTGACGATTGCAAAGCCAAATATATAAAAACTAGAGTGAGTTTAATATCCCTAAAAATGATAGACACTTTTTGGAATTATCTCTCTCAATATTTGAGTATTTCCATTTTAGATGTATACAGTTTTCTAAAATAAAAAATTGAGCTTTCAATTTTCCATTTATCTCGTAAACTAAAAAGATAAGATTTAAACTAGACCACAAGAAAATGAAAATTTGATGGTTTATGTATGCAAAAAAAAAATTTGTAAAGAAAATTTATTCCCACATCTAAAATGAACTCAAAAATGTTGATATCCAAGTTTTAGAAATCCTACGAGTTCAACCCTATTGGTCGAAATTTTATAAGAAAGAGATTTTTAAATTGATCCTACACATGTTTTAAATATGGATATATGCATGCTTGAAACATGTTAAAGATGCAAATGACCTACGGATGCAAACCTGATTAAATTCTCAAGTGAACGTACGGTGGGATATTTACCAAAGTTAAACAACTATTTGTTTGCCCATTTACAAAAAAGTTCTCCTAACAATCATTGATGATTGTAAAGTGATTTATTGGTCAATCATGTGAAAATAGCTATATTTTTGTAAGAAATGACTTATGGATTGGGAGTGAACACTCAGTTCAAAATCCTCGGCCTCCCCTTTTCCCGACGATAGGAAAGCCAAATATATAAAAACTGGAGAGAGATTAAAATCCCTAAAAATGATAGACACTTTTTGGAATTATCTCTCTCTACATTTGAGTATTTCCTTTTGAGATGTATACTACTTTCTAAAAGCAAAACTTGAGTTTTCAATTTTTCATTTATCTTGTAAACTAAAAGATAAGATTGCAACTAGATAACAACAAAATGAAAATTTTACAGTTTATGTATGCAAAAAAATTAAAAAAAAAATTTAAGTAAAGAAAATTTATTCACACACCAAAAATGAACACAAAATTTTTTATTTTCTAGTTTGGGAAATTCCAGGAGTTCAACCCTTATAGATTGGAATTTTATAAGAAAGAGATTTTTAAATTGATCCTACAGATGTTTTAAATATGGATATATTCATGCTTGAAACATTTTAATGATGCAAATGACCTATGGATGCAAACCTGATTAAATTCTCAAGTGAACGTGTGGTGGGATATTTACCCAAGTCAAAGAAGCCATTATTTTGTCCATTTACAAAAAAATGGACCTAACAATCATTGATGATTGTAAAGTGATTTATTGATCAATCATGCATAAAGAGCTATATTTTTGTAAGAAATGACTTATGGATTGAGGGTGAACACTCAGTTAAAAATCTGTTAGGGTCCTGGGTGATGTACCTATGTCTTCCGCTCCTGATAGGCCAGTCTTTTGGGTAGTATTGGCTAGGTGCTTAACATTTGGTATCGGAGCAGGCGTTGTGTCACGAGTTCAATTCCCCTCAGACGCGGGGGCGTGCAGAGGCTGGATTTACATACAGATAGGTCAGGGGGAAACACCAGGTAACGTAACCCGGGTTGGGCCTATGTCGTTGTGCGTTTCGGCTAAGGTGCGCGCCGTAGACACCACCCGGACGTTTCGTTGCTATGTCTTGAGCCGCAGTGGGCGTCAGCTCGTGGTGAGGGGTGTACTGTTAAGGTCTTGGGTTATGTACCTATGTCTTCTACTCCTGACAGGCCGATCTTTTGGGTAGTATTCGCAAGGTGCTAAACAAAAACCCCCGCCTCCCCCTTTTCCTAACGATTACAAAGCAAAATATATTAAAACTAGAGAGAGTTTAAAATCCCTAAAAACAATAGACACTTTTTGGAATTATCTCTCAATACATTTGAGTATTTCCATTTTAGATGTATACTATTTTGTAAAATCAGAACATGAGGTTTCAATTCTCCATTTATCTCGTAAACTAAAAGATAAGATTGCAACTAGATCACTACAAAATGAAAATTTTAAAGTTTAAGTATGCAAAAAAATTAAAAAAAAAAAAATTTAAGTAAACCAAATTTATTCACACACAACAAATGAACACAAAAATTTTGATATCCACGTTTGGGAAATCCCATAAGTTCAACCCAATTAGGTAGGCATTTTATAAGAAAAAAGATTTTTAAATTGATCCTACACATGTTTTAAATATGGATATAAGCATGCTTGAAAGAAGTTAAAGATTCATCAGACCTATGGATTCAAACCTGATTAAATTCTCATGTAACGTGCGATGGGAAATTTACCAAAGTCAAACAAGCCATTATTTTGCCCATTTACAAAAAGCTGACCTAACAATCATTGATGATTGTAAAGTGATTTATTGGTCAATCAAACGTAACGGGCTATATTTTTTTAAGAAATGACTTATGGATTTTGAGTGAACACTCAGTTCCAAATCCCCTTCCTCCCCCTTTTCCCGACGATAGGAAAGCCCAATATATAAAAACTAGAGAGAGTTTAAAATCCCTAAAAATGACAGACACTTTTAGGAATTATCTCTCTCTTCATTTGAGTATTTCCATTTTAGATTTAAACTATTTTCTAAAATCAAAACTTGAGCTTTCAATTTTCCATTTATGTCGTAAACTAAAGACAAGATTGCAATTAGATCAAAGTTTATGTATGCAAAAAAATTAAAAAACAACAAATTTAAGTAAAAAAAATTTATTCACACACCACAAATGAACACAAAAATTTTGATATCGTAGTTTGGGAAATCCCAGGAGTTCAACCCTAATAGGTTGGAATTTTATAAGAATTTTTTTTTAAATTGATCCCGCACATGTTTTGAATATGGATATATGTATGCTTGAAACATGTTAAAGATGCAATTGACCTATGGATGCAAACCTCATTAAATTCTCAACTGAGCGTGCGGTGGGATATTTACTCAAGTCAAACAAGCCATTATTTTGCCCATTTACAAAAAAACTGACCTAACAATCATTGATGATTGTAAAGTGATTTATTGGTCAATCATGCGTAATGGGCTATATTTTTGTAAGAAATGACTTATGGATTGGGAGTGCACTCTCAGTTAAAATCCCCCCGCCTCCCCCTTTTCATAACGATTGCAAAGCGAAATAAATAAAAACAAGAGAGAGTTTAAAATCCCGAAAAATGACATAAACTTTTTGGAATTATCTCTCTCTACATTTTAGTATTTCCATTTTAGATGTATGCTGTTTCTAAAATTAAAACTTGAGCTATCACTTTTCCATTTATCTCGTAAACTACAAGATAAGATGGAAACTAGATCACAACAAAATGAAATTTTTTTAGTTTATGTATGCAAAAAAATTAAGAAAACATCAATTGAAGTAAAGAAAATTTATTCACACACAAATGAACACAAAAAATTTGATATCCAAGTTTGGGAAATCCAACAAGTTCAACCCTAACAGGTTGGAATTTTATAAGAAAGAGATGTTTAAATTGATCCTACACATGTTTTAAATATGGATATATGCATGCTTGAAACATGTTAAAGATGCAAATGACCTATGGATGCAAACTTGATTAAATTCTCAAGTGAACGTGCTAAGGGATATTTACCCAAGTCTAACAAGCCAATATTTTGTCCATTTACAAAAAAGCTGACCTAACAATCATTGATGATTGTAAAGTGATTTACAGGTCAATCATGTGTAACGGGCTATATTTTTGTAAGAAATGACTTAAGGATTTGGAGTGAACACTTAGTTAAAAATCCCCAGCCTCCCCCTTTTTCATACGATTGCAAAGCCAAATATATGAAAACTAGAGTGAGTTTAAAATCCCTAAAAATGACAGACACTTTTTGGAATTATCTCTCTCTACATTTGAGTATTTGCATTTTATATGTGTACAATTTTGTAAAATCAAAACTTGAGCTTTCAATTTCCCATTTATCTCGTAAACTAAAAGATAAAATTGAAACAAGATCACAAGAAAATGAAAATTTTAAGGTTTGTGTATGCAAAAAAATTTAAGTAAAGGAAATTTATTCACACACCAGAAACTAACTCAAAAATTTTGATATCCAAAATCCCATAAGAGCAACCCTAATAGGTTGGAATTTTATAAGAAAGAGATTTTTAAATTGATCCTACACATGTTTTAAATATGGATATATGAAAGCTTGAAACATGTTAAAGATGCAAATGACCTATGGATACAAACCTGATTAAATTCTCGAGTGAACGTGGAGTGGGATATTTCCGCAAGTCAAACAAGCCATTATTTTGCCAATTTACAAAAAAAATTGACCTAACACTCACTGATGTTTGTAAAGTTATTTATTGGTCAATCATGCGTAATGGGCTATATTTGTCTAAGAAATGACTTGTAGATTGGGAGCGAACACTCAGTTAATAATCCCCGCCTCCCCCTTTCGTGACGATTGCCAAACCAAATATATAAAAACTAGAGAGAGTTTAAAATCCCTAAAAATGACAGACACTTTTTGGAATTATCTCTCTCTACATTTGAGTATTTCCATTTTAGATTTATACTATTTTCTAAAATCAAAACTTGGGCTTTCAATTTTCCATGTATCTCATAAACTAAAAGATAAGATTGCAAGTACAACACAATAAAATGAAAAATTTACAGTTTATGAAGGCAAAAATATTAAAAAAACAACAAATTTAAGTAAAGAAAATTTATTCACACACCAGAAATGAACACAAAATTTTTGATATCCAAGTTTGGGAAATCCCAGGAGTTCAACCCTAATAGGTTTGAATTTTGTAATAAAGAGATTTTTAAATTGATCCTACACATGTTTAAATTCTGGATATATGTATTCTTGAAACATGTTAAAGATGCAAATGTCCTATGGATGCAAACCTGATTAAATTCTCAAGTGAACGTGTGATCCAAGTCAAACAAGCCATTATTTTGCCCATTTAGAAAAAAAGCAAACCTAAAAATCATTGATGATTGTAGAGTGATTTATTGGTCAGTCATGCGTAACGGGCTATATTTTTGAAAGAAATGACTTATGGATTGGGAGTGAACACTCAGTTAAAAATCCCCCGCCTCCCCCCTTTTCCTGGCGATTGCAAAGCGAAATATATAAAAACTAGAGAGAATTTAAAATCCTTAAAAATGACAGACTCTTTTAGGAATTATCTCTCTCTACATTTGAGTATTTCCATTTTAGATGTATACTAGTTTCTAAAATCAAAACTTCAGCTTCCAATTTTTTATTTATCTCGTAAACTAAAAGATAAGATTGTACGAAGATCACAACAAAATAAAAATTTTACAGTTTATAGAGGCAAAATTTTTTTAAAAAACTACAAATTTAAGTAAAGAAAATTTATTCACACACCAGAAATGAACACAAAAAATTTGATATCCAAGTTTGGGAAATCACACAAGTGCAACCCTAATAGGTTGCAATTTGATAAGAAAGAGATTTTGAAATTGATCCTACTCATGTTTTAAATATGGATATATGCATGCTTGAAACATGTTAAAGATGCAAATGACCTATGGATGCTAACCTGATTAAATTCACAAGTGAACGTGAGGTGGGATATTTACCCTAGTCAAACAAGCCATTATTTTGCCTATTTACAAAAAATCTGACCTAACAATCATTGACGATTGTAAAGTGATTTATTGTTCAATCAAGCGTAGCGGGCTATATTTTTGTAAGAAATGATTTATGGATTGGGAGTGAACACTCAATTAAAAATCCCCGCCTCTCCCATTTCACGACAATTGCAAAGCCAAATATATTAAAACTAGAGAGAGTTTAAAGTCCCTAAAAATCACAGACACTTTTTCGAATTATCTCTCTATACATTTGAGTATTTCCATTTTAGATCTATACTATTTTGTAAAATCAAAACTTGAGATTTCAATTTTTCATTTTTCTAGGAAACTAAAAGATAAGATTGCAACTAGATCACTACAAAATAAAATTTTAAAGTTTATGTATGCAAAAAAAAAAAAAACAACAAATTTAAGTAAACCAAATTTATTCCCACACGACAAATGAACACAAAAATTTTGATTTCCATGTTTGGGAAATCCTACAAGTTCAACCCAATTACGTTGGCATTTATAAGAAAAATATTTTTAAATTGATCCTACACATGTTTTAAATATGGATATAAGCAGGCTTGAAAGATGTTAAAGATTCATATGACCTATGGATCCAAACTTGATTAAATTCTCAAGTGAACGTGCAATGGGATATTTACCCAAGTCCAATAAACCATTATTTTGGCCGTTTACAAAAAGTTGACCTAACAATCATTGATGATAGTAAAGTGACTTATTGGTCAATCATGCGTAACGGGCTATATTTTTGTAAGAAATGACTTATGGATTGGGAGTGAACACTCAGTTCAAAATCCCATGCCTTCCCCTTTTCCCGATGATATGAAAGCCAAATATATAAAAACTAGAGAGTGTTTAAAATCCCTAAAAATGAATGACACTTTTTGGAATTATCTCTCTCTACATTTGAGTATATCCATTTTAGATGTATACTATTTTCGAAAATCAAAACTTGAGCTTTCAATTTTCCATTTATGTTGTTAACTAAAAGATAAGATTGCAAGTAGATCACAACAAAGTGAAAATTTTACAGTTTATGAATGCAAAAAAATTAAAAAAACAACAACAAATTTAAGCAAAAAAGAAATTTATTCACACACCACAAATGAACAAAAAAAATATTGTTATCCAAGTTTGGGTAATCCCACAAGGTCAAACCTAATAGGTTGGAATTTTGTAAAAAAGAGATTTTTAAATTGATCCTTCACATGTTTTAAATATGGATATATGCTTGCTTGAAACATGTTAAAGATGCAAATGACCTATGGATGCTAACCTGATTAAATTCTCAAGTGAATGTGCGGTGGGATATTTACCCTAGTCAAACAAGCCATATTTTCCCATTTACAAAAATATTGACCTAACAATCATTGATGATTGTAAAGTGATTTATTGGTCAATCATGCATAGTGGGCTATAGTTTTTTTTGTAAGAAATGACTTATGGATAGGGAGTGAATACTCAGTTCAAAATCTCTTGCATCCCCCTTTTCCGAACAATAGGAAAGCCAAATATATAAAAACTAGAGATAGTTTAAAATCTCTAAAAATGACATACACTTTTTGGAATTATCTCTCTCAACATTTGAATATTTCCATTTTAGACGTATACTATTTTCTACAATCAAAGCTTGAGCTTTCAATTTTCCATTTATCTCGTAAACTAAAAGATAAGATTGCGACTTGATCACAACAAAATGAAATTTTTACAATTTATGTATGCAAAAAATTAAAAAGCAACAAATTTAAGTAAAGAAAACTTATTCACACTCCACAAATGAACACAAAATTTTTGATATCCTAGTTTGAGAAATCCTAGGAGTTCAACCCTAATAGGTTGGAATTTAATAAGAAAGAGATTTTTAAATTGATCCTACACATGTTTTAAATATGGATATATGCATGCTTGAAACATGTTAAAGATGCAAATGACCTATGGATGCAAACCTGATTAAATTCTCAAGTGAACGTACGGTGGGATATTTACCCAAGTCAAAGAAGCCATTATTTTTCCCATTTACAAAAAAGCTGACCTAACAATCATTGATGATTGTAAAGTGATTTATTGGTCAATCATGCGTAACGGGCTATATATTTGAAAGAAATGACTTATGGATTGGGAGTGAACACTGAGTTAAAAATCCCCCGCCTCCACCTTTTCCTGACTATTGCAAAGCCAAATATATAAAAAGTAGAGAGAGTTTAAAATCCGTAAAAATGACGGACACTTTTTGGAATTATTTCTATCTACATTTGAGTATTTCCAATTTAGATGTATACTATTGTCTAAAATAAAAACTTGAGCTTTCAATTTTCCATTCATCTCGTCAAACTAATACATAAGATTGCAACTAGATCACAACAAAATGAAAATTTTACAGTTTATGAATGCAAAAAAATTAAAAACCAGCAAATTTAAGTAAAGAAAATTTATTCACAAACCACAAATGAACACAAAAAATTTGATATCCAAGTTTGGGAAATACCAGGAGTGCAACCCTAATAGGTTGGAATTTTATAAGCAAGAGATTTTTAAATTGATCCTACTGATGTTTTAAATATGGATATATGCATGCTTGAAACATGTTAAATATGCAAATGACCTATGGATGCAAACCTAATTAAATTCTCAAGTGAACGTGCGATGGGATATTTACCCAAGTCAAACAACTATTTTTTTTCCCATTTAAACAAAAGCTATCCTAACAGTCATTGATCATTGTAAAGTGATTTATTTGTCAATATTGCGTAATAGGCTATATTTGTGTAAGAAATGACTTGTGGATTGGGAGTGAACACTCAGTTCAAAATCCCATGCCTCCCCCTTTTCCCGACGATAGGAAAGCCAAATATATAAAAACTAGAGAGAGTTTAAAATCCCTAAAAATGACTGTCATTTTTTTAATTATCTTTTTCTACATTTGAGTATTTCCATTCTAGATATTGACTACTTTCTAAAATAAAAACATGTTTTAAATATGGATATATGCATGCTTGAAACGTTAAAGACGCAAATGACCTATGGATGCCAACTTGATTAAATTCTCAAGTGAACGTGCAATGGGATATTTACCCTAGTCAAACAAGCCATTATTTTGCCCATTTACAAAAAAGTTGTCCTAACAATCATAGATGATTGTAAAGTGATTTATTGGTTAATCATGTGTAACAGGCTATATTTTTGTAATAAATGACTTATGGATTGGGAGTGAACACTCAGTGAAAAAACCCCCGCTTCCCCCTTTTCCAGACGATTGCAAAGCCAAATATATAAAAACTAGAGAGAGTTTAAAATCCCTAAAAATGACAGACACTTTTCTAAATTATCGCTCTCTACATTTGAGTATTTCCATTTAGATGTATACTACTTTCTAAAATCTGAACTTGTGCTTTCAATTTTCCATTTATCTGGTCAACTAAAAGATAAGATTGCAACAAGATCACAACAAAATGAAAATTTTACAGTTTATATATGCAAAATAATTAAAAAATAAAAAATTTAAGTAGGATATCAAAATTGAAACATGAGCTATCTTTTTTCCATTTATTTCATAAACTACAAGATAAGATGGAAACTAGATCACAACAAAATAAAAATTTTAGAGTTTAGGTATGCAAAAAATTTTAAAAATGACAAATTTAAGTAAAGAAAATTTATTCACACACCACAAATGAACACAAAAATTTTGATATCCAAGTTTGGGAAATCTCATAAGTTCAACCGTAATAGGTTGGAATATTATTAGAAAAATGATTTTTAAATTGATCCTACACATGATTTAAATATGGATAAATGCATGGTTGAAACATGTTAAAGATGCAAATGACCTATGGATCCAAACCTGATTAAATTCTCACGTGAACGTGCGATGGGATATTTACCCAAGTCAAATAAACCATTATTTTGTCTATTTACAAAAAGCTGACCTAACAATCATTGATGATTGTAAAGTGATTTATTGGTCAATCATGTGTAACGGGCTATATTTTTGTAAGAAATGACTTATGGATTGGGAGTGAACACTCAATTAAAAATCCCCAGCCTCCCCCTTTTCCTGACGATTGCAAAGCCAAATATATAAAAACTAGAGTGATTTTAAAATCCAAAAAAATGACAGACACTTTTTGGAATTATCTCTCTCTACATTTGAGTATTTCCATTTTAGATGTATACAATTTTGTAAAATCAAAACTTGAGCTTTCAATTTTCCATTTATCTAGTAAACTAAAAGATAAGATTGAAACTAGATCACTAAAAAATGAAAATTTTAAGGTTTATGAATGCAAAAAAATTAAAAATCAACAAATTTAAGTAAAGAAAATTTATTTACACACCAGAAATGAACAAAAAAAATTTGACATTCAAGTTTGGGAAATCCCACAAGTTCAACCCTAATAGGTTGTAATTTTATAAGAAAGAGATTTTTAAATTGATGTTACACATGTTTTAAATATGGATATATGCATGCTTGCAACATGTTAAAGATGCAAATTACCTATGGCTGGAAACCTGGTTAAATTCTCAAGTGAATGTGCAGTGGAATATTTTCCCATGTCAAACAAGCCATTATTTTGCCCATTGATAAAAAAATTAGACCCAACAATCATTAATGATTGTAAAGTAATTTATTGGTCAATCATGCGTAATGGGCAATATTCTTGTAAGAAATGACTTATGGATTGGGACTGAACACTCCGTTAAAAATCCCCCGCCTCCCCTTTTTCCCGACGATTGAAAACCCAAATATATAAAAACTAGAGAGAGTTTAAAATCCCTAAAAAAGACAGACACTTTTTTGGAATTATCTCTCTCTACATTTGAGTATTTTCATTTTAGATGTATACTATTTTCTAAAATCAAAACTTGAGCGTTCAATTTTCCTTTTATCTCGTAAACTAAAAGATAAGATTGCAACAAGATCACATCAAAATATAAATTTTAAGGTTTATGTATCCAAAAAAATTTAAAAAACAAAAAATTTAAGTAAAGAAAATTTATTCACACACCAGAAATGAACACAAAAATTTTGCTATCCAAGTTTGGGAAATCCCACTAGTTCAACCCTAATAGGTTGGAATTTTATAAGCAAGGGATTTTTAAATTGATCCTACTCATGTTTTAAATATAGATATATGCATGCTTGAAACATGTTAAATATGCAAATGACGTATGGAAGCAAACCTGATTAAATTCTCAAGTGAACGTGCGATGGGATATTTACTCAAGTCAAACAACCATTTTTTTGCCCATTTACAAAAAATTGTCCTAAGACTCATTGATCATTGTAAAGTGATTTATTGGTCAATCTTGCGTAACGGGCTATATTTTTGTAAGAAATGACTTGTGGATTGGGAGTGAACACTCAGTTAAAAATCCAGTGCCTCCCCCTTTTCCCGACGATATGAAAGCCAAATATCTAAAAACAAGAGAGAGTTTGAAATCCCTAAAAATGACAGTCACTTTTTGGAATTATCCCTCTCTACATTTGAGTATTTCCATTTTAGATGTATACTACTTTCAAAGTCTAAACTAGTGCTTTCAATTTTCCATTTATCTGGTCAACTAAAAGATAAGATTGCAACAAGATCACAACAGAATGAAAATTTCACAGTTTATGTATGCAAAAAATTTAAGCAAAGAAAATTTATTCACACACCACAAATGAACACAAAAATTTTGATATCCTAGTTTGGGAAATCCCAAAAGTTACAACCCTAATAGGTTTGAATTTGATAAGAAAGATTTTTAAATTTATCCTACACATGTTTTAAATATGGATATATGCGGGCTTGAAACATGTTAAAGATACAAATGACCTATGGATGCAAACCTGATTAAATTCTCAAGTCAATATGCGGTGAGATATTTACCCAAGTCAAACAAGCCATTATTTTGCCCAATTACAAAAAAGTTGACCTAACAATCATTGAAGATTGTAAAGTGATTTATTGGTAAATCTTGTGTAACGGACTATATTTTTGTAAGAAATGACTTATGGATTGGGAGTGAACACTCAGTTCAAAATCCACCTCCTCCCCCTTTTCCTGACGATTGTAAAGCCAAATATATAAAGACTGGAGAGAGTTTAAAATCCCTAAAAAGGACAGACACTTTTTGGAATTATCTCTCTCTACATTTGAGTCTTTCCATTTTAGATTTATACTATTTTCTAAAATCAAAACTTGAGCTTTCACTTTTCGATTTATCTCGTAAACTAAAAGATAAGATGGAAACTAGATCACAACAAAATGATATTTTTACAGTTTATGTAAGCAAAATATGAAAAAAACAACAAATTTCAGTAAAGAAAATTTATTGACACACTACAAATGAACACCAAAATTTTGATATCCAAGTTTGGGAAATCCCACAAGTTCAACCCTAATAGGTTGGAATTTTAAAAGAAAGAGATTTTTAAATTGATCCTACACATGTTTTAAATATGGATATATGCATGCTTGAAACATGTTATAGATGCAATGACCTTTGGATGCAAACTTGATTAAATTCTCTAATGAACGTGTGGTGGGAAATTACCCTAGTCAAACAAGCCATTATTTTGCCCATTTACAAAAAGCTGACCTAACAATCATTGATGATTGTAAAGTGATTTATTGGTCAATCATCCGAAATGGGCTATATTTTTGTAAGAAATCACTTATGGATTGAGAGTGAACACTCCGTTAAAAATCCCCCACCTCCCCCTTTTCCCGACGATTGCAAAGCCAAATTTATAAAAAACAAGAGAGAGTTTAAAATCCCTAAAAATGACAGACACTTTTTGGAATTATCTCTCTCTGCATTTGAGTATTTCCATTTTATATGTATACTATTTTCTAAAATCAAAACTTGAGCTTTCAATTTTCCATTTATCTCGTAAACTAAAAGATAAGATTGCAAACAGATCACTACAAAATGAAAATTTTAAGGTTTATGTATCCAAAAAAATTAAAATAACAAAAAATTTAAATAAAGAAAATTTATTCACACCCCACAAATGAACACAAAAA
Source organism: Aristolochia californica (assembly GCF_029961685.1). Classification (NCBI taxonomy): domain Eukaryota; kingdom Viridiplantae; phylum Streptophyta; class Magnoliopsida; order Piperales; family Aristolochiaceae; genus Aristolochia; species Aristolochia californica. Next base: position 34,289,751 of record NW_027182279.1, on the reverse strand, counting down.
TTTTGATATCCAAGTTTGAGAAATCCCACAAGTTCAAGCACAGTAGGTTGGAATTTTATAAGAAAGAGATTTTTAAATTGATTGTACTGATGTTTTACATATGGTTATAAGCATGTTTGAAACATGTTAAAGATGTAAATGACCTATGGATCCAAACCTGATTAAATTTTCAAGTGAAAGTGCAGTGGGATTTTTACCCAAGTCAAACAAGCCATTATTTTGCCCATTTACAAAAGCTGACCTAACAATCATTTATGTTTGTAAAGTGATTTATGTGTCAATCATGCTTAACGGGCTATAGTTTTGTATGAAATAACTTATGGATTGGGAGTCAATACTTCTACAAAAATCCACCCCCCCCCCCCCCCCCCCCCCCCCCCCTCTACCCCATTTCCCGAAGATTGCAAAACCTAATATATAAAAACTAAAAAATTATAGACACTTTTTTGGAATTATATCTCTCTACATTTGTGCATTTCCATTTTAGATATTTACTTTTTTCTTAAATCAAAACTTGAGTTTTCACTTTTCTCTTTATCTCGTAAACAAAAAGATAAGAAGGCAAATAGAACACAATAAAACAAAAAATTTAAAGTTTATGTATGCAAAAAATTTAAAACAACAACAAATGTATGTAAAGAAAATTTATTCACACAAAATTTTGATATCCAAGTTTTGGAAATTCCACTTGCTCAACCCTAATAGCTTGTAATTTTATAAGAAAGAGATTTATAAATTGATCCTACACATGTTTTAAATATGGATATGCATGCTTGAAACATGTTAAAGATGCAAATGACCTATGGATACAAACCTCATTAAATTCTTAAGTGAAAGTGCAATGGGAAATTTACCTGAGTCAAACAAGTCAATATTTTGCCCATTTGAAAAAATCTAACCTAACAATCATTGATGATTGTAAAGTGATTTATCGGTCAATCTTGCGTAATGGGCTATATTTTTTTAATAAATAACTTATGGATTGGAAGACAACACTCTGTTAAAAATCCCCTCCCCCCTTTTCCCGACAATTGCAAAACCTAAAATATAAAAACTAGAAATGGTTTACAATCCCTGGAAATTACAGACACTTTTTTTTGAATTATCTCTCTCTACATTTGTGCATTTCTATTTTATATATATATATATTCTTTTTTCTTAAATCTAAACTTGAGTCTTCACTTTTCCCTTTATCTGGTAAACATAAAGATAAGAAGGCAAATAGAACACAATAAACCAAAAATTTTAGAGTTTATGTATGGAAAAAATTTAAAACAACAATAAATGTATGTAAAGAAAATTTATTCACACACCACAAATGAACAAAAAAGTTTTGATATCCAATTTCGGAAAATTTCACTAGTTCAATCCTAATAGCTTTGGATTTTATAAGAGAGAGATTTCTAAATTGATCTTACGCAAGTTTTAAATATTGATATGCATGCTTGAAATATGTTAAAGATGCAAATGATCTATGGATCCAAACCTCATTAAATTTTCATGTGAATGTCCAGTAGGATATTTACCCAAGTCAAACAAACCATTATTTTGCCCATTTACAAAAAGCTGACCAAACAATCGTTGATGATTGTAAAGTGATTTATTGGTCAATCATGCATAACGTGTTATATTTTTGTAAGAAATGACTTATGAATTGGGAGTGAACCATCAGTTAAAAATCCCCCGCCTCCCCTTTTCCTAAAGATTACAAAGCAAAATATATAAAAACTAGAGAGAGTTTAAAATCCCTAAAAATGACAGACACTTTTTGGAATTATCTCTCTCTACATTTGATTATTACCATTTTAGAAGTATACTATTTTCTAAAATCAAAACTTGAGCTTTCAATTTTCCATTTATCTCGTAAACTAAAAGATAATATTGCAACTAGATCACAACAAAATCAAATTTTAAGTTTTATGTATGCAAAAAAATTAAAAAACTAAGAAATTTATGTAAAGAAAAATTTATTCACACACCACAAATGAACACAAAAATATTGATATCCATGTTTGGGAAATCCCACAAGTTCAACCCTAATAGGTTGGAATTTTATAAGAAAGAGATTTTTAAATTGATCCTACACATGTTTTAAATATGGATATAAGTATGCTTGAAACATGTTAAAGATGCAAATGACATGTAGATCCAAACCTGATTAAATTCTCAAGTGAACGTGCGATGGGATATTTACCCAAGTCAAACAAGCCATTATTTTGACCATTTAAAAAAAACTGACTAAACAATCATTCATGATTGTAAAGTCATTTATCGGTCAATCATGCATAACGTGCTATATTTTTTTAAGAAATGATTTATGAATTGGGAGTTAACACCCAGTTAAAAATTCCCGCCTCCCCCATTTCCCGACAATTGCAAAACCTAATATATAAAAACTAGAAAGAGTTTACAATCCCAAAAAATTACAAACACTTTTTGGAATTATTTCTCCCTACATTTGTGCATTTCAAATTTAGATGTATACATTTTTCTTAAATCAAAACATGAGTTTCCACTTTTCCCTTTATGACGTAAACAAAAAGATAAGAAGGCAAATAGATCACAACAAAATGAAAATTTGAGAGTTTATGTATGAAAAATATTTAAAACAACAACAAATGTTAGTAAAGAAAATTTATTTACACACCACAAATGAACATAAAAATTTTTATATCCAAGTTTGGGAAATTCCACTAGTTCACCCCTAATAGCTTGGAATTTTTTAAGAAAGATTTCTAAATAGATCCTACACATGTTTTAAATATGGATATGCATGTTTGAAACATGTTAAAGATGCAAATGACTTATGGATCCAAACCTCATTAAATTCTCAAGTGAACCCATTGTACGATATTTATCCAAGTCAAACAAGCCATTATTTTGCCCATTTAAAAAAAGCTGACCCAACAATCATTGAGGATTGTCAAGTGATTTATCAGTAAATCATGCTGAACAGGCTATATTTTAGTAAGAAATGACATATGGATTGGGGGACAACACTCAGTAAAAAATCCCCGCCTCCCGCTTTTCCCGACAATTGCAAAACCTAATATATAATGACTAGAAAGAGTTAACAATCCCTAAAAAATACAAACACTTCTACGAATTATTTCTCTCTACATTTTTGTATTTCCTTTTTAGATGTATACTTTTTTCTTAAATCAAAACTTGAGTGTTCAATTTTCCTTATATCTCGCAAACAAAAAGATAAGAAGGCAAATAGATCGCAACAAAATGAAGATTTTAGAGTTTATATTCGCAAAAAAATTTAAAATAAAACAAATGGGTTTAAAGAAAATTTATTCACACACCACAAAGGAACACAAAATTTTTATATCAATGTGTGGGAAAATCCACTAGTTCAACCCTAATAGCTTTGAATTTTAAAAGAAAGAGATTTCCAAATTGATCCTACACATCTTTTAAATATTGATATGCATGCTTGAAACATGTTAAACATGCAAATTACCAATGGATCCAAACCTCATTAAATTTTAAAGCGAACATGCTAATATCCGAGTCAAACAAACAATTATTTTGCCCATTTACAAAGAGCTGACCTAACAATCATTGTTCATTGTAAAGTGATTTATCAGTCAATCATGCGTAACGGGCTATATTTTTGTAGAAATGACTTATGGATTGGGAGTCAACACCCAGTTTAAAATCCCCCACCTCCCCCTTTTCCTGGCGATTGTAAAACCTAATATATAAAAACAAGAAAGAGTTTACAATCCCTAAAAATTACAAACTCTTTTTAGAATTATCTCTCTCCACATTTGTGCATTTCCATTTTAGATGTATACTTTTTGTTTAAATCAAAACTTGAGTTTTTACTTTTCCCTTTATCTCGTAAACAAAAAGATAAGAAGGCAATTAGATCACAACAAAACGAAAAATTTAGAGTTTATGTATGCAAAAAATTTAAAACAACAACAATGTAAGTAAAGAAAATTTATTTACACACCACCAATGAACATAAAAATTTTGATATCCACGTTTGGGAAATTCATCTAGTTCAACCCTAATAGCTTGGAATTTTATAAGAAAGAGATTTCTAAATTGATCCTACACATGTTTTAAATAAGGATATGCATGCTTGAAACATGTTAAAGATGCAAATGACCTATGGATCCAAACCTCATTAAATTCTCAAGTGAACGTGCGGTGGGATATTTATCTGAGTCAAACAAGTCATTATTTTGCCCATTTAAAAAAAACTGACCTAACAATCATTGATGATTGTAAAGTGATTTATCGGTAAATCATACAGAACGGGCTATAGTTTTGTAAGAAATGACTTATGGATTGGGGGTTAACACTGAGTTAAAAATCCCCCGCCTCCCACTATTCACGACGATTGCAAAACCTAATATATAAAAACTAGAAAGATTTTACAATCCCAAAAAATTACAGACACATTTACGAATTATCTCTCTCTAAATTTGTGCTTTTCCATTTTAGATGTGTACTTTTTTCTTAAATCAAAACTTGAGTCTTCAATTTTCCCTCTATCTCACAAAAAAAAAGATAAGAAGGCAACTAAATCACAAAAAAACGAAAATTTTAGAGTTTATGTACACAAAAATATAAAACAACAACAAATGGGCTTAAAGAAAATTTATTCACACATCACAAATGAAATCAAAAGTTTTGATATCCAAGTTTGAGAAATTCCACAAGTTCAACCCTAATAGCTTGCAATTTTATAAGAAAGATATTTCTAAATTTATCCTACGCATGTTTTAAATATGGATATGCATGTTTGAAACATGTTATAGATGCAAATGACCTATGGATCCAAACCTCATTAAATTCTCAAGTGAGCGTGCGGTGGGATATTTACTCGAGTCAAACAAGCCATTATTTTGCCTATTTAGAAAAAAAATGTCTTAAAGATCATTGATGATTGTAAAGTGATTTATCTGTCAATCATGCGTAACGGGCCATATTTTTTTAAGAAATGAGTTATGGATTTTGACTCGACACTTAGTTAAAAATCCCCCACCTCCCCCTTTTCCCAATGATAGCGAAACCTAATATATAAAAGCTAGAAAAAGTTTTCAATCCCTAAAAATTACATAAATGTTTTAGAATTATCTCTCTCTACATTTTTGCCTTTCCATTCTAGATATATACTTTTTTCTTAAATCAAAACTTGAGTTTTCACTGTTCCTGTTATCTTGTAAACAAAAGATAAGAAGGCAAATAGATCACAATAAAACGAAAATTTTAGAGTTTATGTATGCAAAAAATTTAAAACAACAACAAATATAAGTTAAGAAAATTTATTCACACACCACAAAAGAACACAAAAGTTTTGATATCCAAGTTTGGGAAATTCCACTAGTTCATCCCTAATGGCTAGGAATTTCATAAGAAAGAGATTTCTAAATTGATCCTACGCATGTTTTTAAATATGGATATGCATGGTTGAAACATGTTAAAGATGCAAATGACCCATGGATCCAAAGCTCATTAAATTTTCAAGTGAACGTGCGGTGGGATATTTACCCGAGTCAAACAAGCCATTATTTTCACCATTTACAAAAAGTTGCCCTAACAATCAATGATGATTGTAAAGTGATTTATCGGTCAATAATGCATAACAGGCTATATTTTTGTAAGAAATGACTTATGGATTGGGAGTCAACACCCAGTTAAAAATCCACCGCCTCCCCCTTTTCCCAATGATTAAAAAACCTAATATATAAAAACTAGAAAGAGTTTACCATCCTTAAAAATTACAAACCTTTTCTGGAATTTCTCTCTCTAAATTTGGGCATTTCTATTTTAGATGTTTACTTTTTTCTTAAATCAAAACATGAGTTTTCACTTTCCTTTTATCTCGTAAACAAAAAGATAAGAAGGCAAAAAGATCACAACAAAATGAAAATTTTAGAGTTTATGTATGCAAAAAAATTAAAACAACAATAAATGTAAGTTAAAAAAATTTATTGGCACACCGCAAATGAACATTAAAATTTTGATATCCAAGTTTGAGAAAACCTAATAGCTTGGAATTTTATAAGAAAGAGATTTCTAAAATTATCCTACACATGTTTTAAATATGGATAAGCATGCTTGAAACATGTCATAGATGCAAATGACCTATGGGTCCAAACCTCATTAAATTCTCAAGTGAATGTGTGGTGAGATATTTATCCGAGTCAAACAAGCCATTATTTTGCCCATTTACAAAAAGCTCAGCTAGTAATCATTGATGATTGTAAAGTGATTTATCGGTAAATCATGTGAAACGGGCTATATTTTTGTAAGAAATGACTTATGGATTGGAGGTCAACACGCAGTTAAAAATCCCCTGCCTCCCCCTTTTCCCGACAATTATAAAACCTAATAAATAAAAACTAAAAAGAGTTTACAATCCCTAAAAATAACTGAAACTATTTGGAATTATCTCTTTGTACATTTGTGCATTTCCATTTTAGATGTATACTTTTTTCTTAAATCAAAACTTGAGTTTGAACTTTTCCCCTTATCTCCTAAACAAAAAGTTAAGAAGGCAAATAGACCACGACGAAACGAAAACTTTAGAGACTATGTATGCAAAAAATTTAAAACAACAACAAATGTAAGTAAAGAAAATTTATTACCTCACCACGAATGAACACAAAAGTTTTGATATCCAAGTTTTTGGAATTCCACTATTCAACCCAAATAGCTTGGAATTTTATAAGGAAGAGATTTCTAAATTGATCCTACACACGTTTTAAATATGGATATGCATGCTTGAAACATGTTAACGATGCAAATGACCTATGGATTGAAACCTCATTAAATTCTCAAGTGAATGTGCAGTGGGATATTTACCCGAGTCAAACAAGCAGTTATTTTGCCCATTTACAAAAACCTGACCTTGTTGGAAGATAAGTTCAAGCCCAAATGATGAAGGAAGGCCCACACAACCAAGGAAGGCCCACAAGATGGGCCCAAGCCCATAAGAAATAGGACCCATATATGTAAGAAATTATCAAGGCCCACATATGTAAGATTATTATAAGATGGGCCACACGACCAAGGAAGGCCCACAAGATGGGCTTGGGCCCATAAGAAGTAGGACCCACAATGATTACCATGAACTGGCATCATTGTCACATCAATTGGAAGATCAATAAGGACTCATAAAAGTATCTTTATCTTATGGTCATGACCAAGAAGAGTTTTAGTTTAAGTTATGTTAGTCTGTTATCAATATTGAGTTATTTAATTATGCTAGGACTTATCTTTAAGTGTTAGAGTTTGGGTATAATTGGGACAAGGGTAGTTTTATTGTAATTGGACTCTACTACCTTCCTCTTTTATAAATAGAGGTTCATGTACTCTGATTAAAACAAGTTATTGATGTGAATGAAGTATTTCAACTTTCCATAAATTTAATAGACCTAACTATCATTGATGATTGTAAAGTGATTTATCGGTCAATCATGCGTAACAAACTATATTTTTTTAAGAAATAACATACAGATTGGGAGTCAACACTCAGTTACAAACCCCCCCCCCCCCCCCCCCCCCCCCCCCCTCTCCTCCCCCTTTTCCCAACGATTGCAAAGCCTAATATATAAAAACTAGAAAGAGTTTACAATCCTTAAAAATTACAAACAATTTTTGGAATTATCTCTCTCGACATTTGTGCATTTCCAATTTAGATATATACTTTTATCTTAAATCAAAACTTGAGTTTTCACTTTTCCCTTTATCTGGTAAAAAAAAAGAAAAGAAAGCAAAAAAATACAACAAAACGGAAATTTTAGAGTTTATGTATGCAAAAAATAAAACAAGAACAAATGTATGTAAAGAAAATTTATTAACACACCACAAATGAACACAAAAGTTTTGACATCCAAGTTTGCGAAATTCCACAAGGTCATCCCTAATAGCTTAGAATTTAATAAGAAAAAGATTTCTAAATTGATCATACACATGTTTTAAATATGGATATGCATGTTTGAAACATGTTTAAGAGGCAAATGAGCTATGCATCCAAACCTCATTAAATTCTCAAGTGAACAAGCGGTGAGATATTTACTTGAGTCAAACAAACCATTATTTTGCCCATTTAAAAAAAGCTGACCTAACAATCATTGATAATTGTAAAGTGATTTATTGGTCAATCATGTGTAGCGGGCTATCTTTTTGTAAGAAATGATTTATGTGTTAAAAATCACACGCCTCCCCCTTTTCCTGGCGATTCAAAACCTAATATATAAAAACAAGAAAGAGTTTACAATCTCTAAAAATAACAGACACTTTTTAGAATTATCTCTCTCTACATATGTGCATTTCCATTTTATATGTATACTTTTTTCTTAAATCAAAACTTGAGTTTTCACTTTTCCCTTTATTTTGTCAACAAAAATATTAGAAGGCAAATAGATCACAACTAAACGAAAATTTTTAGAGTTTATGTATGAAAAAACTTAAAACTACAACAAATGTAAGTAAAGAAAATGTATTCACACACCACAAATGAAAAAAAAAGTTTTGAAATCATAGTTTGGGAAATTCCACTAGTTCAACCCTAATAGCTTGGATTTTTATAAGAAAGAGATTTCTAAATTGATCCTACACATGTTTTAAATATGGATATGCATGTTTGAAACATGTTAGAGATGCAAATGACCTATGGATCCAAACCTCAGTAAATTCTCAAGTGAACGTGTGGTGTGATATTTACCCAAGTCAAACAAGCCACTATTTTGCAGATTTACAAAAAGAACACCTAACAATCAACTATGATTGTAAAGTGATTTTATCTGTCAATTATGTGTAACGTGCTATATTTTTTGAAGAAATGACTTATGGATTTGGAGTCAACACTCAGCTATCAATTCCCCGTCTCCCACTTTTCCCGACGATTGCAAAACCAAATATATAAAAACTAGAAAGAGTTTAAAATCCCTAAAAATTACAGACTCTTTTACGAATTATCTCTCTCTACATTTATTCATTTCCATTTTAGATGTATACTTTTTTCTTAAATCAAAACTTGAGTTTTCAGTTTCCCCTTTATCTCGGAAACAAAATGATAAGAAGGCAAATACATCACAACAAAACAATAATTTTAGAGTTTATGTACACAAAATATTTAAAAAAAAACAACAAATGTATGTAAAGAAAATTTATTCACACACCACAAATGAACCCAAAAGTTTTGATATCCAAGTTTGGGAAATTCCACTCATTCAACCCTAATAACTTGAAATTTTATGAGAAAGATACTTTCAAATTTATCCTACACATGTTTTAAATATGGATATGCCTCCTCGAAACATGTTATAGATGAAAATGACTTATGGATCCAAACCTCATTAAATTCTCAAGTGAACGAATTATCTCTAAAAATTACTGACACTTATTCGAATTATCTCTCTCTACATTTGTGTATTTCCATTTTAGATGTATACTTTTTTAAAATAAAAACTTAACTTTATTTCATAAACAAAAAGATAAGAAGGCAAATAGATCACAACAAAACTAAAAATTTAGAGTTTATGTATGCAAAACATTTATAACAACTACAAGTGTAAGTAAAGAAAATTAATTCACACACCACAAATGACCACAAAAATTTTGATATCCAAGTTTGGGAAATTTCACTAGTTCAACCCAAATCGGTTGGAATTTTATAAGAAAGAGATTTTTAAATTGATCCTACACATGTTTTAAATATGGATATGCATGCTTGAAACATGTTAAAGATGCAAATGACCTATGGATCCAAACCTTATTAAATTCTCAGTGAACGTGCGTTGGGATATATACAGAGTAAAAAAAACAACTGTTATTTTGCCTATTTACAAAAAGCTGACCTAACAATCATTGATGATTGTAAAGTGATTTATCGGTCAATCATGTGTAATGGCTATATTTTTTAAAGAAATGCATAATGGATTGGGAGTCAACACTCAGTTAAAAATTCCCCGCCTCCCTCTTTTCCCGACTATTGCAAAGCCAAATATATAAAAACTAGAGAGAGTTTAAAATCCCTAAAAATGACAGACACTTTTTGGAATTATCTCTCTCTATATTTGAGTATTTCCATTTTAGATGTATAATTTTTTCTAAAATCAAAACATGAGCTTTCACTTTTCCCTTTATATTGTAAAGAAAAAGATAAGATGGCAACAAGATCACAAAAAAATGATAATTTTTGAGTTTATGTATGCAAAAAATTAAAACAACAACAAATGCAAGTAAAGAAAATTTATTCACATACCAAAAACGAAAATAAAAATTTTGATATCCAAGTTTGGGAAATCGCACAAGTTCAACCCTAATAGGTTGGAATTTTATAAGAGTGAGTTTTTAAATTGATCCTATACATGTTTTAAATATGGATATATGCATGCTTGAAACATGTTAAAGATGCAAATGACCTTTGGATCCAAACCATATTAAATTCTCAAGTGAGCATGTTGTAGATTATTTACCTGAGTCAAACAAGTCATTATTTTCCCATTTACAAAAAGTTGACTTAACAATCATTGATGATTGTAAAGTGATTTATTGGTCAATCAAGTGTAACGGGCTATATTTTTGTAAGAAATGACTTCTGGATTGGGATTCAACACTCAGTTAAAAATTCCTTGCCCCCACTTTTTCTAGACAATTGCAAATGCTAATATATAAAAACAAGAAAAAGTTTACAATACAAAAAAATTACAGACATTTTTTGAAATTATCTCTCTCTATATTTGTGCTTTCCCTTTTAGATGTATTTTTTTTTCTTAAATAAAAAATTGAGTTTTCACTTTTCCCTTTATCTCATTAACAAAAAGATAAAAAGGGAAATAGATCACAAGAAAACGAAAATTTTAGAGTTTATGTATGCAAAAAAATAAAAAAACAACAAATGTTAGTAAAGAAAATTTATTCACACACCAAAAATGAACACAAAAGTTTTGATATCCAAGTTTGGGAAGTTCCGATTGCTCAACCCTAATAACTTGTAATTTTATAAGAAAAGGATTTCTAAATTGATCCTACACATATTTTAAATATGGATATGCATGCTTGAAACATGTTAAAGATGCAAATGACCTATGGATCCAAACCTCATTAAATTCTTAAGTGAATGTGCTGTGGGATATTTACCTGAGTCAAACAATCCATTATTTTGCCCATTTGTAAAAAGTTGAGCTAACAATCATTGATGATTGTAAAGTGATTTATCAGTCAATCTTGCGTAATGGGCTATTCTTTTTTTAAGAAATAATTTATAGATTGGGAGATAACACTCAGACAAAAGTTTTGATATCCAAGTTTGGGTAATTCCGATTGCTCAACCCTAATAACTTGTAATTTTATAAGAAAAAGATTTCTAAATTGATCCTACACATGTTTTAAATATGGATATGCATGCTTGAAACATGTTAAAGATGCAAATGACCTATGGATCCAAACCTCATTAAATTCTTAAGTGAATGTGCAGTGGGGATATTTACCTGAGTCAAACAATCCATTAATTTGTCCATTTGTAAAAAACTGAGCTAACAATCATTGATGATTGTAAAGTGATTTATCAGTCAATCTTGCGTAATGGGCTATTCTTTTTTTAAGAAATAACTTATAGATTGGGAGATAACACTCAGTTAAAAATCCAACGCCCCCCTCCCCCCCCTCCTTTTCCGACGATTGCAAATCCTAATTTATAAAAAATAAAAAGAATTTTTAATCCCTAAAATTACAGACACTTTTTGGAATTATCTCTCACTACATTTGTGCATTTCCATATTAGATATATACTTTTTTCTTAAATGAAAACTTGAGTTTTCACTTTTCCCTTTATCTGCTAAACAAAAAGATAAGAAGGCAAAAAGAGCACTACAAACCAAAAATTTTAGAGTTTATTAATGCAAAAAATTTAAAACAACAACAAATGTATGTAAAGACAATTTATTAAAACACCACAAAAGAACACAAAAGTTTTGATATCCAATTTTGGGAAATTCCATTAGTTCAACCCTAACAGCTTGGAATTTTATAAGAAAGAGATTTCTAAATTGATCCTACGCATGTTTTAAATATTAATATGCATGCTTGAAACATGTTAAAGATGAAAATGGCCTATGGATCCAAACCTCATTAAATTTTCATGTGAACGTGCGGTGGGATATTTACTAGAGTCAAACAAGCCATTATTTTTCCCATTTACAAAATGCTGACCTAACAATCATTGATGATTGTAAAGTGATTTCTCGGTCAATCATGCGTAATGGGTTATATTTTTGTAAGAAATGACCTATTGATTGGGAGTCAACACCCAGTTAAAAATCCCCGCCTCCCCCTTTTCCCGACGATTGTAAAATCAAATATATAAAAACTAGAAATAATTTACAATCCCTAAAAATTACTTACACTTTTTGGAATTATATCTCTCTCCATTTGTGCATTTCCATTTTAGAGGTATACTTTTTCTTAAATCAAAATTTTAGTTTTCACTTTTGCCTGTATCTCGTAAACAAAAATATAAGAAGGCAAATAGACCACAACAAAAAGAAAATTTTTGAGTTTATGTATACAAAAAATTTAAAACAACAACAAATGTAAGTAATGAAAATTTATTTACACACTACAAATCAACATAAAAATTTTTATATCCATGTTTTGGAAATTCCTCCAGTTCAACCCCAATAGCTTGGAATATTATAAGAAAGAGATTTATAAATGGATCCTACATATGTTTTAAAAATGGATATGCATGCTTGAAACATGTTAAAGATCTAATGACCTAAGGATTCAAACCTCATTAAATTCTCAAGTGAACATGTGGTGGGATACTTATTCGAGTCAAACAAGCCATTATTTTTTCCATTTACAAAAAACTGGCCTAACAATCATTGATGATTGTAAAGTGATTTTTCAGTAAATCATGCTGAATGGGCTATATTTTTGTAAGAAATAACATATGGATTGGGGTCAACTTAGTTTAAAATCCCCCGCCTCCCGTTTTTCCAACAATTTCAAAACCTAATATATAAAAACTAAAAAGAGTTTACAATCCCTAAAAATTACAGACACTTTTACGAATTATCTCTTTGTACAATTGTGCATTTCCATTTTAGATGTATACTTTTTTCTTAAATCAAAACTTGAGCTTTCAATTTTCCCTCTATCTGGTAAACAAAAAGATCGGAAGGCAAATAAATAACAACAAAACGAAAATTTTAGAGTTTATGTACGCAAAAAATTTAAAACAAAAACAAATGGGTTGAAAGAAAATTTATTCACTCACCACAAATGAACACAAAAGTTTTGAAATCCAAGTTTGGGAAATTCCAAAAGTTCAACCCTAATAGCTTGGAATTTTATAAGAAAGAGACTTCTAAATTTATCCTACGCATATTTTAAATATGGATATGCATGCTTGAAACATGTTATAGATGTGAATGACCTAAGGATCAAAACCTGATTAAATTCTCAAATGAACGTGCGATGGGATATTTACCCAAGTCAAACAATCCATTATTTTTCCCATTTACAAAAAATTGACCTAACAATCATTGATTATTGTAAAGTGATTTAATGGTCAACCATGCGTAATGGGCTATATTTTTGTATGAAATGACTTATGGATTGGGAATGAACACTCAGTTAAAAAACCTCGCCTCCCCCTTTTCCCAATGATTGCAAAGCCAAATATATAAAAAATAGAGAGAGTTTAAAATCCCTCAAAATGACAAACACTTTTTGGAATGATCTCTCTCTACATTTAAGTATTTCCATTTTAGATTTATTCTATTTTCTAAAATAAAAACTTGAACTTTCACTTTTCCATTTATCTCGTAAACTAAAAGATAATATGGCAACTAAATCACAACATAATGAAAATTTTACAATTTAAGCAGGTAAAAAAATAAAAATAAAAACAACAAATTTCTGTAAAGAAAATTTTGACACACCACAAATGAACACAAAAATTTTGATATCCAAGTTTGAAGAAAGAGATTTTTAAATTGATACTACACTTGTTTTAAATATGGATATGTGCATGCTTGAAACATGTTAAAGATGCAAATGACCTATGGATCCAAACCTGATTAAATTCTCAAGTGAACGTGCGGTGGGATATTTACCCAAGTCAAACAAGCCATTATTTTTCCCATTTACAAAAAGTTGACCTAACAATCATTGATGATTGTAAAGTAATTTATTGGTCAATCATGCGTAACGGGCTATATTTTTGTAAGAAATGACTTATGGATTGGGAGTCAACACTCAGTTAAAAGCAAAAGCTTATATATAAATACTAGAAATAGTTTACAATACCAAAAAATTAAATAAACTTTTTGAAATTATCTCTCTCTACATTTGTGAATTTCCATTGTATATGTATTATTTTTTCTTTAATCAAAACTTGAGTTTTCAGTTTTCTCTGTATCTTGTAAACAAAAAGATAAGAATGCAAATATAGATCACAAGAAAACGAAAATTTTAAGAGTTTATATATGCATAAAATTTATAAAACAAAAATGAAAGTAAAGAAAATTTATTCACATACCACAAATGAACACAAAAGTTTTGATATTCAAGTTTAGGAAATTCCACTCGCTCAACCCTAATAGCTTGTAATTTTATAAGAAAGAGATTTCTAAATTGATCTAACGCATGTGTCAAATATGGATATGCAAGCATGAAAGAGTTAACAATACCAAAAAATTAAATAAACTTTTTGAAATTATCTCTCTCTACATTTTTGAATTTCCATTTTAGATGTATTATTTTTTTCTTAAATCAAAACTTGAGTTTTCAGTTTTCCCTTTATCTTGTAAACAAAAAGATAAGAATGCAAATATAGATCACAAGAAAACGAAAATTTTAGAGTTTATATATGCAAAAAATTTAAAAAACAACAAATGAAAGTAAAGAAAATTTATTCACACACCACAAATGAACACAAAAGTTTTGATATCCAAGTTTAGGAAATTCCACTCGGTCAACCCTAATAGCTTGTAATTTTATAAGAAAGAGATTTCTAAATTGATCCAACGCATGTGTGAAATATGGATATGCAAGCATGAAACTCGTTAAAGATGGAAATGACCTAAGGATCCAAACCTCATTAAATTCTTAAGTGAAAGTGCAGTGGGATATTTACCCGAGTCAAACAAGCCATTATTTTGCCCATTTTAAAAAAGCTGACCTAACAATCATTGATGATTGTAAAGTGATTTATTGGTCAATCTTGTGTAATGGGCTATATTGTTTTTAAGAAATAACTTATGGATTGGGAGACAACACAAACGTACCCCCCCCCCCCCCCCCCCCCCCCACCCCCTTTTTCTCGACGATTGCAAAACCAAATATATAAAAACTAGAAAGAGTTTACAATCCAAAAAAATTACAAACATTTTTTTTGAATTATCTCTCTCTACATTTGTGCATTTCCATTTTAGATATATACTTTTTTCTTAAATCAAAACTTGAGTTTCCACTTTTCCCTTTATCTCGTAAACAAAAAGATAAGAAGGCAAATAGAACACAACAAAACAAAAAATTTAGAATTTATTTATGCAAAAAATTTAAAACAACAACAAATGTATGTAAATAAAATTTATTCACACATAAGTTTTGATATCCAAGTTTCGAAAATTCCACTTGCTCAACCCTAATAGCTTGTAATTTTATAAGAAAGAGATTTATAAATTGATCCTACTCATGTTTTAAATATGGATATGCATGCTTCAAACATGTTAAAGATGCAAATGACCTATGGATACAAAACTCATTAAATTCTGAAGTGAAAGTGCAGTGGGATATTTACTTGAGTCAAACAAGCCATTATTTTTCCCATTTGCAAAAATCTAACCTAACAATCATTGATGATTGTAAAGTGATTTATCGATCAATCTTGCATAATTGCCAATATTTTTTTTAACAAATAACTTATGGATTGGAAAACAACACTCAGTTAAAATCCCCTCCCCCCCACCCCCTTTTCCTGACGATTGCAAAACCTAAAATATACAAACTAGAAAGGGTTTACAATCCCTAAAAATTACAGACACTTTTTTTGAATTATCTCGCTCTACATTTGTGCATTTCCATTTTATATAGACTTATTTCTTAAATCAAAACTTGAGTTTTGACTTTTCCCTTTATCTAGTAAACATAAAGATAAGAAGGCAAATAGAACACAATAAAATAAAAATTTTAGAGTTTATGTATTGAAAAATTTAAAACAACAATAAATGTACGTAAAAAAAATTTATTCACACACCACAAATGAACACAAAAGTTTTGATATCCAAGTTTGGAAAATTTCACTAGTTCAACCCTAATAGCTTCGAATTTTAGAAGAAAGAGATTTCTAAATTGATCCTACGCATGTCTTAAATATTGATATGCATGCTTGAAACATGTTAAAGATGCAAATGATCTTTGGATCCAAACCTCATTAAATTTTCATGTGAACGTGCGGTGGGACATTTACCCGAGTCAAACAAGCTATTATTTTGCCCATTTAAAAAAAGCTAACCAAACAATCATTGATGATTGTAAAATGATTTATCGGTCAATCATGCATAAAATGCTATATTTTTGTAAGAAATGACTTATGAATTGGGAGTCAACACCCAGTTAAAAATCCTCACCTCCCCCATTTCCTAATGATTGCAAAACCTAATATATAAAAACTAGAAAGAGTTTCCAAACCCTAAAAATTACAGACACTTTTTGGAATTATTTCTCTCTACATTTGTGGATTTCCAATTTAGATGTATATTTTTTTCTTAAATCAAAACTTGAGTTTTCTCTTTACCCTTTATCACGTAAACAAAGAGATCACGTAAACAAAGAGATAAGAAGGCAAATAGATCACAACAAAACGAAATTTTTTGAGTTTATGTATGCAAAAAATTTAAAACAACAACAAATGTAAGTAAATAAAATTTATTTACACACCATAAATGAACATAAAAAATTTTATATCCAAGATTGGGAAATTCCACAAGTTCAACCCTAATAGCTTGGAATTTTATACGAAAGAGATTTCTAAAAAGATCCTACACATGTTTTAAATATGGATATGCATGCTTGAAACATGTTCATGATGCAAATGACCTATGGATCCAAACCGCATTCAATTCTCAAGTGAACCTGTTGTATGATATTTATCCGAGTCAAACAAGCTATTATTTTTCCCATTTACAAAAGTTGACCAAACAATCATTGATGATTAAAAATATATTTATCAGTAAATCATGGGGAACGGGCTATATTTTAGTAAGAAATAACTTATGGATTGGGGCACAACACTCAGATAAAAATCCCCGCCTCCCGCTTTTTTCGACAATTTCAAAACCTAATATATAATAACTAGAAATAGTTTACAATCCCTAAAAATTGCAAACACTTTTACGAATTTTCTCTCTCTACATTTGTGTATTTCCATTTCAAATGTATACTTTTTTCTTAAATCAAAAATTAAGTTTTCAATTTTTCCTCTATCTCTCAAACAAAAAGATAAGAAGGCAAATAGATCACAACAAAACGAAAATTTTAGAGTTTATGTTCGCAAAAAATTTAAAACAAAAACAAATGGGTTTAATGAAAATTTATTCACTCACCACAAATGAACACAAAAGTTTTGATATGAATGTTTGAGAAATTCCACTAGTTCAACCCTAAAAGCTTCGAATTTTATAAGAAAGAGATTTCTATATTGATCCTACACATGTTTAAAATATTTATATGCATGCTTGAAAGATGTTAAACATGCAAATTACCAATGGATCCAAACCTCATCAAATTTTCAAGAGAACATGCGGTTGGATATTTATCTGAGTCAAACAAGCTATTATTTTGCCCATTTACAAAGAGCTGACCTAACAATCATCGATGATTGTAAAGTGATTTATCGGTAAATCATGCGTAACGGGCTATATTTTTGCAAGAAATGACTTATGGATTGGGAGTCAACACCCAGTTAAAAAACCCCCACATCCCCCTTTTCCCGACAATTGTAAAGCCTAATATATAAAAACAAGGAAGAGTTTACAATTCCTAATAATTACCGACACTTTTTGGAATTATCTCTCTCTACATTTGTGCATTTCATTTTTAGATGTATATTTTTTTCTTAAATCAAAACTTGAGTTTTTACTTTTCCCTTTATCTCATAAACAAAAATATAAGAAGACAAATAGATCACAACAAAACAAAAAATTTAGGGTTTATGTATGCAAAGAATTTAAAACAACAACTAATGTAAGTAAAGAAAATTTATTTTCACACCACAAATGAACAAAAAAATTTTGATATCCAAATTTGGGAAATTCATCTAGTTCAACCCTAATAGCTTGAATTTTATAAGAAAGAGATTTCTAAATTGATCCTACACATGTTTTAAATAGGGATATGCATGCTTGAAACATGTTAAAGATACAAATGACCTATGGAACCAAACCTCATTAAATTCTCAAGTGAACGTGCGGTGGGATATTTATCCGAGTCATACAAGCCATTATTTTGCCCATTTACAAAAAGCTGACCTAACAATCATTGATGATGGTAAAATGATTTATAGGTAAATCATGTGGAACGGACTATAGTTTTGTAAGAAATGACTTATGGATTGGGGGTTAACACTCAGTTAAAAATCCTCTGCCTCCCTCTATTCCCGACGATTACATAACCTAATATATAAAAACTAGAAAGATTTTACAATCCCTAAAAATTACAGCCACATTTACAAATTATCTCTCTCTACATTTGTGCATTTCCATTTTAGATGTATACTTTTTTCTTAAAATCAAAACTTGAGTCTTCAATTTTCCGTCTATATCGCAAACAAAAAGATAAGAAGGCAACTAGATCACAACAAAATGAAAATTTTGGAGTTTATGTACACAAAAAATAAAAAACAAAAACAAAAAGAAAATTTATTCACACATCACAAATGGACACAAAAGTTTTGATATCCAAGTTTGAGAAATTCCACAAGTTCAACCCTAATAGCTTGCAATTTTATAAGATAAAGATTTCTAAATTTATTCGACGCAAGTTTTAAATATGGATATGCATGCTTGAAACATGTTATAGATGCAAATGACCTATGGACCCACACCTCATTAAATTCTCAAGCGAATGTGCGGTGGGATATTTACCCGAGTCAAACAAGCTATTATTTTGCCTATTTACAAAAGGCTGACCTAATGATCATTGATGATTGTAAAGTGATTTATCGGTCAATCATGCGTAATGGGCTATTTTTTTTAAGAAATGACTTATGGATTTGGACTCAACACTTAGTTAAAAATCATAACTATACGAAAATTTTAGAGTTTATGCCTGAAAAAAACATAAAACTACAACAAATGTAAGTAACGAAATTGTATTCACACACCACAAATGAACACAAAAGTTTTGATATTCATGTTTGGGAAATTCCAGTAGTTCAACCCTAATAGCTTGGAATTTTATAAGAAAGAGATTTCTAAATTGATCCTACACATATTTTAAATAAGGATATGCATGCTTGAAACATGTTGGAGATGCAAATGACCTATGGATCCAAACCTCAGTAAATTCTCATGTGAACGTGCGGTGCGATATTTACCCGAGTCAAACAAGCCACTATTTTGCAAATTTACCAAAAAACAGACCTAATAATCAACTATGATTGTAAAGTGATTTATCTATCAATCATGTGTTACACGCTATATTTTTGTAAGAAATGACTTATGGATTTGGAGTCAACACTCAGCTAACAATCCCCCGCCTACCGCTTGTCCCGACGATTTCAAAACCTAATATATAAAAACAAGAAAGAGTTTACAATCCCTAAAAATCAAAGAGACTTTTACGAATTATCTCTCTCTACATTTGTGCATTTCCATTTTAGATGTATACTTTTTTCTTAAATCAAAACTTGAGCTTTCAATTTTCCCTTTATCTCAGAAATAAAAAGATAAGAAGGCAAATAGATCACAACAAAATAAAAATTTAAGAGTTATTGTATTCAAATTATTTAAAAAATCAACAAATGTAAGAAAAGAAAATTTATTCACACACCACAAATGAACCCAAAAGTTTTGATATACAAGTTTGGGAAATTCCACTTGTTCAACCCTAATAACTTGGAATTTTATGAGAAAGATATTTCCAAATTTATCCTACACATGTTTTAAATATGCATATGCCTCCTTGAAACATGTTAAAGTTAAAAATGACTAATGGATCCAAACCTCACTAAATTCTCAAGTGAACGTGTGTAGGGATATTTAACCGAGTCAAACAAGCCACTATCTTGCCCATTTAAAAAAAACTGACCTAACAATCATTGATTATTGTAAAGTAATTTATCGGTCAATCATGCGTAATAGGTTATATTTTTGTTATAATTTACCTATGGATTAGGAGTCAAGACTAGGTTAAAATTCCCCAGCCTCCTCCTTTTCTTGACTATTGCAAAGCATAATATATAAAACTTAGAAAGAGTTTACAATCCCTAAAAATTACAAACACTTTTTGGAATTATCTCTCTCTACATTTGAGTATTTCAATTTTAGATGTATACTTTTTTTTAAATAAATACTTGAGCTTTCACTTTTCCCTTTATCTCATAAACAAAAAGATAAGAAGGCAAATAGATCACAACAAAATGAAAAATTTTAGAGTTATGTATGCAAAAAATTTAAAACAACAACAAATTTAAGTAAAGAAAATTAATTCACACACCACAAATGACCACAAAAATTTTGATATCCAAGTTTGGGAAATTCCACTAGTTCAACCCAAATCGGTTGAAATTTTATAAGCAAGAGATTTTTTAAATTGATCCTACACATGTTTCAAATATGGATATGCATGCTTGAAATATGTTAAAGATGCAAATGACCTATGGATCCAAACCTTATTAAATTCTCCAGTGAACGTGCATTGGGATATTTACAGAGTCAAAAAAGCCATTATTTTGCCAATTTACAAAAATTTGACCTAACAATCATTGATGATTGTAAAGTGATTTATCGGTCAAACATGCATAACGGCTATATTTTTTAAAGAAACGCATAATGGATTGGGTGTCAACACTTAGTTAAAAATCTCCCGCTTCATCTTTTTTCGACAATTGCAAAGCCAAATATATAAAAACTAAAGAGAGTTTAAAATCCCTAAAAATGACAGACACTTTTTTGAATTATCTCTCTCTACATTTGAGTATTTCCATTTTAGATGTATATTCTTTTCTAAAATCAAAACTTGAGCTTTCTTTTTTCCCTTTATATCGTAAAGAAAAACATAAGATGGCAACTAGATCACAAAAAAATGAAAATTTTTGAGTTTATGTGTGCAAAAAAATTAAAACAACAACAAATGTAAGTAACGAAAATTTATTCACACACCACAAATGAAAACAAAAATTTTTATATCCAAGTTTGGGAAATCCCAAATGTTCAACCCTAATAAGTTGGAATTTTATAAGAAAGAGTTTATTAAATTGATCCTACACATGTCTTTAATATAGATATATGCATGCTTGAAACATGTTAAAGATGCAAATGGCCTTTGGATCCAAACCATATTGAGCGTTCGGTGGGATATTTACCCGAGTCAAACAAGCCATTATTTTGCCCATTTACAAAAAGTTGACCTAACAATCATTGATGATTGTAAAGTGATTTATTGGTCAATCATGTGTAATGGGCTATATTTCTGAAATAAATGACGTATGGATTGGGATTCAACACTCATTTAACAATTCCTTACCCCCTTTTCCCGACAAATGCAATTTCTAATATATTTCTAAATTGATCCTACACATGTTTTAAATATGGATATGCAGGCTTGAAACATGATAAAGATGCAAATGACCTATGGATCCAAACCTCATTAAATTCTCAACTGAACATGTGGTGGGATATTTACCCGAGTCAAAGAAGCTATTATTTATCCCATTTAGATAAAGCTGACATAAAAATCATTGATGATTGTAAAGTGATTTATCGGCCAATCATGCGTAACGGGCTATATTTTTGCAAGAAATCATTTACAGATTTGGAGTCAATACTCAGTTAAAAATCGCACACCAGCCCCTTTTCCCGACGATTGCAAACCCTAATATATAAAACTTAGAAGAAGTTTACAATCACTAAAAATTACAAATACTTTTTGGAATAATCTCTCTCTACATTTGTGTATTTCCATTTTATATGTATACTTTTTTTAAAATATAAAATTGAGCTTTTACTTTGCTCTTCATCTCGTAACCAAAAAGATAAGGAGGCAAATAGATCACAACAAAGCAAAATTTTTAGAGTTTTTGTATGCAAAAAATTAAAACAACAACAAATGTATGTAAAGAAAATTTATTCACACACCACAAATGAACACAAAAATTTTTATATCCAAGTTTGGGAAATTCCACTAGTTCAACCCTAATAGTCTGAAATTTTATAAGAAAGAGATTTCTAAATTGATCCTACGCATGTTTTAAATATGGATATGCATGGATGAAACATGTGAAAGACGCAAATGACCAATGGATCCAAACCGCATTAAATTTTCAAGTAAAAGTGCGGTGGGATATTTACCCGAGTCAAACAAGCCATTATTTTTCCCATTTACAACAAGCTGACCTAACAATCATTTATGATTGTAAAGTGATTTATCGGTCAATCATGCGTCACAGGCTTTATTTTTTTAAGAAATGATTTATGGATATGGAGTCAACACCCAGTTAAAAATCACACGCCTCCCCCTTTTCCCCACGATTCAAAACCTAATATATAAAAACTAGAAAAAGTTTACAATCCCTAAAAATTACAGACACTTTTACGAATTATCTCTCTCTACATTTGTGCATTTCCATTTTAGATGTATACTTTTTCCTTAAATCAAAACTTGAGTTTTCAATTTTCCCTTTATCTCGCAAACAAAAAGATAAGAAGGCAAGTAGATGACAACAAAACAAAAAATTTAGAGTTTAATTACACAAAAAAATTAAAAAAACAACAAATATAAGTAAATAAAATTTATTCACACACCACAAATGAACCCAAAGATTTTGATATCCAAGTTTGGGAAATTCCACTTGTTCAACCCTATAGCTTGGAATTTTATAAGAAAGAGATTTCCAAATTTATCCTACACATTGTTTAAATATTGATATGCATTCGTGAAACAAGTTAAAGATGCAAATGACTTTTGGATCCAAACCTCATTAAATTCTCAAGTGAATGTGTGGTGGAATATTTACCTGAGTCAAACAAGCCATTATTTTGCCCATTTACTAAAAGTTGACCAAACAATCATTGGTGATTGTAAAGTGATTTATCAGTAAATCATGTGGAACGAGCTGTATTTTAGTAAGAAATGACTTATGGATTGGGGGACAACACTCAGTTAAAAATCCCTGCCTCAAGCTTTTCCCGACAACAGTAAAACCTAATATATAATAACTAGAAAAAGTTTACAATCCCCTATCTCGTAAACAAAAAGATAAGAAGGCAAATAGATCACAACAAAATGAAAATTTTAGAGTTTATGCACGCAAAAAATTTAAAACAAAAACAAATGGATTTAAAGAAAATTTATTCACACACCACAAATGAACACAAAAGTTTTGATATCCAAGTTTGGGAAATTCCACAAGTTCAACCCTAATAGCTTGGAATTTTATAAGAAAGAGATTTCTAAATTTATCCTACGCTTGTTTTAAATATGGATATGCATGATTGAAACATGTTATAGATGCAAATGACCTATGCATCCAAACCTCTTTAAAGTCTCAAGTGAATGTGCAGTGGGATATTTACCCTACTGAAACAAGCCATTATTTGTCCCATTTACAAAAAGCTGACCTAATAATCATTGAAGATTTATGGATTGGGGGTCAACACTCAGTTAAAAATCCCTCGCCTAACCCTTTTCTCGGTGATAGCAAACCTAATATATAAAAACTAGAAAGAGTTTACAATCCCTCAAAATTGTAAAAAACTATTTGGAATTATCTCTCTGTACATTTGTGCATTTTCATTTTAGATTTATATTTTTTTCTTAACTCAAAACATGAGTTTGAACATTTCCCTTTATCTAGTAAACAAAAAGATAAGAAGGCAAATATATCACAACCAAACGAAAAATTTAGAAATTATGTATGAAAAAAAATTAAAACAACAACAAATGTAAATAAAGAAAATTTATTACCACACCACGAATGAACACAAAAGTTTTGATATCCAAGTTAGGGAAATTCCACTAGTTCAACCCTAATAGCTTGGAATTTTATAAGAAAATGATTTCTAAATGATCCTACACATGTTTTAAATATAGATATGCATGCTTGAAACATGTTAAAGATGCAAATGACCTATGGATCCAAACCTCATTAAATTCTCAAGTGAACATGCGGAGGGATATTTACCCGAGTTAAACAAGTCATTATTTTTCCCATTTCTAAAATGCTGACCTAACAATCATTGATCATTGTAAAGTGATTTATTGGGCAATCATGCGTAACGGGGTATATCTTTTTAAGAAATAACCTATGGATTGTGAGACAACGCTGAGTTAAAAATCCCCCCCCCCCCCCTTTTTCAGACGATTGCAAAACCATATATATAAAAACTATAAATAGTTTACAATCCCTAAAAATTACACATAATTTTTGGAATTATCTCTCTCTCCATTTGTGCTTTTCCATTTTAGATATAAACTCTTTTCTTCAATCAAAACTTGAGTTTTCACTTTTCCCATTATTTGGTAAAAAAAAAGATAAGAAGGAAAATAAACCTGAACAAAACAGAAATTTTAGAGTTTATGTATCCAAAATATTTAAAACAACAACATATGTATGTAAAAAAAATTTATTCACTCACCACAAATGAACACAAAAGTTTTGATATCCAAGTTTGGGAAATTCTGCTAATTCAATCGGAAGATTGAAAAACCTAATATACAAAAACTAGAAAGAGTTTACAATCCCAAAAAATTAGAGATACTTTTGGAATTATCTCTCTCTACTTTTGTGTGTTTCCATCTTAGATGTAAACTTTTTTCTTAAATCAAAACTTGATTTTTCATTTTTTCCCTTTATTTCGTATACAAAAAGAAAAAAGGAAAATAGATCACAACAAAATGAAAATTTTAGAGTTTATGTTATCAAAAAATTTAAAACAACAACAAATGTATGTAAAGGAAATTTATTCTCACACCACAAATGAACACAAGTTTTGATATCCAAGTTGGGTAAATTCCACTAATTCAACCCAGATAGCTTGGAATTTTATAAGAAAGAGATTTCTAAAATTATACTACACATATTTTAAATATGGATATGCATGTTTGAAACATGTTAAAGATGCAAATGACCTATAGATCCAAACCACATTAAATTCTCAAGTGAACATGTAGTGGGATATTTACCTGAGTCAAAAGAGCCATTATTTTGCCCATTTACAAAAAGCTGACCTGACAATCATTGATGATTGTAAAGTGATTTATCGGTCTATCATGCATAACGGGCTATATTTTTGTAAGAAATGACTTATGGATATAGAGTCAATACTTAGTTAAAAATCCCCTGCCTTCCCCTTTCCCCGACAATTGCAAAGCCTAATATATAAAACTTAGAAAGAGTTTACAATCCCTAAAAATTACTGACACTTTTTGGAATTATCTCTCTACATTTGTGTATTTCCATTTTAGATGTATACTTTTTTTAACTTAAAAAATTGAGGTTTCACTTTTCCCTTTATCTCGTAAACAAAAAGATAAGAACGTAAATAAAATACAACAAAATGAAAATTTTATAATTTTTGTATTCAAAAAATTTAAAACTGCAACAAATGTAAGTAAAGAAAATTTATTCACACACCACAAATGACCACAAAAATTTTGATGTCCAAGTTTGGGAAATTTGACTAGTTCAACCTAATAGGTTGGAATGTTATAAGAAAGAGATTTTTAAATTGATCCTACACATGTTTTAAATATGGATATGCATGGTTGAAACATGTTAAAGATGCAAATGACCTATGGATCCAAACTTTATTAAATTCTCAAGTGAACGTGCGTTGGGATATATACCAGAGTCAAACAAGTCATTATTTTTCCCATTTACAAAAAGCTGACCGAACAATCATTGATGATTGTAAAGTGATTTATCGGTCAATCATGTGTAATGACTATATTTTTTAAAGAAATGACTAATGGATTGGGAGTCAACACTCAGTTAAAAATCCCCCGCCTCCCCCTTTTCCCGACGATTGCAAAGCCAAATATATAAAAACTAGAGAGAGTTTACAATCCCTAAAAATGACAAACACTTTTTGGAATTATCTCTCTCTACATTTGAGTATTTCCATTTTAGATGGATACTTTTTTCTAAAATCAAAAGTTGAGCTTTCACTTTTCCCTTTATCTCGTAAAAAAAAAAAAAAAGATAAGATGGCAACAAGATCACTACAAAATGAAAATTTTAGAGAACAACAAATGTAAGTAAAGAAAATTTATTCACACATCACAAATGAACACAAAAATTTTGATATCCAAGTTTGGGAATTCCCACAAGTTCAACCCTAATATATTGGAATTATATAAGAAAGAGTTTTTAAAATTTATCCTACACATGTTTAAATAAGGATATATGCATGCTTGAAATATGTTAAAGATGCAAATGACCAATGGATCCAAACCTCATTAAATTCTCAAGTGAACATGCGGTGGGATATTTACATGTGTCAAAAACGCCATTATTTTCCCAGTTACAAGAAGTTGACCTAACAATCATTTATGATTGTAAAGTGATTTACCGGTCAATCATGTGTAGTGGGCTATATTTTTTAAATAAATGACTAATGAATTAGGAGTCAACACTCAATTAAAAATCAACCGCCTCCCCCTTTTACTGACGATTGCACTGCCTAATATATATATATATATATATATATATATATAAAGAGTTTAAAATCCCTAAAAGTTACAGACACTTTTTGGCGTTATCTCTCTCTACATTTGTGAATTTTAGATTTAGATGAATACATTTTTTCTTAAATGAAAATTTGGGTTTTCACTTTTCCCTTTATATTGTTAATTAAAAAGATAAGAAGGCAAATAGATCACAACAAAACGAAAATTTTAGAGTTTATTTATGCAAAAATTTTAAAACAACCACAAATTTAAGTAAAGAAAAATTATTCACACACCATAAATGAACACAAAAGTTTTGATATCCAAGGTTTGGAAATTCCAATAGTTCAACCCTAATAGCTTAGAGGTTTATAAAGAAGAGATTTCTAAATTGACCCTACACATGTTTTAAATATGAATATGCACTTGAAACATGTTAGAGATGCAAATGACCTATGGATCCAAACCTCATTATATTTTCAAGTGAACGAGTGGTGGGATATTTACCCGAGTCAAACAAGCCATTATTATGCCCATTTACAAAAAACTGACATAATAATCATTGATTATCGTAAAGTGATTTATGGGTTAATCATGTGTAATGGGCTATTATGTTGTAAGAAATGACTTACGGATTGGGAGTCAAGACTCGGCTAAAAATCCCCGGCCCCCTTTTCCCAACGATTGCAAAACCTAATATACAAAAACTAGAAAGAGTTTACAATCCCATAAAATTACAGACCCTTTTTTAAAATTATCTCTCTCTACATTTGTGCATTTCCATTTTAGATGTATACTTTTTTCTTAAATCAAAATTTGAGTTTTCACTTTTCCCTTTATTTCTTATATAAAAAGATAAGAAGGCAACTAGATCACAACAAAACGAAAATTTTAGAGTTTATGTATGCCAAAAATTTTAAACAACAACAAATGTAAGTAAATAAAATTAATTCACACACCACAAATGACCACAAAAACTTCTATATCCAAATTTGGGAAATTCCACTAGTTCAACCCAAATAGGTTGGAATTATATAAGAAAGAGATTTTTAAATTGATCCTGCACATGTTTTAAATATGGATATGCATGCTTGAAACATGTTAAAGATACAAATTACCTATGGATCCAAACCTTATTAAATTCTCAAGTGAACGTGCATTGGGATATATACAGAATCAAAAAAGCCATTATTTTGTCCATTTACAAAGTGCTGACCTAAAAATCATTGATGATTGTAAAGTGATTTATCAGTCAATGATGCGTAACGGCTATATTTTTTTCAAGAAATGCATAATGGATTGGGAGTGAACACTCAGTTAAAAATCCCCCGCCTCGCTCTTATCCCGACTAATTGCAATGCCAAATATATAAAAACTTGAGAGAGTTTAAAATCCCTAAAAATGAAAAACACTTTTTGGAATTATCTCTCTCTACATTTGATTATTTCCATTTTAGATGTATACTTTTTTCTAAAATCAAAACTTGAGCTTTCACTTTTCCCTTTATCTTGTAAACAAAAAGATAAGTTGGCAACTAGATCACAACAAAATGAAAATTTTAGAGTTTATGTATGCAAAAAAATTAAAACAACATCAAATGTAAGTAAAAAAAATTTATTCACACACCACAAATGAAAGCAAAAATTTTGATACCCATGTTTGGGAAATCCCAGAAGTTCAACCCTAATAGGTTGGAATTTTATAAGAATGAGATTTTTAAATTGATCCTACACATGTTTTAAATATGGATATATGCATGCTTGAAACATGTTAAAGATGCAAATGACCTATGGATCCACACCTTATTAAATTCTTAAGTGAGCGTGCGGTGCGATATTTACCCGAGTCAAACAAACCATTATTTTGTCCATTTACAAAAAACTGACCTAACCATCATTGATGATTGTAAAGTAATTTATTAGTCAATCATGCATAATGGGCTATATGTTTGTACAAAATGACATGGATTGGGAGTCAACACTCAGTTAAAAACAAGAAAGAGTTTACAATACCAAAAAATTACATACAGTTTTAGAAATTATCTCTCTCAATATTTGTGCATTTCCCTTTTAGATGTATTATTTTTTCTTAAATCAAAACTTGAGGTTTCACTTTTCCCTTTATCTCGTAAACAAAAAGATAAGAAGGCAAATAGATCACAAGAAAACAAAAATTTAAAGTTTATGTATGCAAAAAATTTAAAAAACAAGAAATGTAAGTAAAGAAAATTTATTCACACACCACAAATGAACACAAAAGTTTCGATATCCAAATTTGGGAAACTCCACTTGCTCAACCCTAATAGCTTGTAATTTTATAAGAAAGAGATTTCTAAATTGATCCTACACTTGTTTTAAATATGGATATGCATGCTTGAACCATGTTAAAGATGCAAATGACCTATGGATCCAAACCTCGTTAAATTCTTAAGTGAAAGTGTAGTGGGATATTTACCCCAGTCAAACAATCCATTATTTTGCACATTTGTAAAACGTTTACCTAACAATCATTGATGATTTTAAAGTGATTTATCAGTCAATCTTGCGTAATGGGCTATATTTTTTTTAAGAAATAACTTATAGATTAGGAGACAACACTTAGTTAAAAATCCCCCGTAACATCTCACCCCCTCCCCCCTTTTCCCGACAACTGCAAAACCTAATATATTAAAACTAGAAAGAGTTTACAATCCCTAAAAATTACAAACACTTTTTGGAATTATCTCTACATTAGTGCATTTCCCTATTAGATATATAATTTTTTCTTAAATATAAACTTGAGTTTTCATTTTTCCTTTATCTGGTAAACAAGAAGATAAGAAGGCAATAGAACACAACAAAACGAAATTTTAGAGTTGATGTATGCAAAAAATTTAAAACAACAACAAATGTATGTAAAGAAAATTATTCAATCACCACAAATGAACACAAAAGTTTTGGTATCCAAGTTTTGGAAATTCCATTACTTCAACCCTAATAGCTTGGAATTTTATAAGAAAGAGATTTCTAAAATGATCATCCTTACAGGATAACTTTTCAACCACCTCTTGTAGGCACGAGGTCTGGCCTACATCCAACTATCTGGATGACGTTGGTAAAGAGACTCAGTATGGAGTCTTGTTTTTGAAATTAATTACACGTCTCCATCTGTGGATTGAATAACTTGATCAATATCCTGGTGTAGTAGCAGTCTAGGAGGAATAGCATGGGGAATGGTCCAGTTGACTGGGAAATGAATTTCCTCCCAATTGATCATTTGAGGAGTGGCCACATTGGCACTCATTAGATCGGTTTCAATCAATATTGTCTTACCTTGGTCTGGTAAGTGAAGTACCTTTGGGACTAAGGTATTCATTATTTTGAAATGAATTCTAGCAATTTCTGCTATGGTTTCAGTTCCAGGAATAAAACTGTATCCATGTGTTAGAATCCTCAATTGGAGGGTTAAAATAAATTGGTCCCCAACTAAGACTAATTTCTACTATACCCATCAAAGAGGGTTTCCAATCCAAACATCTTCCATCACGAAGGATGGCCAGTAAACAAGTATTCATCCCTCATAATGTGAGGGGTTTGAATGCAATTTGTATGCATCCAATATGCATATATTTATTTTTAGTATCAGCAAGATACTTGTTCAAATCTGTTAACTCTAATAATTTAAGAATTGTATCTTGATTTTCAAGATTAATTGTTTGTTCCATGGTTTTAATTCCCATGGTGCTAGAAAGGGTAAAAGTTCCTTTCTTGTAGATTGAAGTGGGTTTGATGGACGGAATTGTCCAATCATTCAATTGTTGTTGAACTTTATATTCAACCAAAGATGCATTCTTGATTGATCCAGTAATCCTACTACTGGATGCCATTGTTTTAAAAAATAAAAAAATTTAAAATTTAAAACTAAATTAAAACTAATCTAACACTAAGAGTGGTAAAGAACAACAGTAAAGGGAATATCCTAGTATGAAGTAAACATATTTCAAACGTATTATATGGTAATCATGAATGAAGGAAAGTATTTGTCATAATATCAAAATTAGTTTAATGTTCATCATCTTCTTGTGTAAAACGATTTAAGAGTAAAACGGTCTATCACGCCATCCTCGGCAACACGGCCTTACTCAACACGACTTGGGTGACGTCCCATATTTTATACAAGAATGAAGATGAATAATAAAATTCTTAAGACATTAAAGACTTAAGTTGACTCCAGTGATGATTAAAATATAAAAAATTTATAATAGCCTACTTCATACTCCGGATATTCAAGGTTTAGCCTTCCATGGCTCTGATACCAATTACAGTGGGAGAAGGAAAATGGAAAATTAAAGCAAAATGGCTACACCAAACAAGGACCGAGAATAACTTTAACTTCTTATTCACAAAATCATAAAAATACTTACAATAAACTTCAAGAGATAGTAAGCAACCAACCAAGCAACCTTGAATACAATTAAGAACTCTCGGATTCAAGTGATGCCTTAAAAAAATAAAACTACTCCTTATATTGAAGGATAATAATAGAGTGGATTCTATACAACTTTGAAATCCACCACTAAGGAAAAGATAAGCCTCTATGATTGAGGTGGCTAGAAAGAAACACCTCCATTATTGAGGTTTGCTTTACTTTGTTCTCCATTATCTCCATGATTGAGATTTGAAAGAGACCTTTGATGGGTTTGGGCCCATAGAATCTTTCTTTTCTTCAAAGCATTAGGTGTGACATAAGCAAGGCAGTGGCTTTCGGCTTCCCATTGAGATGACTTAATGGAATATGGCTGACCAAATATATTGTAGGTACCTTGATTGATGTGATAAATAGGCCAGCTTTGGGCCAGAGGATAAGATTTCCTCTATGGCTTTTGGATGGATGTGACCGATGAATCCTTCTATGATTCTATCATATTCTGAAAAAGTAAAAGATTATTTCTTTTTAGACTTTGATTCAAGGAGATGAATCATAGTCTCCATATAATCCACCATCGAGGGTTCTTCTTCATTAGGCTGGCTATCTGGTAGGAAACCAGCATGATCTTCATCATCATCTTCAATGCTATCTTCAGCTACAGAAGGTTCTGAAACTGACATATTGTCTTCTGTAGGTCTGGAGGAAGACGGTGTGCTCTCATTGCACAAATCAATAATAGAACCCTTCATTGATTCTGTTGAATTTATGGAAAAGTGAAATACTTCATTGACATGAATAACTTGTTGTAATTAGAGTACATAAACTTCTATTTATAATAGAGGAATATAGTAGAGTCCAATTACAATAAAACTACCTTTGTCTCAATTACACCCAAACTCTAATACTTAAAGATAAGTCCTAGCATAATTAAATAACTCAATATTGATAAAAGACATACATAATTCAAACTAAAACTCTTCTTGGTCGTGACCACAAGATAAGATACTTTTGTGAGTCCTTCTTGATCTTCCAACTGATGTGATAAGGATACCAGCTCATGGTAATCATTGTGGGTCCTACTTCTTATGGGGTTTGGGCCCATCTTGTGAGCCTTCCTTGGTCTTGTGGCCCATCTTATAATGATCTTATATATGTGGGCCTTCCTTGGTCATTTTGGCTTGAGCTTATCTTCCAACAGATTCTAAGAGTTTTGCCATTAACTCCATTTCCGACAGATTCGGATATTTGACTCTTAATTGAGTCTTAAAATTTCAGAATAAATTCTTGGGGTCATAATGGACCTCCAACACTTTATGTAATCCAAGTGTGTTCTCATTATTGAGAATGGCAGACTTAATTTTTGCTACTTTTTTATCCATATTTGGAAAATTCTTCCACCAACGAACATGAAATGTCCGAAGTAATATAGGGAGGCCTTCTTCATTAAAGCCTAATGTACAGTCCCATCTCTAAATCCAAGGTATAGAAAATATCATGAAGAAGATAAATAGTTTTGCACCATTGGGTATTATTCCCATAGCCTTTAGCTCAAGACTGGATTTAGTCCATAAATTGAATTGGAGCTTCATTGGTTCAGGTAAGATAGTCATGGGTGGCCCAAATTTGATTCACCAGTTATAAACCCAATTGGTTAAAGGTAATGACCTTTTATAAACATCCTTACTCCATTGAAAGAGCCAGGAATGTCTATGTGAGGGATTCTGGTAATAAAATGTATTAGACCAGGCATCAATATAATCCCAATAATTAAATTCCTTGTCATTAGGAAGGGCAATGGATTTTGCCAGATCAAATTGACCCCATCCCAAAGGATGCATAAATTTCTGAATCGTACACTTACTGTACGCTATTGGGCTATCCCATTTAGCCACATTAGATAGTGTATGATGATGCACTGCTATTGAATTTAGATGAACCAATATGGCTTCAAATAAATACCACCATTTTCCTGCACAGATGGGACACTAGGCATCTCCAACCATTTCTGTAACATCTCCCAGGAATCCAGGGTACCATCAAATTCCTCTTTATTGAGGATCAAAATTAATTCCAGATCACGAAGAGTAATATACCCTGGTTCAAATTCAAATGTCTCTTTATACCATAGAGGGGTTTTACCCTTATTGTTGGAGGACTTTCCTCTTTCTTGATTCTTTTGGCCTCGACCTCTGGATTGAGAACCACTTCCTCTCATTGGGAGTGGGTTACCCCGACCGAGGTTAACCATGATTAGAACCCTGAAGAAATTCACGGGTTAGAAAATCAGGTAAGAAGTTCAATTCTCCTTTGATATGTTTAACATCAAAATCAAATGCACTTAATTCCGCCTGCCATCTGGCAAATATTTGTTTGGAAGTAAGATTCTTCACATCCTTCTTAAGAATTGATTTTGCAACAGAACAATCAACTCTTAAAAGAAATTTTTGATTTAATAAATCATCTTGGAATTTATGAATGCACTTAAATATTGCAAGAATTTCTTGTTTTATAATGGAATAATTAATCTGTGCATCATGCCAATTGCCAGAGGTAAATCTAACAAGTTCTTCTTTACCAGCTGGGCTTACTTGTTTTAAAATGCCACCATAACCAATATGGGAGGCATCAGTTTCTACAACCTTCGGATAAGAAGGATATGTCAGGTTTAGACAAGGGAATTGTCTAACCTTCCCCTTTATGACTTGGACTGCTTGTGTATGTTGAGGAGTCTAGGGCTCAGGATTCTTTCTGAGTCTTTTATGTAATAATTTTGAGTATGTAGCAAGATTTAGATAATAGTCAGCAATATAATTGAGACATCCTAGAAATCTCTGAAGTTGAATTTTTTCCAATAATTCGTCTGGAAATTTGGAAGTAAACTCAATACTTCGATCAATGGGAGCTATTTTTCCCTTGTGAATATTATGACCTAGAAATCTAAGAGAGGACTGAAACAATTTCATTTTAGGTGCAGATATCACCAACCCATGTTTTCAAATAATTGTTTTGAAAACATTTAAATGCTTAAAATGAGCATCAATAAATTCTAAATAAACTAAGATATCATTATTATAAACAATTGTAAATTCAGAATAAGGAGCAAAAATATCATTCATGATATTCTGAAATTCAGAAGGAGTATTCTTCAAACCAAAAGGCATAACATTCCATTCAAAATGACCAAAAGGGACAGTGAATGCAGTTTTAAATTTATCCTTTTCATTGATTTGAATTTGCCAATATCTAGATTTCAAATCAAATTTAGAAAAAATTTTAGCAGAAAATAATTGGTCTAATAAATCTTTTTTGATTGGAAT
Source organism: Aristolochia californica (assembly GCF_029961685.1). Classification (NCBI taxonomy): domain Eukaryota; kingdom Viridiplantae; phylum Streptophyta; class Magnoliopsida; order Piperales; family Aristolochiaceae; genus Aristolochia; species Aristolochia californica. The sequence goes on along the minus strand of NW_027182279.1, from coordinate 34,255,156 downwards.
AGGATACCTGATCCATTTCAAACAATCATTGAGTGGTTTATAATTAACCACTAGTCTTGGAACACCTCGTTCCTTTCTTGCATTTTTATTGACATAAAAAGCAGTACAACTCCATGGGGAGTATGATTTTCTAATTAATTTCTTATCCAATAGACTTTGGATTTCTTTTCTGCATAGGTCTAGAAGATTATGTTTCATTTGGATAGGCCTTGCTTTGGTGGGAATGGTCCTTTCATTGAACCCATCAACATAGGGTAAAGACGCAATATATTTGTGTCGATCCCAAAAGGTTGTAGGAATATCACAACAAATTTCTTGAGAAAATAATTTATGAAGTTTTTAATTTTTTCTTCAATGTCTGTAGTTTCCAATAGTGATGTTCCAAATTAAGAAATTGAATTTCTTTATGAAGAAAACTAAGTTGTTGTTTTTTAACATTTCTCAATTCAGAAATCTCATTTATAAAACTAACTTGAGGTTGAGATTTGAAAGAGAAATAAATAGGTTTTTTATTAACCTCGCCAAGGATTCCTTGGTTATCAATGTCTTTGATTGGCATAATTGTTTCCAAAAATGGAGTGCCTAATATGACTTGATGAGTCATATCTTTAACTAACAAAAAATTTGTAGTTATGCACTGATCATTAGTGCAGATAGAGGCATTGTTTAACTTATATTTAATTTTCATTTCATGCCATATGCATTGGCCAAAGATTGAGTGGTTTTCTCAAAATATTGAGTTGGAATTAACCCCTCTCAGATGCAGTTTAAATCTGCACCACTATCAATCAGAGCTGTCAATCTTGGAATGACAAAATTCTGGTCGATAACCAAAGTAATTTTGGTAAGCTTCTTTTGATGAGTGACCTTGGTAATTTGATTGTGAAAAACATCATCCGATCGTTTCTCCTATTGATCAATTTTTTGTTTCAAGCTTTTTATATAAATATTTTAATTCTTTTAATTCTAGCTTGATTTCCTTAATCTCTCCCTGCAAAGCATTCAGAGAGATAGGTTGTTTTGAAGAATTAGATTCTTCATAACGACCAACAATTTCCTTCAAAGAATAAGGTTTAACACCTTGAGTAATCTTTGAAGCTTGTTCAAGATATTCATTTATTAAATATCTTTTTCTGTGAGGATCTTCCTCTTGATCAATGTTCTCTAGCATTTGTTTTTGTTCGATACTAAGAACATTAATCTGATGCATTTGTGCCACAAATTGAAGATGTAAACAACTACAATCTTGGTCTTCTTCTGATTGGTTGGAGGATGCATAATCAATATCATCTCCTGAATCAGAATTTAAAAGAATTTTAGCCAACTGAACTCTTAGTCCTTCATCGATTTCAAGTTGGTTAATTTTTTCTTTTGTTTTGCATCTATTAGAATAGTGGCCTAATTTACCATATTTATAACAGACAATTTTCTTTTGTCTGGAGGATTCCTTCTGGGAGGAGGTCTCCTAGGTTCATGACTAGTCTTTTTATGAGACTGTTTTTTCGGATATCTCCTACTTTGGTGAGAATAGGGAACTTGTCTCCTATAATGGGAGATTTTACCTTTACCTTTCCTTTGATTGGAAAGCGGTGGTCCTGTGTCACAAGCAAATTGTTCACAGAATTCACCTAGTTCTCTTTTACCAGTAAGATTTTGTTTGTTTCAGCTGGGCTTGGAGCTTTAGATAAATACATAGGGTCAAACCTTTCTGTATAATGGCACTAATGAGGAGACCATATGTATATTGCTGGTAGTTAATAATTCCTACCTCATTACCTAATCTCTTTTGAACCTTACTAGCAAAAAGAGTTGGTAATCCATCAATGAATTTGGCTTTCCAATATTCATTATTGGCATCAAATCTTTGGATAACCTTAGAAATGAAAACATATTTATACCATCTGAAATGACTAAGAGTTCTACATCTAAGATTTTACAAAACCTCTCTTCCCTTGTCAATTTGGGAAGTTAAATTGCCTACAAAATGGTGTAAGACACAGGAAATTAAGGTATAAACTGCATCATCATCACCAAAATAGGTTTGACCTGATTCAGTTTTTATTACCTTCTTGGAATTATAAATTTCCTATTGCTGTTCGGAGGTTATAATATTATCCCACCAACCTTTCAAGGCACCAGAGAACCCTACTGTAAGCATTTCGGAAACTCCTTGATTTGTATTTTTATGTTGCCGACAAATGGTACAGTACATAAGCATTTTTTGACATAATTCAAAAATTTGGTATTCAGATAATCCAACCAAATTCCATTCAGATATAGATCCTTCATCATAGGAGTTTTGACCTATATAAACATTATCTTCATACAATAGGTCCTGATTTGTAGGCCAATCGTAATAAAGTTTATGGGTCATTTCCCATTTCCAAGTAGATTTTTTATTGTAATCTAATTTTTGAATACTCGGTTGTTCTATCATTTCCTGAAGCATATCTTCAGTATGACTGATATTTGTTAATCCGAACTGTGTAGGCTCAGAGTCAATATCAGAATATATATAAGGAGTAATATCTCCTAAAACAGAAGAAGATGTAATTGATAAAACATCATCATCCAAGTCTTGTTCATTCAGAACATTTAGACCTTTGACGTAATGCGTTTTATGTCTTACTTTTTCTTCTACATCTTTAACTTCTGCCTCTAAAACTTTTGCTTCTAAAGAATTAAGTTTACCTTTGTCTTCTGAAGAAGTAAGTTTAAGATCTTGCTTTCTAGATAATAATTCAGAAACAAGTTCTTTATTATTATCCATATTAAAGTTCCTAATGGGAACTAGGGGTTTTATTAGGAGTTTATTAACCCTAATTAAAGGTAATTTCTTTGAGAATGGTTCGGTAGAAAAAGTATTTCTAGGATGTCGTTTCTCAATAGAATCTTCAATTCTATTTAGTTGATTACTAATAGTTTGAATATTCAAATTGGTATAATTATTTTGTCGCCTTATCAGATTCAATGGTTGCACATTGGTATTTGGATTTACAAAAGCGATAGCTTCGATAGACTCCTTTTGTTGGTCTATCGAGGTGCTTGGAAATTCGAGCTTCAAAGGATCAGTAGGAGGATTTACTTATCTGATTTTGATTCCAGATTGAAGCTACCAATCTTTCGTTAGGGTTGCAAGAGTTGGGTCTAGAGTGGAAGCTAAGGATTGCTTCTGCTTCGATCTATAACACATAAACCAATCAACAAAAGACATAATAACCTTATTTGTTTCCAAATAAAGATAAAATTCCTTTGAGAATGCAATGCGTTGTGCATCCCCATAGGTTTCATAAAACCATCTTTTGAATCCAAGATTGTTGGGGTGAAAAAATTCAGCTTTAATGGCTGCTCTATCAACCACGAATGGCGGTGGATCAGATCTGGGAATCTGTGTGGGTGTAGGCATCATAATCATAGATTGAAACCAGTCATTTCACTGGGAAGTGGAGAAGTAAGCTCATGCTCCCTTTCTGTATAGACCCCATGAGGTATCTGGGTGTCTGATATGTGAATTCCTTTTAATGAGGAATCGTCCTTATAGGATAACTTTTCATCCACCTCTTGTAGGCGCAAGGTCTGGCCTACATCCAAGTATCTGGATGACGTTGATAAAGAGACTCGGTATGGAGTCTTATTTTTGAAATTAATTACCACGTATCCATTTGTGGATTGAATAACTTGATCAATATCCTAGTGTAGCAGGAGTCTAGGAGAAACCGCCTGGGGAATGGTCCAGTTGGCTGGGAAATGAATTTCCTCCCAATTGATCATTTGAGGAGTGGCCACATTGGCACTCATTAGATCGGTTTCAATCAATATTGTCTTACCTTGGTCTGGTAAGTGAAGTACCTTAGGGACTAAGGTATTCATTATTTTGAAATGAATTTTAGCAATTATTGCTATCGTTTCAGTTCCATGAATAAAATTGTATCCCTGTGTTAGAATCCTCAAATGGAGGGCTTCTAACAGATTCTTATCTGTCAATGATAGGGTAAGGTTTGGATGGACATTAAAATAAACTGGTCCCTGACTGAGACTAGTTTCTACTATACCCATCAAAGAGGGTTTCCAATCCAAACATCTTCCATCACAAAGGATGACCAGTAAACAAGTATTCATCCCTAATAATGTGAGGGGTTTGAATGCAATTTGTATGCATCCAATATGCATATATTTCTTTTTAGTATCAGCAAGATACTTGTTCAAATCTGTTAACTCTAATAATTTAAGAGTTGTATCTTGATTTTCAAGATTAATTGTTTGTTCCATGGTTTTAATTCTCATAGTGCTAGAAAGGGTAAAAGGTCCTTTCTTGTAGATTGAAGTGGGTTTGATGGACGAAATTGTCCAATCATTCAATTGTTGTTGAACTTTATATTCAACCAAAGATGCATTCTTGATTGATCCTGTAATCCTACTACTGGATGCCATTGTTTTAACAAATTAAAAATTTTAAAATTTAAAACTAAATTAAAACTAATCTAAAACTAAGAGTGGTAAAAAACAACAGGAAGGGGAATATCCTAGTATGAAGTAAACATATTATATGGTAATCATAAACGAAGGAAACTATTTGTCATAATATCAAAATCAATTTATTGTTCATCATCTTCATGTGCAGATACACGACTGGTAACGATTTAAGAGTAAAACGGCCTTTCACGCCATCCTCGACAACATGGCCTTACTCAATGCGACTTGGGTTACGTCCCATATCTTATACAAGAAAGAAGACGAATAATAAAATTCTTAAGACATTAAAGACTTAAGTTGACTCCATTGATGATTAAAATATAGAAAATTTATAATAGCCTACTTCATACCCCGGATATTCAAGGTTTAGCTTTCCATGGCTCTGATACCAATTACAGGGGGAGAAGGAAATGGAAAATTAAAACAAAAAGGCTATAGAGAATAACTTTAACTTCTTATTCACAAAATCATAACATACTTACAATAAACTTCAAGATACAACAAGCAAGCAACAAGGCAATCTTGAGTACAATTAAGAACTCTTGGATTCAAAGTGATGGCTTAACAAAAGAAAACTACTCCTTATATAGAAGAATAATAATAGAGTGGATTCTATACAACTTTGAAATCCACCACTAAGGAAAAGATAAGCCTCTATGATTGAGGCGGCTGGAAAGAAACACCTCCATTATTGAGGTGGGCTTGACTTTGTTCTCCATTATCTCCATGATTGAGATTTGAAAGAGACTATTGATGGGCTTGGGCCCAGAGAATCTTTCTTTTCTTCCAAGCAGTAACTTTGACATAAGCAAGGTGGCGGCTTTCGGCTTCCCATTGAGATGACTTAATGGAACATGGCCGACCAAATATACTGTAGGTGCCTTGATTGAAGTGGCAAATAAGCCAGTTGTGGGACGTAGGATAAGATTTCCTCTGTGGCTTTTGGATGGATGCCCCCCCCCCCCTTTTCCCGAGGATTGCAAAACCTAATATATAAAAACTTGAAAGAGTTTACAATCCCTAAAAATTACAAATACTTTTTGGAATTATCTCTGTCTACATTTGTGCATTTCCATTTTAGATATAAATTTTTTTCTTAAATCAAAACTTGAGTTTTAACTTTTCCCTTTATCTGGTAAACAAAAAGATAAAAAAGCAAATAGATCACAGCAAAAGGAAAATTTTAGAGTTTATGTATGCAAAAAATTAAAACAAAAACTAATGTATGTAAAGAAAATTTATTCACACATCACAACTAAACAGAAAAATTTCGTTATCCAAGTTAGGGAAATTCCACAAGTTCAACCATAATAGCTTGGAATTTTATAAGAAAGAGATTTCTAAATTGATGTTACACATATTTTAAATATGGATATGCATGCTTGAAACATGTTAAAGATGCAAATGACCTATGGATCCAAACCTCATTAAATTCTCAAGTGAACGTGCAACAAGATATTTACCCAAGTCAAACAAGCTATTATTTTTCTCATTTAAAAAAAGTTGACCTATCAATCAACTATGATTGTAAAGTGATTTATCGGTCAATCATTCATAACAGGCTATATTTTTGTAAGAAAAGACTTATGGATAGGGAGTCAACACTCAGTTAAAAATCCCCTGTCTGCCGCTTTACAGACGATTGCTAAACCTAATATATAAAAACAAGAAAAATTTTACAATCCCCAAAAATTACAAACACTTTTTGGAATTCTCTCTCTCTAAATTTGTGCATTTCCATTTTATATATATACATTTTTATTAAATCAAAACTTGAGTTTTTACTTTTACCTTTATCCGGTAATCATAAAGATAAGAAGGCAAACAAATCACAAAAAAACAAAAATTTTAGAGTTTATGTATGCAAAAAAATTAAAACAATAACAACTGTATGTAAAGAAAATTTTTTCACACACCACAAATGAATACAAAAGTTTGGAATCCAAGTTTGGGAAATTCCACTAGTTCAACCCTAATAGTTTGGAATTTTATAAGAAAGACATTTCTAAATTGATCCTAAGCATGTTTTAAATATGGATATGCATGGTTGAAACATGTTAAAGATGCAAATGACCAAGGATCCATACCACATTAAATTTTCAAGAGAACGTACGGTGGGATATTTACCCGAGTCAAACAAACCATTATTTTGCCCATTTACAAAAAGCATACCTAACAACCATTGATGATTGTAAAGTGATTTATAGGTCAATCATGTGTAACGGGCTATATTTTTGTAAGAAATGACTTATGGATATGGAGCCAACACCCTATTAAAAATCACCTACCTCCCCCTTTTCCTGACGATTCAAAACCTTATATATAAAAACAAGAAAGAGTTTACAATCCCTAAAAATTACAGACACTTTTTGGAATTATCTCTCTCTCTACATTTTTGCATTTCCATTCTAGATGTATATTTTTTTATTAAATCAAAACTTGAGTTTTCACTTTTCAATTTATTTTGTAAACAAAAACATTAGAAGGAAAATAGATCACAACAAAATGAAAATTTTAGAGTTTATGTATTGAAAAAACTTAAAACAACAACAAATGTAAGTAAAGAAAATGTATTCACACACCACAATGAACACAAAAGTTTTTATATCAGAGTTTGGGAAATTCCATTAGTTCAACCATAATAGCTTGGAATTTTATAAGAAAGAGATTTCTAAATTGATCCTACACATGTTTTAAACATGGATATTCATGCTTGAAAAATGTTAAAGATGCAATTGACCTATGGATCCAAACCTCATTAAATTCTCAAGTGAACGTGCGGTGGGGAATTTACCCGAGTCAAACAAGCCATTATTTTGCCCATTTACAAAAAGTTGAGCTAACAATCAACTATGATTGTAAAGTGATTTATCGTTCAATCATGTGTTACGGGCTATATTTTTGTAAGAAATGACTTATGGATTGGGAGTCAACACTACACTTAGATAAAAATCCCCCGCCTCCCGCTTTTCCCGACGATTGCAAAACCTAATATATAAAAACTAGAAAGAGTTTACAATACCAAAAACTTACAGAAACTATTTGAAATTATCTCTCTCTACATCATTGAATTTCCATTTGAGGTGTATTATTTTTTCTTAAATCAAAACTTGAGTTTTTAGTTTTCCCTTTATCTCGTAAACAAAAAGATAAGAAGGTAAATAGGTCACAAGAAAACAAAAAAATTAGAGTTTATGTATGCAAAAATTTTAAAAAACAACAAATGTAAGTAAAGAAAATTTGTTCACACACCACAAATGAACCCAAAAGTTTTGATATCCAAGTTTGGGAAATTTCACTAGTTCAACCCTAATAGCTTGGAATTTTACAAGAAAGATATTTGTAATTGATCCTACATATGTTTTTAAATATGGATATGCATGCTTGAAACATGTTAAATATGCAAATGACCTATGAATCCAAACCTCATTAAATTCTGAAGGGAATGTGTTGTGGGATATTTACCTGAGTCAAAAAAAGCCATTAGTTTGCCAAGTTACAAAAAACTGACCTAACAACCATTGATGATTGTAAAATGATTTATTGGTATATCAGGCGTATCAGCCTTTATTTTTGAAAGAAATGACTAATGGATTAGGAGTCAACACTCAGTTAAAAATCTCCCGCCTCCCCCTTTTCCCGACGATTGCACAACCTAATATATAAAAACAAGAAAGAATTTACAATCCCTAAAAATTACAGACACTTTTTGGAATTTTCACTCTATAAATTTGTGCATTTCCATTTTAGATGTATACTTTTTTCTTAAATGAAAATTTGAGTTTTCACTTTTCCCTTTATCTCGTTAACAAAAATATAAGAAGGCAAATAGATCACAACAAAATGAAAATTTTTAGAGTTTATGTATGCAAAAAATTTAAAACAACAACAAATATAAGTAAAGAAAATTTATTCACATACCACAAATGAACACAAAAGTTTTGACATCCAAGGTTTGGAAATTCCAGCAGTTAAACCCTAATAGCTTTGAATTTTATAAGAAAGAGATTTCTAAATTGACCCTACACATGTTTTAAATATGAATTTGCATGCTTGAAACATGTTAAAGATGCAAATGACCTAAGGATCCAAACCTCTTGAAATTCGCAAGTGAACGCGCGGTGAGATATTTATCCGAGTCAAAAAGCCATTATTTTGCCCATTCACTAAAAGCTGACCTAACAATCATTGATGATCGTAAAGTAATTTATTGATCAATCATGTGTAACAGGCTATATTTTTTAAAGAAATAACTTATGAACTGGGAGTGAACACTCAGTTTAAAATCCCTCCCCTCCCTTCCCCCCCCCCCCCCCCCCCCCCTCGCGCGCTTTTTTTCTTAACAATTGCTAAACCTAACATATAAAAACTTGAAAGAGTTTACAATCCCTAAAAATTACAGACACTTTTTGGAATTATCTCTCTCTATATTTTTGCATTTCTATTTTAGATGCATAATTTTTTCTTAAATCAAAAATTGAGTTTTCACTTTTCTCTTTATCTTGTAAACAAAAAGATAAGAAGGCAAAAAAATCACAAAAAAAACGAAAATTTTAGTGTTTATGTATGCAAAAAAGTTAAAACAACAATAAATGTAAGTAAAAAAAATTATTCACACACCACAAATGAACACAAAAGTTTTGATATCCAAGTTTGGGAATTTCCACTAGTTCAACCCTAATAGCATGGAATTTTATAAGAGAGAGATTTCTAAATTGATCCCACACATTTTTTAAATATGGATATGCATGCTTGAAACATGTTAAAGATGCAAATGACCTATGGATCCAAACCCGTTTTAATTCTCAAGTGAACATGCAGTTGGATATTTACCCGAGTCAAACAATACATTATTTTTCCCATTTAAAAAAAGCCAACTGTTGGAAGATGGGGCCCAAGCCCACACGACCAAGGAAGGCTCACATAATCTTATCCACAACATAAGGAATAAATACCTCGTTCTTGTACTTCTTCTACTTCTCCCCCTCAAATTGGGAGGTAATGGTAGTGATCCCAGCTTGAACCAAATATCGTACATGTAGCAATAAGCCCAAATAACAGAGATGTATAAATAAGCCCTCAAACCAGGGAGAAGTGTGATATTTTTCTAATATATCAACTCAAACAGTGACGCCAAAAATCAGCTTAAATTCGGATTTTCAATGTAACAGAATACTAGCATGACCTTTGATTCTTCCAATTCGAATTTATCTTTCAATATAGATCAGATTGACATGAAATTTTTTCCTTATGAAAGTAGACTTAAATATCTTTCATCCAAGTATAAATTAACTTCATAAAATATAATTTTTAGTAGATAAATAATCTGATATATTTCAGTCTCTGTCATCTGGCCGAACTAAATATTGCTTCTCCTGTTTTTCCTAAATGACCATTGACTCTTCAAAGATCAATATCTCCTTATAAAATGATCATACTGAGTATTGGTTGAATAGGTAAGAAAATATACTTACGTATCTTTCTTTTAATATATAATTCTCTATTTAAAGTCTCTTTCTTGATAGCATAAAATACCTCAGAATTTGAAGCTTTCTGCTGCCGCTCGAACCTCTTTTTCACTTTGATCTTTGCTGCTTCAAATATCGATTTCTCTTTGTAGATAACTCGGAATCGGAAGATTGTTGCTGCTGCTCGAACCTTTTTTAAATATGACCTTTGCTCATTAAAATAATGATATCTCTCTATAGATAAATCCAATTGGAACAAATAGGTTTTCTTTGGAAAGTAAACTCAAATATCTTTCCGTCAATATATAATTTAGAATATAAAAAACTACATATAGAGGTAAGAAACTCAAAGCAAACTACAGGTATGGGGACTGAAAAAAATAACTACGAACCTAGACTTAGGGTTTAGGGTTTAGAGAAAAGGATCACATTACCTCCGTGAGTGGACCAAGTCAACTCAAAGAACCTACTCTGACTAAGGAAGATAGGGTCCAAGCACACACGATCAAGGAAGGCTCACACATTCAAGTGTATTAGAAGATGGGCCCAAGTCCATAAGACCAAGGTAAACCCATGCATCCAAGAGATATAGAAGACATGCTCAAGGCCCATAGATCAAGGAGAAGGCTCATAGGCCCACACACAATGATGGCAAGATGGTACAAAAAGAGTCATCTCATAGAGATGGCATTGATGTAATTAAGTTAAAGTTCTAGGGTTAAAACCCAAAACCCTAAACCCGAAGTTCAGGGGTATTATTATAATACAGTAGTTTCATAAATCTATAAATTGAGCATCATGGGGAGGGTTAAGTATCAAGTCCATAACCCTTCTTCCTCCAGTTTTTTCCCAATAGGTTTTTCTCCATGAGCTAAATTCATAGTCCTGAAAATAAATATGGTATCATAGCTATGATTTTCAGGACTCATATGGTTTCTTTTTAAAATTCCAAATCTTCTTTTCTTTTCTTGTTATTTTCTTCCCCGTACTATAGCCTTTGATTTTTTAAGTACGTTCAATTTTTTCTTGAAACTCTTTGCCAGCCATCTTTGCTTATAATCCTTAGGAAAAACAAAATCCCATTCTATTTGTTTCACAAGGAGGCCCATCATTCTCGCAGATTGAGACACATTGAAGTCATCCTTTATTTCTGGAAGTCATATTGATCTACATCACCGGAGAAGACTCTGGTTTTGTATCTCGTACGGAGACGAAAAAAATATTACTGTCGTCGGGAGTCGTATTGTGTTCTTGTCTTTGGTTGGCCGACGTGCAACTACAGCTTCCGCTACATGGAGAGAAAGAAAGCTTAATCTGCCGTTTGGTGCCGTGGGAAAGAAGAAGACTTATATTCCACTTTGTTCAGCTGTCGGAGAAGACGACTCTGCAGCGGCGACTCCGTGAAAAATTCTGCGACACGGTTTCTGCGGGAGGACGATGATGCCGACTGCCGTTTCTGGACGAAGAATCAATCTACCGTCAATCCAAAAAATTGATCCGGCTTTGTTTCCGTTTTTGAAGGCCGAAGACGACGGCACCAAGACACTGACCGATTGATACTGCTAGCTAAGATTTCGGAAACTCTTTTTTGATGCCGCTGGATTTCCATACCGAGATGAATATCTGTGAGCTTCTGAGATATTTTATCTTCCTTGTTGGAGGATTTTATTCTGGAAGTCGTATTGCTCTGCTCCGTAAATTCGGTTGGAGCTTGATTAGCTGCCTGGATTTTCTCTCTTCGTCACTATCTCTGGTTTTTTGGCGCCTTTTTATTCTGGAAGTCGTATTGCTCTGCTCCGTAAATTTGGTTGGAGCTTGATTAGCTGCCTCGATTTTCTCTCTTCGTCGCTATCTCTGGTTTTTTGTCGCTGTGGGGGAGAAGGAGACGAAGTTATTTTCATACATTTTTCCTAAGTTAGGAAAAATTAACTTGGCGCCAGTTCAGCGCCTGACACAACCCAGACTGGGCGAGAAAATCCAGCAACTCAGCAACCCGAGGGCAGTTACTGGTTCTGTTCCTGACCGAGTAAAGTTGGACCAACTCGGACCGAGTCAACCCGGTCCGGGTCAAGGCTTATACATATTTCTGCCATGACTCGGATATATTGATCTATTATTTGACTCGGTGCGACTCAGTAAATTTTTTGTTTGGCTGGATATTACATTTAAGAATTGACAGATTATTCATTGGTCGGCATATTATTTGGAATAGATACTTGCATTGGATTATTTCATGGGTCATTTTATAAATATTATTTTGGTTCATGTTATATGGGTCCAAGTCCATTACAGCTGCTGCTATTGTCTCTTTTGATGAGGCATTATTATTGAAAGAGAGGTGGCCTTAATACCTTTTCTCATACTATAATTTGTTTGACTCTCAAAAATATCACGGTTATGATACCATGAGAGTCGGTGTCCGGATTGGGACATCATTATCAATAAACCCACTAACCCCCCCCCCCCCCCCCCCCCCCCCCCCGCACACACACACACACACACCCCTGTAATGGCTTTTATGGTTCCTACCACTTGAGAGTCATAGTAGACTTCAAAACAATGCCGATAGACACACTACCGATAGAAGACGGAGTGTGCCCTACATCCAACATTAGGACTGGAGTATGAAGCAATGGCTTATCGGCTAGGAGTGATGTTTACTCTCACTTATATTATGCCAACAGGGCCTCATGGAAGGGCGCAATAGCATGAGGAGTGTGGAAGATGAAGGCACATTGGAATATGTGCCATTTTATACAAAGATTTTATACATCATTTGTAGCAAGCTGGGAGTTTAAGTTATTCTCTCAGCCCCAGCTTGAGGGGGACTGTTGGAAGATAGGGCCCAAGCCCACATGACCAAGGAAGGCTCACATATTCAAGTGTATTAGAAGATTGGCCCAAGCCCATAAGACCAAGGAAGACCCATGCATCCAAGAGATATAGAAGACGGGCTCAAGGCCCATAGATCAAGGAGAAGGCTCATAGGCCCACACACAATGATGACAGGATGGTAAATAAAGAGTCATCTCATAGAGATGGCATTAATGTAATTAAGTTAAAGTTCTAGGGTTAAAACCCTAAACCCTAAACCCTAAGTTCAGGAGTATTATTGTAATACAGTAGTTTCATAAATCTATAAATAGTGCATCAGGGGGAGGGTTAGGTATCAAGTCCATAACCCTCCTTCCTCTAGTTTTTTTCCCAATGGGTATCTCTCCATGAGCGAAATTCATAGAGTCCTGAAAATCAACACCGACCTAACAATCATTGGTGATGGTAAAGTTATTTATCAGTCAATCTTGCATAACATACTATATTTTTGTAAGAAATGACCAATGGATTGGAAGTCAAAACTCAGTTAAAAATCCCCCTCTCCCCTTTTCCCGGCGATTGCACAGCCTAATATATAAAAACTCAAAAGAGTTTACAATCTCTAAAAATTACCGACACTTTTTGGAATTATCTCCCTCTACATTTGTGTATTTCCATTTTAGATGTATACTTTTTTCTTAAATCAAAACTTGAGTTTTCACTTTTCCCTTTATCTCGTAAAGCTAAAGATAAGAAGGCAAATAGATCACAACAAAACGAAAATTTTAGAGTTTATGTATACAAAAAAATTAAAACAACAACAAATATAAATAAATAAAATTTATTCACACAACCCAAATGAACACAAAAGTTTTGATATCCGAGGTTAGGAAATGCTAGTTGTTCAACCCTAATAGCTTGGAATTTTATAAGAAAGAGATTTTTAAATTGACCCTACACATGTTTTGAATATGGATATGCATGCTTGAAACATGTTAAAGATGCAAATGACCTATGGATCCAAACCACTATAAATTCTCAAGTAAACATGTTGTGGGATATTTATCCGAGTAAAAAAACCCATTATTTTGCCCATTTACTAAAATTTGACCTAACAATCATTGATGATTGTAAAGTGATTTATCGGTCATTCTTGAGTCACAGGCTATATTTTTTTAAGAAATGACTTATGGATTTGGAGTCAACACTCAATTAAAAATATCCCCCACCAACACCCCCCCCCCCCCCCCCCCCCCCCCCCTTTTTCCTGACGATTGCAAAACCTAATATATAAAAGCTTGAAAGAGTTTACAATCCCTAAAAATTACAGACAATTTTTGAATTATCTCTCTCTACATTTGTGCATTTCTATTTTAGATGTATACATTTTTCTTCAATCAAAACTGGAGTTTTCACTTTTCCCTTTCTCTTGTAAACAAAATGATAAGAAGGCAAAAAGATCACAACAAAACAAAAAATTTAGTATTTATGTATGCAAAAAATTTAAAACAACAACAAATGTAAGTAAAGAAAATTTATTCACACACCACAAATGAACACAAAAGTTTTGATATCCAAGTTTGGGAAATTCCACTAGTTCAACCCTAATAGCATGGAATTTTATAAGAAAGAGATTTCTAAATTGATCCTACACATATTTTAAATATGGATATGCATGTTTGAAACACGTTAAAGATGCAAATGACCTGAGGATGCAAACCTCTTTAAATTCTCAAGTGGACGTGTGGTGGGATATTTACCCGAGTAAAAAAAGCCATTATTTTGCCTATTCACTAAAAGCTGACCTAACAATCAATGATGACTATAAAGTAATTTATCGGTCAATCATGCGTCATAGGCTATATTTTTGTAAGAAATGTCTTATGGATTGGGAGTCAACACTCGTTAAACAATCCCCCCTTCCCCCCCTGTTGGAAGATAAACTCAAGCCCATATGACCAAGGAACGCCCATATATCTAAGATTATTATAATATGGGCCACATGACCAAGGAAGGCCCACAAGATGGGCCCAAGCCCATAAGAAAGTAGGACCCACAATGATTACCATGAGCTGACATCCTTATCACATCAGTTGGAAGATTAAGAAGGATTCCTAGTTCTACTCAAGTTAGTCTTCTAGTTGTTTAGATAGACTTACTTGAATTAGACTTACTTAAATTGAAGAGTTAGAGTTGTAATGTAATTAGGATTGAATGATAAGTTGTATAAGAACTCTACATCCTCCTCTACTATAAAATAGAGGTTCATGTACTCTGATTACAACAAGTTATTGATGTCATTGAAGTTTTTCTCTTTTCCATAAATTCAACATGGTATCAGAGCAGGTTCTATGAGTTGACTTGGTCAACTCACGGAGGTAATGTGATCCTTTTCTCTAAACCCTAAACCCTAAGTCTAGGTTCATAGTTATTTTTTTAGTCCCTATACCTATAGTTTTATTTGCGTTTTTTACCTCTATACAGAGTTTTTCCTATTGCAAATTATATATTAACGGAAAGATATTTGAGTCTAATTTCTAAATAAAACTTATTTGTTCCAATCGGAGTTATCTGCAGAGAGATATCTATATTTTAATGGGCGCAGGTCAGATTGCAAAAAGGTTCGAGCAGCAACAACAATCTTCAGATTCTAAGGTATTTTTTGCTATCAATAACAAGACTTTATATGGAGAAATATATATATATATATATATATATATATATATATATATATATATATATATATATATATATCAAAATAAAAATCTGTAAGTATATTCTTTTACCTATTCAACCAATTCTTTATATGAGTTATCTACAAAGAGAAATAGATATTTGAAGCAGCAAAGGTCTGATTGAAAAAGAGGTTAGAGTGGCATCAGAAAACTTCAAATTCCGACATATTTTATGATATCAAGAAAGACGATTTATATGGATAATTTTATATGAAAAGAAATATATGTAAGTCTAGTTTCTTACCTATTCAACCAATTCTCAGTATGATTTTATTATAAGGAGATAATCTTTGAAGAGTCAATGGTCATTCTGGAACAGCAGGAGAAACAATATTTAGTTCTGCTAGATGACAGAGACCAAAACCTATCAGATTATTTATCTTCTCATAATTATATTTTATGAAGAGAAGTTATACTTTGACAAAATTTATTTAAGTCTAGTTTTAGATGAAGAAAATTTCATGTCAATCTGATCTATATTTAAAGATATATTCGCATTGAAAGAATCAAAGGTCATGCAGGTATTTTGCTGTATTGAAAAATCCGAATTTATGCCAATTGTTTTGAGTCACTTTTTGAGTTGGTATATCAGAAAAATATCTCACTTCTCCCTGGTTTGAGGGCTTATTTATACATCTCTGTTATTTGGGCCTATTGCTACATCTATGATATTTGGTTCAAGCTGGGATCACTGCCATTACATCCCAGCTTGAGGGGGAGACGTAGAAGAAGTACAAGAAAGAGGTATTTTATTCCTTATATTGTGGATAAGTTTATGTGACCAAAATATTCAAGAAAGGGGGATCACAAAAGATGAAGCTTGTGCATCAAAGAAGAAATTTTTCTATCGGATTATTTCATGGGTTCTTTTGCAAAGTTTATTATTTAGTATGTGTTTTATGTATTGGAAGATGGTCGTGTTATATACAATTTCTGCTATTATGTCTCTTTGGGGACATTTTTTTTTGGGTTCTCTTTCGTGTTATATATCACATTGGGACACCATGACGGAGAAATTTATTATTACATCAATGTTATCCCCCCTCTGTAATGGCTTTTATGTCTCCTACAACTTGAGAGTCGTTATCCTATGGAGGGACACGGTGGTGGACACTTCAGAGCAATGTTGATAGACACACTACCGATAGCAGTGGAGTGTGCCCTACATCCAGCATTAGGACTAGAGTATGAAGCAATGACTTACCGGCTAGGAGTGATTTTTACTCTCACTTATAATGCCACAAGGCCTCTTGGAAGGACGCAATAGCTTGAGGGGAAGTGTTGGAAGAAGAAGGCATATTGGAAGATGTACCATTTTATACAAAAATATTTTATACAACATTTGCAGCAAGTTGGGAGTTCATGTTGTTCTCTCACCCCCATCTTGAGGGGGAGTGTTGGAAAATAAGTTCAAGCCCACACGACCAAGGAAGGCCCACATATCTAAGGTTATTATAAGATGGGCCACATGACCAAGGAAGGCCCAAAAGATGGGCCCCAGCCTATAAGTAGTAGGACCCACAATGATTACTATGAGCTGGCATGCTTATCACATCAGTTGGAAGATCAAGAAGGACTCCTAGTTCTACTCAAGTTAGTCTTCTAGTTGTTTAGATAGACTTACTTAAATTAGGCTTACTTAAATTGAAGAGTTAGAGTTGTAATGTAATTAGGACTGAATGATAAGTTGTATAAGGACTCTACATCCTCCTCTACTATAAAATAGAGGTTCATGTATTCTGATTACAATAAGTTATTTATGTCAATGAAGTTTTTATCTTTTTCATAAATTCAACACCCCTTTTTCCCGAAGATTGCAAAATCTAATATATTAAAACTTGAAAGAGTTTACAATCCTTAAAAATTACAGACACTTTGTAGAATTATATCTCTCTACATTTGTGCATTTCTATATTAGATGTATACTTTTTTCTTAAATCAAAACTTGAGTTTTCACTTTTTCCTTTATCTAATAAAAAAAAAAAGATAAGATGGCAAAAAGATCACAACAAAAAAAAAAATTATTGTTTATGTATGCAAAAAAGTTAAAACAACAACAATTGTAAGTAAAAAAAATTTATTCACATACCACAAATGAACACAAAAGTTTTGATATCCAAGTTTGGGAATTTCTACTAGTTCAACCCTAATAGCATTGAATTTTATAAGAAAGAGATTTCTAAATCAATCCTACACATGTTTTAAATATGGATATGCATGCTTGAAACATATCAAAGATGCAAATAACCTATGGATCCAAACCCCTTTAAATTCTCAAGTGAACATGCAGTGGGATATTTACCTGAGTCAAAAAATCCATTATTTTTCCCATTTACAAAAAGCCGACCTAACAATCATTGATGATGGTATAGTGATTTATCGGTCAGTCATGCGTAATGGGCTATATTTTTTTATGAAATAACTTATGGATGGGGAGACAACACTCAGTTAAAAATCTCTTGCACCCCCCCTCCTCCCCCTTTTTTCCGACGATTGCAAAACCTAATATATAAAAACTAGAAAGCATTTTCAATCCCTAAAAATTACAGACACTTTTTCGAATTATCTCTCTCTACATTTGTGCATTTCCATTTTAGATATATACTTTTTTCTTAAATCAAAACTTGTGTTTTCACTTTTCCATTTATTTTGGTGAACAAAAAGACAAGAAGGCAAATAGGTCATAACAAAACGAAAATTTTAGAGTTTATGAATGCCAAAAACCTAAAACAAAAAAAAAATGTATGTAAAGAAAATTTATTCACACACCACAAATGAACATAAAAGTTTTGATATCCAAGTTTTGGAAATTCCACTATTTCAACCCTAATAGCTAGGAATTTTATCAGAAAGAGATTTCTAAATTGATCCTACACATGTTTTAAATCGGGATATGCATGCTTGTAACACGTTAAAGATGCAAACGACCTATGGATCCAAACCTCATTAAATTTTCAAGTGAACATGCGGTGTGATATTTATCCGAGTCAAACAAACCATTATTTTGCCCATTTACAAAAAACTGACCTTATAATCATTGACGATAGTAAAGTGATTTGTCGGTAAATCATGTGGAACATGCTATATTTTTGAAAGAAATGACTTATGGATTGGGGTCAACACTCAGTAAAAAATTCCCTGCCTCCCCCTTTTCCCGACGATAGCAAAACCTAATATATAAAAACTAGAAAGAGTATACAGTCCCTAAAAACTACATAAACTATTTGGAATTATCTCTCTATACATTTGTGCATTTCCATATTAGATGTATACTTTTTCTTATACCAAAACTTGAGTTTGAAATTTTCCCTTTATCTCGTAAACAAAAAGATAAGAAGGCAAATAGATCACAACCAAACGAAAACTTTAGAGTTATGTATGAAAAAAATTTAAAACAACAACAAATGTAAGTAAATAAAATTTATTACCACACCATAAATGAACACAAAAGTGTTGATATCCAAGTTTAGGAAATTCGACTAGTTCAACCCTAATAGATTGGAACTTTATAAGAAAGAGATTTCTAAATTGATCCTACACATGTTTTAAATATGGATATGCTTGCTTGAAACATGTTTTACCTGAGTCAAACAAGCCATTATTTTGCCCATTTCCAAAAAGCTGGCCAAACAATCGTTGATGATTGTAAAGTGATTTATCTGTCAATCATGCGTAACTGGCAATATTGTTTTTAGAAATAACTAATGGATTGAGAGATAACACTCAGTTAAAAATCTCCCACCCCCCCCCCCCCCCCTTCTTCCCCTTTTTTCGACAATTGCAAAACCTAATATATAAAAGCAAGAAAGACTTTACAATCTCTAAAAATTATAGATACTTTTTTAAATTATCTCTATCTACATCTGTGCATTTCCATTTTAGATACATACTTTTTTCTTAAATCAAAACTTGAGTTTTCACATTTACCTTTATCTGGTAAACAAAAAGATAAGAAGGCAAATAGATCTCAACAAAACAAAAATTTTAGAGTTCATGTATGCAAAACATTTAAAACAACAACAAATGTACAAAAGAAAATTAATACACAAACCACAAATGGGAAAGAGATTTCTAAATTGATCCTATACATGTTTTAAATATGGATATGCATGCTTGAAATATGTTAAATATGCAAATGACCTATGGATCCAAACCTCATTAAATTCTCAAGTGAACTTGCAATAGGATATTTACTCGAGTCAAACAAGCAGCTATTTTGCCTATGTACAAAAAGCTGACCTAACAATCATTGATGATTGTAAAGTGATTTATCTGTCAATCATGCGTAACGGGCTATGTTTTTTTTCAGAAATAACATATGGATTGGGAGACAACACTCAGTTAAAAATCCCCCCCCTTTCCCCCTTTTCCCGAAGATTCAAAACCTAATATATAAAAATAAAAAAACCTTTACAATCCCTAAAAATTATAGACAGTTTTTTTGAATTATCTCTCTCTATATTTGTGCATTTTCATTTTATATGTATACTTTTTTCTTAAAACAAAAATTGAGTTTTCTCTTTTCCCTTTATTTTGTAAACAAAAACATTAGAAGGCAAATAGATCTCAACAAAATGAAAATTTTAGAGTTTATGTATGCAAAAAACTTTAAAAAACAACAAATATAAGTAAAGAAAATGTATTCACACACCAAAAGTTTTGATATCCAAGTTTTAGAAATTCCACTAGTTCAACCCTAATAGGTTGGAATTTTATAAGAAATATATATTTAAATTGATCCTACACATGTTTTAAATATGGATATGCATGCTTGAAACATGTTAAAGATGTAAAAGACCTTTGGATCCAAACCATATTAAATTCTCAAGTGAACGTGCGTTGGGATATATACCAGAGTCAAACAAGCCAATATTTTGCCCATTTACGAAAAGCTGACCTAATAGTCATTGATGATTCTGAAGTGATTTATTGGTCAAACATGCATAACGGCTTTATTTTTTAAAGAATTGACTAATGGATTGAGAGTCAACACTCAATTAAAAATCCCCTGCCTCCCTCTTTTCCCGACGATAGCAAAGATGAATATATAAAAACTAGAGAGAGTATACAATCTTTAAAAATGACTAACACTTTTTAGAATTACCTCTCTCTACAATTGAGTATTTCCATTTTAGATGTTTACTTTGTTCTAAAATCAAAACTTGAGCTTTCACTTTTCCCATTATCTCGTAAACAAAAAGAAAAGATGGTAACTAGATCACAACAAAACGAAAATTTTAGAGTTGATATATGAAAAATATTTAAAACAACAACAAATGTAAGTAAAGAAAATTTATTCCCAAACCACAAATGAACAAAAAAAATTAGTTATCCAAGTTTGGGAAATCCCACAAGTTCAACCCTCATAGGTTGGAATTTTATAAGAAAGAGATTTTTAAATTGATCCTACACATGTTTTAAATATGGATATATACATGCTTGAAACATGTTAAAGATGCAAATGACCTATGGATCCAAACCTCATTAAATTCTTAAGTGAACATGTGGTGTGATATTTACCCGAGTCAAACAAGCCATTATTTTGCCCATTTATAAAAAGTTGACCTAACAATCATTGATGATTGTAAAGTGATTTATCGGTCAATCATGCATAACGGGCTATATTTCTATAAGAAATGACTAATAGATTGGAAGTCAACACTCAATTAAAAATCCACCCCCCCCCCTTTCCCGACGATTATACAACCTAATATATAAAAACAAGAAAGATGTTACAATCCCTAAAAATTACAGACACGTTTTGGAATTTCTCACTCTACATTTGTGCATTTCCATTTTAGATGTATAATTTTTTCCTAAACCAAAACTTGAGTTTTTACTTTTCCCTTTATCTCGTAAAGCTAAAGATAAGCAGGCAAATAGATAACAACAAATCAAAAAATTTAGAGTTTATGTATGCAAAAAAATTAAAACAACAACAAATGTAAGTAAATTAAATTTATTCACACAACACCAATGAACACAAAAGTTTTGATATTGAAGGTTTGGAAATTCCAGAAGTTCAACCCGAATAGCTAGGAATTTTATAAGAAAGAGATTTCTAAATTGACCCTACACATGTTTTAAATATGGATATGCATGCTTGAAACATGTTAAAGATGCAAATGACCTATGGATCCAAACCTCATTAAATTCTCAAGTGAACGTGCAGTGGAATATTTACCCCAGTAAAAAAAACATTATTTTACTCATTAACTAAAAGTTGACCTAACAATCATTGTTGATTGTAAAGTGATTTATCGTTCAATCATGTGTAACGGGCTATATTTTTGTAAGAAATGACTACTGGATTGGGAGTCAACACTCAGTTAAACCCCCCTCCCCCCCTTTTCCCGACAATTGCAAAACCTAATATATAAAAACTTGAAAGAGTTTACAATCCCTAAAAATTATAGACACTTTTTGGAATTATCTCTCTCTACATTTGTGAATTTCCATTTTAGATGTATACTTTTTTTCTCAAATCAAAACTTGAGTTTTCAATTTTTCCTTGATCTAGTAAACAAAAAGATAAGAATGCAAAAAGATCACGACAAAACAAAAAATTTAGTGTTTATGTATGCAAAAAATTTAAAACAACAACAAATGTACGTAAAGAAAATTTATTCACACACCACAAATGAACACAAAAGTTTTGATATCCAAGTTTGGGAATATCCACTAGTTCAGCCCTAATTGCACGGAATTTCATAAGACATAAATTTCTAAATTGATCATAAACATGTTTTAAATAAGGATATGCATGCTTGAAATATTTTAAAGATGCAAATGACCTATGGATCCAAACCCCTTTAAATTCTCAAGTGAACGTGCAATGGGATATTTACCCGAGTCAAACAAGCCATTATTTTTTCCATTTTCAAAAAGCTGAATTAACAATCATTGATGATTGTAAATTGATTTATCAGTCAATCATGCATAATTGGCTATATTTTTTAAAGAAATGACTAATGGATTGGAAGTCAACACTCAGTTAAAAATCCCTCTCCTCTTTTCCCGACAATTGCACTGCCTAATATAAAAAAACTAGAAAGTGTTTACAATCGCTAAAAATTACAGACACTTTTTGGAATTATTTCTCTCTACATTTGTGCATTTCCATTTTAGATGTATACTTTTTTCTTAAATCAAAATTGGAGTTTTGACTTTTCCCTTTATCTCGTAAAGCTAAAAATAAGAAGGAAAATAGATCACAACATAACGAAAATTTTAGAATTTTTGTATGGAAAAAATTTAAAACGACAACAAATGTAAGTAAAGAAAATTTATTCACACACCACAAATGAACACAAAAATTTTTATATCCAAGGTTTGGAAATTCCAGTAGTTCAACCGTAATAGCTTGGAATTATTTAAGAAAGAGATTTCTAACTTGACCCTACACATGTTTTAAATATGGATATGCACGCTTGAAACATGTTAAAGATGCAGATGACCTATGGATCCAAACCTCTTTAACTTCTCAAGTGAACGTGCGGTGGGATATTTACCCAAGTAAAAAACGCCATTATTTTGCCCATTTAGTTAAAGCTGACCTAACAATCATACATGATTGTAAAGTGATTTCTATATTTTTGAAAGAAATGACTTATAGATTTGGAGTCAACACTCAGTTAAAAATCCCCCTCCTCCACCTTTTCCCGACAATTGCAAAGCCTATTATTTAAAAACTTGAAAGAGTTAAATTTCCTTAAAAATAACAAAAAAAAATTTGGAATTCTCTCTCTCTACATTTGTGCATTTCCCGACAATTGCACAGCCTAATATAAAAAAACTAGAAAGTGTTTACAATCGCTAAAAATTACAGACACCTTTTGGAATTATTTCTCTCTACATTTGTGCATTTCCATTTTAGATGTATACTTTTTTCTTAAATCAAAACATGAGTTTTCACTTTTCCCTTTATCTCGTATACAAAAGGATAAGAAGGCAAATAAATCACAAGAAAACAAAAATTTAGAGTTTCTATATGCAAAAAATTTAAAACAACAACAAATATAAGTAAATAAAATTTCATTACAGACCATAAATGAACATACAAATTTTGATATTCAAGTTTGGGAAATTCCACTAGTTCAACCCTAATAGCTTGGAATTTTATAAGAAAAATATTTCTAAATTGATCCTACACATGTTTTAAATATGGATATGCATGCTTGAAACATGTTAAAGATGCAAATGACCTATGGATCCAAACCTCATTAAATTCTCAAGTGATCGTGCGGTGGGATATTTATCTGAGTCAAACAAGCCATTATTTTTCCCATTTACAAAAAGCTAACCTAACAATCATTGATGATTATAAAGTGATTTATCTATAAATCATGCGGAACGGGCTATATTTTTGTAAGAAATGACTTATGGATTGGAGGGTCAACACTCAATTAAAAATCGTCCACCTCCCGCTTTTCCCGATGAATGCAAAACCTATAAATATAAAAAGTAGAAAGAGTTTACAAACTCTAAATATTACAGACACTTTTATGAATTATCTCTCTTTACATTTGTGTATTTCCATTTTAGATGTATACTTTTTTCTTAAATCAAAACTAAAGTTTTCAATTTTCCCTCCATCTCGCAAAACAAAAGATTAGAAGGCAAATAGATCTCAACGTAACGAAAATTTTAGAGTTTATGTACGCAAATAAATTAAAACAACAAAAAATGGGTTTAAAGAAAATTTATCCACACACCACAAATGAACACAAAAGTTTTTATATCCAAAATTTGGAAATTCCACAAGTTCAACCCTAATAGATTTGAATTTTATAAGAAAAAAATTTCTAAATTTATCGTACGCATGTTTAAATATGGATATGCATGTTTGAAACATGTTATAGATTCAAATGACTTATGGTTCCAAACCTCTTTAAATTCTCATGTGAACATGCGGTGGGATATTTACCCGAGTCAAACAAGTCATTATTTTGCCTATTTACAAAAAAGCTGACCTAACAATCATTGATGATTATAAATTGATTTATCAGTCAATCTTCCGTAACGGACTATATTTTTTTAAGAAATGACTTATGGATTGGGAGTCAACACTCAGTTAAAAATCCCTCGCCTCCCCCTTTTCCTGATGAATGCAACACCTAATATATAAAAACTAGAAAAAGTTTACAATCCCTAAAATAATAGAAACTTTTCAGAATTATCTTTCTCTACATTTGTACATTTCCATTTTAGATGTATACTTTTTTCTTAAATCAATCCTAGATTTTTCATTTTTCCCTTTATGTCGTAAACAAAAAGAGAAGAAGGCAAATAGATCACAACAAAACGAAAATCTTAGAGTTGATGTCTGCAAAAAATTTGAATAAAAAACAAATGTATGTAAAGAAAATTTATTCACACACCAAGAATGAACACAAAAGTTTTGATATCCAAGTTTTGAAAATTCCACTAGTTCAACCCTAATAGCTTGGAATTTTATAACAAATAGATTTTTGCCCATTTACGAAAAGCAGACCTAACAATCATTTATGATTGTGAAGTTATTTATTGGTCAATCATGCGTAACGGCTATATTTTTTAAAAGAAATGACTAATGGATTGAGAGTCAACACTCAATTAAAAGTCCCCTGCCTTCCCCTTTTCCCGACGATTGCAAACCCAAATATATAAAAACTAGAGAGAGTTTACAATCTTTAAAAATGACTAACACTTTTTAGAATTATCTCTCTCTACATTTGAGTATTTCCATTTTAGATGTTTGCTTTTTTCTAAAATCAAAACTTTAGCTTTCACTTTTCCCTTTATCTTGTAAACAAAAAGATAAGATAATAACTAGATCACAACAAAATGAAAATTTTAGAGTTTATGTATGAAAAAAATTTAAAACAACAACAAATTTAAGTAAAGAAAATTTATTCACAAACCACAAATGAACAAAAAAATTTAGATATCCAAGTTTGGGAAATCCCACAAGTTCAACCCTCGTAGGTTGGAATTTTATAAGAAAGAGATTTTTAAATTGATCCTACACATGTTTTAAATATGCATGCTTGAAACATGTTAAAGATGCAAATGACCTATGGATCCAAACCTCAATAAATTCTCAAGTGAACGTGCAATGGGATATTTACCCGAGTCAAACAAGCCATTATTTTGCCCATTTACAAAAAAAGCTTACCTAACAATCATTGATGATTGTAAAGTGATTTATCGGTCAATCATGTGTAACGGCCTTTATTTATATCAAAAATGACTTATGGATTGGGAGTCAACACTCAATTAAAAATCCCCCCGCCCCTTTCTCGACGATTGCAAAAACTAAAATATAAAAACTTGAAAGAGTTTACAATCTGTAAAAATTACAGACACTTTTTTGAATTATCTCTCTCTACATTTGTACATTTCCATTTTAGATGAATACTTTTTCCTTAAATCAAAACTTGAGTTTTCACTTTTCCCTTTATCTATTAAGACAAATAGATCACAACGACACGAAAATTTTAGTGTTTATGTATGCAAAAAATTTAAAACAACAACAAATGTAAGTAAAGAAATTTATTCACACACCACAAATGAACACCAAATTTTTGAAATTCAAGTTTGGGAATTTCCCTTAGTTCATCCCTAATAGCATTGAATTTCCTACACATGTTTTAGATATGGATATGAATGCTTGAAACATGTTAAGGATGCAAATGACCTATGGATCCAAACCCCTTTAAATTCTCAAGTGAACGTGTAATAGGATATTTACCCAAGCCAAACAAACCATTATTTTTCCCATTTACAAAAAGCTGACCTAACAATCATTGATGATTGTAAAGTCATTTATCGGTCAATCATGCATAACGGGCTATATTTCTGTAAGAAATGACTAATGGATTGGAAGTCAACATTCAATTAAAAATCCACCCCACCCCCCTTTTCCCTACTATTGCACAACCTAATATATAAAAACTAGAAAGATTTTAGAATCCCTAAAAATTACAGACAATTTTTGGAATTTCGCTCTCCACATTTGTGCATTTCCATTTTAGATGTATACTTTTTTCCTAATTCAAAACTTGAGTTTTCACTTTTCCCTTTATCTCGTAAAGCTAAAGATAAGAAGGCAAATAGATCACAACAAATCAAAAAAATTAGAATTTATGTATGCAAAAAAATTAAAACAACAACAAATATAAGTAAAGAAAATATATTCACACAACACAAATGAACACAAAAATTTTTATATCCAAGGTTTGGAAATTCTAGTAGTTCAACCCTAATAGCTAGGAATTTTATAAGAAAGAGATTTCTAAATTGACCCTACACATGTTTTAAATATTGATATGCATGCTTGAAACATGTTAAAGATGCAAATGACCTATGGATCCAAACCTCATTAAATTCTCAAGTGAACGTGTGGTGGGATATTTACCTCAGTCAAAAAAACCTTTATTTTGCCCATTTACTAAAAGTTGACCTAACAATCATTGATGATTGTAAAGTGATTTATCGGTCAATCATGTGTAACGGGCTATATTTTGTAAGAAATGACTAATGGATTGGGAGTAAAGACTCAGTTAAAAATACCCCCCACCCCCCCCCCCCCCCCCCCCCCCCCCTCCTTTTTTCCCCACGATTGCCAAACCTAATATATAAAAACTTGAAAGAGTTTACAATTCCTAAAAATTATAGACCCTTTTTGGAATTATCTCTCTCTACATTTGTGCTTTTCCATTTTAGATGTATTCTTTTTTCTTAAATCAAAACTTGAGGTTTCACTTTTCCCTTTATCTAGAAAATAAAAAAATAAGAAGGCAAAAATATCACAACAAAACAAAAATCTTAGTGTTTATGTATGCAAAAAATTTAAAACAACAAAAAATTTAAGTAAAGAAAATTTATTCAAACACCACAAATGAACACAAAAGTTTTGATATCCAAGTTTGGGAATATCCACTAGTTCAACCCTAATTGCACGAAATTTTATAAGAAAGAAATTTCTAAATTGATCATACACATGTTTTAAATAAGGATATGCATGCTTGAAACAAGTTAAAGATGCAAATGACCTATGGATCCAAACCTCTTTAAATTCTCAAGTGAACGTGTAGAATACTTCATCCTTACCGGATGGGCAAAAAATCTTGTCTTTGCTTCTTTTCTTGGAACGGGACTAAAAAAATTAACCCTTGGGTCAAGTGAATAACCAAACAAGCCATTATTTTCCCCATTTTCAAAATGCTGAACTAACAATCATTGATGATTGTAAAGTGATTTATCGGTGAATCATGCATAATGGGCTATATTTTTTAAACAAATGACTAATGGATTGGAAGTCAACACTCAGTTAAAAATCCCCCTCCCCTTTTCCCGATGATTGCACAACCTAATATATAAAAATTAGAAAGTGTTTACAATCCCTAAAAATTACACACTTTTTGGAATTATCTCTCTCTACATTTGTGAGTTTCCATTGTAGATGTATACTTCTTTCTTAAATGAAAAATTGAGTTTTCACTTTTCCCTTTATCTCGTAAAGTTAAAGATAAGAAGGCAAATAGATCACAACAAAACGAAAACTTTAGATTTTATGTTTGGAAAAAATTTAAAACAACAACAAATGTAAGTAAAGAAAATTTATTCGCACACAACAAATGAACGCAAAAGTTTTTATATCCAAGGTTTGGAAATTCCAGTAGTTCAACCCTAATAACTTGGAATTATTTAAAAAAGAGATTTCTAACTTGACCCTACACATGTTTTAAATATGGATATGCATGCTTGAAACATGTTAAAGAGTCAGATGACCTAAGGATCCAAACCTCTTTTTATTCTCAAGTGAATGTGCAGTGGGAGATTTACCCAAGTCAAGAAAGCCCTTATTTTGCCCATTTACTTAAATCTGACCAAACATCATTCCTGATTGTGAAGTGATTTATCGGTCAATCATGCATAACAGTTTATTTTTTTTAAAGAAATGACTTATAGATTTGGAGTCAACACTCAGTTAAAAATCCCCCTCCTCCACCTTTTCCAACCAATTGCAAAGCCTATTATTCAAAAACTTGAAAGAGTTAAATTTCCCTAAAAATGATAAAAAAAACTTTTTGGAATTATCTCTCTCTACATTTGTGCATTTCCATTTTAGATGTATATTTTTTTCTTAAGTCAAAACATGAGTTTTTACTTTTCCCTTTATCTCGTAAACAAAAGGATAAGAAGGCAAATTCCAATTGATCACAAGAAAACGAAAATTTTAGAGTTTATGTATGCAAAAAATTTAAAACAACAACAAATATAAGTAAAGAAAATTTCTTTACACACCACAAATGAACATAAAAATTTTGATATTCAAGTTTGGGAAATTCCACTAGTTCAACCCTAATAGCTTGGAATTTTATAAGAAAGAGATTTCTCAATGGATCCTACACATGTTTTAAATATGGATATGTATGCTTGAAACATGTTAAAGATGCAAATGACCTATGGATCCAAACCTCATTAAATTCTCAAGTGAACGAGCGGTGGGATATTTATCCGAATCAAACAAGCCATTATTTTTCCCATTTTCAAAAAGCTGACCTAACAATCATTGATGATTGTAAAGTGACTTATCGGTAAATCATGGGGAACGGACTATATTTTTGTAAGACTTATGGATTGGGGGTCAACACTCGGTTAAAAATCGTGCCTCCCACTTTTCCCGATGAATGCAAAACCTATAAATATAAAAACTAGAAAGAGTTTACAATCCCTAAATATTACAGACACTTTTACAAATTATCTCTCTCTACATTTGTGCATTTCCATTTTAGTTGTATACTTTTTTCTTAAATCAAAACTTAAGTTTTCAATTTTCCCTCTATCTCACAAACAAAAAGATTAGATGGCAAATAGATCGCTGCTAAACGAAATTTTAGAGTTTATGTACACAAAAAAATTAAAACAAAAAATATGTTTAAAGAAAATTTATCCACAAGTTCAACCCTAATAACTTTGAATTTTATAAGGAAAGAAATTTCTAAATTTATCCTATGCATGTTTTAAATACGGATATGCATGCTTGAAACATGTTATAGATTCAAATGACCTATGTGGAATATTTACCCGAGTCAAACAAGCCATTTTTTTGCCCATGTACAAAAAGTTGACCTAACAATCATTGATGATTTTAAACTGATTTATCGGTCAATCATGCGTCATGGGGTATAATTTTTTAAGAAATACCTTATCGATTGGGAGACAACACTCAGTTAAAAATCCCCCCCCCCCCCTTTTTTCTGACGATTGCAACACCTAATATATAAAAACAAGATAGAGTTTACAATCCCCAAAAGTTACAGATACTTTTTGGAATTATCTCTCTCTAAATATGTGCATTTCCATTTTAGTTATATACTTTTTTCTTAAATGAAAACTTGAGTTTTCACATTTCCCTTTATCTGGTAAACAAAAAGATAAGAAGGCAAATAGATCTCAACAAAACAAAAATTTAGAGTTCATGTGTGCAAAAAATTTAAAACAACAACAAATGTATGTAAAGAAAATTAATTGACACACCTCAAATGAACACAAAAGTTTTGCTATCCAAGTTGGGGAAATTCCACTAGTACAACCTTAATAGCTTGGAATTTTATGAGAAAGAGATTTCTAAATTGATCACATACAAGTTTTAAATATGGATATGCATGGTTGAAACATGTTAAAGATGCAAATGACCTCTGGATCCAAACCTTATTAAATTCTCAAGTGAACTTGTAGTGGGATATTTACCTGAGTCAAACAAGCAGTTATTTTGCCCATGTACAGAAAGTTGACCTAATAATCATAGATGATTTTAAAGTGATTTAGCGGTCAATCATGCGTAACGGGCTATGTTTTTTTAGAAATAACATATGGATTGGGAGCCAACACTCAGTTAAAAATCTCCCCCCCTTCCCGATGAGTGCAAAACCTAAAAAATAAAAACTAGAAAGAGTTTACCATCCCTAAAAATTATAGACACTTTTTGGAATCATCTCTCTCTATATTTATGCATTTCCATTTTAGATATATACTTTTTTCTTCAATCAAAACTTGAGTTTTCACGTTTCCCTTTATCTGGTAAACAAAAAGATAAGAAGACAAATAGATTACAAAAAAAGGAACATTTTAGAGTTTTTTATGCCAAAAATTAAAACAACAACAGATGTTTGTGCAAAAAATTTATTCACACACCACAAATGAACACAAATGTTTTGATATCCAAATTTTGGAAATTCAACAAGTTCAACCCTAATATCTTGGAATTTTATAAGAAAAATATTTCTAAATTATGTTTTAAATATGGATATGCATGCTCTAAACATGTTAAAGATGCAAATGACCTATGGATCCAAACCTCATTAGATTCTCAAGTGAACGTGCGGTAGGATATTTATCTGAGCCAAACAAGCCATTATTTTGCCCATTTACAAAAAGCTGACCTAACAATCACCTATGAGTGTAAAGTGGTTTATCTCTAAATCATGCGTAACAGGCTATAATTTTGTAAGAAAAGACTTATGGAATTAGAGTCAACACTCAAGTAAAAATCCCCCGCATGCCGCTTTTCCCGGTGATTGCAAAACCTAATATATAAAAACTTGAAAGATTTTACAATCCCCAAAAATTACAAACACTTTTTGGAATTATCTCTCTCTACATTTGTGCATTTCCATTTTAGGTATATACTTTTTTATTAAATAAAAACTTGAGTTTTCACTTTTCCCTTTATTTTGAAAACAAAAACATTAGAAGGCAAATAGATCAGCCACAACAAAAATTTTAGAGTTTATGTATGCAAAAAAACTTTAAACAACAACAAATGTAAGTAAAGAAAATGTATTCAGACACCACAAATGAAAACAAAAGTTTTGATATCCAAGTTTTGGAAATTCCACTAGTTCAACCCTAATAGGTTGGAATTTTATTAGAAAGAGATTTTTAAACTAATCCTACACATGTTTTAAATATGGATATGCATGCATGAAACATGTTAAATATGCAAATGACCTATGGATCCAAACCTATTAAATTCTCAAGTGAACATGCGTTGGGATATAAACCAGACTCAACAAGCCATTATGTTGCCCATTTACAAAAAGTTGACCTAACAATCATTGATGATTGTAAAGTGATTTATCGGTAAATCATGGGGAACGGGCTATATTTTTGTAAGAAATGACTAATGAATTGGGAGTCAACACTCAATTATAAATCACCCGCCTCACCATTTTTCTGACGATTACAGATCCAAATATATAAAAACTAGAGAGAGTTTATAATTCCTAAAAATGACAGACACTTTTTAGAATTATCTCTCTCTACATTTGAGTATTTCCATTTTAGATGTATACTTTTTTCTAAAATCAAAAGTTGAACTTTCACTTTTCCCTTTATCTCATAAAGAAAAAGATAAGATGGCTACTAGATCACAACAACACGAAAATTTTAGAGTTTATTCACACACCACAAATGAACACAAAAATTTTGATATCCAACTTTAGGAAACCCCACAAGTTCAACCCTAATAGGTTGAAATTTTATAAGAATTAGATTTTTAAATTGATCCTACAATTGTTTTAAATAAGGATATATGCATGCTTGAAACATGTTAACGATACAAAAGACCTATGGATCCAAACCTCATTAAATTCTCAAATGAAATTGTGGTGGGATATTTACTCGAGTCAAACAAGCCATTATTGTGCCAATTTACAAAAATCTAACTTAGCAATCATTGATGATTGTAAAGTGATTTATTGGTCAATCATGTGTAATGGGCTATATTTTAGTAAGAAATGACTTATGGATTGGGAGCCAACACTCAATTAAAATCCCCTCGCTCCCCCCCCCATTCCCGACAATTGCAAAACCTAATATATAAAAGCTAGAAAGAGTTTACAATACCAAAACATTACAAATACTTTTTGAAATTATCTCTCTACATTTGTGCATTTCCATTTTAGATGTATTCTTTTTTCTTAAATCAAAACTTGAGTATAAAATTTTCCCTTTATCATGAAAACAAAAAGATAAGAAGGAAAATAGATCACAACCAACCGAAAAATTCAGAGATTATGTATAAAAAAAAATTAAAACAAAAATAAATGTAAGTAAAGAAAATTTATTACCACACCACGAATGAACACAAAAGTTTTGATATCCAATTTTGGGTAATTCCTCTAGTTCAACCCTAATAGCTTGGAATTTAATAAGAAATAGATTTCAAAATTGATCCTACATGTGTTTTAAATATGAATATGCATGCTTTAAACATGATAAAGATGCAAATGACCTATGGATCCTAACCTCATTAAATTCTCAAGTGAACGTGCAGAGGGATATTTACCTGAGCCAAACAAGCCATTATTTTGCCCTTTTCCAAAAACCTGACCTAACAATCATGGATGATTGTAAAGTGATTTATCAGTCAATCATGGGTAATGGGGTATATTTTTTTAAGAAATACCTTATGAATTGGGAGACAACACTCAGATCAAAATCCCCCCCCCCCCACTTTTTGGAATTATCTCTCTCTATATTAGAGCATTTCCATTTTATATGTATACTTTTTTCTTAAATCAAAACTTGAGTTTTCACATTTCCCTTTATCTGGTAAACAAAAGATAAGACGGCTAATAGATCTCAACAAAACGAAAATTTTAGAGTTTATGTGTGAAAAAAATTTAAAACAAGAAAGAATGTATGTAAAGAAAATTAATTCACACACCACAAATGAACACAAAAATTTTGATATCCAACTTTAGGAAATCCCACAAGTTTAACCCTAATAGGTTGGAACTTTATAAGAAAGAGATTTTTAAATTGATCCTACAATTGTTTTAAATAAGGATGTATGTATGCTTGAAACATGTTAACGATGCAAATGACCTATGGATCAAAACCTCATTAAATTTTCAAGTGAATGTGCGGTGGAATATTTATCCGAGTCAAACAAGCCATTATTTTGCCCATTTAAAAAAATCTTACCTAACAATCATTGATGATTGTAAAGTGATTTATTGGTCAATCATGTGTAATGGGCTATATTTTTTTAAGAAATGACTTATAGATTGGGAGTCAACACTCAGTTAAAAAAGCCACACTCCCCCCCCCCCCCTCTTTTCCCGACAATTACAAAACCTAATATATAAAAGCTAGAAAGAGTTTACAATACCAAAAAATTACAAATACTTTTTGAAATTATCTCTCTAAATTTGTGCTTTTCCATTTTAGAATGTCTTCTTTTTTCTTAAATCAAACCTTGAGTATGAAATTTTCCCTTTATCTCGTAAACAAAAAGATAAGAAGGCAAATAGATCACAACCAAATGAAAACTTTAGAGATTATGTATGCAAAAAATTTAAAACAACAACAAATGTAACTAAAGAAAATTTATTACCACACCATGAATGAACACAAAAGTTTTGATATCCAAGTTTGAGTAATTCCTCTAGTTCAACCCTAATAGCTTGGAATTTTATAAGAAATAGATTTTTAAATTGATCCTACACGTGTTTTAAATATGGATAGGCAAACTTGAAACATGATAAAGATGCAAATGACCTATGGATCCTAACCTCATTAAATTCTCAAGTGAACGTGCGATGGGAGATTTACCCGAGTCAAACAAGCCATTATTTTGCCCATTTCAAAAAAGCTGACCTAACAATCATTGAGGATTGTAAAGTGATATATCAGTCAATCGTGCATAAAGGGGTATATAATTTTTAAGAAATACCTTATGAATTAGGAGACAACATTTAGATCAAAATCCCCCCCCCCCCCCCCCCCCCCCCCCCCCCCTCCCCTTTTTCCGATGATTACAAAACCTAATATACAAAAATAAGTAAGAGTTTATAATCACTAAAAATTATAGATACTTTTTGGAAGTATCTCTCTCTATATTTTTCCATTTGCATTTTAGATATATACTTTTTTCTTAAATCAAAACTTGAGTTTTCACTTTTCCCTTTATCTGGTAAACAAAAAGATAAGAAGGCAAATAGATCTCAACAAAATAAAAATTTTAGAGTTTATGTGTGCAAAAAAATTAAAACAACAACAAATGTATGAAAAGAAAATTAATTCACACTTCGCAAATGAACACAAAAGTTTTGCTATCCAAGTTTGGGAAATTCGACTAGTACAACCTTAATAGCTTGGAATTTTATGAGAAAGAGATTTCTAAATTGATCCTATACATGTTTTAAATATGGATAACATGGTTGAAACATGTTAAAGATGAAAATGACCTATGGATCCAAACCTCATTAAATTCTGAAGTGAACTTGTAGTGGGATATTTACCCGAGTCAAACAAGCAATTATTTTGCCCATGTACAAAAAGCTGACCTAATAATCATAGATGATTTGTAAAGTGATTTATCGGTCAATCACACGTAACGGGCTATATTTTTTTAAGAAATAACCTACGGATAGGGAGCCAACACTCAATTAAACCCCCACCCCCCCCCCCCCCCCTCCCTTTTCCCGACGATTGCAAAACCTAAAATATAAAAACTAAAAAGATTTTACTATCCCTAAAAATTACAGACACTTTTTTGAATCATCTCTCTCTACATTTGTGCATTTCCATTTTAGATATATACTTTTTTCTTCAATCAAAACTTGAGTTTTCACATTTTTCTTTATCTGGTAAACAAAAAGATAAGAAGGCAAATAGATTGCAAAAAAATGAAAATTTTAGAGTTTATGTATGCCAAAAATTAAAACAACAACAAATGTTTGTGAAAAAAATTTATTCACACACCACAAATGAACACAAATGTTTTGATATCCAAGTTTGGGAAATTCCACAAGTTCAACCCTAATATTTTGGAATTTTATAAGAAACAGATTTCTAAATTGATCATACACAGGTTTTAAATATGGATATGCATGCTCTAAACATGTTAAAGATGAAAATGACCTATGGATCCAAACCTCATTAGATTCTAAAGTGAACGTGCGGCGGGATATTTGTCCCAGCCAAACAAGCCATTATTTTGCCCATTTACAAAAAACTGACCTAACAATCATCTATGATTGTAAAGTGATTTATCGATCAACCATGTGTAACAGGCTATATTTTTATAAGAAATGACTTATGGAATTGGTGTCAACACTCAGTTAAAAATAACTCGCATGCCGCTTTTTCCAGTGATTGCAAAACCTAATAATTACATATACTTTTTGGAATTATCTCTCTCTACATTTGTGCATTTCCATTTTAGATATATACTTTTTTATTAAATAAAAACTTGAGTTTTCACTTTTCCCTTTATTTTGTAAACAAAAACATTAGAAGGCAAATAGATCAGCCAAAACAAAAATTTTAGAGTTTATGTATGCAAAAAAACTTTAAACAACAATAAACATAGGTGAAGAAAATGTATTCACACACCACAAATGAAAACAAAAGTTTTGATATCCAAGTTTTGGAAATTCCACTAGTTCAACCCTAATAGCTTAGAATTTTATAAGAAAGAGATTTCTAAATGATTCTACGCATGTTTTAAATATGGATATACAGGTTTAATACATGTTCAAGATGCAAATGACCTATGGATCTAACCCTCATTGATGATTGTAAACTTATTTATCAGTCAATCATGCGTAACGGGATATATTGTTTTAAGAAATACCTTATGAATTAGGAGACAACACTCAGATCAAAATCCCCCCCCCCCCCCCCCCCCCTTTTTCTGACGATTACAAAACCTAATTTACAAAAACTTGTAAGAGTTTATTATCACTAAAAATTACAGATACTTTTTGGAATTATCTCTCTCTCTATTTTTGTGCATTTCCATTTTAGATATATACTTTTTTCTTAAATCAAAACTTGAGTTTTCACATTTCCCTTTATCTGGTAAACAAAAAGATAAGAAGGCAAATAGATCTCAACAAAATGAAAATTTTAGAGTTGATGTGTGCAAAAAATTTAAAAAAACAACAAATGTATGTAAAAAAAACTAATTCACACATCACAAATGAACACAAAAGTTTTGCTATCCAAGTTTGGGAAATTCCACTAGTACAACCTTAATAGCTTGGAATTTTATGAGAAAGCGATTTCTAAATTGATCCTATACATGTTTTAAATATGGATAACATGGTTGAAACATGTTAAAGATGCAAATGACTTATGGATCCAAACCTCATTAAATTCTCAAGTGAACTTGTAGTGGGATATTTACCCGAGTCAAACAAGCAGTTATTTTGCCCATGTACAAAAAGCTGACCTAATCATCATAGATGAGTTTTAAAGTGATTTATCGGTCAATCACACGTAACGGGCTATGTTTTTTTAAGAAAAAACATACGGATAGGGAGACAACACTCAGTTAAAAATTCCCTCTCCCCCCCCCCTTTTCCCGACGATTGCAAAACCTAATATATAAAAACTAGAAAGATTTTACTATCCCTAAAAATTATAGACACTTTTTTTAATCATCTCTCTCTACATTTGTGCATTTCCATTTTAGATATATACTTTTTTCTTCAATCAAAACTTGAGCATTCACATTTCCCTTTATTTGGTAAATAAAAAGATAAGAACGCAAATAGATTGCAAAAAAAACGAAAATTATAGAGTTTATGTATGCCAAAAATTAAATCAACAACAGATGTTTGTGAAAAAAATTTATTCACACACCACAAATGAACACAAATGTTTTGATATCCAAGTTTGGGAAATTCCACAAGTTCAACCCTAATATTTTGGAATTTTATGAGAAACAGATTTCTAAATTGATCATACACATGTTTTAAATATGGATATGCATGCTCTTAACATGTTAAAGATGAAAATGACCAATGGATCCAAGCCTCATTAGATTCTACAGTGAACGTGAGGTGGGATATTTGTCCCAGCCAAACAAGCCATTATTTTGCCCATTTACAAAAAACTAACCTAACAATCATCTACGATTGTAAAG
This sequence comes from Aristolochia californica, assembly GCF_029961685.1. NCBI lineage: Eukaryota > Viridiplantae > Streptophyta > Magnoliopsida > Piperales > Aristolochiaceae > Aristolochia > Aristolochia californica. Next base: position 34,217,735 of record NW_027182279.1, on the reverse strand, counting down.
TGATTTATCGCTCAATCATGTGCAACAGGCTATATTTTTGTAAGAAATGACTTATGGAGTTGGAGTTAACACTCAGTTAAAAATTACCAGCATGGCGTTTTTCCCTATGATTGCAAAACCTAGTAATTACAAACACTTTTTGGAATTATCTCTCTCTATATTTGTGCATTTCCATTTTAGATATATAATTTTTTATTAAATAAAAACTTGAATTTTCACTTTTCCCTTTATTTTGTAAACAAAAACATTAGAAGGCAAATAGATCAGCCAAAACGAAAATTTTAGAGTTTATGTATGCAAAAAACTTTAAACAACAACAAACATAAGTAAAGAAAATGTATTCACACACCACAAATGAAAACCAAAGTTTTGATATCCAAGTTTGGGAAATTCCACTAGTTCAACCCAAATAGCTTGGAATTTTACAAGAAAGAGACATCTAAATGATTCTACGCATGTTTTAAATATGGATATACAGGCTTGATACATGTTCAAGATGCAAATGACCTATGGATCCAACCCTCATTGATGATTGTAAACTTATTTATCAGTCAATCGTGCGTAACGGGGTATATTTTTTTAAGAAATACCGTATGAAGTGGGAGACAACACTCAGTCAAAATCCCCCCCCCCCCCCCCCCCCCTTTTTCCAACGATTGCAAAACCTAATATACAAAAACAAGTAAGAGTTTATAATCACTAAAAATTACAGATACTTTTTGGAATTATCTCTCTCTATATTTGTGCATTTCCATTTTAAATATATATTTTTTTTCTTAAATCAAAACTTGAGTTTTCAGATTTCCCTTTATCTGGTCAACAAAAAGATAAGAAGGCAAATAGATCTCAACAAAACGAAAATTTTAGAGTTAATGTGTGCAAAAAATTTAAAATAACAACAAATGTATGTAAAGAAAATTAATTCACACACCACAAATGAACATAAGAGTTTTGATATCCAAGTTTAGGAAATTCCACTAGTTCAACCCTAATAGCTTGGAATTTTATGAGAAAGAGATTTCTGAAGTGATCCTATACATGTTTTAAATATGGATATGCATGGTTGAAACATGTGAAAGATGCAAATAACCTATGGTTCCAAACCTAATAAATTCTCAAGTGAACTTGCCTTGGAATATTTACCTAAGTCAAACAAGCAGTTATTTTGCCTATATACAAAATGTTGACCTAACAATCATCGATGATTGTAAAGTGATTTCTCGGTCAAGCATGCATAACGGGCTATGTTTTTTTAATAAATAACATATGGATTGGGAGACAACACTCAGTTAAAAATCCCCCCCTTTACATGACGATTGCAAAACCTAATATATAAAAACTAGAAAGAGGTTACAATCTCTAAAAATTAGAGACACTTTTTGGAATTATCTTTCTACATTTGTACATTTCCATTTTAGATATATACTTTTTTCTTAAATCAAAATTTGAGTTTTCACTTTTCCCTTTATTTTGTAAACAAAAAGATAAGAAGGATAATATATTACAACAAAATGAAAATTTTAGAGTTTATGTATGCAAAAAATTAAAACAACAACAAATGTTTGTAAAGAAAATTTATTCACACACCACAAATGAACACAAAAGTTTTGATAACAAAGTGTTGAATTTAGGATCCCTTTTCCATGATGACAAAAAAGAGAAAGAAGAAAGAAAACCGAGAAAAAGGGGAGGAAAGCTCTCGGTAGAGAAGAGAAAAAAATAAAAGGAGAAGAGTTGGCTGCGCCAAATAAGGAGAGGGAGAGAGAGAACCAACTCGGGATTGAATGTGTGACTTGATTAATTCCGAATTACAATCCCTCTATTTATAGTAGATGAGGAGGTAGAGTCCTTATACAACTTGTCATTCAATTCTAATTACATTCTAACTCTAACTCTTCAATATAAGTAAGTCTATTCAAACTAGAACTCCTAGAAGACTAATTGGAGTAGAACTAGGAGTCCTTTATTACCCACGTGAATATAAGGGATAAGCCACCTTGTGGCCTTATCCTTGTGGGCCCCTCATGATCCTCCATTGCACCTTGATAAGAGTGCTAGCTCATGAGATCTTTGTGGGTCCCACTTGATCTTCAAGTCTTCTAAATCAATTCAGTTTGTGCTTCTTCATTCCTTAACTCGTGCTTGCTTTGGGAAAGGACTCTTCTTGGTGTCCCAAGTCCTCTAGGATTCTTCTTGATGACCTACATCCTCATGGTGGGTCCCACCAGCTCGAGCACCATGGTGGGCTCCACATTGTAATACTCCCCCTCAAGACTGGGGTGAAAAGACATCATAAACACCCAGCTTGCTGCATATGGTAGACATGATCTTGTGAGTGACTGGTTTAGTGAGGATGTCTGCAACTTCATTTTGTGAGGAGATGTGCTTCAGGGATAAGAGACCAGCTTGGATTTTTTCTCGTATAAAGTGGCAATCAACCTCAATGTGCTTTGTCACCTCATGGAAGACTGGGTTCGATGCAATAAGTATTGCTGCTTGGTTGTCACAGTATAGATCCATTGGAGCTTCTTTATAAAATCCCAATTCAGTGAGAAGGGACCTTATCCATAAAAGTTCACTTACAGTGTGTGTCATGGCTCTGTATTTTGCTTCTGCACTTGACCGTGTTACTACATTTTGTTTTTTTCTTTTCCATGTAACCAGATTTCCTCCAACCATTGTGCAAAAACCAGAAGTAGATTTTCTATCATCTGGGGAACTAGCCTAGTCTGCATCAGTGAATCCCTCAATGTTGAAGTGACCATGTTTTTTATAGAGGAGCCCCCTTCCAGAAGCCCCTTTCAGATAACGTAGTATCCTCTCAAGCGCTTGCCAATGACTAAGTTGTGACTTGTGCATGTACTGACTTACCACACTTACTGCATATGAAATGTCTGGCCTTGTTACACATAGGTAAATAAATTGTCCCACTAACCTTTGATATTTGACAATATCGACATCTTCTCCAGTGCCTTCACATAACTTTTTATTCGCATCCACAGGAGTGTCTACCGGTTTGCATCCCATCATACCTGTTTCTTCTAATAGATCAAGGGCATATTTTCTTTGGGATAGAATAATCCCATGTCTAGATTGTAAGACCTCAATCCCAAAAAAGTATTTCAGTAATCCAAGATCCTTCATCTTGAATTCAGCACATATTCTTTCTTTTATTTTCTGAATGCCCTCAGATTCACTCCCAGTTAAAATAATATCATCAACATAAACAGCTAGAATCACCTTACCTCTTGTTGTGTTCTCAATAAAAACTGAGTGGTCTGCAGAGCATCTGTAAAAACCTGCCCGTATGATGGCTTGACTAAATTTCTCAAACCATGTCAGTGGGGATTGCTTTAGCCCATATAGATATTTTTTAAGGCGACATACGGACTCCCCCTCAACCACATATCCAGGTGGTTGCTACATATAAATCTCTTCTTTGATATCACCATTGAGAAATGTGTTTTTAACATCCAGTTGATATATTGGCCATGATGAATTAGCTTCCAAGGATAATAATATACGTACCGAGGTCATTTTTGCCCTTGGAGAGAATGTCTCATCATAATCAATGCCATAGCATTGAGTGTATCCTTTTGCAAGCAGTCGAGCCTTCAGTTGTGCAATAGTCCGATCCGGATTATGTTTTACTGTATAAACCCACTTGCAACCAACGGATTTTTTGTCTGTAGGTAGAGGGACTAGTGACCATGTATGATTATCATTGAGTGCCTTCATTTCTTCATCCATTGCTGCCTTCCACCCTGGATGTTGGAGAGCCTCCTGATATGACTGTGGAACAGATATGTAGGAAATAGAAGAAAGAAACTGATAACATAGAGGTGAGAGGCAATGATGACACACAAAATTTGAGATAGGATGAGAAGTAGAAGGTTGAGTGCATGAACGAGGTTCTTTTCTTATAGCAATAGGACGAGTATCAAATTCAGGACCAAAAATGACTGGTGATGAAGGACTTACCTCTGGGGGATCCGACGACTCGGCAGGTGTGGTATCGGTCATTGTCTCTGAGGGCTGAACAATCTCTGTATCAAGAGGCACAACCGGTCGAGGAGAATTTGGTACTGATGACATACCAGGTGGAGCCCTATCAGAATAATATGAGGAGTCTTCAAAGAATGTTACATCCCTGGACACAAATAAACGTTGCAAAGAGGGACTATAACAAACATAACCCTTTTGTGTGCGAGAGTATCCCAAAAAGATACACTTTATAGATTTAGGGTCAAGTTTGTTGTGTCTAGGTAAAGTATTATGAACAAAACATTGACAACCGAAGACTTTCAAAGGTAATGAAAACGGATCATCATGTGGTAATAGTTTAGAGTAGGGGGATTTATTCCCAACAATAGTAGACGGTAGAAGAATTATAAGAAAACACGTTATAAGGACAGCATGGGGCCAATAAAAATATGAAACTTTCTTGGCATATAATAGACCTCGAGCTACCTCAAGAATATGATGATTTTTCGTTCGGCTACATCGTTTTGTTGAGGAGTGTAGGCTCATGATGTCTGATGAATAGTGTCATTCTCATGATAAAAGGAGTCAAAGTCTTTTGAAATATACTCTTTGGCATTATCAGACCAGAGGATTTTTATCTTCCGACCAAATTGGGTGAGTACCATCGCATAAAAATATTTAAAAATAGATGGTATTTCATAACACTCTTTAAAAATAAACAACCAACTTGTGCGTGTGAAATCATCAATAAAAGTGATAAAATATTTGGCTTGAGAAATATTAGAGACACTCAAAGGCCCCCAAACATCAGTATGAATCAATGAAAAAGGAATGTTACTTTTGACTTTTGGACGAGGAGAGTATGTACTCCTGTGATGTTTACTTAACTGACACACCTCACAACTGAATTCTGACCTTATCTTAAGAGATGGAAACATATGATGAAGATATTGTATGGAAGGATGTCCCAACCGTTTGTGCCATAATCGTGTCTGATTCTCAGTAGTAGACACCATATTGACCTTTGGCACGTCCAAGTAGTAGAGCCCCCTTGTTCATGGCCTCCACCAATCACCCGCTTAGTTATAAGATCCTGAAAAACACATGAAGTAGGTGAGAAGGTAACTGAGCAATTAAAATATTTTGTAAGCTGACTCACAGAGAGCAAGTTTAAAGCAAAGGAAGGAACAAAAAGAATATCATTGAGCGGAAGTGATGGGGTGACAAAAGTGGAACCTTTTCCGTAGACTTTGGTTTGAGAACCATTAGCTATGGTAACAAACTTATGTCAAAGACTTGGAGATAAAGAATTTAATAAAGTTTTGTTACCTGTAAGATGCTTGGAGGCTCCAGAAACAATTATCCAGGATGAAGAGGAGGCAGATAGCATACCTGAAGCAGTAGTGGCAGCAGAAGTGGCAGAGGGACTAGGAGAAGATCCTAGCATGGTCTTCATTTTCTGAAATAATTCATACTCTTCATCAGTCAGAATTTTCTTTCCAACTGGTGTTGGGGGATGGTCTGCTTGCACATCACTTATGAGGGCTTGATTAGTCCTTGTTGAGTCTGACTTGGTATTAGCCTTATAGCATATTTATTTATAGTGGCCATATCTACCATAGTAAGTGCATGCCCTATAACGGCACTGGTCTATAGTGTGGCCCGAAAATTTACAATAAGTGCATTTAATGTCATCTAATCTGCCAACACTATAGGGTCTATGTAGTGTATCAGGGCATGAATATAGTTTAGTACAAGTCTCCTAAATATGTTTAGCAGTGTCAAGATGAATAACCTTACTAGAAACATGTTCTTCCATGCTATTTACCAATTACCAAAGTATCATTCTTTAGGCATTTTATATAAACAATATCATCTTCATCAATAGGTGGTCCTCGGGCAGTGAGGTGACCAAGTAGGTCTTTGGTTATGAGAAACCTCCTAACCGAGGTGGACCAACTCATAAAATTTGATACCCCACATAAGGGTATGGTGGTGATCTATAGTATATTACATTTGATATTCATATTCTCATCAGCCATGATAGGCTCTTCTTCTTCAAAAAACTTCAAATAATATCACCAAGTAGCACTTCTTCAATCAACTCGGTATATGTAAATATAGCATCAATGCTAAATAAAAAAATTTTCTAGAAAACCACTCATAAGAGGGTCAATATAAATCTTATATTATCAGGTAAATATTATCCCACGAAAAAAAAATTCAATAATCTGAGATTGGACTGGTCTCGGTAATCATAATTTCCAAACCGATAAAAAAATTTTGATAGCTCCTTCTAGATAAGGGCCATGCATATTCATAACATAATAAGATGAAAGAATTTACATACTCATCCTTGAATCATCATATAAAAATGAGAACAAGTAGCACAAAAAAAAAGAAAAAATTGAACATTTATCTCTTGGCCAGTGTTCTTCCTTCATACAAGAGCCTTCTTTGAGTGGTATTGATCATCACTTCTCTAGAGCATTCCTTTGTTGAGGGATCCTAAATATGTTTCTCTGATACCGTGTTGAATTTAGGATCCCTTTTCCATGATCACGAACAAGAGAAAGAAGAAATAAAATCGAGAAAAAGGGGAGGAAAGCTCTCGGTAGAGAAGAGAAAAAAATAAAAGGAGAAGAGTGGGTTGCACCAAGTAAGGAGAGGGAGAGAGAGAACCAACTCGGGATTGAATGTGTGACTTGATTAATTCCGAATTAAAAACCCTCTATTTATAGTAGAGGAGGAGGTAGAGTCCTTATACAACTTGTCTTTCAATCCTAATTACATTCTAACTCTTCAATATAAGTAAGTCTATTAAAACTAGAACTCCTAGAAGACTAATTGGAGTAGAACTAGGAGTCCATTATTACCCACCTTATCCTTGTGGGCCCCTCATGATCCTCCAGTGCACCTTGATAAGAGTGCCAGCTCGTCAGATCTTTGGGGGTCACAATTGATCTTCAAGTCTTCTAATTCAATTCAGCTTGTGCTTCTTGTTTCCTTAACTCATGCTTGCCTTGGGAGAGGACTCTTCTTGGTGTCCCAAGTCCTCTAGGATTCTTCTTGATGACCTACGTCCTCATGGTGGGTACCACCAGCTCGAGCACCATGGTGGGCCCACATTGCAACACCAAGTTTTGGAAATACCACAAGTTCAACCCTAATAGCTTTGAATTTTATAAGAAATAGATTTCTAAATTGATCCTACACATGTTTTAAATATAGATATGCATGCTTGAAACATGTTAAAGATGCAAATGACTTATGGATCCAAACCTTATTTAATTCTCAAGTGAACGTACGATGGGATATAAACCAAAGTCAAACAAGCCATTATTTTTCCCATTTACAAAAGGCTGACCTAACAATCATTGATGATTGTAAAGTGCTTTATTGGTCAATCATGCGTACCGGCTATATTTTTTAAAGAAATGACTAATGAATTGGGAGTCAACACTCAGTTAAAAATCCCCCGCCTCTCCCTTATCCTGACGATTGCAAAACCAAATATATAAAAACAAGAGAGAGTTTACAATCCCTAAAAATGACAGACACTTTTTAGAATTATCTCCCTCTACATTTGAGTATTTCCATTTTAGATGTATACTTTTTTCTAAAATCAAAACATGAGCTTTCACATTTTTCCATTATCTCATAAACAAAAAGATAAGGTGGCAACTAGATCACAACAAAACAAAAAATTTAGATTTTATGTATGCAAAAAAATTAAAACAACAACAAATGTAAGTAAAGAAAATTTATTCACACACCACAAATGAACACAAAAATTTTGATATCCAAGTTTAAGAAATCCCACAAGTTCAACCCTAATAGGTTGGAATTTTATGAGAAAGAGATTTTTTAATTGATCCTACAATTGTTTTAAATATATGCATGCTTGAAACATGTTAAAGATGCAAATGACCTATGGATCCAAACCTCATTAAATTCTCAAATGAATTTGTAGTGGGATATTTACCCGAGTCAAACAAGCCATTATTTTGCCCATTTACAAAAAGCTGACCAATCAACTATGATTGTAAAGTGATTTATCGGTCAGTATTATGTAATGGGCTATATTTTTGCAAGAAATGTCTTATGGATTGGGAGTCAACACTCAGTTAAAAATCCCCTGCCTGCTACTTTTCCTGACGATTGAAAAACCCAATATATATAAAATAGAAAAAGTTAAAAATCCTTAAAAATTACAAACACTTTTTGTAATTATCTCTCTCTACATTTGTGCATTTCAATTTTAGATATATACTTTTTTATTAAATCAAAACTTGAGTTTTCACTTTTCCCTTTATCTGGTATACAAAAAGATAGGAAGGCAAATAGATCACAACAAAACAAAAATTTTAGACTTTAGGTATGCAAAAAAATTAAAACACCAACAAATGTATGTAAAGAAAATTTATTCACACACCACAAATGAACACAAAAGTTTTGATATCCAAGTTTGGGAAATTCCACTAGTTAAACCCCAATAGTTTGGAATTTTATATGAAATAGATTTCTAAATTGATCCTATGCATGTTTTAAAAATGGATATGCATGGTAGAAACATGTTAAACATGCAAATGACCAATGGATCCAAACCTCATTAAATTTTCAAGTAAACGTGTGGTGGGATATTTATCCAACTCATACAAGCCATTATTTTGCCCATTTACAAAAAGATGACCTAACAATCATTGATAATTGTAAAGTGAGTTATCAGTCAATCATGCGTAACGGGCAATGTTTTTTTAAGAAATGACTTATGGATATGGAGTCAACACCTAGTTAAAAATAAAATGCCTCCCCCTTTTCTCGACGATTGCAAAGCCAAAAATATAAAAACTAGAGAGAATTCACAATCCCTAAAAATGACAGATATTTTTTAGAATTATCTCTCTCAAAATTTGAGTATTTCCATTTTAGATGTATACTTTTTTCTAAAATAAAAAATTGAGCTTTCACTTTTCCCTTTATATCATAAACAAAAAGATAAGATGGCAACAAGATCACAACAAAATGAAAATTTTAGAGTTTATGTATGCAAAAAATTTAAAACAACAACAAATGTAAGTAAAGAAATTTATTCACACACCACAAACGAACACAAAAATTTTGATATCCAAGTTTAGGAAATCCCACAAGTTCAACCCTAATAGGTTGGAATTTTATAAGAAAAAGATCTTTAAATATATCCTACAATTGTTTTAAATATGGATATATCCATACTTGAAACATGTTAAAGATGCAAATGACCTATGGATCCAAACCTCATTAAAATCTCAAGTGTACATGCGGTGGGATAGTTACCCGAGTCAAACAAGCCATTATTTTGCCCATTTACAAAAAGCTGACCTAACAATCATTGATGATTGTAACATGATTTATAGGTCAATCATGCGTAACGGGCTATATTTTTGTAAGAAATGACTTATGGATTGGGAGTCAACACTTTGTTAAAAATCCTTCGCTCCCCCCCCCCCCCCCCCCCCCTTTTCCCGACAATAGCAAAAGCTAGTATATAAAAGCTACATAGAGTTTACAATACCAAAAAATTAAAGATACTTTTTGAAATTATCTCTCTCTACATTTTTGCATTTCCATTTTAGATGTATTCTTTTTTCTTAAATCAAAACTTGAGTATGAACTTTTCCCTTTATCTCGTAAAAAAAAAAGATAAGAAGGCTAATAGATCACAACCAAACGAAAACTTTAGAGATTATGTATGCAAAAAAATTAAAACAACAACAAATTAAGTAAAAAAAATTTATTCACACTCCACGAATGAACATAAAAGTTTTGATATCCAAGTTTGGGAAATTCCTCTAGTTCAACCCTAATAGCTTCGAATTTTATAAGGAATAGATTTCTAAATTGATCCTACACATGTTTTAAATATGGATATGCATACTTGAAACATGTTAAAGAAAATGACCTATGGATCCAAACCTCATTAAATTCTCAAGTGAACTTGCAGTGGGATATTTACCCGAGTCAAACAAGCCATTATTTTGCCCATTTCCAAAATGTTGATCTAACAATCATTGATGATTGTAAAGTAATTTATCGGTCAATCATGCGTAACGGGGTATATTTTTTTAAGAAATACCTTAGGGATTGGAAGATAACACTCAGTTAAAAATCCCCCCCCCCCCCATCTTCCTTTTTCTGACGAAATCAAAACTTTATATATAAAAACAAAAACAAAATTCAATCCCTAAAAATTACAGAAACTTTTTGGAATTATATCTCTCTACATTTGTGCTTTTCCATTTTAGATATACAGTTTTTTCTTAACTGAAAACTTGAGTTTTCAAACTTCCCTTTATCTGGTAAACCAAAAGATAAGAAGCCAAATAAATCTAAACAAAACGAATATTTTAGAATTTCTGTATGCAAAAAATTTAAAACAACAACAAATGTAAGTAAAGAAAATTTATTCACACACCACGAATGAACACAAAAGTTTTGATATCCAAGTTTGGGAAATTCCACTAGTTCAACCCTAATAGCTTAGAATTTTATAAGAAATAGATTTCTAAATTGATCCTACACATGTTTTAAATATGGATATGCGTGCTTGAAATATGTTAAAGATGCAAATGACCTATGGATGCAAACCTCATTAAATTCTCAAGTGAACGTGCAGTGGGATATTAACCCGAGTCAAACAAGCCATTATTTTGCCCATTTCCAAAATGCTGATCTAACAATCATTGATGATTGTAAAGTGATTTATCGGTCAATCATGCGTAGCGGGCTGTGTTTTTTTAAGAAATAACATATGGATTGGGAGACAACACTCAGTAAACAATCACCCCCCCCCCCCCCCCCCCCCCCCCCCTTTTCATGACGATTGCAAAACCTAATATATAAAAACTAGAAAGAGGTTACAATCCCAAAAAATTAAAGAAACTTTTTGGAATTATCACTCTCTACATTTATGTATTTCCATTTTAGATATATACTTTTTTCTTAAATCAAAAGTTGAGTTTTCACTTTTCCCTTTAACTTGTAAACAAAAAGAAAATAAGGCAAAAATATTACAACACAACAAAAATTTTAGAGTTTATGTATGCAAAAATTTTAAACAACAACAAATCTTTGTAAATAAAATTTATTCACACAAAATTTTTTGTATCCATGTTTTGGAAATTCCACAAGTTCAACCCTAATAGCTTGGAATTTTATAAGAAATAGATTTCTAAATAGATCTTGCTCATGTTTTAAATATGGATATGCACGCTTGAAACATGTAAAAGATGCAAATGACCTATGGACCCAATCCTCATTAAATTCTCAAGCGAACGTACAGTGGGATATTTACCCGAGTCAAACAAGCTATTATTTTTCCCATTTACAAATAGCTGACCCAACAATCAACTATGATTGTAAAGTGATGTAACGGTCAATATTGTGTAACGGGCTATATTTTTTTAAATGGAACATACAGTTAAAAATCCCCAGTTAAAAATCCCTCTTCCCCCCCCCCCCCCCCCCCCCTTTTCCCGACAATAGCAAAACCTTATATATAAAATCCAGAAAAAATTTACAATACCAAAAAATTATGGATACTTTCTGAAATTATCTCTCTACATTTGTGCATCTCCATTTTAGATGTATTATTTTTTCTTAAATCAAAAATTGAGTATCAACTTTTCCCTTTATCTCGAAAACAAAAAGATTAGAAGGCAAATAGATAACAACCAAACGAAAACTTTAGAGAATATGTATGCCAAAAATTTAAAACAAAAAAAAAGTAAGAAAAAAAAATTTATTCACACACCATAAATGAACACAAAAGTTTTGATATCCAAGTTTGGGAAATTCCACTAGTTCAACCTAAATAATTTGGAATATTTAAGAAATAGATTTCTAAAATGATCCAACACATGTTTTAAATATGGATATGCATGCTTGAAACATATTAAAGATGCAAATGACCTATGGATCCAAACCTCATTAAATTCTCAAGTGAACGTGCAGTGGGATATTTACCCGAGTCAAACAAGCCATTATTTTGCCCATTTCCAAAAAACTAATCTAACAATCATTGATGATTGTAAAGTGATTTATTAGTCAATCATGCGTAACAGGGTATATTTTTTTAAGAAATACCTTATGGATTGGGAGACAACACCCAGTTAAAAATCCCCCCCCCCCCCCCCCCCCTCCCCCCTTTTCTTACGAGATCAAGACCTAATATATAAAAACAAGAAAGAGTTTTCAATACCTAAAAATTACAGATACTTTTTGGAATTATCTCTCTCTACATTTGTGCATTTCAATTTTAGATTTATACATTTTTTTTAAAATCAAAAATTGAGTTTTCAAATTTCTCCCTTTATCTGGTAAACAAAAAGATAAGAAGGCAAATAGATCTCAACAAAACGAATATTTTAGAGTTTATGTATGCAAAAAATTTAAAACAACAACAAATGTATGTAAAGAAAATTAATTCACACAACACAAATGAACACAAAAGTTTTGATATCCAAGTTTGGGAAATTCCACTAGTTCAACCCTAATAGATTGGAATTTTATGAGAAAGAGATTTCGAAATTGATCCTATACATGTTTTAAATATGGATATGCATGCTTGAAACATGTTAAAGATGCAAATGACCTATGGATCCAAAACTCATAAAATTCTCAAGTGAACTCGCAGTGGGATATTTACCCGAGTCAAACAAGCAGTTATTTTGCCCATGTACAAAAGGCTGACCCAACAATCATTAATGATTGTAATGTGATTTATCAGTCAGTCATGTGTAACGGGCTATGTTTTTTTAAGAAAAAACATATGGATTGGGAGACAGCACACAGTTAAAAATCCCCCCCTCCCCTTTCCCGATAATTGCAAAACCTAATATATAAAAACTAGAAAGAGTTTACAATACATAAAAATTACAGATACTTTTTGAAATTATCTCTCTCTACATTTATGCATTTCCATTTTAGATTTATACATTTTTCTTAAATCAAAACTTGAGTTTTCAAATTTCCCTTTATATGGTAAACAAAAAGATAAGAAGGCAAATAGATCTCAACAAAACAAATATTTTAGAGTTTATGTATGCAAAAAATTTAAAACAACAACAAATGTATGTAAAAAAAATCTATTTACACACCACGAATGAAAACAAAAGTTTTGATATCAAAGTTTGGGAAATTCCACTAGTTCAACCCTAATAGATTAGAATTTTATAAGAAAGATATTTTTAAATTGAACCTACACATGTTTTAAATATGGATATGCATGCTTGAAACATGTTAAAGTTGCAAATGACCTATGGATCCAAACCTCATTAAATTCTTAAGTGAAAGTGTTGTGGGATATTTACCAGAGTCAAACAACCATTATTTTGCCTATTTTCAAAAAGCTGACCTAACAATCATTGATGATTGTAAAGTGATTTATCAGTCAATCATAAGTAAAGGGGTATAATTTTTTAAGAAATAACTTATGGATCGAGAGACAACATTTAGTTAAAAATACCTCTCCCCTCCCCTATATTCCCGACGATTGAAAAACTAATATATAAAAACTAAAAAGAGTTTACAATGCCTAAAAATTACAGACACTTTTTGGAATTATCTCTCTCTACATTTTTGCATTTCCATTTTAGATATATACTTTTTTCTTAAATCAAAACTTGTGTTTTCACTTTTTCGCTTTATCAGGTAAACAAAAAGATATGAAGGTAAATAGATCACAACAAAACGAAAATTTTATAGTTTATTTATGCAAAAAAAATTAAAACAACAATAAATGTATGTATAGAAATTTTTTTCACACGCCACAAATGAATTCGAAAGTTTTGATATCCAAGTTTTGGAAATTCCACAATTTCAACCCTAATAGCTAGGAATTTTATAAGAAACTGATTTCTAAATTGATCCTACAAATGTTTAAAATATCAATATGCATGCTTGTAACATGTTGAAGATGCAAATGACCAATGGATTCAAACATCATTAAATTTTCAAGTGAACATGCAGTGGAATATTTATCAGAGTCAAACAAGTTATTATTTTGCCCATGTACAAAAAGCTTACCTAACAATCAATGATGACTGTAAAGTGATTTATCTGTCAATCATGCGTAACGGGCTATATTTTTGTAAGAAATGACTTATGGATTGGGAGTCAACACCCAGTTAAAAATCCCCCACCTCCCCCTTTTCCCGACGATTGCACAACCTAATATATAAAAACAAAAAAGAGTTAACAATCCCTAAAACTTATAGAAGTTTTTTGGAATTTCTCTCTCTACATTTGTGCGTTTCCATTTTAGAAGTATATTTTTTCTTCAATCAAAACTTGACTTTTCACTGTTCCCTTTTTCTTGTAAACAAAAAGATAAGAAGGCAAATAGATCACAACAAAATGAAAATTTTAGAGTTTATGAATGCAAAAAATTTAAAACAACAACAAATGTAACTAAAGAAAATTTATTCACACACCACAAATGATCATAAAATTTTGATATCCAAGTTTGGGAAATTTCACTAGTTCAACCTTAATAGCTTGGAATTTTATAAGAAAGAGATTTCTAAAATTATCATACACATGTTTTAAATATGGATATGCATGCTTGAATTTTGTTAAAGATGCAAATGACTTTTTGATCCAGACCTCATTAAATTCTCAAGTGAACGGTGGGATATTTATTCGAGTCAAACAAACCATTATTTTGCCCATTTACAAAAAGTTGACCCAGTAATCATTGACGATTATAAAGTGATTTATCAGTAAAACATGTGGAACGGGCTATATTTTTGTAAGAAATGACTTATGGATTGGCAGTCAACACTCAGTTAAAAATCCCCTGCCTCCCCTTTTTTTCGACGATACCAAAACCTAATACATAAAAACTAGGAGTTTACATTCCCTAAAAATTACAGAAACTATTAGGAATTATCTCTCTGTATATTTAAACATTTCCATTTTAGATGTATACTTTTTACTTAAATCAAAACTTGAGTTTGAACTTTTCCCTTTATCTTCTAAACAAAAGGATAAGAAGGGCAAATAGATCACAACCAAACGAAAACTTTAGAGATTATGTATGCAAAAAAATTAAAACAACAACAAATGTAAGTAAATAAAATTTATTACCACACCACGAATGAACGTAAAAGTTTTGATATCCATGTTTGGGAAATTCTACTAGTTCAACCCTAATAGCTCGAAATTTTATAAGTAGAGATTTCTAAATTGATCCTACACATGTTTTAAATATAGATATGCATGCATAAAACATGTTAAAGATTCAAATAACCTATGGATCCAATCCTCATTAAATTCTCATGTGAACGTGCAGTGGGATATTTACCTGAGTCAAACAAACCATTATTTTGCCAATTTCCAAAAAGTTGACCTAACAAGCATTGATGATTGTAAAGTGATTTAACGGTCAACCATGCGTAACAGGCTATATTTTTTAAGAAATAACTTATGGATTGGAAGACAACACTCAGTTAAAAATCCCCCCTCCCTTTTTTCGGCGATTGAAAAACCTAATATATAAAAAAAATTAAAGAGTTTACAATCCCTAAAAATGACAGGTACTTTTTGGAATTATCTCTCTCTACATTTGTGCATTTCCATTTTAGATATATACTTTTTTCTTAAATAAAAACTTGAGTTTTCACATTTCCGTTTATCTGAAAAAAAAAAAAAAAAGATAAGAAGGCAAAGAGATCTCAATAAAACGAATTTTTTAGAGTTTATGTATGCAAAATATTTTAAACAACAAAAAATGTATGTAAAGAAAATTAATTCATACACGACAAATGAACACAAAATTTTTGCTATCCAAGTTTCGGAAATTCCTCTAGTACAAGATTAATAGCTTGGAATTTTATGAGAAAGTGATTTCTAAATTGATCCTATACATGTTTTAAATATGGATATGCATGGTTGAACATGTTAAAGATGAAAATGACCTATGGATCCAAACCTCATTAAATTCTCAAGTGAACTTGTAGTGGGATATTTACCCAAGTCAAACAAGCAGTTATTTTGCCCATGTACAAAAAACTGACCTAATAATCATAGATGATTGTAAAGTGATTTATCGGACAATCACGCATAACGGGCTATGTTTTTTTAAGAAATAACTTATGATTGGGAGACAACACTCAGTTAAAAATCCTCCCCCCCCCCCCCCCCCCCCCCCCCCCCTTTTCCCAACGATTGCAAAACCTAATATATAAAAACTAGAACGAGTTTACTATCCCTAAAAATTACAAACACTTTTTTGAATCATCTCACTCTACATTTGTGCACTTCCATTTTAGATATATACTTTTTTCTTCAATCAAAACTTGAGTTTTCATATTTCCCTTTATCTGGTAAACAAAAAGATAAGAAGGCAAATAGATCGCAAAAAAAACGAAAATTTTAGAGTTTATGTATGCCAAAAATTAAAACAACAACAGATGTTTGTGAAAAAAATTTATTCTCACACCACAAATGAACACAAATGTTTTGATATCCAAGTTTGGGAAATTCCACAAGTTCAACCCTAATATCTTGAAATTTTATAAGAAACAGATTTCTAAATTGACCATACCCATGTTTTAAATATGGATATACATGGTTGAAACAAGTTAAAGATGCAAATGACCTATGTATCCAAACCTCATTAAATTCTCAAGTGAACTAGTAGTGGGATATTTACCCAAGTCAAACAAGCAGTTATTTTGCCCATGTACAAAAAGCTGACCTAATAATCATAGATGATTGTAAAATGATATATCGGTCAATCATGCGTAACAGGCTATGTTTTTTTAAGAAATAACATATGGATTGGGAGACAACACTTAGTTAAAAATCCTCCTCCCCCTTTTTCGATTATTGCAAAACCTAATATATAAAAACTAGAAAAAGTTTACAATCCCTAAAAATTACAGACACTTTTTGGAATTATCTCTCTCTTCATTTGTGCATTTCCATTTTAGATATATACTTTTTTCTTAAGTCAAAATTTGAGTTTTCCTTTTTTCTTTATCTGGTAAACTAAAAGAAAAGAAGGCAAATAGATTACAACAAAACGAAAATTTTAGAGTTTATGTATGCAAAAAATTAAAACAACAACAAATGTTAGTAAAAAAAATTTATTCACACACCACAAATGAACGCAAAAGTTTGATATCAGAGTTTGGGTTCAACCCTAATAGCTTGGAATTTTATAAGAGAGAGATTTCTATATTGATCGTACACATGTTTTAAATATGAATATACGTGCTCTAAACATATTAAAGATGCAAATGACCTATGGATCCAAACCTCATTAAATTCTCAAGTGAATGAGCGGTGGGATATTTACCCGAGTCAAACAAGCCATTATTTTGCCCATTCACAAAAAGCTGACCTAACAATAACCTATGATTGTAAAGTGATTTATTGGTCAACCATGCGTAACAGGCTATATTTTTGTAAGAAATGACTTATGGGTTGGGAATCAACACCCAGTTAAAAATCCCCCGCCTGCCGCTTTTCCCGATGATTGCAAAACACAATATATAAAAACTAGAAAGCTTTTACAATACCTAAAAATTACAAAAAAAAATTGGCATTTTTTCTCTCTACATTTGTACATTTCCATTTTAGATATATACTTTTTTATTAAATCAAAACTTGAGTTTTCACTTTTTCCTTTATCTCGTAAACAAAAAGATAAGAAGGCAAATAGATCACAACAAAACGAAAATTTAGAGTTTCTGTATGGAAAAAAATAAAAACAACAACAAATGTATGTAAAAAAAATTTATTCACACACAACAAATGAACACAAAAGTTTTGATATCCAAGTTTGGGAAATTCCACTAGTTCAACCCTAATAGTTTGGAATTTTATATGAAAGAGATTTCTAAATTGATCCTACGCATGTTTTAAATTGGATATGCATGGTTGAAACATGTTAAAGATGCAAATCACCAATGAATCCAAACCTCATTAAATTTTCAAGTGAACGTGTAGTGGGATATTTACCCGAGTCAAACAAGCCATTATTTTGCCCATTTACAAAAAGATGACCTAACAATCATTGATGATTGTAAAGTGATTTATCAGTCATTCATCCGTAACGGCCTAAATTTTTGTAAGAAATGGCTTATGGATATGGAGTCAACACCCAGTTAAATATCACACGCCACCCCCTTTTCCCGACGATTCAAAACCTAATATATAAGAACAAGAAAGAGTTTACAATCCCTTATTATAACTTACACTTTTTCAAATTATCTCTCTCTACATTTGTGCATATCCATTTTAGATGTATACTTTTTTCTTAAATCAAAACTTGAGTTTTCATTTTTCCCTTTATTTTGTAAACAAAAACATTAGAAGGCAAATAGGTCACAATAAAATGAAAATTTTAGAGTTTATGTATGCAAAAAACTTTAAACAACAACAAATGTAAGTAAATAAAATGTATTCACACTCCACAAATGAAAACAAAAATTTTGATATCCAAGTTTGGGAAATTCCACTAGTTCAACCCTAATAGGTTGGAATTTTATTAGAAAGAGATTTTTAAATTGATCCTTCACATGTTTTAAATATGGATATGCATGTTTGAAACATGTTA
The DNA here is from genome assembly GCF_029961685.1 of Aristolochia californica. NCBI lineage: Eukaryota > Viridiplantae > Streptophyta > Magnoliopsida > Piperales > Aristolochiaceae > Aristolochia > Aristolochia californica. The sequence continues at coordinate 34,199,146 of NW_027182279.1, read as the reverse complement.
AAGATGCAAATGACCTATGGATCCAAACCTTATTAAATTCTCAAGTGAACGTGCGTTGGGATATATACCAGAGTTAAACAAGCTATTATGTTGCCCATTTACAAAAAGCTGACCTAACAATCATTGATGATTGTAAAGTGATTTATTGGTCAATCATGCATAACAGCTATTTTTTAAAGAAATGACTAATAGATTGAGCGTCAACACTAAAAATTCCCCACCTCCCCCTTTTCCCGACGATTGTGAAGCCAAATATATAAAAACTAGAGAGATTTTACAATCACTAAAAAGGACAGACACTTTTTAGAATTATCTCTCCCTATATTTGAGTATTTCCATTTTAGATGTATACTTTTTTCTAAAATCAAAACTTGAGCTTTCACTTTTCCCTTAATCTCGTAAACAAAAAGATAAGATGGCAACTAGATCACAACAAATAAAAATTTTAGAGTTTATGTTTGCAAAAAATTTAAAACAACAATAAATGTTAGTAAAGAAAATTTATTTACACACCACAAATGAACTCAAAAATTTGATATCCAAGTTTAGGAAATCCCACAAGTTCAACCCTAATAGGTTGAAATTTTATAAGAAAGATATTTTTAAATTAATTCTACAATTGTTTTAAATATGGATATATGCACTACTCATAGAAGGCTCTTTGTGAAGCAAGATTGAAGCTTGTGAGATAAGTTTTTCATTCTTGTTAGTATTACTTACTCTATTAGCTAAAATTTTACATAAAAGAGATTCCAACTATTTGTGTGAATTATGGCTATTAGACGGAAAGAATGGAAATCTTCCTTCAATTCAAGCTTAGGGACATTTGGCATGTGATAAAGAACGGCCCATTTGAGCCATAAAAGTTAGAGGATGGTCGTCTTGTCACAAAGGAGTACAATGAGCTAACTAGAGAAGATAAGGAGTAGTTTAGAACAAACAAGTTCAATTCGATCTCTACTTGCAAGACCACAAAGGATATATGGGATAAACTTGAGGTTACCCAAGAAAGGACCACTAGAGTTAGTGACTCTAGAATTAGTTTATTGATAGCCTAATATGACAAATTCAAAATTAAAATGGGTGAATCAATAGCTGAGATGAAATCTAGGTTCAGTCATATAATAAACGAATTGAACGTTTTAGGAGAGGAAATTTCCTTGTATAGACAAAATGATAAGCTTCTCGATTTTCATAGTCACGGGACATGAGGAAGACAACCATTCATGAGAATACTGACTTTAAAACTATGAGCTCTATTAAAAGGAGAGCCACCCATGAGAAGAAGTGGCATGGATGGTAAATAAGGCACAAGATGGCATGGTTAGTAAATAAGGGAAACTTCTATAATTATAGCATAGAATTATCATAATACAAGCTGGTGTACGTACTCTTGTGTCTTTTTTTATTTTGAAGGATGTAGCTCTATCGGCATTGCAGTCTTTGAAAATACCCTCTCAAAACTATAAATAGTGCCTCAAGTCATAGGGGAAAGCATTAAGCTCAATCCTCCCATTTGACTCATTCACAGAATCTCCACCTCAAGACTAAAATCTTGAAGAGAACCCAAATGACACAAATAACCAAGAAGAACCTCCCATGGAGCCAAAGAACTTTAGGTTCATAGCTGAGCATCCCCTAGACCAAATAATTGGTGACCCTTAGGGCAAAAGTGTAACTAGAGCGAAAATTCACAAAGCTATGGCAAAAAGAAGCCTTTGTTTCTCAAATAGAGCCCAATAGCTTTACCAAATCTGCAAAGGTTGATTTTTGGATCATTGCAATGCAAGAAGAACTAAATCAATTTGAAATAAATAAAGCTTGGACTCTAGTACCTAGACCCAAAAATCAACAAGTAATAGGGACAAAATGGGTCTTTACAGACAAAGCGAATGAAGAAAACCAAATTTTGAGAAACAAAGCTAGGTTAGTTTCCAGAGGTTACAACTAAGAAGAAAGTAATGACTTTGAGGAAACCTATTGTTATGGACTCAATAGCACACTGAGCGACCCAGAGGAGAAGGCAATGACTCACCGATTCACCCAGAAAGGATTCACACAAACCCTCCTCTTCCAAATGTTCCTTGAAAGGGATAGGGTTCTTCTTCTACTCGGACAAGAGAGATTCACTCTGTCTTCTGCTCTCTCATGATCACTCTAGGTCTCCACCGAATTCACCATGAAACAAAGCACGTCAAGGACCAAAGTTAGGAGATCGTCAAGGGACCTCCTTACTCTAAATTAACCTAATTCCAGACTTTTTTTTTCCTATTTCCTTAACCCTTAAATAGGGTCTTTGACGACAAGAGTTTAGGGCTATGAACACCAATTATGCCCCTAAGTCCAAGCTTATTACATAATCAATGAAAAAGTAAACTTAATCAATATAAATAATGAAAGTTAAACTAGTTGACTCAGTGAGTCATTGCCTTATCCTCTGGGTGACTCAGTGTGCTATTGAGTCCATAACACCTATGCACATGGGACAAGACTCGAGGAAATTAGAATACTATTAGCCTATGCTTGCAACATGAAATTGGAATTGTACCAAATGGATGTCAATAGTGTTTTCCTAAATGGGTACACTTAAGAAAAAATTTATGTTAAACAACCCAAAGGTTTTTAAAACATGAGTAAGCTTGGCCACGTACACAAATTACGCAAAGCATTGTCTGGGTTAAAGCAAGGTCCAAGAGCATAGTATGAAAGATAGTGAATTCTTGCATAAAAATGGATATCAGAGAGGTGGTGTGGTTAAGACCTATTTACCAAGAACCATGATCAAAACCAAATCATTATCCAAATTTATGTGGACGATATCATTTTTGGTTCTACAAACCCCTCAATGTGTCAAGAATTTGTTAGTATAATGAAGAGTGAATTTGAAATGAGTTTGATGGATGCACTCACATTCTTACATGGACTTCAAGTTATGCAAACTAAAACTGGAATCTTCATATGTCCATCCAAGTAAACTAAAGGATTTCTTAAGAGATTCAACACTAAAAATCTTAAGTCAATTAGCACACCCATGATTTTGTCCTTGAAACTTGACCCGGCCAACTCAGGTAGGGCCATAAATTAAAAAATTTATAGAAGTATGATTTATTAGCTAGTAAACTTGGCATCATGTTTTCCTATATGCATATGTGGTAGATTTCGATGATCCTAGAGAATCTTACTTAGTGGCAGATAAAAGAATTTTTTGATGCCTCCTTGGAACACCAAACTTAAGACTTGTTAAATTCTACAATTCCATCCCTAGAAGGTCTAGGTTTTAAGAAGGAGAAGAGAGCAAGGAGATGAGAAGAGACAACACTAGGAGGGAAGTAGGGTTTCAAAAGAGGAATAATATGAGCATGATTCTGAACTCTCCCCCTCACCTCTTATTTATAGTTTGTGAGGGTAAAAACCCTAATACATGAGTACTGAAAAAGGAACTTAAGTTATTACATAATTACATCACATGTCACTCATTCGCTTAATTACATATAATGCCACTATTTTCTTTAACACTCCCCCTCAAGCAGGTGAGAAAACATCAAAGATTCCCAACTTGAAACATGTCTCTGATATGGATATTTCAGGAATGGCCTTTATAAAGATGTCTGCAAGTTTATTCTTGGATGGGATGTACTGCATGGATATCACACCAACTTGCGATTTTTCACAAACAAAGTGACCATCTATCTCAATATGCTTCATTCTTTCATGAAAAATTGGATTATTTGCCATGTGAATAGCACCTTGATTATCACAATGATGTTGAACGAGTTTAGTTATAGAGAAACCCAACTCAGGACTTGAGCCACAATAGCTCACTTACTGCATGTGCCATAGACCTATACTTAGCTGATGCACTTGACCTTGTCACCACATTTTGTTTATTTCTTCTCCATGTGACTAAATGTTCTCCAACCATTGCACAATAGCATCTACATAATCCTCTATATTAGTATATCCATGGCATTTAAATAATAACCCTTTGTCCTGGATTTCTTCTTTAAATATTGATAACACATACTGAATAGTATATATCCAGTCTTATAGCCGCAAGATAAATAAGATTTTCAAACTAACCATTGAAACCGCCCAACCATAACATCATTGTCACCTTCAGTATAGAGTTTAACATTTGGCTCCGTAGGTGTGTCAGTCAGGTTACACCCAAGAATTCCTGTTTCCTGTAGCAAATCAAGAACATATTTTCTTTGTGGCAACACTATGCCGTAACTAGATTGAAGTACATCTATACCCAAGAAGGATTTGAGGAGTCCTATGTCTTTTGCATGGACCTCATTTTTTAAGTCCTTTTTGACTTGTTGAATACCACTAGAGGCACTACTCATAATAACAATGTCATCAACATACACAATCATGAGGATCTTCCTTGGAGTGGTATTTTTTATAAATACAGAAAGATCCTGTGATTTTTGGAATGTTATTAGGTGGCATTTATGTTATTTTTATTCAGAACTTGGGGTTTTGCTTTGGCTGTGTAAGGGGGCGTTCCTATTATTTATAGGGACGTCATTTGTATGGAAGGTAAGCTTTGAGTCATAGGTAAATGAGATCAGGTTCTCTCTCTCACGAGGCCTAGGTGTAAGCTTCCTTCAAAACTTGGTTATCTATCACATCCCTTCATCTCCTTCCTTATGAGCTTTCATCCATCGACGCCTCTTCACCTATTCATCCCAAGCTCATCATCCCTCATCCTCTTCACCTTATCTCACAAGCTCTTTCCCCCATCAAATATTTTACTCCACGACCTCCCAAGATCTTCCATTCAGCCAAGTCTCTCCATCTTCCCTAACGAGTTCCATCAGCTTGACGGTTCATCTTCTGGGGGTGAGCTCGCATGACTCTCAAACACATAACCAGGTAGTTGAATCATATATACCTCTTCTAAAAGGTCACCATGTAGAAAAACATTTTTTACATCCAACTGATATAATGCTCATTTAAAATTAGCCACAAGAGATAGGACCCAAACAAAATTCATGTTGGCGATCGAAGAGAATGTCTCATCATAATCAATGCCAAAAGATTGTGTATAACCCTTCACAAATAACCTTGATTTATACTGGGCAATAGTCCCATCGGGATTATACTTCAGTGTGAACTCCCACTTGCACCCTACAATTTTCTAGGTGGTTGGGAGAGAGGTCAAATCCTAGGTGAAATTCTTATACATACCTTGGGTCTCTTCATCCATGGCAACTTTCCAGGATCTTTTAAGGCCCCTTCATAAGTACTAGCAACATGAGAAGATTAGACATCAAACAAAAATGAGACACAGCTAGAAGATAATTGATGAGTGCAAACATGATTGGAGATTGGGTGTGAACTAGTGGGTGGTCAAGTGATTTGTGGTTCTTTTCAAAAGGCGATAGGTCACGTGTCATATAATGGACCAAACATAACTGGAGAAGATGGAGGAGTACTTACCTCAGAAGTATCGGGAGACTGCAAATGTGAGTGCTCAGTAGGAAGAGAGAGTGTGTCCTCATGTGGTTGCTCATCTTGTGGAAGTTGGTGATCAATGGGCACACTTGGCTTGGGCATACCTGCAGAAGGAATAAAATCATGGGAAAAACTAGTCAAGAAGTATAGCTAGTCCTCAAAGAACATGACATCAGCAAAAATGAGTGTTTTCTTTATGTTTGGTGAGTAATATATATATACTCTTTTTTGAGTTTATGAGTACCCCAAGCAAGTAAACTTAACTGTTGGAAGATAGAGCCCAAGCCCACACGACCAAGGAAGGCCCACATAACTAAGTGTATTAGACGATGGGCCCAAGCCCGTAAGACCAAGGAAGACCCATACATCCAAGAGATATAAAATACGGGCTCAAGGCCCATAGATCAAGGAGAAGGCCCACATACAATGATGGCAGGATAGTAAAAAAAAGGTCATCTCACAAAGATGGCATTGATATAATTAGATTAAAGTTCCATGGTTAAAACCCTAAACCCAAAACCCTAAACCATAAGTTCAGGGGTATTATTTTAATACAGTAGTTTCATTAATCTATAAAAAGAGTTTTAGGGGGAGGGTTAGGAATTCAAGTCCATAATCTCTTCTTCCTCCAGTTTTCTTCCAATGGTCTCTCTCCCTTTTTCTCCATGAGCTAAATTCATGAAGTCCAGAAAATTACATGGTATCAAAGCTTTGATTTTCAGAATTCCGATTATGGTTTTAAGGATTCAAGAAATCCATTATTTTTCTTTTCTCATATTGATTCTTTTTATAGTTTTTGGAATTCTATTTATTTTTATTTTTGTTAGTCTTTTTCTGTCCTGGTTCAGTTGTTAGTATTTTTATTTTCATAGTTGCATATTTTGTCTTTGGTGTTGCTCTCTGAATGGTTTTTTGTTGAAAGTATAGAATTCATATCGTCGGAAGTATCTTACACCGGTGATCTCATAATCGACGAGAGGGAAGAGCGAGCCTCCGGCGTCTTACGTGATGGCCAAATATCTGACGAGTGCATCTTTGAGCCCGTCACTGTATGGCCGGTTTGCTCGCTACCATTGCTGCCATTGGAAGTTGTATTGCATTGCTGACTTTTTTAGCCGACTTTGTGATGCTATCGTGACGCTTCCGTATTGTTCTGTTACTCGCCAACAAATCGATCAAACATTTATGTTTCTGGAGACCGAAGGCTTGCCTACTCTGCTTTTTTTTTGGATATTGCCAACGTCGCACTGTTGCCATCTCCTACTGCTGTAGTCATCCGTAGATGAACACGGTGATGATATTCCGATTTTGTTTCTTACTCCTGAAAGTCCTTTCATAGCTGGCTACGCCTCTCTGGTTTTCCGCTCTGTTCGGAATCCATCCTCACCAAAGATTTCTTATTCTTTGTTGGCCTTTCCAGCAATGGGTAGCCATTTTGGGAGGACGAAGATGTCAGCCAGGTTTTTTTTCCATTTCTTCGGCAACGAACCAGCACACCAGCAATCTAGAAAGTTGCCTTCCGAAGAGCTCTGATTTTCCACTCTTCGGGGAAGAAGGCACTGTTGTCGATTTAAATTGGTTCCTAAGTTAGGAAACCTCAAATAATCAGTCGGGCCGCCTCTGTTCTGCCAAGACCCAGACTCGCCCGATTCAAGCCTGCGAGCCAGTGAACCAGCAACCCGAGGGTCTTGATTTTGTTCCGACTGAGCCAACTCGGTCCAGGTCAACCTAACTCGGGCCACTTATTTTATGCCTCGGTATATGTGTCTAGACCAAAGCTTATACATATTTCTACCGTGACTCGGATATATTGGTCTACTATTTGACTCAGCGTGACTCGATAAATTTTTCTCTTGTTGGATTATTATTTTGAAGAATTGACAGATTATTCCTTGGTCAGCATATTATTTGGTACAGATATATCCATTAGATTATTTCATGGGTCAATTTTACAAGGATTATTTTGGTTCGCGTTATATGGGTCCAAACCTATTTCAACTGCTGCTATTGTGTCTCTTTTTATGAGACAATATTAGTGAAGAAGAGGTGGCCTCATACCATTATTTATTTGTCCCCGTCAAAAATATTAGCGATTTGGATTTCATAATGGAGGAACTTAATACCCGGTCAAAAATATCAAAAATATTTGCGGTTGGGGTTCCATGAGGGAGGAACTTAATACCCCGTCAACAATATCAACTGTCAATGGTTGGAATTCCATGATGGATGAACTTAATACCCCGTCAAAAATATCAAAAATATTTGCGGTTGGGATTCCATGACGGAGGAACTTAATACCCCGTCAAAAATATCAAATGTCAACGATTGGAATTCCATGACGGATGAACTTATTATTATATTTATGTTACCCCCCCCCCCCCCCCCCCCCACCCCACACACACACACACACACACACCCCATTAATGTCATAGATTGCTCTATCACTTGAAAGTCGTTGTCCTGTGGAGGGACACGATCGTGGAGGTGGACATTTCAGAGCAATGCCGATAGACACACTACCTACGAAAGACAGAGTGTGCCCTATATCCAACATGAGTTAAGACTGGAGTATGGAGCAATGTCTTAGCAGCTAGGAGTGATTTACTCTCACTAATATTATGTCAGTTGGGCCTCATGAGCGAGAGCACCAGCGTGAGGGGGAGTGTTGGAAGATGTGCCATTTTATACAAAAAATATTTTATACATCATTTGCAGCAAACTGGAAGTTCATGTTGCTCTCTCACCACCAGCTTGAGGGGGAGTGTTGGAAGATAGGGCCCAAGCCCACATGACCAAGGCAGGCCCACATATCCAAGTGTATTAGAAGATGGGCCCAAGCCCATAAGACCAAGGAAGACCCATGCATCCAAGAGATATAGAAGATGGGCTCAAGGCCTACATATCAAGGAGAAAGCCCATGGCCACATACAACGATGGCAGGATGGTAAAGAATGGGTCATCTGATAGAGATGGCATTGATGTAATTAGACTAAAGTTTCAGGGTTAATACCCTAAACCCTAAGTTCAAGGGTATTATTATAATATAGTAGTTTCATTAATCTATAAATAGAGATTCAAGGGGAGGGTTAGAAAATCAAGTCCATAACCTCTTCTTCCTCCAGTTTTCTCCCAATGGGTCTCTCTCCCTTTTCTCCATGAGCTAAATTCATGGAGTCCAAAAAATCAACATTAACATTTATAGGACAAGATTTATTTTGGCGGGCTAGAATGTAGTCATGTGATGTTTTCCAAGCTTATAAAAGTCAAATGATAATGTAAAAAGAGAACTAAGGGAAGGAACTAATAAGTTCCAATTTGGTAAAGAAGGATGGCCCAACCTATTATGCCATTTTGTTGCCTTTGTTTATGTAGCTACTATGTCTATCAAGCTTGGGGGATCCATAAAATAAACGCCTCTCTCACGGCCTCCACCAATCATCTGCTTCGTCTTGATGTCCTGAAAAATACAATGAAATGGAGAAAACCCTAAACCTTAAACCCTAAATAAAACAGTTAAGTCATTTTGTTAATTGACATACTTACATAAGACTAAGTCAAATTTGAGGTACAAATAAAACATCAGTAAGTGAGAGAAATAGAGACAAAGTTGATGTACTTGCACCTTGAATTTTGGTTTGGTAACCATCTACAATGGATACAAACTGATTTATAGTACATGGTGACAAATTTGACAACTTATGAATGTGGCTAGAAGCATCAAAATAAATTATTCAAGATGAAGAGTTACCACTAGAATTTGAGTCCAAGGAGAATGTACCTATAACAGTGGTTTTAGAAGCATTTTGAGGTGCTACCATCATGTTCTTGAATTTCTGAAATAAAACTAAGCCTTCTTCTGATTTTGCCTTCCTTTTGAGGGTTTATTGGACAGTTTATTGGGAGATAATGTGGTAGAGGCCTTATTGTTATTAAAACAATCAAGTTTTCCATGTAAATGTTAGGTTCTTCCCTTGCCATGGATCGAGTCACCCTTCTTTCCTCTCTTCCCTCCATGGATGATCTTGACGTTGGAAGAGAATTTTTGTTTCTTGAACGAGTAATGGTGGAACTCAAATAGAACGAAGGAGCTTTGGAGGAAGCTCAACTTTGGACCTCAAAGGGAGAATCCGACCTAGACATCTGAGGGAGAATCTGACCTGTTAAATCTAATTTTCTCAATACTTGCCTCTCTTTTCCTTCATGTCCCCCTAAATAGGGTTGAGGACGAAAATACAAAGATGACCCATAGGTCAAGTGGTTCACGCCACATTACACTGAACCAACCCAAAATAAACTAAACCAAACAAAGTAAACCAAACCGAATTGAAATTACATGAAAAGTAAATTGACATAATTTAATTCATATGCCTATGGATAACTCGTGATGCTATGGAGTCCATAAAATCACCACCCCCCCCCCCCCCCCCCCGGAAAAAGAGCTTGTCTTCAAGCTCAAAATATGGGTAGAGGGTGTGAAACGCTGCTAATGGCTCCCATGTCGTGTCACTGGGGTCAGCATCTGCCCATTGCACTAAGATCTCCCAATCACCCTGAATACGGTGAGCTTGTAATACCTGTGCCGGGGTAGACAGTATACGTCCCTCATGGAGTGGAGGCAGCGGGGTGTGCAACAAAGGCGACTCTCCTTGGAAGGCCTTTAGTTGTGAGACATGAAAGACGTTGCGAATTCTGGCCTCTGGCGGAAGCTACAATTGGTAGGCCACTGTCCCAATGCGGTCCATCACCTGAAAGGGACCATAATATTTAGGAGAGAGCTTGTGACGTTTGGAGGTTGTCAACGACAGCTACCTGTAGTGTTGGAGACGCAACCACACATAATCTCTAGGAGAAAAAAAGACTTCCCGGTGCTTCTTGTCATAATATTTTTTCATAGAATGTTGTGCCTCCTGTAAATGAGTGCACACCTCAGTGAGGAATGTGTCTCTTTCAGCTAATGCTTTCTCCAAAGTGGCGACTTTAGAGGCCCCTGGTTCATAGGCTAAAAGACAGGGAGGTTCTCTACCATATACCCCCTTGAATGGAGTTGTGCCGAGTGCGCTGTGGGAGGAGGTGTTGTAACAGAACTCAGCCCATGCAAGCCACTTAACCCACCTCTTAGGTGAGTCCCCCACGAAACAGCGGAGATACATTTCAATGGTTCTATTGACGACCTCTGTCTAACCATCAGTCTACGGATGGTAGGCTGAAGAAAAGGCTAACGTTGTGCCCTGTAACTTGAAGAGTTCTTTCCAGAAGATACTTGTAAAGATTGCATCCCTAACACTAGTAATTGAATTAGGCATACCATGTAAGTGGACAATGTTATCCATAAAAATTTGAGCGACCTGAGCTGCAGTGTAAGGATGCGCTAGAGAAATGAAATGCCCATACTTAGAGAAATGATCCACCACTACAAAGATAACAGATTTACCCGACGAAGAGGGAAGTCCATCTATGAAGTCCATAGAAATATCAGACCAGACCTGTGACGGAAGCTGAAGTGGTTGGAGCAACCGAGCTGGGAGCAACCGAGCTGGACTTAATGTTTCAGCTTTATTCCGTTGACAAGTCTGACAAGCCGCCACATAATCAGCTATATTGTGCTTCATGCCCCTCCAATAAAATTCCTTACTGATCCGGAAATATGTTTTTTGTTGGCCCTCATGTGTACTGTCATGGAAGGAGGCTAAAATGTTGTGAATCAGAGGGGATGTGTGGTGCAGAAAAATTCTGTTTTTGTAGAGGACGAGATTGTCCTGAACCCTCCAATTGTTTGCCGCTGTCCCCTGCTGGATGTCCGAGCATAAGGCGATAATATACGAGTACTGTTGTGCCTCTTCCCGTATAGAATCCAACAAGAGAGCTCTGGGCTGACTGATGGCATTTAATTGTGGCTCTGGAATGTCCCGGCAAGATAATGCATCCGCCCCTACATTCAAACTTCCCGATTTATACTCGACAGAAAAGTCAAACCCCATAAGTTTACTTAACCAATGCTGTTGTGGTGAAGTAGTGAGGCGCTGCTCAAGAAGATACTTGAGGCTGTAATGATCAGTGCGAATCAAAAAAGAACATCCCCATAGATAAGGGCGCCAATGCTATATATCTTTCACCAAGCCGATCAATTCCCTCTCATAAGCTGCCAACTTGTGGTGGTGTTGTCCCAATTGGTGGCTAAAATAAGCTATCAGGTGGCCCTGTTGGTGCAACACTTCTCCAATACCACCCCCTGAAGCATCACATTCCACGACAAACGACTCATCAAAGTCTGGGAGCTGCAAAACTGGGGCTGATGATAAGGCGTCTTTCATTTGCTGAAAGGAATGAGTTGCTACCTCTGACCAGGTAAAAGCATTTTTCTTGAGGAGATTATTGAGCGGAGCTGCAAGTTGGCCATAGCTATGAATAAATTTTCTATAATACCCGACTAGGCCCAAAAATCCTCTTAAGGCTATAATAGATGTAGGAATAGGCCAATCTGTGACCGCCTGTATCTTACTCTGGTCTACCTTCACCCCCGCTGCTGAAATAACGTGGCCCAAGTATGCCACTTCTGATGTGCCCATAGAACATTTGGATCGATTTAAAACCAAATGATGTGAATGTATAAGAGAAAATACCTGGTGAAGGTGTTGAAGATGTTCTTCCCAGCTGTTTCTCTAGAACAAAATATCGTTGAAAAATACCAATACGTATTTTCTCAAGAGAGAGGAAAATACCTCATTCATGAGGGTCTGGAAGGTGGAAGGCGCATTTGACAGACCAAATGGCATTACGAGGAACTCGAAATGGTCGTGATGAGTGCAGAACGCTGTTTTCTCCACATCTGATGGATGAACTTGGATTTGATGACAGCCAGATTTCAAATCGAGTTTAGTAAAAATAGTAGCTCCATGTAGCTCGTCTAACAGCTCGTCCACCACTGGAATAGGAAATTTATCTTTAATAGTATGGGCATTGAGTTGTCGGTAATCCACACAGAACCTCCATGACTTATCATGCTTGCGAACTAGCAATATCGGTGAGGAAAAAGGAGACCTGCTGGGTTGAATAATACCCTGTGCTAGCATCTTCTGGCACGGCCTTTCAATCTCATCCTTCAGTAAGTAGGGGTAACGATACAGACGCACCACTACCGGCTCAGTACCCATTTTCAAACGGATACGGTGATCACAGTGCCTAATTGGCAGTAAGGCAGTAGGGTCCTGAAAGATATCTTCAAATTCTGTAAGTAAGTGAGATAACTTACATGTGGCTGTGGACTGGACCTGGGCAACCTGTAGTGCGCAGGTGAGTAGTGCTTGTGTGCCATGCAATATAATCTATTGTTGGTCCTCTATAAAAGACATGGTCAGAGATTGGAAATCCCATAGTATTGGCCCCAACAATTGTAGCCATTTAATTCCGAGTACTAAATCGAATCCTGACAGTGGAATCACCAGAAAATCTGCAACAAATTTATGTCGTTCAATATCAAAGTGTGTGGCCGGAGAGATGCCTACACTAGTAATTTTAGCCCCATTGGCTACTGATACCGAAAGACCAGTCTGTTGTTGTACTACTAAACCAAGTTGTTCTGCCGCCTGCTGACTGATGAAATTATGTGTGCTGCCCGAGTCAACTAAAGCCAGTAACTGTAAATGATGTAACTGGGCTTTAACCTGCATTGTGCTTGAACTGCGTAGACCAGTCATAGCATGAAGGGAAATCTCTGGACCTTCTTGGTCAGTTTCCACAATTTTCTCCTCAGGTAGTATTTCTTCTCCATCCTCCCACAGACATATATTGAATAATCGTTTGCAGTGGTGTCCAATGACATATTGTTCATCACAGTTAAAATAGAGGCCCTTGGCCTTTCTCTTCTCCATTTCCTGTCTAGTAAGTTTTTTGAAGGAAGGAGCAGGTGGAACCGAATTAGAGATGTCTGGGCGTGGGGTTGCACTGTCTCTAAATCATGAAGGTCCATAGGAAGGGTTTGGCGCTGAGGCATTGTGCCTCCCTGGCCAAGCTGGTTTTCTGACCAGTGACTCCTTTAGAACACGCTGCTTGTGCTCAATTGCCCTGGCTAAATTCATATCGTGATCTAAATCTGTAGGACCATGTAATTCAACTTCTAATCTCAGAGCTTCTGTCAAACCAGCAGTAAAAATATGAACATACTGTGTGTGGCTGACAAACTGGTTTGCTCGGGCTAACCTCTCCTAGAAGGTCTTTTGGTACAACTCTAGTGATCCAGTTTGTTTTTAATTGATTAATTCTCCCAATGGATTGCTACTAGCTGGAGGACCAAGTCTCATCATGTAAGATTGTCTAAAAGTTGCCCAATCTTGAACCACTTGGTCATTTCGGAATTGGTGGTACCATAGAAGCGCTTCATCAAGCATGTGGTAGGCAGCCAAATACACTTTCTCATCCGCAGGTGTTTTTTTATGATAAAAGAACTTATCACACTTGGCTAACCAAATCAAAGGGTCCTTAGACCCATCATACGTAGGAAAGTCAAGTTTTAAATACCTTGGCACAGTGTTTGGTCCTTGAACGGCAGGCCCCAGATGGGGATGGTGTTGACGCATTGGTGGTTGGGGGGGAGGTGGTGGGTGGAATTGATGGTGGTCGGCCGGTGGAGAGTATGCAACTGGTGGTTGGGCTCATGTATCATGGTTCTCTTGTCGTCGGAGGAGAGCTTGGATGGTAGCATCCATTGATTTTATTGCCTCATGCAAATCATTGGTTGTTTGACGCACCTCGTCCAGGGCATGAGCCTGGTGATCTGTCCTCTGCCTAGTATCTTCCACGAACTGTCTCAAATCGTCAGGGGAAGAGGAATCCCCAAGGGTGGACCTATCTGATACCAAGATGTTAGGTTCTTCCCTTGCCATGGATCGAGTCACCCTTCTTTCCTCTCTTCCCTCCATGGATGATCTTGACGTTGGAAGAGAATTTTTTTTCTTGAACGAGTAATGGTCAAACTCAAATAGAACGAAGGAGCTTTGGAGGAAGCTCAACCTTGGACCTCAAAGGGAGAATCCGACCTAGACCTCTGAGGGAGAATCTGACCTGTTAAATCTAATTTTCTCAATACTTGCCTCTCTTTTCCTTCACATCCCCCTAAATAGGGTTGAGGACGGAAATACAAAGATGACCCATAGGTCAAGTGGTTCACGCCACATTACACTGAACCAACCCAAAATAAACCAAACCAAACAAAGTAAACCAAATCGAATTGAAATTATATGAAAAGTAAATTGACATAATTTAATTCATATGCCTATGGATAACTCGTGATGCTATGGAGTCCATAATAGTAAACTACAACACCTTTCAATTAGGTCATTATTCATACCACAAAAAAAAACACTTTCTTTGTTGGCCAATGGTAGAGGAACTCGGGCTGGTTTCACCACCTCCTCTTCCTCTTCCTTCATCATATGACTTGTCACCTCTTCATTTTCCTCTCCCAGAATTGTTTCTCCCTCTCCCTTGGGAGAATAGTGTTGAATTTTCAACTTGATCAGCTGGAGGAGTAAATACCTTAATTGGTATCCTAAGCAATGTTGCACACACATAATTAAAGGAGGATCTAGCTAAGGAGTTGAGTACTTAATTTTTAGCAACATCCAAGTAAAATTTTAAATTCTCAAGGCATATGGCAGATACAAAATCTTCTCTTTGTTTTGCTTGAGTTGCAATGCTAGTTGAATATGGCAGAGCAACTATCCATTCTTGAAGTAGACTTCCGAACTTGGCAAAATACTCAAGAAGATTTCCTACATGCTTTGTCATACACATCTCTTGAAATATGTCATAAACTTTTTGAAGATTGTTAGGTGTATAATATAATTGAAAATATGTATCCCAGATGTCCTTGGCTGTATTCAAATGAACAAATGTGTTGCAACCACTTCTTCCATTCTATTAAGCAACCAACTTATGATCAATGTATCTTCCTTCAACCACTTATGATAGGAAGCACCATCACCATCGATAGGTGGTTGGTCCAAGTGTTCAGCAAAGATCCTTTGTTATCAGAAACCATTTAACAGATTGAGACCAAGACACGGTTTCTCAAACCCTTGAGAGGAATATTAGTAATTCTCTAGGGATCATGTTTTCTGAAATCAGTATAACTCAAGGAAGGTGATGAATTACTTGAAATTTCAGCCAATGAAAACAAAACCACAAGGACTTCCCTCTAAAAAAGGCACACAAACACACTTTGGTCTAATCCTAAAGGTAAAGGGTCAGTCTTTCTCAATTAACTAAACAAGTATACAATTTGTAGATTGAATTCATGAACTAACACAACCATATGTGTGCAAGGCTTACCAATGTAAGGGCACAAGTATGATTTGACTTAAAAAAAATTTTATACTATTAAACTTGCACTCTAAACAGCCTTAAAATATTGATAATTAGGCTGAATACTTCAGAAAAAGTTGTGATGTTAAAGGTAGTTCCAAACATACCATGAACAAGGAAACTTTCGAAAAAAACTTCAAACTCCAACTTAGGGTTTCATGAAACATAGAGAGCAAATAAATTGAGCAACAAGTGAAGATTTAAACCAAAATTTTAGAAGACTTTTCAAATGTATCAAAGTGAATTTATGGCATGAAAAAAAAAATCAAAACAAAGCAGCAATAAGGACTTTCAAAAAAATTCGAATTCAGCCATGAGTTTGGCCAAATTGCACTTGATTTTGCATAGATTGAAGAATTGAATCTAAAAATGAATTCGGATTGATTCTAACATGACAATGAATGAGTTTAGGCAATCAAAAAAAGGATTTAACACACTTACTTAATGTAGGGCCTTGATGAAACTTTTTTAAAGCTCATTTACCTCTAATGGCTGGAATTTGATCTCTTTTGCATGCTTTAACACCTTAGACCAGATTTTCTTTATGAACCCTAGAATTCATGCTCTGATACCATGTTAAATTATAGATTTCCATCACTAGAAAGTCTAGGTTTAAGGATGAGTTTAAAGGAGAAGAGAATAGTGAGTAAGGAGAGGAGAATAGAGGGGACGGGTGTGAGGGGACGAGTGTGAGAGAGTTTTTAGAGGGGAATAATATGAGAAAGATTTTGAGGTTTCCCCCTCACCTCTTATTTTTAGTTTGTGAGGGTAAAAACCCTAATACATGAGTAAATGAAAGGAACTTAAGTTATTACATACTTACATACCACTCACTCACTTAATTACATATATTGCCACTATCTTCATTAACAAAATTTTGGTACTCAAACTCCTCTACCATAGATCTAGTAGGCTAATTTGATGCCGATTTTATTGTATGCAAAATTGATAGAAAGAATATGAGTGGTAGTGATCAATTATTTGAAAATATGCTTTATCTCTTGTATTCCTAGAAACATCATTCAATTTCCCTATCTACCGCAGAGTTCGAATATATAGCTGTGGAAGTTGTTTTGTCGGAACAACAACTAGAGGACTATGGTTTAAAGAAAAACAACAACTAGAGGATTATTGTTTAAAGAAAAACAACAACAAGAGGATTATGGTTTAAAGAAAAAAAAAATTCCAATCCATTGTGACAATATGACCACTATAAGTCTAAGTAAGAACTCGGTTCACCACTCTTAATCCAAACACATTGAAATTAGACATCAATTCATTAGAGAGTTAGTTTAAACCAAGGTAATTAGAAGTGACTTTGTTCCTACAAAAAATCATTTGGAAGATATTTTCACCAAACCATTAGGATTTGATCAGTTCTCAATTCTCAAAGCTTTATAGAGAACACGGCATGTGCAACCCACTTGCGTCTAAATAGGCTGATAATTATGAGTTAAAACATAACATCCCATAAAATGCATGCTATGAGAGGGATGTACAAGCCAAAAGATCACTTTTGACTCACTTTGCATAAGGCATGATCCATCATGACCTAGCAATGATCGATCAACTTAAAGGGCAAGATCAATCAATGAAATGGATTGATCAATCAATTTAAGGGATTGATTGATCAATCAAATTAGGCATGACTGATCATTCACAGCAAAAAATGACAATAAGAAGGGTTTAAATCGACATTTCCCTCATTTATACTCATTCGAACTTTTCTCAACATTTAGCCCTAAGTGTCTTTGCACTCAAAACCCCTTCCTACTACAATTCCCTCTAATTCTCTTCATCCCAAACCCTCAAAATCAAAAGAGAGTTTTTTCTCACCTTCAGAGGCATTCACATTCCATCATCGGCTCAAAACCAAGATTTCAACTATGGTAATGAAAAAATTTGTGGGAACGAAGAAATCTCAAGCTGGGGAAACCGATGTATGCGATAAAATTCCTAATTAGAGGAGTACTTCCGCTTGTTGATTTTTTGGGAAAAGACATAAACACAAGAGATCTCAAGGGAAGAAGAGAAGAGAGGAATTCTCGCTATTGGGAGAGAAGAGAGAAGAAATCAAGGGAGAGAAGGAAGATGAAAAGGGAGAGAGGTGTATGGATAGGAAGGACACGAGACAATGTGATAGGACTCATCACCTACTATTTTTCCATCTCCTCAAGCTTGGCAACATATACACCCTTGGTCTCATCTTCACCATCTTCATACAGCCAGTCTTCCACTTGTTGGAGTTTTGAAGAAAAGTCATGATACTTGTCATGAAGCTTGTTTCTCATGTCATAAACATAAGCTTCAATAGCATTCTTCTTCTCTTTGGTTTCTTCCATCACTCCGTCTTGTAAAGCCATCTCAAATTCCTTTTCTACAGTTGTCTAAACATCTCCTAGCTGCATTGCACCATACACCAACTCTGCAACAAGTATTGTGGTTTTCTTCACCTTCTTTTTTTGGGCTTCCACTTTAGTATCAATTTCCATCTGAACAGGCTTGTCTCCAGAGTCATTTGGTGAATCAGGGCCAGAACCTTTCCAGGACAGAGCAATTGAATACGGGAAACTCCTGAAGGGTAGGATTGTAATAGACATAACCTTTTTGGGTGAGAGATTAACCCAAGAAAATGCACTTCATAGAACGAGGATCAAGTTTACTTTTCTGAGGAAATGTGATATGGACAAAACATGCACAACCAAAAAATTTTACAAGAAGTGAAAATGGGTCTTCACTAGGAAATAATACATAAAATGGAGTCTTATGACCAAGTACATATGAAGGTAACCTATTGATAAGAAAATAGGTTATAAGTATGGCATGAGGCCAATAAAAGTAAGGTATCTTCATGGAGAAGAGAAGGCCCTGAGCAACCTCAAGGAGATGATTGTTCTTTCTTTCAGCATGTTGGAAGATAATATCAAGCCCACAAGACTAAGGAAGGCCCACATAGCTAAGATTATTATAATATGGGCCACACGACCAAGGAAGGCCC
Source organism: Aristolochia californica (assembly GCF_029961685.1). Taxonomy (NCBI): domain Eukaryota; kingdom Viridiplantae; phylum Streptophyta; class Magnoliopsida; order Piperales; family Aristolochiaceae; genus Aristolochia; species Aristolochia californica. The sequence continues at coordinate 34,180,326 of NW_027182279.1, read as the reverse complement.
ACAAGATGGGCCCAAGCTCATAAGAAGTAGGACCCACAATGATTACCATGAACTGGCATCCTTATCACATCAGTTGGAAGATCAAGAAGGACTCACAAAGATATCTTATCTTATGGTCACGTCAAAGAAGAGTTTTAGTTTGAGTTATGTTTGTCTTTTATCTATATTGAGTTATTTAATTATGTTAAGTGTTAGAGTTTGGGTGTAATTGGGACAAGGGTAGTTTTATTGTAATTAGACTCTACTACCTTCCTCCATTATAAATAGAGGTTCATGTAGTCTGATTACAACAAGTTATTGATGTCAATGAAGTATTTCACTTTTCCATAAATTAAACATGGTATCAAATCAGGTTCTGTGAGTTGACTTGGTCAACTCACGGAGGTAACGTGATCCTTTTCTCTAAACCCTAAACCCTAGATTTAGGTTCGTAGTTATTTTTTTTAGTAGTTATACCTATAGGTTTCTTTGCATTTTTTACCTCTATAAGGAGTTTTTAATATTTCAAATTATATATTTATGGAAAGATATTTGAGTCTACTTTCCAAATAAAAATGATTTGTTCCAATCAGAGTTATCTACATAGAGATATTGATATTTGAATGAGCGAATGTTAGATTGAAAAAAGGTTCGAGTAGCAGCAGCAATCTTCAAATTCTGAGGTATTTTTTGCTATCAAGAACTAGAATTTATATGGAGAAATATAAATCAAAATAAATATTTTTAAGTCTATTATTTTACCTATTAAACCAATTTTTTTATCTGAATTATCTACAAAGATAAATCGATATTTGAAGCAGCAAAAATCAGATTAAAAAATAGGTTCGAGCGGCAGCAGAAAGCCTCAACTTCCGAGGTATTTTATGCTATCAATAAAGAGACTTTATATAGAGAATTATATATCAAAAGAAATATATGTAAGTATATTTTCTTACCTATTAAACAAATTCTCAGTATGATTTTTTTATAAGGAGATATTGTTCTTGGAAGAGTAGATGGTCATTCTGGAAATAAAGGAGAAACATTACTTAGTTCGGCCAGATGATAGAGACCGAAATCTATTAGATTATTTATCTTCTGATAATTATATTTTATGAAGATAAGTTATACTTGGATGAAATTTATTTAAGTATACTTTCATAATGAGAAATTTTCATGTTAACCTGTTCTATATTTAAATAAATATTCGCATTGGAAAAATCAAAGGTCATGTTGGTATTCTTTTATATTGAAAATCCGAATTTAAGCCGATTGTTTTGTGTCACTTTTTGAGTTGATATATCAGGAAAATATCTCACTTCTCCATGGTTTGAAGGCTTATTTATACATCTCTATTATTTGGGCCTATTGTTATATCTATGATATTTGGTTCAAGCTGGGATCACTGCCATTACCTCCTAGATTGAGGGGGAGAAATAGAAGAAGTACAAGAAAGAGGTATTTTATTTCATATGTTGTGAATAAGTTTATGTGACCAAAATATTCAAGAAATGGGGAGCACAAAAGATGAAGCTTGTGCATCTAAGAAGAAATTTTTATATCGGATTATTTCATGGGTTCTTTTACAAAGTTTATTATTTGGTTTGTGTTATATACAACTACTACTATTATGTCTCTTTGGGGACATTATTATTGAAGAAGAGCTGGCCTCATATCATCATTTATTTTACCCCGTCAAAAAATATTACGGTAGGGAAACCATGACGGAAGATCCCCTATCAAAAAAATACCACGGTTGGGAAACCATGATGGGCCCTGTCAAAAAAATATATCACGATTGGGAAACCATGATGGAGGATACCCTATCAAAAAATATCACAGTTGAGAAAACATGATAGGCCCTGTCAAAAAATATCACGGTTGGGAAACCATGACAGAGGAACTTATTATTACATCTATGTTATCCCCCCCCCCATGCACACACTGTAATGGCTTTTATGACTCCTACCACTTGAGAGTCGATGTCCTGTGGAGGGACACGGTGGTAGACACTTCAGAGCAATGCCGATAGACACACTACCGATAGAAGGTGGAGTGTGTCCTACTTCCAGCATTGGGACTGGAGTATGAAGCAATGGCTTCCAGGCTAGGAGTGACTTTTACTCTCACTTATATTATGCCAGCAAGGCCTCAAGGAAGGATGCAACAGCGTGAGGGGGAATGTTGAAAGATGAAGGCATATTGGAAGATGTGTCATTTTATACAAAAATATTCTATACATCATTCACAACAAGCTGGGAGTTCATGTTGTTCTCTCACCCCCAACTTGAGGGGGAGTGTTGGAAGATAAGCTCAAGCCCACACGACCAAGGAAGGCCCACATATCTAAGATTATTATAAGATGGGTCACACAACCAAGGAAGACCCACAAGATGGGCCCAAGCCCATAAGAAGTAGGACCCACAATGATTACCATGAGTTGGCATCCTTATCACATCAATTGGAAGATCAAGAAGGACTCACAAAAGTATCTTATCTTATGGTCACGTCAAAGAAGAGTTTTAGCTTTAGTTATGTTTGTCTTTTATCTATATTGAGTTATTTAATTATGTTAGGACTTATCTTTAAGTGTTAGAGTTTGGGTGTAATTGGGACAAGGCTAGTTTTATTATAATTGGACTCTACTACCTTCCTCTATTATAAATAGAGGTTCATGTACTCTGATTACAACAAGTTATTGATGTCAATGAAGTATTTCACTTTACCATAAATTCAACACAACAACACCATTCTATTGAGGTGTATAAGCACAAGATGTTTAATGGATAAGGCATTTACCTTCATAGAAGGATTGGAACTCACTAGGCAAATATTCTTTAGCATTATCGAACCTAAGTATTTTAATTTTCTTGTCAAACAGAGTTAATACCATAGCATGAAAGGCCTTAAAGATAGTAATTATTTCAGATCATTATTTAAAAAGATATAACCAAGTAACTCGGGTAAAATCATCAACAAATGTAACAAAGTATTTAACATGAGAAATATTAGAGACAAACAAGGGTCTCCATACATTACAATGTACTAGAGAAAAGGAGAAACACTTGTAGTTTTAGACCGAGGAGAATTTTTACTCCATTGGTGTTTGATTAATTGACAAACCTCGCAATTGAAAGTAGATAAAGTCTTTAAAGAGGGAAATAAATGGCGAAGAGAAGGTGCCAACGGATGGCCAAGCCAGTTGTGCCAAAGTTGTGCCTCTAATAGAGAGGATGAAAGTACAGTTAATGGAGGTAGGTCGAAGTAATACAAGCCCCCTCTTTCATGGCCACCGCCAATCACCCGCTTCGTAGTGAGATCCTTAAATACACAAGAAGAGGGTGAGAAGGTGATGAGGCAATTTAGATATTTTGTGAGCTGACTTACAGAGAGTAAGTTTAAAGGGAATCGAGGAACAAATAGGACATCTTGAAGTGAGATAGAGGGTGTATCAGAAGATGGCCCTTTCCCTAGTACTTTTGTTTGGGTACCATTAGCAATAGTAACAAATTTATTTGGAATACATGGAGATAAAGAATTGAGCATGTGTTTGTTACCTGAGAAATTTTCGGAGGCCCCGGAGTCTATTATCCAAGATGAAGAGGAGGAAGCTGAAGAAAGCATATCTGAAGCAAAAGTGGTAGCAGTTGTAGGTAAAGCTATAAGGGAAGACTCCATAAGTGACTTCATTTTCTAAAATGTGTCATAGTGTTCAGGAGTGAGAGTCATCTTCCCGGTTTGTTAGTCAGTCGTTCTTCCGGTTTATCAATTTTAACGGAGGCTGGAGTAGCTGTGGCCCATTCTGGTTTGCCATGTAACTTCAACAATTTTCCACAAGGTGGTTCTGGCCACCACAATAGGTGCATATGCGAGCCTCTGTACAAGAGTGGCTAGGATCGGTTCTACCACCTCTTGTGTGGCCTCCACTAAAATTTCTACCTCGTCCTCGGTTGGAGGATGATGTACCTCTATTACAGGAGTACATAGTTGATGGAGCATCAATATGTGAGTTAAGAGACAGATCAGGGATGCGTACCAATATGGCACTTATTTCATCAAAGGATGGAAGTGCGGAGGAGGTAAGAAGTTGAGTCTTACCAACTTCAAGGTAAGGCTTGATATTTGTTAGACAGATTGCAGCTGCTAAGGCTTCCCTTTTATTAGAAGATGGGCCCAAGCCCACATGACTAAGAAAGGCCAACATATCTAAGTGTGCTATAAGATGGGCACAAGCCCATAAGATATGGACCCACCATGATCACACAAGCTGGTGGGACCCACCATGATCACGTGAGGTGGCATGATGAGTTATACAAAATAATAAGTCTTACAGAACCACAATTATTACGGAAGAAGACTTTCAATTTAAAGGTGTTTTAGTTATGTTAGTCTTCTATTTATATTGAGTTATTTAATTATGCTAGGACTTATCTTTAAGTATTAGAGTTTGTGTGTAATTGGGACAAGGGTAGTTTAATTGTAATTGGACTCTACTATTTTCCTCTTTTATAAATAGGGGTTCATGTACTCTAATTACAACAAGTCAAGAAGCTCTCCACTTCTCAATTCGTGAAGAATCTCTCTCTAGACTAAATTCCTTTTCTCTATTTTCTCTTCTCTCTCTCTCTCTCTCTCTCTCTCTCTCTCTCTCTCTCTCTCTCTCTCTCTCTCTCTCTCTCTCTCTCTCTTTCTCTTTTTATCTTTTTCTTCTCCCTCTCTCACCTTGCTCAAGATTTCAGTCATGGAGTCCTAAATTCAACATGGAATCAGAGCATAAAATTTAGGATTCCCACGTCAAAAGAATGCTCTAAGAAGTTATGATCAAAGCTACTTATAGAAAGCTCTTTGTGAAGCAGGATTGAAGCTTGTGAGATAAGTTTTTTTCATTCTTGTTATTATTACTTCATGCTCTTAGTTTTCAGATATTTAGAAGATGGTTCAAAGATTATTTTATTGTTGTTTTCTTCTTATGAAACTATTGAGATTTAATCATCTCGGATTAGAAGATGTTTACCAAGGCAATTTTGTCGGTTTGCAAGTTCTTGACTGAAAATCGATTTGTGTTGATATTTTTGGCATAAAAGGTTATAATTTTGTGGGAACAAGATTTTCCCAATAAATAAAATTGTTCTTGAGCCTATTATGAGTGGTTTTTTATCCATTGGATTTCATAAATAAAATTACTTAGCTTCTATGCTAAGCTTCTCCTTTAACCGAGTTGTTTGAAGAACTTGACTCGGTTTTGTGATTACTATTTTGGAGAATTTTTTTAGTACATTATTACCCTTGAATTGCCTCTTATGGATGAAGAATACATGGGTAACAAGAATGATATTCTCAAGACTACTACCATACCCTTGTGAGGGATATCAAATTTCTTGAGCTGGTCCACATTGGTTCGACAGTTCCTTATAACAAAGAATCTACCTGGTCACCTCACCAAACTTGGGCCGCCTATTGATGAAGAAGATATTTCTTATACTAAGTGGTTAAAAAATTATACTTTGGTTATTAGTTGGCTCATCAACAACACGGAAAAACCTATCTCCAACAATGTTATTCATCTCAATACCGCCAAACAAATTTGGGAGACCTGTGAAAAGTTGTACTCTAGCTCTAACAGCTTACACAGGCCATATGATATTCTCCAAAGAATGTTCAACACTAAACAAGGAGAAAATATCCATGAATATTTGGCTCGTTTTAGAGGCCTTCTTCAAGGATGGAAGTTAGCTCGGCCTACCTCCACCAATATCTTTGCCCAAGACAAGCAGAAGGAAACCTTAGCCACTATCATTTGCCTTGCAAACATTAAGCCATATCTCAAAGTTTCTAAAATTCAACTCCTTAGCGCATCTGCTATTCCCACTTTTGATGATGTATGTGCCACATTACTCCGTATTCCAGACTCTTCTTCTCCTTCTATTACTGAAGTGTCATTCGCTATGTACTTCGGGCATAGGGGAACATCAACGAACCACGGCCGAGGCCGTGGAAGATATTATAAAGGAGGACGAGGATGAGGTGGAATGAATGGTTTTTTCATAACAGATGGCATGGAATGCACCCGTTGTGGGAAATATGGCTACACTATAGATACGTGTTTTAATAGGGAATGCACCCGTTGTGGGAAACATGGCCACACTATAGATACGTGTTATAAAATCCATGGCAAACTGAATTGGATGAAGGGTAATCAAGTCTTAGTATGTGATACAAAGGAGGACCAGTCTACCCCATCAACAGAAAAGAAAACCCTTTCCTATGATGAGTATGACCTATTCCTATTGATTTTTCAGGACTCCATAAATTTAGCTCATGGAGAAAAAGGGAGAGAGACCCATTGGGAGAAAACTAGAAGAAGAAGAGGTTATGGACTTGATGTCCTAACCCTTCCCCTGAAGCTCTATTTATAGATTAATGAAACTACTGTATTACAATAATACCCCTGAACTTAGGGTTTAGGGTTTAAGGTTTTAACCCTGGAACTTTAACCTAATTACATCAATGCCATCTCTATGAGATGACACTTTATTTACCATCCTGCCATCATTGTATGTGGGCCTATGGGCCTTCTCCTTGATTTGTGGGCCTTGAACCCGTCTTCTATATCTCTTAGATGTATGGGTCTTCTTTGGTCTTATGGGCTTGAGCCCATCTTCCAACACACTTGAATATGTGGACCTTCCTTGGTCGTGTGAGTTTGGGCCCTATCTTCCAACACTCCCCCTCAAGATGGGGGCGAGAGAACATCATGAACTCCCAGCCTACTGCAAATGGTGTATAAAATCTTTTTATATAAATTGGCAGTCCTCCATATCTTCCAACACTCCCCCTCACGCTGGTGCTCTCGTTCATGAGGCCCAACTGGCTAATTTAGGGGGATATAACATAGAAGTAAGAATAAGTTTCTCTGTCATGGTGTCCCAACCTTTGACATTTGATATTTTTTACATGGTATTAAATTCCTCCGTCATGGAATCCCAACCATTGTCATTTGATATTTTTTATGGGGGTATTATGTTCTTTCGTCATATTTTTTACGGGGGTATTAAGTTCCTCAGTCATGGAACCCCAACCATTGATATTTGATATTTTTGATGGGGGTATTAAGTTCCTCCATCATGGAATCCCAACCATTGGCATTTGATTTTTTTGACTGGGGTATTAAGTTCCTCCGTCATGGAATCCCAACCATTGACATTTGATATTTTTTACGGGAGTATTAAGTTCCTCCGTCATGGAATCCCAACCATTGACATTTGATATTTTTTATGGGGACAAATAAATGATGATAGGAGGCCACCTCTTCCTCAATAAGAATGTCTCATCCAAATAGACGCAATAGCAGCAAATGAAATGGGCTTGGGCCCATATAACACGAACCAAAAATCTTTGTAAAATTGACCTATGAAATAATCTAATTCAAATATATGTACCAAATAATATGCTAACCAAGGAATAATCTATCAATTCTTCAAAATAATAATCCAGCTAGAGAAAAATTTACCGAGTCAAGGAATACGTGGGCCATGTCTGAGTTGACTCACTGAGTGGACCCAGACGGGTTGACTCAGTCGAGTTGGCCCAACCCGCAGGGTTAACTTGGTGGAACAAAACCCACGCTCGGCTAATTCAGCCCGGTCCGGCGCAAGACTCAGCTCGCTGGGTTGAATCAAGTGTCACTGGAGCTGATTAAAAAATTTCCTAACTTAGGAAAATTTTAATCCAGCTACAATATCGTATTCTTCCTCGGGTTGCTGGTGACCGAACAGAGCCGGACAGCAGCAAAGGCATCGCCGTTGCCACCAGCTCAGGCAAATATTTTCTTGAACTAAGATCCTTTCTCAGTTGGTTTCCTTCCGTAACAACAATGCCAACAAAAAACTTCTAGAACTGATGTAGAGTAGCCGATCCTTCGGTCTCCAAGCTAGAAATGAAGACGAGTGAAGGAGAAAAAAATGCAGTTCCAGCATGGATTTTCATAAACGAAGGAGGTCAATCAGCAGTGGAGTTTTTGAAATTAGCGAAGAAGATATCTCCCTGAGAATCATCAACAAATCTTCCTGAAAATAGAATAGTGGTAATCTGCCAAGATCATCTCTGCTCGAATAAATTCTTTCTCATGAAATCGATAAATCATCATCCTCCTAAAGTGGTAATCCCACTGGTGTTACCATCATGAGACAGCAACTTAGACAACAAGAAACGAACAATAATTACATGAATTTCTTCCTGAGAGACCAGGTTGGATCAGAGCAAAGACTTCCCGAAATAAATCGACCACAAAAGATTAGTTTCCAAAGATAGATGGTAGCTGTCAGAGCAGTGATATACGAAATCTTATCCACCAGCAACTTTCCAGAGGTATATCACGTAAGCAAAGCGAAGAAACTAGATGTCTGTGTTGCTGGAAAGATGTTGCTCTGTTTGGAACTAGGTCTGAGTTGTTATTGACGAAGAAGGAGAACGTCTGAGGTTCTTCAACCGTTGGGTGTCATTGCATCCTCACTAATTGAATTTCAACAATGACAGGATGCATGTGGTATCCCGCAGCAGAAATGGCAGCAGCAGCCTTGGTGGTGACGAGGGAGGCTGAGTTTTCTTGAACAAGGCTTGTGAAGGCTATTTTGATGGTGCGATTGATGTTGATGCCGCCGTAGTTGTAGGAGCCCTGGGGATTGGAGCGAGCAGTGCTGGTGGTGAGATTCCAACGGAAGGCAACGGAGACACAAAGGAAGTCTAGTGAACAAAAGTAATCAAAGAACCAATAAAAACTAACAACAAAGATTGATATGAACCATGCCAACCTGTGATGAAACCCGTTACCAAATATGGTAAACGTCCCCAAGTCCTTTCAAGTTTGGATGGAAATCAAAGATGCCACAAACGGGAATGGAAATCCGTTTGATAAGTCGATGAACGCCACAAGGAAAATCCTTGATAAGTTTGAATAGTTCGTGCAAAAACCCAAGGAGAATGTTTTTCACTCAAAATGCCAAAAGTTTCAAAAGTCCTAAATCTGTTGTGAAGCCTCCTATTTATAGACGAGGCCCGAAACCCTAATTACATTCACTTAAAAGGAAACCCTAATTGCATTCACTTAAAAGAGATAAAAGGAAACGCTAATGCCAACTTGTGGCCCACATGCTCTTCCTCAATACATGTGTGTGGCTGTTGGGCCCTCTTCTGGATCAACCTTGATGAGCGAAACCAGCCCACGTCTTCGTGGCGGGTCCCCTATCTTGTGACTCCATGGTGGGTCCCACAATATAACAGTGTAAAACCAACCTTTGTGGGTGGGTCCCACTAGCTTGTGACTCCATGGTGGGTCCCACAATATAATAGTGTAAAACCAACCTTGGTTCGCATCATTCCCCCTCTTGAGAAGGATTTGTCCTCAAATCTGCACCAGGGTCGACCTTTCTCAATTGTGACAACCTCACTTGATCCTCATATACGTGTTTGGGTGTCTTTGGAAATAGAGTGAGTGTCTGCTGCTTGTGCAGGAATAAGTACTTGTTAGTGAAGCCGTCATCTTGTACACATCTGTCAAATTGCCACGGTCTTCCTAAGAGTAGTTGTCCAGCTTGCATGGGTACCCTCATCGCAAAATACCTCATATTCATATTTACTAATTTGAAACGGTACCACAACCTTGTCTTTCACATGGCAGTGAGTGTGAAAGATATTCTCCTGATGTACTTTTGCTTCCTCTTCTTTAACTGGCAAGCTTAAGGCACCTTGTGCGACTAGTCCAAGCATTTCACCATTATCTGCTCCGAACTCCCCAACTCTGATAGGGGCGTCCTCCAATGGTGGCATGTCATCTAGATCAGCTTCGTCTTCATAACCAAGTTCAACATTTTCCTGGATCATCATAACTTGCTTGTTGGGACATTGGCTAGCTATGTGTCCTCTCCCCTGATATTTGCAACATGCAATCTCACTATAATGAGTCAAAATAGGAATTGATGTACCTTGAGAATCCATGGTAGTGGTGACTGTTTTGGGCTCTCGTTTGGCCTTGAAGGTAGATGAATATTCTTCTTTCTTTGGGTAGCTTGACCTCACGGAGGTGTTTGGAACTTGTAGAGATGACACCCTTTGTTTCCCCTCTTCTAACCTTTCCAACCTCCCATGTATATCTTTGAACTCCTCCCTTATCACCCATCTCATCTCCTTCACGAATGTTTGTAATGAAATCTCTTGATCATGTAGCATGATTGAAAAGCTGCAAACAAGGTTGGAATAACATGCAAAGAGAAGGGTCTAGTACCTTTTTTTTTGTCCTGAGTTGACCCGGCCCGACGTGGTCTGGGTTGACTCGGTTCAGTCAGCCCGGTCCGGCGAGAGACTCAGGACGCACAACAGCATAAACCATAAACAGCGTCTTCTTCCTCCTTCTGTCGAATCCAGAACAGTACGGCGTCGGTAAGTGCGGGAAATATGTCACCAGCTCATCTTCCCTCACGACACCAAATATGGCGGGCGACATCATCTTTTTCTCTGACGGCACCAAACAGAGCGATATTCTCCCTCACGGCACACCTAACAGAGGCAAAGTCTTCATCTTCCTCTCGGCACAATCCAGTGATTTTATGACGATCAAGGAATCGTCGAAATAGCTCAGAAGAACCACTCGAGAGCGGAAAAATGGCTCAGTGGCCATCGTCTTTGTCAACGAAAAAAAATAAAATTCTTCGTCTACTTCGACAACGGCATCGACGAAGCTTCTTCTCCGGCGATGACGTCGGAAAATATTTTTCAGCGACGGCGCTGAGCTCCTATGCTCCTCCTTCAGCGTTGGCAAACAGAGACGCAAAACCGCAAACTCCTTCTTCGGCATCGGCAAAACAGAGCAAACCAGTTGTTCGCAAATCCACTCTATTTTATTTTTTATGAAAAAAAAAGGAAACAAAAAGGATAGAAATCAAACCTGATAAACCAAAGCTCTAATACCAACTGATACGAATAATGCCAACCTATGACGAAACCCGTTACCAAATATGGTAAACGTCCCCAAGACCTTTCAAGTTTGGATGGAAATCGAAGACACCACAAACGGGAATGGAAATCCTTTTAATAAGTCGATGAACGCCACAAGGAAAATCCTTGATAAGTTTGAATAGTTCATGCAAGAACCCAAGGAGAATGTTTTTCAATCAAAATGCCAAAAGTTTCAAAAGTCCTAAATCTGTTTTGAAGCCTCCTATTTATAGAGGAGGCCCGAAACCCTAATTAAATTCACTTAAAAGGAAACCCTAATTGCGTTCACTTAAAAGAGATAAAAGGAAATGCTAATGCCAACTCGTGGCCTACATGCTCTTCCTCAATACACGTGTGTGGCTACTAGGCCTTCTTCCGAATCAACCTTGATGAGCGAAACCAGCCCACGTCTTCATGGCGGGTCCCCTAGCTTGTGGCTCCAATGGTGGGTCCCACAATATAACAGTGTAAAACCAACCTTTGAGGGTGGGTCCCACTAGCTTGTGACACCATGGTAGGTCCCACAATATAACAGTGTAAAACCAACCTTGGTTAGCATCAAAGATGACGGGAAAAAAACTAAGCAACGGTAGAACATAGAAAATATAGGGATTTTTTAATCCTAAAAACCATAAATGTGAGTTTTAAAAATCAAAGAACCGATACCATGTTGATTTTCAGGACTTCATGAATTTAGCTCATGGAGAAAAAGGGAGAGAGACCCATTGGGAGAAAACTAGAGGAAAAAGAGGTTATGGACTTGATGTTGTAACCCTTCCCCTGAAGCTCTATTTATAGATTAATAAAATGATTGTATTATAATAATACCCCTTGAACTTAGGGTTTAGGGTTTTAACCCTGGAACTTTAACCTAATTACATCAATGTCATCTGTATGAGTTGATACTTTATTTACCATCCTGCCATCATTGTATGTGGGCCTATGGGGCTTCTCTTTTATCTGTGGGCTTTGAGCCCGTCTTCTATATCTCTTGGATGTATGGGCCTTTCTTGGTCTTATGAGCTTGAGACCATCTTCCAACACACTTGGATATGGGCCTTCCTTGGTCGTGTGGGCTTGGACCCTATCTTCCAACAATTTCAGAAAATGAAAACATTGATGGTCTCTCCTTCAAGTTCCTCCTCAATTGCTACTGCCACCACCGCTTCAGGTATGCTCATTGCCACTTCCTCCTCTTCATCCTGGATAATTGACTCAGGGGCCTCCGAGCATCTCACAGGTACCAAAAATCTACTCCACTCAGTTTCTCCTTGTCTCTCATATAAATTTGTTACCATAGCTGACGGCTCCCAAACTAAAGTTCTCGGGAAATGATGCACCTATGTTACACCATCACTTCTGCACATAGATATTCTTTTTGTTCCTACCTTTCCCTTGAATCTTTTATCTGTTAGTTAGCTAACACAATATTTTAATTGCTCAATTACCTTCTCACCCACTTCATGTGTGTTTCAGGATCTTATAACGAAGCAGGTGATTGGTGAAGGCCGTGAACAAGGGGGGCTCTACTATCTGGATGTGCCTAAAATAAATACCGTCTCAACCAAGGAATCTGAGACAAGTCTATAGAAAAATCGGTTGGGACATCCATCCGCACAATCTCTTCATCATCATTTCCCTACTTTTAAGGATTGGTCAAATTTAAATTGAGAAGTCTGTCAACTGAGCAAACACCAGAGTACCACATACTCACCTTGTCCAAAACTTAAAAGTGTTGCTCCCTTTCATAGATTCACACAGATGTATGGGGACCCTTGAGCGTCTCAAATATTTCTCAAGTCAAGTACTTTATTACATTTATTGATGATTTTACTGGTACCACATGGCTATTTCTTTTTAAAGAACAATCTTAAATTCTATCCATATTTTAAATCCTTTCATGCTATGGTTGTCACACAATTTGGTTAGAAAATCAAAGTACTCTCACACACAGAAGGGTTATATTTGCTACAATCCCACTCTAAAAAGGTTCCTTGTGTCCAGGGATGTAACATTTTTTTAAGACTCTTCATACTACTCTGACAATGCTCCTTCAGGTCTCTCTTTAGTACTAGCCTCTCCTTGACCGGTTGTGCCCCATGATATGGAAATTGTTCAACCCCCAAAAGCACTAGTTGACACCACACCTGCAGAGTTTGTGGATCCCATCGAGGTAATTTCATCTTCTCCTGTTGTTTTTGGACCACAATATGATACTTGACCCAGTGCCATAAGAAAAGAACCCAAAACTTGCACTAGGTCCTCTACTTCTCACCCCATATCCAATTTTGTGTCTCACCATCGTTTATCATCTTCATGTTGTCAAATTCTTTCATCTATCTCCTCCATCTCAATCCCACAGTCGTATCAGGAGGCTCTGACACATCCAGGGTAGAAGGCGGCAATGGACGAAGAAATGCATGCACTCAATGAGAATCAAACATGGGCTCTAGTTCCTCTTCCATTAGATATAAAACATGTCGGTTGTAAGTGGGTTTTTATTATTAAACACAATCCGGATGGGTCCGTTGCTCACCTTAAGGCCTGCCTCATTGCTAAATGTTATATGGAGTGTTATGGGATCGATTATGAGGAAGCATTCTCTCTGGTGGCCAAAATGAACTCAGTACGTATTTTATTACCTCTTGCTGCTAATTCTTCCTAGCCAGTCTATCAACTTTATGTGAAAAATATTTTTGTCAATGGGGATATAAAGGAAGAAATTTATATGCAACAACCACTAGGATTTGTGGTTGTGGGGGAGTCGGTATGTCGATTGAAGAAATCCCTTTATGGTATAAATCAGTCTCCTCGTGCATGGTTTGATAAATTTAGCCAAGCACTCATACGGGCCCGGTTTCACAGATGCTTTGTAGATCACTCTGTATTTCTTAAAGATACACCTAAAGGTAAAGTGATTTTGGCCGCATATTTTTATGATAATTTCTTAACCGATAGTGATCTCAAGGGTATTCAAGAAACCAAGGAAAAGATATGTGAAGAATTCAAGACAAAAGATCTTGGACTACTTAAATACTTTCTGGGTATTGAAGTACTACAGTCTAAACATGGGATTGTACTATCTCAAAGGAAGTATGTCCTTGATCTACTGGAGGAGACATGAATGATGGAGTGTAGACCAGCAGAAACCCCTATGGATTCCAATACAAAATTATCTGCAGGCACTGGAGAAGATGTGGATATCAAAAAATATCAAAGACTTGTGGAGAAACTCATTTATCTTTGTGTAACAAGGCCAGATATATCATATGCAGTGAGTGTGGTGAGTCAATACATGCACAAACCACGACTTAGTCATTGACAAGCACTAGAAAGAATATTGCGATATTTGAAAGGTGCTCCAGGAAGAGGGCTTCTATATAAGAACCACAGTCACTTCAACAAAGAAGGATTTTCAGATGCAGACTGGGTCGGATCCCCGTATGACAGAAAATCTACTTCTGGATATTGTACAATAGTTGGAAGGAACTTGGTTACATGGAGAAGCAAGAAGTAGAATGTAGTTGTAAGGTATAGTGCAAAAGCAGAATACAAGGCCATGGCACATATAGTCAGTGAGCTTCTATGGATTACATCCCTTCTCACTGAACCAAGATTCTATAAAAAAAACCTCTATGGATCTACATTGCGATAATCAGGTGGCAATACATATCACCTCAAATCCGGTCTTCCATGAGAGAACAAAGCACATTGAAGTATATTGAATTTATGGAAATGAGAAATATTTCATTGACTTATTATAATCATAGTACATGAACCTTTATTTATAATAGAGGAAGGTAGCAAAGTCCAACTACAATTAAATTACCTTTGTCCCAATTACACCCAAACTCTAACACTTAAAGATAAGTCCTAGCATAATTAAATATCTCGATATATATAGAAGAATAACATGACTAAAATACCTTTAAACCTAAAGTCTTTTATGAGACCTCCTTCCATAATAATTGTGGCTCTGTAAGACTTCTTATTGTGTACGACTCATAATATCACCTCACATGATCATGGTGGGTCCCACCAGCTCATGTGATCATGGTGGGCCTATCTTCCAATACACTTGGATATGTGGGCCTTCCTTAGTCGTGTGGGTTTGGTCCCATCTTCCAACACTCCCCCTCAAGCTGGGGGTGAGAGAACATCATGAACTTTCAGCCTGCTGCAAATGATGTATAGGATCTTCTCGTATAAAATGGCAGTCTTCCGTATCTTCCAACACTCCCCCTCACGTTGGTGGTCTCTTCCATGAGGCCTAACTGATATAAGATAAATGAGAGTAAAATCATTCCAAGCCGTATGACATCGCTCCATACTCCAATCATAACCCATGCTGAATGTAGGGCACACTCCTATCAGTAGTAGGTAGTGGCACTCATATCTTTCGTAGGTAGTGGGTCTATACACAGTGCTCAGAAGTGTACAATAACTCCTCCATCACTGTGTCCCTACACAGGATAACGACTGTCAAGTGGTATGAGTAATAAATGTCAATTAAGAGGGGTAACATATATGTAGTAATAAACTCCTCCATCATGGTGTCCCAACCCAGGCACCGACTCTCAAACGTAATAAGTGGGTAATGCATGTCATTCACTAGACGGTGGTAAAAGACCCACAGGTACATATATATAAAAGTCTCAATGGACTTAAAACACCCATATGTATATATGTATGGATTTAAACTCCCAATCGAAGCAACATGCAAAAGGTTGGCCCAAAGATGTATGTGAGAGTCAAATAATGGATGGTAGGAGTGAGGTTATCAAATAACCAATAGGTAATGGGTAAACAGGAAGATAGGATGCTGAGGCCACCACTTCTTCAATAATAATGTCTCATCCAAAGAGACCCAATAGCTACAGCTGAAATGGACCTGGGCCCATATAACACGTACCAAAATAATAAAAATCCTTGTAAAAGGACCCATGAAATAATCCGATGCGAGTATCTGCACCAAATAATATGTTGTGAATACCTCAAAATAATAATGCAACCTAAGAAATAGAATCGAGTCGAGCCGAGCAAGATATCACCAATAATTACCACAATTATTATTGCGAGTTAGGATTTTTGTTCTTCAATTTTTTTTGCTGCAAAAATTTCTTCTTAGATTTAAAAGCTTCATCTTTGTGCTTCCCATTTTCAAGAAATTTTTTTTCATATTAAAATTACCATAACATATGAATTACCTCTTTCTTGTACATCTTCTTCTTCGTGTTGTGGACTCAATAGCACACCGAGTCACACAACGAAGAAGACAACAACAACTCACTCAATAGGATTTAGTTCTTATATTTCTTTGAGTAGGATTTATTTCTTATATTGTTTTAAGTAGGATTTTTTTCTTATATTGTTTTAAGTAGGAGTTATTTCTAATTACTTTATATGTAAGGGCATTATGGGGAATTATTATAACCCTAACCCTAAAACTCCCTATTTAAGGGATAGGTATGAATAAAATAGGTAAGCTTTGAGATTTTAGAATAACCTAGTCTAAATAGGTTGAGATCACCTCTTGATCTCGAGTTTAGGGTTTACTCCAAAAATCCAACCTATCCTTCACCCTCCATTGCCATCCATCTTCACCCAAATTCATCCACCATCATCCCTACTAAGAAGAGGAGCTTCCTGCCCCTTTTCCAAGCCCAAAGAGGAGGTCTATCCTCCCTCTCGGCAGCAGCAGCAAGAGAGGCCCAATTCCTCCCTTACCAAGTAGCAAAGTGAGGATTTTTATCCTCAAATCTTGAGCAAATCCTGGTGCAACGTGGGAGCTGATCATAGCATCAAAGAAGAGGTATTAATCTATCCCAAACTCGTGTTTCAAGTTATTTAAGAAAGAAGGATTGCATTCTTAGCTAGAGCAGCAACAAAGAGGGCCAAACCCTCTTTGTCGTGACCAAGAAAAGAGAGCACCTTGCTTTAGCAAGGTCAGCATTGTTGTGGGGTCTTCTACCTAGCACAACAACTCGGTAGGACCCTCAAAAGAGGATCTTTCCTCCTGGTCAAGCACTGGTTAAGGAGAAATACTCATACACAGACCCTTGACGTGAAGTGAATAAATTCTGAGTGCTGGATTCACAAATCCCATGCCGTGTTACTCGATCCATGACCCGGGACCGTAGCAACTTGGTATCAGAGCAGGGTAACATGGGGGATCATATCAGCAATGAAGAAATCCAAATCAGGATACAAAAGATAGAAGATAGCCTTGAAACAGCACAACCAGTGTTAGGAAAGGTTTGTGGTTTGGAAGAAGAGATGAGCCGAATCATTAGCATGCTACAGGAGTTGAGGACAGAGAGACATCAGAGTCCAGAGGTGCCAGAGGTTGCTCAACCATATCACAGAAGAGGGGAGCAGTGGCCTGGGCGCACTGTTGTCCAAGCACCTCAGCGTGGAGGCACAATCCCAAGGTACACCAAGTTAGAGTTTCCCTCTTTCAATGGTTCTGTGGATCCCGTAATTTGGTTGCATAGATGCGAAAAAAAAAATTTGAACCAAGGGACTACTGAATGGGATAAGGTGCAACTAGCCTCTTTCCATATGACAGATGAAGCCATGTTATGGATGACTCAAGTAGAGAAAGAGAGACCGGGAATGACTTGGGGCGAATTTAAAAATCTATGCACAGTTAGATTTGGGCCTCCCGCCAACAGCAACCCCTTGGGAGAGTTAGTCCTATTGAGACAAACGGGTTCGGTGGAACACTATCAAAAACTCTTCCAGGAAAAGTTGGCTCGTGCTGGAGAGAGGGTATTGGTTGACCAGCAGGTCTCCTTATTCACAGCAGGTCTCAATGAGTATTTACGGCTAGAGGTAGAACTCCTTATGCCCACGGATCTAGCTCATGCCATGAATATGGCCCGAGCAATGGAACAACTACAACAGTTGCAGCAACGTAAGCCGGGTTGGTCGAGTGAGAGGAACACTTCCACCACGTAGCAAGGGCGCCGCTATAATTCATCTCAGGAAGCATCTACAGCAGCACCATCCAGACACACTCCGACTACGACTCGGGTAGTCGATCCCCGCCCTAGTAATTCCCTACCGAGCTTTATAAAAAAATTGACGAGTGCGGAGATGGCAGAAAGGCGGTCCAAAAATCTCTGTTATAACTGCGATGAGCAGTATCGGGTCAGACACCAATGTAAACGATTATTTTGGCTCGAGATGGAGGATTCAAAGGATCCAGAGGAACCAGAGGATATTATCGAGGAGGAACCTCCAGAGATATCCTTGCATGCTATTACTGGGCAGAAATCGCCTACTACAATGCAAGTCTGAGCTCATGTCGGGGAGTACACACAATTTTCTGAGTTTGACAGCCGCACAACATCTCCAGCTCCAGATACACACTCATCCGACAGCCACCGTCTCAATGGCCAATGGCGAGGATTAGTAAGGCGGTAACTTTTTCCATTGGATTTACTTCATTTAATGCGGAATTTTTTTTTATTCCCCTAGCAGGATTTGATATGGTTTTAGGCATTAAATGGTTACAAACATTGGGGCCCATTCTGTGGGACTTTTCGGCTTTAACCATGAGCTTTGATTTGGCCGGAAGTCGGGTGCTCTTACACGGCTGTCAGATGGACAAGGCCCACCGTATACACACTTTGCAGACACAGGATCAACCTGACAGTACTAGTGATGGTCTGGTTGAGGAGTTCTACGACCTCTTCCAGGAGCCTTCGGGGTTGCCTCCCATGAGGCACTGTGACCACAGGATCTGTCTGAAACCAGGTTCTGAGGTAGTGGTCGTGCGACCATACCGTTACCCACACCTTCAGAAGGACGAGATAGAGCAACAGTGCCATGAGATGTTGAAACAGGGTCTTATTCGTCCCAGCCGCTCCCCGTTCTCTTTACCCGTCTTACTTGTGAAGAAAGATGATGGGACATAGAGGTTCTGCGTGGATTATCGGGAGTTGAACGTGCAAACAGTAAAAGACAAGTTCCCGATTCCGGTCGTGGATGAGCTTTTGGATGAGTTACATGGGTCATGGTTATTCACTAAACTTGACCTCCTTTCGGGATACCATCAGGTCCGGATGCACCCCTCTGATATCGAGAAGACGGCGTTCCGCACGCACCATGGCCACTTTGAGTTCGTCGTCATGCCGTTCGGGTTATCCAATGCACCCTCCACTTTTCAAGTTTTGATGAACGAGGTATTTAGCCCCTATCTTCGAAAATTTGTTCTTGTATTTTTCGATGATATTTTGATATATAGCAAGTCGGTTGAGGAGCACTTGGCACACTTGAGGATTGTTTTCGACTTGTTAAGAGCACATCAGCTCTATTTGAAACACTCCAAGTGTTCTTTTGCGGCTTCACATGTGGGATATCTGGGACACATTATCTCACATGAGGGGGTTACGGTGGATCCCGAGAAGATCCGAGCTATTCACGAGTGGCCGCAACCACAATCGTGTTTTGCATTACGGGGTTTTCTGGGTCTTGCGGGCTACTACTGCAAATTTATTCAGAACTATGGGCCAGTGGCAGCCCCATTGACAAGTTTACTCAAGAAAAATTCCTTTATTTGGAATGAGGGGGCCACCACGTCATTTGTGGCACTCAAAGCTGCCCTCGCATCCGCGCCAGTATTACAACTTCCCAACTTCGACGAATTGTTCGTCGTAGAGTGCGACGCTTCGGGCGTGGGCATGGGGGCCGTTTTACAGCAGTTGGGCCATCCTATTGCTTATTTTAGCAGACAGTTGGCAGTCCGCCATCACAAACTAGCAGCCTATGAGGCGCGAATTGATTGGGTTGGCCAAAGCGGTCCAACATTGGAGGCCTTATCTCTGGGGCCGGGCTTTTCTCATATGCACGGATCACTATAGCCTTAAATTCTTACTAGAACAGCATTTGACGACGTCGCCACAGCAGCACTGGATCAGTAAGTTGTTGGGGTTTGACTTCTCGGTGGAGTATCGTGCAGGGAGATTAAATAAGGTGGCAGATGCCTTGTCCCGGTGTTTTGAAGATCAGCAGTCGGTCTATTCTATCAGCCAGCCGAGATTTCTCATTATGGATTTGGTGCGAGAAGCACATGCTACTAACCTTGCACTACAGGAACTGCATCAGCAGATCTCAGAAGGGACAATGAATGTGAAGTGGTCCATCCAGGATTCACTTATTTATTACAAGCATCGGATTTTCCTTCCACCTGAGTCCGAGTTGATTCCAGCTATTCTCTCGGCCTACCACGACAGTATACACGAGGGGATCCAGAAGACCTTGCACAGAATTCGAGCTGATTTTTACTGGCAAGCCATGAAACCCTCTATTGCGACTTATGTGGGCGACTGTCAGGTATGCCAGCGCAAAAAAGCCGAGCACTTGAGTCCAGCCGGTCTTCTCTAGCCTCTGGCCCTTCCTAGCAGGTTTGGGCCGACATTTTAATAGATTTTGTGGAAGGCCTACCCCTGTCAGCCGGAAAATCCGTACTTTTCGTAGTGGTTGATCGATTCTCCAAGTACAGGCATTTTATACCGATGGCTCATCCGTATACAGCAACACAGGTTGCTCAGACTTTCCTGGAGCAGATAGTCCGCTTACATGGCATTCCAGAATCCATTGTGAGTGACAGAGATGCAGTTTTCACGAGCACCTTTTGGCGGGAACTGTTTCGCTTGAGTGGGACGAAATTGAAGTTCTCCTCCGCCTATCATCCACAGACAGACGGGCAGACTGAGGTGGTGAACCGCACCATCAAGATGTTTCTACGATGCTTGGTGGGGGATCGTCCGCGACAATGGGTTCAATGGGTTCAATGGCTTCCGTGGGCCAAATACTGTTACAACACTTCGTTCCACTCTGCATTGCAATCCACTCCTTTTCGGGTTATATATGGCCGGGATCCACCTCGCCTCCTCTCGTACAACCCAGGGTTCACCCGCGTGGACACGATTGATCAGGCACTCAGAGACAAGGATCTACTGCTGCAGAATATCACAGAACGGCTACGATGTACCCAAGCTCGGATGAAGGATGTATACGACAGAGGCCACCGTGAGGTCTCTTTTGAGGTTGGAAAGTATGTGTGGTTACGACTCCAGCCCTACCGTCAGCAGTCTCTAGCGGGACCTCCACGTCATAAGCTCTCACCCAGATTTTTTGGGCCATTTCCCATTCTTCGACGCGTGGGACCAGTCGCCTATCAACTCAAATTACCGGACACAGCCAGAATTCACGATGTGTTTCATGTCTCTCTTTTGAAGCCACATTCCGGAGCACAGCCTACATCCACTCCATTCCTACCACCGGTTGATCATGGCGAGGTTATTCTTAACCCAGCTGCGGTGTTATGTGCACGGCTGACCAATGATCATTGGGAGATTCTCGTTCAGTGGACGGACACTGACCCCGACGCTGCAACATGGGAACGTGTGGACATCTTCAAACAAGTCTACCCAACTTTTGAGCTTGAGGACAAGCTCTTTCTCCATGGGGAGGCAGATGTTGTGGACTCAATAGCACACCGAGTCACACAACGAAGAAGACAACAACAACTCACTCAATAGGATTTAATTCTTATATTTCTTTGAGTAGGATTTATTTCTTATATTGTTTTAAGTAGGATTTATTTCTTATATTGTTTTAAGTAGGAGTTATTTCTAATTACTTTATATGTAAGGGCATTATGGGGAATTATTGTAACCCTAACCCTAAAACTCCCTATTTAAGGGATAGGTATGAATGAAATAGGTATGCTTTGAGATTTTAGAATAACCTAGCCTAAATAGGTTGAGATCACCTCTTGATCTCGAGTTTAAGGTTTACTCCAAAAATCCAACCTATCCTTCACCCTCCATTGCCATCCATCTTCACCCAAATTCATCCACCATCATCGCTACTAAGAAGAGGAGCTTCCTGCCCCTTTTCCAAGCCCAAAGAGGAGGTCTATCCTCCCTCTCAGCAGCAGCAGCAAGAGAGGCCCAATTCCTCCCTTACCAAGCAGCAAAGTGAGGATTTTTATCCTCAAATCTTGAGCAAATCCTGGTGCAATGTGGGAGCTGATCATAGTATCAAAGAAGAGGTATTAATCTATCCCAAACTCGTGTTTCAAGTTATTTAAGAAAGAAGAATTGCATTCTTAGCTAGAGCAGCAACAAAGAGGGCCAAACCCTCTTTGCTGTGACCAAGAAAAGAGAGCACCTTGCTCTAGCAAGGTCAGCATTGTTGTGGGGTCTTCTACCTAGCACAACAACTCGGTAGGACCCTCAAAAGAAGATCTTTCCTCCTGGTCAAGCATTGGTTAAGGAGAAATACTCATACACAGACCCTTGACGTGAAGTGAGTAAATTCTGAGTGCTGGATTCACAAATCCCACGCCGTGTTACTCGATCCTTGACCCGGGACCGTAATACTTCGCCCCCTCAAGGTAATGGTAGTGATCCCAACTTGAACCAAACAACATAGATGTAGCAATAACAATAACAATAACATGATAATGGGAATCAAAGGAAGATAAGATGATGGGGTCACAATGTTCTTTATTTAAATCTTCATCAAGATAACCAATGCTAAAAATAGATAGCAACCGAGGAGTCCTTCTTTCATAATAATATCTCAATCAAAGAGACACAACAGTAAAAATAAAAATGGGTCAATGCCCAAATAACATGTACCAAATTTGTCGTAGTATAGCAGTAGATAACTAGTAAATAATGAAAGTCCTTAAGAGTAATAAGCACATGAAATAATTCGGGTTAAATTCCGATTTTGCAATGCAATAGGATCCCAACATGACCTTTGATTCTTCCAATGCGAATATATCCGTAAATATAGATTAGATTGATATAAAACTTTCTCCTTCTGAAAATAGACTTAAATAAATTTCATCCATGTATAACTTATCTTCATAAAATATACTTCTATTGAGATTTATAATCTGATAGATTTAAGTCTCTGTAATCTGGCCGAACTAAGTACTTATTCTCCTTTTGCTAGCATGACTGTTGACTCTTCCAAGATCAATATTTCCATATAAAAAACTCAGCTCGAGAATTGGTTGAATAGGTAAGAAAATAGGCTTACATATATTTCTTTGGATATATAATTCTCCATATAAAGTCTCATTCTTTATAACATAAAATTGCTCAAAAGTTTAAGTCTTCTGCTTTTGCTCAACCATTCTTGCAATCTGACCTTTGCTGCTTCAAATATTGATTTCTCTTTGTAGAAAACTCCGATTGCCAAAATTCTTTTTTCGTTGGAAAGTAGACTCGAATATATTTCCTTCAATATATAATATGAAATATTAAAAGATCATTATAGAGGTGAAAACTTAAATAAAATAACGGTATAGGAACTGGAAAAAGATAAATACAAACCTAAATTGCTAGTGATAATAAATCAGAAAAGGATCACATTACCTCTATGGGTTGACCAAGTCAACTCACAAAACCTGCTCTGATACCATGTGAAGTTGGATCCAAGGCCTATCCCAAATTGACTAGCCCACTAGGAAGCCTCTTTCCCAACTAATAAACTCAGGATCTTTGTACTCACTAGTCCATGTAGGACTATTCCTTAACACTCCCCCTCACGAATAGGCCATCTTTTTTTGTGGCTCTACATGTGGATAATTTGTGTGGAAGCTCACATATGAGTAATTGCTCTGATACCATATTGAATTTATGGAAAAATGAAATACTTCATTGACTTATTATAATCAGAGTACATGAACCTCTATTTATAATAGATGAAAGTAGTAGAGTCCAACTACAATTAAACTACCTTCGTCCCAATTACACCCAAACTCTATAACACTTAAAGATAAGTCATAGCATAATTAAATAACCCAATATAAATAAAAGACTAACATGACTAAAACTAAACCTCTTCTATGAGGATGTGACCATAGGATAAAGATGTCAGCTTGTGGTCATCTTTGTGGGTCCCACATGATCTTCG
Source organism: Aristolochia californica (assembly GCF_029961685.1). NCBI lineage: Eukaryota > Viridiplantae > Streptophyta > Magnoliopsida > Piperales > Aristolochiaceae > Aristolochia > Aristolochia californica. The sequence goes on along the minus strand of NW_027182279.1, from coordinate 34,156,413 downwards.
AACTCATGTGATAAAGATACCAACTCATGGTATCTTTGTGGATCCCACTTGATCTTCAAATCTTCCAAATCATTTCAGCTCATGCTTATTATCTTCCAACTCATGCTAACTCATGTAATGACTCCTCTTGGCATCTCATGTCCTCATGGTGGGTGCCACCAGCTCGTGCAACCATGGTGGGTGCCACCAGCTCGTGCAACCATGGTGGGTCCCACATTGTAAAACTCCCCCTCAAGCTTGGGGTTAGAAAACATCATGAACTCCCAGCTTGCTACCAATGATTTATAGGATCTTCTTGTATAAAATGCCAGTTCTCCATATCTTCCAACAAAGTAGACTGCCATTTCATACGAGAGAAATTCCAAGTCGGCATATTATCTCTCAAACATATCTCCTCACAAAGGCAAGTTGCAGACATTCTCTCCAAACTAGTCACTCATAAGATCTTGTTCACCATCTACAGCAAGTTGGGCATTTACGATGTTTTCTCACCCCCAGCTTGAGGGGGAGTGTTGGAAGATGGGCCCAAGCCCACACGACTAAGGAAGGCCAAAATATCTAAGTGGTGGGACCCACCATGATCACTTGAGGTGGCATGATGAGTCTTACACAATAAGAAGTCTTACATAGCCACAATTATTATAGAAAAAGATTTTCAATTTAATGGTGTTTTAGTTATATTAGTCTTCTATTTATATTAAGTTATTTAATTATGCTAGGACTTATCTTTAAGTGTTAGAGTTTGGGTGTAATTGGGACAAGGGTAGTTTAATTGTAATTGGACTCTACTACTTTCCTCTATTATAAATAGGGATTCTTTTACTCTAATTATAACAAGTTAAGAAGTTCTCCACTTCTCAACCCGTGAAGAATCTCGCTCTAGCCTAAACTCATTTTCTCTCTTTTCTCTTCTCTCTACCGGGGCCCTCTCTCTCTTTCTCTTTTCTCTTTTTCTTCTCCCTCTCTCACCTTGCTTGAGATTTTCAGTCATGGGGTCCTAAATTCAACACCTTTGCCTTTCTTGAATCGCAATATCGGTGGAGTATGGTTGATTGATCTTCCACTCTTGAAGGAGACCCCGAAATCGAGCCAACAACTCATGAATATTGTCCCCTTGCTTAGTGTTTAGCATATTTTGTAAGGCATCAAATAATTTTTGTAAAGAGGTCGTGCTAGAATATAGCTTAGCACATGTGTCCCAAATATATTTGGTTAATTCCAAGTGGACAACATTGTTGGCTACATGCTCTTCCATGATATTAATAAGCCAACTAATAACCAAATTATCATTCTTAACCCACTTGAGGTAGGATAGATCTTCTTCATAAATCGATGGAGAAGGTTTGTTTAAGTGACCGAGAAGGTCACGGGTAATAAGCACCCTTCGTACCGATTGAGACCAACTAAGATAATTTGATAGGCCTCTTAAGGGAATAGGAGTAATTTTGAGTATGTCATTCTTACTACTTGTATTTTCAGCATCCATCTTGAAGCAAACAAATGCTTAAACCACACCCAAGATCAATTATAGAAGATCCAAATTTAAGAGTGAATAAAACCAAAGTGGAAAGTTCGCTTTAAAATCATGCATAGGCTGCAAAATAAGTCAATATGAATGTCCCAAATAGACCAAATAGGGGAAGATCTTCTAAAAAAATCCACTTATTCAAACTTGAAGGATCCATGTACCAAATCAGTCACATGAAAATTGAGATATAGAATCTTATCCACAAGATCAGGCACTAAATCATCAAAAAAATTGTGCCTATGTCAAGTGGAGTCACCGTCTAGAAATGAATCAAATCCTCTTATATCCTTAAAAAAATCTCAAAAGGATAGAGTAAAAACTTATGCCTTAACCCAAAAATCCAAAATCGTGGTTAAAAACTTTAAGAACAGCAATTTTCTTTTGTTGCGGATCCTTTGTAGCAAATAAGGTTTCTTATAAATCTCAATTCATAGGGTAAATCCAACTTCCAAATAACCAAGTGTTGGAATTCAAAAGAGTAGACAAGGCAGTAGAATAGTAGAGGCATGTAGATGAATTTTCATCATGCTAGAATTTAACCATATGTTGATTCACCAACTAAAAAATAGACCATATGAGTAGCACCAAGTGTAAGAGGGAGAGCGTGACATGTAAGTAACTGAAGCTCAAATCATTTCCATCACATAAGCATCCTCTTCTCAAATCATCAATCTTGATAAAACAACTTGTAACAACCAATCTTGATCAAACTTGTAATTTAGCTACAAGAAGACCAAGATTATAACATCTTCTTAACACAAGCAATTAACCTTCACAACTTCTCATATGAAAGTCATCTTGTCTTCATGTAATCCAGAGATCAAAGGTTCAACATATAGCAAAGAAAATGTGTAAATAATAACCAGAAATGACTTATCTCTTCATGGTTGGACGGACTCCTTCCCTCATGAGTAATTCCATGGGCAGATCTTCATAAACTCTATGCTCTGATACCATGATAAGAACTTCAACCAAACTAAGAAGAAAAACGAGAAGAGAGGGAGAAGAGATCAATCACCAATGGAGAGAGCTTGGATAGAGGAGAAGAGGGAGAGCGCTTTCTAAGGGAGAGAGCTTGGACAAACTTTGGGGAAAAGGAGGAGAGAGCTTGAATACTCTACCTCTTAGCCAAGGCTTCTATTTATAGCTTTTATAATGCCCTTTAGGGCTATAATATTATAAAATAAGAGACATAAAAAAGACAAGTATTTACAACTTCATGCCATCTTTATGAGAAGTCTTATTATTTACCCATATGCCACCTTTTAGATGTGTGGACTTTCTTTTCTTGGAAGTGTGGGCTTGAGCCCACTATTCTAACACTTTTCTTGGACGTGTGGACTTGAGCCCACTCTTCAAACAACATGTGGGCTTGAGTTCACTCTTCTAACATGTTTGACAAATACAGTGTTCAGTTTCACATTTTTTATTTTGATCCCAATAATTACTTTGTCAAACCATGGCCAAGGAGACTATTTTAAGCCATATATCAATTTTAGAAGTTTGCATACTTTCTCCCCTTCAACCACAAAATCAAGGAAGTTATACGATGTAAACTTCTTTTTGGAGATTACCGTTTAGAAAAATATTTTTATATAAAGTTGGTGAATATCTCATTGAAATTTTGCAGCAAGGGACATGAGAACATGTACCGAGTTAATTTTGGCAACCAGAAAGGTCTCTTTATGATCAATCCCATAGGATTGAGTATAACCCTTGACAACTAATTGGGCTTTGAGACGAGCAACACTGCTATCCGCATTATGTTTTACAATAATGACTCACTAGCATCCAATGGATATTTGAAAATGAGATTTTGATGCTAACACCCTTCTAACATCGGCGGTCAACTCAACAAGTTTCTCAACTATGGCATAAAAAATAATTTTTTATATAAAAGAAATATAAACTTATGGAATAACGAGAGTTTTTTTTTGAAAAAGTTGGATGATCTAATCGGAGAGATGGCCATGGCTGAATTGGGATGACCCATATAAATTAAAGGAAATAACTTGTTTTAGAAGTAAGATAAAAGGGATTGGTAGATTTGATGATCATCATCTATGGGCGTCTATCTAGGAGGGAAATAGGGGAAATAAGGATTGTTGTTGACGTGGTATGCTGATATGCATTCCATATATGCCTGCACATCACGTGTAAAGAATTTTACCTGGCCTAAGTGTACTTGGCATTTTTCTTACTCTAATAATGTGACCATCATAAATAAAAACAGTTAACATGAAACATTGGTTAGTAGACTTGAATCCAGATTCTTTTACGATGACATTCAAACGGATAGGCACATATGTACATATATATAAAATATATCAGAATTCATGAAACTCATTGAAGTTACTTAAAGGGGGGTTAGTCAACATGAATCAGGACATGAACTTCAGCCACATTACTCAGTTCAAGTCCTGAGGTCGTTAGTGGAGCGCCGGAGTTCAAGTCATGTACATGACTAACATGACTCACGAGATCCAAAGCATAAACGAGGGAAAGCGCTTTCCGCCCAATTTTGAGAATCATGTACATGAAACGAGCGCGCCCCTCTTTTTGCCGCACACCCTCTCCGTGAGTCTGCTCATTTTCGTTTCCTGTACCCCTTCTCTCCCCGAGCTCTCTGCTCCCTCTCTCGTCTCCACTGTCCCTCTCTGGTCTCCCTCTCGACCTTCGTTGTAGAGTACGGGAGACTGAGAGGCTCTGCGACGGAGGTTGAGAGGGAGAGGAGAGGGAGGGAGGCCTTCCTCCCTCGGCGACGACTTCTCTTCTCTCTTGGCGTCCCTCTCTCCTCCTTGCGCCTCGTCGGCCATCCTCCCTCTCCTCTCCCTCTCGACCTCCGTTACAGAGCACGGGAGGTTGAGCATCTATTGCAGAGCTTCTCGGACTCCCTCTCTTCTCCCTCTCGGCGTACCGTCAGAGCGCCGCCTCTGTCGGCGTTGCTCGCCACCTCTGTCGCCGTTGCCCGCTGGCTCGCCGTTGAGGAAGACGACGATGGTTTAATTTTTCCTAAGGTAGAAAAAATTAAACTATCATCATAAAAATCATTAATTTATAATTTTTATTTATAAAATAATTTTTTATTTATATAATAATTATTTTTATTTATATAATAATTATTTTTATTTATAAAATAATTAATTTTATTTATTTAATAAATTTATTTTATAATTACTATATTAAAATAGTGATTTAATAGTCATAATTAAAATATTGTTAAAATAAATATTTGATAAATTATTTGGGTTTAATTATCCGATTGCTATAATTAATTAAACCAATGGTTTTAAATTTTGTGACAATATATTATTAATTAATAATACATAAAATATATTATGTACAAATATATAGTGTGTTAAAGTTATGATTAGATCAATTTTTTTTTCTCTTAAATCATTCATTTTTAGGTTAAAGTATATCATATGTTATTAATAAATTAATAACTCAACGTATTACTTTCGTTTTTGTTATTTATAACGTTATTTATTTATTATTTATAATTAATCATTTGTGTATTTCATTGGCTCATGTAATTACCATATGAATGCACAATAAAATATCTAATTCAATTAATAAATATATTAATATATTTAATTATACATTAAATAACTTATTCGTGTAGTAATAATGGTTGTTTTACCTAATTTGGGATTTAAGGATTATGTTGTAATTAAGTGTGCTGTACGGGTTTAGGGATTCTCTTGTTTTTAACGTTTTTCTCATGTTGGGACACTAACACTGGAAACTGTTTTCCAGTGTACATGAAGTCATCAACACTAACACCAAGTACGAAGTTGAAGTTCATGTACATGACTGACATGATCTTCATGTTGGAGATGAACATGAACTTCAAAAATTCATATATAATAAGGGGGGTTAGTCAACTTGAAGGGCGAGATGATCTTCAACCGCATAACGCCCTTCAACACTTGAAGTCGTTAGTGGAGCGCAGATGAAGCTTCATCTCGATGCAGAGGATGAAGGGGTCCTTCATTTCCACAGTTTAATTTTGATCATCTGGAAGAAGGCCATGTTTGATCTTCTTTGAATTGAAGGACGGGCGACGCTGGCTTTTTCCCCTCTCTCTCCTCGCACCCCCCCCCCCCCCCTCGCGCGTCATCATTTCTCATTTTTTCCTCCTCTCTCCCGCACTCCCTCTCTCGTCTCCCTGCACCCCCGACGTCGTTGCTGCCATAAAATTGATCTCGTCCTTCGTCTCCGGCCACCGTCTCAGTTCCCTCTCATCTTCGGCCTCATCTCTCGGTCTTCTCTCGGCCTCGCCCTCTCTCTCGCACCCCCTCTCTCGTCTACGTGACTCCCTCTCTTCTCTCGGACTCGCACTCTCTCGCTTCTCTCTCTCTATTCCCTCCCGACCTCCCTTTCTTCTCTGTCTTCTCCCTCTCTTCTCCCTTTCGGCCTCCCACTCCCTTCTCTCTCTGGCTAGTCTCCTTTCCCCCGAAAACACCTTCCGATTTCGTTCGATTTCCCCATTTCCATTTCGATTTTCTTCGATTTTGGACATTTGGGCATCGATTGCTTAATATCTACTTCGATTAGGCATCGATTTCACCCTTCGGCTTCGGATTTCCCCAAATTTCAAAAGGTATGCCTAAACCCTAATTTTTTTCATTAAATTAGTGTTTTATTTGATTTAAATTTATTTTCAGTGCGTAATTGGGGGTTATTTGTGCATTATTTTGGGATTTAGGGTTAAGGTTTATAGTCTAAATTCTTGATTCGTGTATGGATTATTTTTAGTGTTTGCTGCTCGGTATTTAAGGGTCCAGTAATTAGGGTTTAGGGTTTATGGTTAAGGATTTAGGGTATTTTAGGGATTAGGGGGTTTAGATTTTTTAAGGTTTTGGGAGTTTTGTGTTTTTAAGCTATAAGGTTTTTTGGGTTTAGGGTTTGGAATTAGGGTGTAGGGTTTAGGGTTTAGGGCTTTTAATGTATTAAGTTCTGGAATTAGTGTTTAGGGTTTAGAGTTTAGTAGGTGATAGGGTTTGATGGTTCAGGTTTTTTTATGGTTTGTGTTTCAGGTTTAGGGTTTAGGTTCAGGATTTAGGGTATTTTAGGGATTAGGGTTTTTAAGGTTTAGGGGGTTTATGGTTTTTAAGGTTTTGGGGGTTTTGTATTTTTAAGCTCTAGGGTTTTTTAGGTTTAGGGTTTAGGGCTTTTAAGGTATTAAGTTCTGGAATTAGTGTTTAGGGGTTTTTAGTCCAATTCAAACAAGGTTGAGTCGCCTACACGGGCGTCCATTAGCCAATAAAACTCAACCCCCATCACTGATGAGGTACAGTTCATAGTGACTGGGAAGTTATATGGGGCTCTACTAGGGGTCTTCGGTGAATTTGGACTTGATGTGTGTGTGTTTTCATTGTTTAGTGCATATGCATTAGTGAAAATAATTTAATTAATTTTGAAATGTGTGAGAATGTTGTTGAGAATTTTTTAAGTGTTATGGAATGTTTTTGCCATGTGGTGAGGAGATTCGGATATTATACATATCCACCACATGGTATTTTTTTATGGTTTGTGTTGGTATTTTTTTTTTATGGTTTGTGTTTCCGTGACGAGTAAAGGTTGTCTGATAAAGTTTTTTCCGTGAGGACCGTCTCAGATTTAGATTATACATGGCTGCAAGAAGACAACCAAGTGGTCGAACATATGATATTTGGACATTCGATGATGATAGCAAAATGCTCGATCTTTTGGTCGAGCAGGTCAATCTAGGGAACAAGTTGCCTAACGGGGTGTGGAAGCATGAGGTATACATGGACTGTGTAAATAAGTTCAATGAAGACACAGTCATGAAAAAAATTGTTGAGCAGGTGAAGAATCGAACAAGAGCATGGAAGAAAATATACGAAACGGTAACGAGATGTATCGACACTAGTGGGTTTGGTTGGGATGCAACCACAAAACGAGTTACTGCATGTAATTCTGTATATCTTGATTACATAAATGTCTGTAAATCTGTATAGCTTGACTACATGATGTACTATAAAATATTTTTTATGTTTTGCACGTTAGTATAACTCTATTCCAAGACGTCTAAATGATGTTTTATTCTTATAGGAGCATAAAGATACTGAGAAGTACAAACGTGAAGGTTGCTCCCTGTACGAAAAATTAGTTGTGGTGGTGGGAAACACAATAGCGGTAGGGTCAGGAGCTACAACCTTTGTAGATCAGGGCGATGAGGTGATCCGTGAATCGGAACATGTCCCGATGGATGAGCCAAAGGATGTTGATATAGTTAGGGATACTCCATCACCATTATTAAGCATGGATGAGTCTCTAGGTAATCAATCTGAAAGAAGTAAACGGTCATCTTCAAGTTGTCGTAGACAGATAACAGAAATGCCCGATGATGACACTAGTAGAAGAATCTTTGATGCAATAGATCGAATTGCTAAGACATTTGAGAATTTTATGATGAAAGACGATATTGTAAGAGATTGGGTCAAAGCCCTCAGAGAAATCCTGGACTTGCCTACAGAATTGAAGTTTCGCGCTCCTTCATGGTTGGATACGCCAAGTAAGAAGGTCATGTTTACGGAGATGATAGTGGAAGAGTGGGTCGAGTGGCTTAAATTTTGTTTTGAAAACTAATTGTAATGCGTTATAAATATACTATTCTTTTGGAATATTGTTATGTATTAGGTATGATATTTGAATTATGACGTTGCAAGACTTATTAGTATGGTTTGTATTTAAATTTGATATGTTGTTGTGTTTATATATTGCATGGATGAATGGTGCTTTGAGTATGGATGTGGAATGTGGATGAATGTAGGATGTGATTGAATGTATGATGTGGGAATGTGGATGAATGTAGGTTATGATTGAATGTAGGATGTGATTGAATGTAGGATGTGGGATTGTGGATGAATATGGTTGTTTATAGGTGTGATTGCAAATAGGTTATGATTGAAGATTGATGTTTACTTGTGTTTATGAATTTTAGGCGATTGAATTTGTGGATTTCCATGGATACTATGACAGACGATGAAAATGTTGCAACTATAGTTGCATTCACAACTTTGTTGATCGCCATGGAAAGATACTATTTGTACCATTGCAACAGACGTGTACCACGTTCTTGTGGGATGAACGGTCCATTGTATTTGCAAAAGGCACTAGACAAATCACCAGTTAAAATTCGAAAAGTTTACAGGATAAACCAATTGGTATTTCACAAATTGGCAGATATACTTACTAGTAAAGGGTTTTTATCAGCCACAAAGACCATCTCAGTTGAAGAACAACTTGCATATTTCCTCCTAACTATTGGTCAATGACAAGTGTATAGTGTCACAGCAGAAATGTTTGATAGATCAAACTGGACCATAAGTAAGTATTTCAACAAGGTGTTGGATGCAATCCTCAAACTTCACTCTGATTATGTCAAATGGCCTTCAGAACACACACACTCGAAGATTTTAACCAATTCAATGTTTTATCCCTACTTCAAGGTAACATCACTTCCTATAACTAAATAATTTTAGATTAATATACAAAGTTAGTAAATATTAATTGAAAATATATAATTAGGATTGTATTGGAGCTATTGATGGAACTCATATCAAAACCAACATTCCACTAGAAGATCAACCAAGGTTTTGGAATAGAAAAGGTTATCTCTCACAAAATGTGATGGCAGCATGTTCATTTGATATGCAATTCACTTATGTACTTGCTGGATGGGAGGGGTCAGCAGCCGATTCCCGTGTACTAAAGGACGCATTGACTCGTCGAGATAAAATCTTTGTACTTGAAGGTAAGTAATATATTTTTATGTAGTCATTTTTTATCTATTTTATCTTCAATTATTTTATGTGGTATATAATTTCTATATAGAAAAATATTATCTAGTCTATGCTGGTTATGCAAATCTTCCAGGATTTTTGGCTCCATATCTAGGAACCCGATATCATTTGCAAGAATTTGAAGATAATATTCCTAGAAATGAAAAAGAATTATTCAACCGAAGACATTCATCTTTACGGAATATTATTGAGCGAACTTTTTGTGCTTTAAAAGCTCAATTTCTAATGTTAAAAGGCACTCCTCCATTTTCTTTTAAGATCCAGATGAAAATTGTACATGCTTGTTTCATATTGCACAATTATATACGTGTAGAAGATTATGATGATATATTTGAAGATGAAGATGATGATTCGAGTGGCGAGCTCGGTGGAGGAAGTGATACGGTCCAATTAGGTGCAATGGATGATACAAACAGCGATGATTGCGATGATCTTGAGGATGTGGGTAGCCAAGTAACAAGCATTCGGAGGCAGAATGCATTAGAATCCACAAGAGCCGCACAATTTCGAGATGCCATATCGACTTCAAGTGGAACGATAAATGATGGTTTACTTTATTACTTTTGAACATGCGTCATTTATATGTACTAAACTTGTAACTTGTTGATTTTAATATTAAATGCACGAACTCGTTATTTGAATAATTTTTTTAGGTTATTTTCAAAGTTGTATAAGTATTTATTTATTATTTTTTTCAATTTTATTACTATTTTAAACTTCGTATTTAAGTCTCTGGTAAATAAAATATAATTAAAGTATGCATTTGATTAATTAATTACTTTTAATTTTGTCAAAATATATTATTAATTAATACTATGCAAACTTATGTTATTAATATAATACTTTTTATTCATTAATCATAATTTTTTTTATTTACTCTATTGTATTAGTGATTTAATAGTGGTAATTAAAATATTGTTAACTCAAATACTTGGTTTAATTAAATTATTTTTATAATTAATAAAATTAATGATTTTAAATTTCTAAGATGAAGATGAAGATGATGTTGTCCACACTAACACCCTATTTCGAAGATTTCGAAGATGAAGTTGTCCACACTAACACCCATTTCAAAGATGAAGATCATGTAGATGCATAAGATGAAGATGAAGACGAAGATGAAGATCAAAATTTCATTTTGTTGACTGACCCCCCTAAAAAATATCAGAATTCATGAAACTCAGTTGAAGTTAATTTGAAATCCTCCATGTCGAATTTCATGGCTTGTGTGATTTGATTCGAACCGCTGAGATTTGAAAGCGTACTTCTTGGCTTTAAAATTGACCGATCGTAAATTATATCGGCTTTTTTATACATATTAAAGACATCAAAATCTGATATGTATTGGCCGAGGAGGTGATTTTTTTTTTTTTTTTTCCGGTAGTTATACAAAAATTTCATTGAATTGCCATTGTTTAGCGGCAGTTTCCTCTCCGAAATGTGAGAAAATGAAGCCGGCTTGTGGGCCTCTCCTATTGCACGCGTTCTCTTCCAGGGTGTTCTTTCTTCGATTATCTCGCTCCTCTGTCTCCATCTTTGTTAACAAATCGATTTCCACTTTAGCTTACAAGAAAATGGAAACTCCACAAGCCCCCCCAAATCCCAGTTCTCTCTCAGGTGATAGTACCTGCGGCTTCTTCTTCTCGGTCTCAGTGTTATCTGTGTCCATGTTGTTTGTCTTACTTTGTTTATGCCGTCCAGGTTTAGAGAACTCAATGATTCACATCGTTCTATGCGGAAAAGGGTCTGCTGAGAGCGATATTGCCGAGTCCTTGAAGAAAAACGACACTTTGAAACTTGGGGATGAGAAACTTTCTGTGTCCCTCTACTCTGAGATGGCCTCTCAGGAAAGTACTCCGGCGTTACAGACTGAATTGTATTTCGGCACCCTTCATACAAATAGATTTGGGCGGTTGGTTTTGTGGTCCCCCAAAATGCCCTCTACTCACGAACTCGTTTCGCAGTTAGTGTCCCTTCAAGTCCTTGTTTTCTTTTGTCAATTGATGTCTTATTTCTGTCTTATTAAATTTAGTATTAGTTGTTTGTAGAAATTTCTGTGAACTTCCTCTTGGTGCAGTTTGTGTTGCGGACGTTCAGATCAAGGGGAGAGGTGTGAACTATCAAACTCACATGTGATCACACTGGTTGAGAGCTCCTTAGTTCTTCCTTCAACTTCAATGTATCTTTATCCATGTATACTGCTCGTGCAGGTCGCTCGAAAAATGTCTGGGAATCTCCACCTGGTTGCCTTCTATTCTCGTTTACATTGCAGATGGAGGACGGACGCGTTGTGCCTCTTTTGCAGTATGTTGTGTCACTTGCAATGACTGAAGCTATAAAATCAGTTTGCGAAGCTAAGGTATTAATTCATCATGCTCTTCTCTGTTCTTTCATCTTCAATTTTATTCCAACAATGGACTTGTTCAGTGTATTCGGGGAACTTGTTCGACTATTAATTCTGAAGACTATTTAGTTTTTCTCTTTTTAGTACAATTTTGTTATAACTTTAAAAACTCAAAAGAATAAGGAGGAAAGTTATTAAAAGGAACTAGCCAACCGAAAAGATTATAAATAAGAAAACTGTCGGAAGGTGTTTAACCTACAAACCTCTTAGTGAATCCTGCTGCAATTTCTCTCTGTTTTTAGGCACATCTGTATCTTGATTACACTTTAACTTGAAATTAATATCAGAGAGAAATATTTTCATTGATTTTTGTGGTCTGTTAGTTATAAGGGTTTTGGAGGAATCAATGGGTAAGATGATAGAAACTAGATTCATTGGATTTAAAAGAAATTAACTTAAATTTTAGTTTGAAAATGAAAATCTTAACATAGGTTATTATGGAGACGAGAGGAAAATAAAAGCAAAATGTGCAACTTTCCACCTGGGTGTAAACCAAATCAAACAATCAAATGTTACTAACAGTTTTTAGGGGGTTAGATGGAAAGGTGTTATTTTAAGAAAGAAAAGCCATGTGTTATGAAGCTGCATTTCATATTTGAGACATGCAGAAAACAGAGCATGAGTCACGTAGAGATCTATAACTGTTCTTCTGAACTTGGTGTTACCAGCCTCTTGGTTCAGCAACAGAAACAATGCTATAGGTGCTGGGCATTAGCTTCTAAATGGATGATTTTCCTGTCTATGTTTTGTCCTAGAATCAATCTTGAATCTGAAAAAGTCATTAGAAATAAGTGCGAGCATTATTTTCCAATACTGAAGCCAGGAGTATGTCAACCTTCCACACTTCCTTCTCTTTCTCTTTCTCTACTTGCAATATCAAAATCAGCATGTCTTTTGATGAATTATTTTCTTTTTGCATCCATGCATTTTGATTGCTTAGCTGTTTTCTAATAGTTGTTTTTGATTTATAATTTTTCATTTGACTCTGTGATCCATTTGATTGTCCAGTATGAAATGCTTGTTGTGTATGACACAGATGTAAATAGGTCAGTTACATGTATAAATGTGATGTGCTCGTCGTGTATGATCAAAATTAGGGGTGGCAATGGGTTGGCACGAATCACACAGTTAATTTAACGGGTCAGAAATGTTGGTCCAAATCTGGATCCTTGGGGTTTTCTTGAGGTTGGGTCAACCACTTAAAAGTCCATTCAATAAAATGTACTTAAAAATGCATCATAAATTTTAGGAAAACTTTTAAGTAGTAATTGGAGAAATGATGAAAATCAAGTAATCTTGTAAATAGTGTTGCTTGTGATGGTTATTGTCCAAGGTTATTCACAGTACTACTGTAAGTAATACTGGTTTTGTAGCCTAACCTTCAAAATGTGTCTACCATTTCTTCAACCGCAATAGAGGTATATATATATATTTCGAAATGAGCCTCTACGAGCCCGTGCGCTCAGGTGAGAACTTGAGAGTGAGAGAACCCGTCCCCCCGGTCACCATCCCCACGGCTGCCGACTGGAACCCACCCACTGGACATCGTACCTTTGGCAAGACTACCGTTGTCTCCTCCGATGCCGGCCGACAGCACGACGAAGTTTCACCGCGCAAATACGAAAGGGATCCTTCTTCCAGACACGGAAGAAATCCCCCTAGAAGATCGAAAATCCTTGAATACCCTTCCGATGAGCTTCCTGAGCCTTCGACGGAAGATTTCAACACCAGCTGGATGATGATCTCCTGGCACAAGAAACGAAATCACCCATTCTGTTTCGGCTACGAAAAATGCAGAGTAACAGTGGAGAGGGTTGTCCGGAGCTCCGGCCACATGATCCGCATCTCCTTTGTAGTCGGATCGAAACTCTCCTTCGTCTGTGTTCCAGTCGAAGCTATATCCAACTTCACCCATCAATTTCAAAAGAGCAATGAGCGAAGCAGATCGATCTCGTGAATTCTGGTCACGGGATTCGATTTTTCTCTTCTCGGTGACTTCCTTCCGTGGTCGAAGGGAATGTCAAATCGTACATCGACGAGGGTCCTCTGTGCTCGCCAAAATATTCATGTCCGAGGCCACAAATATGGGTTCGCCCGGAAGGATCTAGCCGTAGCTCTCTAGAGCTTCTCTTCGGCGCAGTCTCTAGCAAGGGGAGCAGCCCCCTCTGGTGATGCCATACAAATCTTCCCTCCCCTCCATCCCTCGACATTGTCAAATCTAGCATCCTTCAATGGCTGATTGACAAACTCCACCTCTCCAACACACCCAGAATCTCCTATCTCAGCTCCTAATCTTGGCTTGTTCATTTTGGAACCCAACAAGAGTCTTCAGTGGCTCTTGCTCTCACACCCCGCATCCCCCTGGGCATCACCGGGATGTCGGAGTGGCTCCCCTCACACCTTCTAGTCAGTACGGACAATGGGCTACTGTCACCGGCCTTCCTGCTTAGCTGTGTCAAAAAGAGGTTTTCACACGTATCATCTTTGAGTTTGGTTCGTCATAGCCTTGGACCCACTCACTGAGCATTGGCACCATCTTGATGAGGCCTAGATCCTCGTCAATCCTCTTCGTCCCTGTGATGGGCATTACTTCCGATGCATTATGGTGGATAATGCCCGGTTCTGGATATGTATTGACTTTGCCGCTATGGAGGACTTCAAAAGTGTGATCTCGAGCACCACAGTTGAGCCTCGAGATACACCTTAGCTAGTCAATACGTTGGGAGCAGCATTTCAGGTCTTTGTCCCTCCCTAGTAGGTTCGATCCCCCAAGCAACCCTACCGCTGGCACTGATGCCATTCCCACTGACCCCCCAGTATCCCCTCCCACTTGCCTGCCACGACTCCCATCCCCCCAGTTACCTTATCTCAACCCACTACATGTCCTCCTATCCTCATAAATCCAAACCTCACCACCTCACCCCCCCCCCCCCCCCCCCCCCCTCTCATTCATCAAGCCACTCCCCAGTTAATGAATTACCACTCTGACGTTGAGTTAGGGACAAGTGAGCTTGCTCCTCGAGGCAAATCCCAAAACTTCTCTCCTCCCCACCTTGCCACATATCAATGTCGTACAAGAGGCCAACCCAGTGAGCTTCTTCACAGAGGACCTAGTGCTTAAACTCGCTTCCCTCGCAACCCCGAAACCGGTGGGGCTTTATCTTTCCGGAACCGGGTGAAAGATCTCAGTGATTTGTGGAAGCTCTTTAGTCAGAGCAACATAAATATGACCCAGATTGTGGAACTTGCCAAGGTGATGGGCACCGTCTTCACGGAGCCTCTCCCGGGAGATAATCACCCATTTGAGAAGTCAAAGAAGAAAAGAAATGATCAATGATTGTTCTATCTTGGAATATTCGTGGAATTGGGTTGATGCGACGCCGCGCATCCATTCGCAACCTTCTTGCCTCTACCAAGGCAAACATCGTTGTGCTTCAAGAAACCAAGGCGGTCTCTCCCACTTGGCTATATTCGTGAGCTGTGGCTCCTTAAGGAGCTCGGATGGGCCTCACTGGATGCGGTAGGATCGGCGGGTGGCATCTTACTTGTGTGGGATACTAGTATTATCGAGGTGCTAGATCGTTGCTGCGACACCTATTCCCTTGGAATCAAGCTGCGAGACAAAGGTTTAGGGAACATTTGGTGTCTAGTGGGAGTCTACGGGCCAACCAAGCACAATGAGTGACATCTCTTATGGGATTACCTCCTGATGACTTTTCAAAAATGGCCTATTCCATTGATGCTAGCGGGTGACTTCAACGTTACCCGTTTTTGCCATGAGAAATCCCTGCATTTTTGGAGAATCACTACCTCCATGAGGCTTTTTGCAGACTTTATTGGCTGTTGGGACCTGGATGAGATCGTTCTATCTGGGAAGACCTTTACTTGGTCTAACGGTAAACAACCCCAATAATGACTAGCTCCAACTATATAGCAATGTCACCGACAATCAGATCATTGCCCCCCCCCCCCCCTTCAAGTTGTTGAAGCCGATGCTACGATCCTGGGCCTCTATGAGAAAGGCCTCTTCTTCGGCAAAGAGATTCTCCGCCCTTGCCCAGATTGCTTCTTTAGACTTAGAGGAGGAGTCTAGAGGCCTCTCTTCTTCGGAAGTGGCCCAAAGATATGCCCTCCAAGGGTAACTGCAATCTTTTGCCTATGGTGATCTCGTGCACTGGAAGCAGCGTGCTTGTTTCAAGTGGCTCTCAGAAGGGGATGCAAATACCAAGTTCTTCCATGTTGTCTCTTCAGCGCGGAGAAGAGCCAATCGCATCACCACGCTCAGTGTCAATGGTGAGACCACTTCAGAACGATCCCTTATCTTTGACTCATTGGTGAGCTTTTTTGCAGATCTGTAGTTTGATTGCCAGCCAGTCTGCCCCTTCTTTCAAAGGGCCAATATCTAGGCTATTCCATCGGCAACAACCAACCTCATTGAGCCTTCCTTCTCCAGTCGAGAAATTGAAAAAGCAGCCCTGGGTCTTCCTTTGGATCGTGCTTTGGGCATGGACGGATTTAACGGTGAATTCTACTGTCGTTACTAGCCCCTCATCAGTGATGACATGGCCCACATGGTTTTTTCCTTCTATCATTATGACATCAGATTCAGGAGTATCAGAGCTTCCCTTATTGCCCTCTTCCCTAAAAAAGAAGGGGCAGAACTCCCATCAGATTTTCGGACGATCAGTCTCACCACTAGTACTTACAAGGTGATAGCGCGTCTCCTCGCTAATTGCCTTCGGGCGGTCCTTCCTATTGCTATTCATCACAGTCAGAGTGCCTTTCTCAAGGGAAGGAACATATTAGATTCGGCCATGGCGTGTCACTAGCTCATCTATCACTTGTAAGTTTTAAAGCTCCCCATATTCATCCTCAAGCTAGACTTCGAGAAAACTTTTGACAGAGTTAATTGGAAGCTTTTGGACACTCTTCTGGGGAAGATGGGATTTGGTGAAAAGTGGTGCTTCTGGGTACAAAGTTGTATCTCCTTTGCTAGCAACTCGGTTCTTCTCAATGGAACTGTTTGCAGGTATTTTAAGGGATCCAAGGGAATCATACAAGGAGACCCATTACCCCCCTTGCTCTTCAATGTGGTGGTAGAATACCTCTCTTTCTTAATTTACTCGACCAAGAATTTGGGATGACTTCTCCCCACGACAGATTGCGCTGCCTTTGATATTCAGATCCTCCAATTTGCAGATGACACCATTTGTTTTGCGGTTAGTACCATGGATTTGAATAAGAAATTGCATGCAGTTTTGGACTTATTTGAGTTGGCTTCTGGGCAAAATATTAATTGAAAGACAATCTCTCCCCTCGGCTATTACATCGACATCTCTATGCTTTGTGGCATGGCAGACTACCTGAGGTGCACCTTAGAGAAAATGCCAGCTACATATCTGGGGCTCTTACTTTTTGACTCTCGGCCTTCGGCGACGCTTTGGTATTCCCTTATTGAGAAATTCGAGAAGAGATTAGCTACTTGGAGGGGCAAACTTCTATCTATAGCAGGGTGACTCACTCTAGTCAAGTCATGCTTGGCAGGGCTACCAAACTATCTTTTATCATTCATGCAGTGTCTGACCTCAGTTTGCTTCAAGATTGACGCCATCCGTCAGCGTTTTCTCTGGAGAGAATCAAAAAACACTTTTAGATACCATCTGGTTAGCTAGAAGGAAATATGCATGCCTCACTATAGGGGGGATTAGGCATCCGGCCTACGAAGGAGATGAACAAAGCCCTAATGCTCAAATGGATCTGGAACTTCAATGTCGAACACAATAACCTATGGAGGGATATGGTCAGGTTTTATCTTCAATTTTCAGGTGATAGGTAGAGAGAGGGTGGCGTCACTCGTCTTTATCCCCGATTTAGATATCAGTTTACAAGTTACTCCCATCATTCAGGGATGCGACATCTTTCTACACCAGAAATGGGAGGACCCTCCTCTTTTGGTCGGAATGGTACGGCCCCCGCTCCCTCTCAGAGGATTTCCCGGGGCTCTCCAGGGTGGCTAGAGACCTCTCTTGCTCTATGGCCGACTCTTGGAGTGACCATTCGTGGATTTTTCCATTTCGCAGGGGACTAAATGATGAGGAAGCTGCTGATTTTTCCTCTCCTTTCTAGGCCCAGCAACATTACTATCCGGGAGCATGGGGTTGCTAAAATGACATGGAACCCCAGCATCAATGACCTCTTTACAGTTGCATCCGCCTATTCTTACATTAGAGAATACGATTTTTGCCTGCCTGGGCATAAGGCAAACATGGCATGGAAGCTTTCAGCGCCTAGCAAGATCAAATTTTTTATGTGGATTGCCATCAGAAACCAGATTATCACTTCTGATAACCTCCACCATAGAGGATTCATCTCTCCTGACCGCACCTGTCCTCTCTGTGGTGTGTTTGACGAGACAGTTCAACATGTTCTTTTGCATTGTGGGTTCTCTTGGCAAGTTTGGACGAAGATCTTTCAGAATTTTGGCCTCCAAATGGGGCTTCACCATGACGTTTTCGGCACTTGTCAGATGGTTATGGGGATTCACCTTCCTAGATTGGGCAAGTTAATCCTCTTGGCATGCCTTGCGCATGTCCCATGGTGTCTATGGCTTGAGTGTAACAACCGAAGATTCAATTAAAAAACCAATACCCCGGATAATACGACTTCTTATGCAGTGGGCTTAATCTCCACCTGGTTGCATACCAGAAAGGAATTTGCCTCTCTATCGGGTGTTCCCTTCGCGATAATTAGAGCTTGCTTGCTTATATGACGGGTCCTTGTAGGATGCCAGTCATGGCTACCTGGGATCCTCCCCCAAGCGACTGCATCAAACTCAACTTTGATGGCAGTGCTTTAGGTTGTTCTGGGCCGGTAGGTGCAGGTGGTGTCTTTAGAGACAGTTGTGGAGTTTCTATTTTCTCCTATGCTGGGCCGGTGGGCGCCACCAATTCCAACACTGCTGAAGTGAGTGCTCTTCTTTTTGGTCTTCAAATTTTCAAAGACCGTCTTCACGCTAAGCTGCTTATTGAAGGAGACTCCAAGGTTGTCATCAATTGGTGCTCAAAAGAAAGCTCCCCCCCTTGGCGTCAATGGCCTATCACTGATTATATTACTGATGTTGTGTCCTCAATTCATTGTAATTGGAATCTCATTCTTAGATCAGCCAATTCCTTGGCTGATAAATTGGCTAAATTCAGAACCTCCCAGCAATCTCTCATTGTTTGGGAAGGTTTCCCTCCTTGTAATCTTGCTCTTTTGAGCTTTTGATTTAATAAAATTCAACATCATTTCTTTTGCCTAAAAGGAACTTCTGGAAAAGAGCGGAGCGAGGCGATTTTGGGTGAATTTTTGCTTAACGTGCACCGTTAGTGATCGTATCGTGCGCCGTCTATTTCGAAACTGCTAATGTGCGCCAAAACCCTCAAATGAGAGAGAAAGCTCTCCCGACGGTCATCGTCCCTACGGCCGGCGACAGGACCACCCCCGATGACCACCGCTACTCAGGCAAGGCTACGGCGAGCCTTTCCGACGCCAACAGAAGGCTCAACGATGCTGCGATGTTGCGACGAGAAGAAATGTAGGAAATGTCTCTCCACGGCGAGGAAGAAAAACTCACAGACGATCAGATCCGTCCAGCCACCTCTCTAGCGAGCTTTCTGAGGCTCCGACAGAGGAATATGAAGCTCGCTGGATGACGGTTTCTCGCCGAAAGAAGCAAAATAGTATTTTCCGCTTCAGCTACAGAAAATGCAGAGTTACCGTCGAGAGAGTCGTCCGAAAATCAGGTCTAGTGATCCGTATCTCCTCAACCAACGGATCAAAACTTTCATTCATCTACGTCCCAATAGAAGCGATCCACAACTTCAGGCTTCAGTTCCAGAGAGCTACCTCGGAAACTAAGAAATCCTGTGAGCTCTGGTCACGGGACTCGATTTTCCTCTTCTCGGTGACTACCTTCCGTGGCCATCGGGAATGTTGGATCACCCACAGAAGGGGAACCTCCATTTTAGCCAGATTATTCATACCTATGGCCACAAACTCGGGTTTTGGCTGGAATGAGCTAGCCGATGCACTCCAGAGCCTCTCCTCGGTGCTAGCCACAGCAACAACGCCAATCTGCCCCGATGATGCCAGAGTAAGATTTCCACCTCTCCTCCCAGCAACCCAGCGCCACCAAAACACCTTCCGACATCCCCTCCCCGAAAATTCTTGATTTGCCCCAAAACCATGCATCAGTCCCCCCTGCTCCCACAGAAACACCCGAAATCATCCAAATCCCACCAAACCTTCTCCATGATGGGCGCATAATTTTGACTCGCTCCATTCTCGTCCAAACATCCCCGGACATCATCAAATCCAGCATTCTTCACTGGCTGATTGATGCACTTCACCTCCCTTACACTCCTAGAATCTCCTATCTCAGTCCCTAAACTTGGCTTGTTCATTTCGGAACCCAGTAGGAGTCTTTTGCGGCTCTTGCCATCATACCCCACACCAGTTCTGGCATCATCGGGGTCTGAGAGTGACTCCCCTTGGCACCCTCCAGCCAATACGGCCAATGGGTCACAGTTATAAGGCTTCCTACTGGGCTATGGCAGAGCGCAGTCTTTTTGAGAGTCGTGTCTGAGTTTGGCTCTATCATTGCTTTGGACCCACTGCGGAACATTGTCACCATCTGGATGAGGCCCGGATCCTCATCAACCCTCTTCACCCATGTGAAGGGCAATATTTCAAATGCGTTGTGGTGGATAAAACGCGATACTGGATCCGTATCAGCATTGTTGTGATGGATAATTTTAGAGATGTGGTCCCCGAAAGCACAATCAAACCTCGGGAAATCACACAGCCAACCAATGAGTTGGGAAGTGCACCTCTCGATTTTGCCCCCTCCCAGCAGTTGCGATCCCCCCAGGTAGCTTAATAGCTAGCATGGGAACTATACTCGCTGACCCCCCGGCATTCCTCCCCACTTATCCAACACATCACTCACCCACCCACTCAACCCAGTCCTCACCAAAAAATACCCTTGGCTCAGATCCAGATGTCGTTCACCCCTCTGTCTTAACTCCAGAAATACCCTTACCCTCACCTTACCCCCCCTCCCATAGAAACCCTCACAGACCCTCCTACAAATCATCCCCATGACCCCCACACTCCACAAACTTCCCCCTAGATATTGGAATCCCCCCCTAGCTCACCCCCAATAAATCCCCACCCTAAAAATTACCTCTCCAACATAGAGTCCGGAAGCAGTGAGCGCGCTCCTCGTGCCCATAGGCAAAACAATTCTCCCCCTCCTGTTGTAACCTATCAACGCTGAGCTAGAGGGCAGCAGAGACAACTTCTACAGGGAGAACCCAGTGCCACCATTCGATACCCCTGCAACCCAGAGATGAGACATTTCATCATTCCAGAGCCGGGTGAACGAGGTCAAGTGTTTGTGGCAGCTCTCCAATCAGAACAACACAAATACGGCCTTGAAACCTGGGCCCAGATAGTGGAACTTGCCAAAGTGATGGGCACCGTCTTCACGGAGCCTCTCCCGGGAGATAACCACCCATCTGAGAAGTCAAAGAAGATGAATAATGATCAATGATTATTCTCCCCTGGAATGTCTGTGGAATTGGGTCCTTGCGTCATCGCGCCTCCATTTGGGACCTCCTTGCCTCTACCAAGGCAAATATTGTTGTTCTCCAAGAAACCAAGGTGGCTTCTCTACCCCTTGGATACATCCGTGAGTTGTGGCACCTAAAGGAGCCCGGCTGGCTTTCAGTGGATGCAGTGGGATTGGCAGGCGGTATCCTACTGATGTGGGACACCAGTACTACTGAGGTGCTTGATCGTTGCAGTGGCTCTTACTCCCTTGGCATCAAGCTGCGAAACAAATGTTCAGGGAACATTTGGTGCCTACTTGGTGTCTACGGCCCTACCAAACACCATGAGTGCCACCTATTTGGGGAGGATCTATTGAGGACTTGTCAGATGTAGCCTATTCCTCTAATGCTTGTGGGTGACTTCAATGTCACTCGCTTCTGCCACGAGAAATCCCCGCCGTCCCGGAGAATGACAACCTCCATGAGGCTATTTGCTGATTTTATTGGCAGGTGGGACCTGGATGAGATTGCCCTATCTGCGAAGACCTTCACTTGGTCAAATGGTAGGCAACCCCCTGTACTCTCAAAGCTGGACCGATTCTTAGCCAGCAATGATTGGCTTCAGCTCTACAGCAACGTCTCTGGCAAAATGCTCAATAGAGTCGTCTCTGATCATTGGTCGATTACGGTTGATACCCATTTTTGCAGTTGCCGCCCCCTCCCCCCTTCCAGATTCAACAATAATTGGATGGCGGACCCCTCTTTTGATCTATCTCTCCAATCCTTTTGGGAGAATATGACCGTTGTTGGACCGAGCTGGTGAATCTTCCCAATCAAGCTTAAGATGTTGAAGCCGCTGTTGAGGTCTTGGGCCTCTGAAAAGAAGGCCTCTTCTTTGGCAGTGAGAACCGGTGCCCTTGCTCAGATAGCCGCTCTCGACTCTGAGGAGAAAGTCAGAGGTCTCTCAGAGGTATGCCCTTCAAGGGCAATTGCAGTCCTTTGCCCACAACGAGTTAGTGCACTGGAAGCAACGTGCAAGATTCAAATGGCTCTCCGATGGGGATGCTAATACTAAATTCTTCCATGTGGTCGCCTCTGCACGAAGAAGGGCCAACCGCATTGCCATGCTCGGCGTCAACGGTGAGGCCACCTCGGACCGAGCCATTATTTTTGACTCACTAGTGAATTTTTTTGCAGATTTATACTCTGATCACCGGCCATTCCGGCCATTCTTCCAAAGGGTTAACCTTCAGGTTATTCCATCAGCTATAACTAGTCTCATCGAGCTCCCCTTCTCTAATCGGGAAATTGAAATTGCAGCCCTTGGTCTTCCTTTGGATCGTGCTCCCGTTCCGGATGGATTCAACGGGGAATTTTATCGTCATTGATGGCCCTTCATCAGAGAAGACATTTCCATCATGGCCCGCTCCTTTTATCAGTATGACATCAGATATAGGAGTATCGGAGCCTCTTTCATCGCCCTCATCCCTAAAAAAGATGGGGCAGAGCTCCCATCCGACTTTAGGCCGATCAATCTCACTACCAGTGCATATAAGGTGATTGACGCCTCCTTGCTAGTCGTCTCAGGGCAATCCTCCCTATTGCCATTCACCATGGTCAGAGTGCTTTTATTAAGGGAAGAAACATTCTTGATTCAGCCATGGCATATCATGAGCTTAGTCATCATTTCAAGGTCCGAAAGCTCCCCAGATTCATCCTCAAGCTTGACTTCAAAAAGGCATTTGACAGAGTTAACTGGATGTTTCTGGACACCCTCCTGGGGAAGATGAGATTCGGAGAAAAATGGCGCTTCTGGATCCAAAGCCGCATCTCTTCTGCAAGCTACTCCGTCCTTCTCAACGGAACAATTGTGGGTATTTTAAGGGAACCAGGAGAATCAGACAGGGAGATCCCCTCTCCCCCCTGCTCTTCAACGTGGTGGCAGAATACCTATTCTCCTTGATCTACTCGGCCAAAAACATGGGATGACTCCTCCCCACGACTGATTGCACAACCTTTGATATTCCGATTCTCCAGTTTGCGGATGATACTAATTGCTTCAGGGTTGGTACTATGGATTAAATCAGAAAATTGCGTGCCATGCTGGGATTATTTGATTTGGCTTCTGGTCAGAACATAAACTGGGGAAAAACCACTCTCCTTGGCTATCACATTGATCCAGCTGGGCTTCGGGATATGGTGAACTATCTGGGATGCTCTGTGGGAAATATGCCAGCTACATATCTTGGGCTCCCACTTTTTGATTCTCGGCTTTCGGCGTCACTATGGTCCCCCCTCATTGAGAAATTTGAAAAGAGGCTAGCCACTTGGGGGGGTAAACTCTTATCAACAGCGGGGCGTCTCACTCTCCTCAAGTCTTGTCTAGCGGAGCTGCCAAATTATCTGTTATCATTCATGCACTGTCGGGCCTCCGTTTGCTCCAAAATTGATGCCATCCGTCGACGATTTCTATGGAGAGGTTCAGAAGATACCTTCAGATACCATCTGGTCAGTTGGAAGGATATTTGCATGCCTCATAATAGGGGAGGATTAGGCATCCGACCTACAAGAGAAATGAACAAAGCTCTTATGCTCAAATGGATTTGGAATTTCAACAACAAGTATAACTGTATATGGAGGAATATGGTGAAATTCTACCTTCAGTTTTCAGGTGCATGGTGGAGAGAGGGTGGCACTGCTCGCCTCCTATCCCCGATATGGAAATCAGTTTTCAAGCTCCTTCAAGTATTCAGAGATGATACCTCGTTTCACACGGGCAATGGAAGGACCTTGTCTTATGGTCGGACGAATGGTGTGGCCCCCGATCTCTCTCGGAGGACTTCCTGGGGCTGCATAGGGTGGCAAGCGACCTCTCTTGCTCTGTGGCTTATTCATGGAGTGATCACTCGTGGAGTCTCCCGTTCCGTCGGGGATTAAATGATGAGGAATCGTTGGCTTTTTGCTCTCTCCTTACTAAACTCAGCAGTACTATTATCCGGGAGCACTCAGTTGATAAGCTGATTTGGAAGCCCAATAATAATGGCCGATTCACTGTCACTTTGGCTTACTCTCATATAAAAAAACAAGACTACAATACTCATGAGCACAAGGCGAATCTGGCTTGGAAACTCTCAGCGCCAAGCAAAATCAAATTCTTCGTGTGGTCAGCCATCAGAGAACAGATTCTTACTTCAAACAATCTTTAGAAGAGGCTTCAATGCCCCCGATCGTTCTTGTCCCCTTTGCGGCGAGTACGAAGAGACAGTCCAACATGTCCTCTTACATTGGATTTTTGTGGCAAGTTTGGATGAAGATCTTTCAGAAAATCAGGCTCCAACTGGGGCTACATCAGAACCTCTTTGGCACCTTTGTGATGGTTCAAGGGATTCTCCTTCTTCGGCTGGGCAAGTTAATTCTTTTGGCCTATCTTGTGCATATTCCATGGTGCATTTGGCTCGAGCGGAACAATCAGAGATTCAACTCCGAAGCTAGCACCCCAGACAACACGACTTCTCATGTTGTCGCCCATCTCGAGCTGGCTTCATACAAAGAAGGATTTTGCCACTCTATCGGGGGTTTCCCTTCGGGAAAATTGGAATTTGATCGATCACATGTCTGGCCCCAGCAGAGCTCCAAGTATGGCTATTTGGGATCCTCCCCCTTGCGCCTGCATAAAACTGAATTTTGATGGTAGTGCTATTGGATGTCTTGGTCCAGCAGGAGCAGGTGGTGTGTTCAGAGGTCACAATGGAGACCCTATTCTTTCTTATGCTGGTCCGGTGGGCATTGCCGATTCTAATACTGCTGAAGTTAGTGCTCTGCTGTTCGGCCTCCAAATCTTCAGGGATCGTCTCCATGGCAAGTTAATCATTGAAAGTGACTCGAAGACGGTTATTAGTTGGTGTTCCAAGGACAACCTCCCCCCTTGGCGCCATTGGCCCATCACTGATAGTATTGTTGACATTGTATTTTCTAAACATTGTAATTAGAATCTCATTCCTAGATCAGCCAACTTTTTGACTGATAAATTGGCAAAATTAGAAACTTCCCAGCAATCTCTCATTGTTTGGGAAAGGTTCCCTCCCTTGTAATATGCTCTCTTGAGCTTTTGCCTTAATAAAAATCAACACCATTTAAAAAAAAAAAAAACTGCAATAGAGGTGGTTATTAGGGAAAGCATGAATGTTTTTGTGGTATTTTATGCAATTTGATGTTCGTTATGACTTATCAGCAATTTAGAGATTTATATCTGCATCATAGGCTAGTTTCTCTCCATATTTGGGTTCAGTTGCTGAAGATCTGTTTGATGTTTTACCTTGGTAACATATTTAATTTGCAGGGCGTCACTCATCTTGACGTCAAGATAAAGTGGCCGAATGATCTTTACCTCAATGGTCTTAAGGTTGGAGGCATCCTATGCACCTCAACATATAAATCAAAGAAGTTCAACATCAGTGCTGGTAAAATCACAACCTGTAACATAAAATAATGTTAATTTTTGTGGATGAATAATCATCGTTCAAAATATAAATTAAGAAATTGGTAATATCTACTTGCTTCAATTAAGTTCATAAAACTGTACTATGACTTTATGACTTATTTGATGGACTTAATGAGCTTTATACCCAACAATGTTTCTCAATGATTTTTGTTGCAGCCTTAATTTACTTGATTAAGTTTATGGCAAACTGATCATTTCATTACTTAATTCTACATGATATGTTTTCAGGAATTGGCTTGAATTTGGACAATGAGAAGCCAACCACATGCCTGAACAAAGTACTACAACAGTTCACTTGTGAATCGCTGCTGAGGCGGGAAGATATTCTTGCTGCATTCTTTAATAAATTTGAAACATTTTTTGACACTTTCACAAACCAAGGTGAATTGAATAGTAATTCACAGTCTTTTAGCCATAAGGTTTTGCAGTTGCTTAATATTTCTATATGTATATATACACGAACTTGCATATATAGACTTGTTTTTTTTTTTTTCCGATACTGAGTAGGTGATGATTTAGGTGTTCTTTTATTAGTTTCTCAGCCTTAAAATATAGTCAGCAGTCTTCCTTCATGTAATTTCATTTTATTTTTCGTAGTAGCAGTTGTTTAGTGTGAGGGATGGAGACTAATGCAGTTATATTTCAGTCTAGGTATCTAGGTCTGCTTTGGTTTTTTGTTATGCTTAAAAGTTTATTTTCTTCAGTTATGCTAGCTGCTATCTACTCTTAGCAACACAACAGCATCTGACAGTTCTATTAAACAACATTGGTGTTCGAGTAACCAAGTCACTGAAGACTCGAACTATAGATTGTTCCTGGACTTTGAGTGTAAAGGGTCTGACAGTTAAGCTGTACCCTTTACACTCAAAGTCCAGGAACAATCTATAGTTGCGTCTTCAGTGACTGGGTTAATCAAACATCAATGTTGTTTAACAGTTCAATTTTTAATAGTTTTATGGCCGTGCAGTTACTGGGTTTCTCAAACTCCATGGTCGTTGTTCAAATTTAATTTATTAGTTTTACAGCTATACATGCCTGAAGTATATGCCTCTGGACAACATTTTTGTTCACCTCAGACTTGTTTCATTCATATTTACCTTTTACCTTGAAGCTGCTAGGTGGTTGAACTTTACGCACTGTTTGTATGGGTTTTTATGGGCTTCTTTTCATCATGTTAATTGAGAATCAGTGGCAAAGGAGTTGTGGGCAGGAAGCATACTATCGTTTTATACTTGTTAGAAATTTTGACTCCTTACTTCTTCCTTATTTATTTTTACTTTTCTCTTTCTATCTGTTTCCTTTTCTAGCAAAAATTCAAGTGTATGAAAAGATCTCTGTTGAAATATATGAAGAAGGTTATTTTGGTCATTTTACTCTTGTTAGATTATCCCTCTAGCTGAGTAGTAAGCTTGTCTTTGTATAGGCGTTATTTGGTTCAAAATTTCACTTTATTCTGAGATTTATTTAGGGAGTTTTAGAGTTTTGAGTGTAGAGGGGCATTTATGTACTTTTTTGACAGCGGCTAGCCAATACATCCAACAGACCGATCTGTTAGGTGCGGAAAGCTACCGCCTACAAGAGTGGACGGAACCACTCTAACACCCACCCCGCCCATTCTTGACCGCCTCTCACGGGATTTGAACGTGGGACGTGGCGTGCCCAGCTCTGATACCATGATAGCGGTTAGCCAATGCACCCAACAGACCGATCTGTTAGGTGCGGAAAGCTACCGCCTACAAGAGTGGACGGAACCACTCTGACATTTTCATCTAATTTCACTTATTTAATACAGGGAGGTCAATCTTGGACCTTTAACGAGTGCTAGTTCTCTACCGCACTCTCTCTCTGTTGTGCACTCTTTCTCTCTCTTTTTCTTCTTAAGTTCACAGTTTCACATGGTATCAGAGCATTAAGATCCAGTTGCATGGTTTCCAACAAGTTTTTCTCCTTTCCCTAAGTTTTGTGATTTCTCCAGCAGAGGTTTTTCTCAAATTCTCTGTTGATTGAAGTTCAAGGTTAGATCTTTCCTCTCTCTTTTTTGTGCCATAACCTTTGGGTTGATGGCTTGTGTTGCCAATTGAGCAATTTTATGAGTTTCTTGTGGCCCTAGAGGGTTGTATGTTAGGTTACTCTAATTCTGATATGCTTAGGTCTCTAGACCTGTGTTTTTTTGTGTGCATCACCTCCCTGGATGCTGACATCATCATTACTACATCACTGAGTGATGATTATTTTGGTTATCATGTGTTGTATTACTGTTGTTAAGAAGTTGATTGAGAATTAGTGGTTTGGTTTGAGAAAACTAGCTACCTCATCCAAAGCTCCCTAGTTTGACTCCTGGAATGACTCTTGTATAGTTTGCTCAAACTGTTTGAGGAAGGAGGCGCGGGTGACATTCGGGACAGTGATAAAGGATCGCTTGTCCCCGTTGGAGATGGATATCCTTGTTGGGCTACCAAGGCTGTCATCATGTCTTTTGATGGATACACCTATGCTGTTGAAGGTAATAGTGGGTCAGTTGTTGATGCACCAATTGGTTGCTTCACAGTTTCTTCTTGCTTGCTTTACTCTAGACGAGCTGTCAGTTGTCGTCCTTTAGCGTCTGAAGGGGTTGCACTTTTGGGTGTAGGATCATGGTCGCCATCACAATTCCCACTACGTGCACCAACAGCTTTCTCTGCTTTGCTTGACTCCATACCTTCCTTTCCTGTTGCCTCCACATGGTGGTCTCGACCGCCTCAGAGGTCTCCTACGCACATGCCTCGTGCTTTTAACATGCCCAGATTTTCCATCACTAGTTCTCACTCGCCTACATTTCTCTCCGACTCGCTTGCCCTCCGTTGTCTCCATTACTTTTGCGCTTTGTATGCGTGTTGATACTAGCAAATTTTCAGTCTTCTCAGCTGACACTCATATCAAAGCTGGACCTCTATCATTGAAGCTTATTGCTTTGCCATTGCTTGGCGGTGCTCTGCCTCCTCTTCCCCGTCATCTTCAGTATCCTAAAGGTGTATTTTGATGGAAGTGCCCTTGGCAATCCGGGCAAGGCTGACTTTGTTGGTACTATCTGGAATTCTGTCCACTCTACATCTGCAGAGCTCTTTGCTCTCCTCCAAGGCCTAATCATTTTTCGGGATCACTTGAATGACCCTCTTCTCATTGAAAGCGATTCCAAGGTAGTGATTGGCTGGTGCTCCTCTTTTTCCGAGCCACAGTGGCATCACTGGGCAGTTCTACATGAAATTGTAGACATTTCTTCCTTTTTTTTTTTTTGAAAAAGATGTCTTTATATTAACAAGAGAAATTTTACAAAGGAAGAGGGAGCAGATCCCTTACAATAAAGAGATTACAGGGAAGCTCCCTGCTTGGCAAACACATCAGTTGCCGAATTTGCAGATCTCGGAATGTGAGACCAAATACAAGAAAATGATGATGCAATATCTAAAATATCTTGATCAATGTCCCAATGCCTCCATGGCGGAAGGGAATTACGCTGGCACCAACCAATCATTACCTTGGAGTCCCCTTCAATGTGAATAGGACCACTGCAGTTGTCTCTGAACACACGGAGCCCATTAAGAAGGCCATGTAACTCTGTCGATGTAGAGTCGGAGATGCCTAACGGACTAGCATAAGAGGAACAATGATTTCCAGATAGATCCGAAATCACACCCCCAAAACCAGCGATCCCCGGATTGCCAAAAGAAGAGCCATCAAAATTCATTTTAAGTAACCAACCTTCGGGGGAGTCCACTCCTTCATTACTTGAACCTTGGTCCCAATGTGCATCCTTGCCAGATTACTTCAGTTATCTCGAATGGAGGTGCCCTTGAAAGAACAGAAAGGCTTCTTAGTCAAAAGCCAGGTGGATATTTGCCCTTTCACTCTATCTGCTACTCTTTCCTCAGATTCAATTTTAGCATCGAACCTCCTTCTATTTCGTTCATTCCAAAACCCCCATGGAACGAAACTAGCGCAGGCTGAGATTATCAATTTACCTAGACCAAGAAGGGGATAGCCAATGATCGACTTGCAAAAACCGATCAGATAAGTAGATATACAGAATTGCAACCCCATCTTGCATAAAGCAGAGGTCCACACATTCCATGAGAATTGACATAGGAGCAGAGTATGGCTGGCGGATTCGGCTTCGTTGTTGCAAAAAGGACATAGTGGGTCTATAGATGGGTGACCTCTTCTTCGGAGCACATCTGCCGTAATAATTTTACTTTGACAAGCACCCCACATGAAGAATTTTATCTTTGGAGGAGCATATAGATGCCAAACGAAATAAATATCATGCTCACTTTGCATCAAATCCCAACCATTAATGTATCTGTATGCCGATGAAACTGAGAATTTTCTGCTTTTGTCAGGCCACCAAATGAACTCGTCTACAATGGAAGGCCTTATTCTGACATGATTCAAAGAATCCAATGAATTGCTTGCTTCCAAAGCCTCCGTGTCAGACAGACCCCTTCGGGGATGTAGGTTCATACCACCCTCCTCAAATGCATCGGCTACTGAAATTTCCCTTTGTGTGGAGAGAAGGAAAAAATTACTGAAAGAGTTTCTCAAAGGTTCCTGCTCTATCCACCAATCATCCCAGAATTTAAGAGATCTACCACTGCCAACAAAGAATCTACCGGCTGAGGAGAAATTCTGAAGAAGCAAATAAAGAGATCTCCATATTGAGGATAGCCCTCTCCGATTTCCTCTGGACATCCATCATGACGAATTCCAACCCAGCTTGGCCCGAACCCTATCCTTCCAAAGATTAGAAGAATTTGTATTGAACTTCCAAATCTATTTAAGAAGTAAAGCTTTGTTCATCTCTTTTGATATCTGAATCCCTAATCCACCCAATCTCTTAGGAAGACATACATCATCCCATTTGACCAGTGATATTTGAAAGAATCACTTGATCCTCTCCAGAGGAATCTTCTTTTCATTTTATCCATGGCTTTGCATATAGAAGATGGGCAAGGCATAAAGGATAAAGCATAGTTTGGGATGCCAGCAATACAAGATGTAAGGAGGATTAGTCTGCCCGCCTTGTTGAGGAGGCACCCCTTCCAAGTTGCTAACTGAGATTCAATCTTTTCGATCAATGGGTTCTATAAACTTTGGGAGATACGCCCATGAAAGAGTGGGAGACCAAGATACTTTGCTGGAAGAGTAGTTGTAGAGCAACCAAATAAATTTGCCATTTCTGCAAGATTCTCCGGGCTCACATTAAATCCTATGAGAGAGGTCTTCCCCCAATTAACTTTCTACCCCGATGCTATTTCAAAAAGCCCTAATATTGCTTTTATCCTCCTTGCACTATCCATATCACCGATTCCAAAAGTAATAGTATCATCCGCATACTGCAAAATCGGTATATTAAAAGCCTGGTGGGGGCTTGTTGGGGAAAGCCATGCAAGGTCAACTGCCGAATAAAACATAGCAGAGAGGAATTCTGCTACTATGTTGAATAAGAGCGGAGAGAGAGGATCACCTTGCCTAATCCCCCTAGTTCCTTTAAAATATCCACATACTGAACCGTTGAGGATCAGAGAGTAGGATGCTGAGCCCACACAACTTCTTATCCAAAATCACCATTTTTCTCCAAATCCCATTTTTTTCCATCGTCTCATCAAGCAGGAACCAGTTAACTCTGTCAAAGGTTTTTCAAGATCAAGCTTAAGGGCGATTCTCGGGTCCTGGTTACGCCTGAAGTGGTCCATAAGCTAATGTGCAGCTATTGTGGATTCTAAAATTTCTCTCCCCTTGAGGAAAGTGCCTTGCCCTTTGTGGATGACGATGGGGAGCAATACCTTTAAATAGTGGGCTAGGATTCTTGCAATAATTTTATATGCACTCGTAACCAGACTGATAGGGCGAAAATCCTCTGGTTTCTCCACACTTGCTTTCTTTGGAACCAAAGTGATAAATGATGCATCGATGTTGCGGAATGTTATGCCATTTCTGAAAAAACCATCGATCATAACACTGATATCTTCCTTAAGACAGGCCCAAAACTTTTTCAAAAAGTCTCTATTAAAACCATTAGGACCCGGGGCCCTGTCACTTTCCATGCCCAAGACGGCCCCGCTCAATTTCGTCCGAAGAGAAGGGAGATTCTATAAGTGAGGCAGCTTCGGTAGAGATACGAGAAACTAATGTGTGAAAACCACAGTCTGTTGGTACACTCCTCCGAATATAAATCTATAAAAAACTTAACCAACTCATTAGCAATTGTAGTTCGACACGACGTTACCTCATTAGTAATGCATAATGAGGTAATTCGATTGGATCTCCTCTTTGCCGAGGCGATGTCATGGAAAAACTTTGTATTCACATCTCTCTCCTTTAGCCATTTAAATCTGACTCTTTGCTTCCACCGAACCTTCTCTTGATGGAGGATAATATTGAGCTTATAATTTAGAGAATTTTGGAGTGAAAACTCATCAGAATTTAAATACCTTTGTTCCTCCACCAGGTCTAGATCCACGATCTGAGAGATAAGAGAGCCCTTCTCGGCAACCATAGAGGCATGGCGACTAGTTGCTCACTCAATTTTTCCTTTTAAGAATCACAGCTTAAGATGGAATGCCCACTCCCTTCTACCGAAGCTTGCTTCCTTTGTTAATCGTTTTTGGTTTCATGTTCCTAGATCAGCTAATTTGTTAGCTGACTCCTTTGATTGTTGTTGTTTTGTTTTGGCTTTGCCTTGAATGGTATTCACCATTTTCAAAATAAAAATAAAAATTGTTTGTACACTTTCTTTACTGTTTGGAACATTTTCATTTTTTAGGTTTTGGGCGGCATCTGTTGATGAGCTTTTTTCTTTTTTTTTTTGAGTAAAAGGTGTAAATGCTATTAAGAAGCAGAGAGAAGAGTACAATCCCTATACCATTCTGTTGATGAGCTATAAACACTTTCTTTAGTGTTTGAATAGTTTTACTTTTGGCTACTTCTGCTGAAGAAACTGTTTGAACACTTTCTTCACTGTTCGAACAGTTTTCTTGTTTATGTATTTTGGAGGTTGAACTATTTGAATGGTATAGGGATTGTTCAAATAGTTTGTCACTTCTGCACTGCGTTTTGCCTGATGCTAATTTAACTATTCGAATACTCTACTATTTGAATAGTAAGAGTTGTGGAGGCTTGAAATGATTTAAATATCTGCTCAAAACTTACACAAAACGTATTATTTGTTGCAAATATTTTTACCATCAAACTTGGTAGAAAGAGGATCTTGAGACCAACATTTTCCCAACAGTTGTTTCATTAATCTCTGCAAAGTTCGTTTTCAATCCACATGTCATGCGACGACTCACGATTCAAGATGAATTGCAGTTCACCTTATTTACTCAACCCTTTTCTTTGATGAACAAATGGACCACATTGGGTTCTTTTTACCATCTAGGATAAAGTGAACCTACTTTTTGGATTGCTGCATTTCACGTTAGAATTTGGTTGTTTGTGATTTAGGATCATTGACATGTTTACACTTATTAAACTGAACTAGTAGTATATTTATTTGGGTTAACTATCCAGTTCTTCTGTTCTATCGTTGGTTGAGGTATCTTGTACTGCATGGTTTTGTTGTCTCCAAGACGTGGTACTTGTAGAAAGGCTTAATGCAGTGCTTGTCAATGTGAACTGGATAATGTGATTCACTTATGTTTTTTGCCATTCAGGGTTTCAAGCACTTGAGGAACTATATTACAAGACATGGTTGCATGGGTAAATTTACTGTTTTTGGTTTATTTTTGGTGAACTCGTTATTGGCTAGCATATGTTTCTACTCTATGTAAAAATAATGCTACACACAAATGTTAACCTTTTTATTTCACACTTTTGCATCCTTCCTATGTCTACTGTCAGAATGCAAAATCATAGTGGAAAATAGGAAAATGATAGAAATGGGTAAGAAAGGATGGCTGAAAATTAGGCTCCATCTGTGCTTCCCTGAGGACTTGGCTGCCACCTGCCGAATGCTTGCCAGGACTCCTATCCCCGGTCTTGGAAAATTAATGATGTGTGCTTTATCTGCATTCATCCCTTGGGGTCTCTGGCTGGAGCGCAATCAAAGAAGATTCAATGCCAAATTCCGCACTCAAGATAGAGTCATTGAAACCATCTCAGGCAATATTGCTACTTGGTTCACTCTCGAAAGCCTTCTCCCCTTTCTTGGGATCATCCATAAAAAAATAATTGGAGGAGCCTAGCCCAACTCCACATTTCTTCGAAGCCCCCCGTCATCTGTGAATGGACCCCGCCTCTTGCTGGAGTCCTTAAGTTGAATTTTGACGGATCTTTTCTTGATAATCCTGGCTTAGCCGGTTTCGGTGGCGTGATTCGTGATTCTCTTCGGAACAAGATTGTCTCTTTCTCCGGGCCTCTCGGTATTGCAGACTCCACGACGGCTGAGCATCAAAGTCTTTTTAATGGGCTTCGTGTTTTTCGTGATCATTGCTTAGGAACGATCCTGATTGAGGGAGACTCTAAGGTGGTGATCGGTTGGTGCGAGAATGCCTCTTCACCTCTGTGGCGCTATTGGGATGCCTTTTTTGAAATTTTGGATATTGTCAATCTTTTTGATTGTTTTTGGTCTCTCATTCCGAGATCAGTGAATTCTGTGGCTAATGCTTTAGCCAAACAAGGAGCCTCCTTGCAATCTCTTGTTGTTAGGAGTTAGCTCCTTTTTGATCTCTTAATAAAATCACATTTCATAAAAAAAAAGATGTCCGAAGATATTTGTTCGACCCCTCGGACTTTATTTATATTTACTGTGAGAAAATCAGCTCAAGGGCATTTTGGTTATTTTACATAATCGGATATTTCATATTATGGCACTATCTTGTTCAGTATGCTTAATTTAATTTACGTTCAAATATTTATTTTCATAGGAAGTGTAGAATGGGAGTTATAAGGGAATAAGCGATTTTATGTAAAGAGGGGCATTTTTGTAATTTGTCATCCAAACTTAATAAATAGCATTGGGGGTCGTGCACGAACACCAACACAGCTCATTCAGAGCTTCTTTGCTCTTTTCTCTTCTCCCCTTCTTTCTGTACCCTCTCTTCTCTCTGTCTCTTAAAGTTTCACATCTTTTACAGTTACATATTACAAGTTTCTGAATTTAAATTGAACTCTTCTAAAGAAACAAATTAGGACTCTTAAAAGGAGTCTTCTTCCTTGTTATACTCAAACACTACAATGAAATTCCCTTCATATTCTATGTAATTATTCTAACACTCCCCCTCAAAGTGGCACATGTAGATTGTAGATGCTGGCTTGCAACCATTAGATGCCGGGTTGCTGTGGGTAGATGGCAGTTGTTATTGAAGCTTTGGTTATATTCCTTCAGGCTGAGTCTGATGAAGCATGATGTGTAGATATGAGTTTATTCTGCACCTTGTTTAAATAAAAAAATTGAAAATGATAGGAACTGCATTGAATAGAAGAGAATATAATATTACAAAATCTAGTAGCTAGATAACTACTTGCATACAAACAAACAACAATACAAGAAGCGAATAAGAACAAGAATGACAATCAAACTGGACAATGAAAAAACAAAATAAATTAACCTGGGTCAAATGGATAAGTGTCACTTTGCACAAGAACAGATAAAAGAACACCCATTTGGGCCAATGAATCAGCCAAACTGATCCTGCTTCTCAGAACATGAAGCCAAGATATCTATATACCATCACAAATCACCAAAACCTCAATGTTGAAGGAGGAGATACTTCTTTAGAGAACCACCCAACAACCACTTGAGAATCCCCTTCAATCACCAATGGAGACACAAATTGCTGTTTAAAAATTTGCAATCCTCATAGCAGAGCTGAAGCTCTGCCTCTATTGAATCAAAATTTCCAAGGGTGTAGTTGCCTACAAGATCTGTTCCAAAGTCACAGGAAACACCCCCACTTCCTCCAGGACCGGGATTTCCATTGGAGGTATTGTTAAAATTAAACTTTAACCAACCATTAGGAGGAGGTGGTCAAGTATCATCTTGGCTCCTTACAGAATCTACATAAGTACCCTCACACCTCCAAGGAGAGCTTAACGATGGGAATTAACTGATCCAATTTTGCGAATAAGCTTTTCAAAAAAAAAAAAAAACGAAAAAGATTTTATAGGCTCTTTGCACAAAACAATTCTTCACAAAAGATTATGGCCTTTCTATAGCCGCTTGAGTTTTGCAATTGGTGAGTCTATGAGAGTTCATATATTTGACTTCAGTCAAGGACAAATCAATCTTGTCGGCCATGGTGAAACAAGTGAATGAACTGATGGAGAGCATAAGGCACATCAAACAATTTTCTTGAAATTGTAGTTGCATGGATCTTTAATTTTCTGCTAGTCTTGAAAATGCTAGTTGTATGGATCTTTCACAGTCATTTCTCAAAAAAAAAAAAAAAGCATTTTTCTCTGTTCCTTAGGATTCCTCCTACCTTAGCTGGCCGGGTTCCCATGGAGCTCCCACCAAAGTTTTTCTTGAGCCAACCAGGGGGAGGGGCCATTTTAATATGATATAGCATCAAGGAAAGTGGATGTTTCTTGTTCAAAAAGCTTGGTGTGAAAGATTTGGAAATTGAAAAGAGCATCAATGGGGTTTTATGTTACCTATTAGATCCACTGTGTTTCCTTAAGATGTAAGAAAAGTTTATAATACTATTTTATATCTTATAAATGTGCCTAAAATGAATGATCTTTTCCAACTCTTTTGTTTTCTTTGAAGGTGTTTGTTCTTCTTATTTTGGTCTTTAGTGGGTCTAAACTTTAGTGTTTATTTTGGATAATTGTTTTCTATGCAGTGGGCAAAAGGTTTTTGTGGAGGAAAGAAATGAGGAACAGTTAGTAGAGATTATTCCAGTCACGATTGAGGTGAGTTCGACTTAAAGATCAAGAGATTCCACTTGGCACTAATCAGTATAACATCATCTTTCTTGATGCAGGGTTTGACATCCTCCGGGTATCTATTGGCCATTGGTGAGGACAAAAAATATTATGAGCTTCATCCTGATGGTAACAGGTAGGCTATCTGTACTTTGTTTCTTATAACCATAATTGACATAGATAAGATACATCCTATTAGTTGTCATAGCAACAATAGCTAAGGCAACCCCAAAGATCCAGTTCACCGAATAAAGGTGACTTTGAAGTTTAGAAAAGCCTAAACTACTTGGATTAGCCAGGACTTTATAGCTTTTTTTCTTTGAAGAGTGCGTATATTGAAAAAAAAAAAAGCCAGGACTTCATAGCAAGTATTCAAAAAAGAAAAAAAGATTTTTTATAATTGGAGAAAACATACTTTTGTAGAGAAAAATTCCTCCCGCTGGGCCTTCCTCCCCCAAATTTTTTTTTCTCTTCTCCCTCTCGGCGTACCGTCAGCGTGCTGCCTCCGTCGCCGTTGCGCGCTGGCCTGCCGTAGTCTCTCGCCGCTGAGGAAAACGACGCGCTGTGAGGAAGATGATGGTTTAATTTTTCCTAAGTTAGGAAAAATTAAAACCATCGTCATAAAAATAATAATTTATATTTTTTATTTATAATTTTTTTAATTTATTCAATATATTCATTTTATAATTACTGTATTAAATTAGTGATTTAATAGTCATAATTAAAATATTTTTAAAATAAATATTTGATAAATTGTTTTGGTTTAATTATCCCATTGCTATAATTAATTAAACCAATGGTTTTAAATTTCGTGACAATATATTATTAATTAATAATACATAAAAGTATATATTATTTATTGATAAATATATATCTATATATATATTTTATTATTGTATTAAATTTGTGGTTTTTAATGTTTAAATATATCTTATGTTATTAAAAAATAATTTATTTTTATTATATTCGCTTATGTTATTTTTAAATTTTATTTATTTATTTTTAATTATTTATTCTAGTCACACGTAATTATTGTATTAATTTATAATAAACTATAATCATTAAGTAATATAATATAGTTTTTCATTAATTAGGATATTAATATATTTTAATACTACACGTTAAATCACTTATAAGTGTAGTAACCATGTTTATTTTAGTTAATTATCTGTTTAGGAAGTATATTATAAAAGGTTACTCATTCTCTTGTTTATATCATATTTTTCATTTGGAGGCACTAACACTGGAATCTGTTTTCCAGTGAACTTGAACTCGTCTACACTAACACCCAAAGATGAGTTGAAGTTGAATCAATTTATTTAAGATGAATTGAATTCCACTTCATTTCAAGTTCATTGTGGACTAACCCCCCACCCCCCCCCCCCCCCCCCCCCCCCACAAGTAAAAGAGAGTTACCCTAGCAACAAGAGATTGTAGGGAAACTCCTTGTTTAGCTAAAGAATCAGCAATATCATTTGCTGATCTAGGTACATGTGACCAAAAACAATCAAGAGAGGAAGTAATCTTTATTATTTGATGAAACATTCTCCAATGATGCCGAGGAGGGTATTGAATTTTTGAACACCAGTCAATTACTACCTTTGATTCTCCATCAATAATGAGTAGAATATTAAAGTTGTCCTGAAAAGTCACAAAACCTTGAAGAAGACAGACATTTCAGCATTTGTAGAATCTGAAATTCTTAGCGTTCCTGAAAATGATAGAAGCTGAATACCCATTGAATCTCGAATAACTCCAATTCCTGCTTGACCTGGATTGCCAATAGAACTACCATCAAAGTTGAGTTTTAAATAACCAATCGGAAGTGGACTCAAGCTAACCATGATGGGAGGGCGAGATGGAAACGTCATATGAGCAATGATATTCCAATTGTGTCGAAGAGAAATATCTCTCATGGTGCTAAACTCAGATTGAGTGTGAAGCCAAGAGGAGATATGTCCTATAATCATTGATGTAATCTCATTTTCAGGTCTGAACTTGCTATTAAACCTTCTGTTATTTCTCTCTTTCCAAATACCCCAAGGGATATGAGCTAAGCAAGCTGATATAATAAGCTTTCCCAATTTTTGAATCCTAAAGTCAAGAATCATTTTGCACATTCCAAAGGGA
This sequence comes from Aristolochia californica, assembly GCF_029961685.1. NCBI lineage: Eukaryota > Viridiplantae > Streptophyta > Magnoliopsida > Piperales > Aristolochiaceae > Aristolochia > Aristolochia californica. Next base: position 34,117,520 of record NW_027182279.1, on the reverse strand, counting down.
GTCATTGGAATGCAAAACTGAATTCCAATCTATCAAGAACATTAGTCCAAAAATAAGGACTAACAATAAATGATTTATTGTTTCATCAGCCTCATTGCATAACGGACAAAGGGGACAATAGAGCTGATTACCACGTTTTCTCAAGTTATCCACTGTTAGAATCTTATTCAAAAGTGCACACCATAGGAAGAAAAGAACCTTTAGGGGACCAGAAGTCCTCCAAGACTGCATCATGATATATATCATTGTTAAACCATCCACTTGAGATATGTATATGCCGAAGAGATTGAAATAGACCACTATTGTCACTCATTCATATCATTTTGTCTTGTTTGTTTTCATATATCTGAACTATACTAAGCTCTTCAATAAGATTAGAAACCAGATTAGTTTCTAATTCATTCAGACCTCTTTTAAAATTAAAATTCCAGGATTATCCTTTTTAATATGCTATATCTAATTCAAAATTAGGTGGTGTTACAGCACACACTTATCCTTTTTAACATGCTATATCTATCTCGGAAAGGCTCCTTATCAGTCCACCAATGAGACCAAAATTGAATCTTGTCACCACAGCCCATATACCTTTTTCAAACAGAGGAAGAAGAGGATAAAAAGATTTCCAAAGCGAGAAAAAATTTTCTTCCTCGAGTCCACCAAAAATTTGAAAAACCTACCTTAGTGGCTACCATAGATCTCCAAATTAGCTGAGAAAAATTATTGAATTTCCATAACCACTTAAGGAGGAAGGCTTTATTCATTGTTAGAAAATACATCCAGGGGTATTTTGGTCATTTTACCAATTCAGTGGTTACTTTCTTATGTAATCTTATTCTCCATTTAGGGGGGAGGGTTGGTCCACAATGAACTTGAAATGAAGAAAAGAATTCAATTCATCTTAAATGAATTGATTCAACTTCAACTCATCCTTGGGTGTTAGTATAGACGAGTTCAAGTGCATTAGAAAACAGATTCCAGTGTTTGTGCCCCCAAATAAAAAGTATCATATAAACAAGAAAATGAGTAACATTTTATAATATACTTAAATAAAACATATACCTAAACAGATAATTAACCAAAATAAACATGGTTACTATACTTAGTGATTTAACGTGTAGTATTAAAATATATTAATATCCTAATTAATGAAAACTATATTATATTACTTAATGATTATAGTTTATTATAAATTAATACAATAATTACTTGTGGCTAGAAAAAATTATTAAAAAAAAAAAAAATAACATAAGCGAATATAATAAATAAATAAATTATTTTTAATAACATAAGATATGTTTTAACATTAAAAACCATTAATTTAATACAATAATAAAAAAAATATATAATAAATAAATAAATATATATATATATATCAATAACATAATATATATTTTTATGTATTATTAATTAATAATATATTGTCACAAAATTTTAAACCATTGGTTTAATTAATTATAGCAATGGGATAATTAAACCAAAACAATTTATCAAATATTTATTTTAAAAATATTTTAATTATGACTATTAAATCACTAATTAATATAGTAATTATAAAATGAATATTAAATAAATAAAAATAATTACTTTATAAATAAAAAATATAAATTATTATTTTTATGATGAGCCTTCCTCGCTCTCCTCTCCCTCTCGACCTCCGTCGCAGAGCACGAGAGACCTCTTGGCTCTACGACTCTCTTCTCCCTCTCAGCATACCGTTGGAGCGGCGCCTCCGTCGCTGTTGCTCGCTGGCCTGCTATAGTCTCCTGGCCAGTGAGGAAGATGATGGTTTAATTTTTCCTAGGTACGCCGAGAGGGAGAAGAGAGTCCATCGTCTTCCTCACTGGCGGGAGACTATAGCGGGCCAGTGAGCAACGGAGGCGGCGCTCCTACGGCCGAGAGGGAGAAGAGAGTCCTAGAGCCAAGAGGCCTCTCGTGCTCTGCGACGGAGGTCGAGAGGGAGAGGAGAGCGAGGAAGGCTGACTGGGGGGGGGGGGGGGGGGGGAGACGATGGTTTAATTTTTCCTAGGTACGCCGAGAGGGAGAAGAGAGTCCTAGAGCCAAGAGGCCTCTCGTGCTCTGTGACGGAGGTCGAGAGGGAGAGGAGAGCGAGGAAGGCCGATGGGGGGGGGGGGGGTGCAACGCGCGTCCCGCTCTTCAAGTGATTGATTCGGAAAATAGGTCCGAATCTAAATTCCCTGTTTTTTGCCTGAGTGAATGAATTGACATGATTCACTTGAAGTGGAATTCATTCTACACTAACCCCTTAATCTAATGAACTAAGTAATGCGGGAGTAATTCATCTCACTTCATTTTGGACTAACCCCCCCTTAAATTATATCAATGGTTAAATTTTTATGTACATAGGATGTGTAGTTAGGGACATATAAGGAGATTAAGATTTATTAAGTGTATAGGGGCATTTTTGTAATTTGTAACTCAAAACCCTTATTTAAGAAGTTTGGGAATTCATGCACAATTCTCAATGAAGCCTTTTAGGCTCTTCAGAAAGTTATTCTCCTCCTTTCTCCTTTTTCTCTCAAATTTTCCCTCTTCCTTCACCCGATCTTGATTTTTACATGGTATCAAAGCAATAGATCGTTATTGGGAGCATTCTACTGTAGATTCTTGCCATTTTTTAAGAGGATGATCTGCTCGAAGGAGAAAAATTATAGGTTTTTTATGCTAGTTCATCAAAGTTAAGTTTTTTCTTCTTTTCTCTGCCATAACCTTAGGGTTACTAGTCTTTATGAATCATTGAAAGATTTTCTACACTTTGATTGCCTAATTGGATTCCTCATTGGGTTTTTTGAGATCTGCGTAAATTGGCCCAATGTTGGATGCTTGGCCCAATGTCAGAAATGAAGTGTGTTCATTGTGGCAGAAATAATCATTATTTTGACTTATGCTGGGTTAAGTTTGAGAAACCTGCATGGGTTAATTCTACAATTCCTGATAGTGGAAGTGGGAGTTTAGATTCTTCTATGTCGATTACATCGGGTGCTCCAAATGAGGTGCAACAATTGGTACAACAAAAGTTGCAGATTGCTCAACGCATGGCTCAGATCTCTATTGCCTCGTCCTCAACATTTGTAGCTCATGCTTCCATCCTAGTTCCTAGTTCTACCAGTGTTGACTCAGGTATGGTAGCTTATCATGTTTACTCATCACCATCCTGGGTTCTTGACTCAGGAGCCTCTAGACACATGTCAGGTATGTTATAATTGTTTTCTAGTTTGAAAGAGTCTTTGTGTATTAAATACGTTAATCTTGTTGATGGTTCTACTTCTCCTGTTCTAGGAGTAGGGAATATTACTCCATCTTCTTTTCTATCTCCTGAGTCAACACTTCTTGTCCCCAAGTTTCCCTTAAATTTGTTGTTGGGTAGTCAGCTAACCAAGTCCATGAATTGTTCTCTCACATTTTTATCCTACTCATTGTGTTTTTTAGGATCTTGCGACGAGGAGAACGATTGGTTTCGCTCGTGAGATAGATGGATTATACACCTAGAAAACCATTGGCAGAATAATATTTAGGCGTTATATACCACATATAATTATTTTTATAATTATTACCCCAAGACAGTTATTTAAGAGAATCTGGGAAGTCGTGCACGATTCCCTATGAGCCTCTCTTGGCTCTTCAGAGAAAACTCCTTCTCTTTTCTTCTCAGTTTTCTCCTCTTTCTTCACCCAAATCTTCATTTTTACAGATGCCTTTTGACTCCCAACTCAGGTTGTTTTAGGGGACCAAATCACTCAATCCTTTCCATTGAGTTGGCAGTAGCGACCCTCTAATCAATAAGAAGGTTATCAAAACAGCAGTTTCATACAAATTCCAACGATCATTAAAGTTACTTGTAAGGATGAGCATCAGTGATAAGAAGCTTAGGGCCTCTGCAACCAAAAGCAGTAAAGCATAAGAATGGCAAACAGGCCCGTCTCCCAGCAAACGACCAGTCCAGATGTGAATGAAGGAACCATTACCAGCATGAAAATGAGAATGATTCTTAAAACCAAGGAATGAGCATAATAATTTTCTGCCACATAAGAGAGGGCTTTCTATAATGGATACTGCTCAACTACCACTTTTCTTCTCAAACATCAAGCATCATATCCAGCATATGACTCCACATAACATTCATGCAATAACCAAAATTTCAAATCCATTTCATAGGCTGATGCCTTCTGACATGCAACCTGCCAATATTTTTAGGAAGACAATCTAGCTTCCACATGATGAGGCAAAATTTAAAGCTCGTGTGTCCTTCACTTTCCAACCTGCAACAATTCGTTCCTTCTTAACATACTCTACAGTTTGTTCTTGTAAGGTAAACATTGGCAAGTCTTCATCTTTTCTATATAGTACATTTAGATACCTGGAGCCTTGGAGTGTTTTGTTAGTCTTAGATAGAGTTCTCTCAGTCTTGGGGTATAAGTTGATTGTTCCATTTCTAGAAGATTATTCTTAAATGACTTGGGTATTTACTTTGAAAAATTATTTATATTTGTGTACCCTGTTTGAATTTTTTTTTTAGGGAAATACAAATTTAATTTGGAGCTCTTTTTGTATACTTTGCTCTGATAATACTTTGAAAAGCACAAATGTTGTAGCTAGCACAAAAAATTGGCAATCACTTGAAACTGTTAGTACAATAATATTTCAATGCATGGTCTCAAAAGGCTATATTTATTGGATGCTATCATATTAATAACATGCTTCAATTTTACATAATAAGAATCCTTCTATCCTCATCTCCATTTTATAACTCCTTTTTATGTTATGAATAAACTAACCCCTGGGCAACCAAGTGCTTGTATCTTGGATATCATGCACTCAAGTTGGGCGGAAACGTTATGGTCCTTTTTATGAGGAAAATGTGTAAATTTTTATTCAAGGAGAGAAAAATACAACCTAGCAAGATGAGCTGTCCTCCACAACAAGGTGTTGTTAGGGAAAAACCACGATGTCCTTGAAAGTCGGCCAAGTGATTGGCAGATCTGGGGGTATGGATCCATGTACAATTTAGATTGAAAGTTATCCATATGCCGCCGGGGGGTTGGGTCCGAATTTTCTTGGCACACCAATTGATGACGATCTTGGAATCTCCTTCGATGATGAGGGGCCCAACGAGACGGTCTTGGAAGACCAAGAGGCCTTGAAGTAGTTGTTACAAGGTGGGTCCAAACCCACCATGACCACACAAACTGGCATGATGAGTCACCATATGAGGTGGCATGATGAGTCATCACACGAGCTGGAATCCTTATCACATGAGTTGGAAGATTTGGCAATCTTCCTTGATTAATGTAATTGATTTATCTTCCCTTGATTTATGTAGATTTGGATAATCATGATTGATGTAATTGGGATATTAGGGATCCTAATTTATCTTTGAAGTTTCCTTAAATATGTAAAGGAAATAGTATAAATAGGGGTCTTGGTAGAAGTGTTCAATCAAACTCTCCACTTCTCAACTTGTGGAAGAATCTCTCTTTTGCCTAAAGTATTTTCTCTCTTTTTCTCTTCTCTCCTCTCTACCCGAGCTCTCTCTCTCTCTCTCTCTTTACTCTTTTTTCTTCTCCCTCTCTTATCTTTCTTGAGGTCCTAAATTCAACATGGTATCAGAGCATCAAATTTAGGATCCCCACGTCAAAAGAATGCTCTAAGAAGTTATGATCAAAGCTACTCCATAAAGCCTCTTTGTGAAGTAAGATTGAAGCTTGTGAGATAAGTTTTTCATTCTTGTTATTATTACTTGATGCTCTTGGTTTTCGGATCTTTAGAAGATGGTTTAGAGATAATTTTATTGCTATCTTCATCTTATGAAATTATTGAGATTTATGCATCTCGGATTAGAAGAAGTTTACCAAGGCAGTTTTGTCGGTTTACAAGTTCTTGGCTGAAAATTGGTTATGTTCATAAAAAGTTATAATTTTATGGGAAAAAGATTTTCTTGATGCTGAAAAATGTTCTTGAGCCTATTATGAGTGTTTTTTTTTTTTTTTTTTTTAATGAATGGGGGGGAGAGGGGGGGGCCTGACTCCACAACAAAGTATTGGAGTGAAAAGCCCGCCTTGGCTTGGAAGTCTGCCAGGAGATTAGCAGAGTGGGGAATGTGATTCCATTTACAACTTGTTAAATTGGGTCCAAGGTTCTATCCCAAAATGACTAGTCAACTTAGGAAACTTATTTCCCAACTAATAAACTCAAGATCTTTGTACTCAATAATCTATGTGGGACTATTCCTTAACACTCCCCCTCACGTGTAGACCATCTTTTGTGGCTCTACAAGTGGATAATTTAGGAGTAGGCAGTTTAGGTGTAGACCTCTTTTGTGGCTCTACAAGTGGATAGTTTTTAGGTGTAGGCCCTCTTTTTGTGGCTCTACAAGTAGATAGTCTTTTTAGGTGTAGGTCCACATATGAGTACCTGCTCTGATACCATGTTAAATTGGGTCCAAGGCCTTATCCCAAAATGACTAGTCAACTTAGGAAACCTCTTTCCCAACTAATAAACTCAATATCTTTGTATTCAATAATCCATGTGATACTATTCCTTAACACAACTTAAATGGGAAAATAAATTACATATTCCATTGAACATATCCCAATGACGCCATGGGGATCTGACGGAGTTTGCACACCAATTGATAACCACTTTTGAATCGCCTTCAATTCAAGAGGACCAAAGAGATGGCTAGAGAAAAATTTCGGCCCGTGCAACAGTCCCGAGAGTTTTGCTATGGTAGAACCGGAGTGGCCAAGGGGTAAGAGAAGAGGAGGTTACTAGTTGCATCATGGATAACACAACCGAACCCTGCTAGACCCGGGCAACCGGAAGCACTTCCATCAAAGTTGAGCTTTATATGCCTGGGAGGAGGGAGGACCCATATAGCCATGGTTAGGGCGGGGAGGTTGCAGAGATAGACCAGCGATTGTCTGCTAGTTTCCCCTAAAGTTTGAATCACTAAAGTTTCTGAATTCTTTTTTATATAGGAGCCAAACAGATACTTGGCTTTGTTAGAACTTTAAAAGGAGAGGTTTTGAATTTGAATTTCCTCCTGTTACGTTCTTTCCAGAGTGCCCAAATGATATGACCAATACAGCATGATATAATCATTTTACCTATCTTTGGGAGTTTGGAGTCAATGAATGAGAGGACAATGTCTGCTAAGTTTCCCGAGGCACAGTATTGGAGGCCAATTTTATTTAGAAGAGATATCCAAACCAGATGGGTAAACTGGCATGATAGGAGAATGTGGGTTGCCATTTCTAGGGCAGTTTTACAGAAGGGTCAAAGAGGGTCCAGGATATGGGTGCCCCGACGGATTAAGGATCAGAATTTAAGATTTTGTTCCTGCATACAGCTAGATGAAGAATTTGGCACGTGGCGTGGCAAGGAGGTCCCGGGCGTAGGTCATAGGGTGCTTTGGGTGTGTTGTGGAGTATTTGCTTAGGAATTTGTATGCAGATTAAGATTTTCTATTTGGGAGCCTCCTTCCTCCGGATACTATAAGCTAAACTTTGATGGTAACGCCTTTGGGAACCCGAGTTTGGCTAGTTTTGGTGGGGTGATTTTTATCCAAGGGGCACTACCATTCTCTCTTACTCTGGCCCTCTCAGAATTGCTGACTCGACCACTGCTGAGCTCTCCGGTCTCCTTCACAGCTTGCGAATTTTTCAGAATCACTTCAGTGGTCCCCTTATCGTGGAGGGAGACTCCAAGGTCGTCATCGGATGGTATTTCACCTCATCCTTCCCCCCATGGCATCATTGGCAAATTTTTCTTGATATTTTGGACATTGTATCCACCATTTCTTGTACTTGGTCTCATGTACTTAGTTCAGCCAATTTAGCTGCTGATTTCATTTAACATGAGAGGACAGTGGGCGTTGTTGGGTGGGAAGTGGTGTGGGACTGCAGTTTAGGATAAGAGTGGGTTAGGAAGGGATCGAAGGTTGGGGAGTTGTGGAAATAGTGCTATAGAGGTCAGGTTATTAGGATTGGTTGGAGGCTGTAAGTATTGATTAGATTGGTGATTCAGATTCAAGGCATCAATCATTTGCATGGGAGCCTGAGAAAGTGGAGGATCTAGGTGTTCCCTAAATGTGGTGACTCGGTAAATTTACTTTGTGTTTCTCTGAATTCAAAATAGGAAAATGGACGTACCCTTCCAGATTTCAGTTTTTTCACATATGTAGTTATCATTCTCTGCAGCATTCCCAAACTGACAAGAAAAGCATTCCAGATTTGTAGGGAGGACGCATATAAAAGCCTTCCTGTCTATTGCTTTCAATGAAATCCTTGTTGCAGTGTTAAGAGGAGAGTTTTTTTTTTCCTCAACTTATGGATTTTCATTAAGGAATGAGGGAAAAAAAATTGCACAAGGGGAGGAAAAGGCAAAGCATCAAGCCTTAGAAAGGGGGAAGAGATTCCCCATACATTTTAGGACGGCAAGATACCCCTTAACACCTTATCCTCCATGGTGGAGGATCAGTTTTTTGCAAGCCGATTAATACAAGAGCTGAGTCTCCTTCAACTATGACTGATTTGGAGAAGTTTTTTTGTAAAAACTTTAACCTTGCAAGTAGTGTTTTAGTTCCACTTTCACTGAAAGTGTTTGCCCCACTGTACCAGAGAAAATCAGAACATTTTGCTAGAGCTCTTTCGAATAATCCTCCTAACTCAATCAGGAAGCTTTAGCCCAAAAGAAAAAAGCATATGCAGGCCTATTTCACTTGAGACAATTAGTTCCAGTGGTCATGTGATCTCCATTGCTTCACCCCATTTTCTGGCTCTGTTGTCTATCCAGCTTTACAGGGGTTGATCTCAGGTTAGGTCGGGAATCTTCTAGTCTTTCATCTTCATCTTACTCTTGCATTGTCAGAAATAAATTACATTCATTTCTGTAAGTTTCACATCTTTTCACTTCAGTTGGTTACTGGTAAATTATATGGTCCATTTTCATGGTATTTACTTTAAATAACACTGATCCTAAAGTTAAAAGCACGCATATACTGCAGTTTGTGGCCTATGGAAGTAAGCCTCCGTGATTGCATTACATTATGAGTTCATAGTTACATTAGTAACTAAGAGAAATCCATTTCTATTGATTGTTCATTTTTGGGTTGATCCTTGTGTGTCCAAACATGTCAGTAGCAAATTGAGATTCTGGGGACAATAGTAGTTTATATTGGGTAAAATGGCTAAGAGGATTATTACCACCAAGAGGAACTCGAGGAGTATATATGACTGTTTTCATCACATCGCATTATTGGTTTGTTCTATGTAATGTCTTAATAATGCATTGAATTTGTGCTTTTGCAGCTTTGATTTCTTCAAAGGACTTGTAAGAAGGAAAGTGGAAGCAAGCTGACTCTAGCACTTAAAAGGGCCTGAAGTGAACAACAATTTTTTTCTTAATTTTTGAGCTGTGACAGATCCCTCATACTCAAAACAAGAGAAGGTGGTGAAAAATAATCAAACTAAAGAAGGTCCGGGTTTGACATCACTGAATAACTAATGACTTGCCACCTTGAAAGTAATGCCTTGGAGTCTATCAAGTGCATAGAAGAAGCAACTGACTTGTGGCTACAAGGGATAATAGTATCTTCTTCATAAGCCTGATCGCTGTACTGAACAACTAAAGAGAAGCAGCTGCAGAAAAGCTCAACAACCTGAACTCATGATTTTAAAGTTCTGATTCTACTCTACTATGTGCTTATCTATTTAGGAGTATATTCCTTTTGCTGTAATGCAAGGCCAAGAAATATTGGGACGAGGAAATCGATGGTTTTGTTTTAAGTTGAGATGATCATTGAAGATAAACTCGAGCTGCAAACAACTTAAACATAAGATACCTTAATGGAGGGGTACTAGTTTTCATAAAACGCTTACTCTTTTTGCTTGATTTAATTCTATGAATGGATAAATTTCATGCTGGTATTTGAAATATACCAGAAAAGAAGCCAAAACAGAAATCTGAAACAAACAATTGCAACTAGTTCAATGATTTTGTTTCAAACACTGATGATACCGTTCTGAATCTGATCATTTTCTCAATTGAGATAATTTCTTTTGTATCCTGTGTAGTGATCATATTTTTGTTTGGCTACTCATATGCTTGCATATTATTTGATTCAACACACCCCAGGAATTATTGGTCATTATCCGTTTGCCCAGGCAAATAAGCAAAAACTGTGTATCCTCCACCTATTTCGCATGAAACAGGTAACCGAGAAGATAGAGAATAAATAAAGCAGAACAGAATCTCTATGATCCGTCGCCACCCCTAGTTACGCCACCCCTAGTTACATCTCCAAGACATTTTTTAAACTCCCTATAAGGCTCTCTTACGTTTTGGCTGGAAAAAATTTCCTCTGCCTGGGGACATCTTATATTCCTCTTTAAAAGACACCTGGGGAATCTTGAGAGAACAACCTTTCCACTTTTCCCATTTGATGAAAAAAGAAAAACTTCACGGACAATTTATGCTAGAAAACCTACCACGAGATAGAAGGATTGACGGAAAAAACTCAAGTAATGGTACAAAGAGAATGTGCCATCAAACAAGAATATTCTGAGATGTCATAACCTGAAACTTTCAGCTCATAACTTCTCTTCTAATTCCCAAAATTTGTACAAGTCTGTGACAGATATACGCATAGAAAAGGGCAAGCAGCTCTCTTCCTGAACCCTCTGAATGAATAAATATATTGGCCTTGTGGCTGAAACTATTAAGTACATAATATAGATGCCTCCAATGAATAGAACAACTCTACAAAGAGTACTAACCTACATTTGCTCTCGCTAGTGCCTAGTTTCCACTACAGCTTATTTGTTTCAAGTGTGTCACCTTTTCAAAGTCTGGGGCACTGAAATGCTTCTCCACTTCCCATGCCAGTTGAGACATACAATTGAGGGAAGATTTTACGCTCTTCTCGTCAGCAACTTCTCTGGAAAACGGAATTCGTACCTCATATACATTATTTTGAGTAGAGCGAAGGTGCACATCAAACCCCAACCGATCAACCCATATCATCTTAGCCTCTGCCACCTGCAATTCCATAGCAGTGTTAAGTAAATATCCAAGCATCTTTGATGGTAATCACTGAGAAATTACTAATTGACGAGTATAAACCTCAAATCCCAAGTCCACATAAATATTGCAAAAGCGATGAACATCTTCCATGTGATTGGCATTCATCTCGTTCACTATCTTTTCTGCATAGTTGCGAAGCGGATCTGGGCTAGCGTTCATGTATTCCAATGATGTCACCCATATGCCATCCTGAATCAAACAAAGTATTGAAAAGAGAACAAAAGATCAAACGATTAAGATCGTGGAGCAGTCATATGCATATAAAAATTCTTTTTGGGTCCTCAAAAGTTGATAAAGACAAGGTGCATATGTGATGAAGTTAAAATGAACGTGGCAGCGTTAGTGAAAGTGTAACTACATCTCTTGTATGTAATGGAAGTTCACCATTTCCTTTCACAGGAACACATCCCACTATCACTACTTTCATTGTTCCATCCAGCCCAATCTTCCGTCAGAAAGTCCTCTCAAATGCAATTCAACATTCACTGGAACTGTAGCTATTAATAACTCATGAAGAGCAACCACTTTGACTCATCCATACCTCCTTCGAGTCTTCCAAATGTAGCAGCCTTTCTACATCAACTACATATATAAGGTCTTCATCCACTTTTTCCCCAAACCTCTTCATCCATTGTTCATGAAGCTTCTACAAAAAAGCAAACAAAGCAAGAAAATCAAGAGTTTTATGGGTGTAACAGAAGTAACTAACAAGAGACTACGGCAAAACCCCATGGCGTCATTGGGATATGTTCAATGAAATATGTAATTTATTTTTTCCGTTAAGCTGTAAATGGAATCACATTCCGCACTCTGCTAATCACCTGGCAGACTCCAGGCAAAAGCAGGCATTTCTCTTCAACACTTTGTTGTGGAGACAGGCCCCTGGAGCTAGGTTTGTAATTTTTCACCTTTTTTTTCTCTATCAATATACGCACTATTCATAAAAAAACAAAAAATTAACTAGAACTCCTTTTTTCTGTGTGAAGAAACACAGGATGAAAATAATATAAACAGATCAGAGCAATAAAGACTAATTTAACCCAATTTCACATCAATAGCTGAAGTGCTAAATAAATTTTTTAACCTGTTTCATCCAAATATGAGAATGCCCAGATATCCTAACCACAGAATAATTATAAATGTGATGATATCCTCATCGACGTTTCCTCACAAGGAGGTAAGTCCCTCATTTAAAGTTCACATATACCACCCTTTTAGAGGTCCAATATCAGATATCCATGATAAGGTCATCAAATATAGGGCAACTTAAGCTGGAAAATGGTAATCACCACACCATTCATGGAAGCAAAATACTATCTGATGCAATAAAGGCTTACTGACATAATAGAAGCATATTTGTCCAACACATAATCCTTTGATTCAAAACACTGAAATGATAATTTAGTGAATAAGTAATAATAATCTTATGTTGGAAAATATTAGTTTGAGTTAATTTCCAGGATGTTATTTCTTTTGGAAAGTAGATTCCTAGGTTTTATGTATTTCAGGGACAAAGATGTAATTTTAGAAAAAAATTAACAATAAATAGGCGAGAAGGGTCTGTAAATTCTAATGTCTCCCATCTTCTCTCTCCTGCAAATTCTAACAATTTGTCAAGTCATTCTAGGGTCTGTGAATTGACCTGGTCAATTCACAGAGATGATGAAGCTGTCTTCTTGTTAGATTATTTGTGATTAGAATTCTTTGATCTTTGTTTATTATAATGTTATTTTGATGTACCCAAAAACAGGAATAAAGATTTTCAAGCAAAACAAAGGAAAGAAGGAATGGCGAACCTTTCCTTCCCTGTTGAAATCACCAAAATCGAACAAGAATACCTCTGATAGATCCCAATCCTTATGCGAATACAACCAACGCAAGAAAACGAAAACTCCACTGTCGAAATCGATGTAGAACTCGCCGGTAATAGTCGCCGATAACCCTAGTATTCGAGAGACCAGTACTCTCCCTGAGCCACGCTCTGAAGACTAAACGATGCACCCCTTCCTCTCTCTTGGCTCTCTCTCTAAATTCCCTCCCGAAACCACTTAACATTGTCAAATTCCCAAAATGCCCCTGACCCATTACTTACCCTCTAATTATCCTTCTGTTTACTCCTTCTAGAGTAGGTAACACTAATTTGGGGTCTATCATTACCCCCAGCCCAAACTTTCACCTTGTCCTCAAGGTGAAAAGCAGGAAACTGGAGCCTTAATGCCTCAAAATCCTCCCAAGTGGCTTCAAACTCGAGTAGGTCCTTCCATTGCACCAAAACCTCCATCCGCTGCTGCCCATTTTTGTCCACTCTGCGTATATTCAAAATTGCAGCAGGTTCAACCAACATCTCTAATTCAGCATTCAATTGTGGAGGAAGAATCGAAGATGAATGTGATATTCCTTTTGCTCGCCGAAGTTGGGAGACATTGAAACACCGGATGCACGGAGGACTCTGGTGGAAGTTGCAGTTTGTAAGAAATGCTTCCAACTCGTGACACCACCTCAAAAGGTCCATAAAAACGTGCCGCCAACTTCTCACTGCACCGAGTGGCCAAGGAACGTTGCCGATAGGGCCAGAGTTTTACAAACACGCGATCCCCCACCTGAAACTCTTCATCCCTCCTTTTAAGATCAGCCGTGGCCTTCATTCTCTGCTGAGCGCGCAGTTTGTGCATCTTCAAATCATCAAGATACGCATCCCGTTCCTCTAAAATCTGCTCGACTTCAGAAACTGTAGCTGTCCCGGACTTATAGTGCAATAAGGATGGAGGGTCACGCCGTATAAGACTCGGAATGGAGTGGTACCCATAGAAGAATGGAAGCTAGTGTTATACCAATATTCCGCCCAGGACAACCATTTCCCCAAGTTTTTGGTCTATCAGAAGCGAAACATCGAAGATAGGTCTCCAAATACCTACTAACCACTTCAAATTGACCATCTGTTTGAGGGTGGTAGGCGGTGCTATGCGACAAATCAGTCCCTTGAAGATGAAAGAGTTCCTGCCAGAAATGACTCATAAACACCTTGTCCCGATCCGAAATAATAGACTTGGGCACGCCAAGCAATTGAACCACCTGTCTCACAAATAAATCAACCATGGTTTTGGCTGTAAATGGGTGCCGCAATACCAAAAAGTGAGCATACTTGCTCAACCTATCCACCACCACCATAATAGTATCCACGCCCTCTGACTTGGGCAACCCTTCAATAAAGTCTATGGTCAAATCCTCTCAAACCATCTCTGGTAAATCAATAGGCTGAAAAAGACCGGCTGGGGAACGTGCTAAGTGTTGGTTCTTTTGGTAGATCTCACAATTTTGAACGAATTCAGTCACTTTTTTCTTCATACCTGGCCAATATAAGTCCGCAGCCATTCTTCTATATGTTTTAACCTCCCCCGAATGGCCCCCAATAGGTGTGCAGTGGTATTCACGCAATAATGTTGGAATTAATGAAGAAGTCGCAGATAAAACCAACCTGCCATTGTAAAAGAGCTGTCCATGGTCAACTTGAAACCCGATTACCTTGTCACCAGCTGCCAATCGTGTGATAACTTGTTGTAAGAATGAGTCATTTGCCACTTCTTGTTGTAAAACATCCATATCCAACCATTGCACCCCAGAAATTGCAGCTATATTCATCATGTCCGGTTTGCGAGAGAGTGCATCCGCCACTCTATTACTTGCCCCCGGTCAGTATTGAATGTCAAAGTCATAGCCCACCAATTTCACCAACCAGCGTTGGTATTCCACACTTACGAGACGCTGTTCCAGCAAGAATTTTAAACGTTGTTGGTCAGTTCGCACCAAAAACCTCCTTCCCAGCAGGTATGGACGCCATTTCTGAATAGCCAACACAATGGCCATGAGCTCTTTTTCATAAATAGACTTCAATTTGGCTCCTTCACTCAATACTTGGCTAAAAAATGCAATCAGCCATTGATCTTGCAGTAGAACAGCCCCTAGCCCATATCCAGAAGCGTCGGTCTCCACAACAAACATTTTCGAAAAATCGGGTAGAGCCAAAACTAGTACCGTAGTCATGGCTTCCTTCAAACGCTCAAATGCCCATGTGGCTTCATCCAATCACCCAAACTTATCTTTTTTTAATCGATCAGTCAAGGGCCTCGCAATATCTTCATAACCCGAAACAAATTTCCGCTAGTATCCTGTAAGACCAAGGAAACCCCGTAGGTCCTTAAGTGTGGTTGGTGCGGGCCAATCCATCATAGCCTGTATTTGACTCAAATCAACGGACACCCCCTCTCTAGAAATGATATGTCCCAAGTATTCTATCTGTTCTCTTCCAAAAGAACACTTCGTAGAATTAGCATACAACCAGTGTTCTCTTAATTTCTCCACAATGACAACTAAATGATCACAGTGAGCACTCCAACTTGGACTATATATCAAAATATCATCGAAGAATACCAATACAAATCACCAGAGAAAGGATTTGAATACCTCATTCATAAGGGATTGAAATGTTGTCGGTGCATTGGCAAAGCCCAAAAGGCATAACCAAGAATTCGTAGTGTCCTTCATGAGTCTGGAAAGTTGTCTTGTGCACATCAGCTGCTTTCATTCGGATTTGGTGGTATCCGGATTTCAAGTCCAGCTTCGAAAAGACTTGTGCTCCATGAAGCTCATCTAACAACTCATCAATCACTGGGATGGGAAACTTATCCGGGATACTCTCCTTGTTAAGGGCTCTATAGTCCCCACAAAATCTCCAGCTTCCATCTTTCTTCTTGACTAATAGCACAGGGTTTGAAAAAGGGCTAGTGCTAGGCTGTATGATTCCAACAGCCAACATTTCTCCCACCAACCTCTCTATTTCTTCTTTTTGTATTTGGGGGTACCGATATGGGCAAACACTCACCGGTGAAGCTCCCTCCTTCAAAGTTATGGCATGCTCCTTTTCCCTTTTTGGTGGTAACTCTTGGGGCATGGCAAAAACATCCCCGAACTTCATCAAAACGTTCTTCACCATCTATGTCGTGTCCTCCATCGGTTGTGACGCTGTCACTGTGGTATTGCCCAACTCCACAAGAACCCCCCATGTACCTCATGCTTTATAGTGCACATCATCGCCTTAAGATAAACCAAAGTTTTGTGCAAGGAGGGATCTCCCTGTAACACCACCGTCTCATTACCCAATCTAAACTTCATAACATGTGTTTTCCAATTTGTATATGTTCTGCCTAAGGTCGCCAATCACTGTACACCTAAAATCACATCGGTGCTTCCCAATTCCAAAGGCAAAAAATCCTCCACGATCTCTATTCCTTGAAGAGTTAATCAAACCCCCTTACAAATGCCTTCCCTGGGAAGTGCTTCACCTGTACCCAATTGAACGCCATACTTTCCGTTGGAGATAAAGGCAAGTGCAGTTTCTTGACCATTGTGGTGGAAATAAAATTATGGGTTGCTCCTCCATCAATAAGTACGACGACTGGCTGTTCTCCGATGCTTCCCGCAATCTTGATAGTCTTCGGAAGTGTTAATCCAACTACCGAATTCAACAACACCTCCACTACTTGAGCAGTCGCGCTAACCTCTTCCTCCTGCTATTCACATTGGCCGTCGTCGCTATCCTCCATAACTTCTTCTTCTATCTCTTGTAAAATCAGCACTTGTAGGTCCTTGTTTTTACATCTATGCCCAGTTGAAAAATTTTCATCACACCGGTAGCACAAATGCCGCTCTCCGGTATTGGATTTCGGCTTCCGTGAGTTTCCTGAATGACGTCCTCTTTTCCATCCCATGTTTCGTCATTTCTGCCATGGACGTGGTCCTCCCATTACCCCCAACTATGGTCCCCGCTGGTTTTGGAGTACCCAGCCCAACCCGAGTCTGCTTAATAACTTTATTTTTTTCTTCCAACTTTTGGGCCAACTCCATGATCCTTCCCAACCCATTTGGTTCCAACACCCTCACCTCGGCCCTAATTTCGGGCTTAAGCCCATTAACAAAGTTGGACTCCAACACCTTTTCTGGAATATCTTCCAATGTGGAAGCCAAATCCTCAAATCGCCTTCTGTAATTTCCCACGGTGGTCTCCTGTTTTAGCGCCAGAAATTTCTCATAAGGAGAGCCGTCTTTGGAACTTCGGAACCATTTTAGCAATAAGGACTGAAATTCTTCCCAATTCATGATCTCCCTCTTGTTATTTTCATACTTGAACCATTTTAATGCCTCCCCTTCGAGACATACTATGGCGGCTTCCAATTTTTCCCCGTGAGATACCTGATTAAGCGTGAAATAGCGTTCAGCTCTATAAATCCAGTCATCAGGGTCTTCTCCCTCAAAAATTGGCAACTCTAACTTTTTGGGTCGCGCTTCATATCGGCTCTGCCTATTCCAGTCAACCTCGCCACCGTCTCTTCCCTGTCCGATACCTCTCTGGATTGAGTTATCGCCCACTACCAAGTCCAGCCCCTGTCTCGTCGTCGCCAACCTACTCTGTGCATTTAGATTTCGGTTGAGTTCTTCCTAGGTACGCAGGAGTTGTTCAACCCGCCCAATCAGCGTCGTCAACCCTTGTTCCATGGCCGGAATCTTCCAAACCTCTTCCTTCATCGAGCTCACCTCCTCCCTTACGGAGCTCACGATTCCTTCCACTGATTCCACCCTCGACTCCATTCTGGTAATCGCCATGAAGACTTTTTTTTTTTATTCTGCTTCTTCTTCTCTACCAATCCTCGAAGTGGAAACCCACCCTTTCGATATCACCTTACTGCCGAAATCGTAACAGAACCCACCTTCGAGCTGACGATGCTCCCGAAATCTTTGATATACTTCCGATACAGTAAGCCAATGTGTACGGATGTAATTGAAATCGAAAAACGGAAACTCCTTTTCACTACCGAACTCCAGAGACGAACCCAACCTCGCTCTGATACCAGATGATGTACCCCAAAACAGGAATAAAGATTTTCAAGCAAAACAAACGAAAGAAGGAATGATGAACCTTTCCTTCCTTGCCGAAATCGCTGAAATTGAACAAGAATACCTCTGATAGATCCCAATCCTTATGTGAATACAACCAATGCAAGGAAACGGAAACTCCACTATCGAAATCGATGTAGAACTCGTCGGAAATAGTCGCCGATAACCCTGGTATTTCCCTGAGCCATGCTCTGAAGACTAAACGACGTGCCCCTTCCTCTCTCTCGGCTCCCTCTCTAAATTCCCTCCCGAAACCACTTAACATTGTCAAATTCCAAAAATGCCCCTGACCCATTACTCACCTCTAATTATCCTTCTGTTTACTCCTTCTAGAGTAGGTAACACTAATTTGGGGTCTATCATATTTCTTCTGCTTACCCAACATGTTTTCCCTTCTTGTTTAATTCTCTTTGTTCTTCTAATTTATAGTTTGAAAACTTTTTTCTGGTTAATATGTTGTTTGATAGTCTTAAAAAATTTAAGTCCTGAAGTCTTCTCTGTTTTTCACTTCCAATCATCCTCATGTTGGTTTGCATTCTGGTATGATGGCTTGGGCTGTATCATTGTTTCTATTCAGCTTAAATCTATTTGGGTTTCTGCTCGAGTTAGCTTATTGCTATGGGCGAGTGATAAAGATTTGCTTCCAACAAATAAATCCTTTTGATGATCACCGCCTTAAACAACAGTATGTATGTCCACGAATTCCTGTTGATGGATACCCTTCCTCATCTCTTCATCTTTTCTGAATGCAAATTACTTCAGCTATCAGAAGACAGACTTCTTCACCAGGATACCCACTAAGCAGTTAGATCTTATGTTCGACCATTGATTAAACTATAAGGCGAGCTTGGGAAAAAGACTGAGAGCCTATCGAGCCAGATGGAGAGCTTATAACATTGATTTCTCCCGTTTGTGACCACATTAGAGAACCTCATACGGCATTTCTGTGGCTGATTATGAGAAGGCACTGCATCACTAGGCTTTGAGGTGGAGTTACCACAGAGTGAAAGAGGATTTCAGGCCTTAAGCCATGGGCAGAGACTACAGTGGATGCTGATCTCATCTCTCCAAATCTAGAACCTACTGCCAATTTGAGAAAAATACTACGAGGATGCACATAGTGCTGCTTGCCCATCTCGATTTGAAAATTCAAAGTCTGCTTTCGAGAAAGTCCACAGCAAGGAACAAAAGGCCCCACTTCGATTCTGGCAAACAAGAAGGATCTATCTGTAGAAACATCTCTATGAAGAGTATAAATATCGGACCCTTTTCCTTGTATTCCGACTTGCAAATTTCAGAAGGCTATAGCTGCTGTTTATGGTGGATAATGAAGTCTCTGGGATTTGTGTTTCAAGTAGCTGCTTCAATCGTGTTTGAAGCCTACATCCATCAGCTGGCTCCAGGTTTCTATCTTCGGAAAATTTATATGCAGTTGAAGCTTGTCCCTTGACAAATTAGTAGTCAATGTAACCGCCTACAGAAATCTCAGCTATTTTTCTTCTTCGATAGTTACCTTGCCAAAGAAGCATAAATAAGAGGAAAGGTCCACCACTATTTAATATTTAATGTTTGACGCCAAAACTGCTAGACTGTTTCCACAGGCTACAAGTTGGCAGTTCGAAGAAGCTATTCAGTTTTTTCATAATGAAAAGCATGAAGGAAGAGAAAACTGAGGCCACATTCAGACAATAACATGCCTTTCACATGGGTTTCCTGAGCAACTTCGTCTTATATATGACTTCAGCATAAAACAAGTAGAGGAAAGAGGCTTAATCATCCCCTGTTTTTAGGTTTTTACCCTCAAAAACCAATTTCTTGCTTCAGCTGGAATCCAGTGCCGAAAACTAAGACTCAGTTTTTATGCTTGATCCCATGAGGCCTAACATTAGGAAGTAGCTTAAGTGTAAGCAGCATGCAGAGATTGCGTTGTTTATTTCTAGTCTATCGTATGGTCAGTTTGGTGATTGTCTTGGTCCATTTTATGGTCCATTTTTATTGTCAATTTTGTGGTTGGTTCTCATTGTATAGTTTATATTTTATGTTCTTACTGATGATGTCTTGTATCTTTTTAAACTCTACATTAGTCATATTTTTTGCACTTATGTCAGGATTGATCCTCTCGTAAGTTTTTGCGTTTGAAATTTTATTGTTGTCTTGCATTCCATCTTGCATATGTTAACTCTCTCTTATTTCCTAAATCTAATTCTTTATATTTTGTTTCGGAATGCTTTATTTCTATTTGGACTTCAATTGCTTTTATGGTTCAAAATTTATGTTAGGAAAAATTTTCCTCTTGTTTAGGGAATTGAGTTTGTCAGTCCCTTTATTTGAGTTTCTTGAGTTGGTCTTCTTATTTTGTTATATATGTGTGTTTATTGCCCTGAAGTGGATTTTCTGATGCCCTTTAATGGGTTTTCTATTGTCATCCTTTAGTGATTGGCTTTTCTTTCTTAATGATTGTTATCACTATTTTGTGTTCAAAATCATTTGTGTTAATTTATAATTTTCTTATTTGTCTTGGCCAACTTCTTTTACCCTTTTCTTGGGTTTTGCCCTCTAGTTAGGGTTGTGAGAGTGTGTCCACTTTAGTTGTTATTCTTGGAACACCTCAAGATGGTCTAGAGAGATGGAGGAAGATGACTGTTCCGGTTTTATTTTATTTTCAATTTAAGATAATTGTCATACACTCTCTATTTTGAGGGGGAGAAAGAGAAGACTACATGTGCTCAATGCAAGCCAAAGCCGAAGATCACAACCATAAATTTTAAAATTATTGAAGCCACATAGACCACAAATTTTTTAAAACCAAATTTGTAGTTTTTTCTTTTATGTTTATGGGGACTATGAGACAAATTCTGCAACAAGCTCAAGCTATATGCTCTAGCTTGAGGGGAGTGTTGGAAGATATTAATTAGAGTAAATTAGGTTTTATTTATTTTCTAGGAATGTTATTTCTTATGGAAAGTAGATTCAAAAGTTTTATGGGTTCCAAGGACATAGATGTAATTTTTAGAATTGTTTTATTCTAAATAGGAGAAGGGTTAGAATTGTTTTAATTATAAATAGGAGAAGGGTTAGAATTTTTTTAATTATAAATGGGAGAAGGGAGAAGGGAGAAGGGTCAGTATACCCGAATCTCTCTCATTTCTTTCCTCCTAAAAACTCGAACATCTTAGTCAAAGATCATAAAATTGCTGATGGAAACAAAGTGTAGTTCCTCTTATAGTCAGTAAAGATGGCTCCAGAAAATGACAGTTGAATGCTGGTTACAATATACTGCTTCACAATTGTTCACAAATGTCTGCAACAGCGCATGCCTCACAAACTCTTGATTGTTAGTCTCAAGCATATTTTGGTCCACATCAGTCAGGGTCAAGTAGCCATTTCATGCCTAAACATTAGAAATCACCAGTTTATTTTATTTTTTGATGAAATGTGTTTTTATTAAAGAGGGCAAAGAGGAGGAGCTAACTCCTAACAACAAGAGATTGCAAGGAGGCTCCTTGCTTGGCTAAAACATCAGCCACAAAATTTGTTGATCTCGAAATGAGAGACCAAAAACGGTAAAAAAGATTGACAATATCCAAAATTTCAAAAAAGGCATCCCAATGGCGCCACGGAGGCGTAGAGATATTCTCACACCAACCGATCACCACCTTGGAATCTCCCTCGATCAGGATGGGCCCGAAGCAATGGTCTTGAAAAACAAGGAGCCCATTAAGAAGGCTTTGAAGTTCAGCCGTCGTGGAGTCCGCAATACCGAGAAGGCCGAAGAAGGAGACGATCTGGTTCCCAAGAGAATCATGAATCATGCCGCTAAAACCCGCTAAGCCAGCGTTACTAAAAGAAGATCCGTCAAAATTCAACTTAAGGACACCAGCAGTTGGCGGGGTCCACTCACAAATAACAGGGGGCTTCGAAGAAGTGTGAAGCTGGGCAAGACCTCTAATTATTTATGATAGAAGATCCTGAGAAGGGGGCGAAGGCTTTTCGAGAGTGAAGCCAAGTAGCAATATTGCCTGAGATGGTTTCAATGACTCTATCTTGAGTGCTGAATTTGGCATTGAATCTCCTTTGATTGTGCTCTAGCCAAAGAACCTAGGGGATGAATGCGGAGAGGGCAGAGATCATCAATTTTCCAAGACCGGGGACAGAAGTCCCTGCAAGCATTCGGCAGGTGGCGGCCAAGTCTTCTGGGAAACAGAGATGGAGCCCAATTCTGCTATCCAAATCCCCCAAGAGAAGCAGGTGACTAACAATTTCTTCATTTGCATGGTAGAAAGAGCAAATGGGGTCAACTCCGATTTGGCCACGCATGTTGAGATTGTCGGCCAAGAGAATCTTGTTGCAGCAAACACTCTTTTTTTTTAAAAGGATGTATATATATATATAAACAAGAGAATTACAAAAATTACAAAGAGGAGAGCATGTCCCTGATAACCATGGATTGTGGGGTAGCTCCATTTTTAGCAAGCGCATCGGCTACCGAATTTGCGGATCTCGAAATGTGAGACCAAATACAAGATAATAATGAACATGCTGCGGCAAGCACTCGACATGAAGAATTTTTTTTTTTTTTTTTTTTGGGGGGGGGGGCTAAGACGCCATGTGAACTCCACAACATGTTTTGGACCACGAGTAATCCCGCCTCGAATAACAAGGTAAGCGGAGAAGACTGAGAAGGAGCCACTTTTATCTGGCCACCAAATTAATTTATTTGATTTGTTTGCTTGAATTCTGGCTGACTGTAAAGCATCCAAGAGGCTGGCTTCAAGACCTTCAAGCTCAGATAGACCATGACGAGGTTGAATGTTCCATCCCCCATTATCAGTGACTTCAGCAATAGTAATATTCCTTAATCTTGAAATTCTGAAGAGGCTAGGGAAGGTGTTCTGAAGAGGCATATCACCCAACCACCAATCTTCCCAGAATCTGATATGATGACCATCACCCACATAGAATTGGATTGCCGATGAGGAGAGAGAGAGACCTCCATATAGGGGATAATTTCCTTCTGTTTCCCCCTTCGGTCCACCAATTCGAGGAAATGCCAAGCTTTGAAAACACCATATTTTTCCAAAGATTTGGAGCAGATGAGTTGAGCCTCCAAATCCATTTAAGGAGCAAGGCTTGGTTCATGCCTTTGGAAAGACAGATTCCGAGACCTCCGAGGCTCTTCGGGAGGCAGACTTCCTCCCAATTGACCAAATCGTACTTGAAATCAGGGTTGTTTCCTCTCCAGAGAAAACGCTTCTTCATCTTATCCAGTTGCTGACAAACAGAGGCTAGGCAAGGCATGAAAGATAAATAATGGTTTGGAATGCCAGCAATACATGATTTTAAAAGAGTCAACCTTCCAGCCTTGCTAAGCAACCGACCCTTGCACGAAGCAAGCCACGATTCCATCTTCTCAATAAATGGAGTCTAGAGATCTTTGAAAATATGGCCCATGAACAAAGGAAGACCGAGGTAAGTACAGGGGGTGGATGAGATTGAGCAACCAAGCACTGCCACAATTTCTGAGAGGGAGTTTGGGTTGATATTGAACCCAATCAAGGAAGTTTTACTCCAATTTACTTTCTGACTTGAGCAGATTTCAAAGAGTTCCAAAATCGCCTTTACTTTTCTGATGTTGGCCATTGTTCTTGCTCCGAAGATCAAAGTGTCATCCGCATATTGAAGGATAGGAATATTGAAAGCCAAGGAGCTGCTGGTTGGATGAAGCCATCCACATTCTTTGGCCGAAAATAGCATAGCAGAGAGAAATTCAATGTTGAAGAGGTGAGGGGAGAGAGGATCTCGGTGTCTTAATCCCCTTGAGCCATTGAAACATCTGCAAGTTGTACCATTAAAGACAAGAAAGTACGTAGCGGAGGATAGGCAGCTCCTAATCCAATATCTCCAACGATCTCCGAAGCCCATCCGGACCATGATGTCATCCAAAAGTACCCAATTTACCCGAACGAAAGCCTTTTCTAAATCTAACTTAAGTGTGAAAATTGGATCTTTCGAATGGGAAAAAATGTCAAACAACTCGTGCGCTGCCATAGAAAAGTCCAAAATGTTTCTACCTTTCAAGAAAGCACTCTAGCCATGGCTCATATCAAGAGGGAGAACTGTTTTGAACTTGTTTGCAAGGAGTCTAGCAATAATCTTGTAAGAACTTGAGATCAGACTGATAGGGTGAAAGTCTTCAGGTGTCTCAACATTTCTCTTTTTGGGGATTAGTGAGATAAAGGAGGCCCCCATGCTGCAAAAGGAGATGTCGGTCTTGAAAAAACCCTCAACCATCTTATAAATATCTCCCTTGATAATCGGCCAAGCACGGTGGTAGAATTCACCGTTGAATCCATCTGGGCCCGGGGCCCGATCACAAGCCATGCCCAAGACTGCCTTTTCAATTTCCTTCTGGGAGAAAGGAGCTTCGAGAATAGATGAAACAGAGTGGGGGAGATGCCCAAAATGAAGCCGCTGGACTTTAGGCCGGTTAATATAGTCATCAGTGTATAAATCTGTGAAAAAATTGAGTAACTCATTAGTAATATGGATCTTATCCGACGTTACCCCATTATTGATGCATAAGGAGTAATTCGGTTGGATCTCTTCCTCGTCGATGAGAGGGAGTGAAAAATTTTTGTATTGGCATCTCCATTAGTTAGCCATTTAAAATGGGCTCTTTGCTTCCAGCTGATTCTTTCCTAAACTAGGAGAGTTTGCAACTCCATTTGAAGCGAAAGGCGAGTGGAAAATTCAGATTGAGTTAGGTACCTTGGTTCTTCCGAAGAATCCAGCTCAGCGATGCAGTTGAGGAGAGAGGATTTCTTTTCTCTATTAGTTTGACGATGCCGGAAGGACCATTCCTTAAGAATCTTTTTAAGGAATTTGAGCTTTATCAAAAGAGACCACTCTGGCCGACCCCAAGCCAGTAAATTGGACCACCAGTTTTTCAAAAGCACATCAAAATTATCATCCGAGAGCCAAGGGTTTTCAAATCTGAATTGGGGGGGGGGGGGGGGACCCTTATCTTCCACACGAGGTGGATAATAGGATGGGCCAATGGTCGGATCCTACCCGATTGAGGACTCTTCCGGAAATATCATCATAAAGATGAAGCCAATTTGAGTCAGCAAGAAAACGATCCAACTTCGAGAGGATAAGGTGCTGCTGCCCATTAGAACAAGTGAAGGTTTTTCCTGAGAGAGTGATCTCTTCTAATTCTCCACTACCGATGAAGTCAGCAAAACCCCTCATAGAAGATGAAATGTGAGTAGTTGGAGGTTACTTTTCGTCGCAGAAACAAATTGCATTGAAATCTCCTGCAAAAATCCACGGAAGAGGCCACTGGAGTTGGAGGACAGAGAGCTCCTCCTAGAAATTCCTCCTCTCACGATAACGGTTGGGACCGTAAACTCCAGCGAGGCACCATTGAGAATCAGAATAACGATCACGGAAATGAATCCCCACCGAGTAAGTTCCGTGATTGATGTTGATTGCATCGAATAGAGAGTTATCCCATAGTACCATGATTCCACCAGAATGGCCGATCGAATTTACAGCTGACCATTGCAGCGAGGGCAGTTCCAAAGGTCACGGACGAGGTTATCGTAGGACTTTGGCATTTCGTTTCTTGGAGCACCACAATAGAAGGCTTGAATTGTGTTAGGAGGCGACAAATTATTGCTCGCTTCCGTGAAGACCCTACTCCCCAGACATTCTAAGAGATCAAGATCATTTAGAACTGATTTGTTGAATTCCCAAGTCTTCTTTCCATCCTGGAGTCTGTCCATGGAAAACCACTTCCAAGAGAAGAACCAGATTCATCATGTTTTGCCATGTTTCCTCGTCATACCAACTGCGTTCGGATTGTAGCTATGCTGCCATCCTTTCAATTGGAGGGAGGGGAGGTTTGAAATGGTCAGGGGGGGAGGATGTTCTGCTGGCCAAAGCAGTCCGTGATTGGCAATGGGTGGGGCCACTCCTTTTCCTTCTATGATAGGTAGCCAAAACTGGAGGGGTTTGAAGATCCAGATTGAGCGTGGTGTAAGGATTGGGCTCAGGTTTTGATGTGGTCTTTGGATCGTGAACAGTGAGTGGGGAAGGTATTTCAGGTGGTTTCTGGGTCTTGGGAATGAGGCTGGACGCAGATTTTTCCATGGTGTTTTGAAGGGTTGGTGAAGCCGTTGCCAAATCTGGAGGGGGTTGGTTTTGCCATGATTCGAAGTAAATTGTGTCTGGGCAAGGGCTGAAACCATCGGAATTTTTATCCTCATGATAGCTGAAAAGGGGCTTTTGGATGGCAGGGGTGAAGAAAATTTTTTGATGGTTATCTGGTGGTGGTGAAAGGTCAGCATTTTTCTGGTCGGTGGGGGTCTCGAGGTCCATTTCTGGGTTTGAGATGGCTCGGGGCAAGGATGTTGTAGGTGGAGTTACCAAGACACAGAGGTGGGGGGGGGGGGGGTTGACTGTCAACGCTGAAGCCAGCGCTGCAGTCGAGGTTTGAAGGGGGAAGTTTGTATTTTGAAGGGAGTGGGTGGGTGCTTCAAGGTGAAATGTCATGTAAATGACATGTATGCAAGAGCAGGAGTACCTGCCACTTGATCTGCTATACACAACAATGTAGTATATTGTTCTTTTTTTTTTTTAATGATGATAGTTTAAAAAAGTGATAACGAGCTTTACATAATCTTGACACAGATAGAACTACCTTACAAATGTAAGATCTTATTCAATACAAATAACCGTTTTTTTAAGACAGATTCCACAAAAACATTAACAACTATAAATTTCTTAAGTTTTGTGATCTATTTTGTTCTATGACAAAATTTTCCAATTAAAATAACTGCTAGTTTAAAAAAAATTAACTGCTCAAAAGAAGAAGTTGAAGATAAATAAATAGGTAGAATGTTCTAAAAAATAATGGATGACAATACCTTCAAGAGCAAATTGTCTTCTGGTTTGTTAAGGCTGCCTACCAGAATACACTGTGGACTTCGGATCCCAGACTGTTCAAACTAATGGAAAGGCAATGAAGGAAAACTGTTAGACACGCAAGATTAAACTAAAATAATAAGTCCCCAAACTGAAATATATTCACACAAACCATATACTGCCTAAAACTTTCAAAAAGTTCAACCACAGGAAAAGACCGACTGCATTCCAAATCACAAAGGAGATAAAATAAAGTTCATACCTGAACATGAAGGCTAGACCTTCTATCAGTGGACAAATCCCGATTCATTGCATTCAAACACAGAATCGGTAGTCCTTGAGGGTCTACAGCGAACGGAATACCAGTGCCTAAAGGCCATCCTTCCCGGGTCAAAGTGCAAAGTGTCCCCACGGAAGAGAGCTCCATGATAGTTCTAGAAACTTCAGCTGGAGATGGTTTTGTCTGCAGCTTTGCCATTGTCGACTGAGCCAAAGAAACACAACAGTGTTGAGAAGATTTGAGACATGGATTTCGCCTCGAGTGACCGAAATTGGCGACCTTTATCCGTGGGAACAAAGAAGAGGTGCTGAAAGAAACTGAAGGAATAGAAATAGAATTTGTAGGATATGCTGTGGAAATCATCAGGAAAGGAGAGAGTATTTTGAAGGGAAGAAAGAGAACGACTGGGGTCGTTTAATCTGCTGAGATGTTGAGAGGATCAAGCCAATCGGTTCTCGGAGAGTTGGAAGCGAGTTGGAAGATAACAGGGAGAGGTAGACGTTGGTTTGAGCTCGAGCTAAATAATTATAAATGGATGAAAGGACAAAAGTACCCTTCTTTCTCAAGCATTTTCATTGTGCCACAGAGCGATGTCTCTATGCCAAGTTCTAAGTCACCTTCTTGAAAGATGGTACAGTAAATCTGGACTCATCCAGATCTGTCATGGGATGGGCACATATGCATACAAAAATCGGAAAGAAAAATAATCACTTGGAAGAAAGTACATTACCCACGGAACGTATTTTTATGTTTTTTCTAAAATTTACTAAAAATAAAATATTTGTAAACAAATGTTACAAATCTCAAATTGAACCGACCAGTTGAATCAGGTTTAACCGGACCCAATCTGTTGTTCAAGTTATGAGTCTTATAGACCCGAAAATAAGACAAACCTGGTTGACTTGACCATCTTCATTGGTTAAATCATAATAAGACTATGGTCTAGGGATGACAATGAGAGTGGGTTTTAAGAAATGCAACCTGCAACCCTCCATCCTTACCGTGCATCCTGACAAAGTTGGGTTTTTAATCTTTTCATCACCTTTCAACCCCGCCTCATAACCTCATCCTTGCTTCCTTGCGATGGAGATGGTTTTTTTACCTTATCATGTCTTGTAACACCACCCCACCCACCCTTCAATAGTTGATTTTTTCTTATCTATTTACGAATAAAATCACAAAAATTTTAAAAATAAATAAATTTAATAACGTTCGTTTAGAAGAAAAGGCTATACATTTGAAAACAAGGGTAATGTGGGAATTTGGTCTTATCTTGGAAAGGTCCTTGTATAATAATATTAAAGTATAACTTAATTATATTACTTATATTTCACTTAAAGTTATATCTTTTGATGAGTAGAGAATGGACTGCATATTCTTTCATTGTTTTTATTTCTCCCCTTTGGATCATCTTCTGGTGTTTATGTTTTACTAATGGTAGGAACTCTTCCAAGGCAAGAAAGGATCAATATCACTTCATAATTGTTCTTAGTGACTAAGGAGTACCTTTCAATTTTGCTTATTTGAGACACAAGTCTACCAACTACTTCAGCTGCATGGTCATGGAACTAATTGGAGGGTGTCATTCTTATTAGGTTTGGACTTAGGTGGATGTACCCTATATAGTATAAACGAATGAGTCAACATGTTTGATTTCTAAAACATAAATCCACTTACTAAATTCAGTCTACGTAAATCCAGTTCGGAACACTTGTACTGCAAGGTTCAAGAGACTTTAATACCACCGAATGACTCAAGGGAGAGATGCCTATCTTCGGTTATTTTATATATGAAGTTGCTATAATGCCTTCTATAGTCTTAATTGAAAAAACAAATACTAAAACATAAGTTTAGGAAATATCTATGTTTTGGTTGACCATATTGTTGTTCAATTTTTAGAAATGAAATGATTATTGTATATGATTTCTTTTAGTGTAGAGAGATTCAAGTCCCTAAACATTTGAAATACTATTAAAGGCTATACGGAAATCTAAATTAAAGGATGGCAAAAACTCAGGAAATGTAATTGAGACTTCAATTTTATCTTCTACCTATAAAGGAGTATTTATATAATTAATTTGTTATAATCTATTTCTCTCTAACAAAACCTAATAAAATCCACCAAAACAAGACGTTTGCTATTTTGGTAGTTAATTTTTTTTCTCATGGACTAGCATCACTAAACCCAAACCACATAATTTATTTTGAGTGATTCTTTGTTTCTTTGATTGTAATTGATTTATAGCATTGTATTATAGCTTGAGGGAGCCATAATTCTGTTGGAAAACATTGTTTTATAAGTAATTTTTTACTTTTTGTTACTTCTCTTTCCTGTTGTTTCTCTTCTTTGTCAAGGGCACTATTGAAACTCATAATAATTGCAATAATTTCATGACATTTTTTTCCCTCACATCTCTTCTCATACTCACTCTTAGTTTTCTCTCCTCTTCACTCCTTCCTTTACCTTTTTTCTTCTCTTCTCTCCTTCCTCACTTTCTCTTCTCCTCAAGTATACATTGAAGGAGATTCCTACTATTAGGTTCCACAAGAGGAAATCGGGTGTGTGTGTCAGAAGGAGAGGGGGGATAGGTTTACTTGCCCTAATGGCCAACTTTCACTCTATCTCTAGGTAAGGCTTCTTAATACACAAGCAACGTAACAACTAGATGCAAATCGTAAGGTAATTCTTGAACTACAATTACATGAGGATTTATAGCAGTTCATAATCCAAACTTAAATTGTTACGCCTACTTTGAAGGTATTTGCACTTCAAAGTTCAATCCACTATGAATCAGTCAAATAACATCTATAATCAAAAAGACTCTAATAGTTAAATTACAGCCATTGCCCTCTATAGGACTTACAACACCAAAGTAGGCATACTAGCATAGACCCTCAAAAGGAATTTGTAGATCAACACACTAAAATTCAGCTTATAAAACTAATAGTGGTTTTACAATTGCAAGGAACTCTTGCTTCATATTAGATGTACCAATATGTCTCTTGATAGGCTAATTTTACAACAATAAGAACAAAATAGAATACACCCAACCTAACTGATTTTACCCAAAATGATTTCAAGGTCAATGTGCAATGAAGTTAAACTCAACAAATAGATTTTTTTAAAATTTCTTCAAGAATGCCCCAAATGAAAGTCTCAAGGGAAAAATAATTGTTGAACCAATTTAAATAATTTCAATGTAAGAGAGCACAAGTTTAAAAACCAAGTACAATCAATAATTTAAAATTAATTGGATCAAATGTACTGAGCTCTCTTTGAATCTTTGAATGTAATTTTTTTCTTCAAATCAAATGACACAAAATCATGAGTAGGGACTTGCGGGAGCCTGAAAACCATGTACTAATGCTTGGTAGTGATTTTGGGGCACAAAATTACTTAAATAAACAAAACCCAGTGTTAAAAAATCAATTATTTTGGCCATAAGAGATCTTTTGTCTAGAGAAAATAACAAAATTTATACTAGAAAATTTTGAAAATATTTAATAGCTCCAGTTTGAGCTTATGATCAAAATTGTAGGTCACAAGTTTTGGAGATCTACAATGGTCTGAATCGAAGTTCTCGATCTTCTTTTGCAACACTTCTATGTTGTGTTATCTGAACACAATTTTAAACATTAGCACATGATTATGTTTTTTGGCCTCTCTTTTGTTGTCAATAACTCGAAAGATTGTTAGATAGATTTCTCACAATAGGTTTTTTGCCTTCTTGGACTGGTCCTTCGAACATTATTTTGAACAATTTCTCATAGTCTAATTTTCTGCCTTCTTGGATTGGTCATTTGAAAGATTTGTTGACCTCCAATCCATATTTTGATGATAACAAAACTTAATTGTTATAATACTTGCAAATGTAACATTTCATATGCATATCCTTCAAGTGACGGTTAGATTTAGGATCCCATGAAGATTATATTAAAGGAACTAGGTTAATAGAGAAGAAGACAACGAGTGAGAGAAAGAGACAGAATGAGTGGAAGAAGATAAGAAGAAGAAGAAGAAGAAGAAAGACAAAGAGAGGAGAGGGAGTTTGGCGAATAGAGCGAGAGAGGAGGGAAGGAGGATTAGGTTAAGTGACGTCCTAATCCTCCCACTCAATGTATTTATAATAAAGAGAGAGTCAATGATTACATCATTACCTTTTACCCTAAGGAGGGAGAAAGATATCAAATATAATTTACGTCATGCCACTACTATGAGCTTATCTTCCAACACTCCCCCTCAAGTTGAGAGAAAGAAAATATCGTAGATACCCAATTTGCCGCATCTAGCGGTCTGGATCTTGGATGTGACTGGCGTTGTAAGTATGTCTATTATTTTTCCTCGAGATGAAACATGTTTGAGAGATAAAATACCTGCTTGAGATTTCTACTGTATAAAGTGCAATCCAACACAATATGTTTTGTTTTCTTGTGGAAGAATAGATTTGAAGGAATATGAATGGCTACCAAGTTGTCATAATATAATTTCATAGGGGCTTCTTTGTAGAACCCCAATTTAGTAAGAAAGGATCTGATTCATAAAAGCTCACTGACTACGTGGCCATAGCTTTGTATTATGCTTCTACACTGGATTTTGCGACAACATTCTGCTTTTTACTTCTCCATGTAACCAGACTATCTCTTACTAAGGTACAATACCCAGAAGTGGACTTCTTGTCATCAGGTAATCCAGCCTAATCTACATCTGCAAAACCTTCATTGTTGAAGTAACCATGATTTTTATAGAGAAGTCCCTTCCCGGGGGCTTCTTTAACGATGCGTATGAATTGTGAGAAAGGGAGCAAATAGTGAATAACTTAGTGAAGAGATCTTATTTCAGTTTTATATTTCTTTATGTACAAGTCCTTACTCATAGGGCATTTGTGTCTTTTTATATGAGTTGCAACTCTAAGAGACTTAATGAATAAAAGGGTGGATGTGAGGGGGA
Organism: Aristolochia californica; assembly: GCF_029961685.1. NCBI lineage: Eukaryota > Viridiplantae > Streptophyta > Magnoliopsida > Piperales > Aristolochiaceae > Aristolochia > Aristolochia californica. The sequence goes on along the minus strand of NW_027182279.1, from coordinate 34,085,316 downwards.
TTAGAGTCATTCTCCTTTCTTCCCTTTTCACCTCATGACTTCTTCTTCTCTACTTTTTTTCCTAATTCGAATTCATTTGCACTTCTTTTTCTTCTAATTTCTTCCATGACATAATTAAACAAAACTATAAACCTCTCATTTCTCATGTTATTAGAGCTGGACACCTAGTTTTAGTGAAGATAGGCATCACAAAAGGCATATGGAATGTGGATAAACCCAAAAAAATCATGGCTTTTGCTGAAAATTCAAGCTAATTGTGAGGTTTTCTTCATTGTCAAGCCTCTATATTGTTTGCAGACACTCCTATGTGATTTTCACAGCCTAGAGAAGTTGTTGGAGTAAGAGTTATGGAATTCTAGATCACTTTGAATGGTAGGTTTTAAAAATGCATGGAAGTTCTATCTTTTGAGTCATTGGTTGCATGGTATTTGGTTGTTGTTCAATTTGTTTAACCTACTAAAATTTCTCTTGTCTAAAAGGTTTAAGTGTTCCCATGATAGTGAGACAAGATCCTAGGTACCTTGCATGAATTTTATTCATTAGTTCAGCCTTTCTCCATATAGATGAAGACTGGTTGTGTGTGACGATTGTCAATTTTGTCAGTACATTCTGGTTGTTGAAAGTTGCATGATTAAGGATCTTGCCTAGGCCAAATTTGTTTTGTTTACTAGCATTTATTATCATATCATGAACTAGTACCTAATGTCTTTGGGTGGTGAAGTCATATCCCTTATCATAGACAATGACAAGTGTTGGTCCCGAGTTCGAGTCCCGCTCCCACCGAATTTTGTCCCAGGTATTTCTGGTGAATTTGTCCTGGGTTTTTCCAGGAGTTGGTCCCGGGTTTTTCCGGTGAATTTGTCCACGGGTTTTCCCGTGCGGGGGAGTGTTGGAATTTGTGTTTGTATCGACCGAGTCAGTCCTTGTATAAGATCCGTGGGGTTGCTTTCCTAAAAGGTTCGAGCCTTTTAGCCCAATGGTTTCAACAACAAGACTAGTGAGGAAGGACAATCGGGTCTGATTACTTCTATAAAACTCAATGGTAAATTTTTTTTTATGTGGTCAAGGGCCATAAAGATTTATGTTGGGTCTTAGAAGAAATAGAATTATTTAATTGAGGTTGCCACTTAATCCTTCATTTGCATGGAAAGTAGGGAAACCAAGTTTTGTCTATGTTGATCAATAGTATGGAGCAAATTATAATTAATTAAAGTGATTTATTGTAAGACTACATATGATATTTAGAATGCTTTAAAGAGAAGGATGTCTCAAGAGTATAATATTTCTCATGTTTATGATTTTATACTTTATATTTTACTTTCAGAGAGGTGACAAGAGTGTTATGCGATATGTTGGTAAATTAGAAGGTATATATCAAGAAATGATAAATTATCACACTCTTGTTATGGATGAAGCATAGATTGAAAGATAGAGAGAAGATATCTAGGTTGGTAGATTTCTTCTTGGCCTTGTAATAGGCTTTAAGAGCATATGAGCTCAGATGCAAGCAAAGATAAATCAGTGTTTAAAGATGCACTTTCACAAGTTGTGAAGGCCAAGCCAGCCATCTCCTCTATAGTTATTAATTGTGAGTCTTCTGTTGGCCGAGATGAATTGATATTTAAAGTTAAGAATTTGGTGCTTATATTTAAAATTCGAATAATATATAAAAAAGAAATGCACACACCACAATGGGAGATAAAACCTTTTTTATTCTCGATGTTCCTTATTGGTAGTCACTAACCAAAGACACTTGCTTAGAACAACTTCACTAATATGCTCTATTAGCTGAAATGCCCAGTTTCTATTAAGCCACGTGTAATGCCCAGTTACATTAAAAAGTAGATTACAAGTCTAATAACCTTCTCTTTCTAGATTTTAGGTTCTAGAAAACCTTTGAGAAAACAAATGGAAAACACACAAAAAAAGGAAATATACACCCTTTTTGAATGGAGAGACATTATTCTTCTAGTATTTTCAAGCCTCCAATCATTTTTTGCACAAGAAATGAAATAATGGAGCTTGAAAGCTAGAATGTAGAGTGATTTTGAGAGATGAAAGAAATTTTTGCAAGAAGTACAACTCTATTTCTCCCAAAATGGGTTTGTGAATGATTTTCAAGTGAAAGTGATTGTTGAATGCTATAAATTGCCAATAAATGCTTACATTACTATTCCTAATGATGTTGGGAGGGTATTTTTAGTTTTCCCATGCAAAATAGCCATTTTTTGCCCGTTATTAAAAAACTATAAAAAGTGTTGATCGATAATTGGAAAGGAATAATCGATCAACCATGTGTAATGACTATATCTTTTAGGTTCCCTCAAGCTTGTTAATCGATTAGGCAATCAATCAACGAGTTTTCAACCTTTTAGAAAAATCATTCACCGATCAACCCATTTCGATTGATTGATCATGCTTTATAGTTCTTGCAATGTAGAGTTCAATATGATTAATCATGTCATAGGGTATGATCGATCATGCTTTATAGACTAAATTGGTAGCATTCTGTATGATTGATCATGCCAGACCATGATCAATCATCTATTATAGGTTCTACCAACTGCCCAAATAAGTTCAACCAACTGATCAATCATCTATTATGTGATCAATCATGCCCACATAGAGTGATTGATCATGCCTTATGCTAGTGTATTTTTGAATTTTAAGCATGACGAAAAACAAGACAAAGGATTTAGCAGGTTTAAAATAGTTATATGCCTGGTTTGTGAAAATGTTGATGCCCTAAAGATCCATTGCTCTTGTGTATCTTAGAATCAAAGTTTGGTGACCATCCTCTTACATTGCTAGAGTTCTTGAGATATTTCTATAAAATTTTGACTCTAGTCTTCAAGTCTTCAATCTTTACTCATGGGAGCTTCTTCAACATGACTTGACACACCGTATAGCTCTAGGTCTTGTATTTCAATTTGTTGATTCTTTTGCATAGACTTTAATCTTGTGTTTTTTGAAGGAGTTGCATTTGAAATGCTTAATTTGAAAATATTAGCACAAATTTTATTAAGGTATCTTATCATCAAAATATGGATGAGTGTCCTAGGTTAACAATCCCTCTCTTTTTTATGATTACAAACCCTAACCCCATAAATACAAAAAATCATAATTCCATAAGTTTTTGGAAATAAGCTCTCCCTTAATATGTTTGATGTTGAGTTTTAGTTTAGTTTTCCTTTCTCCTCCCCCCCACCCCCTTTTTTTCATATATCAAAATAATTGCATATCACGAAGAAAAATTGATGCACACGAAGCTTTGGCTCAAGGCCTTAAACAAAATATGACTATAGAAAGACATATACATGAAGTACAAGAAAAGTCAATAAGTAAAAAAATGTGATTTGGAGTGAATGCCAATCATAGGTTGTTGGAAGACGGCCCAAACCTATACGACCAAGGAAGGCTCACATATCTAAGTGTATTCGAAGATGGGCCCAAGCCCATAAGACCAAGGAAGACCCATGCATCCAAGAGCTATAGAAGACGGGCTCAAGGCCCACAAATCAAGGAGAAGGCCCATAGGCCCACATACATTGATGACAAGATGGTAAATAAAGGGTCATCTCATAGAGATGGTATTGATGTAATTAAGTTAACGTTCCAGGATTAAAACCCTAAACCCTAAACCATCCTAAACCCTAAACCCTAAGTTTAGGGGTATTATTGTAATATAGTAGTTTCATTAATCTATAAATAGAGCCTTAAGGGGAGGGTTAGGATAATCAAGTCCATAACCCTTCTTCCTCCAGTTTTCTCCCAATGGGTTTATCTCCCTTTTTTCTCCATGAGCTAAATTCATGAAGTACTGAAAAATCAATATGGTATCAGAGTTTTGATTTTCAGGACTCGTAGTTATGGTTTCTTTTTAAATTCCAAATCTTTTTTTTCTTGTTAATTTCTTCCCCTAACTATAGCTTTTGATTTTTCAAGTAGGTTCAATTTTTTTCTTTGAAACTTTTTGCCTGCCATCTCTTAGTCACCAATGAGGCGATGAGAGCAACGAGATAGAGAGACGACACGAAGGTCGTCAAAAGCTGACTGTGTCGTCGTCTTCTCAAGAATCCTCTTTTTTGCTTACTGGGTCATCAATGTCGAAGGCTCGGATGATCACCGGCGTTTTCTCTATGACTGTTCGCTTTTCTACTCATAGTCAGAGATGCTTGTCTTCTGCAGTAGGCGAGGCGGAAATAGCGCTTAAGCCATCAGAGTCAGCAGTAGCAGGGATGAAGACCGAGTTGGAGACATCACAGAAGTGCAATTGGATGAGGGATCCGTAGACAGGGTATTGGATCCTGGAGAATCACTTTGGTGACATCGACACGGCTGAGTTGAGGGCGAAGCTTCTTTTGAAGAAAAGAGTCTGACGACCGAATCTTGACGTACTCCGCCATTTCATATATTTTCCAGTCTAATCTGCTTCTCTCGAAGGCATTGCGATCGTAACGGAAGCTCTATTTCCGCAGTGTTCGGTCAGGAGGAAGAAGAAGATGTATTGATGCTGTCTCTATTCGGCTGATGGGGAAGACTACCCACCATCGCCGGAGAAGATGACTCTGCAGCTGAGAAAAAAAAAACGTCTGCAGCATGGTTTCCGTGGGAGGACAATGACGCCGAAGTATGCAAGTTGCCGTTTTTGGACGGTTTCCGCTGAGAGTCCGTCGGCCTTGAGAAAAAATGACTACTGATGTCGATGGGTTGCCGTTTAGGGTGGACGAACATGGCATCGCTTGAGAGATCCGAACTCTCGCAGGGAAAGTTTCCCCCCGAACTGTCGAAGCTTTGTTGTCGTCGAGAATCGGGGAGGAAGAAGAAACTGTAGGAAAATTTAGATTTCCTAAGTCAGAAATTTAATCAGCGCCGAGTTAACCCAGCGCATGCCGAGCAAACCGGACTCGCTCGAGTCAAGTCAGTGCAGACCGCGCACGAGTTCCCAGTCGACCACTATTTCAGCACCAGCAAACCGAGTCAACCCAGACCAGCTCAGGCCGAGTCAACTCAGACTGGGTCAACCTGACTCAGACCACTTAATTTTTGCCTCGGTATACATGCCCAATATTTTGGCACGACTCGGGTAAATTTTTCTCTGGCTAGATTATTATCATTGAAGAATTGACATATTATTCCTTGGTCAGCACATTATTTAGAACATATATATATGCATTGGATTCTTTCATGGGTCATTTTTCAAAGATTTTTTTCGGTCGTGTTAATTGGGCCCAAGCCAAGCCCATTTAAGATTGAAGAAGAGGTAGCCTTGTACCATTATTTATTCGTTCCCATAAAAATATCAAAATTATTTGTGGTTGGGAGTCCATGACGGAGGAACTTCATCCCTGTCAAAAATATCAAATTGTTGTGGTTGGGAGTCCATGATGGACGAACTTCATCCCCGTCAAAAATATCAAATTGTTGTGGTTGGGAGTCCATGATGGACGAACTTCATCCCCGTCAAAAATATCAAAATTATTTGTAGTTGGGAGTCCATGACAGAGGAACTTCATCCCCGTCAAAATTATAAAATTTTTGTGGTTGGGAGTCCATGATGGAGGAACTTCATTCTTGTGAAAAATATCAAAATTATTTGTGGTTGGGAGTCCATGACGGAGGAACTTCATCCCCGTAAAAAATATCAAAATTTTTGTGGTTGGAAGTCCATGACGGAAGAACTTCATCCCCATAAAAAATAAAAAAAATTTATGGTTGGAAGTCCATGACGGAGGAACTTATTAATAGTTAAATCCTAATAGCTAGGAATTTTATTAGAAAGAGATTTGTAATTGATCCTATACACGTTTTAAATATGGATATGCATGCTTGAAACATGTTAAAGATGCAAATGACCTAAGGATCCAAACCTCATTAAATTCTCAAGTGAACATGCGGTGGGATATTTACCCGAGTAAAACATGTCAATATTTTAATATCCCGAGTCAAACAAGCAAAAATTTTGCCCATTTACAAAAAGCTGACCTAATAATAATTTATGATGGTAAAGTGATTTATCGGTCAATCATGCGTAATGGGCTATATTTGTTTAAGAAATGACTTATGGATTAGGAGTCAACACTACACTCAGTTAAAAATCTTGTGCCTCCCCATTTTCCCGACAATTTCAAAACGATATATACAAAAACTAGAAAGAGTTTACAATCCCTAAAAATTACAAGCACTTTTTGGAATTATCTCTCTCTACATTTAAGCATTTCCATTTTAGATGTATACTTTTTTTTTTAAAATAAAAACATGAGTTTTCACTCGTCCCTTTATCTCGTTTACAAAAAGATATGAAAGCAAATAGATCACAGCAAAGACAAAACGTTGGAGTTCATATAAGAAAAAAAAATTAAAAGAACAACAAATGTAAGTAATGAAAATTTATTCCCACACCAGAAATGAACAGAAAAGTTTAGATATCCAAGTTTGGGAAATTCTACTAGTTCAACCTAATAGCTTGGAATTTTACAAGAAAGATATTTGTAATTGATTCTACACATGTTTTTAAATATGGATATGCATGCTTGAAACATGTTAAAGATGCAAATGACCTATGGATCCAAACCTCATTAAATTCTCAAGTGAACGTGCGGTGGGATATTTACCCGAGTCAAACAAGCCATTATTTTGTCCATTTACAAAAATCAGACCGAACAATCATTGATGATTTTAAAGTGATTTATTGGTCAATCATGTGTAACATGCTATATTTTTGTAAGAAATGACTTATGGATTGGGAGTCAACACTACACTCAGATAAAAATCCCCCGCCTCTCCTTTTTCCGATGATTGTAAAACCTAATATATAAAAACTAGAAATAGTTTACAATCTCTAAAAATTACAAACACTTTTTGGAATTATCTCTCTCTACATTTTGGAATTATCTCTCTCTACATTTGTGCATTTCCATTTTAGATGTATATTTTTTTATTAAATCAAAACTTGAGTTTTCACTTTTCCCTTTATCTCGTAAACTAAAATATAAGAATGCAAATTGATCATAAAAAAATGAAAACTTTAGAGTTCATGTATGCAAAAAATTTAAAACAAAAACAAATGTATGTAATGAAAATTTTTTCACACACCACAAATGAACACAAAAGTTTTGTTATCTATGTTTGGGAATTTTCACTAGTTCAACCCTAATCTCTCGGAATTTTTTAAGAAAGAGATTTTTAATTGATCCTAAACATGTTTTAAATATGGATATGCATGCTTGAGACATGTTAAAGATGCAAATGACCTATGGATCCAAACCTCATTAAATTCTCAAGTGAACGTGTGGTGGGATATTTACCTGAGTCAAACAAGCCATTATTTTGCCCATTTACAAAACGCTTACCGAATAATCATTGATGATTTTAATGTAATTTATCGGTCAATCATGCTTAACGGGCTATATTTTAGTAAGAAACGACTTATGGATTGGGAATCAACATTACACTTAGGTAAAAATCCCCCGCCACCCACTTTTCTCGGCGATTACAAAACCTAATATATAAAAACTAGAAAGAGTTTACAATCCATAAAAATTACAAACGCTTTTTAGAATTATGACTCTATACATTTGTGCATTATGTCTCTATACATTTGTGCATTTACCCATTTACAAAAAGCTAACCGAACAATCATTGATGATTGTAATGTGATTTTTCGGTCAATCATGCGTAACGGGCTATATTATTGAAAGAAATGACTTATGTATTGGAAGTCAACACTAGACTCAATTAAAAATCCCTCGCCTCCCCCTTTTCCCTACGATTGCAAAACCAAATATATAAAAACTAGAAAGAGTTTACAATACCTAAAAATTACACACATTTTTTGGAATTATCTCTCTCAACCTTTCTGCATTTCCATTTTAGAACTATACTATTTTCTTAAATCAAAACTTGAGTTTTCACTTTTCCCTTTATCTCGTAAACAAGAAGATAAGAAGGCAGATAGATCACAACAAAATGAAAACTTTAGAGTTCATATATGCAAAAAATTTAAAACAACAAGAAATGTATGTAAAGAAAATTTATTCAGACACCACAAATGAACATAAAATATTTGAGATGCAAGTTTGGGAAATTCCAATAGTTTAATCCTAATAGCTAGGAATTTTATAAGAAAGAGATTTGTAATTGATCCTACACAATGTTTGAAGATAGATATGCCTGTTTGAAACATGTTATAGATGCAAATGACCTATGGATCCAAACCTCATTAAATTCTCAAGTGAACATGCGGTGGGGTATTTACCTGAGTTAAACAAGCCAATATTTTAATATCCCAAGTCAAACATGCCCAAATTTTGCCCATTTAAAAAAAGGTGACCTAACACTCATTTATGATGGTAAAGTGATTTATCGGTCGATCATGCGTAATGGGCTATATTTGTTTAAGAAATGACTTGTGAATTGGGAGTCAACACTACACTCAGTTAAAAATCCCCTGCCTCCCCATTTTCCCGACGATTACAAAACCTTATATATAAAAACTTGAATGAGTTTACAATCCCTAAAAACTATAGACACTTTTTGGAATTATCTCTCTCTACATTTGAGTGTTTCCATTTTAGATGTATACTTTTTTCTTAAATCAAAACTTGAGTTTTCCCTTTTCCCTTTATCTCGTTAACAACAAGCTATGAAGGCAAATAGATCACAACAAAGCGAAAACTTTGGAGTTCATGTAAGGAAAAAAATTAAAAGATCAACAAATGTCATTAAAGAAAATTTATTCACACACCATAAATGAACAGAAAAGTTTTGATATCCAAGTTTGGGAAATTCCACTAGTTCAACCCTAATAGCTTGGAATTTTACCAGAAAGATATTTGTAATTGATCCTGCACATGTTTTTAAATATGGATATGCATGCTTGAAACATGTTAAAGATGCAAAGGACCTATGGATCCAAAGCTCATTAAATTCTCAAGTGAACTTGCGGTGGGATATTTACCTGAGTTAAACAAGCCATTATTTTGCCCATTTACAAAAATCAGATCGAACAATCATTGATGATTGTAAAGTGATTATTTGGTCAATCATGCGTAAAGGGCTATAATTTTGTAAGAAATGACTTATGGATTGGGAGTCAACAATACACTCAGATAAAAATCCCCCGCCTCCCCTTTACCCGACTATTGCAAAACCTAATAAAGGAAAAACTAGAAAGTGTTCATAATCCCTAAAAATTACAGACACTTTTTGGAATTATCTCTCTCTACATTGGAGCATTTCCATTATAGATGTATACTTTTTTCTTAAATCAAAACTTGAATTTTCACTTTTTCCTTTATCTCGTAAACAAAAAGATAAGAAGGCAAATAGATCTCCACAAAACTAAAACTTAGGGAGTTCATGTATGCAAAAAATTTAAAACAATAGCAAATGTAAGTAAAGAAAATTTATTCACACACCACAAATGAACATAAAAGATTTGAAATCCAAGTTTGGGAAATTCCACTAGTTGAACCCTAATCGCTTGGAATTTTATGAGAAAGAGACTTGAAATTGATCCTTGGCATGTTTTAAATATGGATATGCATGCTTGAAACATGTTAAAGATGCAAATGACATATGGATCAAAACCTCAGTAAATTCTCAAGTGAACATGTGGTTAGATATTTACCCGAGTAAAACAAGCCATTTTTTTGACCATTTACAAAAAGTTGACATACCAATCATTGATGATTGTAAAGTGATTTATCGGTCAATCATGCGTAACGGGCTATATTTTTGTAAGAAATAACTTATGGATTGGGAGTCGACACCACACTCAATTGAAAATCCCTCGCCTCCCCCTTTTCCCGACGATTGCAAAAACAAATATATAAAAACTAGAAAGAGTTTACAATCCCTAAAAATTACAGACACTTTTTGGAATTATCTCTCTCTACATTTGTGCATTTCCATTTTAGATGTATACTATTTTCTTAAATCAAAACCTGAGTTTTCACTTTTCCCTAAATATCGTAAACAAAAAGAATAGAAGGCAAATATATCACAACAAAACGAAAACTATAGAGTTCAAGTATGCTAAAAATTTAAAACAACAACAAATGTAAGTAAAGAAAATTTATTTGCACAACACAAATGACCACAAAAGTTTTAATATCCAAGTTTGGAAAATTCCACTAGTTGAACCCTAATCGCTAGGAATTTTGTGAGAAAGAGACTTGAAATTGATCCTACACATGTTTTAAATATGGATATGCATGCTTGAAACATGTTAAAGATGCAAATGACCGATGGATCCAAACCTCATTAAATTCACAAGTGAACGTGCGGTGGGATTTTTGCCCGACTCAAACAAGCCATTATTTTGCCCATTTACAAAAAGCTGACCGAACAATCATTGATGATTGTAAAGTGATTTATCGGTCAATCATGCGTAACGGGCTATATTTTTGTAAGAAATGACTTATGGATTGGGAGTCAATACTACACTCAGATAGAAATCCCCCACCTCCCCCTTTTCCCGACGATTGCAAAACCTAATATATAGAAACATGAAAGAGTTTACAATCCCTAAAAATTACAGATACATTTTGAAATTATCCCTCTCTACATTTGAGCATTTCTATTTTAGTTGTATACTTTTTTCTTAAATAAAAAATTGAGTTTTCACTTTTCCCTAAATCTTGTAAACAAAAAGATAAGAAGGTAGTTATATGACAACAAAATGAATACTTCAAAGTTCATGTATGCAAAAAATTTAAAACAAAAACAAATGTAAGAAAAGAAAATTTATTTACACACCACAAATGAACACAAAAGTTTTGAAATCCAAGTTTGGGAAATTCCAATAGTTCAACCCTAATCGCTTGGAATTTTATAAGAAAGAGATTTGTAATTGATCCTACACATGTTTTAAATATGGATATGCATACTTGAAACATGTTAAATATGCAAATGACCTATGGATCCAAACTTCATTAAATTTTCAAGTGAACGTGCGGAGGGATATTTACCATAGTCAAAGAAGCCAATATTTTGCCCTTTTTAAAAAACTTGACCTAATAATCATTGATGATGGTAAAGTGATTTATCGGTCAATCATGTGTAATAGGCTATGTTTCTTTAAGAAATGGCTTATGGATTGGGAGTCAACACTACACTCAGTTAAATATCCCCTACCTCCCCCTTTTCCCAACGATTGCAAAACCAAATATATAAAAACTTAAAAGATTTTACAATCCCTAAAAAATTTAGACACTTTTTGGAATTATCTCTCTTTACATTTGTGCATTTCCTTTTTAGATGTATACTTTTTTATTAAATCAAAACTTGATATTCACTTTTCACTTTATCTCATAAATAAAAAGATAAGAAGGCAAATAGAACACAACAAAACGAAAACTTTAGTGGTCATGTATGCAATAAATTTAAAACTAAAACAAATGTAAGTAAAGAAAATTTATTTACACATCACAAATGAACACAAAAGTTTTGATATTCAAGTTTAGGAAATTCCACTAGTTCAAATATGGTTATGCATGCTTGAAACATGTTAAAGATGCAAATGACATATGGATATAAAACTCATTAAATTCTCAAGAGAACTTGCATTGGGATATTTACCCGAGTCAAACAAGCCATTATTTTGACCATTTAAAAAAAGGTGACATAACAATCATTGATGATTGTAAAGTGATTTATCGGTCAATCATAAGTAACGGGCTATATTTTTGTAAGAAATGACTTACGAATTGGGAGTGAATACTACACTCAATTAAAAATCCCTTACCTCCCCCTTTTCCCGACGATAGCAAAACCAAATATATAAAAACAAGAAACAGTTTACAAGTCCTAAAAATTAAAGACACTTTTTGGAATTATCTCCCTCTACATTTGTGCATTTTCATTATACATGTATACTATTTTCTTAAATCAAAACTTGAGTTTTCACTTTCCCCTTTATCTCGGAAAAAAAAAGATAAGAAGGCAAATAGATCACAAAAAAACGAAAACTTTAGAGTTCATGTATGATTTTTTTTTAAAACAACAACAAATGTAAGTAAAGAAAATTTATTCACACACCACAAATGAACACAACAGTTTTGGAATAAAAGTTTTGGATATTCCTCTAGTTCAACCCTAATAACTTGGAATTTTATAAGAAAAAGATTTGTAACTGATCCTACACATGTTTTTAATATGGATCTGCATGCTTGAGACATGTTAAAGATGCAAATGACCTATGGACCCTAACCTCATTAAGTTCTCAAGTGAACGTGCGGTGGGATATGTACCCGAGTCAAACAAGCCAATATTTTGCCCATTTACAAAAAGCTGACCTAATAATCATTGATGATGGTAAAGTGATTTATCGGTCAATCATGCGTAATGGATTATATTTGTTTAAGAAATGACTTATGGATTGGGAGTCAACACTACACTCAGTTAAAATCCCCTACCTCCCCCTTTTCCCAACGATTGCAAAACCTAATATATAAAAACTAGAAAGAGTTTACAATCCCTAAAAATTACAGAGACTTTTTGGAATTATCTCTCTCTTTATTTGTGCATTTCCATTTTAGATGTATGTTTTTTTCATAAATCAAAACTTGAGTTTTCACTTTTGCCTTTATCTCATATACAAAAAGATAAGAAGGCAAATGGATCGCAACAAAATGAAAAATATAGAGTTCATGTATGCAAAAATTTTAAAACAACAACAATTATAAGTAAAGAAAATTTATTCACATACAAAAAATGAACACAAAGTTTTGAAATCCAAGTTTGGGAAATTCCACTTGTTCAACCCTAATCACTTGGAATTTTATAAGAAAGAGATTTTTAATTGATCCTACACTTGTTTTTAATATGGATATGCATGCTTGAAACATGTTAAAGCTGAAAATCACCTATGAATCCAAACCTCATTAAATTCTCAAGTGAACGTGCGGTGGGATATTTACCCGAGTCGAACAAGGGATATTTACCCGAGTCGAACAAGCCATTATTTTGCCCGTTTACAAAAAGTTGATTGAACAATCATTGATGATTGTAAAGTGATTTGTCTATTAATCACGCGTAACAAGCTATATTTTTCTAAGAAATGACTTATGGATTGGGAGTCAACACTACACTCAGTGAAAAATCCCCCGCCTCCCCTTTTCCTACCAATTGCAAAGCCTAATATATAAAAACTAGAAAGTGTTTATAATCCCTAAAAATTACAGATACTTTTTGGAATTATCTCTCTCTACATTTGAGCATTTCCATTTTAGATGTATACTTTTTTCTTAAATCAAAACTTGAATTTTAACGTTTCCCTTTATCTCGTAAAGAAAAAGATAAAGAGGCAAATAGATCTCAATAAAACTAAAACTTTAGAGTTCATGTATGCAAAATATTTTAAACTAAAACTAATGTAAGTAAGAAAAATTTATTAGCACACCACAAATGAACACAAAAGTTTTGATATCCAAGTTTTGGAAATTCCACTAGTTCACCCCTAATAGCTGGAAATTTGATAAGAAAGAGTTTTGTAATTGATCGTACACATGTTTTAAATATGGATATTATTGTTTGAAACATGTTAAAGATGCAAATGATCTTTGGATCCAAACCTCATTAAATTATGAAGTGAACGTGCAGTGGGATATTTACCCGAGTCAAACAAGTAATTATTTTTCCCATTTACAAAAAGCTGACCGAACAATCATTGATGATTATAATGTGATTTATCGGTCAATCATACGTAACAGGCTATATTTTTTTAAGAAATGACTTATGGATTGGGAGTCAACACTAGACTCAGTTAAAAATAAAAAAAATAAAAAAAAAGATTCAATCCCCTTAGGACATACCCACAGAGAGATGTATTGTAAAGCAAAAGTATGCTTAAATCAAATAAAGATGTTGTTGCACATTGGTGTGTCGTTTCTCTCTTTTTGCTTTTCAATTAAGATCCAGCCAGCAAAGATTAAATGTCTGTCACTCGGTACATAAAAATACATGCTTGATTCATTTTGGAGATCCAAAATATTTAGAACGGTTGGTGATTCTAGGTTCCCTTTGCCGGAACTCAAAAAGTTCAACACCTATGAAATAAAATATCTATACAAGAGTGCTCAGGTATATCTCAAGTAAGTAATAGTATCCGAATAAGAATTAAAAATGTTGAGAGATTAAAAGACAATAAAATCAGGCACTTGGCAAATAATAGCATCGCATTGTATGAGACTTCATAACATCCCAAAACCTATCATTTTGAACTTATAGGACAATCCATATTGCCCCAACCAAAGGGAGTGCACCCCACAATAAACCACATACGATGGCCACAAATTGTTGAATCCAGTGCAAAACATCTCCTAATTGATCCTGCAACCAAAAAAAAAGAAGCAATAATCAAATTACGAACACTTAGGTAGTGAAGACTGTTGCATTCAACAAGTTAATAGTCTACAGTCTTCACTCATAACCGTGCAACATCGAAATAAAATATACTCATATGGTTGTTGAACACATACATACTTTATAAAATTTCCACTAAGGCATAAAAAAATATAAATATCTAACGACACAAGAACCAAACTCGAATCGCTGACGTCCAAAAAGTTATCCACAGGTAGCAGACAATAGCCAAGATTTAGTTCAAATCAAGTAAAAATCACAAACCACAAAAACAAGTGTTGAACTCACTGCGAGATGCTTTTGTCAATACCTTGTCCCAGGAAGCCTCAGGATCTAATAATTTGGCAAGTTTAAAAGGAGAAATGTGACCGTTCTGTTGCAGATGGTGTTTAACGGATTTCCCTTCCTTCATTGCGTAGGCAATCAACAAATATCAAAGAGTGGAAACCGGCAGTTATTTGAGTTCCGTGGATCAAAGGCTCGTTATGACCTCCATTAGCAGCCGAAATCGAGCAGCTTCACAACTTCTAGGAACTGCATCCGCTGGGGTTTGACAGAGCGGACGGCGATGGAAACAGAGAAATTGAAAGATGTAAAAATTACTGTCAAAGAGATATTACATTGATTAAAGGTAAAAACGAGCATCCACTGTCAAGTGGATCTGAACTCTGGAATTGCTCAGTCAGCGGGTCAGCATACCTGCTAAACGAAGAGAGTATTTTAATGCATAGGAAGAAGAGGTTCCCAAATGTCAAAATCGAAGAAAATCAAAATCGAAATGGGGAAATCGAAAGAAATTGAAAGTTATTTTTGGGAAAAGGAGAATAACCAGAGAGAGACGGGAGTGGGAGGCTGAAAGGGAGAACAGAGGGAGAATAGAGAGAAGAAAGGGAGGTCGAGAGGGATAAGAGAGAGAGAAAAATGAAGAGCGAGTCCGAGAGAAGAGAAGGAGGCACGAAGACGAGAGAGGGGGTGCGAGAGAGAGGGCGAGTCTGAGAGAACACCGAGAGATGGAGGCAGGAGACGAGAGGGAGTAGAGACGGAGGCCAGAGATGAGAGGCAACAACGACATCAGGGGTGCAGGGAGACGAGAATGGGAGTGCGGGAGAGAGGAAGAAAAAAAGGGAAACGAGGACGTGCGAGAGAGGAGGGGGGATGAAGGATTTTAAACCGTGGTGATGAAGGACTGCTTCATCCCCTGCATCCAGATGAAATGTCATCTGCGCTCCACTAACGACTTCAAGTGTTGAAGGGCGTCATGAGGTTGAAGATCATCTCGGACTTCAAGTTGACTAACCCTTGAATTTTCACTTTTGCCTTTATCTTGTAAACAAAAAGATAAGAAGGCAAATAGATCACAACAAAACAAAACTTTAGAGTTCATCAAAGCAAAAAATTTTAAACAAAAAAAAATGTATGTAAGGAAAATTTATTCACACACCACAAATGAACAAAAAAGTTTTGATATCCAAGTTTTGGAAATTCCACTTGTTCAAACCTAGTCGCTTGGAATTTTATAAGAAAGAGATTTGTAATTGATCCTACACATGTTCTAAATATGCAAAGGATCTATGGATTCAAACCACATTAAATTCTCAAGTGAACGTGCGGTGGGATATTTACCTCAGTCAAACAAGTCATTATTTTGCCCATTTACAAAAAGCTAACTGAACAATCATTGATGATCGTAATGTGATTTTTGCGTCAATCATGCGTAACCGGCTATATTTTTGTAAGAAATGACTTATGGATTGGGAGTCAACACTAGACTCAATTAAAAATCTCTCGTCTCCCCCTTTTTTTGACGATTGCAAAACCAAATATTTAAAAACTAGAAAGAGTTTACAATACCTAAAAATTACAAATAATTTTTGGAATTATCTCTCTCTACATTTCTGCATTTCCATTTTAGATGTATACTATTTTCTTAAATCAAAAATTGAATTTTCACTTTTCCCTTTATCTCGTAAACAAAAAGATAAGAAGGCAAATAGATCACAACAAAACGAAAACTTTAGAGTTCTTGTATGCAAAAAATTTAAAACAACAACAAATGTCAGTAAATAAAATTTATTCACACACCACAAATGAACATAAAAGATTTGAAATCCAAGTTTGGGAAATTCCACTAGTTCAATCCTAATAGCTAGGAATTTTATAAGAAAGAGATATGTAATTGATCCTAAACACATTTTAAATACGGATATGCATGCTTGAAACATGTTAAAGATGCAAATGACCTATGGATCCAAACCTCATTAAATTCTCAAGTGAACATGCGGTGGGATATTTACATGAGTCAAACAAAATAATATTTTATTATCCCGAGTCAAACAAGCCAAAATTTTGCCCATTTACAAAAAGCTGACCTAACAATCATTTATGATGGTAAAGTGATTTATCGGTCAATCATGCGTAATCGGCTATATTTTTTTAAGAAATGAATTATGGATTGGGAGTCAACTCTATACTCAGTTAAAAATCCCATGCATCCCCATTTTCCCGACGATTGCAAAACCTTATATATAAAAACTAGAAAGAGTTTACATTCCCTAAAAATTAAAGACACTTTTTGGAATTATCTCTCCCAAAATTTGAGCATTTTCATTTTAGATGTATACTTTTTCCTTAAATAAAATCTTGATTTTTCACTTTTCCCTCTTTCTCGTTGACAAAAAGATATGAAGGCAAATAGATCACAACAAAGTGAAAAAGTTTGGAGTTCATGTAAGCAAAAAAATTAAAAAAACAACAAATGTAAGTAAAGAAAATTTTTTCACACACCATAAATGAACAGAAAAGTTTTGATATCCAAGTTTCGGAAATTCCACTAGTTCAACCCTAATAGCTTGGAATTTTACAAGAAAGATATTTGTAATTGATTCTACACATCTTTTTAGATATGGATATGCATGCTCGAAACATGTTAAAGAAGCAAATGACCTATGGATCCAAACCTCATTAAATTCTCAAGTGAACATGCAGTAGGATATTTACCCTAGTCAAACAAACCATTATTTTGCCCATTTACAAAAATCAGACCGAACAGTCATTGATGATTATAAAGTGATTTATTGGTCAATCATGCCTAACGGGCTATATGTTTGTAAGAAATGACTTATTGATTGGGAGTCAACACTACACTCAGATAAAAATCCTCTGCCTCCGCTTTTCCCGACGATTTCAAAACCTAATATATAAAAATTATAAAGAGTTTAAATTCCCTAAAAATTACAAACACTTTTTGGAATTATCTCTCTCTACATTTGGGCATTGCCATTGTAGATGTATAATTTTTTGTTAAATCAAAACTTGAGTTTTCAATTTTCCCTTTATCTCGTAAAAAAAAAAATATAAGAATGCAAATAGATCATAAAAAAACAAAAA
This sequence comes from Aristolochia californica, assembly GCF_029961685.1. Taxonomy (NCBI): domain Eukaryota; kingdom Viridiplantae; phylum Streptophyta; class Magnoliopsida; order Piperales; family Aristolochiaceae; genus Aristolochia; species Aristolochia californica. The sequence continues at coordinate 34,067,562 of NW_027182279.1, read as the reverse complement.
ATTTAGAGTTTATGTATGCAAAAAATTTAAAAAAAAAACAAACGTATGTAATGAAAATTTATTCTCACCCTAAAAATGAACACAAAAGTTTTGTTATTCAAGTTTGGGAAATTCCACTAGTTCAACACAAATTGCTCGGAATTTTATAAGAAAGAGATTTGTAATTGATCCTTCACATGTTTTAAATATGGATATACATGCTTGAAACATGTTAAAGATTAAAATGACCTATGGATCCAAACCTCGTTAAATTCTTAAGTGAACGTGCGGTGGGATATTTACCCGAGTCAACTAAGCCATTATTTTGCCTGTTTACAAAAAGCTGACCGAACAATCATTGATGATTGTATTGTGATTTATCGGTCAATCATGCTTAACGGGCTATATTTTAGTAAAAAATGACTTATGGATTGGGAATCAACATTACACTCAGGTAAAAATCCCCCACCACCCATTTTTCCCGACGATTGCAAAACCTAATATATAAAAAATAGAAAGAGTTTACAATCCGTAAAAATTACAGACACGTTTTAGAATTACCTCTCTATACATTTGTGCATTTCCATTTTAAATGTAAGCTTTTTTCTTAAATAAAAACTTAAGTTTTCACTTTTCTCTTTATCTCGTTAAGAAAAAGATAAGAAGGAAAATAGATCACAACAAAACGAAAACTTTAGAGTTCATGTATGCAAAAATTAAAACAACAAAAAATGTAAGTAAAGAAAATTTATTCATACACCACAAATGAATACAAAAGTTTTGATATCCAAGTTTGGGAAATTCTAGTTCAACCCTAATAACTTGGAATTTTTTAAGAAAGAGATTTGTAATTTATCCTACACATGTTTAAAATATGGTATGTAAGCTTGAAACATGTTAAAGATGCAAATGACCTATGGAGCCAATCCTCATTAAGTTCTCAAGTGAACGTGCGGTAGGATATTTACTAGATTCAAACAAGCCAATATTGTGCCCATTTACAAAAAGCTGACCTAACAATCATTGATGATGGTAAAATGATTTATCGATCAATCAAGTGTCACGTGCTATATTTATTGAAGAAATGACATACGGATTGGGAGTCAATACTACATTCAGTTAAAAATCCCCTGTCTCGCCTTTTTCCTAATAATTTCAAAACCAAATATATAAAAACTATAAAGACTTTACAATCCCTCAAATTTACAAACACTTTTTGAAATTAACTCACTCTACATTTGTGCATTTTCATTTTAGATGTATACTTTTTTCTTAAATCAAAACTTGAGTTTTGACTTTTCCCTTTATCTCGTAAACAAAAAGATTACAAGGCAAATAGATCACAACAAAATGAAAACTTCAAAGTTCATGCATGCAAAAAGTTTAAAACAAAAAAAAATTAAGTAAAGAAAATTTATTCACACACCACAAATGAACACAAAAGTTTTGATATCCAAGTTTGGGAAATTCCACTAGTTCAACCCTAATCGCTTGGAATTTTATAAGAAAGAGATTTGTAATTGATCCTACACATCTTTTAAATATGGATATGCATGCTTGAAACATGTTAAAGATGCAAATGACCTATGGATCCAAACCTCATTAAATTCTCAAGTGAACGTGCGGTTGGATATTTACCCAAGTCGAACAAGCCATTATTTTGCCCATTTAAAAAAAGCTGACCGAACAATCATTGATGATTGTAATGTAATTTATTAATCAATCATGCGTAACGATCTATATTGTTTTAAGAAATGACTTATGGATTGGAAGTCAACACTACTCTCAGTTAAAAATCCCCGCCACCCCCTTTTCTCGACGAGTGTAAAGCATAATATATAAAAAATAGAAAGAGTTTACAATCCCTAAAAATTATAGTCACTTTTTGAATTATTTCTCGCTACATTTGTGCATTTCCATTTTAGATATATACTTTTTTCTTAAATAAAAACTTGAGTTTTCACTTTTCGCTTTAACTAGTTAACAAAAAGATAAGAAGGCAAATAGATAACAACAAAATGAAAACTTTAGAGTTTATGTATGCAACAAAATTAAAACAACAACAAATTTAATTAAAGAAAATTTATTCACACACCACAAATGAACACGAAAGTTTTGATATCCAAGTTTGGGAAATTCCACTAGTTGAACCCAAATTGCTTGGAATTTAATAAGAAAGAGATTTGTAATTGATCCTACACATGTTTAAAATATGGATATGCATGCTTGAAATATGTTAAAGATGTAAATGACCTATGGATCGAAACCTCATTAAATTCTTAAGTGAATGTGGGGTGGGATATTTACCCAAGTCAAACAAGCCATTATTTTGCCCATTTACAAAAAGCTGATAGAATAATCATTGATATTTTAAAGTGATTTATCGGTCAATCAAACGTAACGGGCTATATTTTTGTAAGAAATGACTTATGGATTGGGTGCCAACACTACACTCAGTTAAAAATCCCCTACCTCCCCTTTTCCCGACGTTTGCAAAATCTAATATAGAAAAAAAAGAAAGTGTTTATAATCCCTAAAAATTACAGACACTTTTTGGAATTATCTCTCACTACATTTGAGTATATCCAGTTTAGATGTATACTTTAATCTTAATTTAAAACTGGAATTTTCACTTTTGCCTTTATCTCGTAAACAAAAAGATAAGAAGGCAAATAGATCACAACAAAACAAAAACTTTAAGAGTTCATCTATGCAAAATATTTTAAACAAAAAAAAATGTAAGTAAGGAAAATTTATTCACACACCACAAATTAAAACAAAAGTTTTGGTATCCAAGTTAGGGAAATTTCACTAGTTCAAACCTAGTTGCTTGGAATTTTATAAGAAAAGATTTGTAATTGATCCTACACATGTTTTAAATATGGATATGCATGCTTGAAACATGTTAAAGATGCAAATGACCTATGGATCCAAACCACATTAAATTCTCAAGTGAATGTGCGGTGGGATATTTTCGCCAGTCAAACAAGTCATTATTTTGCCCATTTTCAAAAGCTAACCAAACAATCATTGATGATTGTAATGTCATTTTTGGGTCAATTATGTGTAACGGGCTATATTTTTGTAAGAAATGACTTATGGATATGGAGTAACCACTAGACTTAATTAAAAATCCCTTTTCCCGACGATTGTAAAACCAAATATATAAAAACTAGAAAGAGTTTACAATCCTTGAAAATTACAGACAATTTTTGGAATTATTACTCCCTACATTTCTGCATTTCCATTTTAGATGTATACTATTTTTTTAAATCAAAACTTGAGTTTTCACTTTTCCCTTTATCTCGTAAAGAAAAAGATAAGAAGGCAAATAAATTACAACAAAACGAAAATTTTAGAGTTCATGTATGCAAAAAATTTAAAACAACAACAAATGTAAGTAAAGAAAATTTATTCAGACACCACACATGAACATAAAAGATTTGAAATCCAAGTTTGGGAAATTCCACTAGTTCAATTGTAATAGTTAGGAATTTTATAGGAAAGAGATTTGTAATTGATCGTACACAAGTTTTAAATATGGATATGCATGCATGAAACTTGTTAAAGATGCAAATGACCTATGGATCCAAACCTCACTAAATTCTCAAGTGAACATGCGGCGGGATATTTACCCGAGTCAAACAAGACAATATTTTAATATCCCGAGTCTAACTAGCCAAAATTTTTCCCATTTACAAAAAGCTGACCTAGCAATCATTTATGATGGTAAAGTGATTTATCGATCAATCATGCATAATGGGCTTTATTTTTTTAAGAAATGAATTTTGGATAGGGAGTCAACACTTCACTCAGTTGAAAATCCCCTGCCTCCCCTTCTCCCTACATTTGTGCATTTCTATTTTAGATGTATATTTTTTTCTTAAATCAAAACTTGAGTTTTCATTTTCCCCTTTATCTCGTAAACAAAAAGATAAGAAGGCAAATAGATCACAACAAAACGAAAACTTTAGAGTTCATGTATGCAAAAAATTTAAAACAAAAAGAAATGTTAGTTAAGAAAATTTATTCACACACCACAAATGTACACAAAATTTTTGATATCCAAGTTTAAGAAATTCCACTAGTTCAACCCTAATTGCTTGGAATTTTATAAGAAAGAGATTCGTAATTGATCCTACACATGTTTTAAATATGGATTTGCATGCTTGAAACATATTAAAGATGCAAATGACATATGGTTCAAAACCTCATTAAATTGTCAAGTGAACCTGCGGTGGATATTTACCAAGTCAAACAAGCCATTATTTTGACCATTTACAAAAAGCTGACATAACAATCGTTGATGATTGTAAAGTGATTTATCAGTCAATTATGCGTAACGGGAAATATTTTTGTAAAAAATGACTTATGGATTGGGAGTCGACGCTAGACTCAATTAAAAATCCATCGCCTCCCCCTTTTCGCGACGATTGCAAAACAAAATATATAAAAATTTGAAATAGTTTACAATCCCTAAAAATTATAGATACTTTTTGGAATTATCTCTCTCTACATTTGTGCATTTCCATCTTAGATGTATACTATTTTCTTAAATGAAAACATGAAACAAAAAGATAAGAAGGCAAATAGATCACAACAAAATGAAAACTTTGGAATTCATGTATGCAAAAAATTTAAAAAAACAACAAATGTAAGTAAAGAAAATTTATTCACACACCAGAAATGATCACAAAAGTTTTGATTTCCAAGTTTGGGAAATTCAGCTAGTTCAACCCTAATTGGTTGGAATTTTATGAGAAAGAGATTTGAAATTGATCCTACACATGTTTTAAATAAGGATATGCATGATTGAAACATGTTAAAGATGAATATGACCTGTGGATATAAACCTCTTTAAATTCTCAACTGAACGTGCGATGGGATATTTACCTGAATCAAACAAGCCATTATTTTGCCCATTTACAAAAAATAGATAGAATAATAATTAATGATTGTAAAGTGATTTATCGGTCAATCATGCATACTGGGCTATATTTTTGTAAGAAATGACTAATGGATTTGGAGTCAACACTACTCTCAGAAAAAAATCCCCCGCCTCCTCCTTTTCCCGACGATTGCAAAACCTAATATATAAAAACAAGAAAGAGTTTACAATCCCTAAAAATTATAGAGACTTTTTGGAATTATCTCTCTCAACATTTTTACATTTCCAATTTAGATATATACTTTTTTCTTAAATAAAAAAAAGGAGTTTTCACTTTTCTCTTTATCTCCTAAACAAAAAGATAAGAATGAAAATAGATTAGAGCAAAACGAAAAATTTAGAGTTTATGTATGCAAAAAATTTTAAACAAAAACAAATGTAAGTATAGAAAATTTATTCACCCACCACAAATGAACACAAAGGTTTTGATGTCCAAGTTTGGGAAATTCCACTAGTTCAACCCTAATTACTTGGAATTTGATAAGATAGAGATTTGTAATTGAACCTTCACATGTTTTAAATATGGATATGCATGCTTGAAACATGTTAAAGATGCAAATGACCTATAGATCCAAACCTCATTAAATTCTCATGTGAACGTTCGGTGGGATATTTACCCATGTCAAACAAGCTATTATTTTGCCCATTTACAAAAAAGTTGACCAAACTATCAAATATGATTGTAATGTTATTTATCGGTCAATCATACATAACTGGCTGTATTTTTGTAAGAAATGACACTTTTTGGAATTATCTCTCTCTACATTTGTACGTTTCCATTTTCTTTGTATATTTTTTTCTTAAATAAAAACTTGACTTTTCCCTTTTCTCTTTATCTAGTAAAAAAAAAGAAAAGAAGGCAAATAGATCACAACAAAACGAAAAATCTGGAGTTCATGTAAGCAAAAAAATTAAAACGACAACAAATGTAAGTAAAGAAAATTTATTCACACGCCATAAATGAACTCAAAAGTTTTCATCTCCAAGTTTGGGAAATTCCACTAGTTCAATCCTAATAGCTTGGAATTTTATAAGAAAGAGATTTGTAATTGAGCCTACACATGTTTAAAATATGGATATGCGTGCTTGAAACATGTTAAAGATGAAAATGCCCTATGGATCCCAACCTCATTAAATTTTCAAGTTAACGTGCTATGGGATATTTACCCGAATCATACAAGCCATTATTTTGCCCATTTACAAAAATCGGATCGAACAATCATTGATGATTTTAAAGTGATTTATCAGTCAATCATGCATAATGGGCTATATTTTTTTGTAAGAAATGACTTATGGATGTGGAGTCACTACTGCACTCAGATAAAAATCCATCGCCTCCCTTTTTTCAAAGGATTGCAAAACCTAATATATAAAACTAGAAAGATTTTACAATCCTTAAAAATTAAAGTCACTTTTTGGAATTATCTCTCCCTACATTTGTGCATTTCTATTTTAGATGTATATATTTTTTTTAAACTAACACTTGAGTTTTCACTTTCCCTTTATCTCGTAAACAAAAAGATAAACAGGCACATAGATCACAACGAAAAGAAAACTTTAGAGTTCATGTATGCAAAAAATTTAAAACTAAAACAAATGTAAGTAAAGAAAATTTATTCACAAACCACAAATGAACACAAAAGTTTTGATATCCAAGTTTTGGAAATTCCACTAGTTCAACCCTAATTGCTAGGAATTTTATAAGAAAGAGATTTGTAATTGATCCTACACATGTTTTAAATATGGATATGCTTGCTTGAAACATGTTAAATATGCCAATGACCTATGGATCCAAACCTCATTAAATTATCAAGTGAACATGGTGAGATAAATATTTTGCCCATTTACAAAAAGCTGACCGAACAATCATTGATGATTGTATATTGATTAATCGATCAATCTTGCGTAACGGGCTATATTTTTGTAGGAAATGACTTATGGATTGGGAGTCAACACTACACTCAGTTAAAAATCCTCCGCCACCCCCTTTTCCTAACGATTTCAAAACCTAATATATAAAAACTAGAAAGAATTTACAATCCCTTAAAATTACAGACATTTTTTGGAATTATCTCTCTCTACATTTGTGCATTTCCATTTTTGATGAATACTTTTTTCTTAAATAAAAACTTGATTTTTCACTTTTCCCATTCTCTCGTTGACAAAAAGATTAGAAGGCAAATAGATCACAACAAAACGAAAACATTGGAGTTCATGTATGCAACAAAATTAAAAGAACAAAAAATGTAAGTACAGAAAATTTATTCACACACCACAAATGAACACAAAAATTTTGATATTGTTGGAATATAAGATCAAGCCCAAATGACCAAGGAAGACCCACATATGTAAGATTATTATAAGATAGGCGACATGACCAAGGAAGGCCCACAAGATGGGCCCAAGCCCATAAGAAGTAGGACCCTCAATGATTACCAAGAGCTGGCATCCTTATCACATCAGTTGGAAGATCAAGAAGGATTCAAAAAAGTATCTTTATCTTAGGGTCATGACCAAGAATAGTTTTAGATTAAGTTATATTTGTCTTTTATCAATATTGAGTTACCTAATAATGTTAGGACTTACCCTAAGTGTTAGAGTTTGGGTGTAATTGGGACAAGGGAATTTTTATTGCAATTGGACTCTACTACCTTCCTCTATTATAAATAGAGGTTCATGTACTCTAATTACAACAAGTTATTGATGTCAATGAAGAATTTAAATTTTCCATAAATTCAACAGATATCAAAGTTTGGGAAATTCCACTAGTTCAACCCTAATAGCTTGAAATTTTACACGAAAGAGATTTGTAATTGATCCTACACATGTTTAAAATATGGATATGCATGTTTGAAACATGTTAAAGATGCAAATGACCTTTGGATCCAAACCTCATTAAATTCTCAAGTGAACGTGCGGAGGGATATTTACTTGAGTAAAACAAGCAAATATTTTGCACATTTACAAAAACCTCACTTAATAATCATTGATGATGGTAAAAAGATTTATCGGTCAATCATGCGTAACGGGCTATAATTATTTAAAAAATGACTTATGGATTGGGAGTCAACACTACACTCAGTTAAAAATCCCCTGCCTCCCCCTTTTCCTGACAATTGCTAAACCTAATATACAAAAACTAGAAAGAGTTTACAATCCCTAAAAATTACAGGCACTTTTTGGAATAATCTCTTTCTACATTTGTGCATTTCTATTTTAGATGTATACTTTTTTCTTAAATCAAAACATGTGTTTTCACTTTTCTCTTTATCTCATAAACAAAAAGATAAGAAGGCAAATTGATCAAACCAAAACGAAAACTTTAGAGTTTATGTATGTAAAAAATTTAAAACAACAACAAACGTAAGTAAAGAAAATTTATTTACACACCACAAATGAACAAAAAAGTTTTGATATCCAAGTTTGGGAAATTCCAATAGTTCAACCCTAATTGCTTGGAATTTAATAAGAAAGAGATTTGTAATAGATCCTACACACGTTTAAAATATGGATATGCGTGCTTGAAACATGTTAAAGATGAAAATGACCTATGGATCCAAACCTTATGAAATTTTCAAGTGAACGTGCTGTGGGATATTTGCACGAGTCAAATAATCCATTATTTTGCCCATTTACAAAAATCAGATCGTACAATCATTAATGATTGTAAAGTTATTAATCAGTCATTCACGCGTGACAGGCTATATTTTTATAAGAAATGACTTATGGATATGGAGTCAACACTACACTCAGATAAAAATCCCCCGCCTCCCCTCTTCTAGACGATTACAAAACCTAATATATAAAAACTAGAAAAATTTTACAATCCCTAAAAATTACAGACACTTTTTGGAATTATCTCTCCCTACATTTGCCCATTTCCATTTTAGATGTATATTTTTTTCTTAAATCAAAACTTCAGTTTTCACTTTTCCCCTTATCTTGTAAACAAAAAGAAAAGAAGGCACAAAGATCACAACAAAACGAAAACTTTAGAGTTCATGTATGCAAAAATTTTAAAACAAAAACAAATGTAAGTAAAGAAAATTTATTCTCACAACACAAATGAACGAAAAAGTTTTGATATCCAAGTTTTGGAAATTTCACAAGTTCATCCCTAATCGCTGGGAATTTATAAGAAAGAGATTTGTAATTGATCCTACACATGTATTAAATATGGATATGCGTGCTTGCAACATGTTAAATATGCAAATGACCTATGGATCCAAACCTCATTAAATTATCAAGTGAATGTGCGGCGGGATGTTTACCCGAGTCAAACAAGCCATTATTTTGTCAATTTACAAAAAGTTGACCGAACAATCATTGATGATAGTATTGTGATTAATCGGTCAATCATGCGTAACGGGCTATATTTTTGTAAGAAATGACTTATGGATTGGGAGTCAACACTACACTTAGTTAAAAATCCCCCGCCACCCCCTTTTCCCGATGATTTCAATACCAAATATATAAAAACTAGAATGATTTTATAATTCCTAAAAATTACAGACACTTTTTGGAATTATCTCTCTCTACATTTTTGCATTTCCATTTTAGATGAATTCTTTTTTCTTAACTTTAAACTTGAGTTTTCACTTTTCCCATTCTGTCGTTGACAAAATGATTAGAAGGCAAATAGATCACAACAAAAGGAAAACATTGGAGTTCATGTATGCAACAAAATTAAAAGAACAAAAAATTTAACTAAATAAAATTTATTCACACACCACAAATGAACACAAAATTTTTGATATCAAAGATTGGGAAATTCCATTAGTTCAACCCTAATAGCTTGAAATTTTATACGAAAGTGATTTGTAATTGATCCTACACATGTTTAAAATATGGATATGCATGCTTGAAACATGTTAAAGATGCAAATGACCTATGGATCCAAACCTCTTTAAATTCTCAAGTGAACGTGCGGAGGTATGTTTACCCGAATAAAACAAGCAAATATTTGCCCATTTACAAAAACCTGACATAATAATCATTGGTGATGGTAAACTGATTTATCGGTCAATAGTGTGTAACGGGCTATATTTATTTAAGAAATGACTTATGGATTGGGAGTCAACACTACACTCAGTTAAAAATCCCTTCCCTCCCCATTTTCCCGACGATTGCAAATCCTAATATATAAAAACAAGAAAGAGTTTACAATCCCTAAAAATGACAGACAGTTTTTGGAATTATCTCTCTCGACATTTGGTCATTTCTATTTTAGTTGTATACTTTTTTCCTAAATGAAAACATGAGTTTTCACTTTTCCCTTTATCTCATAAACAAAAAGATAAGAAGGCAAATTGATCACAACAAAACAAAAATTTTAGAGTTCATGGATGCCAAAAATTTAAAACAACAACAAATGTAAGTAAAGAAAATTTATTTACACACCACAAATGAACGCAAAAGTTTTGATATCCAAGTTTGGGAAATTCCACTAGTTCTACCCTAATTGCTTGGAATTTTATATGAAAGAGATTTGTAATTAATCCTACACATGTTTAAAATATGGATATGCGTGCTTGAAACATGTTAAAGATGAAAATGACCTATAGATCCAAACCTCTTTAAATTTTCAAGTGAACGTGCTGTGGGATATTTACCCGAGTAAAACAATCCATCATTTTGCTCATAAACAAAAATCAGACCGTACAATCATTATTGATTTTAAAGTGATTTATCGGTCAATCATGCGTAACGGGCGATATTTTTTTGTAAGAAATGACTTATGGATATAGAGTCAACACTACACTCAGTTAAAAATCCCCTGCCTCCCTTTTTCCCGACGATTGCAAAACCTAATATATAAAAACTAGAAAGAGTTTACAATCCCTAAAATTTACAAACACTTTTAGGAATTATCTCTCCCTACATTTTTGCATTTTCATTTTATATGTATATTTTTTTCTTAAATCAAAACTAGAGTTTTCATTTTTCCCTTTATCTTGTAAACGAAAAGATAAGAAGGCAAATAGATCTCGACAAAACGAAAACTTTAGAGTTCAGGTATGCAAAAAATTTATAACAAATACAAATGTAGGTAAAGAAAATTATTCACACTCCACAAATGAACACAAAAGTTTTGATATCCAAGTTTTGGAAATTTCTCTAGATCAACCCACATCGCTTGGAATTTTATAAGAAAGAGATTTGTAATTGATCCTACAAATGTTTTAAATATGGATATGCATGCTTGAAACATGTTAAAGATGCAAATGACATATGGATGAAAACCACATTAAATTCTCAAGTGAACGTGTGGTGCAATATTTACTCGAGTCAAACAAGCCATTATTTTGACCATTAAAAAAAAAGCTAACATACCAATCATTGATGATTGTAAAGTGATTAATCGGTCAATCATGCATAACACACTATATTTTTGAAAGAAATGACTTATGGATTGGGAGTCAACACTACACTCAGTTAAACATCCCCTGCCACCCCCTTTTTTGAACGATTTAAAAACCTAATATATAAAAACTAGAAAGAGTTTACAATCCCTAATAATTATAGACACTTTTTAGAATTATCTTTGTCTACATTTGTGAATTTTATTTTTAGATGTATACTTTTTTTCTGAAATAAAAACTTGAGTTTTGACTTTTTCCATTATCTCGTTGACAAAAAGATAAAAAGGCAAATATTTCACAACAAAATGAAAAATTTAGAGTTCATGTATGGAACAAAATTAAAAGAACAAAAAATGTAAATAAAGAAAATTTATTCACACACCCAAATGAACACAAAAGTTTTGATATCCAGGTTTGGGAAATTCCAATAGTTCAACCCTAATAATTGCTTGGAATTTTATACGAAAGAGATTTGTAATTGATCCTACACATGTTTAAAATTGATATGCATGCTTGAAACATGTTAAAGATGCAAATGACCTATGGATCCAAACCTCATTAAATTCTCAAGTGAATGTGCGGAGGCATATTTACCCGATTCAAACAAGCAAATAGTTTGCCCATTTACAAAAACCTAACCTAATAATCATTGATGTTGGTAAAGTGATTTATCGGTCAATCATGCATAATAGGTTATATTTTTTTAAGAAATGACTTAGGGATTCGGAGTCAACATTACACTCAGTTAAAAATCCCCTGCCTCCTTCTTTCCGAACGATTGCAAAACCTAATATATAAAAACTAGAAAGAGTTTAAAATCCATAAAAATTATAGACACATTTTTGAATTATCTCTCTCTACATTTGTTCATTTATATTTTAGATGTATACTTTTTTCTTAAATAAAAACATGAGTTTTCACTTTTCCCTTGATCTCATAAACAAAAAGATAATAAGGCAAATTGCTCATAACAAAACGAAAACTTTAGAGTTCATGTATGCAAAAAATTTAAAACAACAACAAATTTAAGTAAAGAAAATTTATTAACACACCCCAAATGGACACAAAAGTTATAAAATCCAAGTTTGGGAAATTCTACTAGTTCAACCCTAATCGCTTGGAATTTTATAAGAAAGAGATTTGTACTTGATCCTAAACATGTTTTTAATATGGATATGCATGCTTGAAACATGTTAAAGCTGCAAATGACATATGGATATAAACCTCATTAAATGGTAAAGTGAACGTGTGGTGGGATATTTACCCCAGAGCAACAAGCCATTATTTTGCCCATTTACAAAAAGCTGACAGAACAATCATTGATGATTGTAAAGTGATTTATCGGTCAATCATGCGAACGGGCTATATTTTTGTAAGAGATTACTTATGGATTGGGAGTCAACACTACACTCAGTTAAAAATCCCCCACCTCCCTTTTTCCCGACGATTGCTAAACCTAATATAGAAAAACTTGAAAGTGTTTATAATCCCTAAAAATTATAGACACTTTTGGGAATTATCTCTCTCTACATTTAAGCATTTCCATTTTAGATGTATACTTTTATCTTAAATATTAACTAGAATTTTCACTCGTAAACAAAAAGATAAGCAGGCAAATAGATCACAACACAACAAAAAACTTTAGAGTTCATGTATCCAAAAAATTTTAAACAAAAACAAATGTATGTAAGGAATATTTATTCACACACCACAAATGAACGCAAAAGTTTTGGTATCCATGTTTTGGAAATTGCGCTAGTTCAAACTTAGTCGCTTGGAATTTTATACTAAAAGAGATTTGTAATTGATCCTACACTTGTGTTAAATATGGATATGCATGCTTGAAACATGTTGAAGATGGAAATGACCTATGGATCCAAACCACATTAAATTCTCAAATGAATGTGCGGTGGGATATTTACCTAAGTCAAACAAGTCATTATTTTGCCCATTTACAAAAAGTTGACCGATCAATCATTGATGATTGTAGTGTGATTTTTCAGTCAATCATGCGTCAAGGGCTATATTTTTGTAAGAAATGACTTATGGATTGGAGTCAACAATACGCTCAATTAAGAATCCCTTCCCTCCCCCATTTCCCGACAATTGCAAAATCAAATATATAATAATTAGAAAGAGTTTACAATCCCAAAAAATTAATGACACTTTTTGGAATTATCTCTCTCTACATTTTTGCTTTTCCATTTTGATGTATACTATTTTCTTAAATCAAAACTTGAGTTTTAACTTTTCCCTCTATCTTGTAAACAAAAAAATAAGAAGGCAAATAGATCACAACAAAACAAAACTTTAGAGTTCATGTATACAAAAAATTTAAAACAACAACAAATGTAAGTAAAGAAATTTTTTATACACACCACAAATGAACACAAAAGTTTTGAAATCCGAGTTTTGGAAATTCCACTTGTTCAACCCTTGTAGCTTGGAATTTTATGAGAAACAAATTTGTAATTGATCCTACACATGTATTAAATATGGAAATGCATGCTCGAAACATGTTAAAGGTGTAAATGACCTATGGATCCAAACCACCTTAAATTCTCAAGTGAACGCGGTGGGATATTTACCCCAGGTAAACAAGCCAATATTTTAATATCCAGAGTCAAACAAGCCAATATTTGACCCTTTTACAAAAACGCTGACCTAACTATCATTGATGATGGTAAAGTGATTTAACGGCCAATCATGCGTAATGTGCTATATTTGTTTAAGAAATGACTGATGGATTGGGAGTCAACACTACACTCAATTAAAAATCCCCTGCCTCCCCATTTCCCGATGATTGCAAAACTTAATATATAAAAACTAGAAAGAGTTTACAATCTCTAAAAATTGCCGGCTTTGAGCATTTCCATTTTAGATGTATACTTTTTTCATAAATCAAAACTTGAGTTTTCACTTTTCCTTTTATCTTATAAAAAAAAAGATAAGAAGTCAAATAGGTCATGACAAAATGAAAACTTTAGAGCTCATGTATGCAAAAAATTTGAAACAACAACAAATGTGAGTAAAGAAAATTTATTCACACACCGCATATGAACACAAAAGTTTAGAAATCCAAGTTTGGGAAATTCCACTAGTTCAACTCTAATAGCTTGAAATTTTATAAGACAAAGATTTGTAATTGATCCTAAACATGTTTTTAATATGGATATGCATGCTTAAAACATGTTAAAGCTGCAAATGACCTATGGATCCAAACCTCATTAAATTCTCAAGTGAATGTGCGGTGGGATATTTACTCGAGTCAAATAAGCCATTAATTTTCACATTTCCAAAAAACCTAACAGAACAATCATTGATGATTGTAAAGTGATTTATTGATCAATCATGTGTAACATGCTATATTTTTGTAAGAAATGACTTATGTATTGGGAGTCAACACTACACTCAGTCAACACTACACTTTTTAGAAAAACTTGAAACTGTTTATAATCCCTAAAAATTACAGACATTTTTTTGGAATTATCTCTCTCTACATTTGAGCATTTCCATTATAGATGTATACTTTTTTCTTAAATCAAAACTTGATTTTTCACTTTTCCCTTTATCTCATAAACAAAAACATAAGAAGGCAATTAGATCACAACAAAAGGAAAATTTTAGAGTTCATGTATGCAAAAAATTTAAAACAAAAACAAATGTAAGTAAAGAAAATTTATTCATACACCACAAATGAACACAATAGTTTTGATATCCAAGTTTGGAAAATTCCACTAGTTCAACCCTAATCGTTTGGAATTTTTTGGCAAAGAGATTTGTAATTGATCCTACACATGTTTTAAATATGTATATTCATGCTTGAAACTTGTCAAAGATGAAAATGACATATGGATCAACACCTCATTAAATTCTCAAGTGAACGTGCGGTGGGATATTTACCTGAGTCAAACAAGCCATTATTTTGACCATTTACAAAAAGTTGACATAACAATCATTGATGATTGTAAAGTGATTTATTTGTCAATCATGCATAACGGGCTATATTTTTTTGACAAATAACTTATGGATTGGGAGTCGACACCACGCTCAATTGAAAATCCCTCGCCTCCCCCTTTTCCTGATGATTTCAAAAAATATATATAAAAACTAGAAATGGTTTACAATCCCTAAAAATTAAAGACACATTTTGGAATTATCTCTCTCTACATTTGTGCTTTTCCATTTTATATGTATACTATTTTCATAAATCAAAACTCGAGTTTTCACTTTTCCCTAAATATCATAAACAAAAATATTAGAAGGCAAATAGATCACAACAAAACGAAAACTTTAGAGTTCAGGTATGCGAAAAATTTAAAATACAACAAATGTAAGCAAAATTTTTTTTTTCACACACCACAATTGAACACAAAAGTTTTGATATCCAAGTTTGAGAAATTCCACTAGTTGAACTCTAATTGCTTGGAATTTTATGAGAAGAAACTTGAAATTGATCCTACACATGTTTTAAATATGGATATGCATGCTTGAAACATGTTAAAGATGCAAATGACATATGGATCAAAACCTCATTAAATTCTCAAGTGAACGTGTGGTGGGATATTTACCCGAGTCAAACAAGCCATTATTTTGACCATTTACAAAAAGTTGACATAAAAATATTTGATGATTGTAAAGTGATTTGTCGGTCAATCATGCGTAACGGGCTATATTTGTGTTAGAAATAACTTATAGATATGGAGTCGACACCACACTCAATTGAAAATCCCTCCCCTCACCCTTTTCCCAGCGATTGCAAAAACAAATTTATAAAAACTAGAAAGACCTTACAATCCCTAAAAATTACAGAAAATTTTTGGTATTATCTCTCTTCACATTCGTCCATTTCCATTCTAGATGTATACTATTTTCTTAAATCAAAACTTGTGTTTTTACTTGTCCCTAAATATCATAAACAAAAAGATTAGAAGGCAAATTGATCACCACAAAACGAAAACTTTAGAGTTTAAGTATACAAAAAATTTAAAACAACAACAAATGTAAGTAAAGAAAATTTATTCACACACCACAAATGAACACAAAAGTTTCGATATCCAAGTTTTGGAAATTCCACTAGTTGAACCCTAATTGCTTGGAATTTTGTGAGAAAGAGACTTGAAATTGATCCTACACATGTTTTAAATAAGTATATGCAAGTTTGAAACATGTTAAAGATTCAAATGACCTATGGATCCAAACCTCATTAAATTCTCAAGTGAACGTGCTGTGGCATATTTGCCTGATCGAAACAAGCCATTTTTTTGCCCATTTCCAAAAAGCTGACCGAACAATCATTGATGATTGTAAAGTGATTTATCGGTCAATCATGCGTAACGGGCTATATTTTTTTAAGAAATGACTTATGGATTGGGAGTCAACATTACACTCAGATAGAAACCCCCCGCCTCGCCCTTTTCTAGATGATTGCAAAACCAAATATATAGAAACTAGAAAGTGTTTGCAATCCCTATAAATTACAAACACATTTTGGAAATTATCCCTCTCTAAATTTTTGTATTTCCATTTTAGATGTATACTTTTTTTTGAAATAAAAACTTGAGTTTTCACTTTTTCCTATATCTCGTAAACAAATAGATAAGTAGGCAAATAGATCACACCAAAACGAATACTTTAGAGTTCATGTAAGCAAAATTTTTAAAACAAAAAAAATAGAAGAAAATAAAATTTATTTATACACTACAAATGAACACAAAAGTTTTGAAATCCATGTCTGTGAAATTCCACAAGTTTAACCCTAATCACTTGGAATTTTATAAGAAAGAGATTTGTAATTGATCCAACACATGTTTTAAATATGGATATGCATATTTGAAACATGTTAAAGATGCAAATGACCTATGGATCCAAACCTCGTTAAATTCTCAAGTGAACATGCGGAGGGATATTTACCATAGTCAAATAAGCCAATATTTTTCCCTTTTACAAAAACCAGACCTAATAATCATTGATGATGGTAAAGTGATTTATCGATCAATCACGTGTAACGGGCTATATTTTTTTAAGAAATGACTTATGGATTGGGAGTCAACACAACACTCATTTAAAAATCCCCTACCTCCCCATTTTCCTGACGATTGCAAAACCTAATATATAAAAACAAGAAAGAGTTTACAATCCCTTAAAATTACAGACACTTTTTGGAGTTATATCTCTCTACATTTGTGCAATTTCATTTTAAATGTATACTATTTTATTAAATCAAAACTTGATATTCACTTTTCACTTTATCTCGTAAACAAAAATATAATAATGCAAATAGATCACAAAAAAATAAAAACTTTAGAGTTCATGTATGCAAAAAATTTAAAACTAAAACAAATGTAAGTAAAGAAAATTTATTCACACACCACAAATGAACACAAAAATTTTGATATGCAAGTTTTGGAAATTCCTCTAGTTCAAATATGGATATGCATGCTTGAAACATGTTAAAGATGCGAATGACATATGGATCAAAACCTCATTAAATTCTCAAGTGAACGTGCGGTGGTATATTTACCCGTGTCAAACAAGCCATTATTTTTATCATTTACAAAAAGGTGACATACCAATCATTGATGATTCCAAAGTGATTTATCGGTCAATCATGCCTAACGGGCTATATTTTTTTAAGAAATGACTTATGAATTGGGAGTCAATACTACACTCACCTAAAAATCCCTCGCCTCCCCCTTTTCTCGACGATAGCAAAACCAAATATATAAAAACAAGAAAGGGTTTACAATCCCTAAAAATTAAAGATATTTTTTGGAATTATCTTTCTCTACATTTGTGCATTTCCATTATAGATGTGTACCATTTTCTTAAATCAAAACTGGAGTTTTCACTTTTTCCCTTTATCTCGGAAACAAAAAGATAAGAAGGCAAATAGATCACAACAAAACAAAAACTTTAGAGTTCATGTATGCAAAAAATTTTAAAAGAACATCAAATGTAAGTAAAGAAAATTTATTTACACACCACATATGAACACAAAAGTTTTGAAATCAAAGTTTTGGAAATTCCCCTTGTTCAACCCTAATAGCTTGGAATTTTATAAGAAAGTGATTTGTAACTGATCCTAGACACGTTTTTAATATGGATATGCATGCTTGAAACATGTTAAAGATGCAAATGACCTATGGAACCAAACCTCATTAAATTCTCAAGTGAATGTGCGGTGGGATATGTACCCGAGTCAAACAAGCCAATATTTTGCCCATTTACAAAAAGCTGACCTAATAATCATTGATGATGGTAAAGTGATTTATCGGTCAATCATGCGTAATGAGCTATATTTTTTAAGAAATGACTTATGGATTGGGAGTGAACACTACACTAAGTTAAAAATCCCCTACCTCCCTTTTTTCCTGACGATTGCAAAACCTAATATATAAAACTAGAAAGAGTTTATAATCCCTAAAACAACAACAAATGCAAGTAAAGAAAATTTAAGTATGCAAAAATTTTAAAACAACAACAAATGTGAGTAAAAAAAATTCATTCACACACCACAAATGAGCAAAAAAGTTTTGAAATCCAAGTTTGGGAAATTCCACTTGTTCAACCCTAATCGCTTGGAACTTTATAAGAAAGAGATTTGTAATTGATCCTACACATGTTTTTAATATGGATATGCATGTTTGAAACATTTTAAAGCTGCAAATCACCTATGGATCCAAACCTCATTAAATTCTCAAGTGAACGTGAGGTGGGATATTTACCCAAAGCAAACAAGCCATTATTTTTCCAATTTAAAAAAAGTTGATAGAACAATCATTGATGATTGTAAAGTGATTTATCGGTAAATCATACGTAACAAGCCATATTTTTTTAAGAAATGACTTATAGATTGGAAGTCAACACTACACTCAGTGAAAAATCCCCTGCCTCCCCTTTTCCCGATGATTGCAAAGCCTAATATATAAAAAATAGAAATTGTTTATAATCCCTAAAAATTAAAAACACTTTTTGGAATTATCTCTCTCTACATTTGAGCATTTCCTTTTTAGATGTATACTTTTTTCTTAGATCAAAACTTGAATTTTAACGTTTCCCTTTATCTCGTAAACAAAAAAGATAAGAAGGCAAATAGATCTCAACAAAACTGAAACTTTAGAGTTCATGTATGCCAAAAAATTTAAACTAAAACTAATGTAAGTAAGGAAAATTTATTCACACACCACAAATAAACACAAGTTTTGATATCCAAGTTTTGGAAAGTCCACTAGTTCAATCCTAATCGCTGGGAATTTTATAAGAAAGAGATTTATAATTGATCCTACACATGTTTTAAATATTGATACGCATGCTTGAAACATGTTAAAGATGCAAATGACCTATGGATCCAAACCTCATTACATTTTCAAGTGAACTTGTAGTGGGATATTTATCCGAGTCAAACAAGTCATTATTTTGCCCATTTACCAAAAGCTGACCGGACAATCATTGATGATTGTAATGTGATTTATTGGTCAATCATGCGTAACTGGCTATATTTTTATAAGAAATGACTTATGGATTGGGAGTCAACACTAGACTCAGTTAAAAATTCCCAACCACTCGTTTTTCCCGACGATTGCAAAACATAATATAAAAAAAAAGAAAGAGTCTACAATCCCTCAAAATTACTGACACTTTTTGGAATTATCTCTCTCTAGATTTGTGCATTTCCATTTTTTATGTATACTTTTTTCTTAAATCAAAACTTGAGTTTTCACTTTTCCCTTTATCTCATAAACAAAAAGAGAAGAAGGCAAATATATCACAACAAAAAGAAAACTTTAGAGTTCATGTATGCAAAAAATGTAAAACAAAAACAAATGTACATAAAGAAAATTTATTCACACACCACAAATTAACACAGAAGTTTTGATATCCAAGTTTAGGAAATTCCACTAGTTCAACCTTAATCGTTGAAATTTTGTAAGAAAGAGATTTGTAATTGATCCTACATATGTTTTAAATATGAATATTCATGCTTGAAACATGTTAAAGATGCAAATGACATATGGATCAAAACCATATTAAATTCTCAAGGAAACGTGCAGTGGGATATTTACCCCAGTCAAACAAGCCATTATTTTTAGCATTTACAAAAAGTTGACATAACAATCATTGATGATTGTAAAGCAATTTATTGGTAAATCATGAGTAACTGACTATATTTTAGTAAGAAATGACTTATGGATTGGGAGTCAACACTACACTCAATAAAAAATCCCTCGCCTCCCGCTTATCCTGACGATTGCAAAACCAAATATATAAAAACTAGAAAAAGTTCACAATCCCTAAAAATTACCGACACTTTTTCGAATTATCTCTCTCTACATTTGTGCGTTTCCATTTTAGATGTATACTATTTTCTTTAATCAAAATTTGAGTTTTCACTTTTCCCTTTATCTCGTAACAAAAAGATAAGAAGGCAAATAGATCACAACAAAACGAAAACTTTAGAGTTCTAGTATGCAAAAAATAAAAATAAAAAACAAACGTAAGTAGAGACAATTTATTCACACACCACAAATGAACATAAAAGTTATGATATCCATGTTTGGGAAATTCCACTAGTTCAACCTTAATTGCTTGGAATTTTATAAGAAAGAGATTTGAAATTGATCCTACACATGTTTTGAATATGGATATGCATGCTTGAAACATGTTAAAGATGCAAATTACCTATGGATCGAAACCTCATTAAATTCTCACTTGAACGTGCGATGGGATATTTACCCGAGTCAAACAAGCCATTATTTTTCTTAATACAAAAAACTGACCGAACAATCATTGATGATTGTAAAGTGATTTTTCGGTGAATCAAGCATAATGGGCTATATTTGTTTAAGAAAATAACTTATGGATTGGGAGTTAACACTACACTTAGTTAATGATACCCTATCACCCCCTTTTCATGATGATTGCAAAACCTAATATATAAAAACTAGAAAGAGTTTACAATCCCTAAAATCTATAGACACTTTTTGGAATTATCACTCTCTACATTTGTGTATTTTCATTTTAGATGTATACTTTTTTCTTAAATAAAAACTTGAGTTTTCACTTTTCCCTTTATCTCGTAAATGAAACGATAAGAAGGCAAATAGATCACCACAAAACAAAAACTTTAGAGTTCCTGTATGCAAAAAATTTAAAACAACTACAAATGTAATTAAAGAAAATTTATTCGCACACCACAAATGAACAGAAAAGTTTTGAATTCCAAGTTTGGGAAATTCCACTTGTTCAACCCCAATCGATTGGAATTTTATAAGAAATAGATTTGTAATTGATCCTATAGACGTTTTAAATATGCATATGCATGCTTGAAACTTGTAAAAGATGCACATGACTTATGGATCCAAACCTCATTAAATTATCAAGTGAACGGGGGTGGGATATTTACTCGAGTGAAACAAGCCAATATTTTGCCCATTTAAAAAAAACTGCCCTAACAATCATTGATGATGATGGTAAAATGATTTATCTTCCAATCATGCGTAATGGGCTATAGTTGTTTAAAGAATGACTTATGGATTGGGATTCAAAACTGCACTCAGTTAAAAATCCCTCGCCTCCCCCTATTCCCAACGATTGCAAAACTTAATATATAAAAACTAGAAAGAGTTTAAAATCCCTAAAAACTACCAACACTTTTTGGAATTATCTCTCTCTACATTTGTGCATTTCCATTTTAGATGTAAACTTTTTTCATAAATCAAAACTCGAGTTCTCACTTTTCCCTTTACCTCATAAAATAAAAGATAAGAAGGCAAATAGATCACAATAAAATGAAAATTTTAGAGTTCATGTATGCAAAAAATTTAAAACAACAACAAATGTAAGTAAAGAAATTTTTTCACACACCACTAATGACGACAAATTTTTTGAAAATCAAGTTTGGAAAATTCCACTAGTTCAACCCTAATCGCTTGGAATTTTATAAGAAAGAGATTTTTAATTCATCCTAAACATGTTTTTAATAAGGATATGCATGCTTGAAACAAGTTAAAGATGCAAATGACCTATGGATCCAAACCTTATTAAATTCTCTAGTGAATGTGCGGTGGGATATTTACTCGAATCAAACAAGCCATTATTTTGCCCATTTACAAAAAGCTGACAGAACAATCATTGATGATTATAAACTGATTTATCGATCAATCATGCGTAACAGGCTATATTTTTGTAAGAAATGACTTATGGATTGAGAGTCAACACCACACTCAGTTAAAAATCTCCCGCCTCCCTTTTTCCTGATGATTGCAAAACCAAATATAGAAAAACTAGAAAGTGTTTGTAATCCCTAAAAATTACAGACACTTTTGGAGTTATCTCTCTCTACATTTGTGAATTTCCACTTTAGATGTATACTTTTTTCTTAAATCAAAACATGAGTTGGCACTAGTCCCTTTATCTCATAAACAAAAAGATAAGAAGGCAAATAGATCACAACAAAAAGAAAATTTTAGAGTTCATGTTGCAAAAAATTTTAAACTACAAAAAATTTAAGTAAAAAAAATTTATTCATACACCACAAATGAACTCAAAAGTTTTGAAGTCCAAGTTTGGGAAATTCCACTAGTTCAACCATAATCGCTTGGAATTATATAAGAAAGAGATTTGTAATTAATCCTAAACGTGTTTTTAATATGGATATGCATGCTTGAAACATGTTAACGATGCAAATGACCTATGGATCCAAACCTCATTAAATTCTTAAGTGAACATGTGGTGGGATATTTACCCGAGTTAAACAAACCATTATTTTGCCTTTTACAAAAATCTGACCGAACAATCATTGATGATTGTAAACTGATTTATCGGTCAATCATGCATAACGGGCTATATTTTTGTAAGAAATGACTTATGGATTAGGACTCAACACTACACTGAGATAAAAATTCCCTGCCTCCCCCTTTTCCCAACGAGTGAAAAACCTAATGTATAAAAACTAGAAAGAGTTTACAATCCCTAAAAATTACAAACACTTTTTGGAACTATCTTTCTCTACATTTTTATATTTCCAAATTAGAAATAAAATTTTTTCTTAAATAAAAAACTTGAGTTTTTTACTTTACCCTTTATCCCGTAAACAAAAAGATAAGAAGGCACATAGATAACAAAAAAAGAAACTTTAGAGTTCATGTATTCAAAAAATTTAAAACAAAAACAAATGTAAGTAAAGAAAATTTATTCACATACCACAAATGAACACAAAAGTTTTGATATCCAAGTGTTGTAAATTCCACTAGTTCAACCCTAATAGCTTGGAATTTTATAAGAAAGAGATTTCTAATTGATCCTACACATGTTTTAAATGTGGATATGCATGCTTGAAACATGTTAAATATGCAAATGACCTGTGGATTCAAACCTCATTAAATTCTCAAGTGAACGTGCGGTGGGATATTACCCGCATCAAACAAGCCATTATTTTGACCATTTAAAAAAAGCTGACCGAACTATCATGGACGATTGTAATGTGATTTATCGGTCAATCTTGCGTGATGGGCAATATTTTTTAAGAAATGACTTGTGGATTGGGAGTCAACACTACACTTAGTTAAAAATCCACCACCACCCCCTTTTCCCGACGATTGCAAAACCTAATATATGAAAACTAGAATGAAATTACAATCTCTAAAAATTACAGAGACTTTTTGAAATTATCTCTCTCTACATTTGTGAATTTCCATTTTAGATGTATACTTTGAAAAAACTTGAGGTTTCACTTTTCCCTTTCTCTTGTAAACAAAAAGATAAGAAGGGAAATAGCTCACAATCAAACGAAAACTTTGGAGTTCATGTAAGAAAAAAAATTAATACAACAACAAATTTATGTAAAGAAAATTTATTCACATGCCATAAATGAACACAAAAGTTTTGATATCCAAGTTTGGGAAATTCCACTAGTTCAACTCTAATAACTCTGAATTTTATAAGAAAGAGATTTCTAATTGATCCTAACATGTTTTAAATATGGATATGCATGGTTAAAACATGTTAAACATGCAAATGACCTTTTAAAGAGAACAAAAAGTGTTCATTACGTACTCAAGTGAATGTGTGGTGTGATATTTACCCGAGACAAACAAACCATTTTTGCCCATTTACAAAAAGCTAACTTAACAAATCATAGATCATTGTAAAGTGATCCATCAATCATATGTAACGGGCAATATTTTTGTAGGAAATGACTTATGGATTGGGAATCAACACTACACTTAGTTAAAAATCCCCTGCCATGCTCTTTTCCCGACGATTGCAAAACCTAATATATAAAAACTAGAAAGAGATTACTATCCCTAAAAATTACCGACACTTCTTGGAATTATCTCTCTCTAAATTTGTGCATTTCCATTTTTGATGTATACTTTTTTCTTAAATAAAAACTTGAATTTTCACTTTTCCCTTTATCTCATAAACTAAAAGATAAGAAGGCAAATGGATCCCAAGAAAACAGAAACTGTAGACTTCAAGTATGCAAAAACTTTTAAACAAAAGCAAATGTAAGTAAGAAAAATTTGTTCACACACCACAAAAGAACACAAAAGTTTTGATATACAAGTTTGGGAAATTCCAATAGTTCAAACATACTCGCTTGGAATTTTATAAGAAAGAAAATTGTAATTGATCCTACACATGTTTTAAATATGGATACACGTGCTTGAAACATGTAAAAAATGCAAATGACCTATGGATCTAAACCATATTAAATTCTCAAGTGAACGTGCGATGGGATATTTACCCGAGTCAAACAAGTCATTATTTTGGCCATTTACAAAAACTTGACCTAACAATGATTGTTGATTGTAAAGTGATTTATCGATCAATCACGCGTAACGGGCTATATTTAAATAAGAAATGACTAATGGATTGGGAGTCAACACTACACTCAATTAAAAATCCCTCGCTTCCCCCATTTTCTGACAATTGCAAAACCTAATATATAAAAACTAGAAATAGTTTACAATCCCTAAAATTTACAGACACTTTTTGGAATTATCTCTCTCTACATTTGTGTATTTCCATTTTAGATGAATACTTTTTTATTAAATCAAAACTTGAGTTTTCACTTTTCCCATTATCTCATAAACAAAAAGATACGAAGGTAAATAGATCACAAAAAAAAAAAACTTTAGAGTTCATCTACGCAAAAAAATTAAAACAAAAACAAACGTATGAAAAGAAAATTTATTCATACACTACAAATGAACACAAAATTTTTGATATCCAAGTTTAGGAAATACCATTAGTTAAAACCTAATCGCTTGGAAATTTATAAGAAAGAGATTTGTAATCCCTTGGCTCCCCCTTTTCCCGATGATTGCAAAACCAAATATATAAAAACTAAAAAGAGTGTACAATCCCTAAAAATTCCAGACACTTTTTGGAATTATCTCTCTCTACAATTGTGTATTTCCATTTTAGATGTATACTTTTTTCTTAAGTAAAAACTTGTGTTTTCACTTTTCCCTTTATCTCGTAAACAAAAAGATAAGAAGGCAATTAGATCAAATCAAAACGAAAACTTTAGAGTTCAAGTTTGAAAAAAATTTAAAAAAACAACAAATATGAGTAAAGAAAAGTTATTCACACATCACAAATGAACACAAAAGTTTTGATATCCAAGTTTGGGAAATTCCACTAGTTCAACTATAATCGCTTGGAATTTTATAAGAAAGAGATTTAAAATTGATCTTGCACATGTTTTAAATATGGATATGCATGCTTGAAACATGTCAAAGATGCAAATGACCTATGGATCCAAACCTCATTATATTTTGAAGTGAAAGTGCAGTGGGATATTTACCCGAGTCAAACAAGCCATTATTTTGCCTTTTACAAAAAGCTGACCAAACAATCATTGTTGATTGTAAAGTAATTTATCGGTCAATCATGCATAACGGGCTATATTTTTGTAAGAAATGACTTATGGATTGGGAATCAACACTAAACTCAGATAAAAATCCCACGCCTCCCACTTTTTCGGATGATTGCAAAACCTAATATATAAAAACTTTAAAGAGTTTACAATCTCTAAAAATTATAGACACTGTTTGGAATTATCTCTCCACATTTGTGTATTTGCATTTTTGATGTATACTTTTAAAAACTTGAGTTTTCACTTTTCCTTTTATCTCGAAAACAAAAAGATATGAAGGCAAATAGATCACAAAAAAATGAAAACTTTAGAGTTCATGTATGCAAAAAATTTAAAACAAAAACAAATGTAAGTAAAGAAATTTTATTCACACACCACAAATGAAAAAAAAAAGTTTCGATATCCAAGTTTGGAAAATTCCACTAGTTCAATCCTAATAGCTTCGAATTGTAGAAGAAAAAGATTTGTAATTGATCCTACACATGTTTACAATATAGATATGCTTGCTTGAAACATGTTAAAGATGCAAATGACCTAGAGAACCAAACCTCACTAGATTCTCAAGTGAACTTATGGATTAACAGTCAACACTACACCCAGATAAAAATCCCCCGCCTCCCCCTTTTTCTGATGATTGCAAAACCTAATACATAAAAACTATAAAGAGTTTACAATCCCTAAAAATTATAAACACTTTTTGGAATTATCTCTCTCTACATTTGCATATTTCCAATTTAGATGTATTCTTTTTTCTTAAATAAAAACTTGAGTTTTCACTTTTTCCTTTATCTCGTAAACAAAAAGATAAGAAGGCAAATAGATCATAAAATAACGAAACTTTAGGGTTCATGTATGCAAAAAATTTAATACAAAAACAAATGTAAGCAAAGAAAATTTATTCACACACCCGAAAGGAACAAAAAAATTTTGATATCCAAGTTTAGGAAATTCCACTAGTTCAACCCTAATCGCTTGGAATTTTATAAGAAAGAGATTTGTAATTGATTGTACACAAGTTTTAAATGTGGATATGGATGCTTGAAACATGTTAAATATGCAAATGATCTATGGATCCAAACCTCATTAAATTCTGAAGTGAGCGTGAGGTGGGATATTTATCCGCGTCAAACAAGCCATTATTTTGACCATTTAAAAAAACTCTGACCGAACTATCATTGTCAATTGTAATGTTATGTATCGATCAATCTTACGTAATATGTTATTTTTTTTTTAAGAAATGACTTTTGGATTGGAAATCAAGACTACACTTAGTTATAAATCCCCCGTTACCCTCTTTTCTTGACGATTGAAAAACCAAATATATAAAAACTAGAAATAATTTACAATCCCTAAAAATTACAGATACTTTTGGAATTATCTCTCTCTACATTTGTGCATTTCCATTTTAGATGTATACTTTTTTCTTATATAAAAACTTGAGGTTTCACTTTTCCCTTTATCTTGTAAAAAAAAATATAAGAAGGTAAATAGCTCACAATCAAACGAAAACTTTGAAGTTAATGTAAGAAAAAACATTAAAACAACAAAAAATGCAAGTAAAAAAATTTTATTTACACGCCATAAATGAAAACAAAAGTTTTGATATCCAAGTTTGGGAAATTCCACTAGTTCAACCCTAATAGCTTGGAATTTTATAAGAAATATATTTCTAATTGATCCTAACATGTTTTAAATATGGACATGCATGGTTAAAACATGTTAAAGATGCAAGTGACCTTTTAAAGAGAACAAAAAGCGCTCATTAAATACTCAAGTGAATGTGCGGTGTGATATTTACCCGAGACAAACAAACCTTTTTTTGCCATTTACAAAAAGCTGACATAACAAATCATAGATCATTGTACAGTGATTGATCGATCTATCATACGTAACAGGCTATATTTTTTTAAGAATTGACTTATGGATTGGGAATCAACACTACACTCAGTTAAAAATCCCTCATCACCCCCTTTTCCCAACGATTAAAAAACCTAATATATAAAAACTAGAAAGAATTTACAATCCCTAAAAATTATAGACACTTCATAGAATTATCTCTATCTACATTTGTGCATTTATATTTTAGATGTATCCTTTTTTCTTAAATAAAAACTTGTGTTTTCACTTCTCCTTTTATTCGTTAACAAAAAGATAAGAAGGCAAATAGATCACATCAAAACGAAAACTTTAGAGTTCATGTATGAAACAAAATTAAAACCACAACAAATGCAAGTAAAATAATTTATTCATAGCCCAAAATGAACACAAAAGTTTTGATATCCAAGTTAGGGAAATTCCCCTAGTTCAACCCTAATAGCTTGAAATTTTATAAGAACGAGATTTTTAATTGATCCTACAAAAGTTTAAAGTATAGATATGCATGCTTGAAACATGTTCAAGATGCAAATGACCTATGGATCCAAACCTCATTAAATTATCAAATGAACGGGCAGTGGGAAAGTTACCTGAGTCAAACAAGCCAATATTTTGCCCATTTACAAAAAGTTGACCTCACAATCATTGATGATGGTAAACTGATTTATCGGTCAATCATGCGTAACGGGCTATATTTGTTTAAGAAATGACTTATGGATTGGGAGTCAACACTACACTCAGTTAAAAATCCCCTGCCTTCCCTTTTTTCCCGACGATTGCAAAACCTAATATATAAAAACTAGAAAGAGTTTAAAATCCCTAAAAATTACAAATTTTTTTTGGAATGATCTCTATCTACATTTGTGCATTTAATTTTTAGATTTATACTTTTTTCTTAAATAAAAACTTGAGTTTTCACTTTTCCCTTTATCTAGTAAACAAAAAGATAAAAAGGCAAATAGATCATAACAAAAAGAAAACTTTAGAGTTCATGTATGCAAAAAATTTAAAACAAAAACAAAGGTAGTAAAGAAAATTTATTCATACACCACCCTAATCTCTTGGAATTTTATAAGAAAGAGATATGTAATTGATCCTACACATGTTTTAAATATGGATATGCATGCTTGAAACATGTTAAATATGGAAATGACCTATGGATCCAAACCTCATTAAATTCTCAAGTGAACATGCGGTGGGATATTTATCCGAGTCAAACAAGCCATTATTTTGCCCATTTACAAAAAACTATCCTAAAAATCATTGATGATTGTAATGTGATTTATCAGTCAATCATGGGTAACGGGCTATACTTTTGTTAGAAAAGACGTATGGATTGGGAGTCAACACTACACTCGGTTAAAAATATCCCGCCTCCCCTTTTCTCGATGATTGCAAAACCAAATATAGAAAAACTAGAAAGTGTTTATAATCCCTAAAAATTATAGACACTTTTTGGAATTATCTCTCTGTACATTTTTGCATTCCCATTTTAGATGTATACTTTTTTCTTAAATCAAAACTTGAGTTTTCACTTTTCCGTTTATCTCATAAACAAAAAGATAAGAAGCCAAATAGATCACAACAAAAAGAAAATTTTAGAGTTCATGTTGCAAAAATTTTGAAACAACAACGAATGTAAGTAAAGAAAATTTATTCACATACCACAAACGAATACAAAAGTTTTGAAGTCCAAGTTTGGGAAATTCTACTAGTTCAACCCTAATCGCTTGGAATTTTATAAGAAAGAAATTTATAATTGATCCTAAACATATTTTTCATATGAATATGCATGTTTGAAACTTGTTAAAGATGCAAATGATTTATGGATCCAAACCTCATTAAATTCTCAATTGAACGTGGGGTGGGATATTTACCTGAGTCAAACAAACTATTATTTTGCCCATTTACAAAAACTATCCTAAAAATCATTGATGATTGTAATGTGATTTATCAGTCAATCATGGGTAACAGGCTATACTTTTGTAAGAAAAGACGTATGGATTGGGAGTCAACACTACACTCAGTTAAAAATCTCCAGCCTCCCCTTTTCCCGACGATTGCAAAACCAAATATAGAAAAACTAGAAAGTGTTTATAATCCCTAAAAATTATGGACACTTTTTGGAATTATCTCTCTCTACATTTGTGCATTCCCATTTTAGATGTATACTTTTTTCTTAAATCAAAACATGAGTTTTCACTTTTCCGTTTATCTCATAAACAAAAAGATAAGAAGCCAAATAGATCACAACAAAAAGAAAATTTTAGAGTTCATGTTGCAAAAATTTTGAAACAACAACGAATGTAAGTAAAGAAAATTTATTCACACGCCACAAACGAATACAAAAGTTTGGAAGTCCAAGTTTGGGAAATTTCACTAGTTCAACCCTAATCGCTTGGAATTTTATAAGAAATAAATTTATAATTGATCCTAAACATATTTTTCATATGAATATGCATGCTTGAAACTTGTTAAAGCTGCAAATGATTTATGGATCCAAACATCATTAAATTCTCAATTGAACGTGTGGTGGGATATTTACTCGTGTCAAACAAGCCATTATTTTGCCCATTTACAGAAAGCCTACCTAACAATCATTGGTGATTGTAAAGTGATTTATCGGTCAATCATGTGTAACGGGCTATATTTTTGTAAGTAATGACTTATGGATTGGGTGTCAACACAACACTCTGTTATAATTGTCCCGCCTCCCCTTTCCTGACTATTGTAAAACCTAATATATAAAAACTAGAAACTTTTTATAATGCCTAAAAATTACAAACACTTTTTGGAATTATATCTCTCTACATTTTTGCATTTCCAATTTAAATGTATACTTTTTTCTTAAATAAAAAATTGAGTTTTCACTTTTCCCCTTATCTCGTAAACAAAAAGATAAGAAGACAAATAGATAAAAAAAAAATGAAACTTTAGGGTTCATGTATGCAAAAAATTTAAAACAAAAACAAATTTAAGTAAAGAAAATTTATTCACACACCACAAATGAACACAAAATTTTTGATATCCAAGTTTGGGAAATTCCACTAGTTCAATCCTAATCTCTTGGAATTTTATAAAAAATAGATTTGTAATTGATCGTACACATGTTTTAAATGTGGATATGCATGCTTGAAACATGTTAAATATGCAAATGACCTATGGATCCAAACCTCATTAAATTCTCAAGTGAGCGTGCGATGGGATATTTATCCGCGTCAAACAAGCCATTATTTTGACCATTTAAAAAAAATGGCCGAACTATCATTTACGATTGTAATGTGATTTATCGGTCAATCTTGCGTAATGGGTTATTTTTTTATAAGAAATGGCTTATGGATTGGGAGTCAACACTACACTTAGTTAAAAATCCACTCCCACCCCCTTTTCCCGACGATTACAAAACCAAATATATAAAAACTAGAAAGAATTTACATTACCTAAAAATTCCAGACATTTTTTTGAATTATCTCTATCTACATTTGTGCATTTCCATTTTAGATGTATACTTTTTTCTTATATAAAAACTTGAGCTTTCACTTTTCCCTTTATCTCGTAAACGAAAAGATAAGAAGGCAAATAGCTCACAATCAATCGAAAACTTTGGAGTTCATGTAAGCAAAAAATTAAAACAACAACAAATGTAAGTAAAGAAAATTTATTCACACGCCATAAATGAATACAAAAGTTTTGATATCCAAGTTTGGGAAATTCCACTAGTTCAATCCTAATAGCTTGGAATTTTATAAGAAAGAGATTTCTAGTTGATCCTAACATGTTTTAAATATGGATATGCATGGTTAAAACATGTTAAAGATGCAAATGTCCTTTTAAAGAGAACAAAAATTGCTCATTGAATACTCAAGTGAATGTGTGCTGTGATATTTACCCGAGACAAACAAACCATTTTTTGCCATTTACAAAAAGCTGACATAAAAAATCATACATCATTATAAAAGGATTGATCGATCAATCATACGTAACGGGCTATATTTTTTTAAGAAATGACTTATGGATTGGGTGTCAATCCTACACTCAGTTAAAAATCCCCCGCCATCCCCTTTTCCCAATGATTGCAAAACCTAATATATAAAAACTAGAAAGAGTTTAAAATCCCTAAAAATTATAGACACTTCATAGAATTATCTCTGTTTACATTTGTGCATTACCATTTTAGATGTATACTTTTTTCTTAAATAAAAACTTGAGTTTTCACTTCTCCCTTTATTTCGTTAACAAAAAGATGAAAAGGCAAATAGATCACGTCAAAATGAAAACTTTAGAGTTCATGTATGAAACAAAATTAAAACCACAACAAATGTAAGTAAAGAAAATTTATTCACATCCCACAAATGAACACAAAAGTTTTGATATCCAAGTTAGGGAAATTCCACTAGTTCAACCCTACTAGCTTGGAATTTTATAAGAAAGAGATTTGTAATTGATCCTACACAAGTTTAAAATATAGATATGCATGCTTGAAACATGTTAAAGATGCAAATGACCTAAGGATCCAAACCTCATTAAATTCTCAATTGAACATGCAGTGGGAAATTTACCTGAGTTAAATAAGCCAATATTTTGCCTATTTACAAAACGTTGACCTAACAATCATTGATGATGGTAAAGTGATTTATCGGTCAATCAGGCGTAACAGGCTATTTTGTTTAAAAAATAAATTATGGACAGGGAGACAACACTATACTCAGTTAAAAATCCCCTACCTTCCCCTTTTCCCGACGATTACAAAACCTAATATTTAAAACTAGAAAGAGTTTACAATCCCTAAAAATTACAAACACTTTTTGGAATTATCTCTCTCTAAATTTGTGCATTTCCATTTTAGATGTATACTTTTTTCTTAAATAAAAACTTGAGTTTTCACTTTTCCCTTTATCTCATAAACAAAAAGATAAAAAGGCAAATAGATCACAACAAGACGAAAACTTTAGAGTTCATGTATGCAAAAAAGTTAAAACAAAAACAAAGGTAAGTAAAGAAAATTTATTCATACACTACAAATGAACACAAAAGTTTTGATATCCAAGTTTGGGAAATTGCACTAGTTCAACCCTAATCTCTTGGAATTTTATAAGAAAGACATATGTAATTGATCCTACATATGTCTTAAATATGGATATGCGTGCTTGAAACAAGTTAAAGATGGAAATGACCTATGGATCCAAACCACATTAAATTCTCAAGTGAACGTGTAGTGGGATATTTACCCGAGTTAAACAAGTCATTATTTTTCCCATTTAAAAAAGCTGACATAACAATCATTGATGATTGTAAAGTGATTTATCAGTCAATCATGGGTAACAGGCTATATTTTTGTAAGAAATGACGCATGGATTGGGAGTCAACACTACACTCAGTTAAAAATCTCTCGCCTCCCCTTTTCCCGACGATTGCAAAACCAAATATAGAAAAACTAGAAAATGTTTATAATCCCTAAAAATTATAGACACTTTTTGGAATTATCTCTCTCTAAATTTGTGCATTTCCATTTTTTATGTATAATTTTTTCTTAAATCAAAAGTTGTGTTTTCAATTTTCCCTTTATCTCATAAACAAAAAGATAAGAAGGCAAATAGATCACAACAAAACGAAAATTTTAGAGTTCAAGTTGCAAAAATTTGAAACAACAACAAATGTAAGGAAAGAAAATTTATTCGCACCCCACAAATGAACACAAAAGTTTTGAAGTTCAAGTTTTGGAAATTCCACTAGTTCAACCCTAATCGCTTGGAATTCTATAAGAAAGAAATTAGTAATTGATCCTAAACATGTTTTTCATATGGATATGCATGCTTGAAACTTGTTAAAGCTACAAATGAGCTAAGGATCCAAACCTCATTAAATTCTCAATTGAACGTGCAGTGGAATATTTACCCGAGTCAAACAAGCCATTATATTGCCTTTTATAAAAAAGCTGACATGACAATCATTGATGATTGTAAAGTGATTTATCGGTCAATCATGCGTAACAGACAATATTTTTGTAATAAATGACTTATAGATGGGGAGTCAACACTACACTCTATTATAATTGTCCTGCCTCCCCTTTCCCGACGATTGCAAAACCTAATATATAAAAAACTAGAAAGTGTTGATAATTCCTAAAAATTATAGACACTGTTTGGTATTATCTCTCTATACATTAGAGCATTTCCATTTTAGATGTATACTTTTTTCTTAAATAAAAACTTGAATTTTCACTTTTCCCTTTATCTCGTAAACAAAAATATAAGAAGGCAAATAGATCCCAACAAAACAGAAAATTTATAGTTCAAGTATCCAAAAAGTTTTAAACAAAAACAAATGTAAGTAAGGAAAATTTGTTCACACACCACAAATGAACATAAAATTTTTGGTATCCAAGTTTGGGAATTCAACTAGTTCAAACCTAGTCGCTTGGAATTTTATAAGAAAGAGATTTGTAATTCATCCTAGACATGTTTTAAATATGGATATGCATGCTTGAAACATGTTAAAAATTCAAATGGCCAAAGGATCCAAACCACATTAAATTCTCAAGTGAACGTGTAGTGGGATATTTACCCGAGTTAAACAAGTCATTATTTTTCCCATTTACAAAAGCTGACATAACAATCATTGATGATTGTAAAGTGATTTATTGGTCAATCATGCGTAACGGGTTATGACTTAAAGGATTGGGAGTCAACACTACACTCAGGTAAAAATCCCCCGCCTCCCCATTTTCACGACGATTGCAAAACCTAATATATAAAAAATAGAAAGAGTTTAAAATCCCTTAAAATTAAAGACATTTTTTGGAATTTTCTCTTTCTATATTTGTGTATATCATTTTTAAATGTTTAGTTTTTTCTGAAATCAAAACTTGAGTTTTCACTTTTCCCTTTATCTCGTAAATAAAAAGTTAAGAAGGTAAATAGATCACAACAAAACGAAAACTTTAGAGTTTATGTATGCAAAAAATTTAAAACAACAACAAATGTTAGTAAAGAAAATTTTTTCACACACCACAAATGAACACAAAATTTTTATATCCAAGATTTTGAAATTCCACTAGTTCAACCCTATTTTCTTGGAATTTTAACTGAACTAGATTTGTAATTGATCATACACATGTTTTAAATATCGATATGCTTGTTTGAAACATGTTAAAGATGCAAATGACCTATGGATCCAAACTTCATTAAATTCTCAAGTGACCGAGCAGTGGGATATTTACTTGGGTAAAACAAACCATTATTTTGCCCATTTACAAAAAGCTGACCTAACAATCATTGATGCCTATAATGTGATTTATTGGTCCATCATGCGTTACGGGCTATATTTTTGTAAGAAATGACTTATGGATTGGGAGCCAACACTACACTCAGTTAAAAATCCCCTGCCTCCCCTAAAAATCCCCTAATATATAAAAATTTGAAAGAGTTTATAATTCCTAAAAATTACAGACACTTTTTGGAATTATCTCTCTCTACATTTGTGCATTTCCATTTGAGATCTACACTTTATCCTTAAATCAAAACTTGAGTTTTCACATTTCCCTTTATCTCGTAAACCAAAAGATAAGAAGGCAAATATATCGCAACAAAATAAAAATTTTAGAGTTCATGTATGCAAAAAATTTAAATCAACAACAAATGTAAGTAAAGAATTTTTTTTCACAAACCACAAATGTACAAAAAAGTTTTGATATCCAAGTTTGGGAAATTCCACTAGTTCAACCCTAATCACTTGGAATTTTATACGAAAGTTAATTGTAATTGATCCTACACATGTTTTTAAGTATGGATATGCATGCTTGAAACATGTTAAATATGCCAATGACCTATGAATTCAAATCTCATTAAATTCTCAAGTGAACGTGTAGTGGGATATTTACCCAAGCGTAACTGGCTATATTTTTGTAAGAAATAACTTATGGATTGGCAGTCAACACCACACACAATTAAAAAGCCCTGTCTCCCTCCTTTCCCGATGATTGTAAAACCTAATAGATAAAAACTAGAAAGAGTTTACAATCCCAAAAAATTACTGACACTTTTTGGAATTATCTCTCTCTACATTTGTACATTTCCATTTTAGATGTATACTATTTAATTAAATCAAAACTTGAGTTTTCACTTTTCCCTTTATCTTGTAAACAAAAAGATAAGAAGGGCAAATAGATCACAACAAAATGAAAACTCTAGAGTTCATGTGTGCAAAAAATTTAAAACAACAACAAATATAAGTATAGAAAATTTATTCACACAAAACAAATCAACACAAAAGAAGTTTGGGAAATTCCACTAGTTCAACCCTAATAGCTTGGAATTTTATAAGAAAGGGATTTGTAATTGATCCTACACACATTTTAAATATGGACATGCATGCTTGAAACGTGTTAAAGATGCAAATGACCTAACGATCATAACCTCATTAAATTCTACGGTGAACATGAAAAAGCTGACCTAACAATGATTGATGATTGTAAAGTGATTTATCGGTCAATCATGAGCAACGGGCTATATTTTTGTAAGAAATCATCTATGGATTGGGAGTCGACACTACACTAAGTTAAAAATCCCCCGCCTCCCCCTTTTCCTGACAATTGAAAAACCTAATATATAAAAACTAGAAAGAGTTTACAATCCCTAAGAATTACAGACACTTTTTGGAATTATCTCTCTCTACATTTGTGCATTTTCTATTTTATATGTATACTATTTTCTTAAATAAAAATTTGAGTTTTCACTTTTCCCTTTCTCTCATAAACAAAAAGATATGAAAGCAAATAGACCACAACAAAACGAAAACTTTAGAGTTCATGTAGGCAAAAAATTTAAAAAAACAACAAATTTAAGTATAGAAAATTTATCCATTCACTAAAAATGAACACAAAAGAAGTTTGGAAAATTCCACTTCTTCAACCCTTGTACCTTTCACTCACCAAAAATGAACACAAAAGTTTACATATCCAATTTTTGGAAATTCCACTAATTCAACCCTAATAGATTGGAATTTCATTAGAAAGAGATTTGTAATTGATCCTACACACGTTTTAAATATGGATACGCATGCTGGAAATATGTTAAAGATGCAAGTTACCTATGGATCCAAACCACATTAAATTCTCAAGTGAACGTGGGGTGGGATATTTACCCGAGTCAAACAAGCCATTATATTACATATTTAGAAAAAGCTAACTTAATAATGATTGATGATTGTAAAGTGATTTATCGGTCAATCATGCATAACGGACAATATTTTGGTAAGAAATGACTTAAGATTGGGAGTCAAAACTACACTCAGTTAAAAATGCCCCGCCTCCCCCCTTTTCCCGACAATTGCAAAACCTAATATATAAAAACTAGAAAGTGTTTACAATCCCTAAAAATTAAAGAAACTTTTTGGAATTATCTCTCTCTAAATTTGTGCATTTTCATTTTAGATGTTTACTTTTTCCTAAAATCAAAACATGAGTTTCCACTTTGCCCTTTATCTCGTAAACAAAAAGAGAAGAAGGCAAATAGATCACAACAAAATACAAATTTAAGAGTTTAACCATTCAAAAAATTTAAAAGAACAATAAATTTAAGTGAAGAAAATTTATTCACACACCAATAATGAACACAAAAGTTTTGATATCCAAGTTTGGGAAATTCCAATAGTTCAACCCAAATAGCTTGGAATTTTATCAGAAAGAGATTTGTAATTGATCCAACGCACGTTTTAAACATGGATACGCATGCTAGAAACTTTTTAAAGATGCAAATCACCTTTGGATCCAAACCATATTAAATTCTCAAGTGAACGTGCAGTGGCATATTTACCCGAGTCAAACAAGCCATTATTTTGCCCATTTACAAAATAATGACCTAACAATGATTGATGATTGTAAAGTGATTTATCGGTCAATCATGAGCAACGGGCTATATTTTTGTAAGAAATCACCTATGGATTGGGAGTCGACACTATACTAAGTTAAAAATCCCCCGCTTCCCCCTTTTCCTAACAATTGCAAAACCTAATATATAAAAACTAGAAAGAGTTTACAATCCCTAAAAATTACAGAACCTTTTAGGAATTATCGCTCCCTATATTTGTGCATTTCTATTTAAGATGTATATTTTTTTTAAATTAAAACTTGAGTTTTCACATTTCCTTTTATCTCGTAATAAAAAGATAAGAAGGCAAATAGATCAGAACAAAACGAAAACTTTAGAGTTCATGTTTGCAAAAAAATTAAAACAACAACAAATGTAAGTAAAGAAAATTTATTCAAACACCACAAATGAAAACAAAAGTTTTGATATCCAAGTTTGGGAAATTCCACTAGTTCAACCCTAATAGCTTGGAATTTTATAAGAAAGAGATTTGTAATTGATCCTACACACATTTTAAATATGGACACGCATGCTTGAAACGTGTTAAAGATGCAAATGACCTAACGATCAAAACCTCAATAAATTCTCAAATGAACATGCGGTGGGTTATTTACCCGAGTCAAACAAGCCATTATTTTGCTCATTTACAAAAATTTGACCTAACAATCATTGATGATTGTAAAGTGATTTATCGGTCAATATTTTGCTCATTTACAAAAATTTGACCTAACAATCATTGATGATTGTAAAGTGATTTATGCGTAACAGGCTATATATTTTTTAGAAATGACTTATGGATTGGGAGTCAACACTATTCTCAGTTCAAAATCCCTAGCCTCCCCCTTTTCCCAACGACTACAAAACCAAATATATAAAAACTCGAAATAGTTTACAATCCCTAGGAATTACAGGCACTTTTTGGAATTATCTCTCTCTACATTTGTGCATTTTCCATTTTAGATGTATACTATTTTCTTAAATAAAAATTTGAGTTTTCACTTTTCCCTTTATCGCGTAAACAAAAAGATATGAAAGCAAATAGACCACAACAAAATGAAAACTTTAGATATCATGTAGGCAAAAAATTTAAAACAACAACAAATTTAAGTATAGAAAATTTATCCATTCACTAAAAATGAACACAAAAGAAGTTTGGAAAATTCCACTTCTTCAACCCTTGTACCTTTGAATTTTATAAGGAAAAGATTTGTAATTGATCCAACACACTTTAAAAATATGGATATGCATGCTTGAAACATGTTATAGATGCAAATGACTGATGGATCCAAACCTCATTAAATTCTAAAGTGAACGTACGATGGGATATTTACCCGAGTCAAACAAGCCATTATTTTGCCCATTTACAAGAAGCAGTCCTAACAATCATTGACAATTGAAAAGTGGTTTATCGGTCAATGATGCATAACGGGCTATATTTTTGTTAGAAATGACTTATGGAGTGTGAGTCAACATTACACTCTGTTAAAAATCCCCCCCTCCTTTTTTCGACGATTGCAAAACCTAATATATAAAAAATACAAAGAGTTTACAATCCCTAAAAATTATTGAAACTTTTAGGAATTATCGTACCCTAAATTTGTGCATTTAATTTTTAGATCTATACTTTTTTCTTAAATAAAAACTTGAGTTTTCACTTTTCCCTTTATCTCGTAAACAAAAAGATAAGAAGCCAAATATATCACAACAAAGGAAAACTTTAGAGTTCATGTTTTCAAAATTTTTAAAACAATAACTAATGTAAGTAAATAAAATTTATTCACTCACCAAAAATGAACACAAAAGTTTTCATATCCAATTTTTTGAAATTCCAGTAATTCAAGCCTAATAGATTGGAATTTCATTAGAAAGAGATTTGTTATTGATCCTACACACGTTTTAAATATGGATACGCATGCTAGAAACATGTTAAAGATGCAAGTTACCTATGGATCCAAACCACGTTAAATTCTCAAGTAAACATGGGGTGGGATATTTACCCGAGTCAAACAAGTCATTATATTACATATTTAGAAAAAGCTAACTTAATAATGATTGATGATTGTAAAGTGATATAGCGGTCAATCATGCATAACGGGTTATATTTTGGTAAGAAATGACTTAAGATTGGGAGTCAATACTACACTCAGTTAAAAATGCCCCGCCTCCCCTCTTTTCCCGACGATTGCAAAACCTAATATATAAAAACTAGAAAGAGTTTACAATCCGTAAAAATTAAAGACACTTTTTGGAATTATCTCTCTCTAAATTTGTGCATTTTCTTTTTAGATGTTAACTTTTTCCTAAAATCAAAACATGAGTTTCCACTTTTCTCTTTATCTCGTAAACAAAAAGAGAAGATGGCAAATAGATCACAACAAAATTCAAAGTTTAGAGTTTAACCATTCAAAAAATTTAAAAGAACAACAAATTTAAGTGAAGAAAATTTATTCACACACCAATAATGAACACAAAAGTTTTGATATCCAAGTTTGGGAAATTCCAATAGTTCAACCCTAATAGCTTGGAATATTGTCAGAAAGAGATTTGTAATTGATCCAACACACGTTTTAAATATGGATATGCATGCTAGAAACTTGTTAAAGATGCAAATGACCTTTGGATCCAAACCACATTAAATTCTCAAGTGAATGTGCGGTGGCATATTTTCCCGAGTCAAACAAGCCATTATTTTGCCCATTTACAAAATAATGACCTAACAATCATCGATGATTGTAAAGTGATTTATCGGTCAATCATGCACAACGGGCTATATTTTTGTAAGAAATCACCTATGGATTGGGAGTCGACACTACACTAAGTTAGAAATCCCCCGCTTCCCCCTTTTCTTGACAATTGCCAAACCTAATATATAAAAACTATAAAGAGTTTACAATCCCTAAAAATTACTGAACCTTTTAGGAATTATCGCTCCCTACATTTGTGCATTTCTATTTTAGTTGTATACTTTTTCTAAAATCAAAATTTGAGTTTTCACATTTCCATTTATCTCGTAAACAAAAAGATAAGAAGGCAAATAGATCACAACAAAACGAAAACTTTAGAGTCCATGTTTGCAAAAAATTTAAAACAACAACAAATGTAAGTAAAGAAAATTTATTCAAACACCACAAATGAAAACAAAAGTTTTGATATCCAAGTTTGGGAAATTCCACTAGTTCAACCCTAATAGCTTGGAATTTTATAAGAAAGAGATTTGTAATTGGTCCTACACACGTTTTAAATATGGATATG
The DNA here is from genome assembly GCF_029961685.1 of Aristolochia californica. Taxonomy (NCBI): domain Eukaryota; kingdom Viridiplantae; phylum Streptophyta; class Magnoliopsida; order Piperales; family Aristolochiaceae; genus Aristolochia; species Aristolochia californica. The sequence goes on along the minus strand of NW_027182279.1, from coordinate 34,026,393 downwards.
CATGTTTGAAACATTTTAAAGATACAAATGACCTATGGATCCATACCTCATTAAATTTTCAAGTGAACGTGCGGCAGGATGTTTACCCGAGTCAAACAAGCTATTTTTTAGCCCATTTACAAAAAGTTGACATAACAATCATTGATGATTGTAAAGTGACTTATCGGTCAATCTTGCGTAACAGGCTATATTTTGGTAAGAAATGACTTAAGGATTGGGAGTCAACTCTACACTTAGGTAAAAATCCCCCGCCTCCCCCTTTTCACGACGATTGCAAAACCAAATATATAAAAACTAGAAAGAGTTTACAATCCCTTAAAATTAAAGACACTTTTTGGAATTTTCTCTCTCTATATTTGTGCATATAATTTTTACATGTTTAGTTTTTTTCTAAAATCAAAACTTGAGTTTTCACTTTTCCCTTTTTTTCGTAAAAAAAAATGTAAGAAGGCAAATAGATAAAAAAAAAAATGGAAACTTTAGAGTTTATCTATTGAAAAAATTTAAAACAACAACAGACATAAGTAAATAAAATTTATTCACACTACAAATGAACACAAAAGTTTTGATATCCAAGTTTGGTTAAATTCCACTAGTTCAACCCTATTTGCTTGGAATTTTAAAAGAATGAGATTTTTTATTGATCATACACATGTTTTAAATATTGATATGCATGTTTGAAACATGTTAAAGATGCAAATGACCTATGGATCCAAACCTCATTAAATTCTCAAGTGACCGTGCAGTGGGATATTTACTCGAGTGAAACAAGCCATTATTTTGCCCATTTACAAAAAGCTGTGCTAACAATCATTGATGATTGTAAAGTGATTTATCGGTCAATAATGCATAACAGGCTATATTTTTGTATGAAATGACTTATGGATTGGGAGTCAACACTACACTCAGTTAAAAATCCCCCGCCTCCCCCTTTTCCTAACTATTGCAAAACCTAATATATAAAAACAATAAAGAGTTTACAATCTCTAAAAATTACTAACACTTGTAGGAATTATCGCTCCCCACAATTGTGCATTTCCATTTTAGATCTATACTTTTTTCTTAAATCAAAACTTGAGTTTTCAATTTTCCCTTTATTTTGTAAACAAAAAGATAAGAAGGCAAATAGATCACACCAATAGGAAACTTTTAGAGTTCATGTTTGCAAAAAAATTAAAACAACAACAAATATACGTAAATATTTGTAAATAAAATTTATTCACTCACCAAAAATGAACACAAAAGTTTTCATATCCAAGTTTTAGAAATTCCACTAGTTCAACCCTAATAGATTGGAATTTCATAAGAAAGGTATTTGTAATTGATCCTACACACATTTTAAATGTGGATATGCATGTAGGAAACATGTTAAAGATGCAAATGACCTATGGATCCAAACTACATTAAATTCACAAGTGAAAGTGTGGTGGGTTATTTACCCGAGTCAAACAACCCATTATTTTTCCTATTGACAAAAATCTAACCTAATAATGATTGATGATTGTATCGGTCAATCATGCATAATGGGCTATATTTTGGTAAGAAATGACTTATGGATTGGGAATCAATACTACACTCAGTTAAAAATGCCCAGCCTCCCCACCTTTCCCGACGATTGCAAAACCTAATATATAAAAACTAGAAAGAGTATCCAATCCCTAAAAATTAAAGACATTTTTTGGAATTATCTCTCTCCAATTTGTGCATTTTCTTTTTAGATGTTTTTTTTTTTCTAAAATCAAAACTTGAGTTTCCACTTTTCCCTTTAACTGGTAAATAAAAAGAGAAGAAGGCAAATAGATCACAACAAAATGAAAATTTTAGAGTTTAACCATTCAAAAAATTTAAAAGAACAAAAAATTTAAGTAAACAAAATTTATTCACACACCAATAATGAACACAAAAGTTTTGATCACCAAGTTTGGGAAATTCCAATAGTTCAACCCTAATAGCTTGGAATTTTATCATAAAGAGATTTGTAATTAATCAAACACACATTTTAAATATGGATATGCATGCTAGAAACTTGTTAAAGATGCAAATGACCTATGGATCCAAACCTCATTAAATTCTCAAGTGAACGTGCGATGGCATATTTACCCGAGTCAAACAAGCGATTATTTTGCCAATTTACAAAATAATAACTAACAATCATTGATGATTGTAAAGTGATTTATCGGTCAATCATGTGCAACGGGCTATATTTTTGTAAGAAATCACCTATGGATTCAGAGTCATAACTACACTCAGTTAAAAATCCCTCGCCTCCCCTTTTTCCTGATGATTGCAAAATCTAACATATAAAAACTAGAAAGAGTTTACAATCCCTAAAAATTATTGAAACTTTTAAGAATTATCGCTCCCTAAATTTGTGCGATTCCATTTTAGATGTATACTTTTTTCTTAAATCAAAACTTGAGTTTTCACATTTCCGTTTATCTCGTAAACAAAAAGCTAAGAAGGCAAATAGATCACAACAAAACGAAAACTTTAGAGTTCATGTTTGAAAAAAAATTAAAACAACAACAAATGTAAATAAAGAAAATTTATTCACACCCCACAAATGAACACAAAAGTTTTGATATCCAAGTTTTGGAAATTCCACTAGTTCAACCCTAATAGCTTGGAATTTAATAAGAAAGAGATTTTTAATTGGTCCTACACATGTTTTAAATATGAATATGCATGCTTGAAACATGTAAAAGATGCAAATGACCTATGGATCCAAAACTCATTGAATTTTCAAGTGAACGTGCAGCGGGATATTTACCCGAGTCAAACAAGCTATTATTTAGCCCATTTACAACAAGCTGACCAAACAATCATTGATGATTTTAAAGTGATTTATCGGTCAATCTTGCGTAACGGGCTACATTTTGGTAAGAAATGACTTAAGGATTGGGAGTCAACACTACACTCAGGTAAAAATCCCCCGCCTCCCCCTTTTCATGACAATTGCAAAACCTAATATATAAAAACTATAAAGAGTTTACAATCCCTTAAAGTTATAGACACTTTTTGGAATTTTCTCTCTATATTTGTGTATATCATTTTTACATGGTTAGTTTTTTTCTACAGTTTTCACTTTTCCCTTTTTCTCGTAAACAAAAAGATAAGAAGGCATATAGATCACAACAAAACAAAAACTTTTGATTTTATCTATGCAAAATATTTAAAACAACAACAAATGTAAGTAAAGAAAATTTATTCACACACCACAAATGAACACAAAAGTTTTGATATCCAAGTTTAGGAAATTCCACTAGTTCAATCCAATTTGCTTGGAATTTTAATTGAATGAGATTTTTAATTGATCATTCACATGTGTTAAATATCAATATGCATGTTTGAAACATGTTAAAGATGCAAATGACCTATGGATCCAAACCTCATTAAATTCTCAAGTGACCGTGCAGTGGGATATTTACTCGAGTAAAACAAGCCATTATTTTGGCCATTTGCAAAAAGCTAACCTAACAATCTTTGATAATTGTAAAGTAATTTATTGGTCCATCATGCGTTACGGGCTATATTTTTGTAAGAAATGACTTATGGATTGGGAGTCAACACTACACTCAATTAAAAATCCCCAGCCTCCACCTTTTTGACTATTGAAAAACCTAATATATAAAAATTAGAAAGAGTTTAGAATCCCTAAAAATTACTGACACTTTTTGTAATTATCTCTCTCTACATTTGTGCATTTCCATTTTAGATGTATATTTTTTTCTTAAATCAAAACTTGAGTTTTCACATTTCCCTTATCTCGTAAACAAAAAGATAAGAAGGCAAAGAGATCACAACAAAAAAATAATTTTAGAGTTCATGTATGTAAAAAAATTAAATCAACAAAAAATGTAAGTTAAGAAATGTACAAAAAAGTTTTGATAGCCAAGTTTAGGAAATTCCACTAGTTCAACCCTTATCACTTGGAATTTTATAAGAAAGATATTTGTAATTGATCCTACACATGTTTTAAGTGTGGATATGCATGCTTGAAACATCTTAAAGATGCCAATGACCTATGAATTAAAACCTCATTAAATTCTAGAGTGAACGTGCGGTGGGATATTTACCCGTGTCAAACAAGCCATTATTTTGCCCATTTACAAAAAGTTGACCTAACAATCATTGGTGATTTTAAAGAGATTTATCAGTCAATCATGCGTAACAGGCTATATTTTTGTAAGAAATCACTTATGGATTGACAGTCGATACCACACTCAATTAAAAAGCCCATGCCTCCACCCTTTCCCGATGATTGCAAAACCTAATAGATAAAAACTAGAAAGAGTTTACAATCCCAAAAAATTACTAACACTTTTTTGGAATTATCTCTCTCTACAGTTGTACATTTCCATTTTACATATATACTATTTTATTAAATCAAAATTTGAGTTTTCACTTTTCCCTTTGTCTTGTAAAAAAAGATAAGAAGGCAAATAGATCACAACAAAATGAAAACTTTAGAGTTCATGTATGCAAAAAATTTAAAACATCAACAAATATAAGTAAAGAAAATTTATTCACACACCACAAATCAACACAAAAGAAGTTTGGGAAATTTCACTAGTTCAACCCTAATAGCTTGGAATTTATAAGAAAAAGATTTGTAATTGATCCTACACACGTTTTAAATATGGATATGCATGCTTGAAACGTGTTAAAGATGCAAATGACCTATGGATCAAAACCTCATTAAATTCTCAAGTGAACATGCGGTGGGATATTTATTCGAGTCAAACAAGCCATTATTTTGCCCATTTACAAAAAGCTGACCTAACAATCATTGATGATTGTAAAGTGATTTATCTGTCAATCATGCGTAACGGGCTATATATTTTTTAGAAATGACTTATGGATTGAGAGTCAACACTACTCTCAGTTAAAAATCCCCCGCCTCCCCCTTTTCCCAATTGCTGCAAAACCAAATAAATAAAAACTAGAAAGAGTTTACAATCCCTAGGAATTACAGACACTTTTTGGAATTATCTATCTCTACATTTGTGCATTTTTCATTTTAGATGTATACTATTTTCTTAAAAAAAATTTGAGTTTTCACTTTTCCCTTTATCTCATAAACAAAAAGATATGAAAGCAAATAGATCACAACAAAACGAAAACTGTAGAGTTCATGTATGCAAAATATTTAAAACAACATAAAATTTAAGTATAGAAAATTTATCCATTCGCTACAAATGAATACAAAAGAAGTTTGGAACATTCCACTACTTCAACCCTGAGGTTATCATGAAGGGACTAGTGGGGGTGCTTTGTTCCTATGGAAATTTGTTGACTCAGTTCTTGCAATTCTGGCATGCATCTGTGTTCCTCTTTTATGGAGTCCAATAGTAGAGGGTGGGATGACTAAGGGCACACACTTGAGCTGACGCTTCTGATCTACGTGAAAGGGCATTAGCTGCAGTATTCAATCTACTCGCCTTATATTCCACCTTAAAATCAAACCCCAATAATTTACTAATCCAATACTGCTGAGAAGAAGTAGAGATGTGTTGATCCAACAAATATTTCAAACTGTAGTGGTCAGTGCGTAAGATAAAATATCTGCCCCATAAATAAGGTCTCCAGTGGCTGACCGCCTTAGCTAAGCCAATGAGTTCACATTCATAGGTGGGTAATTTGAGATGGTGGAGTGCTAGTTGACAGCTGAAATAGGCAATTGGGTGCGGAAATTTTTGCAACACCGCCCCAATACCTCCTCTGGAGGCATCACATTCCACTACAAACACATCTTCAAAATCTGGTAACTGTATGACAGGTGCAGTGGCTAGGGCTTGCTTGAGTGTTTTGAAAGTTGTGCTCGTCTCGTCATTCCAATGAAAGGCATTGTGTCTTAGAAGGTTTTATAATGGAGCTGCTAGGGGCCCATAGTTGGAAATGAACTTTCGATAATATCCTGCTAAATATTGCTTGGTTGAGCCCACTGTGTGATAGTTGCAATTTTTTCCAGGTCCACTGTAACCCCTGATGAGGTAATGATGTGCCCCAAATAAGCTACCTATTTTCTACCAAAATTTACACTTGGTCCTCTTAAAGTAAAGGTGATGTGCTCGAATAAGTTAGAAAACTAGGTGGATATGTTCTAAATACTTAGGCCATGACTTGCTGCAAATTAAGATATCATCAAAGAATATTTAAACAAATTTTTGGAGATAGTCACTAAATACCTCGTTCATTAATTCATGGAATGTGGATGGAGGATTGGAGACACCGAAGGGCATCACGATGAATTCAAAGTGGCCATGATGAGTACGGAATGATGTCTTCTCTATATCTGGAGAATACATGCAGACTTGATGATACCCCGAACGCAAGTCCAACTTAGTGAAAATTTGAGCCCCATGTAATTTCCTCTAATAAGTCATCCACTACTGGTGTAGGAAACTTTTCCTTGATAGTCTTGGTATTTAATTTGTGGTAGTCCACGCAAAACCTCCATGTGTTGTCTTGTTTCATGACCAATAAGAGTGGAGAAGAGAAAGGGGACTTACTCAGTCGGATGAGGCCTTGTTCGATCATAAGTTTGCATTGCCTTTCTATTTCATCCTTTTGTAGGTGTGGGTAACGGTAAGGGCAGACAACTACCACTTCAAAGCCAGCCTTCAAACAAATCCGATAGTCACAGTGTCTCAATGGCGATAGAGTCGTAGGTTCTTGAAAAAGGTCAGTAAACTCATCCAACAAATTTTCTAAGGTGGTAGGTGGATGGTGTTGTTGCTGAAGTACATGTAAATGTGCTGGAATGTCAGCCTTACGACCTTGTAAAGTAACCTTGTCACCTGCCAACTCAAAACTCATGGTTAAGGCCACAAAGTCCCATAGTATAGGTCCCAATGTTTGGAGCCATTTAGTGCCCAAAACCATATCAAATCCGGCTAGTGGTATGATGAGAAATTCTGAAAAAAAATAGTGACCTTCAATAAAAATTAGAACTGCCTTGCTGACCCCATAACTTGGAACCTTTTCTCCATTAACCACTGAAACCGAAGCGATTGGCCGAGGTTGAACTTGAAGATTTAAATGCTGGGAAGCAGTGAAACTCAAAAAATTATGAGTACTACCTGAGTCCACTAGACTTAAGAGGGGTTGGGCGATGACCATGGCACATACTTGCATTGTTTTGGTGGATTGGAGGCCCGTGATGGCATGGAGAGAAATTGTTGGTTCTTCCACCTCCGATTCTTCTTCCTCATGGGCTGGTTCCTCCTCATCGTCTATTTCCAACTAAAATAATTTTTTGCATTGATGCCCAAACGTGTACTACTCATCACAATTATAACATTATTGCAAGATAACCTCAAGCCCACATGACCAAGGAATGCCCACACATCTCAGATTATTATAAGATGGGCCACACGACCAAGGAAGGCTCACAAGATGGGCCCAAGCCAATAAGAAGTAGGACCCACAATGATTACCATGAGCTGGCATCCTTATCACATCAGTTGGAAGATCAAGAAGGACTCACAAAAGTATTTTATCTTATGGTCACGTCAAAGAAGAGTTTTAGTTTTAGTTATGTTTGTCTTTTGTCTATATTGAGTTATTTAATTATGTTAGGATTTATCTTTAAGTGTTAGAGTTTGGGAGTAATTGGACTCTACTACCTTCCTCTATTATAAATAGAGGTTCATGTACTCTAAATACAACAAGTTATTGATGTCAATGAAGTATTTCACTTTTCCATAAATTCAACATGGTATCAGTAGCAACAATCTTCAGATTCCAAGGTATTTTTTTTATAACAAGAACTAGATTTTATATGGAGAAATATATATCAAACGAAATATCTATAAGTCTATTCTTTTACCTATTCAAACAATTTTTTATCTGAGTTATCTACAAAGAGAAATCGATATTTGAAGCAGCAAAAGTCAGATTGAAAAAGATGTTCGAGTGGCATAAAAAAGCCTCAACTTCCGAGGTATTTTATGCTATCAAGAAAGAGACTTTATATAGAGAAATATATATCAAAAGAAAGATACGTAAGTATATTTTCTTACCTATTCAACCAATATCAGGTATGATTTTTTTATAAGGAGATATTGTACTTGGAATAGTCGATGGTCATTCTGGAAAAAAAGGAGAAATAGTACTTAGTTTGGCCAGATGACAGAGACCAAAATCTATTAGATTATTTATCTTCTGATAATTATATTTTATGAAGAGAAGTTATACTTGGAGAAAATTTATTTAAGTCTACTTTCATAATGAGAAAATTTCATGTTAATCTGATTTATATTTAAAGAAATATTCACATTGGAAGAATCAAAGATCATGCTGGTATTCTGTTACATTGAAAATCCAAATCTAAGCCGATTGTTTTGTGTCACATTTTGAGTTGATATATTAGGAAAACATCTCACTTATCTCTGGTTTGAGGGCTTATTTATACATCTCTATTATTTGGGCCTATTGCTACATCTATGATATTTGGTTCTAGCTAGGATCATTGCCATTACCTCCCAGCTTAAGGGGGAGAAGTAGAAGAAGTACAAGAAAGAGATATTTTATTTCATATGTTGTGAATAAGTTTATGTGACCAAAATATTCAAGAAAGGGGGAGCACAAAAGATGAAGTTTGTACATCTAAGAGGAAAGTTTTATATCGGATTATTTCATGGGCTCTTTTACAAAGTTTATTATTTGGTTCGTGTTATATGTGTGGGAAGATGGTCGTGTTATATACAACTGTTGCTATTATGTCTCTTTGGAGATATTATTATTGAAGAAGAGGTGGCCTCATATCATCATTTATTTTACCCCATCAAAAAATATTAGGGTTGGGAAACCATGATGGAGGATACCCTATCAAAAAATATGACGGTTGGGAAACTATGATTACCATGAGCTGGCATCCTTATCACATCATTTGGAAGATCAAGAAGGACTCGCAAAAGTATCTTTTCTTATGGTCATGTCAAAGAAGAGTTTTAGTTTGATTTATGTTTGTCTTTTGTCTATATTGAGTTATTTAATTATGTAAGGATTTATCTTTAAGTGTTAGAGTTTGGGTGTAATTGGGACAAGGGTAGTTTTATTGTAATTGGATTCGACTACCTTCGTCTATTATAAATAGAGGTTCATGTACTGTGATTACAACAAGTTATTGATGTCAATGAAGTATTTCACTTTTCCATAAATTCAACAAACATAAACCTTTGGACTTTCGTTCTTCCATCTCTGCCCTGTTCAATTTTCGGATGAATGCTGGTTGAGACGGATTGAGCTTAGGGGTTATAGGGGTGCCTGCAAGAACATTAGTGCACCATGGTTGACCTGTGGATGGGGTTCCAGCACCAGATCTCTGTCCTTGCCAGTTAGGCCTTCGGGATTGAATTTTTTGTTTGGCTTCTATTGTTCTGGCCAAATTCATTGCTCATGCTAAATTAGGAGGGGCAAGGAGTTCCACTTCTAAACGTAGGGACTCTACCAAGCCTACTGTAAATAACCCCACCTGTTGATCCAGCCTGACAATCTTGTTGGCACTGGCCAATTTATCTTGGAATAATTTTTTATAGTGCTCGACACTACCTGTTTGGCATAACAACGCTAAATCCCCCAATGGGTTGCTTTGGGCAGGTGGCCCAAACTGAATTGTACACAGCTCTTTAAATTCCTCCCAGTCTAAATTCGAATTCTCCACGTCTAACTGATGGCCTCAAAGCTGCACTTCATCGAGCATGATGAAGGCCAACCCCACCTTGTCTATTTCAGCAGTCCGTTGGTGAGAAAAAATATTTCACACCTATAAAGCCAAATCAAAGGGTCCTCAGATACCTTAAAAATTGGAAAGTCCAATTTTGTATATCTCGGAATGGTCCCTCCACTTGGATCAAAACCCACACCATTTGTTGGATGCTCTGTTCGTCCAAAAAAATGGTCCCCTTGCGTGGTCGCAAGGCTTCTCCCCCCTTCCCGAGGGGTTGGGTTTCTTGCCCCCATCCATTCGTCTATCTTATTAGATAAAACTTGAACTTGTGCATTTACTTGGTGAGAAACTCTGTTGTCCACTAACGCAGCCAGACGCCCCTCACTCTCTTCTTGCCTTGCATGTATCATTTCACTGATGTTAGCTAGCAAGTCTTCGTTGTTGGATGACTCTCCCATACTGACCTGCTCTGATACCAAGATGTTGTGGTCTCTGACCATGGACCGTGTGATTCGATAAAGGGAGAGATCTTCTTGCAAGTTTGGGGCAGAACCAGGATGCCTTGATCTTCCTAGTCGACCTATGATAACGAATTGTGATTGAAAACGGAATGGAATGAGGATAGGGAGGAATGGGCTGAGAATCAAGTGGAGAAGGGAAATCTGGCTCATCAAAGGGAGACCTGAACCTTGGGTTCCTCAAGGGGAACGCCGACCCTAGGTTCCTTAGAGGAGAACCTGATCCATTGAGGTAAATTTTGCTTAATTGCTTCTTACCCCTGTGAGGTCACTTAAGCCCAATCACACCAAGGCAAACCTAAAGATAGAGTTTTTACACAAGTGTCATTCTGGCTTAAAACATACCCAATACTAAAATAAATTGAAAACATAATTCCTAACGAGTTAACAAGTCAGATATGTCGCCTCTGGATGACTCGGTCCGCTATCGAGTCCACTACATAAATCCAAGAAAATATCAATATGCATGTTTGAAACTTGGATTCAAAGCTCATTAAATTCTCAAGTGACCGTGCGGTGGGATATTTACCCGAGTCAACCAAGCCATTATTTTCCCCATTTACAAAAGCTATCCTAACAATCATTGATGATTGTAAAGTGATTTATCGGTCAATCATGCGTTACGGGCTATATTTATGTAAGAAATGACTTATGGATTGGGAGTCAACACTACACTCAGCTAAAAATCCCTCGCCTCCCCCTTTTCTCCACGATTAAAAACCAAATATATAAAAACTAGAAAGAGTTCCCAATCCCAAAAAAATATAGAGACTTTTTGGAATTATCTCTCTCTACATTTGTGCATTTCCATTTTAGATGTATACTTTTTTCTTAAATCAAAACTTGAGTTTTCACTTTTCCCTTTATCTCGTAAAGAAAAAGATAACAACCCAAATAGATCACAACAAAAAGAAAATTTTAGAGTTCATGTATGCAAAAAATTTAAATCAACAAAAAATGTAAGAAAATAAAATTTATTCACACACCACAAATGAACACAATAGTTTTCATATCCAAATTTGGGATTTTCGACTAGTTCAAACCTAATAACTTAGAATTTTATAAGAAAAATATTTTTAATTGATCCTACATGTGTTAAATATGGATATGCATGCTTGAAACATGTTAAAGCTACAACTGACCAATGGATCCAAACCTCAATAAATTCTCAAGTGAGCATGAGCTGGGATTTTTACCTGAGTCAAACAATCCATTATTTTGCCCCTTTAAAAAAACTTGACCTAACAATCATTGATGATTTTAAAGTGATTTATCAGTCAATCATGTGGATTGGAAGTCTACACTACACTCAGTTAAGAAATGACTTATGGATTGGGAGTCTACACTACACTCAGTTAAAAATCCCCCGCCTTCCCCTTTTCTCGACGATTGCAAATCCTAATATACAAAACTAGAAAGAGTTTACAATCCCTAAAAATTATTGACACTTTTTGGAATTATATCTCTCTACATTTTTGCATTTCCATTTTAGATATATATTTTTTTCTTAAATCAAAACTTGAGTTTTCACATTTCCCTTTTTCTCATAAACAAAAAGATAAGAAGGCTAATAGATCACAACAAAATGAAAATTTTAGATTTTAAGTATGCAATAAATTTAAAACAATAACAAATGTAAGTAACAAAAAATTATTCACACACGACAAATGAACACAAAAGTTTTGATATCCAAGTTTTGGAAATTCCACTAGTTCAACCCTAATAGCGTGGAATTTAATAAGAAAGAGATATGTAAGTTATCCTACACATGTTTTAAATATGGATATGCATACTTGAAACATGTTAAAGATGCAAATGACCTACGAAGTCAAACATGCGGTGGGATATTTACCCGAGTCAAACAAGCAATTATTTTGCCCATTTACAAAAAGGTTACCTAACAATCATTGATGTTTGTTAATTGATTTATCGGTCAATCATGTGTAACGGGCAATACTTTTTTGGTAAGAAATGACTTATGGATTGGGAATCAACACTACACTCAGTGAAAAATCCCCCGCCTCCCCCTTTTCCTGATGATTGAAAAACCTAATATATAAAAACTAGAAAAAGTTTACAATCCTTAAAAATTATAGACACCTTTTGGAATTATCTCTCTTAACATTTGTCCATTTCCATTTTATATGTATACTTTTTTCTTAAATCAAAACTTGAGTTTTAACTTTTCCCTTTATTTCGTATACAAAAACAAAGTAGGTAAATAGATCACAACAAAAAGAAAATTTTAGAGTTTATGTATGCAAAAAGTTTAAAACAACAACAAATGTAAGTAAAGAAAATTTATTCACACACCACAAATGATCACAAAAGTTTTGATATCCAAGTTTGGGAAATTCCACTAGTTCAACCCTAATGACTTGGAATTTTATAAGAAAGAGATTTGTAAATGATCCTACAATTTTTTTAAAAATGGATATGCAGACTTGAAACATGTTAAAGATGCAAATTACCTAAGGATCCAAACGTCATTAAATTGTCAAGTGAACGTGTGGTGGGTTTTTTACCCGAGCCAAACAAGCCATTATTTTGCCCTTTTACAAAAAGCAGACCTAACAATCATTGATGATTGTAATGTGATCTATCAGTCAATCATGCGTAACGGGCTTTGTTTTTTTGTAAGAAATGACTTATGGGTTGGGATTCAACACTACACACAGTTAAAAATCCCCCCTCCCCACTTTCCCGAGGATTGCAAATCCAAATATATAAAAATTATAATGTTTAAAATAGCAAAAAATGTAAGTAAAGAAAATTTATTCACAAACCACAAATAAACACAAATGTTTTTATTTCCAAGTTTTTGAAATTCCACTAGTTCAACCCTAATGGCTAGGAATTTTATAAGAAAGAGATTTGTAAGTGATCCTACACTTGTTTTAAATATGGATATGCATGCTTGAAACATGTTAAAGATGCAAATGACCTATAGATCCAAACCTCATTAAATTCTCAACCGAATGTGTGGTGGGATATTTACCCGAGTCAAACAAGCCATTATTTTGCGCATTTACAAAAAGTTGACCGAACAATCATTGATGATTGTAAAGTGATTTATTGGTCAATCATGTGTACGGGCTATATTTTTTTTTTAAGAAATGACTTATGGATATGGAGTCAACACTAAACTCTGTTAAAAATCCCCCGCCTCCTTTTCCCGACGATTACAAAACCTAATATATAAAAACTAGAAAGAGTATGCAATCCCTAAAAATTACAAACACTTTTTGGAAATATTTCTCTCTACATTTGTGCATTTCTATTTTAGATGTATACTTTTTTCTTAAATAAAAAAAATTGCATTTTCACTTTTCCCTTTATCTCGTACAAGAAAAGATAAGATGACAAATAGATCACAAAAAAACTAAAACTTTACAGTTTATGTATGCATAAATTTAAAAGACCAACAAATGTAAGAAAGGAAAATTTATTCGCACACAAAAAATGAACACAAAAGTTTTGATATTCAATTTTTGGAAATTCCACTAGTTCAACCCTAATTGCTTCGAATTTTATAAGAAAGAGATTTGTAATTGATCCTACACTTGTTTTAAATATCGATATACATGATTGAAACAATTTAAAGATGCAAATGTCCAATTGATCCAACCTCATTAAATTCTAAAGAAAACGTGAGGTGGAATATTTACCAGAGTAAAACAACCCATTATTTTACCAATTTACAAAAAGCTGACATAACAATCAATGATGATTGTAAAGTGATTTATCCATCAATCATGCATAACGGGGAATATATTTTTGTAAGAAATGACTTATGGATTGGGAGTTAACACTATACTTAGTGAAAAAATCCCCCGCCTCCCCCCTTTCCTGACGATTGCAAAACCTAATATATAAAAACTAGAAAAAGTTTACAATCCCTCAAAATTACAGACACTTTTTGAAATTATCTCTCTCTACATTTGTGCATTTCCATTTTAGATGTACAGTTATTTCTTAAATCAAAACTTGAGTTTTCACTTTTGCCTTTATCTCATAAACAAAAAGATAAGCAGGCAAATTGATCACAACAAAACGAAAATTTTTAGAGCTTATGTATGCAAAAAATTAAAAACAACAACAAATATAAGTAAATAAAATTTATTCACACACCACAAATGATCACAAAAGTTTTGATATCCAATTTTAGGAAATTTCACTAGTTCTACCCTAATGGCTATGAATTTTATAAGAAAGAGATTAGTAATTGATCCTACATATGGTTTAAATGTGGATATGCATTCTTGAAACATGTTAAAGATGCAAATGACCTATGGATCCAAACCCCATTAAATTCTCAAGTGAATTTACAGTAGGATATTTACTCGAGTCAAACAAGCCATTATTTTGCCCATTTACAAAAAGTTGTCCTAACAATCATTCATGATTGTAAAGTGATTGATCGATCAATCATGCGTAACGGGCTATATTTTTTTTGTATGAAATGACTTGTGGATTGGTAGCCAACACAACACTCAGTTGAAAATCCCCCGCCTCCCCATTTTCTCGACGATTGAAAAACCTAATATATAAAAACTAGAAAGTGTTTACAAACCCTTAAATTTACAGACACTTTATGGAAATATCTATCTGTACATTTGTGCATTTCCATTTTAGATGTTTACTTTTTTCTTGAATCAAAACTTGCGTTTTCACTTTTCCCTTTATCTCGTAAATAAAAAGACAAGAAGGCAAATAGATCACAACAAAACGAAAATTTTAGAGTTTATGTATGTAAAAATTTAAAACAACAACAAATGTAAGTAATGAAAATTTAAAACCACAAATGAACACAAAAGTTTTGATATCCAAGCTTGGGAAATTCCACTTGTTAACCCCAATGGCTTGGAATTTTAAGAAAGAGATTTTTAATTGATCCTACACATGTTTTAAATATGGATACACATGCTTCAAACATGTTAGAGATGCAAATAACCTATGGATTCAAACATCATTAAATTCTCAAGTGAACGTGCGGTGGGATATTTACCCGAGTCAAAAAGGCCATTATTTTGCACATTTACAAAAAGTTAACCTAGCAATCATTGATGATTGTAAAGTGATTTATTGGTCAATCATTTGTAACGGGCTATTAGTTTTCTTTGTAAGAAATGACTTATGGATTGGGATTCAACACTACACTCAGTTAAAAATCCCCCGCCTCCCCCTTTTCCAGACGATTGCAAAACCTCGTATATAAAAACTAGAAAGAGCTTCCAATCCCTAAAAATTACACACTTTATGGAAATATCTCTCTCTACATTTGGGCATTTCCATTTTAGATGTATACATTTTTCTTAAATCAAAACTTGCTTTTTCACTTTCCCTTTATCTCATAAACAAAAAGATAAGAAGGCAAATAGATCAAAACAAAACGAAAATTTTAGTGTTTATGTATGCAAAAATTTAAAACAACAACAAATGTAAGTAAAGAAAATTTATTCACACACCACAAATGAACACAAAAGTTTTGATATCCAAGTTTTGGAAATTCCGCTAGTTCAACCTAATGGCTTGGAATTTTAAGAAATGGATTTGTAATTGATCCTACACATGTTTTAAATATGGATATACATGCTTGAAACATTTTAAAGATGCAAATGACCTATGGATCCAAACCACATTAAATTCTCAAGTGAACGTGCAATGGGATATTTACCCGAGTCAAACAAGCCATTATTTTGCGCATTTACAAAAAGTTGACCTAACAATCATTGATGATTGTAAAGTGATTTGTTGGTCAATCATCTGTAATGGGCTATATTTTTTTTGAAAGAAATGACTTATGGATTGGGAGTAACACTACACTCAGTTAAAAATTCCCCACGTTCCCCTTTTCCAGATGAATGCAAAACCTAATATATATAAACTAGAAAAAGTTTACAATCCCAAAAAATTATATAAACTAGAAACTTTTTGGAAATATCTCTCTCTACATATGTGCATTTCCATTTTAGATGTATACTTTTTTCTTAAATCAAAACTTTCTTTTTCACTTTTCTCTTTATCTCGTAAACAAAAAGATAAGAAGGCAAATAGATCACAACAAAACGAAAATTTTAGATTTTATGAATGGAAAAATTTAAAACAAAAACAAATGTAACTAAATAAAATTTATTCACACACCAAAAATGAACACAAAATTTTTGATATCCAATTTTAGGAAATTCCACTAGTTCAACCCAAATGGCTTGGAATTTTATAAGAAAGAGATTTGTCATTGACCCTACACATGTTTTAAATATGGATATGCATGCTTGAAACAAGTTAAAGAGACAAATGACCAATGGATCAAAACCTCATTAAACTCTAAAGAGAATGTGAGGTGGGATATTTACCCGAGTTAAACAAGACATTATTTTGCCCATTTACAAAAAGTTGACCTAACAATCAATGATGATTGTAAAGTGATTTATCCATCAAGCATGTGTAACGGTCAATATTTTTTTTGTATGAAATGACTTATGGATTGTGAGTCAACACTACACTCAGTGAAAAATCCCCCGCCTCCCCCTTTTCCCGACGATTACAAAACCTAATTTATAACAATTAAAAAAAGTTTACAATTCCTCAAAATTACAGACACTTTTTTGAATTATCTCTCTCTACTTTTTTTGCATTTCCATTTTATATGTACACTTATTTATTAAATCAAAACTTGAGTTTTCACTTTTCCCTTTACCTGTTAAACAAAAAGATAAGAAGGCAAATTGATCACAACAAAACGAAAATTTTAGAGTTTATCAATGTAAAAAATTTAAAACAACAACAAATGTAAGTAAAGAAAATTTATTCACACACCACAAATGAACACAAAAGTTTTGATATCCAAATTTGGGAAATTCCACTAGTTCAACCTTAATGGCAGTGAATTTTATAATAAAGAGATTAGTAATTGATCCTACACATGTTTTAAATATGTATTCCATGCTTGAAACATGTTAAAGATGCAAATGACCTATGGATCCAAACCTCATTAAATTCTCAAGTGAATTTGGTGTGGGATATTTACCTGAGTCAAACAAGCCATTATTTTGCCCATTTATAATAAGCTGGCCTAACAATCATTGATGATTGTAAAGTGATTGATCAGTCTATCATGCGTAATGGGCTATATGTTTTTGTATGAAATGACTTATGGATTGGGAGTCAACACAACACTTAGTTGAAAATCCCCCACCTCCCCCTTTTCTTGACGATTGGAAAATCAAATATATAAAAACAAGAAAGTATTTACAATCCCTAAAAATTACACATACTTTTTTGGAAATATCTCTCTCTACATTTGAGCATTTCCATTTTAGATGTTTACTTTTTTGTTAAATCAAAACTTGTGTTTTCCCTTTTCCCTTTATCTCGTGAAAAAAAAAGATAAGAAGGCAAATAGATCATAACAAAAAGACAATTTTAGAGTTTACGTGTGTAAAAATTTTAAAAAATAACAAATGTAAGTAAAGAAAATTTATTCACACACCACAAATGAACACAACAGTTTTGATATCCAAGTTTGGGAAATTCCACTAGTTCAACCTAATGGCTTGGAATTTTAAGATAGAGATTTGTAATTGATCCTACACATATTTTAAATATGGATATGCATGCTTGAAACATTTTAAAGATGCAAATGACCTATGGATCCAAACCACATTAAATCCTCAAGTGAACGTGCGGTAGGATATTTACCCGAGTCAAACAAGCCATTATTTTACGCATTTACAAAACCTAACAATCATTGATGATTGTAAAGTGATTTATTGGTCAATCATGCGTAATGGGCTATATTTTCTTTGTAAGAAATGACTTATGGATTGGGAGTCAACACTACGCTCAGTTAAAAATCCCCCGCCTCCCCCTTTTCCCGACCATTGTAAAACCTAATATATAAAAACTAGAAAGAGTTTACAATCCCTAAAAATTACAGAAAGATTTTGAAATTATCTCTCTCTACATTTGTGGATTTCGTTTTTAGATGTATACTTTCTTCTTAAATCAAAACTTGAGTTTTCACTTTTCCCTTTTTCTCGTAAACAAAAACATAAGAAGGCAAATAGATCACAAAAAAAGGAAATTTTAAGAGTTTATGTATGCAAAAAATTTAAAACAACAACAAATGTAAGAAAATAAAATTTATACACACACCACAAATGAACACAAAAGTTTTGATAGCTTAGTTTGGGAAATTCCACTAGTTCAACCCTAATAGCTTGGAATGTTACAAGAAAGAGATTTGTAATTGATCCTACACATGTTTTGAATATGGATATGCATGCTTGAAACACGTTGAAGATGGAAATAACCTATGGATTAAAACCTCATTAAATTCTCAAGTGAACGAGCGGTGAAATATTTACCCGAGTCAAACAAGCCATTATTTTGCCCATTTACAAAAAGCTGACCTATAAATCTTTGATGATTGTAAGTAATTTATTGGTTAATCATGCGTAAGGGGCTATATGTTTTTGTAAGAAATGACTTATAGATTGGGTGTCAACGCTACACTTAGTTAAAAACCCTCCGCCTCCCCCTTTTCCTGACGATTGTAAAACCTAATATATAAAAACTAGAAAGAGTTTACAATCCATAAAAATTAATGAAACTTTTTCAAAATATCTCTATCTACATTTGTTCATTTCCATTTTAGATGTATAATATTTTCTTAAATAAAAACTTGCGTTTTCACTTTTCCCTTTAACAAAACGAAAATTTAGGACTTTATGTAAGAATTTTTTTACAAAACAACAACAAATGTAAGTAAAGAAAATTTATTCACACACCTTAAATGAACACAAAAGTTTGGATATCCAAGTTTAGGAAATTCCACTAGTTCAACCCTAATAGCTTGCAATTTTATAAGAAAGGGATTATTGATCCTACACATGTTTTAAATATGGATATGCATGCTTCAAACATGTTAAAGATGCAAATGACCTATTGATCCAAACTTCATTAAATTCTCTAGTCAACGTGCGATGTGATATTTACCCGAGTTAAACAAGCCATTATTTTGCCTATTTACAAAAAGCTGAATTTTGTGTCAACATTACATTGAGCTAAAAGTCCCCCGCCTCCCCCTTTTCCTAACGATTGCAAAACCTAATATATAAAAAGTAGAAAGAGTTTAAAATCCCTAAAAATTACAGATACTTTTGAGAATTATCTTTTTCTACATTTTCGCAATTCCACTTTAGATGTATGCGTTTTTCTTAAATCAAAACTTGAGTTTTCACTTTTCCCTTTATCCCGTAAACAAAAAGATAAGAAGGCACATAGATCACAACAAAACGAAAACTTAAGAGTTCATGTATGAAAAAAATTAAAACAACAACAAATGTAAGTCAAGAAAAAATTTATTCACACACCACAAATGAACACAAAAGTTTTGATATCCAAGTTTGGGAAATTCCACTAGTTACACCCTAATAGCTTGGAATTTTATAAGAAAGTGATTTTTAATTGATCCTACACATGTTTTAAATATGGATATGCATGCTCGAAACATGTCACAGATGCAAATGACCTATGGATCTAAACATCATTAAATTCTCAAGTGAACGTGCAATGGCATATTTACCCGAGTCAAAGAAGCCATTATTTTGCCCTGTTACAAAAAGCTGATCTAACACTCATTGATGATTGTAAAGTGATTTATCGGTCAATCTTGTGTAACGGGCTATATTTTTGTAAGAAATGACTTTTGGATTGGGAGTCAACACTACACTGAGCTAAAAATCCACCACCTCCACCTTTTCCTGACGATTGCAAATCCTAATATATAAAAACTAGAAAGAGTTTACAATCCCTTAAAATTACAAACACTTGTAGGAATTATCTCTCTTTATATTTGAGCATTTCAATTTTAGATGTGTACTTTTTTATTAAATCAAAACATGAGTTTTCACATTTCTCTTTGTCTCGTAAACAAAAAGATAAGAAGGCAAATAGATCACAACAAAACGAAAACTTAAGAGTTCATGTTTACAAAAAATTTAAAACAACAACCAATGTAAGTAAAGAAAATTTATTCACACACCATAAATGAACACAAAATTTTTGATATCCAAGTTTGGGAAAATCGACTAGTTCAACCCTAATAGATTGGAATTTTAGAAGAAAGAGATGTAATTGATCCTACAATTATTTCAAATATGGATATGCAGACTTGAAACATGTTAAAGATGCAAATGACCTAAGGATCCAAACCTCATTAAATTCTCATGTGAACGTACAATGGGATATTTACCTGAGTCAAACAAGCCATTATTTTTCCCAATTACAAAAAGTTGACCTAACAATTATTGATGATCGTAAAGTGATTTATCGATCAATCATGTGTAACGGGCTATATTTTGGTAAGAAATGACTTATGAATTGGGAGTCAACACTACACTCAGTTAAAAATTCCCCGCCTCCCCCTTTTCCCGACGATTGCAAAACCTAATAAATAAATACTAGAACGAGTTTATAATCCATAAAAATTAAAGACACTTTTGGAGATATCTCTCTCTACATTTGTGCATTTCTTTTTAGATGTTTACTTTTTTCTAAAATCAAAACTTGAGTTTTCACTTTTCCCTTTATCTCGGAAACAAAATGATAAGAAGGCAAATAGATCACAATAAAACGAAAATTTTAGAGTTTATGTAAATGAAGTAAAGAATATTTATTCACAAATCAACATAAAAGTTTTTTTATCCAAGTTTGGGTAATTCCACTAGTTGAACCCTAATAGCATGGAATTTTATCAGAAAGAGATTAGTAATTGATCCTACACATGTTTTAAATATTGATATGCTTGCTTTAAACATGTTAAAGATGCAAATGACCGATGGATCCAAACCTCATTAAATTCTCTACTCATCGTGAGATGGGATATTTACCTGAGTCAAACAAGCCATTATTTTGCCCATTTACAAAAAGCTGACTAAACAATCATTGATGATTGTAAAGTGATTTATCGGTCAATCATGTGTAATGGGCTATATTTTTGTAAGAAATGACTTATGGATTGGGATTCAACACTACACTCAGTTAAAAATCCCCCACCACCCCATTTTCCTAATGATTCTAAAACCAAATATATAAAAACTATAAAGAGTTTACAATCCCTAAAAATTAAATACTCTTTTTGGAATTATCTCTCTACATTTGTGTTTTCACTTTTCCTTTTATCTTGTAAACAAAAAAATAAGAAGACATATAGATCACAACAATACGGAACCTTTAGAGTTCATGTATGCAAAAAATTTAAAACAACAACAAATGTAAGTAAAGCAAATTTATTCATACACCACAAATGAACACAAAAGAAGTTTGGAAATTCCACTAGTTCTATCCTAATAGATTGGAATTTTATAAGAAAGAGATTTGTAATTGATCCTACACACGTTTTAAATATGGATCCAAACCTCATTAAATTCTCAAGTGAACGTGCGGTGGGCTATTTACCTGAGTCAAACAAGCCATTATTTTGCCCATTTACAAAAAGCTGACCTAACAATTATTGATGATTGTAAAGTGATTTATCAGTCAATTATGCGTAAGTAGCTATATTTTTGTAAGAAATGACTTATGGATTGGGCATTAATACTACACTCATTTAAAAATCCCCCGCCTCCGTGTTTTCCTTATAATTGCAAAACCTAATATATAAAAACAAGAAAGAGTTTACAATCCCTAAAAATTACAGACACTTTTTAGAATTATCAGTCTCTACATTTTTGCATATCCATTTTAGATGTATACATTTTTCTTAATTCAAAACTTGAATTTTCACTTTTCCCTTTATCTTGTAAAAAAAAAGATAAGAAGGCAAATGTATCACAACAAAATGAAAACTTAAGAGTTTATATATGCAAAAAAATTAAAACAACAACAAATGTTAGTCTAGAAAATTTATTCACACACCACAAATGAACACAAAAGTTTTGATATCCAAGTTTGGGAAATTCCACTAGGTACACCCTAAAAGCTTGAAATTTTATAAGAAAGAGATTTGTAATTGGTCCTACACATGTTTTAAATATCGATATGCATGCTTGAAACATGTTAAAGATGCAAATGACCTTTGGATCCAAACCTCATTAAATTCTCAAGTGACCGTGCAGTGGGATATTTACTCGAATCAAACAAGCCCTTATTTTGGCCATTTACAAAAAGCTGACCTAACAATCATTGATGATTGCAAAGTAATTTATCTATCAATCATGAGTTACATGCTATATTTTTGTAAGAAATGAGTCATGGATTGGGAGTCCACAGTACACTAAGTTAAAAATCTCCCCCCTTTCCCTTTTCCCAACGATTGTAAAACCAAATATATAAAAACTAGAAAGAGTCTACAATCCCTAAAAATTACAGACACTTTTTGGAATTATCTCTCTCTACATTTTTGCATTTCCATTTTAGATGTATACTTTTTTATTAAATCAAAACTTCATTTTTATCTTTTCCATTTATCTCGTAAACAAAAATATAAGAAGGCAAATAGATCACAACAAAAGGAAAATTTTAGAGTTCATGTATGCAAAAAATTTAAATCAACGACAAATGTAAGTAAAGAAAATTTATTTACACACCACAATGAACACAAAAATTTTGATATCCAAGTTTGGGAAATTCCACAAGTTCAACCCTAATAGCTTGGAATTTTATAAGAAAGAGATTTGTAATTGATCTTACACATGTCTTAAATATGGATATGCATGCTTGAAACCTGTTCAAGATGCAAATGACCTATGGATCCAAACCTCATTAAATTCTCAAGTGAACGTGTCGTGCGATATTTACAAGAGTCAAACAAGCCATTATTTTGCCCATTTAAAAAAAGTTCACCTAACAATCATTGATGATTGTAAAGTGATTTATCAGTCGATCATGCGTAACAGGCAGTATTTTTGTAAGAAATAACTTATCGATGGGGTGTCAACCCTACACTCAGTTAAAAATCCACCGACACCCCTTTTCCCGACGATTGCAAAACCTCATATATAAAAACTAGAAAGAGTTTACAATCCCTAAAAAATAAAAACCACTTTTTGGAATTATCTCTCTCTAAATTTGTGCATTTCCTTTTTAGATGTATACTTTTTTCTTCAATCAATACTTGAGTTTTCATTTTTCCCTTTATCTCGTAAACAAAAAGATAAGAAGGCTAATAGATCAAAACAAAACAAAAATTTTAGAGTTTATGTATGCAAAAAATTTAAAACAACTACAAATGTAAGTAATGAAAATTTATTCACACACAACAAATAAACGCGAAAATTTTAAAATCCTTGTTTGGGAAATTCCCCTAGTTCAACCCTAATTGCTTGGAATTTTATCAGAAAGAGATTTTTAATTGGTCATATGCATGTTTTACATATAGATACGAATGCTTGAAACATGTTAAAGATGCAAATGACCAATAGATCGAAACCTCATTAAATTCTCAAGTGAACGTGTAGTGGGATATTTACCCGAGTCAAACAAGCCATTATTTTGCGCATGTACAAAAAGCTTGCCTAACAATCATTGATGATTGTAAAGTGATTTATTGGTGAATCATGCGTATCGGGCTATATTTTTTTTTCTAAGAAATGACTTATGTATTGGGAGTCAACACTACACTCAGTAAAAAATCCCCCACCTCCCCATTTTCCTGACAATTGCAAAACCTAATATATAAAAACTAGAAAGACTTTGCAATCCCTAAAATTACAGGCACTTTTTGGAATTATCTCTCTCTACATTTGTGCATTTTCAATTTAGATGTATAATTTTTTCTTAAATCAAAACTTGAGTTTTCACTTTTCCCTTTATCTCGTAAACAAAAAGATAAGAAGGCAAATAGATCACAACAAAAGGAAAATTTTAGTGTTCATGTATGGAAAAAATTTAAATAAACAAAAAATGTTAGTAAAGAAAATTTATTCACACCCCACAAATGAACATAAAAGTTTTGATATCCAAGTTTTGGAAATTCCACAAGTTCAACCCTAATAGCATGGAATTTTATAAGAAAGAGATTTTGTTATTGATCCTACACATGTTTTAAATATGGATATGCCTGGTTGAAACATGTTAAAGATGCAAAAGACCTTTGGATCCAAACCTCATTAAATTGTCAAGTGAACGTGCGGTGGGATATTTACTCGAGTCAAACAAGTCATTATTTTGCCTATTTAAGAAAAACTGACCTTACAATCATTGATGATTGTAAAGTGATTTATAAGCCAATCATGTGAAACGGGCTGTATTTTTGTAAAAAATGACTTATGGATTGGGAGTGTACACTACACTTAGTTAAAAATCCCACGCCTGCCTCTTTTCCCAACGACTGTAAAACCTAATATATAAAAACTAGAAAGAGTTTACAATCCCTAAAAAATACAACCACTTTTTGTAATTATCTCTCTCTACATTTGTGCATTTCCTTTTTAGATGTATACTTTTTTCTTCAATCAAAACTTGAGTTTTCATTTTGCCCTTTATCTCGTAAACACAATGATAAGAAGGCAAATAGATCTCAACAAAACAAAAATTTTAGACTTAATGTATGCAAAAAATTTAAAACAACAACAAATGTAAGTAAAGAAAATTTATTCACACGCCAGAAATGAATTCAATAGTTTTGATATCTAAGTTTGCGAAATTCCACTAGTTCAACCCTAATATCTTGGAATTTTATAAGAAAGAGATATTTAATTGATCCTACACTTGTTTTAATTATGGATAGGCATGCTTGAAACATGTTAAAGATTCAAATGACCTATGGATCCAAACCACATTAAATTCTCAAGTGAATCTGCGGTGGGATATTTAATCGAGTCAAACAAGCCATTATTTTGACCATTTACAAAAAGTTGACCTAACAATCATTGATGATTGTAAAGTGATTTATCGGTCAATCATGTGTAACGGGATATATTTTTTGTGTAAGAAATGACTTATGGATTGGGAGTCAACACTACATTCTGTTAAAAATCCCCCGCCTCTCCCTTTTCCAGACGATTGTAAAACCTAATATATAAAAACTGGAAAGAGTTTACAGTACTAAAAATATCAAACACTTTTATGAATTATCTATCTCCACATTTGTGCATTTCCATTTTAGATGTATACTTTTTTCTTAAATCTAAATTTGGGTTTTCACTTTTCCCTTTATCTCGTAAACAAAAATATAAGAAGGCAAATAGATCACTACAAAACAAAAATTTTAGAGTTGATGTATTAAAAATTTTTAAACAACTACAAATGTAAGTAAAGAATATTAATTCACACACCACAAATTAACACCAAAGTTTTGAAGTCCAAGTTTTGGAAATTCCACTAGTTCAACCCTAATTGATTGAAATTTTATAAGAATGAGATTTGTAATTGATCCTACGCATGTTTTAGATATGGATATGCATGCTTGAAACAAGTTAAAGATGCAAATGACCTATGGATCCAAACCCCATTAAATTCTCAAGTCAACGCGCGATGGGATATTTACCCAAGTCAAACAAGCCATTATTTTGCCCATTAATAAAAAGCTGACCTAAAAATGATTGATGATTGTAAAGTGATTTATCGGTCAATCATGCGTAACGGGCTATATTTTTTTATGTAAGAAATGACTTATGGATTGGGAGTCAACACTACACTTAGTAAAAAATCCCCCGTCTCCCCCTTTTCCCTACGATTGTAAAACCTAATATATAAAAACTAGAAAGAGTTTACAATCCCTAAAAATTATTGACACTTTTTGGAAGTATCTCTCCCTACATTTGTGCATTTCCATTTTAGATGTATACTTTTTTGTTAGATAAAAACTTGAGTATTGACTTTTCCAATTATCTCCTAAACAAAAAGATTAGAAGGCATATTGATCACAACAAAATGAAAATTTTAGAGTTTATGTATGCAAACTATTTAAAACAACAAAAAATGTAAGTAAAGAAAATTTATTCACACACCTCAAATGAACACAAAAATTTTGATATCCAAGTTTGGGAAATTCCACTTGTTCAACCCTAATGGCTTGGAATTTTATAAGAAAGAGATTTGTAATTGAGCGTACACATGTTTTAAATATGGATATGCATGCTTGAAACATGTTAAAGATGCAAATGACCTTTGGATCCAAACCTCAATAAATTCTCAAGTGAATGTGCGGTGGGATAATTACCCGAGTCAAACAAGCCATTATTTTGCCCATTTACTAAAAACTGATTGGACAATCATTGATGATTGTAATGTGATTTATTAGTCAATCATGCGTAACTGGAAATATTTTTGTAAGAGATGACTAATGGATTGGGAGTCAGCACTACACTCAGTTAAAAAAACCATTATTTTGCCCATTTACAAAAAGTTGACCTAACGGTCATTGATGATAGTAAAATGATTTATTGGTCAATCATGTGTAATGGGCTATATTTTTTTTGTAACAAATAACTTAAGGATTTGGAGTCAACACTAGGCTCAGTTAAAAATCCCCCGTCTCCCCGTTTGCCTGACTATTGCAAAACTAAATATATAAAAACTAGAAAGAGTTTACAATCCCTAAAATTTACAGACAGTTCTTGGAATTATCTTTCTCTACATTTGTGCAATTCCATTTTAGATGTATACTTTTTCTTAAATCAAAACTTGAGTTTTCCCTTTTCTCTTTATCTCATAAACAAAAAGATAAAAAGGCAAATAGATCACAACAAAATGAAAAGTTTAGAGTTTATGTATGAAAAAAATTTAAAACAACAACAAATGTAAGTAAAGAAAATTTAATCACACACCACAAATGAACACAAAAGTTTTGATATCCAAGTTTTGGAAATTCCACTAGTTCAACCCTAATAGCTTAGAATGTTATAAACAAGAGATTTCTAATTGATCCTACACATGTTTTAAATATGGACATGCATGCTTGAAACACGTTAAAGATGCAAATGACCTATGGATCCAAACCTCATTAAATTCTCAAGTGAACGTGTGGTGGGATATTTACCCGAGTCAAACAAGCCATTATTTTGCCCATTTAAAAAAAGTTGACTTTACAATCATTGATGATTGTAACGTGATTTATCTGTCAATCATGCGTAATGGGCTATAATTTTTTTCATAAATGACAGATGGATTGGGTGTCAACACCACACTTAGTTAAAAATCCCCCTCCTCTCCCTTTTTGCGACAATTTCAAAACTTAATATACTAAAACTAGAAAAAGTTTACAATCCCAACAAATTACAGAAAGTTTTTTGACATATCTCTCTGTACATTTGTGCATTTCTATTTTAGATGTATACTTTTTTCTTAAATCAAAACTTGCGTTTTCACTTTTCCCTTTATTTCGTAAACAAAAAGATAAGAAGGTAAATAGATCACAACAAAACGAAAATTTTAGAGTTTATGTATGCAAAAAATTTAAAACAACAACGAATGTAAGTAAAGAAAATTTATTCACACGCCAAAAATGAACACAAAAGTTTTGATATCCGAGTTTTGGAAATTCCACTAGTTCAACCCTAATAGCTTGGAATTTTATAAGAAAGGGATTATTGATACTACACATGTTTTAAATATGGATATGCATGCTTGAAACATGTTAAAGATGCTAATGACCTACTGATCCAAACCTCATTAAATTCTCAAGTTAACGTGCGGTGGGATATTTACCCGTGTCAAACAAGCCATTATTATTTCCTATTTAAAAAAAGCTGACCAAACAATCATTTATGATTGTAAAGTGATTTATCGATCAATCATGCGTTACATGCTTTATTTTTTTAAGAAATGACTTATGGATTGGGAGTCAACACTACACTCCATAACAAATTCCAGCCCCCCCCCCCCCCCCCCCCCCCCCCCCCCCCTCTTTTTCCTGACGATTGTAAAACCAAATATATTAAAACTAGGAAGAGTTTAAAATCCCTAAAAATTACTAACACTTTTTGGTATTATCTCTCTACATTTGTGCATTTCCATTTTAGATGTATTCTTTTTTTTTAAATCAAAACTTGAGTTTTCACTTTTCCTTTTTTCTCGTAAACAAAAAGATAAGAAGGCAAATAGATCACAACAAAAGGAAAATTTTAAAGTTCATGTACGTAAAAAATTTAAATCAACAATAAATGTAAGTAAAGAAAATTTATTCACATACCACAAATGAACACAAAAGTTTTGATATCCAAGTTTGAGAAATTTCACTAGTTCAACCCTAATGGCTTGGAATTTTATAAGAAGGAGATTTGTAATGTATCCTTCACATGTTTTAAATATGGATATGCATGCTTGAAACATGTTAAAGATGCAAATGACCTATGGACCCAAAACCTCATTAAATTATCAAGTGAACGTGCAGTGGGACCCACCATGGTGCTCGAATTGGTGGGACCCACCATAAGAAGAGTCCTAGAGGACGTGGGACACCAAGAAGAGTCCTCACCCAAACCAAGCACGAGTTAAGGAAGCAAGAAGCACAAGCTGAAATGATTTAGAAGACTTGAAGATCAAGTGGCACCCATGAATATCTCATGCGCTGGCACTCTTATCAAGGTGCACTGGATGATCATGAGGAGCCCACAAGGATAAGGCTACTAGCTGGCGTATCCATTAAATTCACATTAATAATGAAGGACTCCTAGTTCTACTCAAGTTAGGGTTCTAGTAGTTTAGTTTGAATAGACTTACTTATATTGAGGAGTTAGAGTTGGAATGTAATTAGGATTGAAGGACAAGTTGTATAATTCTCTACCTCGTCCTCTACTATAAATAGAGGCATTATAAGTCGAAATTAATCAAGCCAATACATTCAATCTCGAGTTGGTTTCTCTCTTTCTCTCTCCTTGCTTGGTGCAACCTCCTCTTCTCTTTTTATTTTTATCTTCTCTCAACCCGAGAGTTTTCCTTCCCTTTTCTCCTTTCCCTTTCTTCTTTCTCTTGTTCATGATCATGGAAAAGGGATCCTAAATTCAACATGGTATCAGAGCAATACATTTAGGAACCCTCGACAAAGGAATGCTCTAGAAAAGTGATGATCAACACCACTCAAAGAAGGCTCTTGTATGAAGGAAGAACACTAGCCGAGAGATAAGTGTTCAAAAATATTTTTTTTATGCTACTGGTTTTCGAATTTAGATGATGATTCAAGGATGAATATGTGAATGCTTTCATATTATTATGTTATGGATATGCATGCTTCTCTATCTTGAAGAAGCAATCAAAATAATTTTATCGATTTGAAAATCCTGTTTTCCGAGACCAGTCCATATTCAGATTATTGATTTTTGTTTTTCGTGGGATGAGTTCCCTGATATAGAAGATTTCTATTGAGCCTCTTACGAGTGGTTTTTTTGAAAAAATTATAATTTAGCATTTATGTAATATTCACATATACCGAGTTGTTTGAAGAAGGGCTACTTTTTGTTATAAGAAGTTTTTTGAAACAGAGCCTACCATGGCTGATTATAATATGAATATAAAAGATGATATACTGAGAATCACCACCATACCCTTACATGGGGTATTTAACTTTATGAGTTGGTCCACCTCGGTTAGGAGGTTTCTCATAACCAAAGACCTACTAGGTCACATCACTACCCGAGGACCACCTGTTCATGAAGATGATATTTTTTATATGAAATGGCTGAAGCATGATACTTTGGTAATTGGTTGGCTAATAAATAGCATGGAAGAACATGTCTCTAGTAATGTTATTCATCTTGACATTGCTAAATAAATTTTGGAGACATGTATTAAACTATATTCATCCCCTGATACATTGCATAGACCCTATGATATTCTCCAGCGAATGTTGAATACTAAACAAGGAGAAAATATTCATGAGTACTTAGCACGGTTTAGAGGCTTTCTTCAAGAGTGGAAGTTAGCTCAGCCCTCCACCACTAATATTTCTATCCAAGATAAACACAAGGAGGCACTCATTACTGCTATTTGTCTTGCCAATGTTAAGCCTCATCTTGAGATTGCCAAGAGTCAACTGTTAAGTGCTTTTGCTGTCCCAAAGTTTGATGATGTGTGTGCAGCATTACTTCATCTACAGACACTTATTCCTCCACTACTACTGCGTTATCCGCTATGTATTCTGATCATAGAGGATCATCCTCTGAGAATGGGGGAGGCCAAGGAAGAGGTTATAGAGGGGGTCGAGGAAGAGGTGGACGGACTAGTACTAGTAGAACAAATGATATTAAATGTACTCATTGCAAATTTCCTGGCCACACTATAGACCAGTGCCATTACAGGGCATGCACTTACTGTGGTAGATATGGCCACTATAAAGAAATATGCTATAAAGCTAATGACAAGTCAGAATCGACAAGGGCTCATCAAGCCATTATTACTGATGCACAAGAAGACCATCCCACAACATCAACCGCATAGAAGATTATTACTGATGAAGAGTATGAACTATTTTAGAAAATGAAGACCATGCTAGGATCTTCTCCTAGTCCCTCTACAACTACTGCTTCAGGTATGCTATCTGCCTCATCTTCATCCTAGATAATTGATTCAGGAGCCTCCAACCATCTTACATGTAACAAAACTTTATTACATTCTTTATCTCTAAGTCTTTCACACAAGTTTGTTACCATAGTTGATGGTTCTCAAAAAGGAAAAGGTTCCACTTCTGTCACCCCATCATTTCCGCTCACTGATATTCTTTTTGTGCCTTCTTTTCCTTTAAACTTACTCTCTGTGAGTCAGCTTACAAAATATTTTAATTGTTCAGTTACCTTTTCACCTACTTCATGTGTTTTTCAAGATCTTATAACGAAGCAGGTGATTGGTGGAGGCCATGAACAAGGGGGGCTCTAATACTTGGATGTGCCAAAGTTCAATATGGTGTCTACTACTGAGAATGATACACGAGTATGGCACAATCGGTTGTGACACCCTTCCATACAATCTCTTCATCATATGTTTCTGTCTCTCAAGATAAGGTCAGAATTCAGTTGTGAGGTGTGTCAGTTAAGTAAACATAAAAGGTGTACATACTCTTCTCGTCCAGAAGTCAAAAGTGACATTCCTTTTTCATTGATTCATACTGATGTTTGGGAGCCTTTGAGTGTCTCTAATATTTCTCAAGCTAAATATTTTATCACTTTTATTGATGATTTCACTCACACAACTTGGTTGTTTATTTTTAAGGAGCGTTCTAAGATGCCATCTATTTTTAAATCATTTTATGCGATGGTACTCACACAATTTGGTCAGAAAATAAAAATCCTCTGGTCTGATAATGCCAAAGAGTATATTTCAAAAGACCTTAACTCATTTTTTCAAGAGAATGGCATTATCCATCAGACATCATGTGTCTACACTCCGCAACAAAACGGTGTAGCCGAATGGAAACATTTTCATATTCTTAAGGTAGCTCGAGGTCTATTATATGCCATGAAAGTTCCATACTTTTATTGGCCCCATGCTGTCATTTGCATCGTGTTTCCTTATAAATCATCTACTGTCTACCATTCTTGGGAATAAATCCCCCTACTCTAAACTATTACCACATGATGATCCGTTTGCATTACCATTGAAAGTCTTCGGTTGTCAATGTTTTGTTTACAATACATTGCCTTGACATAACAAACTTGACCCTAAATCCATCAAATGTATTTTTTTGGAGTACTCTCGCAAACAAATGGGTTATGTTTGTTATAGTCCTCCTTTGCAACGTTTATTTGTGTCTAGGGATGTAACATTCTTTGAAGACTCCTCATATTATTCTAATAGCGCTCCACTTGGTATGTCATCAGTACCAAGTTCTCCTTGACCGGTTGTGCCTCGTGATACAGAGATTGTTCAGCCCCCAGAGACAGTGGCCGATACCACACCTGCCGAGTTGTCCGATCCACCAAAGGTAAGTCCTTCATCTCCAGTCCTTTTTGGTCTTCAATTTGATACTCGTCCTATTGCTATAAGAAAAGAACCTCGATCATGCACTCAACCTTCTACTTCTCATCCTATTTCATATTTTGTGTCTCATTATCGCCTCTCACCATGATGTTGTCAGTTTCTTTCTTCTATTTCCTCCATATCTGTTCCATAGTCATATCAAGAGGCTCTACAACATCTAGGGTGGAAGGCAATAATGGATGAAGAAATGAAGGCACTCAATGATAATCACACATGATCTCTAGTTCCTCTACCTACGGATAAAAAACCCGTTAGTTGCAAGTGGGTTTATATAGTTAAACATAATCCGGATGGGACTATTGCATGACTGAAGGCACGTCTGGTTGCAAAAGGTCACACTCAATGTTGTGGCATTAATTATGATGAGACATTCTCTCTAGTGGCAAAAATGACCTCGGTACATATTTTATTTATCCTTGGCAGCTAATTCTTCATGGCCAATATATCAACTAGATGTTAAAAATGCATTTCTCAATGGTGATATCAAATAAGAGATTTATATGCAACTACACCTAGATATGTGGTTGAGGAGGAGTCTGTATGTTGCCTTAAAAAATCTCTATATGGACTAAAGCAGTCCCCACGGGAATGGTTTGAGAAATTTAGTCAAGTCAT
Organism: Aristolochia californica; assembly: GCF_029961685.1. NCBI lineage: Eukaryota > Viridiplantae > Streptophyta > Magnoliopsida > Piperales > Aristolochiaceae > Aristolochia > Aristolochia californica. Next base: position 33,993,669 of record NW_027182279.1, on the reverse strand, counting down.
CATACGGGCAGGTTTTTATAAATGCTCTACAGATCACTCAGTATTTGTTGAGAACACAACAAGAGGTAAGATGATTCTAGCTATTTATGTTGATGACATTATTTTAACTAGGAGTGATTCTGAGGGCATTCAAAAAATAAAAGAAAGAATATGTTCTGAATTCAAGATTAAGGATCTTGCATGACTGAAATTTTTTTTGGGTATTGAGGTCTTACAATCCAGACATGGGATTGTTCTATCCCAAAGAAAATATGCCCTTGATCTACTAGAATAAACTGGTATGATGGGATGCAAACCGGTAGACACTCTTATGGATGCAAATAAAAAATTATGTGGCGACATTGGAGAAGATGTAGATATTGGCAAATATCAAAGGTTAGTGGGATGACTTATTTACTTATATCTAACGAGGTCAGACATTTCATATGCAGTAAGTGTGGTAAGTCAGTATATGCACAAGCCACAACTTAGTCATTAGCAAGCACTTGAGAGGATACTACGTTATCTGAAAGGAGCTCCTGGAAGGGGGCTCCTCTATAAAAAGCATGGACACTTCAACATTGAGGGATTCGTGGATGCAGATTGGGCCGGATCCCCAGATGATAGAAAATCTACTTCAAGATTTTGCACGATGGTTGGAGGAAATCTGGTTACGTGGAAAAGAAAAAAGCAAAATGTAGTAGCACAGTCAACTGCAGAAGAAGAATACAGAGCCATGGCACACATTGTAAGTGAACTCTTATGGATAAAATCTCTTCTCACTGAATTGGGATTCTATAAAGAAGCTCCAATAGATCTATACTATGATAATCAAGCAGTAATACATATTGCTTCAAATCTAGTCTTCCATGAGAGGACAAAGCACATTGAGGTAGATTGACACTTTATACGAGAAAAATTCCAAACTGGTCTCTTATCCCTTAAGCACATATCATCACAAAATCAAGTTGCAGACATTCTCACCCAACCAGTCACTCACAAGATTATGTCAACCATATGCAACAAGCTGGGCATTTATGATGTCTTCTCACCCCCAGCTTGAGGGGGAGTGTTACAATGTGAGACCCACCATGGTGCTCGAACTGGTGGGACCCACCATGAGGACGTAGGTCATCAAGAAGAGTCCTAGAGTACGTGGGACACCAAGAATAGTCCTCACCCAAAGCAAGCACGAGTTAAGGAAGCAAGAAGCACAAGCTGCATTGATTTAAAAGACTTGAAGATCAAGTGGGTCCCACAAACATCTCATGAGCTGGCACTCTTATCAAGGTGCACTGGGAGATCATGAGGGCCCCAAAAGGATAAGGCTACGAGCTGGCTTATCCATTACATTCACGTTAATAATGAAGGACTCCTAGTTCTACTAAAGTTAGGCTTCTAGTATAAGTTTGAATAGACTTACTTATATTAAAGAGGTAGAGTTGGAATGTAATTAGGATTGAAGGACAAGTTATATAAGGACTCTACCTCCTCCTCTACTATAAATAGAGGCATTGTAAGTCGAAATTAATCAAGCCAATACATTCAATCCCGAGTTGGTTTCACTCTATATCTCTCCTTGCTTGGTGCAACCGCCTCTTCTCTTTTTATTTTTTTTCTTCTCTCTACCTGAGAGCTTTCCTTCCCTTTTCTCCTTTCCCTTTCTTCTTTCTCTTGTTCATGATCATGGAAAAGGGATCCTAAATTCAACATGGTATCAGAGCAATACATTTAGGAACCCTCGACAAAGGAATGCTCTAGAAAAGTGATGATCAACACCACTCAAAGAAGGCTCTTGTATGAAGGAAGAACACTAGCCGAGAGATAAGTGTTCAAAAATATTTTTTTTATGCTACTGGTTTTCGAATTGAGATGATGATTCAAGGATGAATATGTGAATGCTTTCATCTTATTATGTTATGGATATGCATGCTCCTCTATCTTGAAGAAGCAATCAAAACAGTTTTATCGGTTGTGAAATTCTGTTTGCCGAGACCAGTCCATATTCAGATTATTGATTTTTTTGTGGGATAAGAGTTCCCTGTTATAGAAGATTTCTATTGAGCCTCTTATGAGTGTTTTTTTTAAAAAGTTATAATTTAGCATTTATGCTATATTCACATATACTGAGTTGTTTGAAGAAGTGCTACTTGGTGTTATTACGAGTTTTTTTGAAAAAGTGTCTATCATGACTGATGATAATATGAAATTTAAAGGTGACATACTGAGAATCACAGTCATACCCTTATGTGGGGTACAAAACTTTATGAGTTGATCCACCTCGGTTAGGAGGTTTCTCATAACCAAAGACCTGCTTGGTGACATCATTACCGAAGGACCACCTATAGATGAAGAAGATATTTTTTATATGAAATGGCTGAAGCATGATACTTTGGTAATTGGTTGGCTAATAAATAGCATGGAAGAGTATGTTTCTAGTAATTTTATTTATCTTGACACTGCTAAACAAATTTGGGAGACATGGACTAAACTATATTCATGCCCTGATACACTGCATAGGCCCTATGATATTCTCCATCGAATGTTGAATACTAAACAAGGAGAAAATATTCATGAGTACTTGGCACAGTTAAGAGGCTTTCTTCAAGAGTGGAAGTTAGCTCATCCCTCCACCACTGATATTTATATCCAAGATAAACACAAGGAGGCACTCATTACTGCTATCTGTCTTGCCAATGTTAAACCTCATCTTGAGATTGCCAAGAGTCAACTGTTAAGTGCTTCTGCTATCCCAAAGTTTGATGATGTGTGTGCAACATTATTTCGTATACCTGACACTTCTTCCCCGACTACTGATGTGTCATCCGCTATGTATTCTGATCATAGAGGATCATCCTTTGACCGTGGCTGAGGCCGAGGAAGAGGTTATAGAGGGGGTCGATGAAGAGGTGGAAGGACTAGTACTAGTAGAACAGATGATATTAAATGTACTCATTGCAAATTTCCTGGCCACACTATAGACCAGTGCCGTGACAGGACATGCTCTTACTGTGGTAGATATGGCTAATCAAGCTCTTATTACTAATGCACAAGAAGACCATCCCACAACATCAGCCTCACCAAAGATTATTATTGATGAAGAGTATGAAGTATTTCAAAAAATGAAGACCATGCAAGGGTCTTCTCCTAGTCCCTCTGAACTACTATTGCCGCTACTGCTTCAAGTATGTTATCTACCTCATCTTCATCCTGGATAATTGATTCAGGACCTCCAAGCATCTTATAGGTAACAAAACTTTATTACATTATTTATCTCCAAGTCTTTCACACAAGTTTGTTACCATAACTAACGGGTCTCAAACCAAAGTTCAAGGAAAAGGTTCCCCTTCTGTCACCCTATCACTTCCGCTCATTGATATTCTTTTTGTTCCTTATTTTCCATTAAACTTACTCTTTTGTTAGTCAACATACAAAATATTTTAATTGCTCGGTTACCTTCTCACCTACTTCATGTGTTTTTGAGGATCATATAACGAAGCAGGTGACTAGTAGAGGCCATGAACAAGCAAGTGATTTTTAATTGATCCTACACACGTTTTAAATATGGATATCCATGCTTGAAACATGTTAAAGATGCAAATGACCTATGGATCCAAACCTCATTAAATTCTCATGTGAACGTGGGGGGGGATATTTACCTGAGTCAAACAAGCCATTATTTTGCCCATTTACAAAACACTGACCAAACAATCATTGATGATTGTAAAGTAATTTATCAGTCAATCATGCGTTACATGCTTTATTTTAGTAAGAAATGATTTATGGATTGGGAGTCAACACTACACTCAATTAAAAATCCCCCGCCTCCCCTTTTTCCTGACGATTGTAAAACCAAACATATAAAAACTAGAAACAGTTTACAATCCCTAAAAATTACAGACACTTTTTGGAATTACCACTCGCTACATTTTTGCATTTCCATTTTAGATGTATATTTTTTTCTAAAATCAAAACTTTTTTCACTTTTCCCTTAAACCCGTAAACAAAAAGATAAGAAGGAAAATAGATCACAACAACATGACAACTTTAGAGTTCATGTTTGCAAAAAAATTAAAACAACGACAAATGATAGTAAAGAAAATTTATTCACACACCACAAATGAACACAAAAGTTTTGATATCCAAGTTTTGGAAATTCCACTTGTTCAACCCTAATAGATTGGAATTTTATTTGAAAGAGATTTGTAATTGATCCTACAAACCATTTAAATATGGATATGCATGCTTGAATCATGTTAAAGATGCAAATGACCTATGGATCCAAACCTTATTAAATTCTCAAGTGAACATGCGGTGGGATATTTACCTGAGTCAAACAAACCATAATTTTCCCCATTTAAAAAAATCTAACCTAACAACCATTGATGATTGTAAAGTGATTTATCGGTTAATCATGTGTAACGGGCTATGTTTTGGTAAGAAAAGGCTTGGGATTTGGAGTCAACACTACACTCAATTCAAAATTCCCTGCCTCCCCCTTTTCCCGATGATTGCAAAACCTAATATAAAAATACTAGAAAGAGTTTACAATCCCTAAAAATTAAAGACACTTTTTGGAATTACCTCTCTCTACATTTGTGCATTTCCTTTTTAGATGTTTACTTATTCTAAAATCAAAACTTGAATTTTCACTTTTCCCTTTATCTTGTAATCAAAAAGATATGAAGCAAAAATAGATCGCAACAAAACACAAATTATAGAGTTTATGTATTCGAAAAATTTAAAACAACAACAAATGTAAGTAAAGAAAATTTATTCACACACCACGAATGAACACAAAAGTTTTGATATCCAAGTTTGGGAAATTCCACTAGCTCAACCCTAATAGCAAGGAATTTTATCAGAAAGAGATAAGTAATTGATCCTACACATGTTTTAAATATCGATATGCATGCTTGAAACATGTTAAAGATGCAAATGACCTATGGATCCAACCTCATTAAATTCTCGTGTGACCGTGCGGTGGGATATTTACCCGAGTCAAACAAGCCATTATTTTGCCCATTTACAAAAAGCTAACCAAACAATCATTGATGATTGTAAAGTAAATTATCAGTCAATCATGCGTTACATGATTTATTTTAGTAAGAAATGATTTATGGATTGGGAGTCAACACTACACTCAATTAAAAATCCCCCACCTCCCCCTTTTCCTGACGATTGTAAAACCAAACATATAAAAACAAGAAAGAGTTTACAATCCCTAAAAATAACAGACACTTTTTGGAATTATCTCTCTACATTTGTGCATTTCCAGTTTAGATGTATACTTTTTTCTTACATCAAAACTTGAGTTTTCACTTTCCCCTTTATCTCATAAAAAAACATATTAGAAGGCAAATAAATCACAACAAAAAGAAAATTTTAGAGTTCATGTATGCAAACAATTTAAATCAACAACAAATGTAAGTAAAGAAAATTTATTCTCACACCACAAATGAACACAATAGTTTTGATAACCAAGTTTGGGCAATTCAACTACTTCAACCCTAATAGCTTGGAATTTTATAAGAAAAAGATTTGTAATTGATCCTTCACATGTTTTGAATATGGATATGAAAGCTAGAAACATGTTAAAGATTCAAATGGCCTTTGGATCCAAACCTCATTAAATTCACAAGTGAATGTGCAGCGGGATATTTACCCGAGTCAAACAAGCCATTATTTTTCCCCTTTAAAAAAAGTTGACCTAACAATCATTGATGATTGTAATGTGATTTATCTGTCAATCAAGCGTAATGGGTTGTATTTTTATGAGAAATAACTTATGGATTGGGAGTCAACACTACAGTCAGTTAAAAATCCCCCGCCTCCCCTCTCCCGACAACAGCAAAACCAAATATATAAAAACCAAAAAAAGTTTACAATCCCTAAAAACTAAAAACACTCTTTGGAATTATCTCTCTCTACATTAGTGCATTTCCTTTTTAGATGTATACTTTTTTCTTCAATCAAAACTTAAGTTTTCACTTTTTCCTTTATCTCGTAAAAAAAAAAAAAGAAGGCAAATAGATCACAAAAAAATGAAAATTTTAGAGTTCATGTATGCAAAAAATTTAAAACAACATCAAATGTAAGTAAAGAAAATTTATTCACACACCACAAATTAACTCAAAAGTTTTGATATGCAAGTTTTGGAAATTCCACTAGTTCAACTCTAATAGCTTGCAATTTTATAAGAAAGAGATATGTAATTGATCCTACACATGTTTTAAATAAGGATATGCATGCTTGAAACATGTTGAAGATGTAAATGACCTATGGATCCAAACCACAATGAATTCGCAAGTGAACGTGCAGTGGGATATTTACCCGATTCAAACAAGCTATTATTTTGCCCATTTACAAAAAGCTGACCTAACAATCATTGATAATTGTAAAGTGATTTATCAGTCAATCATGCGTAATCGGCTTTATTTTTGTAAGAAATGACTTATTGATTGAGATTCAATTCTACAATCAGTTAAAAATCCCTCGCCTCCCCCATTTCCCCACGATTGTAAAACCTAATATATAAAAACTAGAAATATTTTACAATCACTATAAAATACAGACACTTTTTGGAATTATCTCTTTCAACATTTGTACGTTTCCCTTTTAGATGTATACTTTTTTCTTAAATCAAAATTTGAGTTTTCACTTTTCTCTTTTTCTCGTAAACAAAAAGATAAGAAGGCAAATAAATCACAAAAAAAGGAAATTTTGGAGTTCATGTATGCAAAAAATTTAAAACAACAAAAAATGAAATTAAAAAAATTTTATTCACACACCACAAATGAATTCAAAATTTTTGATATCCAAGTTTGGGAAATTCCATTAGTTCAACCCTAATTACTTGGAATTTTATAAGAAAGAGATATGTAATTGATTCTATTCATGTTTTAAATAAGGATATGCATGTTTGAAACATGTTAAAGATGCAAATGACCTATTTGATATCCAAGTTTGGGAAATTCCATTAGTTACCCCCTAATTACTTGGAATTTTATAAGAAAGAGATATGTAATTGATCCTATTCATGTTTTAAATATGGATATGCATGTTTGAAACATGTTAAAGATGCAAATGACCTATAGATCCAAACCACATTAAATTCTCAAGTGAACGTGCGGTTGGATATTTACCCTAGTCAAACAGGTCGTTATTTTGCTCATTCACAAAAAGCTGACCTAACAATCATTAATGATTGTAAAGTGATTCATCAGTCAATCATGCATAACTGGCTTTATTTTTGTAAGAAATGACTTATGGATTGAGAGTCAACACTACACTCAGTTAAAAATCCCTTGTCTCCCCCTTTTCTCGACGATTGCAAAACCTAATATATAAAAACTGGACAGAGTTTACAATCCCTAAAAATTTCAAAAACCTTTTGGAATTATCTCTCTCTACATTTGTACAAAACTAAAGTTTTCACTTTTCCCTTTATCTAGTAAACAAAAAAGATAAGAAGCCAAATAGATCACAACAAAACGAAAATTTTGGAGTTGATGTATGCAAAAAATTTAAAACAACCACAAATGTAAGCAAAAAAAATTTATTCACACACCACAAATGAACACAAAAGTTTGAAATCCATTTTTTGGAAATTCTACTAGTTCAACCCTAATTGCTTGGATTTTTATAAGAAAGAGATTTGTAATTGATCCTACGCATGTTTTAGATATGGATATGTATGCTTGAAACATGTCAAAGATGCAAATGACCTATGGATCCAGAACTCATTAAATTCTCAATTAAACATGTGGTGGGATATTTACCCGAGTCAAACAAGCCATTATTTGCCCATTAATAAAATGCTGACCTAACAATCATTGATGATTGTAAAGTGATTTATCAGTCAATCATGCGTAACGGGCTATATTTTTTTTGTAAGAAATGACTTATGGATTGGGAGTCAACACTATGCTCAGTTAAAAGTCCCTCGTCTCCCCCTTTTCCCGATGATTGCAAAACCTAATATATAAAAACTAGAAAGTATTTTCAATCCCTAAAAATTATAGACAGTTTTTGGAATTATCTCTCGCTACATTTTTCCATTTCCATTTTAGATGTATACTTTTTTCTTAAATCAATACAGTTTTAACTCTTCCATTTATCTCGCAAAGAAAAAGATAAGAAGGCAAATAGATCACAAAAAAACGAAAATTTTAGAGTTTATGTAAGCTAAAAATTTAAAACAACAACAAATGTAAGTAAAGAAAATTTATTCACACACCACAAATGAACACAAAAGTTTTGATATCCAAGTTTGGAAAATTCCACTAGTTAAACCCTAATAGCTTGGAATGTTATAAGAAAGAGATTTGGAATTGATTCTACACATGTTTTAAATATGGATAAGCATACTTGAAACACGTTAAAGATATAAATGACCTATGGATCCAAACCTCATTAAATTCTCAAGTGAACGTGTGGTGGGATATTTACCCGAGTCAAACAAGCTAATATTTTACCCATTTACAAAAATCTGTCCTAACAATCATTGATGATTGTAAAGTGATTTATCGGTCAATCATGCGTAACGTGCTATATTTTTTTAGAAGAAATGACTTATGGATTGCGTGTCAACATTTCACTTAGTTAAAAATCCCTCACATCTCTCTTTTCCCGATGATTGCAAAACCAAATATATAAAAACTAGAAAGAGTTTACGATCCAAAAAATTTACAGAATGTTTTTTGAAATATCTCTATCTACATTTGTGCAATTCCATTTTAGATGTAAAGTTTTTACTTAAATCAAAACTTATGTTTTCACTTTTCCCTTTATCTCAAAAACAAAAAGATAAGAAGGCAAATAGATCACAACAAAACGAAAGTTTTAGAGTTAATGTATACAAAAAATTTAAAACAACAACAAATGTAAGTAAAGAAAATTTATTCACACACCAAAAATTAACACAAAAGTTTTGATAGGCAAGTTTTGGTAATTCCACTAGTTCAACCCTAATAGCTTGGAATTTTATAAGAAATGGATTATTGATCCTACACATGTTTTAAATATGGATATGCATGCTTGAAACATGTTAAAGATGCAAATGACTTATTGGACCTCATTAAATTCTCAAGTCAACGTGCGGTGGGATATTTAGCCGAGTCAAACAAGCCATTATTTTGCCCATATAAAAAAAATAACCTAACAATCATTGATGATTGTAATGTGATTTATCCGTCAATCAAGCGTAATGGGCTATATTTTGGTAAGAAGTAACTTGGGATTTAGCGTCAACACTATACTCAATTAAAAATCCCCTGCCTGCCCCGTTTCCCAACGATTGCAAAACCTAATAGATAAAAACTAGAAAGAGTTTACAATCCCTAAAAATTATAGACACTTTTTCGAATTATCTCTCTCTAAATTTCTGCACTTCCATTTTAGATGTATACTATTTTCTTAAATCAAAACTTTAGTTTTCACTTTTCCCTTTATCTCGTAAAACAAAAAGATATCAAGGAAAATAGATCACGACAAAACATAAATCTTGGAGTTCTTGTATGTAAAAAATTTAAACAACAACAAATGTAAGTGTAGAAAATTTATTCACACACCACATATGAACACAAAAGAAGTTTTGGAAATTCCACTAGTTCAACGCAAATAGTTTGGAATTTTATAAGAAAGAGATTTGTAACTGATCCTACACACATTTTAAATATGGATATGCATGCTTGAAACATGTTAAAAATGCAAAAGTCCTATGGATCCAAACTTCATAAAATTCTCAAGTGAACGTGGTGGGATATTAACCCGAGTCGAACAAGCCATTGTTTTGCCTTTTTACAAAAAGCTGACCTTACAATCATTGATGATTGTAAAGTGATTTATCGGTCAATCATGTGTACCGGGCTATATTTTTGTAAGAAATGACTTATGGATTGGGAGTCAACACTACATTGAGCTAAAATTCCCTCGCCTCCCCCTTTTCCTGACGATTGCAAAACCTAATATAAAAAAACTAGAAAGATTTTACAATCCCTAAAAATTACATACGCTTTTTGGAATTATTTTTGTCTGCATTTTTGCATTTCCATATTAGATTTATACTTTTTTCTTAAATCAAAACTTGAGTTTACACTTTTCCCTTTATCTCATAAACAAAAAGATAAGAAGGCTTATAGATCACAACAAAATGAAAACTTAAGAGTTCATGTATACAAAAAATTTAAAACAATAACAAATGTAAGTCAAGAAAATTTATTAATACACCACAAAAGAATACAAAAGTTTGGATATCCAAGTTTTGGAAATTCCACTAGTTACACCCTACTAGCTTGGAATTTTATAAGAAAAAGATTTTTAATTGATCCTACACATGTTTTATATATGGATATAAATAATCAAAACATGTTAAAGATGCAAATGACTTAAAGATCCAAACGTCAATAAACACTCAAGTGAACGTGCGGTGGGATATTTACCTGACTCACACAAGCAATTGTTTTGCCCATTTACAAAAAGCTGACCTTACAATCATTGATGATTGTAAAGTGATTTATTGGTCAATCATGCATAACTGGCTTTATTTTTTTAAGAAATGACTTATGGATTGGGAGTCAACACTTCACTCAGTTAAAAATCCCCCGCCTCCCCCTTTTCCCGACGATTGCAAAACCTAATATATAAAAACTATAAAGAGTTTACAATCACTATAAATTATAGACACTTTTTGGAATTATCTCACTCTACATTTGTTCATTTCCCTTTTATTTGTATACTTATTTCTTCAAACCAAATATGAGTTTTCACTTTTCCCTTTATCTCGTAAAAAAAAAAGATAAGAAGGCAAATAGATTAGAACAAAACGAACATTTTGGAGTTCATGTATGCAAAAAAATTAAAACAACAAAAAATGTAAGTAAAGAAAATTTATTCACACACCAAAAATGAACTCAAAAATTTTGATATCCAAGTTTGAGAAATTCCATTAGTTCAACCCTAATAGCTTTCAATTTTATAAGAAAGAGATATGTAATTGATCCGACACATGTTTTAAATATGGATATGCATGCTTGAAACATGTGAAAGATGCAAATGACCTATGGATCCAAACCACATTAAATTATAAAGTGAACATGTGGTTGGATATCTACCCGAGTCAAACAAGCCATTATTTTTCTCATTTACAAAAAACTGACCTAACAATCATTGATGATTGTAAATTGATTTATCGGTCAATCATGCGTAAGGGGCTATATTTTTTTGTAAGAAATGATTTATGGATTGGGAATCAACACTACACTCAGTTAAAAATCCCCCGCCTCCTCTTTTCTCGATGATTTCAAAACCAAATATATAAAAACTGGAAAGAGTTTACTATACCTAAAAATATCAGAAAATTTTTGGAATTATATCTCTCTACATTTGTGCATTTCCATATTAGATGTATACTTTTTTCTTTGATCAAAACTTAAGTTTTAACTTTTCCCTTTATCTAGTAAACAAAACGATAAGAAGGCAAAAAGATCACAACAAAACAAAAAAATTTAGAGTTAATGTATGCAAAAAATTTAAAACACCTACAAATGTAAGTAAAGAAAATTTATTCACACACCAAAAATGAACACAAAAGTTTTGAAATCCATGTTTGGGAAATTCTACTAGTTCAACCCTAATTACTTATACTTATATAAGAAAGCGATTTTTATTTGATCCTACGCATGTTTTAGATATGGATATGCATGCTTGAAACATGTTAAAGATGCAAATGACCTATGGATCGAAACCTCATTAAATTCTCAAGTGAACGTGCGGTGGGATATTTGAGTCAAACAAGCAATTAATTTTCCCATTAATAAAAAACTGACCTAACAATCATTGATGATTGTAAACTGATTTATCGGTCAATCATGTGTAACGGGCTATATTTTTTTGTTGTAAGAAATGACTTATGGATTGGAAGTCAACACTACACTCAGTTAAAAATCCCCCCTCCCCCTTTTCCCAATGATTGCAAAACCTAATATATAAAAACTAGAAAGAGTTTACAATCCCAAAAAATTATAGACACTTTTGGAATTATCTCTCTCTACATTTGTGCATTTCCATTTTAGATGTATACTTTTTTATTAAATGAAAACTTGAGTTTTCACTTTTCCCATTATCTCGTAAACAAAAAGATTAGAAAGCAAATTGATCACAACAAAACAAAAAATTTAGAGTTTATATATGCAAAAAAATTAAAACAACAACAAATGTATGTGAAGAAAGTTTACTCACACACCACAAAAGAACACAAAGGTTTTGATATCAGAGTTTGGGAAATTCTACTAGTTCAACCCTAATAGTGTGGATTTTTATAAGAAAGATATATGTAATTTATCCTACACATCTTTTAAATATGGATATGCATGCTTGAAACATGTTAAAGATGCAAATGACCTATGGATCACAAACTCATTAAAGTCTCAAGTGAACGTGCAGAGGGATATTTACCCGAGTCAAACAAGCTATTATTTAGCCCAATTAAAATAAACATACCTAACAATCATGGATGATTGTGAAGTGATTTATCCGTCAACCTTGTGTAACGGGCTATATTTTTTTTTGTAAGAAATGACTTATGGATTGGGAGTCAACACTACACTTAGTTAAAAATCCCTGTTTCCCCCTTTTCCCGACGATTGAAAAATCTAATATACAAAAACTAGAAATATTTTACAATCCTTAAAAATTACAGACACTTTTTGGAATTATCTCTCTCTACATTTATACATTTCCATTTTAGATGTATACTTTTTCGTTAAATCAAAACTTGAGTTTTCACTTTTCCCTTTATCTCATAAACAAAAAGATAAGAAGACATATAGATCACAACAAAACAAAAATTTTAGAGTTTATTTATGCAAAAAAATTAAAACAATAACAAATGTAAGTAAAGAAATTTTTTTCACAAACAAATGAACACAAAAGTTTTGATATCCAAGTTTTGGAAATTCCACTAGTTCAACCCTAATGGATTGGAATTTTATAAGAAAGAGACTTATAATTGATCATTCACATGTTTTAAATATAGATATGCATGCTAGAAACATGTTAAAGATGCAAATGACCTATGGATCCAAACCTCGTTAAATTCTCAAGTGAACGTGCTTGGGATATTTACCCGTGTCAAACAAGCCATTATTTTGCCCATTGACAAAAAGTTGACCTAACAATCATTGATGATTGTAAAGTGATTTATTGGTCGATCATGCGTCACGGGCTATATTTTTTTTTTGTAAGAAATGACTTATGGATTGGGAGTCAACACAACGCTTAGATAAAATTCCCCCATTTCCCCCTTTTCTTCACGATTGCAAAACCTAATATATAAAAACTAGAAAGAGTTTACAATCCCTTAAAATTACAAACAGTTTTTGGAATTATCTCTCTCTACATTTGTACATTTCCATTTTAGATGTATACTTTTTTTCTTAAATCAAAAGTTGAGTTTTCACTTTTCCATTTATCTTGTAAACAAAAAGATAAGAAGGCAAATAGATCACAACAAAACGAAAAATTTAAGAGTTTATGTATTTTAAAATTTTAAAACAACAACAAATGTGAGTAAGAAAATTTATTCACACACCTCAAATGAAAACAAAAGTTTTGGATATCCAAGTTTGAGAAATTCCACTAGTTCAACCCTAACAACTTGGAATGTTATAAGAAAGAGATTTGTAATTAATCCTACACATGTTTTAAATAAGGATATGCATGTTTGAAACACGTTAAAGAAGCAAATGACCTATGGATCCAAACCTCATTAAATTCTCAAGTCAACTTGTGGTCGGATATTTACCCGAGTCAAACACACCATTATTTTGCCCATTTACTAAAAGCTGACCTAAAATCAATGATGATTTTAAAGTGATTTATCGGTCAATTATGCATAACTGGCAATATTTTTTTTTGGAAGAAATGACTTATGGATTGCGTGTCAATACTACACTTAGTTAAAAAATTCCCCGCCTCCCCTTTTTCCCGATGATTGTAAAACCTAATATATAAAAGCTAGAAAGAGTTTATTATCCCAAAAAATTACAGAAATTTTTTCGAAATATCTCTCTCTACATTTTTGGATTTCCATTTTAGATATATATTTTTTTCTTAAATCAAAACTTGCGTTTTCACTCTTCCCTTTATCTTGTAAACAAAAAGATAAGAAGGCAAATCTATCACAACAAAACAAAAATTTTAGAGTTTATGTATACAAAAAATTTAAAACAACAACAAATGTTAGTAAATAAAATTTATTCATACACCAAAAATGAACACAAAAGTTTTGATATCCAATTTGGAAATTCCACTAGTTCAACCCTAATAGCTTGGAATTTTATAATGTTGAATTTATGGAATAGTGAAATACTTCATTGACATCAATAACTTGTTGTAATCAGAGTACATGAACCTCTATTTATAATAGAGGATGGTAGTAGAGTCCAATTACAATAAAACTACCCTTGTCCCAATTACACCTAGACTCTAACACTTAAAGATAAGTCCTAACATAATTAAATAACTCAATATTATAAAAGGCAAACTTAACTCAAACTAAAACTGTTCTTGGTCGTGACCCTAAGATAAAAATACTTTTGTGAGTCCTTCTTGATCTTCCAACTGATGTGATAAGGATGCCAGCTCATGGTAATCATTGTGGGTCCTTCTTCTTATGGGCTTGGGCCCATCTTGTGGGCTTTCCTTGGTCGTGTGGCCCATCTTTAATAATCTTACATATGTGGGCCTTCCTTGGTTGTTTTGGCTTGAGCTTATCTTCCAACACTCCCTCCTCAAGCTGGGGGTGGGAGAACAACATGAAATCCCAACTTGTTGCAAATGATGTATGAAATATTTTTGTATAAAATGGCACATCTTCCAATATGCCTTCATCTTCCAACATTCCCCCTCACGCTGTTCCGTCCTTCCATGAGGCCCTGCGGCATTATATAAGTGAGAGTAAAAATTAGTCCTAGTCGATAAGCCATTGCTTCATAATCCAGTCCTAATGTTGGATGTAGGGCACACTCCACTGCTATCGGTAGTGTGTCTATCGGCATTTCTCTGAAGTGTCCACCACCGTGTCCCTCCACAGGACAGTGATGGGGATGAAGTTCCTCCGTCATGGATTTCCAACCACAAATAATTTTAGTCTTTTTGATGGAGATGAAGTTCCTCCGTCATGGACTCGCAACCACAAATAATTTTGATCTTTTTGACGGGGTAAAATAAATGATGACATGAGGCCACCCACTTCTTCAATACTAATGTCCCCAAAGAGACATAATAGTTGCAGCTGAATATAACACGACCATCTTCCAACGCATATAAATGAACCAAAATAATAAACCTTGTAGAAGGACCCATGAAATAATCATAATCCAATATAACTATTTTTTCTTAGATGCACAAGCTTTATCTTTTGTGCTCCCCCTTTCTTGAATATTTTGGTCACATAAACTTATACACAACATAAGGAATAAATACATCTTTCTTGTACTTCTTCCCCTCAAGCTGGGAAGTAATGGTAGTGATCCCAGCTTGAACCAAATATCATAGATGTAGCAATAGGCCCAAATAACATAGATATATAAATAATCCCTCAAACCAGGGAGAAGTGAGATATTTTCTTGATATATCAACTCAAAAAGTGATCAAAACTATTGACATAAATTCGGATTTTTCAATACAGCAGAATACCTGCATGACCTTTGATTCTTCCAATGGGAATATATCTTAAAATATAGATCATATGGACATAAAATGTTTTCCTTCTGAAAATAAACTTAAATACCTTTCATCCAAGTATAACTTTTACTCATAAAATATAGTTATCATAAGATAAATAATCTGATGGATTTCGGTCTCAGTCATCTGGCCGAACGAAGCACTATTTCTCCTTTTATTCAAGAATGAACATTGATTCTTCAAAAATCAATATCTCCTTATAAAAGGTTCATACAAAGGATTTGTTGAAGAGGTAAGAAAATAGACTTATGGATATTTCTTTTGATATATAATTCTCCATATAAAGTATCTTTCTTGTTTTCATAAAATACCTCGGCATTTAAAGCTTTCAAATACTGCTTGAACCTCTTTTTCAATCAGACCTTTACTGCTTCAAATATCGATTTCTCTTTGTAGATAACTCAGATAAAAAAATTGGTTGAATAGGTAAAAGAATATACTTAAATATCTTTCGTTTGATATATATTTATCCACATAAATTCTTGGTCTTGATAGCAAAAAATACCTCAGAATCTGAAGATTGCTGCTGCTACTCGAACCTTTTTGCAATCAGACATCCCCTCATTAAAATATCCATATCTCTCTGTAGATAACTCCGATTGGAAAAAGTAGGTTTTCTTTGGAAATTAGACTCAAATACCTTTCCGTCAATATATATTTTTCAATATAAAAAACTACGTATAGATGTAAAAAATATAAGGGTGTAGGGACTAAAATTAACTATGAACTTAGATTTAGGGTTTAGGGTTTAGAGAAAATGATCACATTACCTCCGTGAGTTGACCAAGTCAATTCATAGAACCTATTCTGATACCATGTTGAATTTATGGAAAAGTGAAATACTTCATTGACATCAATAACTTCTTGTAATCAGAGTACATGAACTATTTATAATAGAAGAAGGTAGTAGAATCCAATTACAATAAAACTACCCTTGTCCCAATTACACCCAGATTCTAACACTTAAAGATAAGTCCTAACATAATTAAATAACTCAATATTGATAAAGACAATCATAACTAAAAATAAAACTCTTCTTGGTCGTGACCCTAAGATAAAGATACTTTTGTGAGTCCTTCTTGATCTTCCAACTGATGTGATAAGGATACTAGCTCATGGTAATCATAGTGGGTCCTACTTCTTATGGGCTTCGCATCTTGTGGGTCTTCCTTGGTCGTGTGGCCCATCTTATAATAATTTTACATACGTGGGCCTTCCTTGGATGATTGGGCTTGGGTTTATCTTCCAACTTATAAGAATGGGATTATTGATCCTACAAATGTTTTAAATATGGATATACATGCTAGAAATATGTTAAATATGCAAATGACCTATTGATCCTAACCTCATCACATTCTCAAGTGAACGTGCGGTGGGATATTTACTCGAGTCAAACAAGCCATTATTTTTCCCATTTAAAAAATGATGACCTAACAATCATTGATGATTGTAAAGTGATTTATTGGTCAATCAAGCGTAACGGGCTATATATTTGTAAGAAATGACTTAGGGATTTGGAGTCAACACTAAACTCAATTAAAAATCCTTTGTCGCCCCCCTTTGCTAACGATTGAAAAACCTAATTGATAAAAACTAGAAAGAGTTTACAATCCCTAAAAATTACAGACACTTTTTGGAATTATCTCTCTCTACATTTCTGTATTTCCATTTTAGATGTATACTATTTTCTTAAATCAAAACTTGAGTTTTCACTTTTCCCTTTATCTCGTAAACAAAAAGATAAGAAGGCTAATAGATCACAACAAAACAAAAACTTAAGAATTCATGTATGCAAAAAATTTAAAAAAACAACAAATGTAAGTCAAGAAAATTTATTCACACACCACAAATGAACACAAAAGTTTTGATATCCAAGTTTGGGAAATTCCACTAGTTACACCCTAATAGCTTGGAATTTTATAAGAAAGAGATTTGTAATTGATCGTACACATGTTTTGAAAATGGATATGCACGCTCAAAACAAGTTAAAGATGCAAATGACCTATGGATCCAAACGTCATTAAATTCCCAAGTGAACGTGCAGGGGGATATTTGCCTGAGTCAAACAAGCAATTATTTTGCCCATTTACAAAAAGCTAACCTAAAAATCACTAATGATTTTAAAGTGATTTATCGTTCAATCATGTGTAACAGGCTATATTTTTGTAAGAAATGACTTTTGGATTGGGAGTCAACACTACACTAATTTAAAAATCCCCCGCCTCCCCCTTTTCCCGATGATTGGAAACATAATATATAAAAACTAGAATGAGTTTACAATCCCAAAATTATAGACACTTTTAAGAATTATCTCTCCCTACATTTGTGCATTTCCAATTTAGATGTATACTTTTATCTTAAATTAAAACATGAGTTTTCACTTTTTCCTCTATCACGTAAAATAAAACATAAGAAGGAAAATAGATCACAACAAACCGAAAACTTTAGAGTTCATGTTTGAAAAAAATTTAAAACAACAACAAATGTTTGTAAAGAAAATTTATTCACACACCGCAAATGAACACAAAAGTTTTGATATCCATGTTTGGGAAATTCTACTAGTTCAACCCTAATAGATTGGAATTTTATAAGAAAGTGATTTGTAATTGATCTTACAAACGTTTTAAATATGGATATGCATGCTTGAAACATATTAATGATGCAAATGACCTATGGATCCAAACCTCATTTTTGGAAGATAAGCTCAAGCCCACATGGCCAAGGAAGACCCACATATCTAAGATTATTATAAGATGGGCCACACGACCAAAGAAGGCCCACAAGATGGGCCCAAGCCCATAAGAAATAGAACCCAAAATGATTACCAAGAGCTGGCATCCTTCCTCTATTATAAATAGATGTTCATTTACTCTCATTACAACAAGTTATTGATGTCAATGAAGTATTTCACTTTTCTATAAATTCAACACATTAAATTCTCAAGTGAACATGCGGTGGGATATTTACCCGAGTCAAACAAGCCATAATTTTCCCCATTTACAAAAAGCTGACCTAACAATCATTGATGATTATAAAGTTATTTATCCGTCAATCATGCCGAACGGGCTATATTTTGGTAAGAAATGACTTATGGATTGGGAGTCAACACTACACTCAGTTATTGGTAAGAAAATTTATTCATACACCACAAATGAACATAAAAGTTAATATATCCAAATTTTGGAAATTCCACTAGTTCAACCCTAATAGCATGGAATTTTACCAGAAAGAGATTTGTAATTGATCTTGCACGTGTTTTAAATATCGATATGCATGTGAAAGATGCAAATGACCTATGGATCCAAACCACATTAAATTATCAAGTGAACATGTGGTTGGATATTTACCCGAGTCAAACAAGCCATTATTTTGTTCATTTACAAAAAAACTGACCTAACAATCATTGATGATTGTAAATTGATTTATTGGTCAATCATGCGTAACGGGCTATATTTTTTTTGTAAGAAATGATTTATGGATTGGGAATCAACACTACACTCAGTTAAAAATCCCCTGCCCCCCCTTTTCTCGACGATTTCAAAACCAAATATATAAAAACTGGAAAGAGTTTACTATACCTTAAAATATCAGAAATTTTTTGGAATTATCTCTCTCTTCATTTGAGCATTTCCATATTAGATGTATACTTTTTTCTTTAATCAAAACTTAAGTTTTAACTTTTCCCTTTATCTAGTAAACAAAACGATAAGAAGGCAAAAAGATCACAACAAAACAAAAAAATTTAGAGTTAATGTATGCAAAAAATTTAAAACACCTACAAATGTAAGTAAAGAAAATTTATTCACACACCAAAAATGAATACAAAAGTTTTGAAATCCATGTTTGGGAAATTCTACTAGTTCAACCCAAATTACTTATACTTTTATAAGAAAGCGATTTTTAGTTGATCCTACGCATGTTTTAGATAGGGATATGCATGCTTGAAACATGTTAAAGATGCAAATCACCTATGGTCGAAACCTCATTAAATTCTCAAGTCAACGTGCAGTGGGATATTTGAGTCAAACAAGCAATTATTTTTCCCATTAATAAAAAATTGACTTAACAATCATTGATGATTGTAAACTGATTTATCGGTCAATCATGCGTAACGGGCTATATCTTTTTTTTTGTAAGAAATGACTTATGGATTGGAAGTCAACACTACACTCAGTTAAAAATCCCCCCTCCCCCTTTTCCCAACGATTGCAAAACCTATTATATAAAAACTAGAAAGAGTTTACAATCCCAAAAAATTATAGAAACTTTTGGAATTATCTCTCTCTACATTTGTGCATTTCCATTTTATATGTATACTTTTTTATTAAATGAAAACTTGAGTTTTCACTTTTCCCATTATCTCGTAAACAAAAAGATTAGAAAGCAAATGGATCACAACAAAACAAAAAAATTAGAGTTTATATATGCAAAAAAATTAAAACAACAACAAATGTATGTGAAGAAAGTTTATTCACACACCACAAAAGAACACAAAGGTTTTGATATCAGAGTTTGGGACATGCTACTAGTTCAACCCTAATAGCGTGGATTTTTATAAGAAAGAAATACGTAATTTACCCTACACATCTTTTAAATATGGATATGCATGCTTGAAACATGTTAAAGAAGCAAATGACCTATGGATCCAAAACTCATTAAAGTCTCAAGTGAACGTGCAGAGGGATATTTACCCGAGTCAAACAAGCTATTATTTAGCCCAATTAAAATAAACATACCTAATAATCATGGATGGTTGTAAAGTGATTTATCAGTCAACCATGCGTAACGGGCTATTTTTTTTTTGTAAGAAATGACTTATGGATTGGGAGTCAACACTACACTTAGTTAAAAATCCCCCGCCTCCCCCTTTTCCCGACGATTGAAAAATCGAATATACAAAAACTAGAAATATTTTACAATCCTTAAAAATTACAGACACTTTTTGGAATTATCTCTCTCTACATTTATACATTTCCATTTTAGATGTATACTT
This sequence comes from Aristolochia californica, assembly GCF_029961685.1. Taxonomy (NCBI): domain Eukaryota; kingdom Viridiplantae; phylum Streptophyta; class Magnoliopsida; order Piperales; family Aristolochiaceae; genus Aristolochia; species Aristolochia californica. The sequence goes on along the minus strand of NW_027182279.1, from coordinate 33,972,950 downwards.
TTTCGTTAAATCAAAACTTGAGTTTTCACTTTTCCCTTTATCTCATAAACAAAAAGATAAGAAGGCATATAGATCACAACAAAACGAAAATTTTAGAGTTTATTTATGCAAAAAATTTAAAACAATAACAAATGTAAGTAAAGAAATTTTTTTCACAAACAAATGAACACAAAAGTTTTGATATCCAAGTTTTGGAAATTCCACTAGTTCAACCCTAATGGATTGGAATTTTATAAGAAAGAGACTTGTAATTGATCATTCACATGTTTTAAATATAGATATGCATGCTAGAAACATGTTAAAGATGCAAATGACCTATGGATCCAAACCTCGTTAATTTCTCAAGTGAACGTTCTTGGGATATTTACCCGTGTCAAACAAGCAATTATTTTGCCCATTAACAAAAAGTTGACCTAACAATCATTGATAATTGTAAAGTGATTTATTGGTCGATCATGCGTAACGGGCTGATTTATTGGTCGATCATGCGTAACGGGCTATATGTTTTTTTGTAAGAAATGACTTATGGATTGGGAGTCAACACAACGCTCAGATAAAATTCCCCCGTTTCCCCCTTTTCTCCACGATTGCAAAACCTAATATATAAAAACTAGAAAGAGTTTACAATCCCTTAAAATTACAAACAGTTTTTGGAATTATCTCTCTCTACATTTGTACATTTCCATTTTAGATGTATACTTTTTTTCTTAAATCAAAAGTTGAGTTTTCACTTTTCCATTTATCTCGTAAACAAAAAAGATACGAAGGCAAATAGATCACAAGAAAAGGAAAATTTTGGAGTTCATGTATGCAAAAAATTTAAATCAACAACAAATGTAAGTAATGAAAATTTATTCACACACCACAAATGAACACAAAAATTTGGAAATCCATGTTTGGGAAATTCCACTAGTTCAACCCTAATAGCTTAGAATTTTATAAGACAAAGATTTGTAATTGATCCTACGCATGTTTTAAATATAGATATGCACGCTTGAAACATGTTAAAGATGAAAATGACCTATGGATCCAAACCACATTAAATTTTCAAGTGAACGTGCAGTGGGATATTTACCCGAGTCAAACAAGCCATTATTTTGCCCATTTACAAAAAGCTGACCTAACAATCATTGATGATTGTAAAGTGATTTATCGATCAATCATGCCTAACGGGCTATATTTTGGTAAGAAATGACTTATGGATTGGGAGTCAACACTACACTTAGTTATTGGTAAGAAAATTTATTCATACACCACAAATGAACATAAAAGTTAATATATCCAAGTTTAGGAAATTCCACTAGTTCAACCCTAATAGCATGAAATTTTACCAGAAAGAGATTTGTAATTAATCTTGCATGTGTTTTAATTATCGATATGCAAGCTTGAAACATGTTAAAGATGCAAATGACCTATGGATCCAAACCACATTAAATTCTCAAGTGACCAAGCGGTGGGATATTTACCCGAGTCAAACAAACCATTATTTTGCCCATTTAGAAAAAGTTGACCTAACAATCATTGATGATTGTAAAGTAATTTATCGGTTAATCATACGTTACAGGCTATATTTTTGTGAGAAATGACTTAAGGATTAGGTGTCAACACTACACTCAGTTAAAAATCCCCCGCCTCCCCCTTTTCCCAACGATTTCAAAACCAAATATATTAAAACAAGAAAGAGTTTACAATCCCTAAAAATCACAGACACTTTTGCAATTATCTCTCTCTACACTTGTGTATTTCCAATTTAGATGAATATTTTTTTCTTAAATCAAAACTTGAGTTTTCACTTTTCCTCACTGGCTATATTTTTGTAAGAAATGACTTAAGGATTGGGACTCACCACTACACTCAGTTAAAAATCCAACGCCTTCCTCTTTTCCCAACAATTTCAAAACCAAATGTATAAAAACTATAAAGAGTTTATAACCTCTAAAAATTACAGACACTTTTTAAAATTATCTCTCTCTACATTTGTGCATTTCCATTTTAGATGTATACTTTTTTCTTAAAAAAAAACTTGTGTTTTCACTTTTCCCTTTATCTCGTAAACAAAAAGATACGAAGGCAAATAGATCACAAGAAAAGGAAAATTTTGGAGTTCATGTATGCCAAAAATTTAAATCAACAACAAATGTAAGTAATGAAAATTTATTCACACACCACAAATGAACACAAAAACTTGGAAATTCAAGTTTGGGAAATTCTACTAGTTCAACCCTAATAGCTTAGAATTTTATAAGACAAAGATTTGTAATTGATCCTACGCATGTTTTAAATATAGATATGCACGCTTGAAACATGTTAAAGATGAAAATGACCTATGGATCCAAACCACATTAAATTTTCAAGTGAACGTGCAGTGGGATATTTACCCGAGTCAAACAAGCCATTATTTTGCCCATTTACAAAAAGTTGACCTAACAATCATTGATGATCGTAAAGTGATTTATCGGCCAATCATGCGTAGCTGGCTTTATTTTTATAAGAAATGACTTATGGATTGGGAGTCAACACTACACTCAGTTGAAAATCCCCGGCTCCCCCTTTTCCTGACGATTGCAAAACCTAATATATAAAAACTAGAAAGAGTTTACAATCCCTATAAATTACAAACACTTTTTGGAATTATCTTTCTCTTCATTTGTACATTTCCCTTTTAGATGTTTACTTTTTTCTTCAATCAAATTTTGAGTTTTCACTTTTCCCTTTTTCTCGTAAACAAAAGGAAAAGAAGGCAAATAGATCACAACTAAACGAAAATTTTGGAGTTCATGTATGCAAAAAATTTAAAACAACAAAAAATGTAAGTAAAGAAAATTTATTCACACTCCACAAATGAACTCATAAGTTTTGATATCCTAGTTCTGGAAATTCAACTAGTTCAACCCTAATAGCTTTGAATTTTATAAGAAAGAAATATGTAATTGATCCAACACATGTTTTATATGTGCATATGCATGCTTGAAACATTATATGATGCAAATGACCTATGGATCCAAACCACATTATACTCTCAAGTGAACGAGCAGTGGGATATTTACCCGATTCAAACAAGCCATTATTTTGTCCATTTACAAAAAGCTGACCAACCAATCATTGAAGATTGTAAAATGATAAATCGGTCAATAATGCGTAACAGTCTATATTTTTTTTGTAAGAAATTACTAATGGATTGGGAGTCAACACTACACTCAGTTAAAAATCTCACGCCTCCCTCCCCCTTTTCCTGATGATTGCAAAACCTAATATATAAAAACAATAAAGAGTTTATAATCCCTAAAAATTTCAAACACTTTTTTGAATTATCTCTCTCTACATTGGTGCATTTCCATTTTATATGTATACTTTTTGTTTAAATCAAAACTTGAGTTTTCTCTTTTCCCTTTATCACGTAAACAAAAAGATAAGAAGGCAAATAAATCACAACAAAACGAAAATTTTAGATTTTATGTATGAAAAAAATTTAAAACATCTACAAATGTAAGTAAAAAAAATTTATTCACACACCACAAATGAACACAAAAGTTTTGAAATCCATGTTTGGGAAATTCCACTAGTTCAACCCTAATTTCTTGGAAATTTATAAGAAAGAGATTTGTAATTGAACCTACGCATGTTTTAGATATGGATATGCATGCTTGAAACATGTTAAAGATGCAAATGACCTATGGATCCAAACCTCATCAAATTCTCAAGTGAACGTGCAGAGGGATATTTACCCGAGTCAAACAAGCCATTATTTTGCCCATTAATTAAAAGTTGACCTAAGAATCATTGAAAATTGTAAAGTGATTTATCAGTCAATCATACGTAATGGGCTATAATGTTTTGTAAGAAATGACTTATGGGAGTCAACACTACACGCAGTAAAAAATCCCCGACCTCCCCCTTTTCCCAACGATTGCAAAACCTAATATATAAAAACTAGAAAGAGTTTGAAATCCCTAAAAATTACAAACACTTTTTGGAATTATCTCTCTCTACATTTGTTCATTTCCATTTTAAATGTAGACTTTTTTCTTAAATCAAAACTTGAGTTTTCACTTTTCCCTTTATCTCGTAGAAAAAAAAGGATAAGAAGGCATATAAATCATGACAAAACAATAATTTTAGAGTTTATGTATGCAAAATATTTAAAACAACAACAAATTTAAGTAAATAAAATTAATTTACACACCACAAGTGAACACAAAAGTTTAGATATCCTTGTTTGAGAAATTCCACTAGTTTAACCCTATTAGCTTGAAATTTTATATGAAAGAGATTTGTAATGATCCTACACATGTTTCAAATATGGATATGTATGCTTGAAACATGTTAATGATGCAAATGACTTATGGATCAAACGTCATTAAATACTCAAGTGAATGTGCGGTGGGGTATTTACCTGAGTCAAACAAGCCACTATTTTGCCCATTTACAAAAAGTTGACCTCACAATCATTGATGATTGTAAAGTGATTTATCAGTCAATCAAGCATAACGGGCTATATATTGTTTTTGTTAGGAATGACTTATGGATTTGTAGTCAACACTACACTCAGTTAAAAATCCCATGCCTCCCCCTTTTCCCGACGATTGCAAAACCTAATATATAAAAACTAGAAAAAAATTTACAATCCCTAAAAATTATAGACACCTTTTGGAATTATCTCTCTCTACATTTGTTCATTTCCATTTTAGATGTATAATATTTTCTTAAATCAAAAATTGATTTTTCACTTTTCCCTTTATCTCGTAAACAAAAAGATAAAAAGGCAAATAGATCACAACAACACGAACATTTTAGAGTTTATTTATGAAAAAAAATTAAAGAAATAACAAATGAAAGTAAATAAAATTTATTCACACACCTCAAATGAACACAAAAATTTTGATATCCAAGTTTGGGAAATTCCACTAGTTCAATCCCTAATAGTTTGGAATTTTATAAGAAATTGATTTGTAATTTATCCTACACATGTTTTAAATATGGATATGCATGCTTGAAACATGTTAAAGATGCAAATGACCTATGGATCCAAACCTCATTAAATTCTCAAGAGAACGTGCAGTGGGATCTTTACCCAAGTCAAATAAGCCATTATTTTGCCCATTTACTAAAAGTTGACCTAACAATCATTGATGATTGTAAAGTGATTTATCGGTCAATCATGTGTAACGGGCTATATTTGTTTTGGAATAAATGACTTATGGATTGTGAGTCAACACTATACTCAGTTAAAAATCCATCGCCTCTGTTATGCACCAATAACATTAATATTTAATTTTTTTATTTAATTTACATTATGTTTTTCAGTTTTAGGCCTCAGGGGTATTTTTGGAATATTTCATTTATAGGAGTATTTTTTTAATATTTTATCTTAAACTCTGTAAGGGTGAACCCTATTTTAGGGGTAAGAGTAATGAGAAAGACAAAAATTGGTTTTAGGTTAATTTTAGGTTAAACAGGCTTGAGCTCTTTTTGCGAGTTCTAGGGTTTTCAAGTTTCCCTTAGGCTTGATCTTCGTCTTCCTCTCTTTGTCTCCATACGATTCCACATGGTCTTCCTACAATAACCCGTGGTAGATCTAGGACCGTAACTACAAATCCTTGTGTCAGATATGGGACCATAACAACTGGTATTAGAGCAGGAACACAATGGGTTATTCATTTTCCCAAGAAGAATGGATTGTTTTGGACAAGGTACGCAATTCAATGGAAAAACTATGCAAAGAATCGGGAGAAATATGCGCAGGGTATGAATCTTCCACATGGTATCAATCTTCCATTGGAAGTTCTGCAAGGGTGCCACATGCTGCCTCAAAGAAGGTCATACGACCTAAATTCTCCTAGCATGAAAAATCCACAAAACAAGAGGCCATAGACACTCTCTTGGACGGAAATCCTCAACTCATTGCTGCGATAGATAAAATCGTTGTTAGAGACGCTCTCTCGGATTACTGGAAGAAGTATGAAATCCGAGATTTCTCTGTCTCGAAAAAGCTACCCGAACTTTCGAAATCCGATAACGGGGACACCGATTTTTCGAAATTGGAAGGGTATTCAGCACACCCTTCATCGGAAAATCCAAAATGAGGTTCGGCATCAAATCCTTTCCCAATGGACGTCATACATCTTCCCGAACCGAAGACACAGGGAAATCCAAAGCCAAACAACGGGGAGGTAATACAAATCTGAACAGGAGAAATTCCAAAATCAACGGCACTGGACGATTTGAGTGCGACCTCAATTCCGAAATTGGGGACAAGGGAAATCTCCGAGCAGGGATGTCACTGACAAAAATCCCGAGTAGGGCAATGGGACCCAGAAATTCTGAACTCAAACCACTTCTGCTCATGGCAAGCAAATCTTTTGGTGACTATTCTGACCAGGACACAAGCGCCAAAGGGCTGTTGTTCGCCACCAAAAACTGAGGAGGAGGCTCCGTCGGCGCCGTCGGAAACAACTCCAGTGGGATTTGACTTCTGTCCACCACCTTTTACTCTCGATCTGTCCCTCGGCAGTTCAGCGGGGACCCAACATAATCGTCTTTTGGGGTAAGCTTCTAACATGCCTTTAATTGATATGTATAAATGAATTTTCCATGGGGGTGAAAGGGCTCCCAGGGACTGAGCAGCAACAATGCTGCTCAAATTTTTGGACTGGGGGTGTTTTGTTCCGGGAGGCGGAGAACCAGCATCGTTTTGGTGAAATTACGGCTGGTGGGTATGAATTCCGAGAGGGAATTTTTCTGGGGATGCCGGGAACGATAGCAAAAATTTTCTGGATGTCGTTTTATTTTTCTACTGCTGAGAAAAACAGCAGTGCGCCTCTTCCAATTTCTGCTGCATGCGTGGATGCAGGACATGTTTCATATTCTTTGATGCTGATTTTTTTTTTTTTGTGGACGAATTATAATGTGGATGCTTGGCATACCATACAAAACTTTCCATTTGTAAGATATAAAAGCTTTGTTCTGGCGATTGAAGCCGTTGGAAGGATTGGACAGCTAGACCGAGCTGAGGAATTATGGTTGGAGATGAAGTCCAAAAACAGGGAAATGGAGACTAATGGCTGCAAGACAAACGCCATTACGTATAGGAACCTATCTCTTGGCTGTTTGACAGCAGGCTTGGTAGAAGAAGGACTAAAGAACTTCAGATAGGATCAGATCAGCCCACAAGCAGTTGGGTTAGGAGATCAACACCGTGGATGGAATCCACACTTTTACTTGTTGAAATATTTGCTGATAGGGGTCCTGTAAATTTGAAGAAAACATTTGGCGGGCATGGAAACATTACAAGCGCTGTAGTAATGAGAGAAGGAGAGCCGAAATCCAATTGTTTTGGATTTGTTAACTTTGAGAATGAGAAGCTGAACGAATTATTTTTTGCATTGGGTATAATTACTTCATGCCTTCAATTTTGTGAAACCAAATGCAAATTGTTTCTCACTTCTCATGATGGCTTGGAATCAAATGTTTGGAACACCAGGATAGTCAGATTCTGCCAAAACAGGACCGCAGGGGAGGCACTGAGTGTTTTTGAGGAGAGGGCAATACAGCAGGGGTCCAGTTATGAAGAGTTTACGAATGCAGCAACTGCTTCTAATACGGCCAAGTACCAGAAACTTTATGACCCACTATATACCAATAGATATGAGAGTTACAGCGAGGATCCAGAGATTTCCGGGGAGATAACAGCGATCTTCTCTGAATTACAGGGTGAAATCCTGCATGGAGGACGACTGGGTGCTCCTGATTTTGCTGCTATGGCACTGCAGAATCCAGTGTTGCCCACAGTGCCGCTGCTGCAACCAATGCTGATTATTCAGAAAATAGTAACGGTAATGTCTGTACTTCCTGCATGTCTCATTAGTGAAGGGGCTCTTAATTATTTGAAAGATATCAAGTGGTCTAGGATTGTTAATCCCAAGGGCAGCAAGCTGGATTTCTTTTTCTTTTTTATCTCAATCCCTATTTTAAAAATATTGTCTTGGTCAAAACTACTCACATGATCGATGAGGTTGATTCCATTTTGGAGAAAGAAACAGGGATAGAGATTCAGTGGCTTCCAGGGAAGAGCTTGACACAGAAGGTTTTGAAGCAGCCTAAAAAGGGATCAAAGGACACCACACCCATCACAAAAACTGAAACATGTGACAGTTTCTTTATTTTCTTCTGTCCTCCACAATTAGCAGATGATTATGATATTGATGAAGCAACTGCTGAACAGCTTCAGACTCAAAGGGTACAAGATTATGATATTGGATCCACCATCCGAGTCAACATTTTCCCATATGTTGTCTCATGGTTTATGGGAGAGGTTGTTCAGGGTGACGAGTTTGATGATATAGAAGGGGAGGATGAAGATGATGCAGATGTTGATGACGATGATGATAATGAAGAGGACACTGCTGCCAAAAACAGGCCAAAGAAGGTATCTGCTGGAAGGAAGGTGATGAGCAGAGTACCCCATGAGGAAGGCCAAGAGAGGCCTCCAAAGTGCAAGCAGCAGGAGAGACAATTCATCCATATGAGGCCAGTTGCTATGCAACCTACAGTTGCTGATCTTGCTCCAGATTTTGGGACAGAAACTATTTTATGGTCCAGGTCCTTCCGCTAATACAGTGCTTAATGGGTTAGGGTCTTGTGAGAGAATGAGGCAATTTAAAATTAACTCTGCTGTTGCAGTCAGCATGGTGGTCTCCTTTCATCACTTCCCTATGAATTTGGAACTTCATGACCAATTTCATCCGAAAGGGCTTCCAACAGCAGCGGTAGAGATCTCAAATCCCATGGACTGTACGTATGTTGAGGTGTTCGCTATAATTCAGGACAGTGAGCAGCAGTTTGGACTGTCTGGAATTTTGAGAAAGAACAACTGGTTGGATTCATGCAATGCTGGGGTTTCTTCTGATGTTGGTGATGAGGAAAAACCATGTTGTGGGCTTCCTAGTGCTGTTTAGTTACATGCCGGTTCAGTTCTACCAACCATACAACGTCCCTATGCTGATCCTGTTGTCCGTGATGGTTTCAGGCCTCTGAGTGTTTCCAAGTGCAGCAACTGGAAGGGGGTCAGTGCTGCTGAGTCTACTCATTCCCAGGGGGCTGGTCATGATGTTGTTGCTGCCATGCTGGCAATGGGTAGGTAGTGCAATTTTGCCAATGGGGGGCCGCCGTGAGGGGCTGTTTCACACCAGTCTAGGATTGAGGGAGGGCAGCTTTGTTGTTGGGTGCAAGGTAGCGACATTCGGCACAGTTTCCTACAGTTGACCAAAAAAAAATTGTTCCTAGAGGGAATGCTCCAGTTTTTGGGGGTCCAAGGGCGGACATAGCTATCGCGGATGCCACTTGGGAACAGGTGGACACGTCAGCATACAGACCCTACTTTCGAGCTTGAGGACAAGCTCATTCTTCCAGGGGGTGTAATGTTATGCACACAATAACATTAATATTTATTTTTTTATTTAATTTACATTTTTTTATTTCAGTTTTAGGTTACAAGGGAATTTTTGGAATATTTTATTTATAGGGGTATTTTTATAATATTTTATCTTAAACCATGTAAGGGTGAACCATATTTAAGGGGTAAGAGTAATGAGAAAAGCAAGCATTGATTTTAGGTTAAACAGGCTTGGAACTCTCCTTACGAGTTATAGGGTTTCCAAGCTTCCCTTTGGCTTGATCTTCGTCTTCCTCTCCATGTCTCCCTATGATTCCACGTGGTCCCCTTACAATAAACCGTGGCAGATTTGGGACCCTAAAACTTATAGACACCTTTTGGAATTATCTCTCTCTTTAGTTGTCCATTTCCATTTTAGATGTATACTTATTTTTTAAATCAAAACGTAAGTTTTCACTTCTCCCTTTATCTTGTAAACAAAAAATTTAGAAGCAAGTATATCACTACAAAACTAAAATATTAGAGTTTATGTATGCAAAAAATTTAAAACAACAACAAAAGTAAGTAAAGAAAATTTATTCACACAGCACAAATGACCACAAATTTTTTTATATCCAAGTTTGGGAAATTCTATTAGTTCAAACCTAATAGCTTGGAATTTTATAAGAAACAAATTTGTAATTGATCCTACACATGTTTTAAATATGGATATGCATGCTTGAAACATGTTAAAGATTCAAATGACCTATGGATCCAAACCTCATTAAATTCTCAAGTGAATGTTCGGTGGGATATTTACTCGAGTCAAACAAGCAATTATTTTGCCAACTTACAAAAAGTTTACCTAACAATCATTGAAGATTGTAAAGTGATTTATCGGTCAATCATGCATAACAGGCTATATTTTTTTTGTAATAAATGACTTATGGATAGGGAGTCAATACTACACTCAGTTAAAAATCCACCGCCTCCCCCTTTTCCTGATGATTGAAAAAACTAATATATAAAAACTAGAAAGAGTTTGCAATCCCTAAAAATTACAGACAGTTTTATGAATTATCTCTCTCTACATTTGTGCATTTCTAATTTAGATGTAAACTTTTTTGTTAAATCAAAACTTGAGATTTCACTTTTCCGTTTATCTTGTAAACAAAAAGATAAGAAGGCAAATAGATCACAACAAAAAAAAAAATTTAGAGTTTATGTATGCAAAAAAATTAAAACTAAAAAATGTTAGTAACGTAAATTTATTCACACACCACAAATGAACACAAAAATTTCTATATGCAACTTCGTAAAATTCCACTAGTTCAACCCTAATAGCTTAGAATTTTATAAGAAACTGATTTTTAATTGATCCTACACCCGTTTTAAATATGGATAAGCATACTTGAAACATGTTAAAGATGCAAATTACTTATGGATCCAAACCTCATTAAATTCTCAAGTGAACGTGTGGTATGATATTTACCTAGGTCAAACAAGCCATTATTTTGCCCATTTACAAAAGGCTGACCTAACAATCATTGATGATTGTAAAGAGATTTATCGATTAATCATGCGTAACAGGCTATATTTTTTTTGTAAGAAATAAATTATGGATTGGGAGTCAACAATACATTCAGTTAAAAATCCCCCGCCTCCCCTTTTTCTTAATATAAAAAACCTAATATATAAAAACTAGAAAGAGTTTACAATCCTTAAAAATACATACACTTTTTGGAATTATCTCTCTCTATATATGTGCATTTCCATTTTAGATGTATACTTTTTTCTTAAATCAAAACTTGATTTTTAACTTTTCCCTTAATCTCGTAAATAAAAAGTAAAGAAGGCAAATAGATCATGCACAAAACGAAAATTTTAGAGTTTATGTATGCAAAAAATTTAAAACACCAACAAATGTCAGTAAAGAAAATTTAATCACACACTACAAATGAACACAAAAGTTTTGATATCCAAGTTTGGGAAATTCCACTAGTTCAATCCTAATAGCTTGGAATTTTATAAGAAACAAATTTGTAATTGATCCTACGCATGTTTTAAATATGGATATGCATGCTTGAAACATGTTAAAAATGGAAATGACCTATGGATCCAAACCTCATTAAATTCTCAAGCGAACATGCGGTGCGATATTTGCCTTAGTCAGACAAGTCATTACTTTGCCCATTTACAAAAGGAAGACCTAACAATCATTGATAATTGTAAAGTGATTTATCGGTCAATCATGCATAACAGGCTATTTTTTTTTGTATGAAATGACTTATGTATTGGGAGTCAACTACACTTAATTAAAAATCCCCTGCCTCCTCCTTTTCCCAATGATTTAAAAAGCTAACATATAAAAACTAGAAAGAGTTTACAATCCCTCAAAATTACAGACACTTTTTGGAACTATCTCTCTCTACATTTGTGTATTACAATTTTAGATGTACACATTTTTATTTAATCAAAACATGAGTTTTCACTTTTCCCTTTATCTCGTAAACAAAAAGAAAAGTAAGCAAATAGATTACAACAAAACAAAAATTTTAGAGTTACTGTATGCAAAAAATTTATAACCACAACAAATGTAAGAAAGAAAATTTATTCACACACCACAAATGAAGACAAAAGTTTTGATATCCAAGTTTGGGAAATTCCACTAGTTCAACCCTAATGGCTAGGAATTTTATAAGAAAGAGATTGGTAATTGATCCTACAAACGTTTTAAATATGGATATGCATGCTTGAAGCATGTTAAAGAAGCAAATGACATATGGATCCAATCCTCATTAAATTCTCACGAGAATGTGCAGTGGGATCTTTACTTGAGTCAAACAAGCCATAGTTTTCCCCATTCACAAAAAGCTGACCTAACAATCATTGATGATTGTAAAGTGATTTATAGGTCAATCATGCGTAACGGGCTATATTTTGGTAAGAAATGACTTATGGATTTGGAATCAACACTACACAGTTAAAAATCCCCCCTCCCCCTTTTCCCGATGATTACAAAACCTAATATATAAAAACAAGAAAGAGTTTAAAATCCCTAAAAATTAAAGAAACTTTTTGGAATTATCTCTCTACATTTGTGCATTTTCTTTTTAGATGTAAACTTTTTTCTAAAATCAAAACTTGACTTTTTTCTTTTCCATGTATCTCGTAAACAAAAAGATAAGAAGGCAAAAAGATCACAACACAAAAAAATTTTTAGAGTTTATGTATGTGAAAAATTTAAAACAACAACAAATGAACATAAAAGGTAATATATCTAAGTTTGGGAAATTCCACTAGTTCAACCCTATTAGCATGGAATTTTATTTGAAAAAGATTTGTAATTGATCCTACTCATGTGTTTAATATCCATATGTATGCTTGAAACATGTTAAAGATGCAAATGACCTATGGATCCAAACCTCATTAAATTTTCAAGTGATCAACCGGTGGGATATTTACCCGTGTCAAACAAGCCCTTCTTTTGCCCATTTAGAAAAATATCACCTAACAATCATTGATGATTGTAAAGTAATTTATTGGTCAATCATGCGTTACAAGCTATATTTTTGTAAGAAAAGACTTAAGGATTGGGAGTCAACACTACACTCAGTTAAGAATCCTCTGCTTCCCCCTTTTCCCAATGATTTCAAAACCAAATATTTAAAAACTTGAAAGAGCTTGCCATCTCTATAAATAACAGACACTTTTTGCAATTATCTCTGTCTACATTTGTACATTTCCATATTAGATGTATACTTTTTTTCTAAATTCAAACTTGAGTTATCACTTTTACCATTATCTCGTAAACAAAAAGATACGAAGGCAAACAGATCACAACAAAATGAAAATTTTAGAGTTCATGCATGCAAAAAATTTATATTAACAAAAAATTAAGTAAAAAAAATTTATTCACACACCACAAATGAACACAAAAGTTTGGATATCCAAGTTTAGGAAATTCCACTAGTTCAACCCTAATAGCTTGGTATTTTATAAGAAAGAGATTTGTAATTGATCCTACACATGTTTTAAATATGGATACGCATTCTTGAAACATGTTAAAGATGCAAATGACCTATGGATCCAAACCTCATTAAATTCTCAAGTGAACGTGCAGTGGGATATTTACCCGAGTCTAACAAGCCATTATTTTTCCCATTGAAAAAAAGTTGACCTAAGAATCATTGATGATTGTAATGTGATTTATTGGTCAATCATGCGTAACGGACTATATTTTTTTGTAAGAAATTACTTAAGGATTGGGAGTCAACACTACACTTAGTTAAAAATCCCCCGCCTCCCCCTTTTCCCAACGATTTCTAAACCAAATATATAAAAACTGGAAAGAATTTAGAATCCCTATAAATTACAGACACTTTTTGCAATTATCTCTCTCTACATTTGTGCATTTCCATTTTAGATGTATACTTTTTTCTTAAATCAAAACTTGAGTTTTCACTTTTCCCTTTATCTCGTAAACAAAAAGATATGAAGGCAAACATATCACAACAATAGGACAATTTAGAGTTCATGTATGCAAAAAATTAAATCAACAACAAAAGTAAGTAAAGAAAATTTATTCACACACCACAAATGAACACAAAAGTTTGGATATCCAAGTTTGGGAAATTCCACTAGTTCAACCCTAATAGCTTGAAATTTTATAAGAAAAAGATTTGTAATTGATCCTACACATGTTTTAAATATGGATATGCATGCTTGAAACATATTAAAGATTAAAATGACCTATGGATCCAAACCTCATTAAATTCTCAAGTGAAAGTGAGGTGGGATATTTAGCCAAGTCAAACAAACCATTATTTTGCCCATTTACAAAAAGCTGACCTGACAATCATTGATGATTGTAAAGTGGTTTATCGGTCAATCATGCGTAACGGGCTTTATTTTTGTAAGAAATAACTTTTGGATTGGGAGTCAACACTACACTCAGTTTAAAATCCCTCGCCTCCCTCTTTTCCCAACGATTGCAATACCTAATATATAAAAACTAAAAATAGTTTACAATCCCTAAAATATACACCCACTTTTTGGAATTATCTCTCTCTACATTTGTGCATTTCCTTTTTAGATGTATACTTTTTTCTTCAATCAAAACTTGAGTTTTCACTTTTCCTTTTATCTTGTAAACCAAAAGATAAGAAGGCAAATAGGTCACAACAAAACGAAAATTTTAGAGTTCATGTATGCAAAAATTTAAAAATATAACAAATGTAGGTCAAGAAAATTTATTCACACACCAAAAATGAACTCAAAATTTTTTATATCCAATTTTGGGAAATTTCAGTAGTTCAACCATAATAGCTTAAAATTTTATAAGAAAGAGATATGTAATTGATCCTACACATGTTTTAATTATGGATATGCATGTTTGAAACATGTTAAAGATGCAAATGACCTATGGATCAAAACCACATTTAATTCTCAAGTGAACGTGTGGTGGAATAGTTACCCGAGTCAAACAAGCCATTATTTTGCCCATTTATAGAAAGTTGACCTAACAATTATTGATGATTGTAAAGTGATTTATCGGTCAATCAAGCGTAATGGGCGATATTTTTTTTTGTAAGGAATGACTTATGGATTGGGAGTCAACACTAGACTTAGTTAAAAATCCCCAGCCTCCCCCTTTTCCCGATGTTTGTAAAACCTAATATATAAAAACTAGAAAGAGTTTACAATCCCAATAAATTACAGACACTTTTTGGAATTATCTCTCTCTACATTTTTGCATTTCCATTTCAGATGTATACTTTTTTCTTAAATCAAAAATTGAGTTTTTGCTTTTCCCTTTATCATGTAAACAAAAATAAAAAAGGAAAATAGATCACAACAAAACGAACATTTTAGAGTTTATGTATGCAAAAAATTTAAAACAACAACAAATGTAAGTAAAGAAAATTTATTCACACGCCACAAATGAACATAAAAATTTTGATATCCATGTTTGGGAAATTCCACTAGTTCAACCCTTAATAACTTGGAATTTTATAAGAAAGAGATTTTTAATTTATTCTACACATGTTTTAAATATGGTATGCATGCTTGAAACATGTTGTAGATTCAAATGACATATGGATCCAAACCTCATTAAATTCTCAAGTGAACGTGTGGTGGGATATTTAATCGAGTCAAACCAGCAACTATTTTGCCAATTTACAAAACGTTTACCTAACAATCATTGATGAGTGTAATGTGATTTATCAGTATATCATGCATAGCAGGCTATATTGTTTTTTAACAAATGACTTATTGATTGGGAGTCAACACTCCACTCAGTTAAAATTCCACCGCCTCCCCCTTTTTCTGACGAATGCAAAACCAAATATATAAACACTAGAAAGAGGTTGCAATCCCTAAAAATTACAAACAGTTTTAGGAATTATCTCTCTCTACATTTGTGCATTTCCAATTTACATGTATACTTTTTCCTTAATTCAAAACTTGAGATTTCACTTTTTCCTTTATCTCATAAACAAAAAGTAAAGAAGGGAAATAGATCACAACAAAACGAAAATTTTAGAGTTTATGTATGCAAAAAATTTTAAACAACAACAAATGTAAGTAAAGAAAATTTAATCACACACCACAAATGAACACAAAAGTTTTGATATCCAAGTTTGGGAAATTCCACTAGTTCAACCCCAAATAGCTTGGAATTTTATAAGAAAGAGATTTTTAATTGATCCTACGCATGTTTTAAATATGGATATGAGTGCTTGAAACATGTTAAAAATGGAAATGACCTTTGGAACCAAACCTCATTAAATTCTCAAGTGAAAGTGCGGTGGGATATTTACCCGAGTCAAACAAACCATTATTTTGCCAATTTAAAAAAAACTGACCTAACAATCATTGATGATTCTAAAGTGATTTATCGATCAATCATGCGTAACGGGCTATATTTTTTTGTAAGAAATAACTTATGGATTGGGAGTAAACACTACACTCGGTTAAAAATCCCTAGCCTCCCCCTTTTCCCGATGATTACAAAACCTAATATATAAAAACTAGAAAGAATTTACAATCCCTAAAAATACAGACACTTTTTGGAATTATCTCTCTCTACATATGAGAATTTCCATTTAGAAGTATACTTTTTTCTTAAATCAAAACTTGAGTTTTCACTTTTCCTTTATCTCATAAACAAAAAGATAAGAAGGCAAATAGATCACAACAAAACGAAAATTTTAGAGTTTATGTATGCAAAAAAATTTAAAACAACAACAAATGTAAGTTAAGAAAATTTATTCACACACCAAAAATGAACACAAAAGTTTAGATATCCCAAGTTTGGGAATTTCCACTAGTTCAACCCTAATAGCTTGGAATTTTATAAGAAAGAGATTTGTAATTAATCCAACATATGTTTTAAATATGGATATGCATACTTGAAACATGTTAAAGATGCAAATGACCTATTGATCTAAACCTCATTAAATTCTCAAGTGAACTTGCGGTGGGATATTTACCCGATTCAAACAAACCATTATTTTGCCTATTTATAAAAAGCTGACCTAACAATCATTGATGGTTGTAGAGTGATTTATCTTTCAATCATGTGTAGCATGCTATATTTTTTGTTTGTAAGAAATGACTTATGGATTGGGAGTCAACAATCTCCTGCCTCCACCTTTTCTTGACGAGTGCAAAACCTAATACATAAAAAATAGAAAGAGTTTACAATCCCTAAAAATTACAGACACTTTTCTGAATTATTTCTCTCTATATATGTGCATTTCCATTTTTGATATACACTTTTTTCTTAAATCAAAACTTGAGTTTTCACTTTTCCCTTTATCCCATAAAAACATGATAAGAAAGCAAATAGATCACAACAAAACAAAAATTTTAAAATTTATGTATGCAAAAAATTTAAAACAACAACAAATGTAAGTAAAGAAAATTTATTCACACACCACAAATGAACACAAAAGTTTTGATATCCAAGATTAGAAAATTCCACTAGTTCAACCCTAATGGCTTGGAATTTTAAAAGAAAGAGATTTGTAATTGATCCAACACAAGTTTTAAATATGGATATGCATGCTTCAAATATGTTAAAGATGCAAATGACCTAATGATCCAAACCTTGTTAAATTCACAAGTGAATGTGCAGGGGGATATTTACCTGAGTCAAACAAACCATTATTTTGCCCATTTACAAAAAGCTGACCTAACAATCATTGATGATTATAAAGTAATTTATCGGTCAATCATGCATAACTGGCTATATTTTTTTGTAAGAAATGACTTATGGATTGGGAGTCAACACTACACTCAGTTAAAATTCATGGCCTCCCCCTTTTCCCGACAATTGTAAAACCTAATATATAAAAACTAGAAAGAGTTTACAATCCCTAAAAATACAGACACTTTTTGGAATTATCTCTCTCTTCATATGTTAATTTCCATTACATAAGTTAATTTCCATTTTAGATGTATATTTCTTTCTTAAATGAAAACTTGTGTTTTAAATTTTCCCTTTATCTCATAAACAAAAAGATAAAAGGCAAATAGATCACAACCAAACGAAAATTTTAAAGTTTATGTATGGAAAAAAATTTAAAACAACAACAAATGTAAGTAAATAAAATTTATTCACACACCAAAAATGAACACAAAAGTTTAGATATCCAAGTTTGGGAAATTCCACTAGTTCAACCAAAATAGATTGGAATTTTATAAGAAAGAGATTTTTAATTGATGCAACACTTGTTTAAAATATTGATATGCATGCATGAAACATGTTAAAGATGCAAATGACCTATTGATCCAAACAAAATTAAATTCTCAAGTGAACGTGCGGTGGGATTTTTATCTGAGTCAAACAAGCCATTATTTTGCCCATTTATCAAAAGCTGACCTAACAATCGTTGATGATTGTAAAGTGATTTATCGATCAATCATGCGTAACGGGCTATTTTTTTTTTTTGAAGAAATGACTTATGGATTGGGAGTCAACACTAAACTCAATTAAAAATCCTCCGCATCCCCCATTTCCTGACGAGTGCAAAACCTAACATATAAAAATTAGAAAGTGTTTATAGTCCCAAAAAATTACAGACAATTTTCTGAATTATTTCTCTCTACATATGTGCATTTCCATTTTAGATGTATCCTTTTTTCTTAAATCAAAACTTGAGTTTTCATTTTTCCCTTTATCCCGTAAACAAAAAGATAAGAAAGCAATAGCAAATGTAAGTAAAGAAAATTTATTCACTCACCACAAATGTACACAAAATTTTTGATATCCAAGTTTGGGAAATTCCACTAGTTCAATCCTAATAGCTTTTAAAATTTCTAAGAAACAGATTTTTAATTGATCCTATGCATGTTTTAAATATGGATAAGCATGCTCGAAATATGTTAAAAATGGAAAGGCCTATGGATCCAAACCTCATTAAATTCTCAAGCGAACGTGCGGTGCGATATTTTCCTGAATCAAACAAGTCTTTACTTTGACCATTTAAAAAAGGAAGACCTAACAATCATTGATGATTGTAAAGAGATTTATCGATCAATCATGTGTAACATGCTATTTTTTTTGTATGAAATGACTTATGGATTGGGAGTCAACACTACACTCAATTAAAAATCCCTGCCTCCCCTTTTCCCAATGATTGAAAAACCTAATATATAAAAACTAGAAAGAGTTTACAATCCCTAAGAATTACCGAAACTTTTTGGAATTATATCTCTCTACCTTTCTGTATTTCAATTTTAGATGTACACTTCTTTCTTTAATCAAAACATGCGTTTTCACTTTTCTCTTTATCTCATAAACAAAAAGATAAGTAGGCAAATAGATCACAACAAAATGAAAATTTTAGAGTTTATGTATGCAAAAAATTTAAAACAACACCAAATGTAAGAAAGAAAATTTATTCACACACCACAAATGAACACAAAAGTTTTGATATCCAAGTTTGGGAAATTCCACTAGCTCAACCATAATGGCTTGGAATTTTATAAGAAAGAGGTTTGTAATTAATACTAAAAACATTTTAAATATGGATATGCATGGTTGAAACATGTTAAAGATGCAAATGACCTATGGATCCAATCCTCATTAAATTCTGAAGTGAACATGCAGTGGGATATTTACCCGAGTCAAACAAGCCATAATTTTCCCCATTTACAAAAGACAGACCTAACAATCATTGATGATTGTAAAGTGATTTATCGATCAATCATGCGTAACATGCTATATTTTTTTGTAATAAATGACTTATGGATTGAGAGTCAACACTATACTTAGTGAAAAATACCCAACCTCCACCTTTTCCTGACGATTGCAAAACCTAATATATAAAAACTAGAAAGAGTTTGCAATCCCTAAAAATACAAAAACTTTTTGGAATTATCTCTGTCTACATATGTGATTTTCCATTTTAGTTGTATACTTCTTTTTTAAATCAAAACATGTATTTTAACTTTTCCCTTTATCTCGTAAACAAAAAAATAAGAAGGCAAATAAATCACAACAAAACGAAATTTTAGAGTTTATGTATGCAAAAAAATTTAAAAAACAATAAATGTAAGTAAAGAAAATTTATTCACACACCAAAAATGAACACAAAAGTTTTAATATCCAAGTTTGGGAAATTCCACTACTTCAACCCTAATAGCTTGGAATTTTATAAGAAAGAGATTTTTAATTGATCCAACACATGTTTTAAATATGGATATGCATGCTTGAAACATGTTAAAGATGCAAATGATGTACACTTTTTTCTTAAACCAAAACTTGAGTTTTCACTTTTCCATTTTTCTCATAATAAAAAAGAAAAGAAGGCAAATAGACAACAAAACAAAAACAATTTAGTTTATATATGCAAAAAATTTAAAACAACAAAAATATTAAGTAAAGAAAATTTATTCACACACCACAAATGAACACAAAAGTTTTGATATCAAAGTTTGGGAAATTCCACTAGTTCAACCCAAATGGCTTGGAATTTTTTAAGAAAGAGATTTTTTATTGATCCTACCCTTGTTTTAAATATTGATATGCATGCTAAAAACAAGTTAATGAGGCAAATGACCTATGGATTGAAACATCATTAAATTCTCAAGTCAACATTGTTTGGAAATTTATCGGAGTCAAACAAGCCATTATTTTGCCTATTTACAAAAAGTTGACCTAACAATCATTGATGATTATAAAGTGATTTATCTGTCAATCATTCGTAACAGTCTATATTTTTTTTGTTAGAAATGTCTAAAGGAGTAGGAGTCAACACTACACTCAGTTCAAAATCCCCCGTATCCCCCTTTTCCCGACGATTGCAAAACCTAATATGTAAAAACTAGAAAGACTTTGCAATCCCAAAAAATTATAGACACTTTTTGGAATTATCTCTCAACATTTGTGCATTTCCATTTTAGATGTATACTTTTTTCATAAATCAAAACTTGAGTTGTGACTTTTCCCTTTATCTCATTAACAAAAAGATAAGAAGGCAAATAGATCACAGCAAAACGAAAATTTTAGAGTTTATGTATGAAAAAAAAATTAAACAACAAAAAAAGTAAGAAAAAAAAATTTATTTACACACCACAAATGAATACAAAAGTTCTGATATCTATGTTTTGGAAATTTTACAAGAAAGAGATTTGTAATTGATCCTAGACATGTTTTAAATATGGATATGCATGCTTGAAACAAGTTTAAGATGCAAATGACCTATAGATCGAAACCTCATTAAATTCTCAAGTGAACGTGCGGTGGGATGTTTACCCGAGTCAAACAAGCCACTACTTATCTGATTTATAAAAAGCTGACCTGACATTCATTGATGATTGTAAAGTGATTTATTGATTAATCATGAGTAACTGGCTATATTTATTTTTCAAGAAATGACTTATGGATTGGGAGTCAACACTACACTCAGTTAAAAATTCCCCGCCTCCCCCATTTCCCGACGAGTGCAAAACCTAATATATAAAAACTAAAAAGAGTTTATAATCCCTAAAAATTATAGACACTTCTTGGAATTATTTATCTCTACATATGTGTATTGCCATTTTAGATATACACTTTTGTCTTAAATCAAAACTTGAGTCTTCACTTTTCCCGTTATCTCGTAAACAATAAGAAAAGAAGGCAAAAAGAGCACAAAAAATAAAAATTTCAGAGATTGTGTAAGCAAAAAATTTAAAACAACAACAAATGTAAGTAAAGAAAATGTATTCACACATCTCAAATCAACACAAAAGTTTTGATATCCAAGTTTTGGAAATTCCACTAGTTCAAACCTAGTGGCTTGGAATTTTAAAAGAAAGAGATTTGTAATTGATCCAACACATATTTTAAAAATGGATATGCAAGCTTGAAACATGTTAAAGATCCAAATGACCTATTGATCCAAACCTCTTTAAATTCTCAAGTGAACGTGCGGTGGGATATTTACCCGAGTCAAACAACCCATTATTTTGCGC
The DNA here is from genome assembly GCF_029961685.1 of Aristolochia californica. Lineage (NCBI taxonomy): Eukaryota > Viridiplantae > Streptophyta > Magnoliopsida > Piperales > Aristolochiaceae > Aristolochia > Aristolochia californica. The sequence goes on along the minus strand of NW_027182279.1, from coordinate 33,951,112 downwards.
ATTTATAAAAAGCTGACCTAACAATCATTGATGATTGTAAATTGATTTATTGGTCAATCATGCAAAACGGCCTATATTTTTTTGTAATAAATGACTTATGGATTGGGAGTCAACACTATACTTAGTGAAAAATCTCCCACCTCCCCTTTTCCTGATGAGTGCAAAACCTAATATATAAAAACTAGAAAGAGTTTAGAATCCCTAAAAATTACATACACTTTTTTGAATTATTTATTTCTACTTATGTGCATTTCCATTTTAGATGTACACTTTTTTATTAAATCAAAGCTTGAGTTTTCACTTTTCCCTTTATCTCGTAAACAAAAAGATAAGAAAGCAAATAGATCACAACTAAACTAAAATTTAAAAATTTATTTATGCAAAAAATTAAACAGAAACAAATGTAAGTAAAAAAAATTTATTCACACACCACAAATGAACACAAAAGTTTTGATATCGAAGTTTGGAAAATTCCAATAGTTCAACCCTAATGGCCTGAAATTTTAAAAGAAAGAGATTTGTAATTGATCCCACACATGTTTTAAATATGCATTTGCAAGCTTGACACATGTTAAATATGCAAATGACTAATGGATCCAAACCTCATTAAACCCTCAAGTGAACGTGCAGTGAGATATTTACCCGTGTCAAAAAAACCAATATTTTGCCCATTTACAAAAAGCTGACCTTACAATCATTGAGGATTGTAAAGTGATTGATCGGTGAATCATGTGTAACTAGCTATATTGTTTTGTAAGAAATGACTAATGGAGTAGGAGTCAACACTACACTCAGTTAACAATCCCCCGCCTCCTCTTTTTCCTATCGATTGCAAAACTTAATATATAAAAACTAGAAAGACTTTACAATCCCTTAAAATTAAAGACACTTTTTTTGAATTATCACTCTCTACATTTTTCACTTTTTCCTTTATCTCGAAATAAAAATGATTAGTAGGTAAATTGATCATAAAAAAATGAAAATGTTAGAGTTTAAGTATGATAAATATTTAAAACAACAACAAATGTAAGTAAAGAAAATTTATTCACACATGACAAATGAACACAAAAGTTTTTATATCCATGTTTGGGAAATTCCCCTAGTTCAACCCTAATAACTTTGAATTTTACATGAAAGAGATTTGTAATTGATCCTACACGTGTTTTAAATATGGATATGCATCCTTGAAACATTTTAATGATGCAAATGACTTTTGGATCCAAACCTCATTAAATTCTTAAGTGAACGTACAGTGGGATATTTACTCGAGTGAAACAAGTCATTAATTTTGCCCATTTACAAAAACTGACCTAACAATCATTGATGATTGTAAAGTTATTTATCGGTCAATCATGCAAAACCAAATATATAAAAAACTAGAAGTAGTTTGCAATCCCTAAAAATTATAGACACTTTTTGGAAATATCACTCTTTACATTTGTGCATTTCCATTTTTGATGTACACTTTTTCCTTAAATCAAAACTTGAGTTTTCACTTTTCCCTTTTTCTCATAATAAAAAAGAAAAGAAGGCAAATAGATCACAACAAAACAAAAATTTTTCAGTTTATATGTGCAAAAAATTTAAAACAACAGAAATTTTTAATAAAGTAAATTTATTCACACAGCACAAATAAACACAAAAGTTTAGATATCCAAGTTTGGGAAATTCCACAAATTCAAACCAAATGGCTAGGAATTTTTAAGAAAGAGATTTTTTATTGATCCTGCCTTTGTTTTAAATATTGATATGCATGCTAGAAACAAGTTAAAGATGCAAATGACCTATGGATCGAAACCTCACTAAATTCTCAAGTGAACCTTCAGTGGGATATTTACCTGAGTCAAACAAGCCATTATTTTACCCATTTACCAAAAGTTAACCTAACAATCATTGATGATTGTAAAGTGATTTATCGGTCAATCATGCGTAATAGGCTATATTTTTTTGTAAGAAATAACTAATGGAGTAGGAGTCAACACTACACTCAGTTCAAAATCCCCTGTCTCCCCCTTTTCCCGATGATTGCAAAACCTAATATATAAAAACTAGAAAGACTTTTCAATCCCTAAAAGTTACAAACAATTTTTGGAATTATCTCTCTCTACATTTGTGCATTTCCATTTTAGATGTATACTTTTTTCATAAATCAAAACTTGAGTATTGACTTTTCCCTTTATCTCGTTAACAAAAAGATAAGAAGGCAAATAGATCACAACAAAATGAAAATTGTAGAGTTTACGTATGAAAATATTTTTAAACAACAACAAATGTAAGTAAAGAAAATTTATTCACACACCAAAAATGAACACAAAAGTTCTGATATCTAAGTTTGGGAAATTGCATTAGGTCAACCCTTATAACTTTGAATTTTACAAGAAAGAGGTTTGTAATTGATCCTACGCATGTTTTAAATATGGATATGCATGCTTGAAATTTTTTAAAGATGCAAAAGCCAATTGGATCCAAACCTCATTAAATTCTCAAGCGAATGTGCAGTGGGATATTTACCTGAGTGTAACAAGCCATTATATTGTCCATTTACAAAAAAGCTGACCAAACAATCATTGATGATTGTAAGTGATTTATCGGTCAATCATGCGTAACGGGCTATATTTTTTGTATGAAATGACTTATGGATTGAGAGGCAACACTGCACTCAGTTAGAAGTCCCCTCCTTCCCCCTTTTCCCGACGATTAAAAAACCAAATATATAAAAACTAGAAGGAGTTTGCAATCCCTAAAAATTACATACACCTTCTAGAATTATATCTCTTTAAATATGTGCATTTCCATTTTAGATGTATATTTTTTTCTTTAATCAAAACTTGACTTTTCACTTTTCCCTTTATCTAGTAAACAAAAAGAAAAGAAGGCAAATAGATCACAACAAAACGAAACTTTTTTAGTTTATATATGCAAAAATTAAAACCAAAAACAATTGTAAGTAAATAAAATTTATTCACACACAACAAATGAACACAAATGTTTTGATATCCAAGTTTGGAAAATTCGACTAGTTAAACCCTAATGGCTTGGAATTTTATGAAAAAGAGATTTTTAATTGATCCTACACATGTTTTAAATATGGATATGCATGCTTGAAACAATTTTATGATGCAAATGACCTATGGATTGAAACCTCATTAAATTCTCAATTGAACGTGCAGTGGGATATTTACCCGAGTCAAACAAGCCATTATTTTACCCTTTTATAAAAAACGAACCTAACAATCACTGATGATTGTAAAGTGATTTATCGATCAATCATGAGTAATGTGATACTTTTTTTTTTATGAAATGACTTATGGATTGGGAGTCAACACTACACTCAGTTAAAAATCACTTGTTGCCCATTTCGTGATGAGTGCTAAACCTAATATATAAAAACTAGAAAGAGTTCATAATCCCTAAAACTTACAGACACTTTTTGGAATTATTTATCTCTACATATGTGCATTCACTTTTCCCTTTATCTCGCAAACAAAAAGATAAGATCACAAAAGGATCACAAAAAAATGAAAATTTTAGAGATTGTGTAAGCAAAAGATTTAAAAAAACAACAAATGTTAGTAAAGATAAATTTATTCACACATCTCAAATGAACACAAAAGTTTTGATATCCCAGTTTAGAAAATTCCACTAGTTCAAACCTAGTGGCTTGGAATTTTAAAAGAAAGAGATTTGTAATTGATCCAACACATGTTTTAAATATGGATATGCATGCTTGAAACATGTTAAAGATGAAAATGACCTATTAATCCAAACCTCATTAAATTCTCAAGTGAACATGTGGTGCGATATTTACCTGAGTCAAACAAGCTATTATTTTCCCCATTTACAAAAGGTTGACGTAACAATCATTGATGATTGTAAAGTGATATATTGGTCACTCATGCGTAACAAGCTATAGTTTTTTGGAAATAAATGACTTATGGATTTGGAGTCAACACCTCACTAAGTTAAAAAGCCCTCGCCTCCCCTTTTCCCAACTATTGTAAAACCTAATATATAAAAACTAGAAAGAGTTTACAATCCCTAAAAAGTACATATAGTTTTTGGAATTATATGTCTTTACATTTGTGCATTTCCATTTTAGATGTATACTTTTTTCTTAAATCATAACATGAGTTTTCATTTTTCCCTTTCTCTCGTAAACAAAAATACAAGAAGGCAAATAGATCACAACAAAACAAAAATTATAGAGTTTATGTATTCAAAACAATTTAAAACAGCAAAAAATGTAAGTAAAGAAAATTTATTCACACACCACAAATGAACACAAAAGTTTTGATGTCCAAGTTTGGGAAATTCCACTAGTTCAACCCTAATAGCTTGGAATATTATAAGAAATAAATATGTAATTGATCCTACACATGTTTTAATCATAGATAAGCATGCTTGAAACAATCTTAAAAATGTAAATCACCTATGGATGAAAACCTAAAGAAATTCTCAAGTGAACGTGCGGTGTGACATTTACTTGAGTCAAACAATCTATTATTTTTCCCATTTACCAAAGGTAGACGTAACAATCATTAATGATTGTAAGGTGATATATCGGTCAATCATGCGTAACAAGCTATATTTTTTTGGTAAGAAATGACTTATGGATTTGTAGTCAACACCACACTCGGTTAAAAATCCCTTGCCTCCCCCTTTTCCAACCTATTGCAAAACCTAATATATAAAAACTAGGAAGAGTTTACGATCCCTAAAAATTAAAGACACTTTTTGGAATGATCTTTCTCTAAATTTGTGCATTATAATTTTAGATGTACAATTTTTTCTTAAATAAAAACTTGAGTTTTCACTTTTCCCTATATCTCGTAAACAAAAAGATAAGTAGGCAAATAGATCACAACAAAACAAAAAATTTAGAGTTTTTGTATGCAAAATATTTAAAACGACAACAAATGTAAGTAAAGAAAATTTATTCACACACTACAAATGAACACAAAAGTTTTGATATACAAGTTTTGGAAATTCCACTAGTTCAACCCAAATGGCTTCGAATTTTATAAGAAAGAGATTTGTAATTGATCCTACACTTGCTTGAAATCTTGATATGCATGCTAGAAACATGTTAAAGATGCAAATGATCTATGGATCCAAACCTCATTAAATTCTCAAGTGAACGTTTTGTTGGTTATATACTTGAGTCAAACAAACCATTATTTTGCCTAGTTACAAAAAGTTGACTTAACAATCATTGATGATTGTAAAGTGATTTATCGGCCAATCATGCGTAACGGGCTATATTTTTTTTTAAGAAATGACTAATGGATTGGGAATCAACTCTACACTTAGTTCAAAATCCCCACTTCCCCCTTTTCCAAACGATTGCAAAACCTAATATATAAAAATTAGAAAGACTTTGCAATCAATCCCTAAAAATTAAAGACACTTTTTTGAATTATGTCTCTCTACATTTGTGCATTTCCATTTTAGATGTATACTTTTTTCATAAATCAAAACTTGAGTTGTCACTTTTCCCTTTATCACTTGAACAAAAAGATAAGAAGGAAAATAGATCACAACAAAACAAAAATTTTAGAGTTTATGTATCAAAAAAATTTAAAACAACATCAAATATATGTAAAGAAAATTTATTCATACACCACAAATGAACACATAAGTTTTTGAACCCTAATAACTTTGAATTTTATAAGAAAGAGATTTGTAAATGATCCTACACATGTTTTAAAAATGGATATGCATGCTTGAAACATTTGAAAGATGCAAATGCCATTTGGATCCAAAGCTCATTAAATTCTCAAGTGAACTTGCAGTGGAATATTTACCCGAGTGAAACAAGTCATTATTTTGTCCATTTAAAAACAGTTGGCCTAACAATCATTGATGATTGTATAGTGATTTATCAGTCAATCATGTATAACGGGCTATATTTATTTGTAAGAAATGACTTATGGATTGGGAGACAACACTGCACTCAATTAAAAGTCCCTTGCTTCCCCCTTTTCCCGATGAATGCAAAACAAAATATATTAAAACTAGGAGTTTGCAATCCCTAAAAATTACGTTCCCCTTTTGGAATTATATCTCTTTAAATATGTGCATTTCCATTTTAGATGTATATTTTTTTCTTTAATCAAAACTTGACTTTTGACTTTTCTTTTTATCTAGTAAACAAAAAGAAAAGAAGGCAAAAAGATCACAACAAAACAAAATTTTTTAAGTTTATATATGCAAAAAAATTAAAACAAAAAAAATTCTAAGTAAATAAAATTTATTCACACACAACAAATGAACACAAAAGTTTTAATATCCAAGTTTGTAAAATTCGACTAGTTAAACCCTAATGGCTTGGAATTTTATAAAAAAAAGATTTTTAATTGATCCTACACATGTTTTAAATATGGATATGCATGCTTGAAACAATTTTAAGATGCAAATGACCTATGGATCGAAACCTCATTAAATTCTCAAGTGAACGTGCGTCCAACAAGCCATTATTTTCCCCATTTATAAAAAACTGACCTAACAATCATTGATGATTGTAAAGTGATTTATCGATCAATCATGAGTAATGGGATTTTTTTTTTTTTTAATGAAATGACTTATGGATTGGGAGTCAACACTACACTCAGTTAAAATTCCCCCGCCTTCCCCATTTCCCGATGAGTGCTAAACCTAATATATAAAAACTAGAAAGAGTTCATAATCCCTAAAAATTACAGACACTTTTTGGAATTATTTATCTCTACATATGTACATTCACTTTTCTCTTTATCTCATAAACAAAACGATGAGATCGCAAAAAAATACAAAAAAATGAAAATTTTAGAGATTGTGTAAGCAAAAAATTTAAAACAACAACGAATGTTAGTAAAGAAAATTTATTCACACATCTCAAATGAACACAAAAGTTTTGATATCCCAGTTTGGGAAATTCCACTAGTTCAAACCTAGTGGCTTGATTTTTTAAAAGAAAGAGATTTGTAATTGATCCAACACATGTTTTAAATATGGATATGCATGCTTGAAACATGTTAAAGATGCAAATGACCTATTGATCCAAACCTCATTAAATTCTCAAGTGAATGTGTGGTGCGATATTTACCAGAGTCAAACAAGCTATTATTTTCCCCATTTCCACAAGGTTGACGTAACAATCATTGATGATTGTAAAGTGATATATCGGTCACTCATGCGTAACAAGCTATATTTTTTTGGAAATAAATGACTTACAGATTTGGAGTCAACACCTCACTCAATTAAAAATCCCTCGCCTCCCCTTTCCCCAACTATTGTAAAACCTAATATATAAAAACTAGAAAGAGTTTACAATCACTAAAAAGTACATACAATTTTTGGAATTATATGTCTTTACATTTGTGCATTTCCATTTTAGATGTATACTTTTTTCTTAAATGAAAACATGAGTTTTCCTTTTTCCCTTGTTCTCGTAAACAAAAATAAAAGAAGGCAAATAGATCACAAAAAAAAGAAAATTATAGAGTTTATGTATGCAAAAAAATTTAAAACAGCAAAAAATGTTAGTAAAGAAAATTTATTTACAAACCACAAATGAACACAAAAGTTTTGATATCCAAGTTTGGGAAATTCCACTAGTTCAACCATAATAGCTTGGAATATTATAAGAAATAGATATGTAATTGATCCTACACATTTTTTAAGCATAGATAAGCATGTTTGAAACAATGTTAAAAATGTAAATGACCTATGGATGAAATATTCATGAAATTCTCAAGTGAACGAGCGGTGCGATATTTAACTTAGTCAAAATAGCTATTATTTTTCCCATTTACAAAAGGCAGACGTAACAATCATTGATGATTGTAAAGTGATATATCGGTCAATCATGCGTAACAAACTATATGTTTTTTGTTAAGAAATGACTTATGCATTTGTAGACAACACCACACTCAGTTAAAAATCCCTCGCCTCCTCCTTTTCCTACCTATTGCAAAACCTAATATATAAAAACTAGAAAGAGTTTACAATCCCTAAAAATTAAAGACACTTTTTGGAATGATCTTTCTCTAAATTTGTGCATTATAATTTTAGATGTACACTTTTTTCTTAAATAAAACTTGAGTTTTCACTTTTCCCTATATCTCGTAAACAAAAAGATAAGTAGGCAAAAAGATCACAACAAAACAAAAAATTTAGAGTTTATGTATGCAAAATATTTAAAACAACAACAAATGTAAGTAAAGAAAATTTATTCACACACTACAAATGAACACAAAAGTTTTGATATCCAAGTTTTATAAATTCCACTACTTTAACCCAAATGGCTTCGAATTTTATAAGAAAGAGATTTTTAATTGATACTACACTTGTTTGAAATCTTGATATGCATGCTAGAAACATGTTAAAGATGCAAATGATCTATGGATCCAAACCTCATTAAATTCTCAAGTGAACGTTTTGTTGGTTAATTGACTTGAGTCAAACAAACTATTATTTTGCCTAGTTACATAAAGTTGACTTAACAATCATTGATGATTGTAAAGTGATTTATCGGCCAATCATGCATATATTTTTTTGTAAGAAATGACTAATGGATTGGGAATCAACTCTATACTTAGTTCAAAATCCCCCACTTCCCCCTTTTCCCAACGATTGCAAAACCTAATATATAAAAATTAGAAAGACTTTGCAATCCATAAAAATTAAAGACACTTTTTTGAATTATCTCTCTCTATATTTGTGCATTTCCATTTTAGATGTATACTTTTTTCATAAATCAAAACTTGAGTTGTCACTTTTCCCTTTATCTCTTAAACAAAAAGATAAGAAGGCAAATAGATCACAACAAAACGAAAAATTTTAGAGTTAATGTATGAAAAAAATTTTAAACAACATCAAATGTTTGTAAAGAAAATTTATTCATACACCACAAAGGAACACATAAGTTCTGATATCTAAGTTTTGGAAATTCCTCTAGTTTAATCCTAATAACTTTGAATTTTATAAGAAAGAGATTTGTACATGATCCTACACATGTTTTAAAAATGGATATGCATACTTGAAACATTTGAAAGATGCAAATGCCATTTGGATCCAAACCTCATTAAATTCTCAAGTGAACTTGCGGTGGGATATTTACCCAAGTGAAACAAGCCATTATTTTGTCCATTTTAAAAAATATGGCCTAACAATCATTGATGATTGTAAAGTGATTTATCAGTCAATCATGCGTAACGGGCTATATTTATTTTTAAGAAATGACTTATGGATTGGGAGACAACACTGCACTCAGTTAAAAGTCCCATGCTTCCCCCTTTTCGCAACAATTGCAAAACCAAATATATTAAAACTAGAAGCAGTTTGGAATCCCTAAAAAATACATAAACTTTTCTGAATTATGTCTCTTTAAATTTTGGCATTTCCATTTTAGATGTATACTTTTTTCTTAAATCAAAACTTGATTTTTCACTTTTCCCTTTATCTCGTAAACAAAAATATAAGACGGCAAATAGATCACACCAAAACGAAAATTGAAAACAATAACAAATGTAAGTAAAGAAAATTTATTCACACACCACAAATGAACACAAAAGTTTTTATATCCAGGTTTATTTCAATTTTAGATGTACACTTTTTCCTTAAATCAAAACTTGAGTTTTCACTTTTCCCTTTATCTCGTAAAAAAAAAAAGATAAGTAGGCAAATAGATCACAACAAAACAAAAATTTTAGAGTATATGTATGGAAAAAATTTAAAAAACAAAACAAATGTAAGTAAATAAAATTTATTCACACATCACAAATGAACACAAAAGTTTTTATATTCAAGTTTGGGAAATTCCACTAGTTCAACCCAAATGACTTGGAATTTATAAAAAAAGAGATTTGTAATTGATCCTACACTTGTTTTAAATATTGATATGCATGCTATAAACATGTTAAAGATGCAAATGACTTACGGATCCAAACCTCATTAAATTCTCAAGTTAACGTTCGGTGGGATATTTACTTGAGTCAAACAAGCCATCATTTTGCCCATTTACAAAAAGTGGACCTAACTATCATTGATTATTGTAAAGTGATTTATTGGTCAATCAAGCGTAACGGGCTATATTTTTTTTGTAAGAAATGACTAATGGAGTGGGAGTCAACACTACACTCAGTTCAAAATCCCCCGCTTCTCCCTTTTTCCCGACAATCCCAAAACCCAATATATAAAAACTAGTAAGACTTTGCCATCCCTAAAAATTAAAGACACTTTTTGGAATTATGTCTCTCTACATTTGTGCATTTCCATTTTAGTTGTATAGTTTTTTCATAAATCAAAACTTGAGTTATCACTTTTCCCTTTATCTCGTAAACAAAAAGATAAGAAGGCAAATAGATCACAACAAAACAAAAATTTTAGAGTTTAGGTATGAAAAAATTTAAAAAAACAACAAATTTAAGTAAAGAAAATTTATTCACACACCACAAATGAACACAGAAGTTTTGATATCCATGTTTGGGAAATTCCACTAGTTCAACCCTTGTAACTTTAAATTTTACATGAAAGAGATTTGTAATTGATCCTACACATGTTGTAAATATGGATATGCATGCTTGAAACATTTTAAAGATGCAAATGACTTTTGGATCCAAACCTCAATATGTTCTCAAGTGAACATACTGTGGGATATTTACCCGAGTGAAACAAGCCATTATTTTGCCCATTTACAAAAACTGACCTAACACTGCACTCAGTTAAAAGTCCCTTGCCTCCCTCCTTTCCCGACGATTGCAAAACCAAATATATAAAAACTAGAAGTAGTGTGCAATCCCTAAAAATTATAGAAATTTTTTGGAAATATTTCTCTTTACATTTTTTCATTTCCATTTTTATGTAAACTTTTTTGTTAAATCAAAACTTGAGTTTTCACTTTTCCTTTTTTCTAGTAATAAAAAAGAAAAGAAAGCAAACAGATCACAACAAAATGAAAATTTTTAGTTTATATTTGAAAAAAATTAAAAACAACAAATATTTTAAGTAAAGAAAATTTATTCACACACCACAAATGAACAAAAACTTTTTTATATCCATGTTTCAAAAATTCCACTAGTTCAACCCAAATGGCTTGGAATTTTTTAAGAAAGAGATTTTTTATATACCCTACACTTGATTTAAATATTGATATGCATTCTAGAAACAAGTTAAAGACGCAAATGACCTTTGGATCGAAACCTTATTAAAATCACACGTGAACGTTCGGTGGGATATTTACCCGAGTCAAACAAGCCATTATTTTGCCCATTTACAAAAAGTTGACCTAACAATAATTGATGATATAAAAGTGATTTATCGGTCAATCATGCGTAACAGGCTATATTTTTTTGTAAGAAATGACTAATGGAGGGGGAGTCAACAATACACTCAGTTCCAAATCCCCTGTCTCCCCCTTTTCCCGACGATTGCAAAACCTAATAAATAAAAACTAGAAAGACTTTGCAATCGCTAAAAATTACAGATAACTTTTGGAATTATCTCTCTCTACATTTGTGCATTTCCATCTTAGGTGTTTACTTTTTTCATAAATCAAAACTTGAGATGTCCCTTTTCCCTTTATCTCATTAACTAAATTATAAGAAGGCAAATAGATCACAACAAAACGAAAATTTTCGAGTGTATGTATGAAAAAAAAATTAAACAGCAACAATTGTAAGTAAAGAAAATTTATTCGCACACCACAAATGAACACAAAACTTCTGATATCTAAGTTTAGGAAATTCCACTAGTTCAACCCTAATAAATTTGAATTTACAAGAAAGAGATTTTTATTTGATCCTACACATGTTATAAATATGGATATGCATGCTTGAAAATTTTTAAAGATGCAAATGCCATTTGGGTCGAAACTTTATTAAATTGTCAAGTGAACGTGCGGTGGGATATTTACCCGAAGTAACAAGCCATTATTTTGTCCATTTACAAAAAGCTGACCTAACAATCATTGATGATTGTAAAGTGATTTATCGGTCAATCATGCGTAACAGGCTATATTTATTTGTAAGAAATGACTTATGGATTGGGAGGAAACACTGCACTCAGTTAAAATTCCACTGCCTCCCCCTTTTCTCGACGATTGCAAAACCAAATATATTAAAACAAGGAGTTTGAAATCACTAAAAATACATAAAATTTTTGAAATGTTGTCTTTTTACATTTTTGCATTTCCATTTTAGATGTATACTTTTTTCTTAAATCAAAACTTGAGTTTTCATTTTCCCTTTATCTCGTAAACAAAAATATAAGAAGGCAAATCGATCACAAAAAAATGAAAATTTTAGAGTTTATTATGTAAGAAAAAAAATAAAACAACAAAAAATGTAAGTAAAGAAAATTTAGTCACACACCACAAAATAACACAAAAGTTTTGATGTCCAAATTTTGGAAATTCCTCTAGTTCAACCCTAATAGCTTGGAATTTTATAAGAAAGAGATTTTTAATTGATCCTACACATGTTTCAAAGATAGATAAGCATGCTTGAAACATGATAAAAATGCAAATGATCTATGGATCCAAATCTCATTAAATTCTCAAGTGAACGTACGGTGTGATATTTACCTAAGTCAAACAAGCTATTATTTTGCCCATTTGCAAAAGGCAGACCCAACAACTATTGATGATTGTAAAGAGATATATCGGTCAATCATGTGTAACATGCTATATTTTTTTTTGTAAGAAATGAATTATGGATTTGGAGTCAATACCTCACTTAGTTTAAAATCCCCGTCTCCCTCTTTTCCCAATGATTGCAATACCAAATATATAAAAACTAGAAAGAGTTTAAAATCCCTAAAAATTAAACACACTTTTTGGAATTATCTCTCTCTACATTTGTGCAATTTAATTTTAGATGAATACTTTTTTCTAAAATGAAAAATCGATTTTTCACTTTTGCCCTATATCTCGGAAACAAAAAGATAAGTAGGGAAATAGATCACAACAAAATAAAAATTTTAGAGTTTATGTATGGAAAACAGATAAAACAACAACAAATGTAAGGAAAGAAAATTTATTTGCACACTATAAATGAACACAAAAGTTTTGATATCCAAGTTTGGAAAATTCCACTAGTTCAACCCAAATGGCTTGGAATTTTATAAAACAGAGATTTGTAATCGATCCTACACTTGTTTGAAATATTGATATGCATGCTAGAAACATGTCAAAAAAGCAATTGACCTATGGATCCAAACCTCATTAAATTCTGAAGTGAACGTTCGGTGGGATATTTACCCGAGTCAAACAAGCCATTATTTTGCCCATTTAAAAAAAGTTGACCTAACAATCATTGATGATTGTAAAGTGATTTATCAGTCAATCATGTGTAACAAGCTATATTTTTTTGTAAGAAATGACTAATGGAGTGGGAGTCAACACTACACTCAGTTCAAAATCCCTCGCCTCCCCCTTTTCACGACAATTTCAAAACCTAATATATAAAAAATAGAAAGACTTTGCAATCCCTAAAAATTAAAGACACTTTTTTGAATTATCTCTCTCTACATTTGTGCATTTCCATTTTAGATGTATACTTCTTTCATAAATCAAAACTTGTGTTATCACTTTTCCCTTTTTCTTGTAAACAAAAAGATAAGAAGGCAAATAGATCACAACAAAAGGAAAATTTTAGAGTTTATGTATGAAAAAAAATTAAAATAACAACAAATGTAAGTAAATAAAATTTATTCACATACCACAAATGAACACAAAAGTTCTATTATCTAAGTTTGGGAAATTCCTCTAGTTCAACCCTAATAACTTTGAATTTTATAAGAAAGAGATTTGTAATTGATCCTACACATGTTTTAAATATGGGTATGCATGCTTGAAACAATTTAAAGATGCAAATGCTATTTGGATCCAAACCTCATCAAATTCTCAAGTGAAGGTGCGGTGGAATATTTATCGAGTGGAACAAGCCATTATTTTGTCCAATAACAAAAAGCTAACCGAACAATCATTGATGATTGGAAAGTGATTTATCGGTCAATCTTGCGTAACAAGCTATATTTGTTTGTAAGAAATGACTTATGGATCAGGAGGCAACACTGTACTCAGTTAAAAGTCCCCTGCCTCCCCCTTTTCTCGACGATTGCAAAACCAAATATATTAAAACAAGAGGGAGTTTGGAATGCCTAAAAAGTACATACACTTTTTGGAATTATATCTCCTTACATTTGTGCATTTCCATTTTAGATGTATACTTTTTTCCTAAATCAAAACATGTGTTTTCACATTTCCCTTTATCTCGTAAACAAAAATATAAGAAGGCAAATAGATCACAACAAAACTAAAATTTTAGAGTTTATGTATGCAAAAAAATTTAAAACAACAAAAAATGTAAGTATAGAAAAATTATTTGCACACCTCAAATGAACACAAAAGTTTTGATATCCAAGTTTGGGAGATTCCACTAGTTCTACCGTAATAGCTTGGAATTTTATAACAAAAAGATTTGTAATTGATCCTGCACATAGATAAGCATAGATAAGCATAGATAAGCATGCTTGAAACAATCTTAAAAATGTAAATGACATATGCATCAAAACTTCATGAAATTCTCAAGTGAATGTGCGGTGTGTTATTCACCTGAGTCAAACAAGCTATTATTTTGCCCATTTGCAAATGTTAGACATAACAATCATTGATAATTGTAAAGTGATATATCGGTCAATCATGCGTAACAAACTATATTTTTTTGTAAGAAATGACTTATGGATTTGGAGTCAACACCTCACTCAGTTAAAAATCCCTCGCCTCCCCCTTTTCCCAACAATTGTAAAACCTAATAAATTAAAACTAGAAAGAGTTTACAATCCCCAAAAATTAAAGACACTTTTTTGGAATTATCTCTCTCTAAATTTGTGCATTTCCATTTTAGATGTACAATTTTTTCTTAAATCAAAACTTGAGTTTTCACTTTTCGCTATATGTCGTAAACAAAAAGATAAGTGGGCAAATAGATCACAACAAAAAAAAAAATTTAGAATTTATGTATACAAAAACTTTAAAACAACAACAAATGTAAGTAAAGAAAATTTATTCACACACCACAAATGAACACAAAAGTTTTGATATCCAAGTTTTGGAAATTCCACTTGTTCAACCCAAATGGCTTGGAATTTTATAAGAAGGAGATTTGTAATTGATCCTACACTTGTTTTAAATATTGATATGCATGCTAGAAACATGTCAAAGATGCAAATGATCTATGGATCCCAACCTGATTAAATTCTCAAGTGAACGTTCCGTTGGATATTTACCTGAGTCAAACAAGCCATTATTTTGCCTAGTTACAAAAAGTTGACCTAACAATCATTGATGATTGTAAAGTGATTTATCGGTCAATCATGCATAGCGGGCTATATGTTTTTGTAAGAATTGACTAATGGTGTGGGAATCAACTCTACACTCAGTTCAAAATCCCCCACCTTCCCCTTTTCCCAACGATTGCAAAAACTAATTTATTAAAACTAGAAAGACTTTGTAATCCCTAAAAATTAAAGACACTTTTTGGAATTATCTCTCTCTACATTTGTGCATTTCCATTTTAGATGTATACTTTTTTCTTAAATCAAAACTTGAGTTATCACTTTTCCATTTATCTCATAAACAAAAAGATAAGAAGGCAAATAGATCACAACAAAACGAAAATTTTAGATTTTATGCATGAAAAAAATTTAAAACAACAACAAATGTATGTAAATAAAATTTATTCACACACCAAAAATGAACACAAAAGTTCTGATATCTAAGTTTGGGAAATTCCTCTAGTTCAACCCTAATAACTTTGAATTTTATAAGAAAGGGATTTGTAATTGATCCTACACATGTTTTAAAATTGGATATGCATACTTGAACCATTTTAAAGATGCAAATGCCATTTGGATCCAAACCACTTTAAATTCTCATGTGAACTTGCGGTGGGATATTTACTCGAGTAAAACAAGCCATTATTTTGTCCATTTACAAAAAGTTGATCTAACAATCATTGATGATTGTAAAGTGATTTATCGGTCAATCATGCGTAACGGGCTATATTTTTTTTTTAAGAAATGACTTATGGATTGGGAGGCAACACCACACTCAATTAAAAGTCCCCCGCTTCCCCGTTTTCCTGCCGATTGCAATACCAAATATATTAAAACTAGAAGAGTTTGCAATCCCTTAAAAATACATACGCTTTTTGGAATTATATCTCTTTACATTTGCGCATTTCCATTTTAGATATATACTTTTTTCTTAAATCAAAACTTGAATTTTCACTTTTCCCTTTATCTCGTAAACAAAAAGATAAGAAGGCAAATAGAACACAACAAAACGAAATTTTTTATAGTTTATGTATGTAAAAAAATTTAAAACAACAAAAAAGGTAAGTAAAGAAAATTTATTCACACGCTTCAAATGAACACAAAAGTTTTGATACCCAAGTTTTGGAAATTCCACTAGTTCAACCCTTATAGTTTGGAATTTTAAAAGAAAGAGATTTGTAATTGATCCTACACATGTTTTAAATATAGATAAGCATGCTTTAAACATGTCAAAAATGGAATTGACCCATGGATCCAAACCTCATTAAATTCTCAAGTTAACGTGCAGTGTGATATTTACCTGAGTTGACAAGCTATTATTTTTCCTGTTTACAAAAGGCAGACCAAACAATCATTGATGATTGTAAAGTGATATCTCGGTCAATCATGCATAGCAAGCTATGTTTTTTTTTTGTAAGAAATGACTTAAGATTTGGATTCAACACCTCACTCAGTTAAAAATCCCCCGCCTCCCCCTTTTCCCAACGATTGCAAAACCTAATATATAAAAACTAGAAGGAGGTTCCAATACCTAAAAATTAAAGACACTTTTTGGAATTATCTCTCTCTAAATTTGAGTATTTCAATTTTAGATGTACACTTTTTTCTTAAATCAGAACTTGAGTTTTCACTTTTTTTTATATCTCGTAAATAAAAATATAAGTAGGCAAATAGATTACCACAAAACAAAAATTTTAGAGTTTATGTATGCACAAAATTTAAAACAACAACAAATGTAAGTAAAGAAAATTTATTCACACACCAAAAATGAACACAATTTTGATATCAAAGTTTGGGAAATTCCCCTAGTTTAACCCACTTGGCTTGGATTTTTTTAAGAAAGAGATTTTTAATTGATCCTACACTTGTTTTAAATATCGATATGCATGCTGGAAACATGTTAAAGATGCAAATGACTTATGGTTCCAAACCTCATTAAATTCTAAAGTGAACGTTCTAGGGGATATTTACTTGAGTCAAACTAGCCATTATTTTGCTCATTTACAAAAAGTTGACCTAACAATCATTGATGATTGCAAAGTGATTTATCGGTCAATCTTGCATAATGGGCAATATTTTTTTTTAGGAAATTACAAATGGAGTGGGAGTCAACACTACACTCAGTTCAAAATCCCATGTCTGTCCCTTTTCCCAATGTTTACAAAACTAATATATAAAAACTAGAATGACTTTGCAATCCCTAAAAATTACAGACACTTTTTGGCATGATCTCTCTCTACATTTGTTCATTTCCATTTGAGATTTATGCTTTTTTCATAAATCAAAACTTGAGTTGTCACTTTTCCCTTTATCTCGTAAACAAAAAGATAAGAAGGCAAATAGATCAAAACAAAACGAAAATTTTAAATTTTATGTACGAAAAAAATTTAAAACAACAACAAATGTATGTAAAGAAAATTTATTCACACACCACAAATGAACACAAAAGTTCTGATATCTAAGTTTGGGAAACTCTACTAGTTCAACTCTAATAACTTTGAATTTTATTAGAAAGAGATTTGTAATTGGTCCTACACATGTTTTAAAAATGGATATGCATGCTTGAAACATTTTAAAGATGAAAATGCCATTTGGATCCAAACCTCATTACATTCTCAAATGAACATGCGGTGGGATATTTATTCGACTGAAACAAGCCATTATTTTGTCCGTTTACAAAAAGTTGACCAAACAATCGTTGATGATTGTAAAGTGATTTATCGGTCAATCATGCCTAATGGGCTATATTTTTTTTGTAAGAAATGACTTATGGATTGGGTGGCAACACTATACTCAGTTAAAAGTCCCCCGCTTCTCCATTTTCCTGATTGAAAAACAAAATATATAAACACTAGAAGGAATTTGCAATCCCTAAAATTACATACACCTTTTGGAATTATATCTCTTTACATTTGTCCATTAACATTTTAGATGTATAGATTTTTTTAAATCAAAACATGAGTTTTCACTTTTCCCTTTATTTGGTAAAAAAAAATATAAGAAGGCAAATAGATCACAACAAAACGAAAATTTTTTAGTTTATATATGCAAAACATTAAAAACAACAACAATTGTAAGTAAAGAAAATATATTCACACAAGACAATTTAACACAAAAGTTTTGATATCCAAGTTTGGAAAATTCCACTAGTTAAACCCTAATGGGTTGAAATTTTATAAGAAAGAGATTTGTAATTGATCCTACACATGTTTTAAATATGGATATGCATGCTTGAAACAAGTATAAGATACAAATGACCTATGGATCGAAACCTAATTAAATTCTCAAGTGAACATGTGGTGGGATATTTAACCGAGCCAAACAAGCCATTATTTTGCTCATTTATAAAAAGCTGACTTAACTATCATTGATGATTGTAAAGTGATTTATCGATCAATCATGAGTAATGGCTATATTTTTTTTTAAGAAATGACTTATTGATTGGGATTCAACATTACACTCAGTTAAAAATCCCCCACCTCCCTTATTTCCCGACGAGTGCAAAACCTAATATATAAAAAAGTAGAAAGAGTTTATAATCCCTAAAAATTATAGACACTTTGAGGAATTAATTATCTCTAAAAATGTGCATTGTCATTTTAGATGTACACTTTTGTCTTAAATCAAAACTTGAATTTTCACTTTTTCCTTTATCTTGTAAACAAAAACATAAGAAGGCAAAAAGATCACAAAAAAACGAAAATTTTAGAGATTGTGTTTGCAAAAAAATTAAAACAACAACTAATGTTAGTAAAGAAAATTTATTCACACACCTCAAATGAACACAAAATTTTTTATATCCAAGTTTAGGAAATTCCAATAGTTCAAATCTAGTGGCTTGGAATTTTAAAATAAAGAGATTTGTAATAGATCCCACCCAAGTTTTAAATATGGGTATGGATGCTTGAAACATGTGAAAGATGCAAATGACCTATTGACCAAACCTAATTAAATTCTCAAGTGAACGTGCAGTGGGATATTTACCTGAGTCAAACAAGGCATTATTTTGCCTATTTATAAAAAGCTGACCTAACAATCGTTGAAGATTGTAAAGTGATTTATCGGTCAATCATGCCTAATGGGCTATATTTTTTTTTTGTAAGAAATGACTTATGGATTGGGAATCAACATTACACTCAGTAAAAAATTCCCCGCCCCCCCTTTTCCTGATGAGTGCAAAACCGAATATATAAAAGCTAGAAAGAGTTAACAATCCCTAAAAATTACAGACACTTTTCTGAATTATTTCTCTCTACGTATGTGCATTTCCATTTTAGATGTATACTTTTTTATTAAATCAAAACTTGATTTTTCACTTTACCTTTATCTCGTAAAATAAAAGATAAGAAAGCAAATAGATCACAACAAAACTAAAATTTTAGAATTTATGTATGCAAAAAATTTAAAACAACAACAAATGTAAGTAAAGAAAACTTATTCACACACCACAAATGAACACAAAAGTTTTGATATCCAAGTTTGGAAAATTACACTAGTTCAACCCTAATGGCTTCGAATTTTAAAAGAAAGAGATTTGTAATTGATCCAACACATGTTTTAAATATTCATATGCATGCTTGAAACATGTTAAACATGCAAATGACCTATTTATCCAAACTTAATTAAATTCTCAAGTGAACGTGCGGTGGGATATTTACCCGAGTCAAACAAACCATTATTTTGCCCATTTATAAAAAGCTGACCTAACAATCATTGATGATTGTAAAGTGATTTATCGGTCCATCGTGCGTAACGGGCTATTTTTTTTTGTAAGAAATGACTTATGGATTGGGAGTCAATACTACACTCAGTTAAAAATCCCCCACCTCCCCCTTTTCTTGACGAGTACAAAACCTAATCTATAAAAACTAGAAATAGTTTAGAATCCCTAAAAATTACAGACACAATTCTAAATTATTTCTCTCTACATATATATGCATTTCATTTTTAGATGTACACTTTTTTATTAAATCAAAACTTGAGTTTTCACTTTTCCCTTTATCTTGTAAACAAAAAGATAAGAAAGCAAATAGATCATATCAAAACTAAAATTTTAGAATTTATTTATGCAAAAAATTAAAAAAAACAAAAAATGTAAGTAAAGAAAATTTATTCACACACCACAAATGAAGACAAAAGTTTTGATATCCAAGTTTGGAAAACTCCACTAGTTCAACCCTAATGGCTTAGAATTTTAAAAGAAAGAGATTTGTAATTGATCCAACACATGTTTTAAATATGCATATACATGCTTGAAACATGTTAAAGATGCAAATGACCTGAGGAGCCAAACCTCATTAAACCCTCGAGTGAACTTGCGGTGGGATATTTACCCGTGTGAAACAAACCATTATTTTTCCCATTTACAAAAAGCTGACAAAGTGATTGATCGGTGAATCATGCCTAATGAGCTATATTTTTTTTTGTAAGAAATGACTCATGGAGTGGGAGTCAACACTACACTCAGATAAAAATCCCCCGCCTCCCCCTTTTCCTGTCGATTGCAAAACCAAATATATAAAAACTAGAAAGACTTTGCAATCCCTAAAAATTGTAGACACTTTTTTGAATTATCTATCTACATTTGTGCTCTACAATTTTTTATGTATACTTTTTTATTAAATCAAAACTTGAATTGTCACTTTTCCCTTTCTCTCGAAAACATAATGATAAGTAGGCAAATAGATCACAAGAAAACAAAAATTTAATAGTTTAAGTATGCAAAAAATTTAAAACAACAACTAATGTAAGTAAAGAAAATTTATTCACACACCACAAATGAACACAAAAGTTTTGATATCCATGTTTGGGAAATTCCACTAGTTCAACCCTAATAACTTTGAATTTTAAAAGAAAGAAATTTGAAATTGATCCTACACAAGTTTTAAATAAGGATATGCATGCTTGAAACATTTTAAAGATGCAAATGACTTTTGGAATCAAACCTCATTAAATTCTGAGGTGAACGTACGGTGGGATATTTACTTGAGTGAAACAAGCCATTATTTTGCGCATTTAGAAAAAGTTCACCTAACAATCATTGATGATTGTAAAGTTATTTATCGATCAATCATGCATAACGGGCTATATTGTTTTGTAAGAAATGACTTATGGATATGGAGATCACACTACACTCAGTTAAAAGTCCCCCGCCTCCCCCTTTTCCCGACGATTGCAAAACCAAATATATAAAAACTAGAAGTAGTTTGCAATCCCTAAAAATTACAAACACTTTTTTTTAAATATCAGTCTTTACATTTGTGCATTTCCATTTTTATGGACATATTTTTCTTAAATCAAAACTTGAGTTGTCACGTTTCCCTTAATCTCGAAATCAAAAAGATAAGAAGGCAAATAGATCAAAACAAAACAAAAAAAATTTAGTTTATATATACCAAAAATTCAATGCAAAGAAAATTTATTCACACACCACAAATGAGGAAATTACACCTAGACTCTAAAATTTTTTATATCCAAGTTTAGGAAATTCCACTAGTTCAACCCAAATGGCATGGAAGTTTTTAAGAAAGAGATTTTTTATTGATCCTACACTTATTTTAAATATTGATATGCATTCTAGAAACATGTTAAAGATGCAAATGACTAATGGATCGAACCCATAAGAAGTAGGACCCACAATGATTACCATGAGTTGGCATCCTTATCACATCAGTTGGAGGATCAAGAAGGACTCACAAAAGTATCTTTATCTTAGGGTCACGAGCAAGAAGAGTTTTAGTTTGAGTTATGTTTGTCTTTTATCAGTATTGAGTTATTTAATTATGTTAGGACTTATCTTTAAGTGTTAGAGTCTAGGTGTAATTGGGACAAGGGTAGTTTTATTGTAATTGGGCTCTACTACCTTCCTCTATTATAAATAGAGGTTCATGTACTCTGATTACAACAAGTTATTGTTACCAATGAAGTATTTCACTTTTCCATAAATTCAACAAGAAAATTTATTCACACACCACAAATGAACACAAAAGTTTTGACATCCAGGTTTGGGAAATTCCACTAGTTCAACACTAACGGCTTGGAATTTTAAAATAAAGAGATTTGTAATTGATCCAACACATGTTTTAAATATGGATATGCATGCCTGAAACATATTAAAGATGCAAATGACCTATTGATCCAAACCTCATTGAATTCTCAAGTGAACGTGCGTTGGAATATTTACCCGAGTCAAACATGCCATTATTTTGCCGAGTTATAAAAAGCTCACCTAACAATCATTGATGATTGTAAAATGATTTATCAGTCAATCATGCGTAACGGGCTATATTTTTTTGTAAGAAATGACTTATGGATTGGGAGTCAACACTACACTCAGTTAAAAATCCCCCGCCTCCCCCTTTTCCTGACGAGTGAAAAACCAAATATATAAAAACTAGAAAGAGTTTACAATCCCTAAAAATTACAGACACTTTTTGGAATTATTTCTCTCTACATATGTGCATTTACATTTTAGATGTACACTTTTTTCTTAAATCAAAACTTGATTTTTCACTTTTCTCTTTATCTCATAAAAAAATGATAAGAAAGCAAATAGATCACAACAAAACGAAAATTTTAGAATTTATGTATGCAAAAAATTTAAAATAACAATAAATTTAAGTAAAGAAAATTTATTCAGTCCCACAAATGAACACAAAGGTTTTGATATGCAAGTTTGTAAAATTCCACTAGTTCAACTCTAATGGCTTGGAATTTTAAAAGAAAGAGATTTGTAATTGATCTAACACATGTTTTAAATATGGATATACATGCTTTAAACATGTTAAAGATGAAAATGACCTATGGATCCAAACCTCATTAAATTCTCAAGTGAACGTGTGGTGGGATATTTACCCGTGTCAAACAAACCATTATTTTTCCTATTTACAAAAAGCTGACCTAACAATCATTGATGATTCTAAAGTAATTTATCGGTCAATCATGTGTAACAGGCTATATTTTTTTTGTATGAAATGACTAAAGGAGTGGGAGTCAACACTACACTCAGTTAAAAATCCCCTACCTCCCATTTTCCCTACAATTTCAAAACCTAATATATAAAAACTAGAAAGACTTTGCAATCCCTAAAAATTATAGACACTTTTACGAATTATCTCTCTCTACATTTGTGCATTTCAATTTTAGATGTCTCGAGTTGTCAATTTTCCTTCTATCTCGATAACAAAATGATAAGTAGGCAAATAGATCACAACAAAAGGAAAAGTTTAGAGTTTAAGTATGCAAAAAAATTTAAACAAAAACAAATATCAGTAAATAAAATTTATTCACACACCACATATGAACACAAAAGTTTTGATGTCCAAGTTTGGGAAATTTAACCCCTGATAACTTAAAATTTTATAAGAAAAAAATTTGTAATTGATCCTACACATGTTTTAAATATGGATATGCATGCTTGAAACATTTTAATGATGCAAATGACATTTGGATCCAAACCTCATTAAAATCGCAAGTTAACGTGCAGTTGGATATTTACACGAGTGAAACAAGCCATTATTTTGCCCATTTACAAAAACCTGACCTAACAATCATTGATGAATGTGAAATGATTTATCGGTCAATCATGCGTAACGGGCTATATTTTTTCGTAAAAAATTACTTATGGATTGGGAGGCAACACTGCACTCAGTTAAAAGTCCCTTGCCTCCCCCTTTTCCCGACGATTGCAAAACCAAATATATAAAAACTAGGAGTTTGCAATCCCTCAAAATTATAGATACTTTTTGGAATTAATACTCTTTACATTTGTGCATTTACATTTTAGATGTATACTTTTTTCTTAAATCAAAACTTGAGTTTTCACTTTTCCCTTTATCTCGTAAACAAAAAGATAAGAAGGCAAATGGATCACAAAAAAACGAAAATGTTTTAGTTTATATATGCAAAAAATTTAAAACAACATGAATTTTAAGTATAGAAAATTTATTCACACACCACAAATGAACACAAAAGTTTTGATATTGAAGTTTGGAAAATTCGACTAGTTCAACCCTAATGGCTTGGAATTTTATAAGAAAGAGATTTGTAATATATCCTACACTTGTTTTAAATGTGGATATGCATGCTCGAAAAAATTTTAAGATGCAAATGACCTATGGATTGAAACCTCATTAAATTCTACAGAGAACGAACGGTGGGATACTTACCCGAGTCAAACAAGCCATTATTTTGCCCATTTATAAAAAAGCTGACTAAACAATCATTGATGATTGTAAAGTGATTTATCGATCACTCATCATAACGGGATATATTTGTTTTGTATGAAATGACTTATGAATTGGGAGTCAATATTACACTCAGTTAAAAATTCCCCGCGTTCCCCATTTCCCAATGAGTGCAAAGCCTAATATATAAAAACCAGAAAGAGTTTACAAACGCTCAAAATTACTGACACTTTTTGGGATTATTTCTCTCTACATATGTGCATTTCCATTTTAAATGTAAACTTTTTTCTTAAGTGAAAACTTGAGTTTTCACTTTTCCCTTTATCTTGTAAACAAAAAGATAAGAAGGCAAACCATATAAAAAAAAACCAAAATTTTAGAGTTTATGTATGCAAAAAATTTAAAACAACAAGAAATGTCAGTAATGAAAATTTATTCACACACCACAAATGAACACAAAATTTTTGATATCCAAGTTCGGGAAATTCTACTGGTTCAACCTTATTGGCTTGGAATTTTAAAAGACAGAGATTTGAAATTGATCCAACATATATTTTAAATATGGATATGCATGCTTGAAACATGTTAAAGATGCAAATGACGTATTGATCCAAACCTCATTAAATTCTCAAGTGAACGTGTAGTGGGATATTTACCACAGTCAAACAAGCTATTATTTTTCCCATTTATAAAAAGTTGACCTAACAATTATTGATGATTATCAAGTGATTTATCGGTCAATCAAGCATAACAGGCTATATTTTTTTGTAAGAAATGACTTATGGATTGGGAGTCAACACTATACTCAATTAAAAATCCCCCGCCTCCCCCTTTTCCTGGCGAGTGCAAAACTTAATATATAAAAACTAGAAAGAGTTTGCAATCCCTAAAAATTACTAACACTTTTTGAAATTATTTCTCTCTACACATGTGCATATCCATTTTAAATGTACAATTTTTTCTTAAATCAAAACTTGAATTTTCACTTTTCCATGTATCTCGTAAAAAAAAAAGATAAGAAAGAAAATAGATCACAACAAAACGAAAATTTTAGAATTTATGTATGCAAAAGATTTAAAACAACAACAAATGTAAGTATAGAAAATTTATTCACACACCACAAATGAACACAAAAGTTTTGATATCCAAGTTTGGAAAATTCCACTAGTTCAACTCTAAAGCCTTGGAATTTTAAAAGAAAGAGATTTGTAATTGATCCAACACGTGTTTTAACTATGGATATGCATGCTTGAAACAAGTTAAAGATGCAAATAACCTATGGATCCAAACCTCATTAAAATCTCAAGTGAACGTGCGGTGGGCCATTTACCCAAGTCAATTAAACCATTGTTTTGCCCATTTACAAAAAGCTGACCTAACAATCTTTGATGATTATAAAGTGATTTATCGGTCAATCATGTGTAACGGGCTATATTTTTTTGTATGAAATGACTAATGGAGTGGGAGTCAACACTACATTCAGTTAAAACTTTTTGGAAATATCTCTCTCTACATTTTTGCATTTCCGTTTTAGTTGTATAATTTTTTCTTAACTCAAAGCTTGTGTTTTCACTTTTCCCTTTTTCTCGTAAACAAAATAATAAAGGCAAATAGATCACAAAAAACGAAAATTTTAGAGTTTATGTATGCAAAAAATATAAAACAACAACAAATGTAAATAATAAAAATTTATTCACTCATCGCAAATGAACAAAAAAGTTTTGAAATCCAAGTTTGGGATATTCCGCTAGTTCAACCCTAATAGCTTGGAATTTAAAAAGAAAGAGATTTGTAATTGATCCTACACATGTTTTAAATATGGATATGCATGCTTGAAACATGTTAAAGATGCAAATGACCTATGGATCCAAACCTCATTAAATTCTCAAATGAACTTGCAGTGGATTATTTACCCGAGTCAAACAAGCCATTATTTTGCCAATTTACAATAAGCTGACCTAACAACTGATAGCGTGGAATTTTATAAGAAAGAGATTTTCAACTGATCCATCACATGTTTTAAATATGGATATGCATGCTTGAAACATGTTAAAGATGCAAATGACCTATGGGTCCAAACCTCATTAAATTCTCAAGTGAGCATGCAGTGGGATATTTAGCTGAGCCATTATTTTGGCATTTTAAAAAAGGTTGACCTAACAATCATTGATGATTGTAAGGTGATTTATGTATCAATCATGCGTAATAGGCTACAATTTTTTTTAAGAAATGACTTATGGATTTGGAGTCAACACTACACTCAGTTGAAAAATCCCCCGCCTCCACCTTTTCCCGACGATTGCAAAACCTAATACATAAAAACTAGAAAGAGTTTACAATCCCTTAAAATTACGGACACTTTTTGGAAATGTCTCTCTCTACATTTGTGCATTTCCATTTTAGATATATACTTTTTTCTTAAAACAAAACTTGAGTTTTCACTTTTCCCTT
The DNA here is from genome assembly GCF_029961685.1 of Aristolochia californica. Classification (NCBI taxonomy): domain Eukaryota; kingdom Viridiplantae; phylum Streptophyta; class Magnoliopsida; order Piperales; family Aristolochiaceae; genus Aristolochia; species Aristolochia californica. The sequence continues at coordinate 33,924,161 of NW_027182279.1, read as the reverse complement.
TATCTCGTAAACAAAAAGATAAGAAGGCAAATAGATCACAACAAACCGAAAATTTTAGAGTTTATCTATACTAAAAATTTAAAATATCAACAAAGGTAAGTACAAAAAATTTATTCACACACCACAAATGAACACAAAAGTTTCGATATCCAAGTTTGGGAAATTCCTTTAGTTCAACCCTAATAGATTGGAATTTTAAAAGAAAGAGATTTGTAATTGATCCTACACATGTTTTAAATATGGATATGCATGCTTGAAACATGTTAAGGATACAAATGACCTATGGATCCTAACCTCATTAAATTCTCAAGTGAACGTGCGGAGGGATATTTACCTGAGTCAAACAAGTCATTATTTTGCCCATTTACAAAAAGCTTACCCAACAATCATTGATGATTTTAAAGTGATTTATAGGTCAATCACGTGTAATGGGCTATATTTTTTTGCATGAAATGACTTATGGATTGGGAGTCAACACTACACTCAGTTAAAAATCCCCTTCCTCCCCCTTTACACGACGATTGAAAAATCTCATATATAAAATCTTGAAAGAGTTTACAATCCCTAAAAATTACAGACAAGTTTTGGAATTATCTTCTCAACATTTAAGCATTTCCATTTTTTAAGTATACTTTTTTCTTAAATCAAAACTTGATTTTTCACTTTTCCCTTTATCTCGTAGACAAAAAGATATGAAAGCAAATAGATCACAACCAAACGAAAATTTTAGAGTTTACATATTTAAAAAAATTAGAAAAACAACAAATGTAAGTAAAGAAATTTTATTCACACACCACAAATGAACACAAAAGTTTTGATATCCTAGTTTGGGAAATTCCACTAGTTCAACCCTAATAGGTTGAAATTTTATACGAAATAGATTTGTAATTGATCCTACACATGTTTTAAATATGGATATGCATGCTTGAAACATGTTAAAGATGCAAATGACCTATGGAACCAAACCTCATTAAACTTTCATGTGAACGTGCAGTGGGATATCTACCCGAGTCAAACAAGCCTTTTTTTCTCATTTACAAAAAGCTGATGTAACAATCATTGATGATTGTAAAATGAGTTATTGGTCGATCATGCGTAACAAGGGCTATATTTTTTTTTAAGAAATGACTTATGGATTGGGAATCAACACTACACTCAGTTAAAAATCCCCCGTCTCCACCTTTTCTCGACTATTGGAAAACCTAATATATAAAAACTTGAAAGAGTTTAGAATCCCTTAAAATTATGCACACTTTTTGGAAATATTTCTCTCTACATTTGTGCATTTCCCATTTAGATGTATACTATTTTCTTAATTCAAAACTTGAGTTTTCTCTTTTCCCTTTATCTCGTAAACAAAAAGATAAGAAGGCAAATAGATCACAACAAACCGAAAATTTTAGAGTTTATCTATACTAAAAATTTAAAATATCAACAAAGGTAAGTACAAAAAATTTATTCACACACCACAAATGAACACAAAAGTTTCGATATCCAAGTTTGGGAAATTCCTTTAGTTCAACCCTAATAGATTGGAATTTTAAAAGATAGAGATTTGTAATTGATCCTACACATGTTTTAAATATGGATATGCATGCTTGAAACTTGTTAAGGATACAAATGACATATGGATCCTAACCTCATTAAATTCTCAAGTGAACGTGCGGTGGGATATTTACCTGAGTCAAACAAGTCATTATTTTGCCCATTTACAAAAAGCGTCATTGATGATTATAAAGTGATTTATAGGTCAATCACGTGTAATGGGCTATATTTTTTTTTGCATGAAATGACTTATGGATTCGGAGTCAACACTACACTTAGTTAAAAATCCCCTTCCTCCCCCTTTACATGACGATTGCAAAACCTCATATATAAAATCTTGAAAGAGTTTACAATCGTTAAAAATTACAAACACTTTTTGGAATTATGTGTCTCTACATTTAAGCATTTCCATTTTATATGTATATTTTTTCTTCAATCAAAATTTGAGTTTTCTCTTTTCCTTATATCTCGTAAACAAAAAGATAAGAAGGCAAATAGATCACCACAAAACAAAAAAATTATAGTTGATGTATACTAAAAATTAAAAACATCAACATAGGTAAGTAGAGAAAATTTATTCACACACCACAAATGAACACAAAATTTTCTTATCCAAGTTAGGGAAATTCCTCTAGTTCAACCCTAATATCTTGGAATTTTATAAGCAAGAGATTTTTAATTGATCATACACATCTTTTAAATTTGTATATGCATGCTTGAAACATATTAAAAATGCAAATGACCTATGGATCCAAACCTCATTAAATTCTCAAGTGAACGTGCGGTGGGATATTTTCCCAAGTCAAACAAGTCATTATTGTGCCCATTTACGAAATACTCACCCAAGAATCATTGATGATTGTAAAATGATTTATCGGTCAATCATGCGTAATGGACTTTATTTTTTTTGTAAGAAATGACTTATGGATAGGGAGTGAACACTACTCTCAGTTAAAAATCCCCTGCCCCTCCCCCCCCCCCCCCCCCCCCCCCCCCCTTCCCCTTTACACGACGATTGCAAAATCTAATATATAAAATCTTGAAAGAGTCTACAATCCCTAAAAATTATAGACATTTTTTTGAATTATTTCTCACTAAATTTAAGCATTTCCATTTTAGATGTGTACTTTTTTCTTCAATCAAAACTTTATTTTTCACTTTTCCTTTTATCTCGTACACAAAAAGATAAGAAGGCAAATAGATCACAAACAAACGGAAATTTTAGAGTTTATATATTAAAAAAATTAAAACAACAATAAATGCAAGTAAAGAAAATTTATTCACACACCACTAATGAACACAAAAGTTTTGATATCCAAGTTCGGGAAATTCAACTAGTTCAACCCTAATAGTTTGGAATTTTATAAGAAAGAGATATGTAATCAATGCTACACATGTTTTAAATTTGGATATGGACGCTTGAAACATGTTAAAGATGCAAATGACCTATGGATCCAAACCTCATTAAATTCTCAAGTGAACGTACGGTGGGATATTTACCCGAGTCAAACAAGCCAATATTTTGCCCATTTACAAAAACTTGACCTAACAATCATTGATGATTGTAAAGTTATTTATTGGTCAGGCATACGTAATGGGATATATTTTTTTTTGTAAGAAATGACTTACGTATTGGGAGTCAACACTACATTTGGTTTAAAATCCCACACCTCCCCCTTTTCCCGACGATTACAAAAGCTAATATATAAAAACTAGAAAGAGTTAACAATCCCTAAAATTTACAGAGACTTTTTGGAATTATCTCTCTCTACATTTGTGCTTTTCCATTTTCGATGTATACTTTTTTCTTAAATCAATACTAGTGTTTTCATGTTTCTATTAATCTCGTAAATAAAAATATAAGAAGGCAAAAGGATCACAAAAAAAGAAAAAATTTAGAGTTTATGTACGCAAAAAATTTTAAACAACTACAAATGTTAGCAAAGAAAATTTATTCACACAACACAAATGAACACAAATGAACACAACAATTTTGATATCCAAGTTCGGGAAATTCCACTAGTTCAACCCTAATAGCATGGAATTTTATAAGAAAGAGATTTGTAATTGATCCTACACATGTTTGAAAAAAGGATATGTATGCTTGAAACATGTTAAAGTTGCAAATGACCTATGGATCCATACCTCATTAAATTCTCAAGTGAACATGCGGTGGGATATATACCTGAGTCAACGAACCCATTATTTTGCCCTTTTAAAAAAAAAGATGACCTAACAATCATTGATGATTGTAAAGCGATTTATCTGAAAATCATGAGTAATGGGCTATATTTTTTTTTGTAAGAAATGACTTATGGATTTGGAGTCAACACTAGACTTTGTTAAAAATCCCCTGCCTCCCCTTTTTCCCGACGATTGTAAAACCTAATATATAAAAACTAGAAAGTGTTTACAATCCCTTAAATTTACAGACACTTTTTGCAATTATTTCTCTCTACATTTGTGCATTTCCATTTTAGATATATACTTTTTTCTTAAATTGAAACTTGAGGCTTAACTTTTCCCTTTATCTTGTAAAACAAAACAAAAGAAGGTAATAAAATAATCACCAAACGAAAATTTTAGAGTTTATGTTTGCAAAAAATTAAAAACCACCGCAAATGTAAGGAAATAAAATTTATTCATTCACCACAAATGAACACAAAAGTTTTGATTTCCAAGTTTGGGAAATTCCACTAGTTCAACCCTACTAGCCTGGAATTTTATAAGAAAGAGATTTGTAATTGTTCCTACACATGTTTTAAGTATGGATATGCATGCTTGAAATCCCCGCCTCCCCCTTTTCCCTATGATTGCAAAACGTAATATATAAAAACTAGAAAGCGTTTACATTCCATAAAAATTACAAACACTTTTTGGAATTATCTCAATCGAAATTTGTGCATTTCTATTTTAGATGTATTCTTTTTTCTTTAATCAAAACTTGATTTTTCACTTTTCCCTCTCTCATAAACAAAGAGATAAGAAGGCAAAAAGATCACAACAAACTGAAAATTTTAGAGTTTATGTATGCAAATAATTTAAAACAACAAAAAATGTAAGTAAAGAAAATTTATTCACACACCACAATTGAACACAAATTTTTTTATATCCAAGTTTGGGAAATTCCACTAGTTCAACCCCAATAAGTTGGAATTTTATAAAAAAGAAATTTGTAATTGATCATATACATGTTTTAAATGTGGATATGGATAGTTGAAACTTGTTAAAGACGCAAATGACCTATAGATCATAACCTCATTAAATTCTCTAGTGAACGTACGATGGGATATTTACCTGAGTCAAACAAGCCATTACTTTTCCCTTTTACAAAAGCTGGCATAACAATAATTGATGATTGTAAAGTGATTTATCGGTGAATAATGCGTAACGGACAATATTGTTTTGTAAGAAATGACTTATGGATTGGGAGTCAACACTTCACTCAGTAAAAAATCCCCGCCTCCCCCAATTCCCAATGATTGCAAAACATAATATATAAAAACTAGAAAGTATTTACAATCCCTAAAATTCTGGACACTTTTTGGAATTATCTCTCTCTACATTTGTGCTTTTCCATTTTAGATTTATACTTTTTTCTTAAATCAAAACTTGAGTTTTCACTTTTCCCTTTATCTCGTAAACTAAAAGATAAGAAGGCAACAAGATCACAACTAAACGAAAATTTTAGAGTGTACGTATGTAAAAAATTTAAAACAACAAAAAATGTAAGTAAAGAAAATTTATTCACATACCACAAATGAACACAAAAGTTTTGATATCCAAGTTTAAGAAATTCAACTAGTTCAACCCCAATAGCTTGGAATTTTATAAGAAAGAGATTTGTAATTGATCCTACACATGTTTTAAATATGGATATGCAGGCTTGAAACATGTTAAAGATGCAAATGACCTATGGATCCAAACCTCATTAAATTCTAAAGTGAATGTGTGGTGGGATATTTACCCGACTCAAACAAGCCATTATTTTGCCCATTTACAAAAAGCTAGCCTAACTATCATTGATGATTGAAAAGTGATTTATTGGTCAATCATGCATAACGGTCTATATTGTTTTGTTAGAAATGACTTGTGGATTGGAAGTCAACACTCCACTCAATTAAAAATCCCCGCCTCCCCCTATTCCAGACTATTGCAAAACCTAATATATAAAAACTAGAAAGAGTTTATAATCCAAAAATACTAAGAACACTTTTTGGAATTATCTCACTCTACATTTGTGCATTTCCATTTTAGAAGTATACTTTTTTCTTAAATCAAAACTTGGGTTTTCACTTTTCTCTTTTTCTCGTAAACTAAAAGATAAGAAGGTAAAAAGACCACAACAAAATGAAAATTTTAGTGTTTATGAATGAAAATTTTTAAAAACAACAACAAATGTAAGTAAAGATAATTTATTCACTCACCACAAATGAATATAATAGTTTTGATATCCAAGTTTTGGAAATTCCACTAGTTCAAAAAACCTAACATGAAATTTTATAAGAAAGATATTTTTAATTGATCCTACACATGTTTTAAATATGGATATGCATGTTTGAAACTTTTTAAAGATGCAAACGACCTTTGGATCCAAACCTCATTAAATTCTCAAGTATACGTGTAGTGGGATATTTACCCGAGTCAAAAAAACCATTATTTTGCCCATTACAAAAAGCTGACCGAACAATCATTGATGATTGTAAAGTGATTTATCGATCAATCATGCATAATGGACTATATTTTTTTTAAAGAAATGACTTACGGATTGTGAGTCAAAACTACACTTAGTTAAAAATCCCCCGCCTCCCCGTTTTCCTAACGATTGCAAAACCAAATATAAAAACATAATAAAGAGATTAAAATCACTAAAAATTACAGAAACTTTATGGAATTATCTCTCTCTACATTTTTGCTTTTCCATTTTATATGTATATGTTTTTCTTAAATCAAAACTTGAGTTGTCACTTTTCCCTTTTTCTCGTTCACAAAAAGATAAGAAAGCAAACTGATAACAACCAAACAAAAATTTTAGAGTATATGTATGCAAAAAATTTAAAACAACAAAAAATATAAGAAAATAAATTTATTCACACACCACAAATGAACACAAATGTTTTGATATCCAAGTTTGAGAAATTCCACTAGTTCAACCTTAATAGCTTGGAATTTTATAAGAAAGAGATTTGTAATTGATACTACACATGTTTTAAATATGGATATGCTTGCTTGAAACATGTTAAAGATGCAAATGACCTATGGATCTAAACCACATTAAATTCTGAAGTGAACGTTCGGCGGGATATTTACCCGAGTCAAACAGGCCATTATTTTGCCCAATTACAAAAAGCTGACCCAACAGTCATTGATGATTGTAAAGTGAGTTATCGGTCAATCATGCGTAACAAGAGCTATATTTTTTTTTAGAAATGACTTATGGATTGGGATTCAACACTACAAATAGTTAAAAATCCCCGCCTCCACCTTTTCCCGTCGATTGCAAAACCTAATAAATAAAAACTAGAAAGAGTTTACAATCCCTTAAAATTACACAATTTTTGGAAATATCTCTCTCTACATTTGTGCATTTCAGTTGTAGATATATACTTTTTTCTTAAATCAAAACTTGAGTATTCACTTTTCCCTTTGTCTCATAAACCAAAAGATAAGAAGCCAACTAGATCACAACAAAACGAAAATTTTAGAGATTATGTATGCTAAAAATTTTAAAAATAAAAAAAGGCAAGTAAAAAAATTTTATTCACACACCACAAATGAACACAAAAGTTTTCAATTCCAAGTTTGGGATAATCCACTAAGTCAACCCTAATAGCTTGGAATTTTATAAGAAAGAGATTTGTAATTGATCCTACACATGCTTTGAATATGGATATGCATGCTTAAAACATGTTAAAGATGCAAATGACCAATGGATCCAAACCTCATTAAATTCTCAAGTGATCGTGCGGTGTGATATTTACCCGAGTCAAACAAGCCATTATTTTGCCCATTTACAAAGAGTTGACCTAACAATCATTGATGATTGTAATGTGATTTATCGGTGAATCAGCCGTAACAGGCTATTTTTTTTTTTAGAAATTACTTATGGATTGGGAGTCGACACTACACTCAGTGAAAAATTCCTCGCCACCCCCTTTTCTCGACAATTTCAAAACCAAATATAAAAAAAAACAAGAAAGAGTTTACAATCCCTAAAAATTATAGACTCTTTTTGGAGTAATCACTCTCTACATTTATGCATTTCCATTTTAGATGTATACTTTTTTCTTAAATGAAAACTGGAGTTTTCACTGTTCCCATTATCTCATAAACAAAGAGGTAAGAAGGCAAATAGATCACAACCAAAAGAAATTTTTAGAGTTTATGTACGCAAAAAAATTAAAACAACAAAAAATGTAAGTAAAAAAAATTTATTCACACACCACAAATGAACACAAAAGTTTTGAGATCCAAGTTTGGGAAATTCCACTAGTTCAAACCTAATAGCTAGGAATTTTATAAGAAAGATTTGTAATTGATCCTATACATGTTTAAAATATGGATATGCATGCTTGAGACATGTTAGAGATGCAAATGACCTATGGATCCAAACTTCATTAAATTCTCAAGTGAACAAGCGGTGGGATATTTACTCAAGTAAAAAAAGCCATTATTTTGCCATTTACAAAAAGTTGACCTAATAATCATTGATGATTGTAAAGTGATTTATTGGTCAATCATGCGTAACGGTATGTATTAAAAATTGGGAGTCAACACTACACTTAGTTAAAAATGCCCCACCTCCCCCTATTCCCTACTATTGCAAAACATAATGTATAAAAAATAGAAAGATTTTAAAATCCCTAAACATTACAGAGACTTTTTTGAATTGTCTTTCTCTCTGCATTTGTGTGTTTCCATTTTAGATGAATACCTTTTTCTTAAATCAAAACTTGAGTTGTCACTTTTCCCTTTATCTCGTAAACAAAAAAGATAAAAAGGCAAATAGATCACAACAAAACGAAAATTTTAGAGTTTATCTATGCAAACATGTTTACCCAAGTCAATGAAGCCATTATTTTACCCATTTAAAAAAAGATGACCTAACAATCATTGATGGATTGTAAAGTGATTTATCGGTCAATCATGAGTAATGGGCTACATGTTTTTTAAGAAATGACTTATGGATTTGGACTCAACACTATAATGTTAAAAATCCCTTGCCTCCCCTTTTTCTCGACGATTGCAAAGCCTAATATATAAAAACTTGAAAGAGTTTACAATCCCGTAAATTTACAAATAATTTTTGGAATTTTCTCCCTCGACATTTGTGAATTTCCATTTTTGATGTATACTTTTTCTTCAATCAAAACTTGAGCTTTAACTTTTCCCCTTATCTTGTAAAAAAAAGGATAAGAACGCAAAAAAATCACAACCAAACGAAAATTTTAGAGTTTATGAATGCAAAAACTTCAAATCAACAGCAGATGTAAGTAAATAAAATTTATTCACTCACCACAAATGAACACAAAATTTTTTATTTCCAAGTTTGGGAAATTCCACTAGTTCAACCCTAATCGCTTCGAATTTTATACGAAAGAGATTTGAAATTGATCCTACACATGTTTTAAATATGGATATACATGCTTGAAACAAGTTAAAAATGCAAATGACCAATGGCTCCAAACCTCACTAAATGCACAAGTGAAAGTGTAGTGGGATATTTACCCGAGTCAAACAAGCTTTTTTTTGCCCATTTCCAAAAAGCTGACTTAACAGTAATTGATGATTGTAAAGTTATTTATCAGTCAATCATTCGTAATGGGCTATAAATTTTTGTAAGAAATGACTTATGGATTGAGAGTCAACACTACACTCAATTAAAAATCCCCGCCTCCCCCTATTCCCAATGATTGCAAAACCTAATATATAAAAACAAGAAAGTGCTTACAATCCCTAAAATTACGGACACGTTTTTGAATTATCTCTCTCTACATTTGTGTTTTCGATTTGAGATGAATACTTTTTTCATAAATCAAAACTTGAGTTTTCACTTTTCCCTTTATCTCGTAAACTAAAAGATAGGAAGGCAACAAGATTACAACAAAATGAAAATTTAAAACAACAACAAATGTAAGTAAATAAAATTTATTCACACATCAGAAATGAACACTAAAGTTTTGATATTCAAGTTTTGAAAATTACACTAGTTCAACCCTAATAGCTATGAATTTTATAAGAAAGAGATTTGTAATTGATCCTACACCTGTTTTAACTGTGGATATGGATGCTTGAAACATGTAAAAGATGCAAATGACCTTTGGATCCAAACCTCATTAAATTCTCAAGTGAACGTGCAGTGGGATATTTACCCGAGTCAAACAAACCATTATTTTGCCCATTTAAAAAAAGTTGACCTAACAATAATTGATAATTGTGAAGTGATTTCTCGGTCAATCATGCGTAATGGGCTATATTTTTTTTTTAAGAAAAGACTTATGGATTGGGAGTCAACACCACACTTAGTTCAAAATCCCAACCTCCCCCTAATGATTGTAAAACCTAATATATAAAAACTAGAAAGTGTTTACAATCCCTAAAATTACAGACACTTTTTTGAAATATCTCTCTCTACTTTTGTGTTTTACATTTTAGATGTATACGTTTTTCTTCAATCAAAACTTGAGTTTTCACCTTTCCCTTTAGCTCGTAAACTAAAAGATAAGAAGGCAACAAGATCACTACAAAACAAAAATTTTATAGTTTATGTAAGGAAAAAATTTAAAACAACAACAAATGTAAGTAAAAAAAATTTATTCACACACCACAAATGAATACAAAAGTTTTGATATCAAAGTTTGGGAAATTCCACTAGTTCAACCCTTATAGCTTTGAATTTTATAAGAAATAGATTTTTAATTGATCCTACACATGTTTTAAATGTGGATAAGGATGCTTGAAACATGTTAAAGATGCCAATGACCTATGGATCCAAACCTCATTAAATTCTCAAGTGAATGTGCGGTGGGATATTTACCCGAGTCAAACAAGCCATTATTTTGCCCATTTACAAAAAGCTGACCTAACAATAATTGATGATTGTAAAGTGATTTATGGGTTAATCCTACGTAATGGGGTATATGTTTTTTGTAAGAAATGACTTATGGATTGGGAGTCAACACTACACTCAGTTAAAAATCCCCGCCTCCCCCTATTACCAATGATTGCAAAACCTAAAGTGTTTACAATCTCTAAAATTATAGACACTTTTTGGAATAATCTTTCTCTACATTTGTGCTTTTCAATTTTAGATGTATACTTTTTTCTTAAATAAAAACTTGAGTTTTTACTTTTCCCTTTATCTCGTAAACTAAAAGATAAGAAGGCAACAAGATCACAACAAAATGAAAATTTTAGAGTTTATGTATGCAAAAAATTTAAAACAACAAAATGTAAGTAAAGAAAATTTATTCACACACCACAAATGAACACAAATGTTTTGATATCCAAGTTTTGGAAATTCCACTAGTTCAACCCAAATAGCTATGAATTTTATAAGAAAGAGATTTGTAATTGATCCTAGACATGTTTTATATGTGGATAAGGACGCTTGAAACATGTTAAAGATGCAAATGACCTATGGATCCAAACCTCATTAAATTATCAAGTGAACGTGCTGTGGGATATTTACCCGAGTTAAACAATCCATTATTTTGCCCATTTACAAAAAGCTGACCCAACAATAATTATTGATTATGAAGTGATTTATCGGTAAATCATGCGTAACGAGCTATATTTTTTTGTAAGAAATGACTTACGGATTGAGAGTCAATACTACACTCTATTATAAGACCCCACCTCCCCCTATTCCCAATGATTGATAAACCTAATATATAAAAACTAGAAAGTGTTTACAATCCCTAAAATTACGGTCACTTTTTGGAATTATCTCTCTCTACCTTTGTGTTGTTCCATTTTAGATGTATACTTTTTTCTTAAGTCAAAAATGAGTTTTCACTTTACCCTTTATCTCATAAACTAAAAGATAAGAAGGCACCAAGATCGCAACAAAACGAAAAATTTTAGAGTTTATGTATGTAAAAAATTTTAAAACAACAACAAATGTAAGTAAAGAAAATTTATTTACATACCACAAATAAAATTTTATAAGAAAGAGATTTGTAATTGATCATACACATGTTTTAAATATGGATATGCATGCTTGAAACATGTTAAAGATGTTAATGACCTATGGATCCAAACCTCTTTAAATTCTCAAGTGAACGTGTGGTGGGATATTTAGCCGAGTCAAATAAGCCATTATTTTTTCCATTAACAAAAAGCTTACCTAACAATCATTAATGATTGTAAAGTGATTTATCGGTCAATCATGCATAACGGGCTATTTGTTTTTGTATGAAATGTCTTATGGGTTGGGAGTCAACACTACACTCAGTTAAAAATCCCCGCTTCACCCTTTTCTCGTTGATTGCAAAACCTAATATATAAAAACGTGAAAGTGTTTACAGTCCCTAAAAATACAGACACTTTTTGGAATTATTGTACAAAACATTTGTGCATTTTCACTTAAGATGTATACTTTTTTCTTTAATCAAAACTTGAGTTTTCAGTTTTCCCTTGATCTCGTGAAAAAAAATGATCAGAAGGTAAATAGATCACAATAAATTGAAAATTTTAGACTTTATGTATGCAAATAATTTAAAACAACAACAAATATAAGTAAAGAAAATTTATTCACACACCACATTTGGACGCAAAAAATTTTCTATCCAAGTTTGGGAAATTCCACTAGTTCAACCCTAATTGCTTGGACTTTTATAATAAACTTATTTGTAATTGATCCTACACATGTTTTAAATATGGATATGCATGCTTGAAACATGTTAAAGATGCAAATGACCTATGGATCCAAACCTCATTAAATTCTTAAGTGAACATGCGATAGGATATTTACCCGAGTCAAACAAGCCATTATTTTGCTCATTTACAAAAAGCCATTTCATTTATGATTGGAAAGTGATTTATCGGTCAATCATCCATAACAAGCTATATTTTTTTGTAAGAAATGACTTATAGATTAGGTGTCAACACTAAAAATTCCCCACATCCCCCTTTTCCCGACGATTGAAAAACCTTATATATAAAAACTAGAAAAAGTTTACAATCTCTAAAAATTAGAAACACTTTTTGGAATTATCTCTCCCTACATTTGTGCGTTTCCATTTTAGAAGTAAACTTTTTTCTTAAATAAAATCTTGAGTTGTCACTTTTCCCTTTATCTCGTAAAAAAAAAGATAAGAAGGCAAATAGATCACAAAAAAACGAAAATTTTAGAGTTTATGTATGCAAAAAATTTTAAACAATAACCTTTGTCAGTAAAGAAAATTTATTTAAACAACACAAATGAACACAAAAATTTTGATATCCAAGTTCAGGAAATTCGACTAGTTAAATCCTAATAGCATGGAATTTTATAAGAAAGAGATTTGTAATTGATCCTACACATGTTTGAATATGGATATGCATGTTTGAAACATTTTAAAGATGTGAATGACCTACGGATCCAAACCTCATCAAATTCTCAAGTGAACATGCGGTGGGATATTTACACGGGCCACTATTTTGTTCTTTAAAAAAGGCTGACCTAACAATCATTGATGATTGTAAAGAGATTTATCTGTCAATCATGGGTAATGGGCAACATGTTTTTTTGTAATAAATGACTTATGGATTTGGAGTCAACACTACACTCAATTAAAAATCCCCCGCCTCCACCTTTTCCTGATGACTGCAAAACCTAATATATAAAAACTAGAAAGAGTTTATAGTCCCTTAAAATTACGAACACTTTTAGGAAATATCTCTCTCTACGTTTTTGCATTTCCAGTTTAGATGTATACTTTTTTCTTATATTATAACTTTGAGTTTTCACTTTTCCCTTTATCTCATAAACAAAAAGAAAAGAAACCAAATAGATAACAAAAAAATGGAAATTTTAGAGTTTATGTATGCTTAAAATTTTAAACATCAACAAAGGTATGTAAAGAAAATTTATTGACACACCACAAATAAACACAAAATTTTTGACATCCAAGTTTGGGAAATTCCTTTAGTTAAACCCGAATAGATTGGAATTTTAAAAGAAAGAGATTTGTAATTGATTCTACACATGTTTTAAATATGGATATGCATGCTTGAAACATGTTAAAGATGCAAATGACCTATGGATCCAAACCTCAATAACTTCTCAAGTGAACGTGCGGTGGGATATTTACCCAAGTAAAACAAGTCATTATTTTGCCCATTAACACAAAGATTACCCAACAATCATTGATGATTGTAAAGTGATTTATCGGTCAATCATGCATAATGAGCAATATTTTTTTGCATGAAATGACTTATGGATTGGGAGGCAACACTACACTCAGTTAAAAATCCCCTGCCTCCCCATTTACACTACAATTGCAAAACCTAATATAAAAAATCTTGAAAAAGTTTACAATCCCTAAAGATTACAGACACTTTTTGGAATTATCTCTCTCTACATTTAAGCATTTCCATTTTTTAAGTATACTTTTTTCTTAAATCAACACTGGATTTTTCACTTTTCCCTTTTTTTTCGTACACAAAAAGATATGAAGGCAAATAGATCACATCCAAACGACAATTTCAGAGTTTTTATATTTAAAAAAATTAGAACATCAACAAATGTAAGTAAACAAAATTTATTCACACACCACAAATGAATAGAAAAGTTTTGATAGCCAAGTTTGGGAAATTCCACTAGTTCAACCCTAATAGGTTGGAATTTGAAAAGAAAGAGATTTGTAATTGATGCTACACTTTTTTTAATTATGGATATGGATGCTTGAAACATGTCAAAGATGCAAATGACCTATGGATCCAAACCTCATTAAATTCTCAAGTGAAGGTGTGGTGGGATATTTACTCGAGTCAAACAAGCCATTATTTTACCCATTTACAAAAAATGACGTAACAATCATTTATGATTGTAAAGTGATTTACCGGTCAATCATACGTAACGGGCTATATTTTTTTGTACAAAATGACTTACGTATTGGGAGTCAACACTACATTCAACTAAAAATCCCCTGCCTCCCCCTTTTCCCGACAATTGCAAAACCAAGTATATAAAAACTAGAAAGAGTTAAGAATCCAAAACAATCACAAACACTTTTTGGAATAATCTCTCTCTACATTTGTGCATTTCCATCTTCGATGTTTACTTTTTTCTTAAATCAATACTAGTGTTTTCATTTTTCGCTTTATCTCGTAAACAAAAAGATAAGAAAGCAAATAGATCACAACAAAAAAAAAAATTTAAAGTTTATGTTTGCAAGAATTTTTAAACAACAAAATGATTTATCGGTCAATAATACGTAATGGGCAATATTTTTTTAGTAAGAATTGACTAATGGATTTGGAGTCAACACTACACTCTGTTAAAAATCCCCCACCTCCCCTTTTTCTCGACGATTTAAAAACCTAATATATAATAACTAGAAAGAGTTTACAATCCCTTAAATTTTACGGACACTTTTTGGCAGTATATCTCTCTACATTTGTGCTTTTCCATTTTAGATATATACTTTTTCTTAAATTGAAACTTGTGGTTTAACTTTTCCCTTTATCTTGTAAAGGAAAAGATAAGAAGGCAAAAAAATAAAAACCAAACGAAAATTTTATAGAGTTTATGTATGCAAAAAATTAAAAACAACAGAAAATGTAAGTAAATAAAATTTATTCACTCACCACAAATCAACTCAAAAGTTATGATTTACAAGTTTGGGAAATTCCACTAGTTCAACCCTAATAGTCTGGAATTTTATAAGAAAGAGATTTGTAATTGATCCTACACATGTTTTAAATATGGATATGCATGCTTGAAACATGTTAAAGATGCAAATGACCTATGGATCCAAGCCACATTAAATTCTCAAGTGAACGTGCGGAAGGATATTTATCTGACCCAAACAGGCCTTTATTTTGCCCATTTAAAAAAAACTGACCTAACAATCATTGACGATTGTAAAGTGATTTATCGGACAATCATGCGTAACGGGGTATATTTTTTTTGTAGGAAATGACTTATGGATTGGGACTCAATACTACACGCGGTTAAAAATCCCTGCCTCACCCTATTCGCAATGATTTCAAAACCTAATGTATAAAAACTAGAAAGTGTTTACAATCCGTAAAATTACGGACACTTTTTGGAATTATCTCTCTCTACATTTGTGCTTTTCTTTTTTAGATGTATAACTTTTTCTAAAATCAAAACTTGAGTTTTTACTTTTCCCTTTATCTCATAAATTAAAAGATAAGAAGGCAACAAGATCACAACAAAATCAAAATTTTAGAGTTTATGTATGAAAAAAATTTAAAACAACAACAAATGTAAAGAAAATTTATTCACACTCCACAAATGAACACAAATTTTTTTATATCAGAATTTGGGAAGTTCCACTAGTTCAACCCTAATAGCTTGGAATTTTATAAGAAATAGATTTGTAATTGATCCTACACATGTTTTAAATGTGCATATGGATGCTTGAAACATGTTAAAGATGCAAATGACCTATGGATCCAAACTTCATTAAATTCTCTAGTGAACGTGCAGTGCGATATTTACCCAAGTCAAACAAGCCATTATTTTGCCCTTTTGCAAAAAGATGACCTAACAATAATTGATGATTGTAAAGTGATTTATCGGTCAATCATGTGTAACGGGGTATATTTTTTTTTGTAAGAAATGACTTATGGATTGGGAGTCATCACTACACTTAATTAAAAATCCTCGCATCCCCCTATTCCCAATGATTGCAAAACCTAATATATAAAAACAAGAAAGTGTTTACAATCCCTAAAATTATGGACACTTTTTGGAATTATCTCTCTCTTTATTTGTGCTTTTCCATTTTAGATGTATGCTTTTTTCTTAAATCAAAACTTGAGTTTTCACTTTTCTCTTTATTTCGTAAACTAAAAGATAAGAAGGCAACAAGATCACAACAAAATGAAAATTTTAGAGTTTAAGTATGCAAATAAAATTTAAAAAACAACAAATGTAAGTAAAGAAAATTTATTGACACCCCACAAATGAACACAAAATTTTGATATCAATGTTTGGGAAATTCCACTAGTTTAACCCCTGTAGCTTGGAATTTTATAAGAAAGAGATTTGTAATTGATCCTACACATGTTTTAAATATGGATATGCATGCTTGAAACATGTTAAAGATGCAAATGACCTATGGATCCAAACATCATTAAATTCTCAAGTGAACATGCAGTGGGATATTTAGCCGAGTCAAACAAGCCATTATTTTGTCCATTAACAAAAAGTTGACCTTATAATAATTATTGATTATAAAGTGATTTATAGGTCAATCATACATAACAGGCCCTATTTTTTTTGTATGAAATGATTTATGGATAGGGACTCAACACTACACTCAGTTAAAAATCCCGCATCCCCCTTTTCCCGATGATTGCAAAACCTAATATATAAAAACTAGAAAGATTTTACAATCCCTAAAAATTACAGACATTTTTTGTAATTATCTCTCTCTACATTTGTGCATTTCCATTGTAGATGTATTATTTTTTCTTTAATAAAAACTTGAGTTTTCACTTTTCCCATTATCTCGTAAACAAAAAGATAAGAAGGGAAATAGATCACAACAAACTGAAAATTTAAGAGTTGATGTATGCAAAAAATTTAAAACAACAACAAACATAAGTAAAGAAAATTTATTCACACACCACAATTGAAAAAAAAAAATTTTATATCCAAGTTTGGGAAATTTCACTAGTTCAACCCTAATAACTTGGAATTTTATAAGAAAGAGGTTTGTAATTAATCATTTTCATGTTTTAAATGTGGATATGGATGGTTGAAATTTGTTAAAGATGCAAATGACCTATGAAACCTCATTAAATTCCCTACTGAACGTGCGGTGGGATATTTACCTGAGTCTAACAAGCCATTATTTTGCCCCATTTACAAAAATCTGGCATAACAATAATTGATGATTGTAAAGTGATTAATCAGTCAATCATGCATAATGGACTATACTTTTTTTGTAAGAAATGATTGATGGATTGAGAGTCAACACTACACTCAGTTAAAAATCCCCCCCTCCCCCAATTCCCAATCATTACAAAACCTAATATATAAAAACTAGAAAGTGTTTACAATCCCTAAAATTATGGACACTTTTTGGAATTATCTCTCTCTAGATTTGTGCTTTTCCATTTTAGATTTATTCTTTTTTCTGAAATCAAAAATTGACTTTTCACTTTTCCCTTTATCTCGTAAACTAAATGATAAGAAGGCAACAAGATCACAACAAAATGAAAATTTTTGAGTGTACGTATGTAAAAAATTTAAAACAACAACAAACGTAAGTAGAGAAAATTTATTCACACACCACAAATAAACACAAAAGTTTTGATATCCAAGTTTGGGAAATTCCACTAGTTCAACCCCAATAGCTTAAAATTTTATAAGAAAGAGATTTGTAATTGATCCTACACATGTTTTAAATATGGATATGCATGCTTAAAACATGATAAAGATGCAAATGACCATCCAAAGCTCATTAAATTCTAAAATGAACGTGTGGTGGGATAATTACCTGACTCAAACAAACCATTATTTTGCCCATTTAAAAAAATTTGTCCTAACTATCATTGATGATTGGAAAGTGATTTATTGGTCAATCATGCATAATGGTCTATATTTTTTTGTAAGAAATGACTTATGGATTGGAAGCCAACACTCCACTCAGTGAATAATCCCCGCCTCCCCCTATTCCCGATAATTGCAAAACCAAATATATAAAAATTAGAAATAGTTTATCATCCCTAAATATTACGGACACTTTTTGGAATTATCTCTCACTATATTTGTGCATTTCCATTTTAGAAGTATAATTGTTTCTTAAATCAAAACTTGAGTTTTCACTTTTCCCTTTATTCGTAAACTAAAAGATATGAAGGCAAAAATACCACAACAAAATGAAAATTTTAGTGTTTATATATGAAAAATATTAAAAACAACAAAAAATGTAAGTAAAGATAATTTATTCACTCACCAAAAATGAACATAATTGTTTTGATATCAAAGTTTTGGAAATTCCACTAGTTCAAACCAAATCACTTGCAATTTTATAAGAAAGAGATTTTTAATTGATCTTACACATGTTTAATATGGATACACATGCTTGAAACTTGTTAAAGATGCAAATGACCTTTGGATCCAAACCTCATTGAACTCTCAAGTATATGTGTGGTGGGAAATTTACCGGAGTGAAATAAGCCATTATTTTGCTAATTTACAAAAAGTTGTCCTAACAATCATTGATGATTGTAAAGTGATTTATCGGTCTTTCATGCGTAATGGGCTATATTATTTTTGTAAGAAATGACTTATGGATTGTTAGTCAAAACTACACTCAGTTAAAAATCCCCCGCCTCCCCCTTCTCCTAACGATTGCAAAACCAAATATATAAAAACAATAAAGAGTTTAAAATCACTAAAAATTACAGTCACTTTTTGGAATTATCTCTCTCTACATTCGTGTGTTTCCATTTTAGATGTATATGCTTTTTTTAAATCAAAACTTGAGTTGTCACTTTTCGCTGTATCTCGTTCACAAAAAGATAAGAAGGCAAATAGATCACAACCAAACGAACATTTTAGAGATTATGTATGCAAAAAATTTAAAACAACAAAAAATGTAAGTAAAGAAAATTTATTCACACACCACAAATGAACACAAAAGTTTTGACATCACAGTTTAGGAAATTCCACTAGTTCAACCCTAATAGCTCTGAATTTTATAAGAAAGAGATTTGTTATTGATCCTACACATGTGTTAAATATGGATATGCATGCTTGAAACATGTTAAAGATGCAAATTACCTATAGATCCAAACCACATTAAATTCTCAAGTGAACGTGCGGTGGTATATTTACCCGAGACAAACAAGCCTTTGTTTAGCCCATTTACAAAAAACTAACCTAACAATCATTGATGATTGTAAAGTGAGTTATCGGTCAATCATGCATAACAAGGGCTATTTTTTTTTAAAGAAATGACTTATGGATTGGGATTCAACACTACACACAGTTAAAAATCCCCAACCCACCTTTTCCCGAAGATTGCAAAACCTAATATATAAAAACTAGAAAGAGTTTACAATTCCTTAAAATTACGCACACTTTTTGGAAATATCTCTCTCTACATTTGTGCATTTCCATTTTAGATGTATACTTTTTTCTTAAATCAAAACATGAATATTCACTTTTCCCTTTATTTCGTAAACAAAAAGATAAGAAGGTAAATAGATCCCAACAAAACTAAAATTTTAGAGTTTATGTATGCTAAAAGTTTTTAAAATAAAAAAAGGTAAGTAAATAAAATTTATCCACATACCACAAATGAACAAAAAAGTTTTGATTTCTAAGTTTGGGAAATTCCACTAGTTCAACCCTAATAGCTTGGAATTTGATAAGAAAGAGATTTGTAATGGATCCTACACATGCTTTAAATATGGATATGCATGCTTGAAACATCTTAAAGATGCAAATGACCTATGGATCCAAGCCTCATTAAATTCTCAAGTGATCGTGCGGTGGGATATTTACCCGAGTCAAACAAGTCATTATTTGGCCCATTTTGGCCCATTTACAAAATGCTGACCCAACAATAATTGATGATTGTAAAGTGATTTATCTGTCAATCATGCGTAACGGGCAATATTGTTTTGTTAAAAATTACTTATGGATTGGGAGTCGACACTACACTCAGTTAAAAATCCTCGCCACCCCCTTTTCCCGATAATTTCCAAACCTAATATAAAAAAACAAGAAAGAGTTTACAATGCCTAAAAATTACAGGCACATTTTCGAGTAATCACTCTCTACAATTATGCATTTTCATTTTAGATGTATGCTTTTTTCTGAAATTAAAACTGGAGTTTTCACTTTTACCATTATCTCATAAACAAAAAGGTAAGAAGGCAAATAGATCACAACCAAACGAAATTTTTAGAGTTTATGTATGCAAAAAATTTAAAACAACAAAAAATGTAAGTAAAGAAAATTTATTCACACACCACAAAGGAACACAAAAGTTTTGATATCCAAGTTTGGGAAATTCCACTAGTTCAAACCTAATAGGTATGAATTTTATAAGAAAGAGATTTATAATTGATCCTCACATGTTTAAAATATGGATATGCATGCTTGAAATATGTTAGAGATGCAAATGACCTATAGATCCAAACTTCATTAAATTCTCAAATGAACGAGCGGTGGGATATTTACCGAAGTAAAGAAAACCATTATTTTGCTCATTTAAAAAAATCAGACCTAACAACATTGATGACTGTAAAATGATTTATTGGTCAACCATGCGTAATGTACTATTTGTTTTTTAAAGAAATGACTTATGTATTAGGAGTCAACGCTGAGTTAAAAATCCCTCCCCTCCCCCGATTCCCGATGATTGCAAAACCAAATACTTAAAAACTAGAAAGATTTTACAATCCCTAAAAATTACAGATACTTTTTCGAATTGTCTCTCTGTACATATGTGCATTTCCATTTTAGAAGTATACTTTTTTCTTAAATGAAAACTGTAGTTTTCACATTTCCTTTTATCTCGTAAACAAAAAGATAAGAATGCAAATAGGTCACATCAAACCAAAAATTTAAGAGTCTCTGTATGCAAAAATTTTAAAACAACAACAAATGCAAGTATAGAAAAAATTTTCACACTCCAAAAATGGACACAAAAGTTTTGATATCCAAGTTTGGGAAATTCCACTAGATCAACCCTAATATCTTGGAATTTTCTAAGAAAGAGATTTGTAATTGATCCTACACATGTTTTAAATATGGATATGCATGCTTGAAACATGTTAAAGATGCAAATGGCCTACGGATCCAAACCTCATTAAATTCTCAAGTTAACGTGCAGTAGGATATTTACCCAAATCAAACAAGCCATTATTTTGCTCATTTACAAAAAGTTGACCTAAGAATCATTGATGATTGTAAAGTGATTTATCGATCAATCATGCGTAACGGGCTATATTTTTTTGTAAGAAATGAATAATGGATTTGGAGTCAACACTACACTCTATTCAAAATCCCCGCCTCTCCCTATTCCTGGCAATTGCAAAACCTAATATATAAAAACTAGAAAGAGTTTACAATCCCTAAAAATTACTGACACTTTTTGGAATTATCTCTCTCTACATTTGGGCAATTCCATTTTAGATATATACTTTTTTCTTAAATCAAAACTTGAGCTTTCACTTTTCCCTTTCTCTCATAAACTAAAATATAAGAAGGCGGAAAGATCATAACAAAACGAATTTAGAGTTTATGTATGCAAAAAAATTTAAAACAACAATAAATGTAAGAAAATAAAATTTATTCACACACCACAAATGAACACAAAAGTTTTGAATTCCAAGGTTGGGAAATTTCACTAGTTCAACCCAAATAGGTTGGAATTTTATAAGAAAGAGATTTGTAATTGATCCTACACATGTTTTAAATATGGATATGCATGCTTTAAACATCTTAAATATGTAAATGACCTATGGATGCAAACCTCACTAAATTCTCAAGTGAACGTGTGGTGGGATATTTACCCGAGTCAAACAAGCCATTATTTTGCCCATTTACAAAAAGTTATCCTAACAATCATTGATGATTGTGAAGTGATTTATCGATCAATCGTGCGTAATGGGCTATAATGTTTTTGTAAGAAATGACTTATGGATTGGGAGTCAACACTACACTCAGTTAAAAATCCCCCGCCTTCTCCTTTTCCCGACAATTGCAACACCTAATATATAAAAACTAGAAAGAGTTTCCAATCCTTAAAAATGGCAGACGATTTTTGGAACTGTCTCTCTCTAAATTTGTGCCTTTCCATCTTAGATGTATACTTTTTTCTTAAATCAAAACTTGCATTTTCACTTTTCTCTTTATCTCGTAAAAAAAAAGATAAGAAGGCAAATATATCACAACAAAACGAAAATTTTGGAGTTTATGTATGCAAAAAAAATTATACAACAACAAATGTAAGTAAATAAAATTTATTCACACTAGATAAATGAACACAAAAGTTTAGACATCCAAGTTTGGGAAATTCCACTAGTTCAACCCTAATTGCTCTAAATTTTAAAAGAAAGAGATTTGTAATTGATCCTACACATGTTTTAAATATGGATATGCATGTTTTAAACATGTTAAAGATGCAAGTGATCTATGGAACCAAACCTCATTAAATTCTCAAGTGATTGGCGGTGGGATATTTATCAAAATCAAAAGAGCCATAATTTTGCCCATTTACAAAAAGCTGACCTAACAATCATTGATGATTGTAAAGTGATTTAACGGGCTATAATTTTTTTGTAAGAAATGAGTTATGGATTAGGAGTCAACACTACACTCAGTTAAAAATCCCCCTCTTCCCCCTTCTCCCAACGATTGCAAAACCTAATATACAAAAACAAGAAAGAGTTTACAATCCCATAAAATTACATACAATTTTTAGAATTATCTCTCTCTACTTTTGTGCATTTTCATTTTAGATGTATTCGTTTTTCTTAAATCAAAACTTCAGTTTTCACAAGTCCCTTTATCTCGTAAACAAAAAGATACGAGGGCAAATAGATCACAACAAACCGAAAATTTTAGATTTTATGTACGAAAAAAATTTAAAACAACAAATAAAGTTAGTAAAAAATTTTATTCAAACACCACAAATGAACACAAAAGTTTCGATATCCAAGTTTGGGAAATTCCACAAGTTCTACCCTAATAACATGGAATTTTAAAATAAAGAGACTTGTTATTGATCCTACACATGTTATAAATATGGAGATCCATGCTTTAAAAATGTTAAAGATGCAAATGAAATATGGATCGAAACCTCATTAAATTCTCAAGTGAACTTGCGCTGGGATATTTACTCGGGTCAAACAAGCCCTATTTTGCCTATTTACAAAAAACTGACCTAACAATCATTGATGATTGTAACGTGATTTATTGGACAATCATTCGTAAGAAATGATATATGGAGTCGGAGTCAACACTACACTCAGTTAAAAATCCCCCGCCTCCCCCTTTTCCCGATTATAGCAAAACCTAATATATAAAAACTAAAAAGAGTTTACAATCCCTAAACATTACAAACACTTTTTGGAATTATCTCTCTCTACATTTGTGCATTTCCATTTTAGATGTATTTTTTTTCTTAAATGAAAACATGAGTTTTTACTTTTCCCTTTATCTCGTAAACAAAAAGATAAGAAGGAAAACAGATCAGGAAAAACAAAAAATTTTAGAGTTTATGTATGCAAAAAATTTAAAACAACAACTAATGTAAGTAAAGAAAATTTATTCACCCACCACAAATGTACACAAAATTTTTGAAATCCAAGTTTGGGAAATTCCACTAGTTTAACCCTAATACCTTGGAATTTTATAAGAAAGTGATTTGTTATTGATCCTACCCATGTTTTAAATATGGATATGCATGCATCAAACATGTTAAAGATGCAAATAACCTATAGATCAGAACCTCATTAAATTCTCAAGTGAATGTGCGGTGGGATATTCACCCTAGTAAAACAAGCCATTATTTTGCCCATTTACAAAAGGTTGACCAAACAATCATTGATGATTGTAAAGTGATTTATCGGTCAATCATTCGAAATGGGATATTTTTGTTTTGTAAGAAATGACTTATGGATCGGGAGTCAACACTACACTCAGTTAAAAATCCCCCGCCTCCCCCTTTCCCTATGATTGATAAACCTAATATATAAAAAACAAGAAAGAGTTTACAATCCTTACAAAATACAGACACTTTTTGGAATTATGTTTCTCTACATTTGTGCATTTTCATTTTAGATGTATAATTTTTTCTTAAATCAAAACTTGAGTTTTCACTTTGCCCTTTATCTCATAAACAAAAAGATAAGAAGGCAAAAAGTTCAGCACAAACCGAAATTTTTTGAGTTTATATATGAAAAAAATTTAAAACAACAACAAATGTAAGTAAAGAAAATTTATTCACACACCACAAATGAATACAAAATTTTTGATATCCAAGTTTGGGAAATTGCACTAGTTCAACCCTAATAACTTGGAATTTTATAAGAAAGAGATTTGTAATTGATCCTACACATGTTTTAAATATGGATGTGCGTGCTTGAAACATGTTAAAGATGCAAATGACCTATCAATCCAAACCTCATTAAATTCTAAATTTAACGTGCGGTGGGATATTTATCCAAGTCAAACAAGCCATTATTTTGCTCATTTACAAAATCAGACGTAACAATCATTGATGACTGTAAAGTGATTTATCGATCAATCATTCGTCACGGGCTATATTTTTTTGTTAGAAATGACTTATGTATTGGGAGTCACCAGTACACTCAGTTAAAAATCCACTGCCTCCCCCTATTCCCTATGATTGCAAAACCTAATACATAAAAACTAGAAAGAATTTACAATTCCTAAAAATTACAGACACGTTTTTTGAATTATCTCTCTGTACATTTGTGCATTTCCATTTTAGATGGATACTTTTTTCTTAAATGAAAACATTAGTTTTCACATTTCCCTTTATCTCGTTAACAAAAAGATAAGAAGGCAAATAGATCACATCAAACCGAAAATTTTAGAGTTGATGTAGGCAAAAATTTTAAAACAACAACAAATGTAAGTAAAGAATTTTTTTTCACTCACCTCAAATGGCCACAAAAGTTTCGATATCCAAGTTTGGAAAATTCCACTAGATCAACCCTAATAGCTTGGAATTTTCTAAGAAAGAGATTTGTAATTGATCCTACACTTGTTTTAAACATGGATATGTATGCTTGAAACATTTAAAAGATACAAATGGCCTAAGGATCCAAACCTCATTCAATTCTTAAGTGAACGTGAGGTGGGATATTTACCCGACGCAAACAATCCATTATTTTTCTCATTTACAAAAAGCTGACCTAGCAATCATTGATGATTGTAAAGTGATTTATCAGTCAAGTATGTGTAACGGGCTATATTTTTTTGTAAGAAATGACTTAAGGATTTGGAGTCAGCACTACACTCAGTTAAAAATCACCGCCTCCCCCTACTCCAGACGATTGCAAAACCTAATATTTAAATACTAGAAAGAGTTTACAATCCCTAAAAATTACAGACACTTATTTTAATTATCTCTCTCTACATTTGTCCAATACCATTTTAGATGTATACTTTTTTCTTAAATCAAAACGTGAGGTCTCACTTTTCCCTTTATCTCTCAAACTAAAAGATAAGAAGGCATAACGATCATAAAAAGACGAAAATTTTAGATTATGTATGAAAAAAAAATTAAAAAACAACAACAAATATAAGTAAAGAAAAATTATTTACACACCACAAATGAACACAAATATTTTGATATCCAAGTTTGGGAAATGTCACTAATTCAACCTTATAGGTTGGAATTTTATAAGAAAGAGATTTGTAATTGATCCTACACATGTTTTAAATATGGTTTTGGATGCTTGAAACATGTTAAGAAGCAAATGACCAATGGATCCAAACCTCATTAAATTTTCATGATTACTTGCGGTGGGATATTTACCCTAGTCAAACAAGCCATTATTTTGCCCATCTACAAAAAGCTGACCTAACAATAATTAATGATTGTAAAGTGATTTATTGGTCAATCATACGTAACAGGCAATATTGTTTTTTGTAAGAAATGACTTTTGGATTGGGAGTCAACAATACACTCAGTTAAGAATCCCCTACCTCCCCCTTTTCCCAACGATTGCAAAACCTAATAAATAAAAACTAGAAAGAGTTTACAAACCCTAAAAATTATATACACCTTTTGGAATAATCTCTCTCTACATTTGTGCATTTCCATTATAGATGTTTACTTTTTTCTTAATTCAAAACTTGACTTTTCACTTTTCCCTTTATCTCGTAAATTAAAAGATAACAAGGCAAATAGATCACAACAAAATGAAAATTATAGAGTTTATGTATGCAAAAAATTTAAAACAACAAAAATTTATTCACACTCCACAAATGAACACAAAAGTTTTGATATCCAAGTTTTGGAAATTCCACTAGTTCAACATTAATAGCTTGGAATTTTATAAGAAAGAGATTTTTAATTGATCTACACATGTTAAAGAAGCAAATGACCAATGGATCCAAACCTCATTAAATTCTCAAGTAAACGTGCGGTGGGATATTTACTTGAGTCAAACAAGCTTTTATTTTGCCCATTTACAAAAAGGTGACCTAACAATCATTGATGATTGTAAAGTCATTTATCGATCAATCATGTGTAACGGGCTATATTTTTTTGTAAGAAATGAATTATGGATTTGAAGTCAACACTACACTCAGTTAAAAATCCCCGCCTCTCCCAATTCCTGACTATTGCAAAACCTAATATATAAAAACTAGATACAATCCCTAAAAATTCCGGTCACTTTTTGGAAATATCTCTCTCTACATTTTTGCATTTCCATTTTAGATATATACTTTTTTTTAAATCAAAATTTGAGTTTTCACTTTTCTCTTTATTTCATAAACTAAGAGATAAGAAGGCAAAAAGATCATACAAACGAAAATTTTAGAGTTTATGTATGCAACAAAATTTAAAACAACAATAAATGTAAGAATAGAAAATTTATTCACACGCCACAAATGAACACAAAAGTTTTGATTTCCAAGTTTGGGAAATTCCACTAGTTCATCCCTAATAGCATGGAATTTTATAAGTAAGATTTGTAATTGATCCTACACATGTTTTAAATATGGATATGCATGCTTGAAATATGTTAAAGATGCAAATGACCTATAGATCCAAGCCTCATTAAATTCTCAAGTGAACGTGCGGTGGGATATTTACCCGAGTTTGACAAGCCATTTTTTTGCCCTTTTACAAAAAGCTGACCTAACAGTCATTGATGATTGTAAAGTGATTTATCGGTCAATCGTGCATAATGGGCTATAATGTTTTTGTAAGAAATGACTAATGGACTCGGGGTCAACACTACACTCCGTTAAAAATCCTCTGCCTCCCTCTTTTCCCGACGATTGCAAAACTTAATATATAAAAACTAGAAAGAGTTTACTATTCCAAAAGATGACAGACGATTTTTTTAATTATCTCTCTCTAAATTTGTGCCTTTTCATCTTAGATGTATATATTTTTTTTAAATAAAAAATTGAGTTTTCACTTTTCTCTTTATCTTGTAAAAAAAGGATAAGAAGGTAAATAGATCACAACAAAAGGAAAATTTTAGAGTTTATGTATGCAAAAAATTTTAAACAACAACAAATGTTAGTAAAGAAAATTTATTCGCACAACACAAATGAACACAAAAGTTTTGACATCCAAGTTTGGGAAATTCCACTAGTTCAACCCTAATAACTCTGAATTTTACAAGAAAGAGATTTGTAAATGATTCTACACATGTTTTAAATATGGATACGCATGTTTGAAACAAGTTAAAGATGCAAGTGACATATGGAACCAAACTTCATTAAATTCTCAAGTGAACGTGTGGTGGGATATTTACCCGATTCAAAAGAGTCATTATTTCCCCCATTTAGAAAAAGTTGACCTAACAATCATTGATGATTGTAAAGTGATTAATCGGTCAATCATGCGTAACAGCCTATAACTTTTTTGTATTAAATGATTTATGGATTGGGAGTCAACACTACTCTTAGTTAAAAATCCCCCGCCTCCCCCTTTTCTTGAATCCCTCGCCTCCCCCTTTTCCCGACGACTGCAAAATCTAATATATAAAAACAAGAAAGAGTTTACAATCCCTAAAAATTACATACACTTTTAGGAATTATCTCTCTCTACTTTCGTGCATTTCCATTTTAGATGTATTCTTTTTTATTAAATCAAAACATGACTTTTCCCAAGTCCTTTTATCTCATAAACAAAATGATAAGAAGGAAAATAGATCACAACAAACCGAAATTTTTATATTTTATGTATGAAAAAAAAATTCACAACAAAAAATGTAAGTAAAAAAATTTATTCAAACACCACAAATGAACACAAAAGTTTTGATATCCAATTTTGGGAAATTCCACTATTTCAACCCTATTAACTTGGAATTTTATAATCAAGAGATTTGTTATTGATCCTACACATGTTATAAATATGGAAATGCATGCTTTAAAAATGTAAAGGATGCAAATGACCTATGGATCCAAACCTCATTAAATTTTCAAGTGAACGTGCGGTGGGATATTTACTCGAGTCAAAGAAGCCCTTATACAGGTCATTTACAAAAAGCAGACCTAAAAATCATTGATGATTGTAACGTGATTTATCGGACAATTATTCGTAACAGGCTTTATTTATTTTTTAAGAAATGACCGCCTCCCCCTTTTCCCGACGATAGCAACACCTAATATATAAAAACTAGAAAGAGTTTACAATCCCTAAACATTACAAACACTTTTTGGAATTATCTTTCTCTACATTTGTGCATTTCCATTTTAGATGTATTATTTTTTCTTAAATCAAAACTTGAGTTTTCACTTTTCCATTTATCTCGTAAACAAAAAGATAAGAAGGAAAATGGGTCATAAAAAGCCAAAACATTTAGAGTTTATGTATGAAAAAAATTTAAAACAACAACTAATGTAAGTAAAGAAAATTTATTTACACACAACAAATGAACACAAAAATTTTGATATCCAAGTTTGGGAAATTCCACTAGTTCAACCCTAATACCTTGGAATTTAATAAGAAAGATAATTGTTATTGACCCTGCACATGTTTTAAATATGGATATGCGTGCATCGAACATGTTAAAGATGCAAATAACCTATGGATCCAAACCTCATTAAATTCACAAGTGAACGAGAGGTGGGATATTTACCTGATTCAAACAAGCCATTATTTTTCCCATTTACAAAAGGCTAACCTAACAATCATTCGAAACGGGCTTTTTTTTTTGTTAGAAATGACTTATGGATTGAGAGTCAATACTACACTCAGTTAAAAATTCCCGGCCTCCCCCTTTTCCCGATGATTGAAAAACCTAATATATAAAAACTAGAAAGAGTTTACAATCCCTAAAAAATACAGACACTTTTTTTAATTATGTCTCTCTACATTTGTGAATTTCTATATTAGATGTATAATTTTTTCTTAAACTAAAACTTGAGTTTTCACTTTTCCCTTTATGTTGTAAACAAAAAGATAAGAAGGCAAATAGACCACAACAAACCGAAATGTTTTGACTTTATATATGCAAAACATTTAAATGAACAACAAATGTAAGTAAAGAAAATTTATTCACACACCACAATTGAACACAAAATTTTTGATATCCATGTTTGGGAAATTGCACTAATTCAACCCTAATAGCTTGGAATTTTATAAGAAAGAGATTTGTAATTGATCCTACACATGTTTTAAATATGGATATACGTGCTTGAAACATGTTAAAGATGCAAAAGACCTATCGATCCAAACCTCATTAAATTCTAAAGTTAATGTGCAATGGGATATTTACCCGAGTCAAACAACCCATTTTTTTGCTCATTTAAAAAAACTCAGACCTAACAATCATTGAAGAGTGTAAAGTGATTTATCGTTCAATCATTCGTAACGGGCTATTTTGTTTTTGTAAGAAATGACTTATGTATTGGGAGTCAACACTACACTGAGTTAAAAATCCTCCGCCTCCCCCTATTCCCGATGATTGCAAAACCTAATACATAAAAACTAGCAAGAGTTTACAATCCCTAAAAATTACAAACAATTTTATGAATTATCTCTCTATAAATTTGTGCATTTCCATTTTAGATGTATACTTTTTTCTTAAATGAAAATTGTAATTTTCACGTTTCCCTTTATCTCATAAACAAAAAGAAAAGAAGACAAATAGATCACATCTAACCGAAAATTTTAAAACAATAACAAATGTAAGTAAAGAAATTTTTTTCACACTACACAAATGGACACAAAAGTTTCGATATCCAAGTTTGGGAAATTCCACTAGATCAACCCTAATAGCTTGGAATTTTTAAGAAAGAGATTTGTAATATATCCTACACATGTTTTAAATATGGACATGCATACTTGAAACCTGTTAAAGATGCAAATGGCCTATGGATCCAAACCTCATTAAATTCTCAAGTGAATGTGCGGTGGGATATTTTCCTGAGGCAAACAAGCCATTATTTTGGTCATTTACAAAAAGTTGACATAACAATTATTGATGAATGTAAAGTGATTTATCGGTCAATCATGCTTAATGGGTTATATTTTTTTTTGTAACAAATGACTTATAGATTGGGAGTCAACACTACACTAAGTTAAAAATCTCCGCCTCACCCTATTCTCAACGATTGGAAAACCTAATATATAAATACTAGAAAGAGTTTAAAATCCCTAAAAATTATGGAAACTTATTGGAATTATCTCTCTCTACATTTTTGCATTACCATTTTAGATGTATACTTTTTTCTTAAATCAAAACATGAAGTTTCACTTTTCCCTTTATCTCGTAAACAAAAAGATAAGAAGGAAAAACGATCACAACAAAACAAAAAAATTAGATTATGTATGCAAAAATATTAAAACTACAAAAAATATAAGTAAAGAAAAATTGTTAACACTCCACAAATGAACACAAATATTTTGATATCCAAGTTTGGGAAATTCCTCTAGTTCAACCTTATAGCTTGGAATTTTATAAGAAAGAGATTTGTAATTGATCCTACACATGTTTTATATATGGATATGGATGCTTGAAACATGTTAAAGATACAAATGACCTATGGATGTAAACCTCTCTAAATTCTCAAGATAACATGCGGTGGGATATTTACCCAAGTCAAACAAGCCATTATTTAGCCTATTAACAAAAAGCTGACCTAACAATCATTGATGATTGTTAAGTGATTTATTGGTCGATCATGCGTAATGGGCTATAGTTTTTTTGTAAGAAATTACTTAAGGATTGGGAGTCAACAATACACTTAGGTAAAAATCCCTAGCCTCCCCCTTTTCCCATTTACAAAAAGCTGACCTAACAATCATTGAGCCATAATTTTCCCATTTACATACACTTTTTTGAATTATCTCTCTCTACTTTGTGTTTTTCCATTTTAGATGTATTCTTTTTTCTTACATCAAAACTTGAGTTTTCACAAGTCCCTTTATATCGTAAACAAAAAGAAAAGAAGGAAAATAGATCACAAAAAAAACAAAAGTTTTAGATTTTAGGTATGAAAAAAATTTAAAACAACAACTAATGTAAGTAAAGAAAATTTATTCACACACCACAAAGGAACATAAAATTATTTATATCCAAGTTTGGAAAATTCCACTAGTTCAATGCTAATACCTTGGAATTTTGTAAGAAAGAGATTTGTTATTGATCCTACACATGTTTTAAATATGGATATGCATGAATCAAACATGTTAAAGATGGAAATAACTTATGGATCCAAACCTCATTAAATTCTCAATTGAATCGGCGATGGGATCTTTACCCGAGTCAAACAAGCCATTATTTTGCCTATTTACAAACGGTTGACCTAACAATCATTGATGATTGTAAAGTCATTTATCGGTCAATCATTCAAAATGGGCCATTGTTTTTTTGTAAGAAATGACTTATGGATTGGGAGTCAAAACTACACTCAGTTAAAAATCCCCGCCTCCCCCTTTTCTCGATGATTGAAAAACCTAATATATAAAAACTAGAAAGAGTTTAAAATCCCTAAAAAATAAAAACACTTTTTGGAATTATGTCTCTCTACATTTGTGCATTTCCATTTTAGATGTATACTTTTTTCTTAAATCAAAACTTGAGTTTTCACTTTTCCCTTTATCTCGTAAACCAAAAGATAAGAAGGCAAATAGATCACAACAGACCAAAATTTTTTGAGTTTATATATGCAAAAAATTTAAAACAACAACAAATGTTCGTAAAGAAAATTTATTCACACACCACAAATGAACACAAAATTTTTGATATCCAAGTTTGGGAAATTGCACTAGTTCACCCTAGTAGCTTGGAATTTTATAAGAAAGAGAATTGTAATTGATCGTACACACGTTTTAAATATGGATATGCGTGCTTAAAAACATGTTTAAGATGCAAATAACCTATCGATCCAAACCTATTAAATTCTAAAGTTAACATGCGGTGGGATATTTACCCAAGTCAAACAAGCCATTATTTTGCCCATTCAAAAAAGGGTGACCTAACAATCATTGATAACTGTAAAGTGATTTGTTGGTCAATCATTCGTAACGGGCTATATTGTTTTGTAATAAATTACTTTTGTATTGGGAGTCAACACTACACTCAGTTAAAAATCCCCCACCTTCCCCTATTCCTGATGATTGCAAAACCTAATACATAAAAACTAGAAAGAGTTTACAATCCCTAAAAATTATTGACACCCTTCCGAATTATCTCTCTGTACATTTGTGGATTTCCATTTTAGATGTATATATTTTTCTTAAATGAAATTTTTTGTTTTCACATTTGCCTTTATCTCGTAAAAAAAAGATAAGAAGGCAAATAGATCACATCAAACCGAAAAGTTTTGAGTTTATGTATGCAAAAAAATTAAAACAACAACAAATATAAGTAAAGAAACTTTTTCCACACTCCAAAAATGGTCACAAAAGTTTTGATATCCAAGTTTGGGAAATTCCACTAGATCAACCCTAATAGCTTGGAATTTTCTAAGAAAGAGATTTGTAATATATCCAACACATGTTTTAAATATAGATATGCATGCTTGAAACATGTTAAAGATGCAAATGGCCAATGAATCCAAACCACATTAAATTCTCAAGTGAACGTGTAGTGGGATACTTACCCGAGTCAAACAAGCCATTATTTTGCTCATTTACAAAAAGCTGACCTAACAATTATTGATAATTGTAAAGTGATTTATCGGTCAATCAAGTGTAACGGGCTATATTATTTTGTAACAAATGACTTATGGATTGGGAGTCAACACTACACTCAGTTAAAAATCCCCGCCTCCTCCTATTCCTGACGATAGCAAAACCTAATATATAAATACTAGAAAAAATTTTAAAATCCCTAAAACTTATGGAAACTTATTGGAATTATCTCTCCCTAGCTTTTTGCATTACCATTTTAGATGTATACTTTTTTCTTAAACGAAACTTGAGGTTTCACATTTCCCTTTATCTTTTAATCTAAAAGATAAGAAGGGAAAACGATCACAACAATACGAAAATTTTAGATTATGTATGAAAAAAAATTAAAACTACAAAAAATATAAGTAAATAAAAATTATTAACACTCCACAAATGAACACAAATATTTTGATATCCATGTTTGGGAAATCCCACTAGTTCAACCATTTAGCTTGGAATTTTATAAGAAAGAGATTTGTAATTGATCCTACACATGTTTTAAATATGGATATGGATGCTTGAAACATGTTAAAGATGCAAATGACCTATGGATCTAAACATCATCAAATTCTCAAGATAACATGCGGTGGGATATTTACCCAAGTCAAACAAGCCATTATTTAGCCCTTTAACAAAAAGCTGACCTAACAATCATTGATGATTGTAAAGTGATTTATTGGTCAATCATGCGTAACGGGCTATAGGTTTTTTTGTAATAAATGACATAAGGATTGGGAGTCAACAATATACTTAGGTAAAAATACCCAGCCTCCCCCTTTTCCCGACGATTGCAAAACCTAATATATAAAAACTAGAAAGAGTTTCCAATGCCTAAAAATTATAGATACTTTTTGGAATTATCTCTCTCTCTACATTTGAGCCTTTCCGTTATAGATGTATACTTTTTTCATAATTCAAAACTTGACTTTTCACTTTTCCCTTTATCTTGTAAACTAAAAGATAAGAAGGCAAATAAATCACAACAAAACGAAAATTATAGAGTTTATGTATGCAAAAAATTTAAAACAACAAAAATTTATTCACACACCACAAATGAACACAAAAGTTTTGATATCCAAATTTGGGAAATTCCACTAGTTCCACATTAATAGCTTGGAATTTTATAAGAAAGAGATTTGTAATTGATCCTACACATGTTTTAAATATGTATATGCTTGCTTGAAACATTTTAAAGAAGCAAATGACCTATGGATCCAAACCTCATTAAATTATGAAGTGGATGTGCAGTGGGATATTAACTGAGTCAAACAAGCTTTTATTTTTCCCATTTACAAAAATGTGACATAACAATCATTGATGATTATAAAGTGATTTATCGATCAATCATGCGTAACGGGAAATTAATTTTTGTAAGAAATGAATTGTGGATTTGGAGTCAACACTACACTCAGTTAAAAATCCCTGCCTCTCCCTATTCCATGCGATTGCAAAACCTAATATATAAAAACTAGAAAAAGTTTAGAATCCTATAAAATTCCAAACACTTTTTGGAATTATCTCTCTCTAAAATTGTGCATTTCAAATTTAGATATTTACTTATTTCTTAAATCAAAACTTGAGTTTTCACTTTTCCCTTTATCTCGTAAACTAAAAGATAAGAAGGAAAAAAGATCATAAAAAAAAGAAAATTTTAGAGTTTATGTATGCAAAAAAATTAAAACAACAATAAATGTAAGAAAAGAAAATTTATTCCCACACCACAAATGAACACAAATGTTTTGATTTCCAAGTTTGGGAAATTCCACTAGTTCAACCCTAATAGCTTGGAATGTTACAAGAAAGAGATTTGTAATTGATCCAACACATGTTTTAAATATGGATATGCATGCTTGAAATGTGTTAAAGATGCAAAAGACTTATGGATCCAAACCTCACTAAATTCTCAAGTGAACATGCGGTGGGATATTTACCCGAGTCAAACAAGCCATTTTTTTTGTACATTTACATAAAGCTGACCTAATAATCATTGATGATTGTAAAGTGATTTATCGGTTAATCGTGCGTAATGGGCTATAATTTTTTTGTAAGAAATGACTTATGGATTGGGATTCAACACTACACTCAGTTAAAAATCCCCCGCCTCCCCCCTTTCCTAACGATTGCAAAACCTAATATATAAAAACTAGAAAGAGTTTACAATCCCTAAAAATGACAGACAATTTTTGGAATTATCTCTCTCTAAATTTTTGCCTTTCCATCTTAGATGTATACTTTTTTCTTAAATCAAAACTTGAGTTTTCACATTTCTCTTTATCTCGTAAAAAAAGATTAGGCAAATACATCACAACAAAACAAAAATTTTAGAGTTTACGTATGTAAAATTTTTTATACAACAACAGATGTAAGTAAAGAAAATTTATTCACACAGCACAAATGAACACAAAAGTTTTGACATCCTAGTTTGGGAAATTCCACTAGTTCAACCCTAATAGCTCTGAATTTTATAAAAAAAGAGATTTGTAATTGATCCTACACATGTTTGAAATATGGATATGCATGCTTGAAACATGTTAAAGATGCAAGTGACCTATGGAACCAAACCTCATTAAATTCTCAAGTGAACGTGCCGTGGGACATTTACCAAAATCAAAAGAGCCATAATTTTGCCCATTTACAAAAAGTTGACCTAACAATCACTGAGCCATAATTTTGCCCATTTACATACACTTTTTTGAATTATCTCTCTCTACTTTTATGCATTTCCATTTTTTATATATATTTTTTTTCTTAAATCAAAACTTGAGTTTTCACAAGTCCCTTTATCTCGTAAACAAAAAGATAAGAAGGCAAAATAGATCACAAGAAACCGAAAATTTTAGATTTTAGGTATGAAAAAAATTTCAAAAAACAAAAAATGTAAGTAAAAAAATTTATTCAAACACCACAAATGAACACAAAAGTTTACATATCCAAGTTTTGGAAATTCCAATAATTCAACCCTAATAACTAGGAATTTAATAATAAAGAGATTTGTTATTGATCCTACACATGTTATAAATATTGATATGCATGCATTAAAAATGTTAAAGATGCAAATGAGCTATGGATCCAAACCTCATTAAATTCTCAAGTGAAAGTGCGGTGGGATATTTACTCTAGTTAAACAAGACCTTATTTTTTCCATTTACAAAAAGCTGACCTAACAATCATTGATGATAGTAACGTGAATTATCGGACAATCATTCATAATGGGCTATATTTTTTTTTGTAAGAAATGACTTATGGATTCAGAGACACACTACACTCAGTTAAAAATCCCCCGCCTCCCCCTTTTTCCCACGATAGGAAAACCTGATATATAAAAACTAAAAAGAGTTTACAATTCCTAAACATTATAAACACTTTTTGGAATTATCTCTCTCTACATTTGTGCATTTCCATTTTAGATGTAATCTTTTTTGTGCAATTGAACGTGCGGTGGGATATTTACCCAAGTCAAACAAGTCATTATTTTGCCCATTTGCAAAAGGCAGACTTAACCATCATTGATGATTTTAAAGTGATTTATTGGTCAATCATTCGAAACGGGCAATTTTTTTTGTAAGATATGACTTATTGATTGGGAGTAAACACTACACTCAGTTATAAATCCCCGCCTCGCCCTTTTGCCGAAGATTGCAAAACCTAATATATAAAAACTAGAAAGAGTTTAAAATCCCTAAAAAATACAGACACTTTTTGGAATTATGTCTCTCTACATTTGTGCATTTCGATTTTAGAAGTATACTTTTTTCTTAAATCCAAACTTGAGTTTTCACTTTTCCCTTTATCTCGTAAACCAAAAGATAAGAAGGCAAATAGATCACAACAAACCAAAAAATTTTGACTTTATATATGCAAAAAATTTAAAACAACAACAAATGTTCGTAAAGAAAATTTATTCACACACCACAAATGAACACAAAATTTTTGGTATCCAAGTTTGTGAAATTGCACTAGTTCAACCCTAATAGCTTGGAATTTTGTAAGAAAGAGATTTGTAATTGATCCTACACATGCTTTAAATATGGATATGCATGCTTGAAACATGTTAAAGATGCAAATGACCTATCGATCCAAACCTCATTAAATTCTAAAGTTAACGTGTGGTGGGATATTTACCCGAGTCAAACAAGCCATTATTTTCCCATTTAAAAAAGGGTGACCTAACAATCATTGATAATTGTAAAGTGATTTATTGGTCAATCATTCGTAACGGGCTATATTATTTTTGTAATAAATTACTTATGTATTGGGAGTCAACACTACACTCAGTTAAAAATCACCCGCCTCCTATTCCCGATGATTTCAAAACCTAATACATAAAAAGTAGAAAGAATTTACAATTCCTAAAAATTATTGACACTTTTTCCAATTATCTCTCTATACATTTGTGCATTTCCATTTTAGATGTATTAATTTTTCTTAAATGAAATTTTTTGTTTTCACATTTCCCTTTATCTCGAAAAAAAAAAGATAAGAAGACAAATAGATCACGTCAAATGAAAAAAAGTTGAGTTTTTGTATGCAAAAATTTTAAAACAACAACAAATATAAGTAAAGAAAATTTTTTCACACTCCACAAATGGTCACAAAATTTTCGATATCCAAGTTTGGGAACTTCCACTAGATCAACCCTAATAGCTTGGAATTTTCTAACAAAGAGATTTGTAATATATCCTACACATGTTTTAAATATAGATATGCATTCTTGAAACATGTTAATGATGCAAATAGCCTATGGATCCAAACCTCATTAAATTCTCAAGTGAACGTGCGTTGGGATATTTACCCGAGTCAAACAAGCAATTATTTTGCTCATTTACAAAAAGCTAACCTAACAATCAATGATGATTGTAAAGTGATTTATCGGTCAATCATGTGTAACGGTCTATAATTGTTTTGTAACAAATGACTTATGGATTGGGAGTCAACACTACACTCAGTTAAAAATCCCCGCCTCCCCCTTTTCCCTACAATTGCAAACCTAATGTATACATACTAGAAAGAGTTTACAATCCCTAAAAATTATGGACACTTATGGGAATTATCTCTCTCTACATTTGTGCATTACCATTTTAAATGTTTACTTTTTTCTTAAATCAAAACTTGTGGTTTCACTTTTGCCTTTATCTCATAAACTAAAAGATAAGAAGGCTAAATGATCACAATAAAATGAAATTTTTTGATTATGTATGCAAAACTTTAAAAAAACAACAAATATAAGGAAAGAAAAATTATTAACACACCACAAATGAACACAACTATTTTGATATCCAAGTTCTGGAAATTCCACTAGTTCAACCTTATAGCTTGGAATTTATAAGAAAGAGATTTGTAATTGATCCTACACTTGTTTTAAATATGGATATTGATGCTTGAAACATGTTAAAGATGCAAATGACCTATGGATCCAAACCTCATTAAATTCTCAAAAACACATGCGGTGGGATATTTACCCGAGTTAAACAAGCTATTATTTTGCCCATTTACAAAAAACCTAACCTTACAACCATTGATGATTGTAAAGTGATTTATTGTTCAATCACGTGTAGCGGACTATAGATTTTTTTGTAAGAAATGACTTATGGATTGGGAGTCAACAATTCACTCAGTTAAAAATCCTCAGCCTCCCCCTTTTCCTGACAGTTGCAAAACCTAATATATAAAAACTAGAAAGAGCTTACAATCCTTAACAACTATAGACACTTTTTGGAATTATCTCTCTTTACATATGTGCATTTCCATTATAGATGTAAACTTTTTTCTTAATTCAAAAATTGACTTTTCACTTTTCCCTTTATCTCGTAAACTAAAAGATAAGAAGGCAAATAGATCAAAACAAAATGAAAATTAAAGAGTTTATGTATGCAAAAAATTTAAAACAACAAAAATTTATTCACACTCCATAAATGACACAAAAGTTTTTAATCCAAGTTTGGGAAATTCCACTAGTTGAACATTAATAACTTGGAATTTCGTAAGAAAGAGATTTGTAATTGATCCTACACATGTTTTAAATATGGATATGCTTGCAAAACATGTTGAAGATTCAATTGAACTATGGATCCAAACCTCATTAAATTCTCAAGTGAACGTGTAGTGGGATATTTCTCTGAGTCAAACAGGCCATGATTTTGCTCTTTCACAAAAGGGTGAGCTAACAATCATTGATGATTGTAAAGTGATTAATCGATCAATCATACGTAATGGGCTATAATTTTGTTTGTAGGAAATGACTTATAGATTGGTAGTCAACACTACACTCAGTAAAAAATCCCCCACCTCCCCCTTTTCCTGATAATTGCAAAACCTAATATAAAAAAACAAGAAAAGTTTACAATCCCTAAAAATTATACGCTTTTTGGAATTATCTCTCTCTACTTTGTGCATTTCCATTTTAGATCTATTCTTTTTTATTAAATAGAAACTTGAGTTTTCACAAGTCCATTTATCTCGTAAACAAAAAGATAAAAAGGAAAATAGATCACAAAAAACCGAAAATTTTAGATTTTAAGTATGCACAAAATTTAAAAAAACAAAAAATGTAAGTAAAAACATTTATTCAAACACCACAAATGAACACAAAAGTTTTGATATCCAAGTTTTGGAAATTCCACTAGTTCAACCCTAATAACTTGGAATTTTATAATAAAGAGATTTGTTATTGATCCTACACATGTTATAAATATGGATATGCATGCTTTAAAAATGTTAAAGATTCAAATGACCTATGGATCCCAACCTCTTTAAATTCTCAAGTGAACGAGCGGTGAGATATTTACTCGAGTCAAACAAGACCTTATTTTGCCCATTAACAAAAAGTTGACCTAACAATCATTGATGATTGTAACATGATTTATCGGACAATCATACACGTAACGGGCTACATTTTTTTGTAAGAAATGACTTATCGATTCGGAGTCAACACTACACTCAGTTTAAAATCCCTCGCCTCCCCCTTTTCCCGATGATAGAAAAACCTAATATATAAAAACTAGAAAGAGTTAACAATCCCTAAACATTACAAACACTTTTTGAAATTATCTCTCTCTATCTCTGATCATTTCCTTTTTAGATGCATTTTTTTTCTTAAATCAAATCTTGAGTTTTCACTTTTCCTTTTATCTCGTAAACAAAAAGATAAGAAGAAAAATAGATCACAAAAAACCAAAAAATTTAGAATTTATGTATGAAAATAATTTAAAACTACAACTAATGTAAGTAAATAAAATTTATTCACACACCACAAATGAACACAAAAGTTTTGATATCCAAGTTTAGGAAATTGCACTAGTTCAACCCTAATAGCTTGGAATTTAATAAGAAAGATATTTGTAATTGATCCTACACATGTTTTAAATATAGATATGTGTGCATGAAACATGTTAAAGATGCAAATGACCTATCGATCCAAACCTCATTAAATTCTAAAGTTAACGTGAGGTGGGATATTTACCCGAGTCAAACTAGACATTATTTTACTCATTTAAAAAAATCAGACCTAACAATCTTTGATGACAGTAAAGTGATTTATCGGTCAATCATTCTTAAAGGGCTATTTTTTTTTTTAAGATATTCTGAGTCAACACTACATTGAGTTAAAAATCCCCCGCCTCCCCCTGTTCCCGATGATTGCAAAACCTAATACATAAAAACTAGAAAGAGTTTACAAT
Source organism: Aristolochia californica (assembly GCF_029961685.1). Taxonomy (NCBI): domain Eukaryota; kingdom Viridiplantae; phylum Streptophyta; class Magnoliopsida; order Piperales; family Aristolochiaceae; genus Aristolochia; species Aristolochia californica. Next base: position 33,882,898 of record NW_027182279.1, on the reverse strand, counting down.
CACTAAAAATTACAGACACTTTTTGGAATTACCGCTTTGTACATTTGTGCATTTCCATTTTAGATGTATATTTTTTTCTTAAATGAAAATTGTAGTATTTACATTGCCCTTTATCTCGTAAACAAAAAGATAAGAAGGTAAATAGATCACATCAAACCGAAAATTTTAGAGTTTATGTATGCAAAAATTTTAAAACAACAACAAATGTAAGTAAAGAAAGTTTTTTCACACTCCACAAATGAAAACAAAAGTTTCGATATCCAAGTTTGGGAAATTCCACTAGATCAACCCTAATAGCTTGGAATTTTGTAAGAAAGAGATTTGTAATTGATCCTACACATGTTTTAAATATGGATATCCATGCTTGAAACATGTTAAAGATGCAAATGGTGTATGGATCCAAACCTGATTAAATTCACAAGTGAACGTGCGGTGGGATATTTACCAAAGTCAAACAAGCTATTATTTTGCTCATTTACAAAAATCTGACCTAACAATTATTGTTGATTGTAAAATGATTTATCGATCAATCTTGTGTAACAGGCTATATTTTTTGTAAGAAATTGGATTGGGACTCAACACTACACTAAGTTAAAATTCCCCGCCTCCCCCTATTCTTAACGATTTAAATCCTAATATATAAATACAAGAAAGAGTTTACAATCCCTAAAAATTATAGACACTTATTGGAATTATTTCTCTCTACATTTGTGCATTACAATTTTAGATGTATATTTTTTTCTTAAATCAAAACTTGGGGATTCACTTTTCCCTTTAGCTCGTAAACTAAAACATAAGAAAGCAAAAAATTATGTATGCAAAAAATTTAAAACAACAACAAATGTAAGTAAAAAAAAATTTTCACACACCACAAATGAACACAAATGTTTTGATATCCAAGTTTGGGAAAATCCACTAGCTCAACCTTAGACCTTGGAATTTCATAAGAAAGAGATTTGTAATTGATCCTACGCATGTTTTAAATATGGATGTGGATGCTTGAAACATGTTAAAGTTGCAAATGACACATGGATCCAAACCTCACTAAATTCTCAAGGTAACATGCAGTGGGATATTTACCCGAGTAAAACAATCCATTATTTTGCCCATTTACAAAAAGCTGACCTAAAAATTATTGCTGATTTTAAAGTGATTTATTGGTCAATCATACCTAACAGGCTATAATTTTTTTTTAAGAAATGATTTACGGATTGGGAGTCAACAATACACTCAGTTAAAAACCCCCAAACTCCCCCTTTTCCCGACGAATGCAAAACCTAATATATAAAAAGTAGAAAAACTTTAGAATCCCTAAAAATTATAGACACTTTTTGGAATTATCTCTCTCTACATTTTTGCACTTCCTTTTTAGATGTATACTCTTTTCTTAATTCAAAACTTGACTATTCACTTTTACCTTTATCTCGTAAACTAAAAGATATGAAGGCAAATAGATTACAACAAAACGAAAATTTTAGAGTTTATGTATGCAAAAAATTTAAAGCAACAAAAAATTATTCACACTCCACAAATGAACACAAAAGTTTTGATATCCAAGTTTGGGAAATTCCATTAGTTCAACATTAATAGCTTGGAATTTTATAAGAAAGAGATTTGTAATTGATCCTACACTTGTTTTAAATATGGATATCCATGCTTGAAACATGTTAAAGATGCAAATGACCTATGGATCCAAACCTCATTAAATTCTCAAGTGAACGTGCGGTGGGATATTTACCCGAGTCAAACAAGCCATTATTTTGCCCATTTACAAAAAGTTGACCTAACAATCGTTGATGATTGTAAAGTGATTTATCGGTCAATCATGCATAATGGGCTATATTTTTTTGTAAGAAATGATTGATGGATTGGGAGTCAACACTACACTCTGTTAAAAATCACTTGCCTCCCTTTTTTCCCGACAATTGAAAACCAAATATATAAAAATTAGAAAGAGTTCACAATCACTAAAATTTACTGACACTTTTTTGAATTATCTCTCTCTACATTTTTGAATTTTCAATTTAGATATATACTTTTTTCTTTAATCAAAACTTGAGTTTTAACTTTTCACTTTATCTTGTAAAGAAAGAGATAAGAAGGCAAATAGATCACAACAAAACAAAAATTTTAGAGTGTATGTATGCAAAAAATTTAAAACAACAACAAATGTTAGTAAAGAAAATTTACTCACACACCACAAATGAACACAAAAGTTTTGATATCCAAGTCTAAGAAATTCCAGTGGACCAACCCATTAGCTTGGAATTTTATAAGAAATAGATTTGTAATTGATCCTACACATGTTTTAAATATGGATATAAAATCACTAAAAATTCCAGTCACTTTTTAGAATTATCTCTCTCTAAATTTTTGCATTTCCATTTTAGATGTATACTTTTTTCTTAAATCAAAACTTGAGTTTTCCCTTTTCCCTTTATTTCGTAAACTGAAAGATAAGAAGGCAAAAAGATCATAACAAAACAAAAGTTTTAGAGTTTACGTATGCAAAAATATTTAAAAAATAAATAAATGAAAGAAAAGAAAATTTCTTCACACCCCACAAATGAATACAAAAGTTTTGATTTCCGAGTGTGGGAAATTCCACTAGTTCAGCCCTAATGGTTTGGAATTTTATAAGAAAGAGATTTGTCATTGATCCTACTCATGTTTTAAATATGGATATGCATGCTTGATATATGTTAATGATGAAAATGACCTATGGATCCAAACCTCATTAAATTCTTAAGTGAACGTGCGGTGGGATATTTACCGGAGTCAAACAAGTCATTATTTTGCCCATTTACAAAAAGTTGAGCTAACAATCATTGATGGTTGTTCCCTAAAAATAACATACAGTTTTTGGAATTATTTCTCCCTACATTTTTGCATTTCCATTTTAGATGTATTCTTTTTTCTTCAATTAAAACTTGAGTTTTCACTTTTCCCTTTATCTCGTAAACAAAAAGATAAAAGGAAAATAGATCACAACAAACCAAAAATTTTAGAGTTTATGTATGTAAAAAAATTAAAACATCAACAAATGTAAGTAAAGAAAATTTATTCACACACCACAAATGAACACAAAATTATTTATATCCATGTTTTGGAAATTCTACTAGTTCAACCCTAACACCTTGGAAATTTATAAGAAAGAGATTTGTTGTTGATCCTACACGTGCTTTGAATATGGATATGCATGCATCAAACATGTTAAAGATCCAAACAACCTATGGACCCAAACCTCATTAAATTCTCAATTGAACATGCGGTGGGATATTTATCCAACTCAAAGAAGCCAATATTTTGCCCATTTACAAAAGGCTGACCTAACAATCATTGAGGATTCTAAAGGGATTTATCGGTCAATCATTCGAAACGGGCTATCGTTTTTTTGTAAGAAATGACTTATGGATTGGGAGTCAACACTACACTCGGTTAAAAATCCCCCGCCTCCCCCTTTTCCCGACGATTGCAAAACCTAATATATAAAAACTAAAAAAAGTTTACAATCCCTAAAAATTATAGACATTTTTTTGAATTATCTTTCTCTACATTTGTGCATCTCGATATTAGATGTATACTTTTTTCTTAAATCAAAGCTTCATTTTTTACTTTTCCCTATATCTCGTAAACAAAAATATAAGAAGGCAAATAGATCACAACAAACAAAAATTTTAGAGTTCATGTATCCAAAAAAATTTAAACAACAACAAATGTAAGTAAAAAAAATTATTCACACACCAAAAATGAACACAAAAGTTTTGATATCCAAGATTGGGAAATTCCACTAGTTCAACCCTAATAGCTTGGAATTTTATAAGAAAGAGATTTGTAATTGATCCTACCCATGTTTTAAAAATAGATATGCATGCTCGAAACATGTTTAAGATGCAAATGACCTATGGATCCTAACATCATTAAATTCTCAAGTGAACGTGAGGTGGTATATTTACCCGAGTCAAACCAATCATTATTTTGCCCATTTACAATATGCTGACCTAACAATCAATGATGATTGTAAAGTGATTTATAAGTCAATCTTGCGCAACGTGCAATTTTTTTTGTAAGAAATAATTATGGATTTGGAGTCAACACTCTACAGTTAAAAATTATCGTCTCTTTCTGTTCCTGATGATTGCAAAACCTAATATATAAAAACTAGAAAGAGTTTACAATCCCTAAAAATTTTGGACACTTTTTGGAAAAATTTTAAACAACGACAAATGTAAGTAAAGAAATTTTATTCACACTCCACGAATGAACACAAAAGTTTTGATACCCAAGTTTGGGAAATTCCTCTAGTTCAACTCTAATAGCTTGGAATTTTATAAGAAAGAGATTAGTAATTGATCCTACACATGTTTTAAATATGGATATGCTTGCATCAAACATGTTAAAGATGCAAATGACCTATGGATCCAAACCTCATTAAATTCTCAAGTGAACGTGCGGAGGGATATTTACCAGTGTCAAACAAGCCATTATTTTTCCCATTTACAAAAAGTTGACCTGACAATCATTGATGATTGTAAAGTGATTTATCGATCAATCATGCATAACGGGCTATATTTTTTTTGTAAGAAATGAATTTTGGATTTGGAGCCAACACTACACAGAAGTAAAAATCCACGCCTCTCCATATTCCTGACGATTGCAAAACCTAATATATGAAAACTAGAAAGAGTTTACAATCCCTAAAAATTTTGGTCACTTTTTGGAATAATCTCTCTCTACATATGTGCACTTCCATTTTAGATGTATACTTTTTTCTTAAATCAAAACTTGAGTTTTCACTTTTCCCTTCATCTCGTAAACTAAATGATAAGAAGGCAAAAAGATCATAACAAAACAAAAATTTTAGAGTTTACGTATGAAAAACAATTTAAAACAACAATAAATGAAAGAACAGATAATTTCTTCACACACCACAAATGAACACAAAAGTTTTGATTTTCAAGTTTGGGAAATTCCTCCAGTTCAACCCTAATAGCTTGGAATTTTATAAAAAGAGATTTGTAATTGTTCCTACACATGCTTTAAATATGGATATGCATGCTTGAAACATGTTAATGATGAAAATGACCTATGGATCCAAACCTCAATAAATTCTCAAGTGAACGTGTGGTGAGATATTTACCCGAGTCAAACAAGCATTTATTTTGCCCATTTACAAAATGCTGACCTAACAATCATTAATTATTGTAAAGTGATTAATCAATCAATCATGTGTATCAAGCTATAATGTTTTCGTAAGAAATAACTGATGGATTGGGATTCAACACTAAACTCAGTTAAAAATCCCCCACTTCCCCCTTTTCCCAACGGTTGGACAACCAAATATAAAAAAATTAGAAAGAGTTTACAATCCCTAAAAATGACAGACGAGTTTTGGAATTATCTCTCTCTACATTTGTGCATTTCCATCTTAGATGTATACTTTTTTCTTAAGTCAACACTTGAGTTTTTACTTTTCCCTTTATCTCGTAAACGAAAAGATAAGAAGGTAAAAAGATCATAACAAAACAAAATTTTTAGAGTTTACGTATCCAAAAAAATTTAAAACAACAATAAATGAAAGAAAAGAAAATTACTTCACACACCACAAATGAACACAAAAGTTTTGATTTCCTTGTTTGGGAAAATCCACTAGTTCAACCCTAATAGCTTGGAATTTTATAAGAAAGAGATTTGTAATTGATCCTACACATGTTTTAAATATGGATATGCATGCTTGAAACATGTTAATGATGAAAATGACCTATGGATCCAATTCTCATTAAATTCTCAAGTGAGCATGCTGTGGGATATTTACCCGTGTAAAACAAGCCATTATTTTGCCCATTTACAAAAGGCTGACCTAACAATCATTGATCATTGTAAAGTGATTTATCGGTCAATTTTGTGTAATGGGCTATAATTTTTTGTAAGAAATGACTGATGAATTGGGAATCAACTCTAATCTCAGTTAAAAATCCCCCACCTCACCCTTTTCCCGATGATAGAAAAACCTAATATATAAAAACTAGAAAGAGTTTACAGTCCCTAAATATTACGAACACTTTTTGAAATTCTCTCTCTCTACATTTGTACATTTCCATTTTAGATGTATTCTTTTTTCTTAAATAAAAACTTGAGTTTTCACTTTTCCCTTTATCTTGTAAACAAAAAAATAAGAAGGAAAATAGATCACAAAAAACCCAAAATTTTACAATTTATGTATGAAAAAATTTTTAAACAACAACTAATGTAAGTAAAAAAATTTATTCACACACCACAAATGAACAAAAAAAATTTTATATCCAAGTTTGGGAAATTCCACTAGTTCAACCCTTATACCTTGGAATTTTATAAGAAAGAGATTTGTTTTGATCCTACACAGGTTTTAAATATGGATATGCATGCATCAAACATGTTAAAGATGCAAATAACCTATGGATCCAAACCTCATTAAATTCTCAAGAGAACATTCTGTGGGATATTTACCCGAGTAAAACATGCTATTATTTTGCCCATTAACAAAAGGTTGACCTAAGAATCATTGATGATTGTACAATGATTTATCGGTCAATCATTCAAAACTGGCTTTTTTTTTGTTAGAAATGACTTATGGATTGGGAGTGAACACTACACTTAGTTAAAAATCCCCCGTCTCCCCCTTTTCCCAATGCCTACAAAATCTAATATATAAAAACTAGAAATAGTTTATAATCCCTAAAAAATACATACACTTTTTGGATTTATGTCTCTCTACGTTTGTGCATTTGCATTTTAGATGTAAACTTTCTTCTTAAATCAAAATTTGAGTTTTTACTTTTCCCTTTATCTCATAAACGAAAAAGATAAGACAGTAAATAGATCACAACAAACTGAAATTTTATGAGTGTTTTTATATGCAAAAAAATTAAAAAAACAACAAATGTAAGTAAATAAAATTTATTGACACACCACAAATGAATACAAATGTTTTGATGTCGAAGTTTTGGAAATTGCACTAGTTCAACCCAAATAGTTGTGAACTATATAAGAAAGGGATTTGTAATTGTGCCTAAACATGTTTTAAATATGGATATGCATATTTGAAACATATTAAAGATGCAAATGACCTATCGATCCAAACCTCATTAAATTCTAAAGTTAATGTGCGGAGGGATATTTACCCGAGTCAAACAAGCCAATATTTTGCCATTTTACAAAAAGCTGACCTAACAATCATTGATGACTGTAAAGTGTTTATTGATCAATCTTGCGTAACGGGCTATATTTTTTTTGTAAGAAATGAATTATGGATTTGGAGTCAACACTACACTCAAGTAAAAATCCTTGCCTCCGCCGATTCCTGATGATTTCAAAACCTAATATATGAAAACTAGAAAGAGTTTACAATCCCTAAAAAATCTGGTCAGTATTTCGAATTATCTCTTTGTACATTTGTGCATTTCCATTTTAGATGTAAACTTTTTTCTTAAATCAAAACTTGAGTTTTCACTTTCCCTTTATCTCGTAAACTAAAAGATAAGAAGGCAAAAATATCATAACAACACGAAATTTTTAGAGTTTACGTATGCAAAAAAAATTAAAACAACAATAAATGAAAGAAAAGATAATTTCTTCACACACCACAAATGAACACAAAATTTTTGATTTCCAAGTTTGGGAAATTCCTCCAATTCAACCCTAATAGCTAGGAATTTTATAAGAAAGAGATTTGTAATTGATCTTCCACATGTTTTAAATATGGATATGCATGCTTGAAACATCTTAATGATGAAAATGACCTATGGATCCAAACCTCATTAAATTCTCAAGTGAACGTGCGGTAGGATATTTACCCGAGTCAAACAAGCCATTATTTTGTCCCTTTACAAATTGTTGACCTAACAATCATTGATTATTGTAAAGTGATTTATCGGTCAATCGTGTGTAACGAGCTATAATTTTCTTGTAAGAAATGACTTAGGGATTGGGATTCAACACTTCACTCAGTTAAAAATCCCCCGCCTCCCGCTTTTGCCGATGGTTGCAAAACCTAATAAAAAGAAACTAGAAAGAGTTTACAATCCCTAAAAATCATAGACAATTTTTAGAATTATCTCTCTCTACATTTGTGCATTTCCATCTTAGATGTATACTTTTTTCTTAAGTCAACAATTGAGTTTTCCTTTTTACCTTTATCTCGTAAACATAAAGATAAGAAGGCAAAAAGATCATAACAAAACGAAACTTTTAGAGTTTATGTATGCAAAAAAATTTAAAACAGCAATATAAGAAAGAAAATAAAATTTCTTCACACACAACAAATGAACACAAAAGTTTTGATTTCCAAGTTTTGGAAATTCCACTAGTACAACCCTAATAGCTTGGAATTTTATAAGAAAAATATTTGTAATTGATCCTACACATGTTTTAAATATGGATATGCATGCTTGAAACATGTTAATGATGAAAATGACTTATGGATCCAAACCTCTTTAAATTCTCAAGTGAACGTGCGGTGGGATATTCACTTGAGTCAAACAAGCCATTATTTGGCCAATTTTCAAAATGCTGACCTAACAATCATTGATGATTTTAAAGTGATTTATCGATCAATAGTGTGTAATGGGCCTATAATTTTTTTGTAAGAAATGACTTATGAAATGGGAGTCAACACTACACTCAGTTAAAAATCCCCCGCCTCCTAACAAAACCTAATATATAAAAACTAGAAAGAGTTTACAATCCCTTAAATTTACAAACACTTTTTGGAATTCTCTCTCTCTGCATTTGTGCATATCCATTTTGGATGAATTTTTTTTATTAAATCAAACTTGAGTTTTCACTTTTCCCTTTATCTCATAAACAAAAAGATATTAAGGAAAATAGATCACAAAAAACCGAAAATTTTAGAATGTATGTATAATTTTTTTTAAAATAACAACTAAGGTAAGTAAAGAAAATTTATTGACACACTTCAAATGAACACAAAATATTTTATATCCAAGTTTGGGAAATTCCACTAGTTCAACGCTAATACCTTGGAATTTTATAAGAAAGAAATTTGTTTTGATCCTACACATGTTTTAAATATGGATATGCATGCATCAAACATGTAAAAGATGCAAATAACCTATGGATCCAAACCTCAATAAATTCTCAAGTGAACGTGCGGTGGGATATTTACCCGCGTCAAACATGCCATTATTTTTCCCATTACAAAAGCCTAACCTAACAATCATTCATGATTTTAAAGTGATTTATCGGTCAATCATTCGAAACGGGATGTTTTTTTTGTAAGAAATGACTTATGGATTGGGAGTCAACACTACACTCAGTTAAAAGTCCCCCACCTCCCCTTTTTCCCGAAGATTGTAAAACCTAATATATAAAAACTTGAAAGAGTTTACAATCCCTGAAAAATACAGACACTTTTTGGAATTATGTCTCTCTACATTTGTGCATTTCCATTTTAGATGTATACTTTTTTCTTAAATAAAAAACTTGAGTTTTCACTTTTCCCTTATCTCGTAATCAAAAAGATAAGACTGCAAATAGATCACAACAAACCGAAATTTTATGAGTTTATATATGCAAAAAATTTAAAACAACAACAAATGTAAGTAAAGAAAATTTATTGATACACCACAAATGAACACAAAAGTTTTGATATCGAAGTTTGGGAAATTGTGCTAGTTCAACCCTAATAGCTTGGAATTTTATAATAAAGTGATTTTTAATTGATCCTACACATGTTTTAAATATGGATATGCATGCATGACACATATTAAATATGCAAATGACCTATTGATCATTGATGACTGTAAAGTGATTTATCGGTGAATCATTCGGAACGGGCTATATTTTTTTTGTAAGAAATGACTTATGTATTGGGAGTCAACACTACACTCAGTTAAGAATCCCCTGCCTCCTCCGATTTCTGATGATTGCAAAATCTAATACATAAAAAGTAGAAAGAATTTACAATCCCTAAAAATTACAGACAATTTTTTGAATTATCTATCTATACATTTGTGCATTTCATTTTAGATGTATACTTTTTTCTTAAATGAAAATTTTAGTTTTCACATTTCCCTTTATCTTGTCAACAAAAATATAAGAAGGCAAATAGATCACATCAAACCAAAAATTTTAGAGTTTATGTATACAAAAATTTTAAAACAGCAACAAATGTAAATTAAGAAAAAAATTTCACACTCCACAAAGGGACACAAAAGTTTCGATATCCAAGTTTGGGAAATTCCACTAGATGAACCCTAATAGCTTCGAATTTTCTAAGAAAGAGATTTGTAATTGATCCTACACATGTTTGAAATATGGATATGCATCCTTGAAACATGTTAAAGATGCTAATGGCCTATGGATCCAAACCTCATTAAATTCTCAAGTGAACGTGCGGTGGGATATTTACCCGAGTCAAACAAGCCATTATTTTGCTCATTTACAAAAATCTGACCTAACAATCATTGATGATTGTAAAGTGGTTTATCGGTGAATCATGCGTAACGGGCTATATTGTTTTGTAAGAAATAACTTATGGATTGGGAGTCAACACTACACTCAGTTAAAAATTCTCACCTCCCCCTTTTCCCGACGATTGCAAAACCTAATATATAAATACTTGAAAGAGTTTACAATCCCTAAAAATTATGGACACTTATTGGAATTATCTCTCTCCACATTTGTGCATTACAATTTTAGATGTATACTTTTATCTTTAATAAAAACTTGATGTTTCACTTTTCCCTTTACCTCATAAACTAGAAGATAAGAAGGAAAAATGAACACAACAAAACGAAAATTATAGATTATGTACGCAAAAAATTTAAAACAACAACATATATACGTAAAGAAAAATTATTAATACACCACAAATGAACACAAATATTTTGATATCCAAGTTTTGGAAATTCCACTATTTCAACCTTATAGCTTGGAATTTTATAAGAAAGAGATTTGTAATTGATCCTACAGATGTTTTAAATATGGATATGGATGCTTTAAACATGTTATAGATGCAAAAGTCCTATGGATCCAAACCTCATTAAATTCTCAAGATAACATGTGGTGGGATATTTACCCGATTTAAACAAGTCATTATTTTGCCCATTTACAAAAAGCTGACCTAACAATCATTGACGATTGTAAAGTGATTTATTGGTCAATCATGAGTAATGGGCTATCATTTTGTTGTAAGAAATGAGTTATGGATTGGGAGTCAACAATACACTCAGTTAAAAATTCCCAACCTCCCCCTTTTCCCGACGATTACAAAACCTAATATATAAAAACTAGAAAGAGTTTACAATCCCTAAAAATTATAGACATTTTTTTGAATTATCTCTCTCTACATTTGTGAATTTCCATTATAGATGTATACTTTTTCTTAATACAAAACTTGACTTTTCACTTTTCGCTTATCTTGTAAACTAAAAGATACGAAGGCAAATAGATCACAAAAAAACGAAAATTGTAGAGTTTATGTATGCAAAAAATTTAAAACAACAAAAATTTATTCACACTCCACAAATGAACACAAAAGTTTTGATATCCAAGTTTGGGAAATTCCACTAGTTCAATATTAATAGCTTGGAATTGTTTAAGAAAGATATTTGTAATTGATCCTACACAAGTTTTAAATATGGATTGGCTTGCTTGAAACATGTTATAGATGCAAATGACCTATGGATCCAAACCTCATTAAATTCTCAAGTGAACATGCGGTGGAATATTTACCCGAGTCAAACAAGCCATTATTTTTCCCATTTATAAAAAGCTGACCTAACAGTCATTGATGATTGTAAAGTGATTTATTGGTCAATCATTCGTAACGGGCTATAATTTTAGTTTTAAGAAATGACTTATGGATTGGGAGTCAACAATACACAGTTAAAAATCCCCAGCCTCCCCATTTTCCTGACGATAGCAAAACCTAATATATAAAAACTAGAAAGAATTTACAATCCCTAAAAATTATACACACTTTTTGGAATTATCTCTCTCTACATTTGTGCATTTCAATTTTAGATGTATATTTTTTTTAATTCAAAACTTGAATTTTCACTTTAACCTTTATCTTGTAAACTAAAAAAGAGGAAGGCAAATAGATCGCAACAAAACGAAAACTTTAGAGTTGATGTATGCAAGAAATTTAAAATAACAAAAAATTATTCACACACCACAAATGAACAAAAAAAATTTGATATCCAAGTTTGGGAAATTCCACTGGTTCAACATTAATAGCTTGGAATTTTATAAGAAAGAGATTTTCAATTTATTCTACACAAGTTTTAAATATGGATATGCATGCTTTAAACATGTTAAGGATGCAAATGACCTATGGATACAAACCTCATTAAATTCTCAAGTGAACGTGCGGTGGGATATTTACCCGAGTCAAACAAGTCATTATTTTGCCCATTTACAAAAAGTTGACCTCACAATCATTGATGATTGTAAAGTGATTTATCGGTGAATCATGTGTAATGGGCTATATTTTTTTTTTGTAAGAAATGACTAATAGATTGGGAGTCAACACTACACTCAGTTAAAAATCCCCCGCCTACCCTTTTTCCCGACGATTGAAAAAACCTTATATATAAAAATTAGAGAGAATTTACAATCCCAAAAATTTACTGACACTTTTTTGAATTATCGCTCTCTACATTTTTGAATTTCCATTTTAGATATATACTTTTTTTTTAATCAAAACTTGAGTTTTAACTTTTCACTTTATCTTGTAGACAAAAAGATAAGAAGGCAAATAGATCACAACAAAACCAAAATTTTAGAGTTTTTGTGTGCAAAAAGTTTAAAACAACATATGTAAGTAAATAAAATTTACTCACATACCACAAATGAACACAAAAGTTTTGATATCCAAGTTTGAGAAATTCCACTAGATCAACCCTAATAGCCAGAAATTTTATAAGAAAGAGATTTGTAATTGATCCTACACATGTTTTAAATATGGATATACAATCCCTAAAAAATCTGGTCACTTTTTGGAATTATCTCTCTCTACATTTGTGCATTTCCATTTTAGATGTATACTTTTTTCTTAAATCAAAACTTGAGTTTTCAATTTTCCCTTTATCTCGTAAACTAAAAGATAAGAAAGCAAAAATATCATAAAAAAATGAACTTTTTAGAGTTTACGTTTGCAAACAAATTTTAAAAAACAATAAATGAAGGAAAATAAAATTTCTTCACACACCACAAATGAACACAAAAGTTTTGATTTCCAAGTTGAGGAAATTCCACTAGTTCAACACTAATAGCTTTGAATTTTATAAGAAAGAGATTTCTAATGCATGCTTGAAAGATGTTAATAATGAAAATGACCAATGACTCCAAACCTTTTTAAATTCTCTAGTGAACGTACGGTGGGATAATTACCCGTGTCAAAGAAGCCATTATTTTGCCCATTTACAAAATGCTGACCTAACAATCATTGATGATTGTAAATTGATTTATCGGTCAATCATGTGTAACGGGCTATAATTATTTTTTAAGAAATGACTTATGGATTGGGAGTCAACACTACACTCAGTTAAAAATCCACTGCCTCCCCCTTTTCCTAACGATTGCAAAACCTAATATATAAAACTAGAAAGAGTTTACACTCCCTAAATATGACAGATGATGTTTGGAATTATCTCTCTCTACATTTGTGCATTACCATTTTAGATGTATACTTTTTTCTTAATTCAAAACTTGACTTTTCACTTTTCCCTTTATCTCGTAAATTAAAAGATAAGATGGCAAAAAGATCACAATAAAACGAAAATTTTAGAGTTTATGTATGGAAAAAATTTAAAACAACAAAAATTTATTCACACTCCAAAAATGAACACAAAGGTTTTGATATCCAAGTTTGGGAAATTCCACTAGTTCAACATTAATAGCTTGGAATTTTATAAGAAAGAGATTTTTAATTGATCCTACACGTGTTTTAAATATGGATACGAGTGCTTGAAACATGTTAAAGAAGCAAATGACCTTTGGATCCAAGCCTCATTAAATTCTCAAGTGAATGTGCAGTGGGATATTTACCCGAGTCAAACAAGCAATTATTTTTCCCATTTAAAAAATGGTGACCTACAAATCATTGATGATTGTAAAGTGATTTATCAATCAATTATGCGTAACGGGCTATATTTTTTTGTAAGAAATGAATTATGAATTTGGAGTCAACACTACACACAGTTAAAAATCCCCGCATCCCCGTTTTCACGACGGTTGAGAAACCTAATATACAAAAACTAGAAAGATTTTATAATCCCTAAAATTTATAGACACTTTTTGGAATTATCTCTCTCTACATTTTTGAATTTCCATTTTAGATATGTACTTTTTTTCTTAAATCAAAACTTGAGTTCTAAATTTTCACTTTTTCTTGTAATAAAAAAGATAAGAAGAAAAATAGATCACAACAAAACCAAAATTTTACAGTTTATGTAACCAAAAAATTTCAAACAATAACAAATTTAAGTAAAGAAAATTTATTCACACAACACAAATGAACACAAAAGTTTTGACATCTAAGTTTGTGAAATTCCACAAGTTCAACTCTAATAGCTTGAATTTTATAAGAAAAAGATTTGTAATTGATCCTACACATGTTGTAAATATGGATATGCATGCTTGAAACATGTTAAAGATGCACATGACTTATGGATCCAAACCTCATTAAATTGTCAAGTGAATGTGCGGTGGGATATTTACCTGAGTCAAACAAGCCATTATTTTGCCCATTTAAAAAATGGTGACCTACCAATCATTGATGATTGTAAAGTGATTTATCGATCAATCATGCGTAACGGGCTATTTTTTTTTGTAAGAAATGAATTATGAATTTGGAGTCAACACTACACACAGTTAAAAATCCTCCCCGTTTTCACGACGGTTGAGAAACCTAAAATATAAAAACTAGAAAGATTTTATAATCCCTAAAATTTATAGACACTTTTTGGAATTATCTCTCTCTACATTTGTGAATTTCCATTTTTGATATGTACTTTTTTCTTAAATCAAAACGTGAGTTCTAAATTTTCACTTTTTCTTGTAATAAAAAAGATAAGAAGGAAAATAGATCACAACAAAACCAAAATTTTAGAGTTTATGGAAGCAAAAAATTTCAAACAACAACAAATGTAAATAAAGAAAATTTATTCACACAACATAAATGAACAAAAAATTTGACATCCAAGTTTGTGAAATTCCACAAGTTTTAGCTTGAATTTTATAAGAAAAAGATTTGTAATTGATCCTACACATGTTTTAAATATGGATATGCATGCTTCAAACATGTTAAAGATGCAAATGACTTATGGATCCAATCCTCATTAAGTTCTCAAGTGAACGTGCGGTGGGATATTTACCCGAGTCAAACAAGCCATTATTTTGCCCATTTATAAAAAGCTGACCTAACAATCATTGATGATTGTAAAGTAATTTATCGGTCAATCTCGCGTAATAGGCTATATTTTTTTTTAAGAAATGACTTATGGATTTTGAGTCAACACTACACTCAATTAAAAATCGCTCGCCTCCCCTTTTATCCATCGATTGAAAAATCTAATATATAAAAACTAGAAAGAGTATACAATCCCTAAAATTTCCTTAATGTTTTTGAATTATCTCTCTCTACATTTGTGAATTTCCATTTAGATATATATATTTTTCTTAAATCAAAACTTGAGTTTTCACTTTTCCCTTTATCTCGTAAACTAAAAGATAAGAAGGCATAACGAAAATTTTTGAGTTTATGTATGCAAAAAATTTTAAACAACAACAAATGTAAGTAAAGAAAATTTATTCACACTCCACAATCGAACACAAAAGTTTTGATATCCTGTTTGGGAAATTCCACAAGTTCAACCCTAATAGTTTAGAATTTTATAAGAAAGAGAAATGTAATTGATCCTACACATGTTTTAAATATGGATATGCATGCTTGAAACATGTTTATGTTGCAAATGACCAATGGATCCTAGCCTCACTAAATTCTCAAGTTAATGTGCGGTGGGATATTTACTCGAATCAAACCAGTCATTATTTTGCCCACTTACAAAATGCTAACCTAAAAATCATTGATAATTGTAAAGTGATTTATTGGTCAATCATTCGTAACGTGCTATACTTTTTTGTTAGAAATGAATTATGGATTTGGATTCAACACTGCACTCAGTTAAAAATCCCCGCCTCTTCCTATTCCTTACGATTGCAAAACCTAATATATAAAAACTAGAAAGAGTTTACAATCCCTAAAAATTCTGGATACTTTTTGGAAAAATTTTAAACAACAACAAATGTAAGTAAAAAAATTTATTCACACTCCACAAATGCACACAAAAGTTCTGATATCCAAGTTTGGGAAATTCCACTAGTTCAACCCTAATAGCTTGGAATTTTATAAGAAAGAGATTTGTAATTGTTCCTACATATGTTTTAAAAATGGATATGGATGCTTGAAAAACGTTAAAGATGCAACTGACCTATAGATCCAAAGCTCATTAAATTCTCAAGATAATGTGAGGTCGAATATTTACCCGAGTTAAACAAGCCATTATTTTTCCATTTACAAAAATCTGACCTAACAATCATTGATGATTGTAAAGTGATTTATCGGTCAATCATGCGTAACGGGCTATAATTTTTTTTGTAAGAAATGACTTATAGATTTGGAGTCAACAATACACTCAGTTAAAAATCCCCAGCCTCTCCCTTTCTCCGAAAATTGCAAAACCAAATATAAAAAAACTAGAAAGAGTTTACAATCCCTAAAAATTCTGGACACTTTTTGGAATTATCTCTCTCTACATTTGTGCATTTCCATTTTAGATGTATACTTTTTTCTTAATTCAAAACTTGACTTTTCACTTTTCCCTTTTTCTCTTAAACTAAAAGATAAAAAGGCAAATAGATCACAACAAAACAAAAAATTTAGAGTTTATGTATGGAAAAAATTTAAAACAACAAAAAATTATTCACACTCAAAAAATGAACACAAAAGTTTTGATATCGAAGTTTGGGAAATTTCACTAGTTCAACATTAATAGCTAGGAATTTTATAAGAAAGAGATTTTTAATTGATCCTACACGTGTTTTAAATATAGATATGCTTGCTTGACACATGTTAAAGAAGCAAATGACCTATGGCCCCAAACCTCATTAAATTCTCAAGTGAATGTGTTGTGGGATATTTACCTGACTCAAACAAGCCATAATTTTGTCTATTTAAAAAATGGTGACCTAACAATCATTGATGATTGTAAAGTGATTTATCGATCAATCATGCGTAACGGGCTATAGTTTTTTGTAAGAAATGAATTATGAATTTGGAGTCAACACTACACTCAGTTAAAAATCCCCCACCACCCCATTTTTACGATGGTTGAGAAACTTAATATATAAAAACTACAAAGAGTTTAAAATCCCTAAAATTTACATACACTTTTTGGAATTATCTCTCTCTACATTTTTGGAAATTCCACTAGTTCAACCCTATTAGCATGGAATTTTATTTGAAAAAGATTTGTAATTGATCCTACTCATGTGTTTAATATCCATATGTATGCTTGAAACATGTTAAAGATTCAAATGACCTATCGATCCAAACCTCATTAAATTCTCAAGTTAACGTGTGGTGGGATATTTACCCGAGTGAAACAAGCCGTTATTTTGTTCATTTAAAAAAATTAGACATAACAATCATTGATGATTGTAAAATGATTTATCGGTCAATCATTCGTAACGGGCTATATTTTTTTTGTAAGAAATGACTTATGTATTGGGCGTCAACACCACACTCAGTTAAAAATCCCTCGTGTCCCCCTTTTCCCGATGATTGCAAAATCTAATACATAAAAAGTAGAAAGAGTTTGCAATCCCTAAAAATTATAGATTTGTGCATTTCCATTTTAGATGTATACTTTTTTTCTGAAATGAAAACCGTAGTTTTCACATTACCCATTATCTCATAAACAAAAAGATAAACACCAAACCAAAAAATTTTAGAGTTTATGTACGTAAAAATTTTAAAACAATGACAAATGTAAGTAAAGAAATTTTTTTAACACTCCACAAATGAACACAAAAGTTTCGATATCCAAGTTTGAGAAATTCCACTAGATCAACCCTAATAGCATGGAATTTTCTAAGAAAGAGATTAGTAATTGATCCTACACATCTTTTAAATATGGATATGCATGCTTTAAACATGTTAAAGATGCAAATGGCCTATGGATCCAAACCTCATTAAATTCTCAAGTGAATGTGCGGTGAGATTTTTACTCAAGTGAAACAAGCCATTATTTTGCTCATTTACAAAAAGATGACCTAACAATCATTGATGATTGTAAAGTGATTTATTTGTCAATCGTGCGTAATGGGCTATTTTTTTTTGTAATAAATGATTTATGGATTGGGAGTCCCCGCCTCCCCCTATTCCTAGCGATTACAAAACCAAATATATAAAAACTAGAAAGAGTTTACAATCCCTAAAAATTATAGACACTTTTTAGAATTATATCTCTCTACATTTATGCATTTCCATTTTAGATGTATACTTTTTTCTAAATTCAAAACTTGACTTTTCACTTTTCCCTTTATCTCATAAACTCAATGATAAGATGGCAAATAGATCACAACAAAATGAAAATTTTAGAGTTTATGTATGCAAAAAATTTAAAACAAGAAAAATTTAAGTAAAAAAAATTTATTCACACTCCACAAATGAACACAAAAGTTTTGATATCCAAGTTTGGGATATTCCACTAGTTCAACATTAATAGCTTGGAATTTTATAAGAAAGAGATTTGTAATGGATCCTACACATGCTTTAAATATGGATATGCTTGCGTGAAACATGTTAAATATGCAAATGACCTATGGATTCAAACCACATTAAATTCTCAAGTGAACATGCGGAGGGATATTTACCCGAGTCAATCAAGCCATTATTTTGCCCATTTACTAAAAGTTGACCTAACAATCATTGATGATTGTAAAGTGATTTATCGATCAATCATGCGTAACGGGCTATATTTTTTGTAAGAAATGAATTATGGATTTGGAGTCAACACTACACTCAAGTAAAAATCCATGCCTCTCCCTATTCCTGACGGTTGTAAAACCAAATATATGAAAACTAGAATGAGTTTACAATCCCTAAAAATATATGCTCACTTTTTGGAATTATCTCTCTCTATATTTGTGCATTTCCATTTTAGATGCATAGTTTTTTCTTAAATCAAAACTGGAGTTTTCACTTTTCTCTTTTTCTCTTAAACTAAAAGACAAGAAGGCAAAAATATAATAACAAAACGAAATTTTTAGAGTTAACGTATGCAAAAAAAAATAAAACAACAATAAATGAAAGAAAAGAATTTTTTTTCACACACCACAATTCAAACAAAAATTTTTGATTTCAAGTTTTCGAAATTCCACTAGTTCAACCCTAATAGCTTGAAATTTTATAAGAAAGAGATTTTTAATTTAACCTACACATGTTTTAAATATGGATATGCATGCTTGAAACATGTTAATGATGAAAATGACCCATGGATCCAAACCTCATTAAATTCTCAAGTGAACGTGCGGTGGAATATTTACCCGAGTCAAACAAGCCATTATTTTGCCCATTTACAAAAAGTTGACCTAACAATCAATGATGATTGTAAAGTTGTTTATCAGTTAATTGTGTGTAATGGGCTATAATTGTTTTGCAAGAAATGACTTATGGATTCGTGTCAACACTACACTCAATTAAAAATCCCCCGTCCTCCCCTTTTCTTGACGTTTGCAAAACCTAATATAAACACTAGAAAGAGTTTACAATCCCTAAAAATGACAGACGGTTTTTGGAATTATCTCTCTCTACATTTGTGCATTTCCATCTTAGATGTATACTTTTTTCTTAATCAAAACTTGAGTTTTCACTTTTCTCTTTATCACGTAAAAAACAAAGTTAAGAAGGCAAATAGATCACAAAAAAATGAAAATTTTAGAGTTTATGTATGCAAATAATTTTAAACAACAACAAATGTAAGTAAAGAAATTTGTTCACACAACACAAATGAACACAAAATTTTTGACATCCAAGTTTGGGAAATTCCACTAGTTCAACCCTATTAGCTTGAATTTTACCCAAGTCAAACAAGCCATTGTTTTGCCCATTTACAAATAGCTGACCTAACAATCATTGATGATTGTAAAGTGATTTACCAGTCAATCATGCGTAATGGGCTATATTTTTTTGTAAGAAATGACTTATAGATTGGGAGTCAACACTACACTCAGTTAAAAATCCCCCGCCTCCTCTTTTATCCAACAATTGAAAAACCTAATATATAAAAACTAGAAAGAGTTTACAATCCCTAAAATTTCCCAGAATGTTTTGAATTATCTCTCTCTACATTTGTGAATTTCCATTTTAGATATATACTTTTTTCTTAAATCAAAACTTGAGTTTTTACTTTTAACCTTTTTGTTGTAAACAAAAAGATAAGAAGACAAATAGATCACAACAAAACCAAAATTTTAGAGTTTATATGTGCAAAAAATTTAAAACAACAAAAAATGTAAGTAAAGAAATTTTATTCACACACCACAAATGAACACAAAAATTTTGATTTCCAAGTTTGAGAAATTCCACTATTTCAACCCGAATAGCTTGGAATTTTATAAGAAAGAGATTTGTAATTGATCGTACACATGTTTTAAACATGGATATCCATGATTGAAACATGTTAAAGATGCAAATGACATTTGGATCCAAACCTCATTAATTTCTCAAGTGAACGTGTGGTGGGATATTTACCTGAGTCAAAAATATCATTATTTTGCACATTTAAAAAACGGTGACCTAACAATCATTGATGATTGTAAAGTGATTTATCGGTCAATCATGCGTAATGGGCTATATTTTTTTGAAAGAAATGACTTATGGATTGAGAGTCAATACTACACTCAGTTAAAAATCCCTCGCCTTCACTTTTTCAAGACGATTGAGAAACCTAAGATATAAAAACTAGAAAGAGTTTACAATTCCTAAAATTTACAGGCACTTTGTTACGGTCCCGGATCTGGCACAAGGATTCTTTGGGTGGATCTGCAATCTACCATGGATTACCGTACGGATAGTAAGGATTGAAAGAAGACATGGAGAATGAAAACGAAAGATCAAGCCAAAGGGAAGCTTGAAAACCCTAGAGCTCGTTGAGGAGAACTCTAAGCCTCTTTACGCTAAATTTAACCTAATTCATAATACTTCAATGTTTCCTTTTCTCATTACTCTTACCCCTTAAATAGGGTTCACCCTGTTAGGGTTTAATAAAATATTCCAAAAATATCCCTATTAATAAATAATTCCAAAAATACCCCCTTGTGACCTAAAACTGAAATAAAATAAAGTAAATTAAAGAAAACACTAAAATAATAATGTTATTGCGTGCATAACATTACACCCCCCTTGGAAGATGAGCTTGTCCTCAACCTCGAAAGTAGTGTCTGTATGCCGATGTCTCCACCAGTACCGTAGTAGTATCCGAGATAGCTATGACCCCCCCTGTTTGCCTACACTTTTTTTTTGGGCCGGTTCAAGTTAACCTGGGTTAACTCGGTTCAGGAACCCGGTCCGGCGTGTGACTCAGCGGACCGGGCCGATTAAATTTTCCTAAGTTAGGAAAATTTAATCGGGACTCGTCTTCTTCCTTCGGCAGCTCCCGAACGTTGCGGCCGGCGGATTCTTTCCTCATGACACCGACGAAGGCCGGCGACGGACGTCTCCTTCCTCTCTCCCGGCACCGACGGAGTGGCCTGATTTTCCAGTGGTGAATTGCAGCCCGTCGGGGCTTCGCCGTTTGGATAGTTTCCGAGACAGAGGGTTCTTGGAAACTTGTGAATCGTCGTTGCTCAGCCTCCCAGAACCGAGATCCCTTGCAGAAAAGTCGATTACGGCACCGACGAACTATTCTACTTCGCCGGTGGCGAAGAGAAGCCCATTGGGAGCATTGCCAAGACAGAGAACCTCTGTTTCTTAGCCCCCCGGAATAGAGACCAGCGGAAATTATGTCGAAAATTTTGCCTACGGCGCCGACGGAATTTCCTATTCCCCTCCGATTTTGGATTTTTGGTCACCCCCAAATCCTCCAATGCCGACGATTTCGAAATTTCCTCTATTAGGAAATCACCTCCCCACTACAGCTTCGGTTCGGAGATACGCACAGCGTCCATTGGGAAAGGGTGAGCCTCTTCCATTTTTGAAATTCCGGTGTCTCCGCCGTCGGATTTTGGAAATTTGGAGTCCAATTTCTGATTTGTGTCCCCAATTTCGGATTTTGCCGCCGCTGGAGAGACCGGGGGCGCTCTGATTTCTTGGGTCTCCTGCCCTTCCGAGACATCTCGAGCGACTTCTGCAGTGGGTTTCTTTCTCACAGCAAACTCATCTCCCCCTCCGTTTTGTGTCGGCGTTGTGTTCCTTCCCCTTGTTAAACTTGTTATGTTGTTCATCCTCCCATTCAACCTCTCTATATGGAGATTAAATTTAGAGCACCTTTCGAATATCTCATCAAATTTTTTGTCATTCTTTGCCTGACATCTGAGGATCAATTCCAGTAATTCACTTTTGCTGATTTTCGTTGGAGAACCCTGCTCTGATATTAATGTGTTCCCGCTCTGATACCAGTTGTTACAGTCCCAGATCTGGCACAAGGATTCTTTGGGTGGATCTGCAATCTACCACGAATTACCGTACGGATAGTAAGGATTGAAGGAAGACATGGAGAACGAAAACAAAAGATCAAGCCAAAGGGAAGATTGAAAACCCTAGAGCTCGTTGAGGAGAACTCTAAGCCTCTTTACGCTAAATTTAACCTAATTCTTAATACTTCAATGCTTCCTTTTCTCATTACTCTTACCCCTTAAATAGGGTTCACCCTGTTAGGGTTTAATAAAATATTACAAAAATATCCCTATGAATAAAATATTCCAAAAATATCCCTATTAATAAATAATTCCAAAAATACCCCTTGTGACCTAAAACTGAAATAAAATAAAGTAAACTAAAAAACACTAAAATAATAATGTTATTGTGTGCATAACACACTTTTCGAAATTATCTCTATCTACATATGTGAATTTCCATTTTAGATATATACTTTTTTATTAAATCAAAACATGAGTTTTAACTTTTCACTTTATCTTGTAAAAAAAAATAAGAAGGCAAATAGATCACAACAAAACCAAAATTTTAGAGTTTACATATGCCAAAAATTTAAAACAACAACAAATGTAAGTAAAGAAAATTTATTCACACACCACAAATGAACACAAAATTTTTTATATCCAAGTTGTGGGAAATTCCACTACTTCAACCCTAATAGCTTGGAATTTTATAAGAAAGAGATTTGTAATTGATCCTACACATGTTTTAAATATGGATATGCATGTTTGTAACATGTTAAAGATGTAAATGACGTATGGATCCAAACCTCATTAAATTATCAAGTGAACGTGCAGTGGGATATTTACTCGAGTCAAACCAGTCATTATTTTGCTCATTTACAAAATGCTGACCTAACAATCATTGATGATTGTAAAGTGATTTATCGGTCAATCATGCGTAACGGGCTATATTTTTTTTTAATAAATGACTAATGGATTGGGAGTAAATACTACACTCAGTTAAAAATGTATGCCTCCCCCTATTCCCCACGATTTACAAAACCTAATATATAAATACTAGAAGGAATGTACAATCCTTAAAAATTACGGACACTTATTGGAATTATCTATCTACATTTGTGAATTACCATTTTAGATGTGTACTTTTTTCTTAAATCAAAACATGAGTTTTTACTTTTCCCTTTATCTTGTAAACTAAAAGATAAGAAGGCAAAAAGTTCACTATAAAACGAAAATTTTACAGTTTATGTATGCAAAAAATTTAAAACAACAACAAATGTAACTAAAGAAAATTTATTCACACACCACAAATGTACACAAAAGTTTTGATATCCAACTTTGGGAAATTCCCCTAGTTCAACCCTAATTGGTTTGAATTTTATATTAAAGTGATTTGTCATTGATCCTACACATGTTTTAAATATGGATATGCATGCTTGAAACATGTTACAAATGCAAATGACCTATGGATCCAAACCTCATTAAATTCTCAAGTGAACGTGCAGTGAGATATTTACCCGAGTCAAACAAATGCTTATTTTGCCCATTTACTCAAAGTTGACCTAACAATCATTGATGATTGTAATGTGATTTATCGGTCAATCATTCGTAAGGGCAATATTTTTTTTATGTAAGAAATGACTTATGGATTCGGAGTCAACACTACACTTAGTTAAAAAATCCCTCACCTCCCCCTTTTCCGGATGATTGCAAAACCCAATATATAAAAACTAGAAACAATATACTATCCCTAAAAATTATAGACACTTTTTGGAATTAACTCTCTCTACATTTGTGCATTTCAATTTTAGATGTAAATTTTTTTCTTAAATCAAAACTTGAGTTTTCACTTTTCCCTTTATCTCGTAAACTAAAAGATAAGAAGCCAAATAGATCACAATAAAACCAATATTTTAGAGTTTATGTATGCAAAAAAATTTAAACAACAACAAATGTAAGTGAAGAAAATTTATTCACACTCCACAAATGAACACAAAATTTTTGATATCCAAGTTTGGGAAATTCCACTAGTTCAACCCTAATAGCTTGGAATTTTATAAGAAAGAGATTTGTAATTGATCCTACACATGTTTTAAATATGGATATGCATGCTTGAAACATGTTTAAGATGCAAATAACCTATGGATCCTAACCTCATTAAATTCTCAAGTGAACGTGCGGTGGGATATTTACCCAAGTCAAACAAGTCATTATTTTGCCTACTTACAAAAAGTTGACCTAACAATTATTGATGATTGTAAAGTAATTTATCGGTCAATCATGCGTAATGTGCTATATTTTTTTGTTAGAAATGAATTATGGATTTGGAGTCAACACTACACTCGGTTTAAAATCACCGCCTCTTCCTATTCTTGACTATTGTAAAACTTAATAAATAAAAACTAGAAAGAGTTTACAACCCTAAAATTTTTGGACACTTTTTGGAATTATCTCTCTCTACATTTGCTCATTTCCATTTTAGATTTATACTTTTTCTTAAATTAAAACTTGAGTTTTCACCTTTCCCTTTATTTCGTAAACTAAAAGATAAGAAGGCAAAAAAATCATCACAAAACGAAAATTTAAGAGTTTATGTATACAAAAAATTCAAAACAACAATAAATGTAAGAAAAGAAAATTTATTCACAAGACAAATGAACAAAAAAGTTTTGTTTTCCAAGTTTGGAAAATTCCACTAGTTCAACCCTAATAGCTTGGAATTTTATAAGAAAGAGTTTTGTAATTGATCCTACACATGTTTTAAAGATGGATATGTGTGCTTGAAACATGTGACAGATGGAAAAGATTTATTGATCCAAACCTCATTAAATTCTCAAGTGGACGTGCGGTGGGATATTTACCCGAGATAAACAAGGCTTTATTTTGCCCATTTATAAAACGCTGACCTACCAATCATTTATGATTGTAACGTGATTTATCGGTCAATCATGCGTAATGGGCTATAATTATTTTGTAAGAAATGACTTATGGATTTGGAGTCAACACTACATTCAGTTAAAATTCCCCTTCTCCCCCTTTTCCCGACGATTGGCAAACCTAATAAAGAAAAACTAGAAAGAGTTTACAATCCCTACAAATTATAGACACTTTTTGGAAATATCTTTATCTACAGTTTTGCATCTCCATTTTAGATGTATACTTTTTTTCTTAAATCAAAACTTCGTTTTTGACTTTTCCGTTTATCTCGTAAACAAAAATATAAGAAGGCTAATAGATCACTGCAAAACAAAAATTTTAGAGTTCATGTATCCAAAAAAATTTAAACAACAACAAATGTAAGTAAAGAAAATTTATTCACAACTACAAATGAACACAAAAGTTTTTGATATCTAAGTTTGGGAAATTCCACAAGTTCAACCCTATAGCTAGGAATTTTATAAGAAAGAGATTTGTAATTGATCCTACACATGTTTTAAATATGGATATGCATGATTCAAACTTGTTAAAGATTCAAATGAGCTATGGATCCAAAGCTCATTAAATTCTCAAGTGAAAGTACGGTGGGATATTTACCCGTGTCAAATAAGCCATTATTTTGCCCATTTACAAAAAGCTGACCTAACAATCATTAATGATTATATAGTGATTTATCTATCAATCATGCATAACGGGCTATATTTTTGGAAGAAATGATTGATGGATTGGGAGTCAACACTACACTCAGTTAAAAATCCCCCACCTTGTCCAATTCCCGATGATTGCAAAACCTAATATAAAAATACTAGAAAGAATTTACAATACCTAGAAATTATAGAAGCTTTTAGGAATTATCTCTCTTTACATTTCTGTATATCCATTTTAGATGTATACTTTTTTCTTAAATCAAAACTTGAGTTTTCACTTTTCCCTTTATCTCGTAAACAAATAGATAAGAAGGCAAAGAGATCGCAACAAAACAAAAATTTCAGAATTCATGTATGCAAAAAATTTAAAACAATAACAAATGTAAGTACAGAAAATTTATTCACACACCACAAATAAACACAAAAGTTTTGAAATCCAAGTTTGAGAAATTCCACTAATTACCCGCATTTAGCTTGGAATTTAAAAGAACGAGATTTATAATTGATCCTACACATGTTTTAAATATGGATATGAATGCTTGAAACATATTAAAGATGCAAATGACCTATGGATCCAAACCTCATTAAATTTTCAAGTGAACATGCGGTGGGATATTTACCCGAGTCAAACAAGCCATTATTTTGCCCATTTAAAAAAAGCTAACCTAGCAATAATTGATGATTGTAAAGTGATTTATCGGTCAATCAAGCGTAACAGGCTATATTTTTGTAAGAAATGACTTATGGACTGCAAGTAAACACTACACTCAGTTAAAAATCACCCGCCTCCCCCTTTTCTTGATGATTGGAAAACCTAACATAAAAAACTAGAAAGAGTTTACAATCCCTTAACATTATATACACTTGTTGGAATTATCTCTCTCAACAATTGAGCATTTCCATTTTAGATGTATACTTTTTTCTTAAATTAAAACTTAAGTTTTCACTTTTCCCTTTATCTCGTAAACAAAAATATATGAAGGCAAATAGATCACAGCAAAACAAAAATTTGAGAGTTCATGCATGCAACAAATTTAAAAGAACAAGAAATGTAAGTATATAAAATTTATTCGCACACCACAAATGAACATAGAAGTTTTGATTTCCATCTCTCTTTACATTTGTACATATCCATTTTAGATGTATACTTTTTTCTTAAATCAAAACTTAAATTTTCACTTTTCCCTTTATCTCGAAAAGAAAAAGATAAGAAAGCAAAGAGATTGCAAAAAAATGAAAATTTTAGAGTTCATGTATGCAAAAAATTTAAAACAACAACAAATGTAAGTAAATAAAATTTATTCACACACCACAAATGAACACAAAAGTTTCATATCCAAGTTTGAGAAATTCCACTTGTTCAACCATAAAAGCTTGGATTTTTATAGGAAATATATTTCTAATTGATCCTACACATGTTTTAAATACGGATATGCATGCATCAAACATGTTAATGATGCAAATGACCTATGGATCCAAACCTCATTAAATTCTCAAGTGAACATGTGATGGGATATTTACCCGAGTCAAACAAGCCATTATTTTGCTCATTTACAAAAAGCTGACCTAATAATCATTGATCATTGAAAAGTAATTTATCGATCAATCATGTGTAACGAGCTATATTTTTTTTGTAAGAAATGACTAATGAATTGGGAGTCAATACTACACTCAGTTAAAAATCCCCCGCCTCCCCCTTTTCCTGACGATTGCATAACCTAATATATAAAAACTACAAAGAGTTTACAATCCCAAAAAATTGCAGACACTTTTTGGAATTATTTCTTTCTACATTTTTGCATTTCCATTTTAGATTTATACTTTTTTCTTAAATCAAAACTTGAGTTTTCACTTTTCTCTTTATGTTGTAAATAAAAAAAGATATGAAGACAAATAGATCACAAAAAACCAAAACTTTCATAAATGCAAAAAATTTAAACAACTAAAAATGTAAGAAAATAAAATTTATTCATACACCACAAATGAACACAAAAGTTTTGATATCCAAATTTGAGAAATTCCACTAGTTCAACCCTTATAGCATGGAATTTTATAAGAAAGAGATTTTTATTTGATCCTACACATGTTTTAAATATGGATATGCATGCATGAAACATATTAAATATGCAAATGACCTATGGATTCAAACGTCATTAAATTCTCAGGTGAACGTGCGGTGGGATATTTACCCGAGTCAAACAAGCTCGTTTTTGCCCATTTACAAAAAGCTGACCTAACAGTCATTGATGATTGTAAACTGATTTATCGGTCAATCATGGGTAACAGGCTATATTTTTGTAAAAATTGACTGATGGATTGGGAGTCAACACTACACTCAGTTAAAAATCCCCCACCTCCCCTTTTTCCCGACGATTGCAAAACATAATATACAAAAACTAGAAAGAATTTACAATACCTAGAAATTACAGACACTTTTGGAATTATCTCTCTTTACATTTTTGCATATCCATTTTAATTGTATACTTTTTTCTTAAATTAAAAATTGAGTTTTCACTTTTCTCTTTATCTTGTAAACAAAAAGATCACAGCAAAAAAAAAATTCAGAGTTCATGTGTGCAAAATATTTAAAACAACAACAAATGTAAGTAAAGAAAATTTATTCACACACCACAAATGAACACAAAAGTTTTGATATTCATCTCTCTTTACATTTGTGCATATCTATTTTAGAATTATATTTTTTTCAAATATCAAAACTTGAGTTTTCACTTTTCCTTTTATCTCGTAAACAAAAAGATAAGAAGGCAAAGTGATCGAAGCAAAACAAAAATTTCAAAGTTCATGTATGTAAAAAATTTAAAACAACAACAAATGTAAGTAAAGAAAATTTATTCGTACACAACAAATGAACTCAAAAGTTTTGCTATCCGAGTTTGTGAAACTCCACTAGTTCAACCCTAATAGCCTGGGATTTTAGAAGAAAGAGATTTCTAATTGATCCTACACGTGTTTTAAATATGGATATGCATGCTTGAAACATGTTAAAGAGTCAAATGACCTATGTATCCAAACCTCATTAAATTCTTAAGTGAACGTGTGGTGGGATATTTACCCGAGTCAAACAAGACATTATTTTGCCCATTTAAAAAAAGATGATGTAACCATCAATGATAATTGTAAAGTGATTGATCGGTCAATCATGCGTAACGGGCTATATTTTTGTAAGAATTGACTTAGGGATTGGGAATTAACACTATACTCAGTTAAAAATCCCCCGCCTCCCCCATTTCTCGACGATTGGAAAATGTAAAAAATAAAAACTAGAAAGAGTTTACAATCCCTAAAAATTACAAGCACTTTTTGGAATTATCTCTCTCTACATTTGTGCATCTCCATTTTAGATGTATATTTTTTTCTTAAACCAAAACTTGAGTTTTCACTTTTCACTTTATCTCGTAAAGAAAATAATAAGAAGGCAATAGATCACAGTAAAACAACAATTTTAGAGTTCATGTATGTAGAAAAAATTAAACAACAACAAATATAAGTAAAGAAGCTTTATTCACGCACCACAAATGAACAAAAAAGTTTTGATATCCAAGTTAAGGAAATTCCACTTGTTCAACCCTAATAGCTAGGAATTTTATAAGAAAGAGATTTGAAATTGATCCTACACATGTTTTAAATATGGATATGCATGCTTGAAACATGTTAAATATGCAAATGATCATTAAATTCTCAAGTGAACGTATGGTGGGATATTTACCCAAGTCAAACAAGCCATTATTTTGACCATTTACAATAAAATGACCTAAAAATCATTAATGATTGTTAAGTGATTTATCGCTCAATCTTGATAACGAGCTATACTTTTGTAAGAAATGATTGATGCATTGGGAGCAACACTACACTCACTTAAAAATGCCCCGCCTCTCCCTTTTCCCGACAATTGCAAAACCTAATAAATAAAAAGTAGAAAGAATTTACAATCCCAAAATATTACAAACACTTTTTTTAATTATCTCTCTTTACATTTGTGCATATCCAATTTAGATGTATACTTTTTTCTTAAATCAAAACTTGAGTTTTCACTTTGCCCTTTATCTCGTAAACAAAAAGATAAGAAGGCAAAGAAATCGCAACTAAACGAAAATTCAGAGTTCATGTATGCAAAAAATTTAAAACAACAACAAATGTAAGTAAAGAAACTTTATTCACACACCACAAATGAACACAAAATTTTTGACATCCAAGTTTTAGAAATTCTACTAGTTCAACCCTTATAGCTTAAAATTTTATAAGAAAGTGATTTATAATTGATCCTACACATGTTTTAAATATGGATATTCGCTCTTGAAACATGGGAAAGATGCAAATAACCTAGGGAACCAAACCTCATGAAATTCTAGAGTAAACATGCAGTGGGATATTTACCTGAGTCAAACTAGCCATTATTTTGCCCATTTAAAAAAAGTTGACCTAACAATAATTGATGATTGAAAAGTGATTTTTCGGTCCATCATGTTTAACGGGCTATATTTGTTTTTAAGAAATGATTTATGAATTGCGAGTCAACACTACACTCAATTAAAAATCCCCCGCCTCCCCCTTTTCATAACGATAGCAAAACCTAATATATAAAAACTAGAAAGAGTTTACAATCCCTAAAAATTACTGACTCTTTTTAGAATTATCCCTCTCTGCATTTGTGCACCTCAATTTTAATTGTATACTTTTTTCTTAAATCAAAACTTGATTTTTCACTTGTTCCTTTATCTCGTAAACAAAAAGATAAGAAGGTAAATAAATCACAGCAAAACAAAAATTTTAGAGTTCAAGTATGTAAAAAAATTTAAACAACAACAAATGTAAGTCAAGAAATTTATTCACACACCACAAATGAATATAAAAGTTTTGATATCCAAGTTTGGGAAATTCCACTAGTTCAACCCTAATAGGTAGGAATTTTATAAGAATGAGATTTCTAATTGATCCTACTCATGTTTTAAATATGGATATGCGTGCATGAAACATGTTAAAGATGCAAATGAGCTATGGATCCAAACGTCATTAAATTCTCAAGTGAACGTACGGTGGGATATTTACCCTATTAAAACAAGCCATTATTTTGCCCTATACAAAAAGCTCACCTAA
The DNA here is from genome assembly GCF_029961685.1 of Aristolochia californica. NCBI lineage: Eukaryota > Viridiplantae > Streptophyta > Magnoliopsida > Piperales > Aristolochiaceae > Aristolochia > Aristolochia californica. The sequence continues at coordinate 33,851,513 of NW_027182279.1, read as the reverse complement.
CAATCATTGATGATTGTAAATTGATTTACCGATCAATCATGTATAATGGGCAATATTTTTGTAAGAAATGACTGATGGATTGGGAGTTAACACTACATTCAATTAAAAATCCCCCGTCTCCCCCTTTTTCCGACGAGCAAAACCTAATACATCAAAACTAGAAAGAATTTACTATCCCTAGAAATAGCAGACACTTTTTGGAATTATCTTTATTTAAATTTGTGCATATCCATTTTTTATGTATAATTTTTTCTTAAATCAAAACTTTAGTTTTCTGTTTCCCTTTATCTCATAAACAAAAAGATGAGGCAAAGAGATCGCACCAAAACGAAAATTTCAGAGTTCATGTATGCAAAATATTTAAAACAACCACAAATATAAGTAAAGAAAATTTATTCACATACCACAAATAAAAACAAAAGTTTTGATAACAAAGTTTGAGAAATTCCAATAGTTCAACCCATATAGCTTGGAATTTATAAGAAAGAGATTTACAATTGATCCAACACATGTTTTAAATAAGGATATGAACACTTGAAACATATTAAAGAGGCAAATGACCTATGGATCCAAACCTCATTAAATTCTCAAGTGAACGTGCAGTGAGATATTTACCCGAGTCAAACAAGCCATTATTTTGCCCATTTAAAAAAAGTTGACCTAACAATCATTGATGATTGGAAAGTGATTTATCGGTCAATCATACGTAACGGGCTATATATTTGTAAGAAATGACTTATGGATTGAGAGTCGACACTACACTCAGTTAAAAATCCCCCACCTCCCCCTTTTCCCGATGATTGGAAATCCTAACATAGAAAACTAGAAAGAGTTTACAATCCCTAAAAGTTATAGCCACATTTTGACATTTGTGCATTTCCATTTTAGATGTATACTTTTTTCTTAAATAAAAACTTGAGTTTTCACCTTTCCCTTTATCTCGTAAACAAAAAGATAAGAGGGCAAATAGATCACAGCAAAACAAAAATTTTAGTGTTCATGTTTGCAAAAAATTTAAAACAACAACAAATGTAAGTAAATAAAATTTAATCACACACCACAAATGAACACAAAAGTTTTGATATCCATATCTCTTTACATTTGTGCATATCCATTTTAGAGGTATACATTTTTCTTAAATCAAAACTTGAGCTTTCACTTTTCCCTTTATCTCGTAAACAAAAAGATAAGAAGGCAAATACATCGCAAAAAAACGAAAATTTCAGAGTTCATGTATCCAAAAAATTTAAAACAACAACAAATGTAAGTAAAGAAAATTTATTCACACACTAGAAATGAACACAAAAGTTTTGATATCCAAGTTTGGGAAATTTCACTAGTTCAACCCTAATTGCTTGGAATTTATAAGAAAGACATTTTTGATTGATCTTACACATGTTTTAAATATGGATATGCAGGCTTGAAACATGTTAATGATGCTAATGACCCATGAATCCAAACCTCATTAAATTCTCAAGTGAACGTGTGATGGGATATTTACCCGAGTCAAAAGAGCCACTTTTTTTCTCATTTCCAACAAGCTGACCTAATAATCAATGATGATTGAAAAGTGATTTATTGGTTAACCATGCATAACGGGCTGTATTTTTTTTGTACTAAATGACTTATGGATTGGCAGTCAACACAATACTCAGTAAAAAATCCCCCACCACTCTCTTTTCCCTTTTGATTGCAAAACCTAATATATAAAAACAAAAAAGAGTTTACACTCCCGAAAAATTACTTAAAATTTTTGGAATTTCTCTCTCTTCATTTGTGCATTTCCATTTTAAAAGTATATTTTTTTCTTAAATCAAAACTTGAGTTTTCACTTTTCCATTTATGTTGTAAAAAAAAAAACAAGATATGAAGGCAAACAGATCACAAAAAACCAAATAGTTTAGAGTTTATGTATGCAAAAAAATTAAAACTACAACAAATGTAAGTAAAGAAAATTTATTCACATCACACAAATGAACACAAAAGTTTTGATATCCAAGTTTGGGAAATTCCACTAGTTCAACCCTAATAACTTGAAATTTTATAAGAAAGATATTTCTAATTGATCCTACACATGCTTTAAATGTGGATATGCATGTTTAAAACATGTTAAAGATGCAAATGACCTATGCATCCAAACCTCATTAAATTCTACAGTGAGCGTGTTGTGGGATATTTACCTAAGTCAAAAAAAGCCATTATTTTACCCATTTTCAAAAAGACGACCTAACAATCAATGATAATTGTAAAGTGATTTATCGGTCAATCATGCGTAACGGGCTCTATTTTTGTAAGAAATGACTAATGCATTGGGAGTCAACACTACACTCAGGTAAAAATCCCTCGTATCCCCCTTTTCCCGATGATTGGAAAACCTAATATATAAAAACTAGAAAGAGTTTACAATCCATAAAAATTACTGACACTTTTTGCAATTATCTCTCTCTATATTTGTGCATTTCCATTTTATATGTACACTTTTTTCTTAAATCAAAACTAGAGTTTTCACTTTTCCCTTTATCTCGTAAACAAAAAGATAAGAAGGCAAAATGATCATAGCTAAACAAAAATTTTAGAGTTCACGTATGCAAAAAAAATTTTAAAAAATGTAAGTAAAGAAAATTTATTCGCACACCACAAATGAACACAAAAGTTTTCATATCCAAGTTTGGGGAATTCCACTAGTTCAACCCTAATAGCTAGGAATTTTATAAGAAAGAGATTTGTAATTGATCCTACACATGTTTCAAATATGGATATGCATGCTTTAAACATGTTAAAGATGCAAATGAGCTATGGATCCAAACCTCATTAAATTCTCAAGTGAAGGTACGGTGGGATATTTACCCGAGTCAAACAAGCCATTATTTTGCCTATTTATAATAAGCTGACCTAACAATCATTGATGATTGTTAAGTGATTTATCGGTCAATCATGTGTAACGGGCTATATTTTTGTAAGGAATGACTAATGGATTGGGAGTCAACACTACACTTTGTTAAAAATCCCCCGCCTCCCCCTTTTCCCGACGATTACAAAACATAATATATAAAAACCAGAAAGAATTTACAATCCCTAGAAATTACAATCACTTTTTGGAATTATCTCTCTTTACATTTGTGCATATCCATTTTAGATGTATTCTTTTTTCTTAAATTAAAACTTGAGTTTTCACTTTTCCCTATATCTCATAAACAAAAAGATAAGAAGGCAAATACATCACAAAAAAATTTCAGAGGTCATTAACACCAAAAGTTTAAAACAACAACAAATAAAAGTAAAGAAAATTTAATCACACTCCACAAATGAACACAATTTTTTTGATATCCATCTCTCTTTACATTTGTGCCTATCCTCTTTAGATGTATACTTTTTTCTTAAATCAAAACTTGAGTTTTCACTTTTCCCTTTATCTCGTAAAGAAAAAGATAAGAAGGCGAAGTGATCACAACAAAACAAAAATTTCAGAGTTCATGTATACAAAAATATTAAAAAAACAACGAATGTAAGAAAGAAAATTTATTCACACACCACAAATGAACACAAAAGTTTTGATATCCAAGTTTGTGAAATTCCACTTGATCAACCCTAATAGCTTGGATTTTTATAAGAAGTCTAATTGGTCCTACAATCAAAACTTTTTCCTAAAATCAAAACTTGAGTTTTAACTTTTCCCTTTATATTCTAAAAAAAAAAAGATAAGAAGGCAAATAGATCACAAAAAACCGACAACTTTAGAGTTTATGTATACAAAAAATTTATAACTACAACAAATGTAAGAAAATAAAATTTATTCACACACCACAAATGAACACAAAAGTTTTGATATCCAAGTTTGTGAAATTCCACTAGTTCAACCCTAATAGCTTGGAATTTTATAAGAAAGAAATTTCTTCTACACGTGTTTTAAATATGGATATGCATGCTTGAAACAAGTTAAAGAGTCAAATGACCTATGTATCCAAACCTCGTTAAATTCTCAAGTGAATGTGCGGTGGGATATTTACACGAGTCAAACAAGACATTATTTTGCCCATTTAAAAAAAGATGACCCAACAATCAATGATGATTGTAAAGTGATTTATCGGGCAATCGCGTAAACGGACTATATTTTTGTAAGAATTAACTTATGGATTAGGAATCAACACTATACTAGGTTAAAAAAACCCCGCCTCCCCCTGTTCCAGACTAGTGGAAAACCTAATATATAAAAACAAGAAAGAGTTTACAATCCTTAAAAATTACATACACTTTTTGGAATTATCTCTCTCTATATTTGTTCATCTCAATTTTAGATGTATACTTTTTTCTTAAACATAAACTTGAGTTTTCACTTTTCCCTTTATATTGTAGACAAAATGATAAGAAAGTATATAGATCACAGCAAAACAAAAATTTCAGAGTTCATGTATGCAAAAAATTTAAAACAACAACTAATGTAAGTAAAGAAAATTTATTCACACTCCACAAATGAACACAAAATTGTTGATATCCAAGTTTGAGAAATTCTACTAGTTCAACCCCTATAGCTTGGAATTTTATAAGAAAGAGATTTATAATTTATCCTACACATGTTTTAAATATGGATATGCATCCTTGAAAAATGTTAAAGAGTCAAATGACCTATGTATCCAAACCTCATTAAATTCTCAAGTGAACGTGCGGTGGGATATTTACCCCAGTCAAACAAGTCATTATTTTGCCCACTTAAAAAAAGATGACCTAACAATTAATGATGATTGTAAAGTGATTTCTAGGTCAATCATGCGTAATGGGCTATTTTTTTAAGAATTGACTAAATTGGGAGTCAATAGTATACTCAGTTAAAATTCCCCAGGCTCCACCTTTTCCTAATGATTGGAAAACCTAATATATAAAAACTAGAAAGGTTTTAAAATCCCTAAAAATTACAGACACTTTTTGGAATTATCACTCTCTACATTTGTGCATATCCATTTTAGATATATACTTTTTTCTTAATTCAAAATTGGAGTTTTCACTTTTCCCTTTATCTCATAAATAAAAAGATAAGAAAGCAAATAGATTACTCCAAAACAAAAATTTTAGAGTTCATGTATGCAAAAATATTTAAATAACAACAAATGTAAGTAAAGAAAATTTATTCACAGACCAGAAATGAACACAAAAGTTTTGATATCCAAGTTTGGGAAATTCCACTAGTTCAACCCTAATAGCTAAGAATTTAATAAGAAAGAGATTTGTAATGGATCCTACACATGTTTTAAATATGGATATGCTTGCATGAAAATGTTAAAGATGCAAATGAGGAGTCATTAAATTTTCAAGTGAACGTACGGTGGGATATTTACCGGAGTAAAATAAGCCATTATTTTACCCATATACTAAAAGTTGACCTAACAATCATTGATGATTGTAAAGTGATTTATCGGTCAAACATTCGTAACGGGCTATAATTTTGTAAGAAATGACAGATTGATTGGTAGTCAACAAACTCAATTTAAACATCTCCCACCTCCCCCTTTTTCCTACGATTGCAAAACCTAATATATAAAAACTAGAAAGAACTTACAATCCCAAGAAATTACAAACACTTTTTGGAATTATCTCTCTTTACTTTTTTGCATTTCTATTTTAGATGTATACTTTTTTCTTAAATAAAAACTTGAGTTTTCACTTTTCCCTTTATCTCGTAAACCAAAAAAATGAGAAGGCAAAGAGATCACAACAAAACAATTTTTTTTGAGTTCATGTGTGCAAAAAATTTAAAACAACAACAAATGTAAGTAAAGAAACTTTATTCACACACCACAAATGAACACAAAAGTTTTGATATCCAAGTTTGGAAAATTTCACTAGTTCAACCCTAATAGCATGAAATTTATAAGAAAGATATTTCAAATTGATCCTACACATGTTTTAAATATGGTATGCATACTTGAAACATTTTAATGATGCAAATGACATATGAATCCAAACCTCATTAAATTCTCAAGTGAACGTGCGATGGGATATTTACCCGAGTCAAACAAGCCACTATTTTACTCATTTACAAAAAGCTGACCCAATAATCAATGATGATTGAAAAGTTATCGGTCAATCATGCGTAACGAGCTATATTTTTTTTGTACGAAATGACTTATGGATTGGCAGTCAACACAACACTCAGTTAAAAATCCCCCACCACCCCCCTTTTCCGGACGATTGCAAAACCTAATATATAAAAACTAGAAACTTTTTATAATCCCGAAAAATTACACACAGTTTTTGGAATTATTTCTATTTTAGATGTATACTTTTTTCTTAAATAAAAACTTGAGTTTTCACTTTTCCCTTTATGTTGTAAAAACAAATAAAAATAAGAAGGCAAATAAATCAATAAAAAATAAAAAATTTAGAGTTTATGTATGAAAATTTTTTAAAACAAAAAAAAATTTAAGTAAAGAAAATATATTCACTCACCACAAATGAACACAAAAGTTTTGATATCCAAGTTTTGGAAATTCCACCAGTTCAACCCTAATAGCTTAGAATTTTATAAGAAATAGATTTCTAATTTATCCTACACATGTTTTAAATGTGGATATGCATGCTTGAAAAGAGTTAAAGATGCAAATGACCTATATATCCAAACCTCATTAATTTCTACAGTGAACGGGTTGTGAGATTTTTACCTGAGTCAAACAAGCCATTATTTTACCCATTTACAAAAAGATGACTTAACAATCAATGATGATTGTAAATTGATTTATCGGTCAATCATGCGTAACGGTTTATATTTTTGTTAGAAATGACTTATGGATTGGGAGTCAACCCTACAATCAGGTAAAAATCCCCCGCCACCTCCCTTTTCTCGACGATTGGAAAACCTTATATATAAAAATTAGAAAGATTTTACAATCCCTAAAAATTACAGACACTTTTTGAAATTATCTCCCTCTAAATTTGTGCTTTTCCATTTTAGATGTATACTTTTTTCTTAAATCAAAATTTGAGGTTTTACATTTCCTTTTATCTCGTAAACAAAAAGATAAGAAGGCAAATAGCAAAGAGCAAAACGAAATTTTTAGAATTCATGTATGCAAAAAATTTAATACAAAAAAAAATGTAAGTAAAGAAAATTTATTCACACACCACAAATGAACACAAAAGTTTTCATATCCAAGTTTGGGAAATTCCACTAGTTTAACCCTAATAGCTAGAAATTTTATTAAAAATAAATTTGTAATTGATCCTACACGTGTTTTGCATATGGATATGCATGCTTGAAACATGTTAAAGATGCAAATGAGCAATGGATCCAAACCTCAATAAATTCTCAAGTTCACGTATGGTGGGATATCTACCTGAGTCAAACAAGCCATTATTTTGCATATTTACAAAAAGCTGATTTAACAGTCATTGAAGATTGTAAAGTGATTTATCGATCAATCATGCATAACGGGCTATATTTTTTAAGAAATGACTTATGCACTGCGAGTCAACACTACACTCAGTTAAAAATCCCCCGGTTGCCCCGTTTCCCGACGATTGGAAAATCTAATATATAAAAAATTGAAAGAGTTTACAATACCTAAAATATTACAGACATTTTTTGGAATTATCTCTCTCTACATTTGTGCATTTTCATTCTAAAAGTATACTTTTTCCTTTAATAAAAACTTGAGTTTTCCCTTTTTCCTTTATCTCATTAACAAAAAGTTAAGAAGGCAAATAGATCACAACAAAACAAAAATTTTAGAGTTCATGTATGCAAAAAAATTAAAACAACAACTAATTCAAGTAAAGAAAATGTATTCACACAAAATTTTTGATATCGAGGTTTGGGAAATTCCACTAGTTCAACCGTAATAGCTTGGAAATTTATAAGAAAGATATTTCTAATTGATCCTACTCATGTTTTAAATATGGATATGCATGCTTGACCTATGGATCCCATCCTCATTAAATTCTCAAATGAACGTGCAATGGGATATTTACCCGAATCAAACAAGCCATTATTTTGCTCATTTAAAAAAAGCTGACCTAATAATCATTGATGATTGTAAAGTGATTTATCGGTCAATCATTTTTTTTGTAAGAAATGACTTATGGATTGGGAGTCAACACTACACTTAGTTAAAAATCTTCCGCCTCCCACTTTTGCTAACAATTTCAAAACCTAATATATAAAAAGTAGAAAGGGTTTACGATCCCTAGAAATTACAGACACTTTTTGGAATTATCTCTCTCTACATGTGTATATCCATTTTAGAAGTATACTTTTGTGTTAAACCAAAACTTGATTTTTCACTTTTCCCTTTATCACGTAAATAAAAAGATAAGAAGGCCAAGCGATCATCACAACAAAAGGAAATTTCAGAGTTCATGTATGCAAAAACAACAACAAATGTAAGTAAAGAATATTTATTCACACCCCACAAATGAACACAAAAGTTTTGATATTCAAGTTTGTGAAATTCAACTAGTTCAACCCTAATAACTTGGAATTTTATAAGAAAGAGATTTTTAATTGATCCTACACATGTTTTAAATATGGATATGCATGTTCGAAACATGTTAAATAGTCAAATGACCTATGTATCCAAACCACGTTAAATTCTCAAGTGAACGTGCGATGGGATATTTACCCGAGTTAAACAAGCCATTATTTTACATATTTAAAAAAATATCACCTAACAATCAATGATGATTGTAAAGTTATTTATCGATCAATCATGCGTAACGGCTATATTTTTGTAAGAATTGACTTATGGATTGGGAGTCAACACTACACTCAGTTAAAAACCCCTTGCCTCCCCCTTTTCCTGACGATTGGAAAACCTAATATATAAAAAGTAGAAAGAGTTTACAATCCCTAAAAATTACAGTCACTCTTTGGAATTATCACTCACTTCATTTTGGCGTCTCCATTTTAGATGTATACTTTTTTTTTAAATCAAAACTTGAGTTTTCACTTTTCCCTTTATCTCATAAACAGAAAGATAAGAAGGCAAATATATTATAGTTTAACGAAAGTTTTAGAGTTCATGTATGCAAAAAAATTTAAACAACAACTAATGTATGTAAAAAAAATTTATTCACACACCACAAATGAACACAAAAGTTTTGATATCCAAGTTTTGGAAATTCCACTAGTTCAACCCTAATAGTTTTGAATTTTATAAGAAAGATATTTCTAATTGATCCTGTTACATTGTGGGGCCCACCATGGTGCTCGAGCTGGTGGGACCCACCATGTAGACGTAGGCCATCAAGAAGAATCCTAGAGGACTTGGGACACCAAGAAGAGTCCTCTCCCAAAGCACGCACGAGTTAAGGAATCAAGAAGCACAAGCATAATGAAGATCAAGTGGGACCCAAAAAAATCTCACGAGCTGGTACTCTTATCAAGATGTGCTGGAGGATCATGAGGGGCCCACAAGGATAAGGCCACGAGCTGGCTTATCCATTATGTGCACATGAATAATAAAGGACTCCTTGTTCTACTCAAGTTAGTCATCTAGTTGTTTAGTTTAAATAGACTTACTTATATTGAAGAGTTAGAGTTGGAATGTAATTAGGATTGAATGATAACTTGTATAAGGACTCTACATCCTCCTCTACTATAAATAGAGGCTTTTTAAGTCGAAATAAATAAATTCACACATTCAATCCTGAGTTAGTTCTCTCTCTCCCTCTCCTCGCTTGGCGTAACTCACTCTTTTCCTTTTTATTTTTTCTGCTCTACCCGAGAGCTTTTCTCCCCTTTTCCCTTTTTTCCTTTCTTCTTTCTCTTGTTAATGATCATGGAAAAAGGATCCTAAATTCAACATGGTATCAGAGAAACATATTTAGGATCCCTCGACAAAGGAATGCTCTAGAGAAGTGATGATCAACACCACTCAAAGAAGGCTCTTGTATGAAGGGAGAACACTAGCCGAGAGATAAGTGTTCAAATTTGTTTTTATGCTACTGGTTCTCGAATTTAGATGATGATTTAAGGACGAATATGTGAATGCTTTCATCTTATTATGTTATGGATATGCATGCCCCTCTATCTAGAAGGAGCTATCAAAACCGTTTTATCGGTTTGGAAATTTTGTGTGCCAAGACTAATCAATACTCAAATTATAGAAGATTGCTATTGAGCCTCTTATGAGTGGTTTTCTGAAAAATAAAATTATAATTTACCATTGATGCAATATTACATATACCGAGTTGATTGAAGAAGTGCTACTTGGTGTTATTATTTGAAGTTTTTGAAGAGCATATCATGGCTGATGATAATATGAATATCAAAGGTGATATATTGAAAATCACCACCATACCCGTATGCGGGGTATCAAATTTTATGAGTTGGTCCACCTCGGTTAGGAGGTTTATCATAACCAAAGACCTACTTCGTCACCTCACTACCCGAGGACCACCTGTTGATGAAGATGATATTTTTAATATGAAATGACTGAAGAATGATACTTTGGTAATTGGTTGGCTGATAAATAGCATGGAAGAACATGTCTCTAGTAATGTTATTCATCTTGACACTGCTAAACATATTTTGGAGACATGTACTAAACTATATTCATGCCCTGATACACTGCATAGACCCTATGATATTCTCCAGAGAATGTTGAATACTAAACAAGGAGAAGATATTCATGAGTACTTGGCCCGGTTTAGAGGCTTTCTTCAAGAGTGGAAGTTACCTCTGCCCTCCACCACTAATATTTCTATCCAAGATAAACAAATGGAGGCATTAATTACTACTATTTATCTTGAAAATGTTAAACCTCATCTCGAGATTGCAAAGAGTCAACTATTGAGTGCTTCTGTTGTCCCAAAATTTGTAGATGTGTGTGAAACATTACTTCGTATTCCAGAAACCTCTTCCTCCACTACTGATGTATCCACTATGTATTCTGATCATAGAGGATCTGACCACGGCCGAGGCCGAGGAAGAGATTATAGAGGGCGCAGAAGAAGAGGTGGAAGAGGTTATAACGCTGGCAGAACAAATGATATTAAATGTACTCATTATAAAATTTGGGCCACACTATAGACCAGTGCCATTACAGAGCTTGCACTTATTGTGGTAAATATGGCCACTATAAAGAAATATGCTATAAGGCTAATGACAAGTCAGATTCGACAAAGGCTAATCAAACCCTCATAAGTGATTCCAAGAAGACATCCCACAACACCAGCTACACAGAAAGTTATTACTGATGAAGAGTATGAACTATTTCAGAAAATGAAGATCATGCTAGGGTCTTCTCCTAGCGCCTCTACCTCTACCTCTGCCACTACTACTTTAGGTATGCTATCTGCCTCTTCTTCATCCTAGATAATTGATTCAGGAGCCTCTGAGCATCTTACAGGTAATAAAACTTTATTACATTCTTTATCTCCGAGTCTTTCACACAAGTTTGTTACCATAGCTGACGGTTCTCAAACCAAAGTCCAAGGAAAAGGTTCCACTTCTGTCACCCCATCACTTCCGCTCAATGATATTCTTTTGTTTCTTCTTTTCATTTAAACTTACTCTTTGTGAGTCACCTTACAAAATATTTTAATTGCTCAGTTACCTGTTCACCTACTTCATGTGTTTTTCAGGATCTTATAATTAAGTAGGTGATTGGTGGAGGCCATGAACAAGGGTGGCTCTACTACTTGGATGTGCCAAAGATCAATATGGTGTCTACTACAGAGAAAGAGACTCGATTATGGCACAATCGATTGGGACATCCTTCCATACAATCTCTTCATCATATGTTTCCATCTCTTAAGATGAGGTCAGAATTCAGTTGTGAAGTGTGTAAGTTAAGTAAACATCAAAGGAGTACATACTCTCCTCGTCCAGAAGTCAAAAGTAGTATTCATTTTTCATTGACTCAAACTGATGTTTGGGGGCCTTTGAGTGTCTCTAATAATTCTCAAGCCAAATATTTTATCACTTTTATTGATGATTTCACTCGCACAACTTAGTTGTTTATTTTTATGGAGTGTTCTGAGATATTATCTGTTTTAAATCTTTTAATGCGATGGTACTCACACAATTTGGTCAGAAAATAAAATTCCTCCAGTCTGATAATGCCAAAGAGTATATTTCAAAAGACCTTGACTCATTTTGTCAAGAGAATGGCATTATCCATCAGACATCATGTGCCTACACTCCTCAACAAAACGGTGTAGCCGAACGGAAAAATTGTCATATTCTTGAGGTAGCTCGAGGTCTATTATATGCCATGAAAGTTCCATATTTTTATTAGCCCCATGCTGTCCTTACAGCGTGTTTTCTTATAAATCATCTACAGTCTACCATTCTTGGGAATAAATCCCCCTACTCTAAACTATTACCACATGATGATCCATTTACATTACCATTGAAAGTCTTCGGTTGTCAATATTTTGTTCATAATACATTGCCTAGACATAGCAAACTTGACCCTAAATCTATCAAATGTATTTTTTGGGATACTCTCGCACACAAAAGGGTTATGTTTGCTATAGTCCTCCTTTGCAACGTTTATTTGTGTCCAGGAATGTAACTTTTTTTGAAGACTCATATTATTTTGATAGTGCTCCACCTGTTATGTCATCCATACCAAGTTCTCCTCAACCGATTGTGCCACGTGATACAGAGATTGCTTAGCCCCCAGAGCCAGTGGCTGACACCACACCTGCCGATTTATCTGATCCACTAGAGGTAAGTCCTTCACCACCAATCATTTTTGGTCCTCAATTTGATACTCATTCTATTGCTATAAGAAAAGAACCTCGATCATGCACTCAACCTTCTACTTGTCATCCTATTTCCAATTTTGTGTCTCATCATCGCCTCTCACCTTTATGTTGTCAGTTTCTTTCTTCTATTTCCTCCATATTTGTTCCACAGTCATATCAGGAGGCTCTACAACATCCAAGGTAGAAGGAAGCAATGGATGAAGAAATGAAGGCCCTCAATGATAATCACACATGGTCTCTGGTTCCACTACCTACAAATAAAAAACCCATTGGTTTCAAGTGGGTTTATATAGTAAAACATAATTCAGATGGGACCATTGCATGACTGAAGGCTCGACTAGTTTCAAAAGGTTACACTCAATGCTATAGCATTGATTATGATGAGACATTCTCTCCAGTGGCAAAAATGACCTCGGTACGTATATTATCCTTGGTAGCTAATTCATCTTGGCCCATATATCAACTGAATGTCAAAAATGCATTTCTCAATGGTGATATCAAAGACGAGATTTATATGCAACAATCACCTGGATATGTGGTTGAGGGGGAGTCCGTATGTTGCCTTAAAAAATCTCTATATGGACTAAAGCAATCCACACATGCATGGTTTGAGAAATTTAGTCAAGCCATCATAAAGGCGGGTTTTTACAGATGCTCTGCAGATCACTCAGTATTTATTGAGAACACAACAAGAGGTAAGGTGATTTTAGTTGTTTATGTTGATGATATTTTTTTAACTGGGTGTGATTCTGAGGGCATTCAGAAAATAAAAGAAAGAATATGTGCTGAATTCAAGACGAAGGATCTTGGATTGCTGAAATACTTTTTGGGTATTGAGGTCCTACAATCCAGACATGGGATTATTCTATCCCAAAAAAAATATGCCCTTGATCTACTAGAAGAAATAGGTATGATGGGATGCAAACCAGTAGACACTCCAATGGATGCAAATACAAAATTATGTGGAAGCACTGGAGAAGATGTAGATATTGGCAAATATCAAAGGTTAGTGGGACGACTCATTTACCTTTGTGTAACAAGGCCAGACATTTCATACGCAGTAAGTGTGGTAAGTCAGTACATGCACAAGCCACAAACTTAGTCATTAGCAAGCTCTTGAGAGGATACTATGTTATCTAAAAGGAACTCCTGGAAGAGAGCTCCCCTATAAAAAATATGGCCACTTCAACATTGAGGGATTCTCGGATGTAGACTGGGCCGGATCTCTAGATGATAGAAAATCTACTTCTGGATTTTGCACAATGGTTGGAGGAAACCTAGTTATGTGGAAAAGAAAAAATCAAAACGTAGTAGTTCATTCAAGTGCAGAAACAGAGTACAGAGCCATGGCACACACTGTAAGCGAACTCTTATGGATAAGATATCTTCTTACTGAATTGGGATTCCATAAAGAAGCTCCAATTGATCTACATTGTGATAATCAAGCAGCAATACATATTACATCGAACCCAGTCTTCCGTGAGAGGACAAAGCATATTGAGGTAGATTGCCACTTTATCAGAGAAAAATTCCAAGCTGGTCTCTTGCCCCTGAAGCACATATCATCAAAAAATCAAGTTGCAGACATTCTCACCAAACCAGTCACTCACAAGATTTTGTCTACCATATGCAGCAAGCTGGGAGTGTTTGACGTCTTTTCACCCCCAACTTGAGGGGAAGTGTTACGATGTGGGGCCCACCATGGTGCTCGAGCTGGTGGGACCCACCATGTGGACATAGGCCATCAAGAAGAATCCTAGAGGACTTGGGACACCAAGAAGAGTCCTCTCCCAAAGCAAGCACGAGTTAAGGAATCAAGAAGCACAAGCTGAATTGATTTAGAAGACTTGAAGATCAAGTGGGACCCACAAAGACCTCATGAGCTGGCATTCTTATCAAGGTGCACTGGAGGATCATGAGGGGCCCACAAGGATAAGGCCATGAGCTGCCTTATCCATTATGTGCGCGTGAATAATAAAGGACTCCTAGTTCTACTCAAGTTAGTCTTCTAGTTGTTTAGTTTAAATAGATTTACTTATATTGAAGATTTAGAGTTGGAATGTAATTAGGATTGAATGATAAGTTGTATATGGACTCTACCTCCTCCTTTACTATAAATAGAGGTTTTGTAAGTCAAAATAAATAAAGTCACAGATTCAATCCCGAGTTTGTTCTCTCTCTCCCTCTCCTTGCCTGGCGCAACTCACTCTTTTCCTTTTTATTTTTTCTGCTCTATCCGAGAACTTTTCTCCCCTTTTCTCTTTTTTCCTTTCTTCTTTCTCTTGTTCGTGATCGTGGAAAAGGGATCCTAAATTAAATAGACCCCACACTTGTTTTAAATATGGATATGCATGCTTGAAACATGTTAATGATGCAAATGACCTATGGATCCAAACCTCATTAAATTCTCAAGTGCATGTGCGATGGGATATTTACCCAAGTCAAACAAGCCATTATTTTGCTCATTTACAAAAAGCTGACTTAAAAAATCATTGATGATTGAAAAGTTATCTATCGGTCAATCATGTGTAATGGGATATATTTATTTTGTAATAAATGACTTAAGGATTGGGAGTCTATACTACACTCAGTTAAAAATCACCTGCCTCCCCCTTTTCCCGACGATTGGAAAACCTAATATATATAAAAAAAAAAAGAGTTTATCATCCCAAAAAATTACAAACACCTTTTGGAATTATTTTTCTCTACATTTGTGCATTTCCATTTTAGATGTATACTTTTTTTCTTAAATCAAAACTTGAGTTTTCACTTTTCCCTTTATGTTGTAAAAAAAAAAAAGATAAGAAGGCAAATAGATCACAAAAAACCGAAAATTTTAGAGTTTATGTATGCAAAAAATTTAAAACAAAAAAAATGTAAGTAAAGAAAATTTATTCACACACCACAAATGAACACAAAAGTTTTGATACCCAAGTTTAGGAAATTCTACTAGTTCAACCCTAATAGCTTGGAATTTTATAAGAAAGATATTTCTAATTGATCTTACACATGTTTTAAGTGTGGATGTGCATGCTTGAAACATGGTAAAGATACAAATGACCTATGGATCCAAACCTCATTAAATTTTATAGTGAACATGCTGTGAGATATTTACTCGAGTCAATTATTTCCCATTTACAAAAAGATGGCCTAACAATCAATCATGATTATAAAGTGATTTATCGGTCAATCATGCGTAACGGACTATATTTTTGTAAGAATTGACTTACGGATTGGGTGTAAACTCTACACTCAGGTAAAACTCCTCCGCCTCTCCCTTTTCCCGACGATTGGAAACCCTCATATATAAAAACAAGAAAGAGTTTACAATCTATAAAAATGACAGACACTTTTTTGAATTATCTCTCTCTACATTTGTGCATTACTATTTTAGATGTATACTTTTTCTTAAATCAAAACTCGATTTTTCATTTTTCCCTTTATCTCGTAAACAAAAAGATAAGAAGGCAAATAGATCACTGCAAAATGAAAAATTTATTCACAAACCGCAAATGATCACAAAAGTTTTCATATCCAAGTTTGGGAAATTCCACTAGTTCAACCCTAATAGCTCTAAATTTTATAAGAAAGTGATTTGTAATTGATCCTACACATGTTTTAAATATGAATATGCATGCTTGAAACATGTTAAAGATGTAAATGAGCTATGGAGCCAAACCTCATTAAATTCACAGGTGAACGTACGGTGGGATATTTACCAGAGTCAAACAAGCCATTATTTTGCCCATTTTCAAAAAGGTGACCTAACAATCATTGATGATTGTAAAGTGATTTGTTGGTCAATCATGCGTAATAGGATATATTTTTTTTAAGAAATGACTGATGGATTAGTAGTCAAACACTACACTCAGTTAAAAATCCCTCGCCTCCCCTTTTTCCCGACGATTGCAAAACCAAATATATGTAAACTAGAAAGAATTTACAATCCCTACAAATTACAGACACTTTTTAGAATTATCTCTCTTTATATTTGTGCATATCCATTTTTGATGTATACTCTTTTCTTAAATCAAAACTTGAGTTTTCACTTTTGCCTTTATCTCGTAAATAGAAAGACAAGAAGGCAAAAAGATCGCAACAAAACAATAATTTCAAAGTTCATGTATCCAAAAAATATAAAACAACAACAAATATAAGTAAAGAAAATTTATTCACACACCACAAATGAACACCAAAGTTTTGATATCCAAGTTTGTGAAATTTCACTGGTTCAACCCTAATAGCTTTGAATTTTATAAGAAAGAGATTTCTAATTGATCCTACACATGTTTTAAATATGGATATGCATGCTTGTAACATATTAAAGATGCAAATGACCTATGGTTCCAAACCTCATTAAATTCTCAATTGAACGTTCGGTGGGATATTTACCCGAGTCAAATAAGCCATTATTTTGCACATTTACAAAAAGCTGACCTAATAGTCATTGATGATTGTTAAGTGATTTATCAGTCAATCATGTGTAACGGGCTATATTTTTGTAAGAAATGACTTATGGAGTGCGAGTCAACACTACACTTAGTAGAATTTCCCAAAGTTTTGATATCCAAGTTTGCGAAATTCCACTTGTTCAACCCCAATTGCTTGGAATTTTATAAGAAAGATATTTCTAATTGATCCTACACGTGTTTTAAATATGGAGATGCATGCTTAAAACATGTTAATGATGCAAATGACCTATGGATCCAAACCTCATTAAATTCTCAAGTGAACGTACGGTGGGATATTTACCCGAGTCAAACAAGCCATTATTTTGCTCATTTACAAAAAGCTGACGTAATAATCATTGATGATTTTAAAGTGATTTATTGGTCAATCATGAGTAACGGGATATATTTTTTTTTGCAAGAAATGACTTCTGGAGTTGGACTCAATACTACACTCAGTTAAAAATCCCCCGTCTCCCCCTTTTCCCGACGATTGAAAAACCTAATATATAAAAACTAGAAAGAGTTTACAATCCTGAGAAAAATCAGACACTGTTTGGAATTATTTCTCTCTACATTTGTGCATATCCATTTTAGATGTATAATTTTTTCTTAAATAAAAACTTTTGTTATCACTTTTCCCTTTATCTCGTAAACAAAAAGATAAGAAAGAAAAGATATCACAACAACAAATTAAATTAATGAAAATTTATTCACACACCACAAATGAACAGAAAAGCATTAATATCCAAGTTTGTGAAATTCCACTAGTTCAACCCTAATAGCTAGGAATTTTATAAGAAAGAGATTTCTAATTGATCCTGCACATGTTTTAAATATGGATATGCATGCTTGAAACATGTTAAAGATGCAAATGACCTATGGATCCAAACAACATTAAATTCTCAAATGAATGTGCAGTGGGATATTTACCCAAGTCAAACAAGCCATTATTTTGCCCATTTACAAAAAGATGACCTAACAATCATTGATGATTGTAAAGTGATTTATTGGTCAATCATGCGTAACCGGCTATATTTTTGTATGACATGACTTATGAAATGGGAGACAACTCTACACTCAGTTAAAAATCCCCGCCTCCCCCTTTTTCCGATGATTGGAAAACCTAATATATAAAAACTAGAAACAGTTTACAATCCCAAAAAATTACAAACACTTTTTGGAATTATTTCTCTCTACATTTGAGCATTTCCATTTAGATGTATAATTTTTTCTTAAATCAAAATTTGAGTTTTCACTTTTCCCTTTATCTAGTAAACAAAAACTTAAGAAGGCAAATAGATCACAGCAAAACAAAAATTTTAGTGTTCATGTATGGGAAAAATTTAAAACAACAACAAATGTAACTGAAGAAAATTTATTCACACACCAAAAATGAAAAAAAAAGTTTTGATATCCAAATTTAGGGAATTTTATTAGTTCAAGCCTAATAATTGGAATTTTATAAGAAAGAGATTTGTAATTCCTCCTACGCATGTTTTAAATATGGATATGCA
Organism: Aristolochia californica; assembly: GCF_029961685.1. NCBI lineage: Eukaryota > Viridiplantae > Streptophyta > Magnoliopsida > Piperales > Aristolochiaceae > Aristolochia > Aristolochia californica. The sequence continues at coordinate 33,832,843 of NW_027182279.1, read as the reverse complement.
TGCTTGAAACATGTTAAAGATGCAAATGAGCGATGGATCCAAACCTCGTTAAAATCTCAAGTGAATGTACAGTGGGATAATTACCTGAGTCAAACAAGCCATTATTTTGCCCATTTACAAAAAGCTGACCTAATAATCATTGATTATTGTAAAGTGATTTATCAGTCAATCATGTGTAACGGTCTATATTTTTATAAAAAATGACTAATGGATTGGAAGTCAACACTACACTCAGTTAAAAATCCCTGTCTCCCTCTTTTCTCAACAATTGGAAAAACTAATATAAAAACTAGAATGAGTTAACAATCCCTAGAAATTATAGACACTTTTTGGAATTATTTCTCTCTACATTTGTGCATATCCATTTTAGATGTATACTCTTTTCTTAAATCCGAACTTGAGTTTTCACTTCTCCCTTTATCACGTAAACAAAAAGAAAAGAATGGAAAGAGATCACAACAAAACAAAAATTTCGGAGTTCATGTATGCAAAAAATTTAAAACAACAACAAATGTAAGTAATGAAACTTTATTCACACACCACAAATGAACACAAAAGTTTTGATATCCAAGTTTGGGAAATTCCACTAATTCACCCTCATAGCTTGGAATTTTATAAGAAAGAGATTTCTAATTGACCCTACACATGTTTTAAATATGGATATACATGCTTGAAACATGTTAAAGATGCAAAAGACCTATGGATCCAAACCTCATTAAATTCTCAAGTGAACGTTCGGTAGGATACTTACCCGAGTCAAACAAGCCTTTATTTTGCCCATTTAAAAAAAGCTAAGCAAACAATCATTGATGATTGTAAAGTGATTTATCAGTCAATCATGCATAACGGGCTACATTTTGTAGGAAATGACTGATGGATTGGGAGTCAACACTACACTCAGTTAAAAATCGCCTTCTTCCCCCTTTTCCCAACTATTGAAAAACTAATATATAAAAACGAGAAAGAGTTTACAATCCATAAAAATTACAGACACTTTTTCGTATTATCTCTCTCTACATTTGTGCATTTCCATTTTAGATGTATACTTTTTTCTTTTGTCAAAACTTGAATTTTCACTTTTCCTTTATCTTGTAAACAAAAAGATAAGAAGGCAAATAGATTTCAACAAAATGAAAAATTCAGAGTTCTTTTATGCAAAAAACTTTTAAATAACCACAAATGTAAGTAAAGAAAATTTATTCACACACCACAAATGAACATAAAAGTTTTGATATCCAAGTTTGGGAAATTCCACTAGTTTAACCCTAATAGCTTGGAATTTTATAAGAAAGGGATTTCTAATTGATCCTACACATGTTTTAAATATGGAATGCATGCTTGGAGGAAGTTAAAGATGCAAATGACTTATGGATCCAAGCTTCATTAATTTCTCTAGTGAATGTGCTGTGGGATATCTACCCGAGTGAAACAAGCTATTATTTTGCTCATTTACAAAAAGCTAACCTAACAATCATTGATGATTGGAAAGTGATTTATCAGTCAATCATGCAATACGGGCTATATTTTTGTAAAAAATGACTCATGGATTGGGAGTCAACACTACACTCAGTTAAAAATCCCTCGCCTCCCCTTTTCCCGACGATTACAAAACCTAATATTTAAAAACTAGAAAGATTTTTCAATCCCTAAAGGTTATAGACAATTTTTCTAATTATCTCTCTCTACATTTGTGCATTTCCATTTTATATGTATTCTTTTTTCTTAAATCAAAACTGGAGTTTTCACATTTCCCTTTATCTCGTAAACGAAAAGATAAGAAGATAAATAGATCACAAGAAAACGAAAATTCTAGAGTTCAGGTATGAAAAAAATTTAAAACAACAAAAAATGTAAGTAAAGAAAATTTATTCACGCACCACAAATGAGCACGAGAGTTTTGATATCCAAGTTTGGGAAATTCCACAAGTTCAACTCGAATAGCTTGAAATTTTATAATAAAGAGATTTCTTAATTGATCCTACACATTTTTTAAATATGGATATGTATGCTTGAAACATGTTAAAGATGCAAATGACCTATGGATCCAAACCTCATTAAATTCTCAAGTTAACGTGCGGTGGGATATTTTCCCGAGTCAAACAAGCAATTACTTTGCCCATTTACAAAAAGCTGACCTAACAATCATTGATGATTGTAAAGTTAGTTATCGGTCAGTCATTGATGATTGTAAAGTGAGTTATCGGTTAATCATGCATAAATGGATATATATTTGTAAGAAATGACTTATGGATTGGGAGTTAACACTCAATTAAAAATCCCCCGCCTCCCCCTTTTTTCGATGATTGCAAAACCTAATATATAAAAACTAGAAAGAGTTTAAAATTCCTAAAAATTACAAACACTTTTTGGAATTATCTCTCTCTACGTTTGTTCATTTCCATTTTATATGTATACTTTTTTCTTAAATCAAAACTTGAGTTTTCACTTTTCCCTTTATCTCGTTAACAAAAAGATAACAAGGTAAATAGATCACAACAAAATGAAAATTTCAGAGTTCATTTATGTAAAAAATTTAAAAAAACAACAAATGTAAGTAAAGAAAATTTATTCACACACAACAAATGAATACAAAATTTTTGATATCCAACTTTGGTAAATTCCACTAGTTCAACCCTAATAGCTTGGAATATTATAAGAAAGAGATTTCTAATTGAGCCTACACATGTTTTAAATATGGATATGCATTCTTGAAACATATTAAAGATGCAAATGACATATGGATCCAAACCTCATTAAATTCTCAAGTGAACATGCGGTGGGATATTTACACGTGTCAAACAAGCCATTATTTTTTTCATTGACAAAAAGGTAACCTAACAATCATTGATGATTGTAAAGTGATTTATTGGTCACTCAAGCGTAATAGGCCATATTTTTGTAAGAAATGACTTATGCATTGGGAGTCGACACTACACTCAGTTAAAAATCCCTCGCTTCCCCCTTTTCCCGACGATTGAAAAACCGAATATATAAAAACTAGAAAGAGTTTACAATCCCTAAAAATTACAGACCCTTTTTTAATTGTCTCTCTCTACTTTTGTGCATTTCAATTTTAAATGTATACTTTTTTATTAAATCAAGAGTTTAGTTTTCACTGTTCCCTTTATCTCGTAAACGAAAAGATAAGAAGGTAAATAGATCACAACAAAACAAAAATTTAAGAGTTCAGGTATACTAAAAATTTAAAACAACAACAAATGTAAGTAAAGAAAATTTATTCACACACCACAAATTAACCAAAAGTGTTGATACCCAAGTTTGGTAAATTCCACTAGTTCAACCCTAATAGATTGGAATTTTATAAGAAAGAGATTTCTAAATTGATCCTACACATGTTTTAAATATGGATATGCATGCTTGAAACATGTTATAGATGCAAATGACCTATGGATCCAAACCTCATTAAATTCTCAAGTGAATGTGCGGTGGATATTTACGTGAGTCAAACAAGCCATTACTTTTCTCTTAAACAAAAAGCTGACCTAACAATCGTTGATGATTGTAAAGTGATTAATTGGTTAATCATGCGTAATGGGCTATATTTTTGTAAGAAATGACTTATGGATTGGGAGTCAACACTTAGTTAAAACTCCTCCACCTCCCCCGTTTCCTAACGATTGCAAAATCTTAGATATGAAAAATAGAAAGAATTTACAATCCCTAAAAATTATAGACATTTTTTGGAATTATCTCTCTCTACATTTGTGCATTTCCATTTTAGATGTAAATATTTTTCTTAAATCAAAACATGAGCTTTCACTATTCCCTTTATCTCGTAAACAAAAAAGATAAGAAGGCAAATAGATCACAACAAAAACGAAAATTTCTGAGTTCATTTTTGTGAAAACTTTAAAACAACAACAAATGTAAGTACAGAAAATTTATTCACACAACACAAATGAACACAAAAGTTTTGATATCCAAGTTTAGGAAATTCCAAGAGTTCAACCCTAATAGCTTGGAATTTTATAAGAATGAGATTTCTAATTGAGCCTACACATGTTTAAAATATGGATATGCATGCTTGAAACATGTTAAAGATGCAAATGACCTATGGATCCAAATCTCATTAAATTCTAAAGTGAATGAGCGGTGGGACATTTACCCGAGTCAAACAAGCGAATATTTTAATTATTTACAAAAAGTTGACCGAACAATCATTGATGATTGTAAAGTGATTTATCTGTCAATCATGCGTAACTGGATATATTTGTTAAAAAATGACTTATGGATTGGGAGTCAACACTACACTCAGTTAAAAATCCCCCGCCACCACCTTTTCTCGACGATTAAAAAACCTAATATATAAAAACTAGAAAGACTTTACAATACCTAAAAATTACAAATAGTTTTTTGAAATTTTGTCTCTCTACATTTGTCCATTTCCATTTTAGAAGTATGCTTTTTTCATAAATCAAAACTTGAGTTTTCACTTTTCCCTTTATCTCTCAAAAAAAAAAAAGATAAGAAGGCAATTAGATCACAACAAAATGAAAATTTTAGATTTCATGTATGCAACAAAATTAAAGCAACAACAAATGTAAGTAAAGAAAATTTATTCATACACCACAAATGAACACAAAATTTTTTATATCTAAGTTTTGGAAATTTCACTAGTTCAACCCTAATAGCTTGGAATTTTAAAAGAAAGAGATTTCTAATTGATCTGACACTTGTTTTAAATATGGATATGCATGCTTGAAACATGTTAAAGATGGAAATAACCTATGGATCCAAACCTCATTAAATTCTCAAGAGAACATTCAGTGGGATATTTACCCGAGTCAAACAAGCCATTATTTGGCCCATTTACTAAATTCTAACCAAACAATCATTGATGATTGTAATTTGATTTATCAGTCAATCATGTGTAATAGGCTTTTTTTTGTAAGAAATGACTTATGGATTGGGAGTCAAAACTACACTCAATTTTAAAATCCTCCACCTCCCCCTTTTCCTGACGATTGCATAAAAACTAGAAAGAGTTTACAATCCAAAAAAGTTACAAACACTTTTGGGAATTATCTCTCTCTACAGTTGTTCATTTCAATTCTAGATGTATACCTTTTTCTTAAATCAAAACATGAGATTTCACTTTTCCCTTTATCTCTTAAAACAAATAGATAAAAAGGCCAATAGATCACAAAAAAACCAAAAAATTTAGAGTTTATGTATGGAAAAATTTTAAAACAACAACAAATGTTAGTAAATAAATTTATTCACACAACACAAATGAACACAAAAAAATTGTTATCCAAGTTTGGGAAATTACACTAGTTCAACCCTAATATCTTGCAATTTTATAAGAAAGATATTTTTAATTGATCCTACACTTGTTTTAAATATGGATATGCATACTTGAAACATGTTAAAGATGCAATTGACCTATGGATCCAAACCTCATTAAATTCTCATGTGAACATCCGGTGGGATATTTACCCAAGTCAAACAAGCAATTATTTTGCCCATTTAAAAAAAGTTGAACTCTCCTTGCCTGGCGCGGCTCACTCTTTTCCTTTTTATTTTTTCTGCTCTACCCGAGAGTTTTTCTCCCCATTTCTCTTTTTTCCTTTCTTCTTTCTCTTGTTCGTGATCGTAGAAAAGGGATCCTAAATTAAATAGACCCCACACTTGTTTTAAATATGGATATGCATGCTTGAAACATGTTAATGATGCAAATGACCTATGGATCCAAACCTCATTAAATTCTCAAGTGAATGTGTGATGGGATATTTACCCAAGTCAAACAAGCCATTATTTTGCTCATTTACAAAAAGCTGACTTAAAAAATCATTGATGATTGAAAAGCTATCTATCGGTCAATCATGCGTAATGGGCTATATTTATTTTGTAATAAATGACTTAAGGATTGGGAGTCTACACTACACTTAGTTAAAAATCACCCGCCTCCCCCTTTTCCCGACGATTGGAAAACCTAATATATATAAAAAAGAAAGAGTTTATAATCCCAAAAAATTACAGACACCTTTTGGAATTATTTTTCTCTACATTTGTGCATTTCCATTTTAGATGTATACTTTTTTTCTTAAATCAAAACTTGAGTTTTCACTTTTCCCTTTATGTTGTAAAAAAAAACAAAGATAAGAAGGCAAATAGATCTCAAAAAACCGAAAATTTTAGAGTTTATGTATGCAAAAAATTTAAAACAAAAACAAATCTAAGTAAAGAAAATTTATTCACACACCACAAATGAACACAAAACTTTTGATACCCAAGTTTAGGAAATTCTACTAGTTCAACCCTAATAGCTTGGAATTTTATAAGAAAGATATTTCTAATTGATCTTACACATGTTTTAAGTGTGGATGTGCATGCTTGAAACATGTTAAAGAAGCAAATGACCTATGGATCCAAACCGCATTAAATTCTCATGTGAACATGCGGTGGGATATTTATACTAGAGAAACAAGCCATTATTTTGCCCATTTACAAAGAGCTGACCTAACAATCATTGATGGTTGTAAAGTGATTTATCTGTCAATCATGCGTAATGGGTTATATTTTTGTTATAAATGACATATGGTTTGGGATTCAATGCTACACTCAGTTAAAAATCCCTCGCCTTCCTCTTTTCCTGACGATTTCAAAACCTAATTTATAAAAACTAGAAAGAGTTTACAATCTCTAAAAATTACAAACACTTTTTTGAATTAACTCTCTCTACATTTGTGCATTTCAATTTTAGATGTATATTTTTTTCTTAAATCAAAACTTGAGTTTTCATTTTTCCATTTATCTCGTAAACAAAAAGCAAAGAAGGCAAATAGATCACAACAAAATGAAACTTTTAGAGTTTAAGTATGCCAAAAATTTATAACCATAACACAAAAGTTTTGATATCCAAGTTTGGAAATTCCACTAGTTCAACCCTGATAGGAGATTTTTAATTGATCCTAAATATGTTTTAAATATGGATATGCTTGCATGAAACATGTTAAAGATGGAAATGACATATGGATCCAAACCACATCAAATTCTCAATTGAGCGTGCGGTGGGATATTTACCTGAGTCAAACAAACCATTATTTTGCCCATTTACAAAAACCTGACCTAACAATCATTGTTGATTGTAAATTGATTTATAGGTCAATCATGCGTAACGGGCTATATTTTTTTAAGAAATGACTTATGGATTGGGAGTCAACACTATACTCAGTTAGAAATCCCTCTTAACCCCCTTTTCCTAATGATTGCAAAATCAAATATATAAAATCGAGAAAGAATTTACAATCCCTAAAAATTACAAACACTTTTTGGAATTATCTCTCTCTACAGTTGTGCATTTTAATTTAAGATTTATATTTTTTTCCTAAATCTAAACTTTAGTTTTCACTTTTCCCTTTATCTAGTAAAACAAAAAGATTGGAAGGCAAATAGATCACAGAAAAAAAAAATTTAGAGTTTATGTATGCAAAAAATTATAAAAAACAAAAAATATTAGTAAATAAAATTTATTCACACAGAACAAATGAACGCAAAAGTTTTGATATCAACCTTTTGGAAATTCGACTTGTTCAACCCTAGTAGCTTGGAATTTTATAAGAAAGAGATTTGTAATTGATCCTACACGTGTTTTAAATATGGATATGCATGCTTGAAACATGTTCAAGATGCAAATGATATATGGATCCAAACCACATTAAATTCTCAAGAGAACGTGCGGTGGGATAATTACCCGAGTCAAATAAGCCAATATTTTGCCGATTTAAAAAAAGCTGACCTAACAATCATTGATGATTGTAAAGTCATTTATAGGTCAATCATGCATAACGGGCGATATTTTTGTAAGAAACGACTTATGGTTTGGGATTCAATACTACACTCAGTTAAAAATCCCTCGCCTCCCCCTTTTCCTGACAATTGCAAAACCTAATATATATAAACTAGAAAGAGTTTACAATCCTTAAAAATTATATACACTTTTTGGAATTATCTCTCTCTACATTTGTGCATTTCAATTTTAGATGTATACTTTTTTCTTAAATCAAAACTTGAGGTTTCACTTTTTCCTTTATCTCGTAAACAAAAAGATAAGAAGTAAAATAGATCACAACAAAAAGAAAATTTTAGAGTTTATCTATGGAAAAAATTTAAAACAACAAAAAATGTTACTTAATAAAATTTATTCACACATCACAAATGAACACAAAAGTTTTGATATCCAATTTTTGAAATTCCTCTAGTTAAACCTTAATAGCATGGAATTTTATAAGAAAGAGATTTGTAATTGATCCTACACATGTTTTAGATATGGATATGCATGCTTGAAGCATGTTAAAGATGCAAATGACCTATGGATCCAATCCACATTAAATTATCAAGTGAACGTGCAGTGGGATATTTACCCGAGTCAAGCAAACTATTATTTTTCCCATTTAAAAAAAGTTTACCTAACAATCATTGATGAATGTAAAGTGATTTATCGCCAATCATGCGTAGTGGGCTATATTTTTTGTAAGAAATGACTTATGGAATGCGAGTCAACACTACACTCAATTAAAATTCCCCCGCCTCCCCCTTTTCCTGACGATTGTAAAACCTAATATATAAGTAATAGAAAGGGTTTACAATCCCTAAAAATTATAGAAACTTTTTGGAATTATCTCTCACAACATTTGTGCATTTCCATTTTACATATATACATTTTTCTTAAATTGAAACTTGAGTTTTCACTTTTCCTTTTATCTCGTAAACAACAAGATTAGAAGCCAAAAAGATCATAACAAAATGAAAATTTTAGAGTTCATGTATGCAAAAAATTTATAATAACAACAAATGTAAGTAAAGAAAATTTATACACACACCACAAATGAAAACAAAAGTTTTGATATCCAAGTTTGGAAATTCCTCTAGTTCAACCCTTATAGCTTGGAATTTTATATGAAAGAGATTTCTAATTGGTCCTACACATGTTTTAAATATGGATATGCATGCTTGAAACATGTTAAAGATGAAAATGACCTATGGATCCAAACCTCATTTAATTCTCAAGTGAACATGCAGTGGGATATTTACCCGAGTCAAAGAAGCCATTATTTTACCCATTTAAAAAAAGATGACCTATCAATCATTGATTATTGTTAGGTGATTTATCGATCAATCATGCATATTGTGCTATATTTTTGTTAGAAATGAATTATGTATAGGGAGTAAACACTAGACTCAGATAAAAATTCCCCACCTCCCCCATTTCCTGACGATTGGAAAACATAATAAATAAAGATTAGAAATAGTCTACAATCCCTAAAAATTCCAAACACTTGGAATTATCTCTCTCTACATTTTTGCATTTCAATTTTAGATGTATACTTTTTTCTTAAAATCAAAACTTGAGTTATCACTTTTCCCTTTTCTCGAAAAAACAAGGTAAGAAGACAAAAAGAACACAGTAAACAAAAATTTTAGAGTTCATTTATGCAAATAATTTAAAACAACAACAAATTTAAGTAAAGAAAATTTATTCACACACCACAAATGAACACAAAACTTTTGATATCCAACTTTGGGAAATTCCACTAGTTCAACCCTAATCGCTTGGAATTTTATAAGAAAGAGATTTCTAATTGATCCTACACATGTATTAAATATGGATATGCATGCTTGAAGCAAGTTAAAGATGCAAATGACCTATGGATCCAAACCACATTAAATTCTAAAGTGAAAGAGTGGTGGGATATTTACCCGAGGAAAAAAAGCCATTATTTTGCCCATTTACAAAATGCTGACCTAACAATCATTGATGATTTTAAAGTGATTTTTCGGTGAATCATGCGTAACAGGCTATATTTTTGTAAGAAAGGACTTAGGGAATGGGATTCTATTCTACACTCAGTTAAAAATCCCTCCCCATAAACCCTAAACATAAAAATTTTTATATCCAAGTTTGGGAAATTCCACCAGTTCAACCCTAATAGCTTGGAATTTCATAAGAAAGAGATTTGTAATTGATCCTACACATGTTTTAAATATGGTTATGCATGCTTCAAACATTTTAAAGATGCAAATGACCTATGGATCCAAACCACATTAAATTCTCAATTGAACGTGCGGTGGGATATTTACCCGAGTCAAACAAGCCATTATTTTGCCCATTTACAAAAATCTGACCTAACAATCATTGATGATTGTGATGTGATTTATCGATCAATTATGCGCAACGGGCTATATTTTTGTAAAAAATGACTTATGTATTGCAAGTCAACACTACACTCACTTAAATTCCCCCACCTTCCTTTTTCCCGACAATTGCAAAACCTAATATATAAAAATTAGAAAGAGTCTACATTCCCTAAAAATTACAGACACTTTTTGAAATTATTTCTCGCAACATTTTTACATTTCCATTTTAGATGTATACTTTTTTCTGAAATCAAAACTTGGGTTTTCACTTTTCACTTTATCTTGTAAACAAAAAGATAAGAAGGCAAAAAGATGACAACAAAATAAAAATTTTAGAGTTCATGTATGCAAAAAATTTAAATCAACAACAAATATAAGTAAAGAAAAATTATGCACACACCACAAATGAAAAAAAAAGTTTTGATATCCAAGTTTTGGAAATTCCTCTTGTTCTACCCTAATAAGTTGGAATTTTGTGAGAAAGAGATTTCTAATTGATGCTACAGATGTTTTAAATATGGTTATGCATACTTGGAACATGTTAAAGATGCAAATGACCTATGGATCCAAATCTCATTAAATTCTCAAGTGAACGTCTGGTGGGATATTTAGCCGAGACAAACAAGCCATTATTTTTCCCATTTACAAAAAGATGACCTAACCATCATTGATGATTGTAAAGTGATTTATCGATCAATCATACGTAACGGGCTATATTTTTGTAAAAAATGACGTATGGATAGGGAGTGAACTCTACACTCAGTTAAAAATCTCATGCCTCCCCCCTTTACCGACGATAGGAAAACCTAATATATAAAAACTAGAAAGAGTTTACAATCCCTGAAAATTACAGTCACTTTTTGGTATTACCTCCCTCTACATTTGTGCATATCCATTTTAGATGTAAACTTTTTCTTAAAGCAAAACTTGAGTTTTTACTTTACTCCTTATCTCGTAAACAAAAAGATAAGAAGGCAAATAGATCGCAACAAAATGAAAATTTCAGAGTTCATTTATGCAAAAAAAATTAAAACAACCACAAATGTAAGTAAAAAAATTTATTCACACACCACAAATGATTACAAAAGTTTTGATATCCAAGTTTGGGAAATTCCTTTAGTTCAACCCTAATAGCTTGGAATTTTAAAAGAAAGAGATTTCTAATTGACCCTACACATGTTTTAAATAAGGATATGCATTCTTGAAACATGTTAAAGATGCAAATGACGTATGGATCCAAACCTCATTAAATTCTCAAGTAAATGTGTGATGGGTATTTACCCGGGTCAAACAAGCCATTATTTTGCTCATTTACAAAAAGCTAACCTAACAATCATTGATGTTAGTAAAGTGAGTTATCGGTCAATCTTGCATAATGGGTAATAATTTTTTAAGAAATGACTTATGGATAGGGAGTCAACTCTCAGTTCAAAATCCCCTGCCTCCCCCTTTTCCCAACGATTGCAAAACATAATATATAAAAACTAGAAAGAGTCTACAATCCCTAAATATTACAAATATTTTTTGGAATTATCTCTCTCTACATTTGTGCATTTCCATTTTAGATGTATACTTTTTTCATAAATCAAAACTCGAGTTTTCCCTTTTCCCTTAATCTCGTAAACAAAAAGATAAGAAGGCAAATAGATCATAACAAAACGAAAATTTTAGAGTTCATGTATGCAAAAAGTTTAAAATAACAACAAATGTAAGTATAGAAAATTTATTCACACACCACAAATGAACCCAAAAGTTTTGATAACCAAGTTTGGGAAATTCCACTAGTTCAACCCTAATAGCTTGAAATTTTAAGATTTCTATTTGATCCTACACATGTTTTAAATATGGATATGCATGCTTGAAATAAGTTAAAAATGCAAATGACTTATGGATCCAAACCTCATTAAATTCTCAAGTGAACGTGCGGGGGGATATTTACCCGAGTCAAACAAGCCATTATTTTTCCCATTTACAAAAAGCTGACCAAACAATCATTGATGATTGTAAAGTGATTTATCTATCTATCATGCGTAACAGGTTATATTTTTGTAAGAAATGACTTATGGATTGGTAGTCAATACTACACTTAGTTAAAAATCCCTCGCCTCCCCTTCCCGACGAATGCAAAACCTAATATATAAAAACTAGAAAGAGTTTAAAATCCCTAAAAATTACAGATACTTTTTGGAATTATCTCTCACTACATTTGTGCATTTAAATTTTAGATGTATACTTTTTTTCTAAAATCAAAACTTGAGGTTCACTTTTCCCTTTATCTTGTAAACAAAATGATAAGAAGGTAAATAGATCACAACAAAATGAAAATTTTATAGTTGATGTATGCAAAAAACTTAAAACAAAAAAAAATATTTGTAAATAAAATTTATTCACACACCGCAAATGAACACAAAAGTTTTGATATCCAAGTTTGGAAAATTCCACTAGTTCAACCCTTATAGCTTAGAATTTTATAAGAAAGAGATTTGTAAATGATCCTATACATGTTTTAAATATGGATATGCATGCTTGAAACATGTTAAAGATGCAAGTGACCTATGGATCCAAACCACATTAAAATCTCAAGTGAACATGTGGTGGGATATTTACCCGAGTCAAACAAGCCATTATTTTTGCCCATTTACAAAAAGCTGACCTAACAATCATTGTTGATTTTAAAGTGATTTATTGGTCAATCATGCGCAACAAGGTATATTTTTGTAAGAAATAACTTATGTATTTCTTGGAAGACAGGGCCCAAGCCTATTGGAAGATAAGCTTAAGCCCACACGACCAAGGAAGGCCCACATATCTAAGATTATTATAATATGGGCTACACGACCAAGGAAGGCCCACAAAATGGGCCCAAGCCCATAAGAAGTAGGACCCACAATGATTACCATGAGCTGACATCCTTATCACATCAATTGGAAGATCAAGGACTCACAAAAGTATCTTTATCTTAGGGTCACGACCAAGAAGAGTTTTAGTTTTAGTTATGTTTGTTTATTATCTATATTGAGTTATTTAATTATGTTAGGACTTATCTTTAAGTGTTAGAGTTTGGGTGTCATTGGGACAAGGGTAGTTTTATTGTAATTGGACTCTACTACCTTCCTTTATTATAAATAGAGGTTCATGTACTCTGATTAGAACAAGTTATTGATGTCAATGCAGTATTTCAGTTTTCCATAAATTCAACATGCTATCATAGCAAGTTCTGTGAGTTGACTTAGTCAACTCATGGAGGTATTGTGATCCTTTTCTCTAAACCCTAAACCCTAGGTCTAGGTTCGTAGTCATTTTTTTCAGTCCTGCACCCATAGATTTTTTGCATTTTTTTCCTCTATACGTAGCTTTTCATATTGCAAATTATATATTGACGGAAAGATATTTGAGTCTACTTTCCAAAGAAGAAAGATTTTTTTTTATCAGAGTTATCTACAGAGAGATATAAATATTTGAAAAAGTGAATGTTAGATTGCAAAAAGGTTCGAGTAGCAGCAGAAAGCTTCAGATTCCGAGCAAAGGTCATATTGAAAAAGAGGTTCGAGTGGCTGCAGAAAGCATCAACTTTTGAGGTATTTTATGCTAACATGAAAGAGACTTTATATGGAGAATTATATGGAGAATTATATATCAAAATAAATATGTGTAAGTCTATTTTCTTACCTATTCAACCAATCCTCGGTATGATTTTTTTATAAGGAGATATTGATCTTTGAAGAGTCACTAGTCGTTCTGGAAAAACCGGAGAAACAATATTTTGTTCAACCAGATGACAGAGATCAAAATATATCAGATTTATTATCTTCTGAAAATTAAATTTTATGAAGTGAAGTTATACTTGGATGAAATTTATTTAAGTCTCTTTTCAGAAGGAGAAAATTTCATGTTAATCTGATCTATATTTAAAGATATATTCGGAATGGAAGAATCAAAGGTCATGCTGGTATTCACTATATTGAAAAATCCGAATTTATGCCAATTGTTTTGTGTCACTTTTTGAGTTTATATATCAGGAAAATTTCTCACTTCTCCATGGTTTGAGGCCTTATTTATACATCTCTATTATTTGGGCCTATAGCTACATCTATGATATTTGGTTCAAATAGGGATCACTGCCATTACCTTGAGGGGGAGAAGTAGAAGAAATAAAGAGATATTTTATTCCTTATGTTGTGGATAAGTTTATGTGACCAAAATATTCAATAAAGGTGGACCACAAAAGATGAAGCTTGTGCATCAATGAAGAAAATTTTATATCAGATTATTTCATGGGTTCTTTTACAAAGTTTATTATTTGGTTCATGTTATATGTGTTGGAAGATGGTCATGTTATATTCAGCTGCAGCTATTATGTCTCTTTGGGGACATTATTATTGAAGAAGAGGTGGCCTCATGTCATCATTTATTTTACCCCGTCAAAAAGATAAACATTATTTGTGGTTGGGAGTCCATGACGGAGGAACTTCATCCCCGTCAAAAAGACGAAAATTATTTGTGGTTGGAAGTCTATGAGGGAGGAACTTCATCCCCGTCAAAAAGATAAAAATTATTTGTGGTTGGAAGTCCATGATAGAAGAACTTAGGATTACATCTATGTTATTCCCCCCCCCCCCCCCCCCCCCCCCCCCCCCGTAATGGCTTTTATGTCTCCTACCACTTGAGAGTCATTGTCTTATGGAGGGATACGGTGGTGGACACTTCAGAGCAATGCCAATAGACACACTACTGATAGCAGTGGAGTGTGCCCTACATCCAGCATTAGGATTGGAGTATGAAGCAATGGCTTACCGGCTAGGAGTGATTTTTCCTCTCACTTATATAATGCCGTACGGCCTCAATGAAGGACGCAACAACGTGAGGGGGAGTATTTGAAGATGATGGCATATTGGAAGATGTGCCATTTTATAAAAAAAATAATTATTCTATACATCATTTGCAGCAAGCTGGGAGTTCATGTTGTTCTCTCAACCCCAGTTTGAGGGGGAGTGTTGGAAGATAAGCTCAAGCCCACATGACCAAGGAAGACCCACATATCTAAGATTATTATAAGATAGGCCACACACGACTAAGGAAGGCCCACATATCTAAGATTATTATAAGATGGGCCCAAGCCCATAAGAAGTAGGACCCACAATGATTACCATGAGCTGGCATCCTTATCACATCAGTTGGAAGATCAAGAAGGACTCACAAAGTATCCTTATCTTAGGGTCATGACCAAGAAGAGTTTTAGTTTGAGTTATGTTTGTCTTTTATCTATATTGAGTTATTTAATTATGTTATGACTTATCTTTAATTGTTAGAGTTTGGGTGTAATTGGGACAAGGGTAGTTTTATTATAATTGGACTCTACTACTTTCCCCTATTATAAATAGAGGTTCATGTACTCTAATTACAACAAATTATTGATATCAATGAAGTATTTCACTTTTCCATAAATTCAACAAAGCCCACATGACCAAAGAAGACTCACATATTAAAGTGTATTAGAAGATCGGCCTAGGCCCATAAGACCAAGTAAGACCCATGAATCCAAGAGAGATTGAAGACGGGCTCAAGGCCCCAAGATCAAGGAGAAGGCTCATAGGCTCACATACATTGATGGCAGGATGATAAATAAAGGGTCATCTCATAGAGATGGTATTGATGTAATTAAGTTAAAGTTCAGGGGTTAAAACCCTAAACCCTAAACCCTAAGTTCAGGGGTATTATAGGAATATTTTAGTTTCATAAATCTATAAATAGAACTTCAGGGGGAGGGTAAGGAGAATCAATTTCATAACCCTTCTTCCTCTTGTTTTCTCCCAATGGGTTTCATTCCCTTTTTCTCCATGAACTAAATTTCATGAAGTCCTGAAAATCAACACGGTATCAGAGCTTTGATTTTCAGGACTCCAATTATGGTTTTTTAAGTTTCATTCTTGAACGTTATAAGAATTTTTTTTTTCTTTTTTTGTCTTAGTCTTGTGCGTTATTTTTTTAATTTTGCTTCCCATGCATTGCTCGTCATTGTCTCTGCCATCATTCTCTGTTTCTTTGTTTTCTCTCCTTGGAAATTGTTGTGGGTATCAAATTAGAAGTCTAATCCCTCGGTGAATAAAATTGCTTCTACTTTGCTGCTGCCGGATATCAGAGACGTGATCATAATCCCCGCTGTGTAGAATCCAAGAGTGATTCTACGTGAAAGTTATTGATTCTACGTGAAAGTTGCTGATTCTTGCTGCAGTTGATCAGAGCACATGTTACTGTTTCTCGAGACGACGACTCCTCACAGCCAAGGAAGTCGCATTGGCACGCCCGGTGGGACTCGGTTCGAGTTCTTGTGCATTACAGTAGACAAAGTGTTATAGTTCTGCTACTCATCAGTTCAGCAAGCACTCAGCAGACGACGGCCCCTCTGTTCAAAGCAGCACGGGGAAGACAACCACTCTGTTCGGCACCGTGGGGAAGAAATAAAGCTTATGTTTGCCGCTGCCGAAGAAGAAGAAGACGACTGCAGAAGAGCTGTTTGTGTGTTTCTGTTCCACTTTGTTCGGCTGATGGGGAAGACAACCCACCGTCACCAGAGAAGACGACTTTGTACCCGAGAGAGAAAAATTCTGCTGCATGGTTTCCGCGGGAGTACAAAGTTGCCGTCTCTGAACTTTTTCCGCTGAGAGTCCTTCAGTGCCGAAAAGGAGTCACTGCCGTTGTTGGAAACTTTCCCATTGCTGTTCCGCTCTATTTGGAAGCAGGGATCGTCACCGTGGGGAAGAAGGAGAGTTACATTTTCTCGACGATGATTCCGTTTCGGTTTAAGGAATCTCTGTCTAGAAAGTTGCTGTTGCCGAAGTTGTCATTGTCGAAGAAGCCGATTGCCGAAGGAGCCGGGAAGAGACTTTCCATTTTTGGATGCCGAAGATGATTGCATCTTGCCATGGCTGATTGCTCAAACCTGCTGGTTTCTGTTTCTGGACGATAAATCAGGAAACCAGCGCACGCGGGGAAGATGCACTGTTTCCCGATTAAAACTTCTCCTAAGTTAAGAAATTTATTCAGCGCCTAAGTTAGGAAAGGTTAATTGAGCTCCTGTTCTACCAATTCGACTCGCCTGAGTCAACTTGTGCCAGTGTACCAGCCTTCCCAGCCGACCGAGGATGCCCCTGTTCTGCCTCAGTAAATGTGCCCAAGATTTCGGTGTGACTCGGTAAATTTTTTATCTCTGGCTGGAATATTATTTTTGAAGAATTGACAGATTATTCCTTAGTCAGTATATTATTTGGTCTAGATATGTGCATTGGATGATTTTAAGGGTCATTTTAGAAGGATTATTTTGCGTCGTGTTAAGTGGGCCCAAGCCAGCCCATTTAAGCTGCTGTTATTGTGTCTCTTTTGATGAGACAATATTATTGAAGAAGAGGTAGCCTCATACCATTATTTATTGTCAACCCTGTAAAAAATATCAATTTTTTTTTGTTGGGAGTCCATGACGGCTGAACTTCATCCCTGTCAAAAATATCAAGTTTATTTGTGGTTGGGAATCTATGACAGAGGAACTTATTTTAATATTTATTATCAACCCCATCAAAAATATCAAATTTGTTTTGGTTGGGAGTCCATGACGGAGAAACTTATTATTATATTTATTGTCAACTCCGTCAAAAATATCAAATTTATTTGTGGTTGGGAGTCCATGACGGAGGAACTTCATCCCCGTAAAAAATATTAATGTTTTTTGGTTGGAAGTTCATGACGGAGGAACTTCATCCCCGTAAAAATATCATTTTTTTGTGGTTGGGAGTCCATGACGGAGGAACTTCATCCCCGTAAAAAATATCAAATTTTTGTGGTTGGAAGTACATGACGGAGGAATTTCATCCCCGTAAAAAAATCCAATTTTTGTGGATGGAAGTCCATGACGGAAGAACTTATTGTTATATTTATGTTAGCACCTCCCATTAATATCATATAGTACTCTACCACTTGAAAGTCATTTTCCTGTGGTGGGACACGGTGGTGGAGGTGGACACTTCAAAGCAATGTCTTAGCGGCTAGGAGTGATTTTTCTCTCATTGATATTATACCAGTTGGGCCTCATGAACAATAGTACCAGCGTGAGGGGGAGTGTTGGAAGATGAAGGCATATTATACAAGGAAGATTTTATACATCATTTGTAGAAAGTTGGGAGTTTATGATGTTCTCTCACTCCCAACTTGAGGGGGAGTGTTGGAAGACAAGGCCCAAGCCCACACGACAGAGGAAGACTCACATATTGAAGTGTATTAGAAGATGGGCCCAGGCCTATAAAACTAAGGAAGACCCATGAATCCAAGAGAGATTGAAGACGGGCTCAAGGGCCATAGATCAAGGAGAAGGCCCATAGGTTCACATACAATGATGGCAAGATGGTAAATAAAGGGTCATCTCATAGAAATGACATTGATGAAATTAAGTTAAAGTTCAGGGGTTACAACCCTAAACCCTAAATTCATGGGTATTATTGTAATATTTTAGTTTCATAAATCTATCAATAGAGCTTCAGAGGGAGGGTAAGGAGAATCAATTCCATAACCCTTCTTCCACCTCTTTTCTCCCAATGGGTTTCTTTCCCTTTTTCTCCATGAACTAAATTTCATGGAGTAAAATCAACAGGATTGCGAGTCAACACTACACTCAGTTAAAATTCCCCCACCTCCCCCTTTTCCCAATGATTGCAAAACCTAATATATAAAAACAAAAAAGATATTATAATCCCTAAAAATTACTGACACTTTTTTGAATTATCTCTCTCTACATTTGTGCATTTCCATTTTAGATGTATACTTTTTTCTTAAATCAAAACTTGAGTTTTCACTTTTCCCTTTTAACTCGTAAACAAAAAGAAATTTTTTTTTAAAACAACAACAAATGTAAGTAAAGAAAATTTAAACACACACTTCAAATGAACCCCAAAGTTATGATATCCAAGTTTGGGAAATTCCTCTAGTTCAACCCTAATAGCTTCAAATTTGAAAAGAAAAAGATCTCTAATTGATCCTACACATGTTTTAAATATGGATATGCATGCTTGAAACATGTTAAAGATGCAAATGACCTATGGATCCAAACCTCATTCAATTCTCAAATGAACGTGAGGTGGAATATTTACCCGAGTCAAACAAGCCATTATTTTGCACATTTACAAAAAAGATGACCTAACAATCATTAATGATTGTAAAGAGATTTATCGATCAATCTTGTGTAACAGGCTTTATTTTTGTAAGAAATGACTTATGGATTTCGAGTCAACACTACACTCAATTAAAATCCCCCGCCTACCCCTTTTCCCGAAGATTGAAAACCTTAATATATAAAATTTAGAAAGATTTTACAATCCCTAAAAATTACACACACTTTTTGGAATTATCTCTCTCTACATTTTTGTATTTCCATTTTAGATGTATACTTTTTTCTTAAATCATAACTTGAGTTTTCATTTTTCCCTTTCTGTCGTTAAAAAAAAAAGATAAGAAAGCAAATAGATTACAGCAAAACGAAAATTTTAGAGTTCATGTATGTAAAAAATTTAAAACAACAACAAATTTAAGTAAAGAAAATTTATTCACACACCACAAATGAACACTAAAATTTTGAAATCCAAGTTTGGAAAATTCCACTAGTTCAACCCTAATTGCTTGGAATTTGATAAGAAAGAGATTTGTAATTGATCCGACACATGTTTTAAATATGCATGCTTGAAACATGTTAAAGATACAAATGAGCTATGGATCCAAACCTCATTAAATTCTCAAGTGAAAGTACGGTGGGATGTTTACCTGAGTCAATCAAAACATTATTTTGCCCATTTACAAAAAGCTGACCTAACAATCACTGGTGATTGTAAATTGATTTATTGATCAATCATGCGAAACAAGCTATATTTTTGTAAGTAATGACTGATGGATTGGGAGTCAACAATAGAATCAGTTAAAAATCCCTCGCCTCCCCCTTTTCCCGACGATTGCAAAACCTAATATATAAAAAGTAGAAAGAATTTATAATCCCCAGAAATTATAGACACTTTTTGGAAATATCTCTCTCTACATTTTTGCACATCCATTTTAGATGTATACATTTTTCCTAAATCAAAACTTGAGTTTTCACTTTTTCCTTTATCTTGTAAACAAAAATATAAGAAGGCAAAGAGATCACAACAAAAAGAAAATTTCATAGTTCATGTATGCAAAAAATTTAAAACAACAACAAATGTAAGTAAAGAAAATTTATTCACACACTACAAATGAACACAAAAGTATTGATATCCAAGTTTGTGAAATTCCATAAGTTCAACCCTAATAGCTTGGAATTTTATGAGAAAGAGATTTATAATTGATCCTACACATGTTTTAAATATGGATATGCATGCTTGCAACATGCTAAAGAAGCAAATGACCTATGGATCCAAACCTTATTAAATTCTCAAGTGAACGTGCGGTGGGATATTTACCCGAGTCAAACAAAAAATTATTTTGCCCATTTACAAACAGATGACCTAACAATTATTGATGATTTTAAAGTGATTTATCGGTCAATCATGCGTAATGGGCTACAATTTTGTAAGAAATGACTTATGGATTGGGAGTCAACACTGTACTCAGTTAAAAATCCTTCGCCTCCCCCTTTTCCTGACGATTGGAAAAGCTAATATATAAAAAAATAGGAAGAGTTTACAATCCCTAAAAATTAAAGACACTTTTTGGAATTATCTCTCTCCACATTTGTCATTTCTATTTTAGATGTATATTTTTTTCTTAAATTAAAACTTGAGTTTTCACTTTTCCCCTTATCTCGTAAACAAAAAGATAAGAAGGCCAATAGATCGCAGCAAAACGAAAATTTAGGAGTTCATTTATGCGTTCATTTAATCAAAAAATTTTAAACAACCACAAATGTAAGTGAATAAAATTTATTCACGCACCACAAATGTACACAAAAGTTTTGATATCCAAGTTTGGAAAATTATACTAGTTCAAACCTAATTGCAAGGAATTTTATAAGAAAGAGATTTCTAATTGACCCTACACATGTTTTAAATATGGATATGCATGCTTGAAACATGTTAAAGATGCAAATGACATATGGATCGAAACTTCATTAAATTCTCAAGTGAACGTGCGGTGGGATATTTACCCGAGTCAAACAAGCCATTATTTTGCTCATTTACAAAAATTTAACCTAACAATCATTGATTGTAAAGTGATTTATTGGTCAATCATCCGTAATGGACTATATTCTTGTAAGAAATGACTTATGGATTGGGAGTCAACACTACCCTCAGTTAAAAATCCCTCGCCTCCTCCTTTTCCCAATGATTGCAAAACCAAATATATAAAAACTAGAAAGAATTTACAATCCGTAAAATTTACAGACAAATTTTATAATTATCTCTCTCTACATTTGTGCATTTCCATTTTAGATATATATTTTTTTCTTAAATCAAAACTTGAGTTTTCACTTTTCCCCTTAACTCGTAAACAAAAAGATAAGAAGTCCAATAGATCACAACAAAACGATAATTTTAGAGTTCATATATGCGAAAAATTTTAAACAACTACAAATGTAAGTAAAGAAGATTTTGAAATTCCACTAGTTCAACCCTAATAGCTTGGAATTTTATAAGAAAGATATTTCTAATTGATCATACACATGTTTGAAATATGGATATGGACGCTTGAAACATGTTAAAGATGAAAATGACCTATGGATCCAAACCTCTTAAATTCTCAAGTGAACGTGAGGTGGGATATTTACCTGAGTAAAACAAGCCATTATTTTTCCCGTTTACAAAAAGCTGACCTAACAATCATTGATAATTGTAAAGTGATTTATTGGCCAATCATGCATAACGGGAAATATTTTTGTACGAAATGACTTATGGATTGGGAGTCAATACTAGACTTAGTTAAAAACCCTAGCCTCCCCCTTTCCCTGACAAATTAAAAACAAAATATACAAAAACGAGAAATAGTTTACTATCGCTAAAAATTACAGACACTTTTTTGTATTATCTCTCTCTTCATTTGTGCATTTCCATTTTAGATGTATACTTTTTTCTTAAATCAAAACTTGAGTTTTCACTTTTCCCCTTATCTCGTAAACAAAAAGATAAGAAGGCAAATATATTGCAACAAAAAAAAAAATGCAGAGTTCATTTAATCAAAAAAATTTAAACAACCACAAATGTAAGTGAAGAAAATTTATTCACACACCGCAAATGAATACAAAAGTTTTGATATCAGAGTTTGGAAAATTATACTAGTTCAACCCTAATTGCATGGAATGTTATAAGAAAGAGATTTCTCAATTGACCATACACATGTTTTAAATATGGATATGCATGCTTGAAACATGTTAAAGATGCAAATGACTTATGGATCCAAACCTCATTAAATTCTCAAGTAAATATGCAATGGGATATTTACTCGAGTCTGCCATTATTTGGCTCATTTACAAAAATCTAACCTAACAATCATTGATGATTGTAGAGTGATTTATCGGTCAATCATGTGTAACGGGCTATATTTTTGTAAGAAATGACTTATGGATTGGGTGTCAACACTACACTCAGGTAAAAATCCCTCGCCTGTCCCTTTTCCCGACGATTGCAAAACCTAATATATAAAAACTAGAAAGAGTTTACAATCCCTAAAAGTTACAAACACTTTTTATAATTATCTCTCTCTACATTTGTGTATTTCCATTTTGGATATATACTATTTTATTTTTCCCTTTATCTTGTAAACGAAAAGTTAAGAAGATATACAGATCACAACAAAACGAAAATTCTAGAGTTCAGGTATGCAAAAAATATAAAACTACAACAAATGTAAGTAAAGAAAATTTATTCACACACCACAAATGAACACAAAATTTTTGATTTCCAGGAGTGGGAAATTCCACTTGTTCAACCCTAATACGTTGGAATTTTATAAGAAAGATTCTAAATTGATTCTACACATGTTTTAAATATGGATATGCATGCTTCAAACATGTTAAAGATGCAAATGACCTATGGATCCAAACCTTATTAAATTTTCAAGTGAACGTGCGGTGGGATATTTACCCAAGTGAAACAAGCCATTACTTTGCCCATATACAAAAAGCTGACCTAACAATCATTGATGATTGTAAAGTTATTTATCAGGCAATCTTATGTAACGGGCTATATTTTTGTAAGAAAATACTTATGGATTGGGAGTTAACACTTAGTTAAAAATCCCCAAATATCCCTTGTCTCCCCCTTTTTTCGACAATTGCAAAACCTAAGATATAAAAACTAGAAAGAGTTTACAATCCCTAAAAATTACAAACACATTTAAGAATTATCTCTCTCTATATTTGTGCATTTCTGTTGGAAGATAAGTTCAAGCTCACACGACCAAGGAATGTCCACATATCTAAGATTATTATAAGATGGGCCACACGGCAAAGGAAGACCACAAGATGGGTCCAAGCCCATAAGAAGTAGGACCCACAATGATTACCATGAGCTGACATCCATATCACATTAGTTAGAAGATTAAGAAGGACTCACAAAAGTATCTTATCTGATGGTCACGTCAAAAAAGAGTTTTAGTATGAGTCATACTTATCTTTTATCTATATTGAGTTATTTAATTATGTTAGGATTATCTTTAAGTGTTAGAGTTTGGGTGTAATTAGGACAAGGGTAGTTTTATTGTAATTGGACTCTACTACCTTCCTCTATTATAAATAGAGGTTCATGTACTCTGATTACAACAAGCTATTGATGTCAAAGAAGTATTTCACTTTTTCATAAATTCAACAATTTCCATTTTAGATGTATAGTTTTTTATTAAATCAAAACTTATGTTTTCACTTTACCCTTTATCGCATAAAAAAAAAAGATAAGAAGGCAAAGAGATCACAACAAAAAGAAACTTTCAGAGTTCATTTATGCCAAAAATTTAAAACAACAACAAACGTATGTATTGAAAATTTATTCTCACACCACAAAGGAATACAAAAGTTTTGATATCCAACTTTTGGAAATTCCACTAGTTCTACCCTAATACTTTGGAATTTTATAAGAAAAACATTTGTAATTGATCCTACACATGTTTTAAATATGGATATGCATGCTTCAATCATGTTAAAGATGCAAATGACCTATGGATCCAAACCTCATTAAATTTTCAAGTCAATGTGCGGAGGAGTATTTACCCAAGTGAAACAAGCCATTACTTTGCCTATATACAAAAAGCTGACCTAACAATCATTGATGATTGTAAAGTTATTTATTAGTCAATCTTATGTAATGGACTATATTTTTGTAAGAAAATACTCATGGATTGGGAGTCAACACGCAGTTAAAAATCCCCCGCCTCCCCCGTTTCTCGACAATTGCAAAACTTAAGATATAAAAACTAGAAAGAGTTTACAATCCCTAAAAATTACAAACACATTTATGAATTATCTCTCTCTATATTTGTGCATTTCTATGGGAAGATAAGTTCAAGCCCACACGACCAAGGAAAGCCCACATATCTAAGATTATTATAAGATGGGCCACACGACCAAGGGAGGCCACAAGATGGGCCCAAGCCCATAAGAAGTAGGACCCATAATGATTACCATGAGCTGACATCCTTATCACATTAGTTAGAAGATCAAGAAGGACTCACAAAAGTATCTTATTTGATGGTCACATCAAAGAAGAATATTAGTATGAGTTATATTTGTCTTTTATCTATATTGAGTTATTTAATTATGTTAGGACTTATCTTTAAGTGTTAGAGTTTGGGTGTAATTGGGGTAAGGGTAGTTTTATTGTAATTGGACTCTACTACCTTCCTCTTTTATAAATAGAGGTTCATGTACTCTGATTACAACAAGTTATTGATGTCAATGAAGTATTTCACTTTTTCATAAATTCAAGAACTTCCAATTTAGATGTATACTTTTTTCTTAAATCAAAACTTGAGTTTTCAACTTTTCATTTTTCTCGTAAACAAAAAGATAAAAAGGAAAATAGATCACAACAAAACGAAAATTTTAGAGTTTATGTATGCAAAAAATTTAAAACAAGAACAAATGTTAGTAAATAAAATTTATTGACATAGTACAAATGAATACAAAAGTTTTGATATCATTGTTTGGGAAATTCCACTGGTTCAACCCTAATAGCTTTGATTTTTATAAGAAAGAGATTTGTAATTGATCATGCATATGTTTTAAATATGGATATGCATGCTTGAAATATGTTAAAGATGCAAATGACCTATGGATCCAAACCACATTAAATTCTCAACTGAACGTGAGGTGGGATATTTACAAGAGTCAAACAAGCTATCTTTTTGCTTATTTACAAAAAGATGACCTAACAATCATTGATGATTGTAAAGTGATTTATCAGTCAATCATGAGTAACATGCTATATTTTTGTAAGAAATGACTTATGGATTTGGAGACAACACTACACTCAGTTAAAAATCTCCTTCTTCCCCCTTTTCTAGACGATAGCAAAACCTAATATATAAAAACTAGAAAGAGTCTACAATCCCTAAAAATTACTAATAGTTTTTTGAATTATCTCTCTCTCCATTTGTGCATTTCTATTTTAGATGTATACTTCTTTCATATATCAAAACTCGATTTTTCACTTTTCCCTTGATCTCATAAATAAAAAGATAAGAAGGTGAATAGATCACAAGAAAACGAAAATATTAGAGGTCATGTAAGCAAAATATTTTAAACAACAACAAATGTAAGTATAGAAAATTTATTCACACACCAGAAATGAACACAAAAGTTTTGATATCCAAGTTTTGGAAATTCCACTAGTTCGACCCTAATAGTTTGAAATTTTATAACAAAGATATTTCTATTTGATCCTACACATGTTTTAAATATAGATATGCATGCTTGACACATGTAAAGTGCTTGACACATGTAAAGTGATTTATTTGTCAATCATGCGTAATGGGTTATATTTTTGTAAGAAATGACATATGGATTGGCAGTCAATACTACACATAGTTAAAAATCCCTTACCTCCCCCTTTTCACGACGATTGCAAAACCTAATATGTAAAAACTAGAAAGAGTTTAAAATCCCTAAAAATCACAGATACTTTTTGGAATTATCTCTCACTTCATTTGTGCATTTAAATTTTGGATGTATACTTTTTTCTTAAATCAAAACTTGAGTTTTCACTTTTCCCTTTATCTTGTAAACAAAAAGATAAGAAGGCAAATAGTTCACAACAAAATGAAAATTTTAGACTTTATGTATGCAAAAAATTTAAAACAACAACAAAATTTAGTAAATAAAATTTATTCACACAACACAAATGAACACAAAAGTTTTTATATCCAAGTTTGGGAAATTCCACTAGTTCAACCCTAATAGCTTGAGATTTTATAAGAAAGAGATTTCTAATTGATCCTACACATGTTTTATGTTGAAGTTGCAAATTACCTATGGGTCCAAACCTCATTAAATTCTCAAGTGAACGTGCGGTGGGATATTTACCCGAGTCAAAATTGCAATTATTTTGCCCATTTACAAAAAGTTGACCTACCAATCATTGATGATTGTAAAGTGATTTATCGGTCAATCATGCGTAACATGCTAAATTTTTGTAAGAAATGACTTATGGATTGCGAGTCAACACTTCACTCAGTTAAAATTCCCCTACCTTCCCCCTTTTCCTGACTATTGAAAAACCAAATATATAAAAACTAGAAAGAGTTTACAATCCCTAAAAAAATTCACTCTCTACATTTGTGCATTTTCATTTTAGATGTATACTTTTTTCTTAAATCAAAACTTCAGTTTTCACTTTTCCCTTTATCTCGTAAACAAAAAGATAAGAAGTCAAAAAGATCACAAAAAAATGAAAATTTTATAGTTCATGTATGCAAAAAAATTCAAACAACAATAAATGTAAGTATAGAAAATTTAGACACACACCACAAATGAACACCAAAGTTTGATATCCAAGTTTGGGAATTTCCTCTAGTACAACCCTAAAAGCTTGAAATTTTATAAGAAAGAGAATTCTAATTGACCCTACACATGTTTTAAATATGGATATGCATGCTTGAAACATGTTAAAGATGAAAATGACCTATGAATCCAAACCTCATTAAATTCAAAAGTGAACATGCGGTGGGAAATTTACCCAAGTAAAACAAGCCATTATTTTGCCCATTTACAAAAAGATAACCTAACAGTCATTGATGTTTGTAAAGTGATTTATCAGTCCATCATGCGTAACTGGCTATATTTTTTTAAGAAATGACTTATGGATTGGGAGTCATTACTATACTCGGTTAAAAATCCCCGACCTCCCTTTTTTCCCAACGATTGGAAACCTAATATATAAAAACTAGAAAGAGTTTACAATCCCTAAAAATTACACACACTTTATGGAGTTATCTCTCTCTATATTTCTGAATTTTCATTTTAGATGCATACCTTTTTTCTTAAACCAAAACTTGAGTTTTCACTTTTCCCTTTTTCTCCTAAGAAAAGATAAGAAGGCAAAGAGATCACTGCAAAACAAAAACCTAAGAGTTCATGTATGCAAAAAATTTAAAACAACAACAAATGTAAATAAAGAATAATTATTCACACACCACAAATTAACAAAAAGGTTTTGATATCCAAGTTTGGAAAATTCCACTAGTTCAACCCTAATAGCTTGGAATTTTATAAGAAAGAGATTTGTAATTGATCCTACACATGTTTTAAATATGGATGTGCATGCTTGAAACATGTTAAAGATGAAAAGGACCTATGGATCCAAACCTCATTAAATTCTCAAGTGAACGTACGGTGGGATATATACCCGAGTCAAACAAGCCATTATTTTGCCCATTTACAAAAAGCTTACCTAACACTACACTCAGTTAAAAATCCCCCACCTCCCCTTTTCCCGACAATTGCAAAACCTAATATATAAAAACTAGAAATTGTTTACAATCCCTAGAAATTACAAACACTTTTTTGGAATTATCTCTCTCTACGTTTGTGCATATCCATTTTAGATGTATATTTTTTTCTTAAATCAAAACTTGTGTTTTCACTTTTCCCTATATCTCATAAACAAAAAGATAAGAAGGAAAAGATATCACAACAAAACAAAAATTTCAGAGTTCATGTATGGCAAAAATTTAAAACAACAACAAATGTAAGTAAAGAAAATTAATTCCAAATGAACACAAAAGTTTTGATATCCAAGTTTGTGAAATTCGACTAGTTCAACCCTAATAGCTTGGAATTTTATAAGAAAGAGTTTTGTAATTGATCCTACACATGTTTTAAATATGGATATGCATGCTTGAAACATGTCAAATATGCAAATGACCTATGGCTACAAACCTCATTAAATTCTCAAGTGAACGTGCGGTGGGATATTTACCCGACTCAAACAAGCCATTATTTTGCCCATTTACAAAAAGATGACCTAACAATCATTGATGATTGTAAACTGATTTATCGATCAATCATGTGTAATGGGCAATATTTTTGTAAGAAATGACTTATGGGTTGGGAGTTAACACTATACTCGGTTTAAAATCCTTAGCCTCCCCCTTTTCTCGACGATTGGAAAACCTATTATATAAAAACTAAACAGAGGTTACAATCCCAAAAAAGTACATACACTTCTAGGAATTATCTCTCACTACATTTGTGCATTTCCATTTTAGATGTGTACTTTTTTCTTAAATCAAAAATTGATTTTCATTTTTTCCTTTATCTCATAAACAAAAAGATAAGAAGGCAAATAGATTGCAACAAAATAAAAATTTCAAAGTTCATTTATGCAAAAAATTTTAAAAACCACAAATGTAAGTAAATAAATTTTATTCACACACCACAAATGAACACAAAAGTTTTGATATCCATGTTTGGGAAATTCCAATAGTTCAACCCTAATACCTTGGAATTTTATAAGAAAGATATTTCTAATTGATCCTACACATGTTTTAAATATGGATATGCATGCATGAAACATGTTAAAGATGCAAATGACTTATGGATCCAAACCTCATTAAATTCTCAAGTGACATGCGGTGGGATATTTACCGGAGTCAAAGAAGCCATTATTTTGCTCATTTACAAAAATGTAACCTAACAATCATTTATGATTGTTGTTGAATTTATGGAAAACAGAAATACTTCATTGACTTCATTAACTTCTTGTAATCAAAGTACATGAACCTCTATGTATAATAGAGGAAGGTAGTAGAGTCCAATTACAATAAAATTACTTTTGTCCCAATTACACCCAAACTCTAACACTTAAAGATAAGTCCTAACATAATTAAATAACACAATATTGGTAAAAGACAAACCTAAATCAAACTAGAACTCTTCTAGGACGTGACCATAAGACAAAGATGCTTTTGTGAATCCTTCTTGATCTTCCAACTTATGTGATAAGGATGGCAGCTCATGGTAATCATGGTGGTTCCTACTTCTTTGGTCGTGTGGCCCATCTTATTATAATCTTAGATATGTGGGCCTTCCTTGGTCGTATGGGCTTGGGGCCTATCTTCCAACACTCCCCCTTTAATACATGTGTAGGATCAATAGGAAATCCCTTTCTTATAAAATTCCAAGCTATTAGGGTTGAACTAGTTGAATTTCCCAAACTTGGATATCAAAAGTTTTGTTTTCATTTTTTGCGTGTAAATAAATTTTCTTTACTTACATATGTTGTTGTTTTAAATTTTTTGCATACATAATCTCTAAAATTTTTGTTTTGTTGTGATATATTTGCCTTCTTATCTTTTTGTTTACGAGGTAAAGGGAGAAGTGAAAACTCAAGTTTTGATGTAAGAAAATAGTATACATCTAAAATGGAAATGCACAAATGTAGAGAGAGAAAATTCCAAAAAGTGTCTGTAATTTTTAGGGATTGTAAAATCTTTCTAATTTTTATATATTAGGTTTTGCAATCATCGAGAAAAGAGGGAGGCGCATGATTTTTAAGTGAGTGTTGAATCCCAATCCATAACTCGTTTCTTACAAAAATATAGCCCGTTACGCATGATTAACAGATAAATCACTTTACAATCATCTTTGATTGTTAGGTCAGTTTTTTGTAAATGGACAAATAAATGGCTTCTTTGACTCAGGTAAATATCCCGTTGCACGTTCACTTGAGATTTTAATAGGTTTGGATCCATATTTGCCTCTTTAACATGCTTCAAGCATGCATATCCATATTTAAAACACAAGTAGGTTCAATTAGAAATATCTTTCTTATAAAATTCAAAGCTATTAGGGTTGAACTAGTGATTTTCCCAAACTTGGATATCAAAACTTTTGTGTTCATTTGTGGTGTGTGAATGAATTTTCTTTACTTACATTTGTACTTGTTTTAAATTTTTTGCATACATAAACTCTAAAATTTTCATTTTGTTGTGATCTATTTCCCTTATCTTTTTGTTAACAAGATAAATAGAAAAGTGAAAACTCAAGTTTTGTTTTAAGCAAAATGTAAACATCTAAAAAGAAAATGCACAAATGTAGCGAGAGATAATTCCAAAAAAGTATCTGTAATTTTTAGGGTTTCTAAACTCTTTCTAGTTTTTAAATATTTGGTTTTGCAATTGGTGGGAAAAGGGGGAGGTGAGGGATTTTTAACTGAGTGTAGACTCCCAATCCATCAGTCATTTCTATCAAAAAATTGACATGATTGACTGATAAATCACTATACAATCATTTATGATTGTTAGGTCAACTTTCTGTAAATGGGCGAAATAATGGCTCTTTTGACTCGGGTAAATATCCTACCACACGTTCACTTGAGAATTTAATGAGGTTTCTATCCATAGGTCATTTCTGTCTTTAACATGTTTCAAGCATGCATATCTATCTTTAAAACATGTGTAGGATCAATTAGAAATCTCATTCTTATAAAATTCCAAGCTATTAGGGTTGAACTAGTGGAATTTCCCAAACTTGGATAACAAAACCTTTGGATTCATTTGTGGTGTGTCAATAAATTTTCTTTGTTTACATTTGTTGGCTTTTTAAATTTTTAGCATACATAAACTCTAAAATTTTATTTTGTTGTGATCTATTTGCCTTATCTTTTTGTTTATGAGATAAAGGGAAAGGTGAAAACTCAAGTTTTGATTTCTGAAAAAAATATACATATAAAATGGAAATGTAGAAATATAGAGAGAGATAATTCCAAAAAGTGTCTGCAAAAATGTATACTACTAAAAGGAGGAATGCAAAAATGTACAGAAAGATAAATCCAAAAATTTCTGTAATTTTTAGGGATTGTAAACTCTTTCTAGTTTTTAAATAATAGGTTTTGCAATTGTCGGGAAAAGGACAGGGAGGGGATTTTTAACTGAGCGTTGACTCAGAATCCATAAGTCATTTCATAAAAAAATATAGCCCATTACGCATGATTTACCGATAAATCACTTTACAATCATCTATGATTGTTAGGTCAGTTTTTTTTAACAGAGCAAAATAATGACTTGTTTGACTCGGGTAAATATCCCACCAGAGGTTTACTGTAGAATTTAATGAGGTTTAGATCCATTGGTCATTTGCATCTTTAACATGTTTCAAGCTTGCATATCAATATTTAAACCATGTGTAGGATCAATTAGAAATCTCTTTCTTATAAAATTCCATGCTATTAAGGTTGAACAAGCGGAATTTCCCAAACTTGGGTATCAAAATATTTGTGTTCATTTGTGGTGTGTGAATAAATTTTCTTTACTTACATTTGTTGTTGTTTTTAATTTTTTTCACGCATAAACTCTAAAAGTTTCATTTTGTTGTGATCTATTTGCCTAATCTTTTTGTTTACGAGATAAAGGGAAAAGTGAAAACTCAAGTTTTTATTTAATAAAAAAGTATACATCTAAAATGAAAATGCACAAATGAAGAGAGATAATTTCAAAAAAATTCTATAATTTTAAGGGATTATAAACACTTTCTAGTTTTTATATATTAATTTTTGCAATTGTCGAGAAAAGGGGGAGGCAGGGGATTTTTAACTGTGTGTTGACACCAATCCATAAGTCATTTTTAATAAAAATATTTCCCAATATGCATGATTGGCCGATAAATAACTTTACAATCATCAATGATTGTTAGATCAACATTTTGTAAATGGACAAAATATTAATTTGTTTGACTCAAGTAAATATTCCACCGCACGTTCACTTGAGAATTTATTGAGGATTGGATCCATAGGTCATTTGCATCTTGAACATGTTTCAAGCATGCATATCCATATTTAAAACATGTGTAGGATCAATTAGAAATCTCTTTCTTATAAAATTCCAAGCTATTAGGGTTGAACTTGTGCAATTTACCAAACATGGATATAAAAACTTTTGTGTTCATTTGTGGTGTATGAATAAATATTCTTTACTTGCATTGGTTGTTGTTTTAAATTTTTTGCAAACATAAACTTTAAAATTTTCATTTTGTTGTGATCTATTTGCCTTATCTTTTTTTTTTTTTAGGGGATAAAGCAAATAGTGAAAACTCAAGGTTTGATTTAAGGAAAAATGTCTACATCTAAGATGGAAATGCACAAATGTAGAGAGAGATGATTCCAAAAAGTTTATGTAATTTGAAGGGATTGTAAACTCTTTCTTGTTTGTATATATTAGGTTTTGCAATCGTGGGGAAGAAGGGGAAGGCGAAGGATTTTTAACTGAGTGTTGACTCCCAATCCATAAGTCATTTCATACAAAAATATTGCCCATTACGCATGATTTACCAATATATCACTTTACAATCATCAATGATTGTTAGGTCAGTTTTTTTTAAATGGGCAAAATAATGACTTGTTTGACTCGGGCAAATATCCCACCACACGTTTACAGAATTTAATGAGTGTTGATTTTATGGAAAAGTGAAATACTTCACTGACATCAATAACTTGTTGTAATCAGAGTACATGAACCTCTATTTATAATAGAGGAAGGTAGTAGAGTCCAATTACAATAAAACTACCCTTGTCTCAATTACACCCAGACTCTAACACTTAAAGATAAGTCCTAGCATAACTAAATAACTCAATACTGATAAGATACAAACATAACTTAAACTAAAACTCTTCTTGGTCGTGACCATAACATAAGATACTTTTGTGAATCCTTCTTGATCTTCCAACTAATGTGATAAGGATGCCAGGTCATGGTAATCATTGTGGGTCCTACTTCTAATGGGCTTGGGCCCATCTTGTGGGCCTTCCTTGGTCAAGTGGCCCATCTTATAATAATCTTAGATATGTGGGCCTTCCTTGGTCATGTGGGCTTGAGCTTATCTTCCAATAATGAGGTTTGGATTCATAGGTCATTTGCATCTTTAACATGTTTCAAGCTTGCATATCAATATTTAAAACAGGTGTAGAATCAATTAGAAATCTCTTTCTTATAAAATTTCATTCTATGAGGGTTGAACTAGTGGAATTTACCAAACTTGGGTATCAAAACATTTGTGTTCCTTTATGGTGTGTGAATAAATTTTCTTTACTTACATTAGTTGTTGTTTTTAATTTTTTGCACACATAAACTCTAAAATTTTCTTTTTGTTGTGGTTTATTTGCCTAATGTGTTTGTTTACGAGATAAAGGGAAAAGAGAAAACTCAAGTTTTCATTTAATAAAAAAGTATACATCTAAAATGGAAATGCACAAAAGAAGAGAGAGATAATTTTAAAAACAGTCTATAATTTTTAAGGATTTTAAACTCTTTCTAGTTTTTATATATTAGGTTTTTCAATTGTCATGAAAAGGGGGAGGTAGGGGATTTTTAACTCTATGTAGACACCAATCCATAAGTCATTCCTTAAAAAAATATAGCCCATTATGCATGATTGACCGATAAATCACTTAACAATCATCAATGATTGTTAGGTCTGCGTTTTATATATGGGCAAAATATTGGCTTGTTTGACTCGAGTAAATATACCATCGCACGTTCACTTGAGAATTTTATGAGGATTCGATCCATTGG
Source organism: Aristolochia californica (assembly GCF_029961685.1). NCBI lineage: Eukaryota > Viridiplantae > Streptophyta > Magnoliopsida > Piperales > Aristolochiaceae > Aristolochia > Aristolochia californica. The sequence continues at coordinate 33,798,682 of NW_027182279.1, read as the reverse complement.
TCATTTGCATCTTGAACATGTTTCAAACATGCATATCTATATTTAAAACATGTGTAGGATCAATTAGAAATCTCTTTCTTATAAAATTCCAAGCTATTAGGGTTGAACTTGTGGAATTTAACAAACTTGGATATCAAAAATTTTGTGTTCATTTGTGGTGTGTGAATAAATTTTCTTTACTTGCATTTGTTGGTGTATTAACTTTTTTGCATACATAAACTTTAAAATTTTCATTTTGTTGTGAACTATTTGCCTTATCTTTGTGTTTACGAGATAAAGTGAAAAGTGAAAACTCAAGTTTTTATTTAAGAAAAATGAATACATCTAAGATGGAAATGCACAAATGTAGAGAGAGATAATTCCAAAAAGTTTTTGTAATTTGTACGGATTGTAAACTCTTTCTAGTTTGTAAATATTAGGTTTTACAATAGTTGGGAAAAAGGGGGAGGCGGGGAATTTTAACTGAGTGTTGACTCCAAATCCATAAGTCATTTCTTACAAATATTTAGCCCGTTACGGATGATTGGCCGATAAATCACTTTACAATCATCTATGACTGTTAGGTCAGTATTTTGTAAATGTGCAAAAAAATGGCTAGTTTGACTCGGGTAAATATCCCACCACCCGTTTACTTGAGAATTTGATGAGGTTTGGATCCATAGGTCATTTGTATCTTTAACAAGTTTCAAGCATGCATATCCATATTTAAAACTTGTGTAGGATCAATTAAAAATCTCTTTCTTTTAATATTCCTTGCTATTAGGGTTGAATAAGAGGAATTTCCCAAACTTGGATATCAAAACCTTTGTGTTCATTTGTGGTGTGTGAATAAATTTTCTTTACTAACATTTGTTGTTGTTTTTAATTTTTTGCTCACATAAACTCTAAAATTTTCATTTTTTTTGTGGTTTATTTGCCTAATCTTTTTGTTTACGAGATAAAGCGAAAAGTGAAAACTCAAGTTTTTATTTAAGAAAAAAGTATACATCTAAAATTGAAATGCATAAATGAACAGAGACATAATTCCAAAAAGTGTCTATAATTATTAGGGATTGTAAAGTCTTTCTAGTTTTTATATATTAGGTTTTGCAATTTTCGAGAAAAGGGGGAGGTAGGGGATTTTTAACTCTGTGTTGACACCAATCCATTAGTCATTCCTTAAAAAAATATAGCCCATTATGCATGGTTGACCGATAAATCACTTTACAATCATCAATGATTGTTAGGTCTGCTTTTTGTATATGGGCCAAATATTGGCTTGTTTGACTCGGGTAAATATACCACCGCACGTTCACTTTAGAATTTAATGAGGATTGGATCCATAGGTCATTTGCATCTTGAACATGTTTCAAGGATGCATATCCATATTTAAAACATGTGTAGGATCAATTAGAAATCTCTTTCTTATAAAATTCCAAGCTATTAGGGTTGAACTTGTGGAATTTAACAAACTTGGATATCAAAACTTTTGTGTTCATTTGTGGTGTGTGAATAAATTTTCTTTACATGCATTTGTTGGTGTATTAAATTTTTTGCATACATAAACTTTAAAATTTTCATTTTATTGTGAACTGTTTGCCTTTTCTTTTAGTTTACGAGATAAAGCGAATAGTGAAAACTCATGTTTTGATTTAAGAAAAAAGTATACATCTAAGATGGAAATAGACAAATGTAGAGAGAGATAATTCCAAAACGTTTTTTTAATTTGTATGGATTGTAAACTCTTTCTAGTTTCTATATATTAGGTTTTACAATCCTTGGGAAAAAGGGGGAGGCGAGGGATTTTTAATTGAATGTTGACTCCCAATCTATAAGTCATTTCTTACAAATATTTAGCCCGTTACGCATGATTGACTGATAAATTTCTTTACAATCATCTTTGACTGTTAGGTTAGCTTTTTGTAAATGAGCCAAATAATGGCTTGCTTGACTCTGGTAATTATCCCACCGCACGTTCACTTGAGAATTTAGTGAGGTTTGGATCCATAGGTCATTTGTATCTTTAACAGGTTTCAAACATGCATATCCATATTTAAAACTTGTGTAGGATCAATTAGAAATCTCTTTCTTATAAAACTCCATGCAATTAGGGTTGAACAAGTGGAATTTTACAAACTTGGATATCAAAACCTTTATGTTCATTTGTGGTGTGTGAATAAATTTTCCTTACAAACATTTGTTGTTGTTTTAATTTTTAACACACATAAACTCTAAAATTTTTATTTTGTTGTGGTGTATTTGCCTAATCTTTTTGTTTATGAGATAAAGGGAAAAGGGAGAGGTAGGAGATTTTTAACTCTGTGTTGACACCAATCCATAAGTCATTCCTTAAAAAAAATATAGCCCATTACGTATGATTAACCGATAAATCACTTTACATTCATCAATGATTGTTAGGTCTGCTTTTTGTATATGGGCAAAATATTGGCTTGTTTGACTCGGGTAAATATACCACCGCTCGTTCTCTTGAAATTTAATGAGGATTGGATCCATAAGTCATTTGCATCTTGAACATATTTCAAACATGCATATCTATATTTAAAACATGTGTAGGATCAATTAGAAATCTCTTTCTTATAAAATTCCAAGCTATTAGGGTTGAACTTGTGGAATTTAACAAACTTGGATATCAAAACTTTAGTGTTCATTTGTGGTGTGTTAATAAATTTTCTTTACTTACATTTTTTGGTGTATTAAATTTTTTACATACTTAAACTTTAAAATTTTCTTTTCGTTGTGAACTATTTAACTTATCTTTTAGTTTACGAGATAAAGCGAATAGTGAAAACTCAATTTTTCATTTAAGAAAAAAGTATACATCTAAGATGGAAATGCACAAATGTAGAGAGAGATAATTCCAAAAAGTTTTTTTAATTTGTAGGGATTGTAAACTCTTTCTAGTTTTTAAATATTAGGTTTTGCAATCGTTGGGAAAAAGGGGGAGGTGGGGGATTTTTAACCGAGTGTTGACTCCCAATCCATAAGTCATTTCTAACAAATATTTAGCCCGTTACGGATGATTGGCCGATAAATCACTTTACAACCATCTATGACTGTTAGGTAAGCTTTTTGTAAATGAGCAAAATAATGGCGTGTTTGACTCGGGTAAATATACCACTGCACATTTACTTGAGAATTTAATGAGGTTTGGATACATAGGTCATTTGTATCTTTAATAGGTTTCAAGCATGAATATCCATATTTAAAACTTGTGTAGGATCAATTAGAAATCTCTTTCTTATAATATTCCTTGCTATTAGGGTTGAACAAGAGGAATTGCCCAAACATGGATATCAAAACCTTTGTCTTCATTTGTGGTGTGTGAATAAATTTTCTTTACTAACATTTGTTGTTGTTTTTAATTTTTTACACACATAAACTATAAAATTTTCATTTTGTTGTGGTGTATTTGCCTAATCTTTTTGTTTACGAGATAAAGGGAAAACTGAAAAATCAAGTTTTTATTTAAGAAAAAAGTATACATCTAAAATGGAAATGCACAAATGAAGAGAGAGATAATTCCAAAAAGTGTCTATAATTCTTAGGGACTGTAAAGTCTTTCTAGTTTTTATATATTAGGTTTGCAATTTTCGGGAAAAGGGGGACGTAGGGGATTTTTAAGTCTGTGTTGGCACCAATCCATAAGTCATTCCTTAAAAATATATAACCCATTATGCATGATTGACCGATAAATCACTTTACAATCATTAATGATTGTTAGGTCTGCTTTTTTGTAATTGGGCAAAATATTGGCTTGTTTGACTCGGGAAAATATACCACCGCACGTTCACTTGAGAATTTAATGAGAATTTGATCCATAGGTCATTTGCATTTTGACACATGCATATCCATATTTAAAACATGTGTAGGATCAATTAGAAATATCTTTCTTATAAAATTCCAAGCTATTAGGGTTGAACATGTGGAATTTAACAAACTTGGATATCAAAACAGTTTTGTTCATTTGTGGTGTGTGAATAAATTTTCTTTACTTGCATTTGTTGGTGTATTAAATTTTTTGGCATACATAAACTTTAAAATTTTCATTTTGTTGTGAACTATTTTCCTTATCTTTTTGTTTACGAGATAAAGCAAATAGTGAAAACTGAAATTTTGATTTAAGAAAAAGTATCCATCTAAGATGGAAATGCAGAAATGTAGAGAAACATCATTCGAAAAAGTTTTTGTAATTTGTAGGGATTGTAAACTCTTTCTAGTTTGTATATATTAGGTTTTTCAATCGTTGGGAAAAAGGGGGAGGCAGGGGATTTTTAACTGAATGTTGACTCCCAATCCATAAGTCATTTGTTACAAATATTTAGCCCGTTATGCATGATTAACCGATAAATCACTTTACAATCATCTAAGACTATTAGGTCTACTTTTTGTAAATGATTAAAATAATGGCTTGTTTGACTCGGGTAATCCCACCGCACATTCACTTGAGAATTTAATGACGTTTGGATCCATAGGTCATTTGTATCTTTAACAGGTTTCAAGCATGCATATTCATATTTAAAACTTGTGAAGGATCAATTAGAAATCTCTTTCTTATAAAATTCCTTTCTTTTTGGGTTGAAAAAGTGGAATTTCCCAAACTTGGATATCAAAACCTTGATGTTCATTTTTTGTGTGTGATTAAATTTTCTTTACTAACATTTGTTGTTGTTTTTAATTTTTTGCACACATAAAATCTAAAAGTTTCATTTTGTTGTGGTGTATTTGCCTAATCTTTTTGTTTACGAGATAAAGGGAAAAGTGAAAACTCAAGTTTTTATTTCAGAAAAAATTTTACATCAAAAATGGAAATGCACAAATGAAGAGAGAGATAATTCAAAAAAGTGTTTATAATTATTAGGGATTGTAAAGTCTTTATAGTTTTTATATATTAGGTTTTGCAATTGTCGAGAAAAGGGGGAGGTAGGGGATTTTTAACTCTGTGTTGACACCAAACCACAAGTCATTTCTTAAAAACAAATAGCTAATTATGCATTATTGACCGATAAATCACTTTAAAAATCATCAATGATTGTTGGGTCTGCTTTTCGTAAATGGGCAAAATGTTGGCTCTTTTAACTTTGGTAAATATGCCACCGCACGTTCACTTGAAAATTTAATGAGGATTGGATCCATAGGTCATTTGTATCTTGAACATGTTTCGAGCATGCATATCAATATTTAAAACATGTGTAGGATCAATTAGAAATATCTTTCTTATAAAATTCCAAGATATTCGGGTTGAACTTGTGAAATTTAACAAACTTGGATATCAAAACTTTTGTGTTCATTTGTGGTTTGTGAATAAATTTTCTTTACTTGCATTTGTTGGTGTAATAAATGTTTTGCATACATAAACTTTAAAATTTTCAATTTGATGTGAACTATTTGCCTTATCTTTTTGTTTACGAGATAAAACAAATAGTGAAAACTGAAGTTTTGATTTATGAAAAAATTTTACATCTAAGATGGAAATGCACAAATGTAGAGAGAGATAATTCCAATTTTTTTTTTTGTAATTTGTAGGGATTTTGAACTCTTTCTAGATTGTATATATATATATTTGGTTTTTCAATCGTTGGGAAAAGGGTGGGGGGGGGGGGGGGGGGGGGGGGGGAGCTGGGGGGCAGGGGATTTTTAACTGAATGTTGACTCCCAATCCGTAAGTCATTTCTTACAAATATTTAGCCCGTTATGTATGATTGACCGATAAATCACTTTACAATCATCTATGACACTTAGGTCAGCTTTTTGTAAATGAGATAAATAACGGCTTGTTTGACTCGGGTAAATATCCCACCACACGTTCACTTGAGAATTTAATGAGGTTTGGATCCTTAGGTCATTTGTAGCTTTAACAGGTTTCAAGCATGAATATCCATATTTAAAACTTGTGTAGGATCAATTAGAAATCTCTTTCTTATAAAATTCCATGCTATTAGGGTTGAACAAGAGGAATTTTACAAACTTGGATACCAAAATCTTTATGTTCATTTTTGGTGTGTGAATAAATTTTTCTTACTAACATTTGTTGTTGTTTTTAATTTTTAGCACACACAAACTCTAAAATTTTTATTTTGTTGTGGTCTATTTGCCTAATCTTTTTGTTTACGAGATAAAGGGAAAAGTGAAAACTCAAGTTTATATTTAAGAAAAAAATATACATCTAAAATGGAAATGCAGAAATGAAGAGAGAAATAATTCCAAAAAGTGTCTATAATTATTAGGGATTGTAAAGTTTTTCTAGTTTTTATATATTAGGTTTTGCAATTATCGGGAAAATAGGGGGGTAGGGATTTTTTACTCTGTGTTGACACCAATCCATAAGTCATTTTTTTTAAAAATATACCCCATTATGTATGATTGACAGATAAATCACTTTACAATCATCAATGATTGTTAGGTCTGCTTTTTGTAAATGGGAAATATATTGGCTTGTTTGACTCGGGTAAATATACCACCACACGTTCACTTGAGAATTTAATGAGAATTGGATCCATAGATCATTTGCATCTTGAACATGTTTCAACCATGCATATCCATATTTAAAACATGTGTAGGATCAATTAGAGATCTCTTTCTTATAAAATTCCAAGCTATTAGGGTTGAACTTGTGGAATTTAACAAACTTGGATATTAAAACTTTTGTTTTCATTTTTGGTGTGTGAATAAATTTTCTTTACTTGCATTTGTTGGTGTATTAAATTTTTTGAAAACATAAACATTAAAATTTTCATTTTGTTGTGAACTATTTGCCTTATCTTACGAGATAAAGCGAATAGTGAAAACTCATGTTTTGATTTAAGGAAAAAGTATACATCTAAGATGCAAATGGACAAATATAGAGAGAGATAATTCCAAAATTTTTTTGTAATTTTTAGGGATTGTAAACTCTTTCTAGTTTCTATATATTAGGTTTTGCAATCGTTGGGAAAAAGGGGGAGGCGGGTGATTTTTAACTGAATGTTGACTCCCAATCCATAAGTCATTTCTTACAAATATTTAGCCCGTTACGCATGATAGACCGATACATCATTTCACAATCATCTATTACTGTTAGGTCAGCTTCTTATAAATGAGCAAAATAATGGCTTGTTTGACTCGGGTAAATATCCCATCGCAAGTTCACTTGAGAATTTAATGAGGTTTGGATCCATAGGTCATTTGTATCTTTAACAGGTTCCAAGAATGCATACCCATATTTAAAACTTGTGTAGGATCAATTAGAAATCTCTTTCATATAAAATTGCATGCATTTAGGGTTGAACAAGTGGAATTTCACACACTTGGATATCAGAACCTTTATGTTCATTTTTGGTGTCTGAATAAATTTTCTTTACCAACATTTGTTGTTGTTTTTAATTTTTTGCACACATAAACTCTAAAATTTTCATTTTGTTGTGGTGTATTTGTCTAATCTTTTAGTTTATATGATAAAGGGAAAAGTGAAAACTCAAGTTTTTATTTAAGAAAAAAGTATACATCTAAAATGGAAATTCACAAATGAAGAGAGTGATAATTCCAAAAAGTGTCTATAATTATTAGGGATTGTAAAGTCTTTCTAGTTTTTATATATTAGGTTTTGCAATTGGGGGAGGTAGGGGATTTTTACCTATGTGTTGACACCAATCCATAATTTATTTCTTAAAAACATATTGCCCATTATGCATGATTGACCGATAAATCACTTTACAATTATCAATGATTGTTAGGTCTGCATTTTTTAAATGGGCAAAATATTGGCTTATTTGACTCGGGTAAATATACCACTGCACGTTCACTTGAGAATTTAATGAGGATTGGATCCATAGGTCATTTGCATCTTGAACATGTTTCAAGCATGCATATCTATATTTAAAACATGTGTAGGATCAATTAGAAATCTCTTTCTTATAAAATTCCAAGCAATTAGGGTTGAACTTGTGGAATTTCACAAACTTAGATATCAAAACTTTTGTGTTCATTTGTGGTTTGTGAATAAATTTTCTTTACTATCATTTGTTGGAGTATTAAATTTTTTGCATACATAAACTTTCAAATTTTCAATTTGATGTGAACTATTTGCCTTACTTTTTGTTTGACTCGAGTAAATACCCATCGCATGTTCACTTGAGAATTTAATGAGGTTTGGATCCATAGGTCATTTGTATCTTTAACAGGTTCCAAGCATGCATATCCATATTTAAAACTTGTGTAGGATCAATTAGAAATATCTTTCTTAAAAAATTCCATGTTTTTAGGGTTGAACAAGTGGAATTTCACAAACTTGGATATCAAAACCTTTATGTTCATTTTTTGTGTGTGAATAAATTTTCTTTACTAACATTTGTTGTTGTTTTTTATTTTTTGCACACATAAACTCTAAAATTTTCATTTTATTGTGGTGTATTTGTCTAATCTTTTTGTTTACGAGATAAAGGTAAAAGTGAAAACTCAAGTTTTTATTTAAGAAAAAAGTATACATCTAAAATGGAAATGCACAAATGAAGAAAGAGATAATTCCAAAAAATGTTTATAATTATTAGGGATTGTAAAGTCTTTCTAGTTTTTATATATTAGGTTTTGCTATTGACGGGAAAAGGGGGAGGTAGGGGACTTTTAACTCTGTGTTGACACCAATCCATAAGTCATTTCTTGAAAAAATATAGCCCATGATGTATGATTGACCAATAAATCACATTACAATCATCAATGATTGTTAGGTTTGCTTTTATTAAATGGGCAAAATATTGGCTTGTTTGACTCAGGTAAATATACCATCGCACGTTCACTTGAGAATTTAATGAGGTTTGGATCCATAGGTCATTTGCATCTTGAACATGTTTCAAGCATGCATATCCATATTTAAAACATGTGTAGGATCAATTAGAAATCTCTTTTTTATAAAATTCCAAGCTGTTAGGGTTGAACTTATGGAATTTAACAAACTTGGATATCAAAACTTTTGTGTTCATTTGTGGTGTGTGAATAAATTTTCTTTACTTGCATTTGTTGGTGTATTGAATGTTTTGCATACATAAACTTTAAAATTTTCATTTTGTTGTGAACTATTTGCCTTTTCTTTTTGTTTACGAGATAAAGCGAATAGTGAAAACTCAAGTTTTGATTTAAGATAAAAGTATACATCTAAGATGAAAATGCACAAAATATAGAGAGAGATAATTCCAGAACATTTCAGTAAATTTTGGGGATTGTAAAGTCTTTCTAATTTTTATATATTAGGTTTTGCATTCATCGAGAAAAGAGGAAGGCGGGGGATTTTTAATTGAGTGTTTCGTCCCAATCTATAAGTCATTTCTTACAAAAATATAACCCGTTATGCATGATTGATTGATAAATCAATTGACAATCATTTATGATTGTTAGGTAAGCTTTTTGTAAATGGCAAAAAATAATGGTTTGTTTGACTCGGGTAAATATCCCACCGCACGTTTCCTCTAGAATTTAATGAGGTTTGGATCCATTGGTCATTTGCATCTTTAACATGTTTCAAGCATGCATATCCATATTTAAAAAATGTGTAAGATCAATAAGAAATCTCTTTCTTATAAAATTCCTAGCTATTAGGTTTGAACTAGTGGAATTTCCCAAACTTGGATATAAAAAAAGTTGTGTTCATTTGAGATGTGTGAATAAATTGTCATAACTTACATTTGTTGTTGTTTTATATTTTTTACATACATAAACTCTAAAATTTTAATTTTTTTGTGATCTATTTGCCTTTTCATTTTGTTGATGAGGTAAAGGGAAAAGTGAAGAATCAAGTTTTGATTTAAGAAAAAAGTATACATCTAAAATGGAAATGCACAAATGTAGAGAGAGATAATTCGAAAAAGTGTCTGTAATTTTTAGGGATTGTAAACTCTTTCTAGTTTTTATATATTATATTTTGCAATCGCCAAGAAAAGGAGGAGGCGGGGGGATTTATAACTGAGTGTTGACTCCCAATCCATAATTCATTTCTGACAAAATAATAGCCCGTTACGCATGATTGACCGATAAATCACTTTACAATCATCTATGATTATTAGGTCAGCTTTTTGTGAACTGGCAAAATGATGGCTTATTTGAATCGGGTAAATATCCACCGAACGTTCACATGAAAATTAAATGAGGTTTGGATTCATAGATCATTTCCATCTTTAACATGTTTCAAACATGCATATCCAAATTTAAAACATGTGTAGGATCAATTAGAAATCTCTTTCTTATAAAATTCCAAGCTATTAGGGTTGAACTAGTGTAATTTCCCAAACATGGATATCAAAACTTTTGTGTTCACTTGTGGTGTGTGAATACATTTTCTTAACTTACATTTGTTGTTGTTTTAATTGTTTTCAAACATAAATTCTAAAATTTTGTTTTTGTTGTGAACTATTGCCTTATCTTCTTTTTTACAAGATAAAGGGAAAAGTAAAAAACTCAAGTTTTGATTTAAGAAAAAAAAATACTTCTAAAATGGGAATGCACAAATGTAGAGAGAGATAATTTCAAAAAGTTTCTATAATTTTTAGGGGTATTAAACTCCTTCTAGTTTTTATATATTAAGTTTTGCAATCATCAGGAAAAAGGGGGAGGTGGGGGATTTTTAACTAAGTGTTGACTCCCAATCCATAAGTCATTTCGAACAAAAATATAGCCCGTTACGCTTGATTGACCGATAAATCACTTTACAATCATCTATGATTGTTAGGTCAGCTTTTTGTAAATGGCAAAAAATAATGGCTTGTTTGACTCAGGTAAATATCCCACCGCACGTTCACTTGAGAATTTAATGAAGTTTGGATCCATAGGTCATTTGCATCTTTAACATGTTTCAAGCATGCGTGTCCATATTTAAAACATGTGTAGGATCAATTAGAAATTTTTTTCTTATAAAATTCCAAGCTATTAGGGTTGAACTAGTGGAATTTCCCAAACTTGGATATAAAAAATATTGTGTTCATTTATGGTGTGTGAATAAATTTTCTTAACTTACCTTTGTTGTTTTTTCAATTTTTTTGCATACATAAACCCTAAAAGTTTCATTTTATTGTGATTTATTTGCCTTATCGTTTTGTTTAAGAGGAAACGGGAAAAGTGCAAACTCAATTTTTTTATTTAAGAGTATACATCTAAAATGGAAATTTAAAAATGTAGAGAGAGATAATTCCAAAAATTGTCTGTAGTTTTTAAGGATTGTAAACTCTCCTAGTTTTTATATATTAGGTTTTACAATTGTCGGGAAAAGGGGGAGGCGGGTTTTTAACTGGGTGTTGACTCCCAATCCTGAAGTTATTTCTCACAAAAATATAGTCCATTACACATTATTGACCAATAAATCACTTTACAATCATCTATGATTGTTATGTCAACTTTTTGTAAATGGGAAAAATAATGGCTTGTTTGACCCGGGTCAATATTGCTCCGCACGTTCACTTGAGAATTTAATGAGGTTTGGATCCATAGGTCATTTGCTTCTTTAACATGCTTCAACCATGCATATCCATATTTAAAACATGTGTAGGATCAATTAGAAATCTCTTTCTTATAAAATTCCAAGCTATTAGGGTTGAAAAAGTTGAATTTTCCAAACTTGGATATCAAAACTTATGTGTTCATTTGTGGTATGTGAATAAATTTTCTTAACTTACATTTGTTGTTGTTTTAAATTTTTTGCATACATAAACTATAATATTTTTGCTTTGTTGTCATCTATTTTCCATATCTTTTTGTATAGGATTTAAAGGGAAAAGTTAAAACTCAAGTTTCTATTTAAGAAAAAAGTATACATCTAAATTGGAAATGTAATAATGTAGAGAGAGATAATTCCAAAAAGTGTCTGTAATTTTTAAGGATTGTAAACTCTTTCCAATTTTTATATATTAGGTTTTGCAATCATCGGGAAAAGGGGGAGGCGGGGAATTTTTAACTGAGCGTTGACACCCAATCCATAAGTCAATTCTTAGTGATTTCTAATAAAAAATATAGTCTGTTACACATGATTGACAGATAAATAACTTTACAATCATCTATGATTGTTGGGTCAGCTTCTTTGAAATGGGCAAAATAATAGCTTGATCGACTCGGGTAAATATCCCACCACACGTTCACTTGAGAATTTAATGAGGTTTGGATCCAAAGTTTATTTGCATCTTTAACACATTTCAAGCATGTATATCCATATTTAAAACATGTGTAGGATCAATTAGAAATTTCTTTCTTATAAAATTCCAAGCAATTAGGGTTGAACTAGTGGAATTTCCCAAACTTGGATATCAAAACTTTTCTCTTTATTTGTGGTGTGTGAATAAATTTTCTTTACTTACATTTATTGTTTTTTTATTTGTTGCATTGATAAACTCTAAAATTTTCATTTTGTTGTGATTTATTTGCCTTATCTTTTTGTTTACGAGATAAAGGGAAAAGTGAAAACTCAAGTTTTGATTTATGAAAAAAGTATACATATAAAATGGAAATGCACTAATGTAGAGACAGATAATTGAAAAAAGTTTATGTAAATTTTAGGGATTGTAAACTCTTTCTAGTTTTTATATATTAGGTTTTACTACCATCGGTAAAAGGGGAAGGCGGGGGAGTTTTCACTGAGTGTTGACTCCGAATCCATAAGTTATTTCTTACAAAAATATAGCCAGTTACGCATGATTGACCGATAAATAGCTTTACAATCATCTATGATTGTTAGGTCAGCTTTTTTTAAATGGGCAAAATAATGGCTTGTTTGACTTGGGTAAATATCCCATCGCACGTTCACTTGAGATTTTAATGAGGTTTGGATTCATATGTGATTTGCATCCTTAACATGTTTCAAACATGCATATCCATATTTAAAACATTTGTCGGATCAATTATAAATCTCTTTGTTATAAAATTCCAAGATAATAGGGTTGATCTAGTTGAATTTCCAAAACTTCAATATCAAAACTTTTATGTTCATTTGTGGTGTGTGAATAAATTTTCTTTACTTACATTTGTTGTTGTTTTAAATTTTTTGTATTCATAAACTCTAAATTTTTTATTTTTTTGATATCTATTTGCCTTATCTTTTAGTTCATGAGATAAAGGGAAAAGTGAACACTCAAGTTTTGATTTATGAAAAAAGTATACATATAAAATGGAAATGCAAAAATGTAGAGAGAGATGATTCCAAAAAGTTTCTGTAATTCTTAGGGATTCTAAAATCTTTCTAGTTTTTATATATTAGGTTTTGCAATCATCAGGAAAAGGGGGAGGCAGGCGATTTTTAACTGAGTGTTGACTCCGAATCAATAAGTGATTTCTTAAAACAATATAGCTTGTTACGCATGATTGACCGATAAATCACTTTACAGTAATCTATGTTTGTTAGGTGTTCTTTTTGTAAATGGGCAAAATAAAGGTTTGTTTGACTCGGGTAAATATCCCATCACACTTTCACTTGAGATTTTAATGAGGCTTGGATTCATAGGTCATTTGCATCTTTAACATGTTTCAAGCATGCATATCCATATTTAAAACATTTGTAGGATCAATAAGAAATCTCTTTCTTATAAAATTCCAAGCTATTAGGGTTGAACAAGTTGAATTTCCCAAACTTGGATATCAAAAATTTTCTATTCACTTGTGGTATGTGAATAAATTTTCTTAACTTACGTTTGTTGTTGTTTTAAAATTTTTGCATACATAAACTATAAAATTTTTGTTTAGTTGTCATCTATTTGCTTTGTCTTTTTGTATACGATTTAAAGGGGAAATTGAAAACTCAAGTTTCTTTTTAAGAAAAGAGTATACATCTAAATTGGAAATGTATAAATGTAGAGAGAGATAATTCCAAAAGTGTCTGTAATTTTTAAGGATTGTAAAATCTTTCCAGTTTTTATATATTAGGTTTTGCAATCATCGGGAAAAGGGGGAGGCGGGGGATTTTTAACTGAGTGTTGTGTTGACTCCAAACCCATAAGTCATTTCTTACAAAAAAATAATATAGCCCATTACGTATGATTGACCGTCAAATCACTTTACAATTATCAATGATTGTTCGGCTAGCTTTTTGTAAATGGGCAAAATAATGACTTGTTTGACTCAGGTAAATATCCCACCGCACGTTCACTTGAGAATTTAATGAGGTTCAGATCTATAGGTCATTTGCATCTTTAACATGTTTCAAGCATGCATATCCATAATTAAAACATGTGTAGGATCAATTAGAAATCTCTTTCTTATAAAATTCCAAGCTATTAGGGTTGAACAAGTTGAATTTCCCAAACTTGGATATCAAAACTTTTGTGTTCATTTGTGGTGTGTGAATAAATTTTCTTAACTTACATTTGTTGTTGTTTTAAATTTTTCGCAAACATAAACTATAAAATTTTTGTTTTGTTGTCATCTATTTGCCTTTTGTTTTTGTATACGATATAAAGGGAAAAGTGAAAACTCAAGTTTCTATTCAAGAAAAAAGTATACATCTAAATGTAGGATCAATTAGAAATCTCTTTCTTACAAAATTCCAAGCAAAGAGGGTTGAACTTGTGGAATTTCCCAAACTTGGATATTAAAAATTTTCTATTTATTTGTGGTGGGTGAATAAATTTTATTTTCTTACATTTGTTTATTTTATTTTATTTTTTCAATTCATAAACTCTAAAATTTTCATTTTGTCGTGATCTATTTGCCTTATCTTTTCGTTCACGAGATAAAGGGAAAAGTAAAAACTCAAGTTTTGATTTATGAAAAAAGTATAAATATAAAATGGAAATGCACAAATGTAGAGACAGATAATTGCAAAAAGTGTCTATAATTTTTAGGGATTCTAAACTCTTTCTAGTTTTTATATATTAGGTTTTGCAACCATTGGGAAAAGGGGGAGGTGGGGGATTTGTCATTGAGTGTTGACTCCAAATACATAAGTCTTTTCTTACAAATATATAAACTGTTACACATGATTGACCGATAAATCACTTTACAATCATCTATGATTATTAGGTCAGTTTTTTTTAAATGGGCAAAATAATTACTTGTTTGACTTGTGTAAATATTCCATCGCACGTTCACTTGAGATTTTAATGATGTTTGGATTCATAGGTGATTTGCATCTTTAACATGTTTCAAACATGCATATCCATATTTAAAACATTATTAGGATCAATTAGAAATCTCTTTCTTATAAAATTGCAAGCTATTAGGGTTGGACTAGTAGAATTTCAAAAACTTGGATATCAAAACTTTTGTGTTCATTTGTGGTGTGTGAATAAATTTTCTTTACTTACATTTGTTGTTGTTTTAAATTTTTTTCATTCATAAACTCTAAATTTTTTATTTTGTTGATATCTATTTGTATTATCTTTTAGTTTATGAGATAAAGGGAAAAGTGAAAACTCAAGTTTTGATTTATGAAAAATGTATACATATAAAATGGAAATGGAAAAATGTAGAGAGAGATAATTCCAAAAAGTGTCTGTAATTCTTAGGGATTCTAAACTCTTTCTAATTTTTATATATAAGATTTTGCAATCATAGGGAAAAGGGGGAGGCAGGGAATTTTTAACTGAGTGTTGACTTTGAATCCATAAGTCACTTCTTACAAAAATATAGCCCGTTACGCATGATTGATCAATAAATCACTTTACAATCATCTATGATTGTTAGGTCAACTTTTTTTAAATGGCCAAAATAATGGCTTGTTTGACTCGGGTAAATATCGCTCCGCTCATTCACTTGAGAATTTGTTGAGGTTTGGATCCAAACGTCATTTGTAAGTTTAAGATGTTTCAAGCATGCATATCCATATTTAAAACATGTGTACGATCTATTAGAAATATTTTTCTTTTAAAATTCCAAGCTATTAGGGTTGAAGTAGTTGAATTTCCCAAACTAGGATATCAAAACTTTTGTGTAAATTTGTGGTGTGTGAATAAATTTTCTAAACTTACATTTGTTGTTGTTTTAAATTTTTTGGATAAATAAACTCTAAAATTTTCGTTTTGTTGTCTTCTATTCGTCTTATCTTTTTGTATACAATATAAAGGGAAAAGGGAAAACTCAAGTTTTGATTTGAGGAAAAAAGTATACATCTAAAATTGAAATGCACAAATGTAGAGAGAGATAATTCCAAAAAGTGTCTGCAATTTTTAAGGATTGTAAAATCTTTCTAGTTTTTTTATATTTAGTTTTACAATCGTCGGGAAAAGGGGGAGGCGGGGGATTTTTAACTGAGTGTTGACACCCAATCCATAAGACATTTCTTAGTATTTTTTACAAAAATATAGCCTGTTACGCATGATTAACTGAAAAATAACTTTACAATCATCTATGATTGTTGGGTCAGCTTCTTTTAAATGGGCAAAATAACGGCTTGTTAGACTCGGGTAAATATTCCACCGCACGTTCACTTGAGAATTTAATTAGGTTTGGGTCCATAGGTCATTTGCATCTTTAACATATTTCGAACATGCATATCCATATTTAAAAAGAGACTAGGATCAATTAGAAATCTCTTTCTTATAAAATTCCAAGCTATTAGGGTTGAACTAGTGGAATTTCCTAAACTTGGATATCCAAACTTTTGTGTTCATTTCTGATGTGTGAATAAATGCTCTTAACTTATATTTGTTGTTGTTTTAAATTTTTTGCATACATAAACTCTGAAATTTTTTGTTTTGTTGTGATATATTTGCCTTATATTCTTTTTGTTTACGAGATAAAAGGAAAAGGGGAAACTCAAGTTTTGATTTAAGACAAAAATATACATCTAAAAGGAAATGCACAAATGAAGAGAGAGATAATTCCAAAAAGTGCCTGTAATTTTGAGGGATTGTAAACTCTTTCTAGTTTTTATATATTAGGCTTTGCAATCGCCAATAAAAGGGGGACGCGAGGGATTTTTAACTGAGTGTTGACTCCCAATCCATATGTCATTTCTTAAAAAAATATAGCTCATTATTCATGATCGACCGATATATTACTTTACAATCATGTATGATTGTTAGGTCAGCTTTTTGTAAATGGGAAAAATAAAGGCTTGTTTGACTCGGGTAAATATCCTACCACACATTCATTTAAGAATCAAATGTGGTTTGGATCGATAGGTCATTTGTATCTTTAACATGTTTCAAGCATGCATATCCATATTTTAAACTTTTGTAGAAACAATTAAAAATCTCTTTCTTATAAAAAACCTAGCTATTAGGATTGAACTAGTGGAATTTCCCAAAGTTGGATATCAAAACTTTTGTGTTCATTTGTGGTGTGGCAATATATTTTCTTTACTTACATCTATTGTTGTATTAATTTTTTTGCATAAATAAAATTCAAAATTTTCATTTTGTTGGTATCTATTTGCCTTATCTTTTTGTTTACAAGATAAAGGGAAAAGTGAAAACTCCAAGTTTTGATTTCTAAAAAAGTATACATATAATATGGAAATGCCCAAATGTAGAGAGAGATAATTCCAAAAAGTGTCTGTAATTTTTAGGGATTGTAAAATTTTTCTAGTTTTTATATATTATGTTTTGCAATCATCGGGAAAAGGGGGAGGCGGGGGATTTTTAACTTAGTGTTGAATCCCAATCTATAATTCATTTGTTACAAAAATATAGACCATTATGAATGATTGACCGATAAATGGGCAAAATAATGGCTTGTTAGGTCAGCTTTTTGTAAATGGGCAAAATAATGGCTTGTTTGAATCGGTCCCACTTCACATTCACTTGAGAGTTTAATGTGGTTTGGATTCTTAGGTCATTTGCATCGTTAACATGTTTCAAACATGCATATACATATTTAAAACATGTGTAGGATCAATTAGAAATCACTTTATTATAAAATTCCAAGCTATTACGGTTGAACTGATGGAATTTCCCAAACTTGGATAAAAACATTTAGTGTTCATTTTTGGTGTTGAATAAATTTTCTAATCATAAATTTGTTGTTTTAATGTTTTTGCATACATAAACTCTAAAATTTTCATTTTGTTTTGATCTATTTGCCTTATCTTTTTTTTCTTACGAGGAAAAGGAAAAAGTGAAAACTCAAGTTTTGATTTAAGAAAAAAAGAATTCATCTAAAATGGAAATTCACAAATGTAAAAAGAGATAATTCTAAAAATTGTCTGTAGTTTTTAGGGACTGTAAACTCTCCTAATTTTTATATATTAGGTTTTGCAATCGTCGTGAAAAGGGGGAGGCGGGGGATTTTTAACTGAGTGTTAACTCCCAATCCATATGTTATTTCTTATAAAAAAATAGCCTATTATGTATGATTGACCGATAAATAACATTACAATCATCTATGATTGTTATCTCAACTTTATTTAAATATCACTCTGCACATTTACTTGAGAATTTAATGAGGTTTGGATCCATAGGTCATTTGCTTCTGTAACATGTTTCAAGCATGCATATCCATATTTAAAACATGTGTAGGATCAATTAGAAATCTTTTTCTTATAAAATTTCAAGCTATTAGGGTTGAACAAGTTGAATTTCCCTAACTTGGATATCAAAACTTTTGTGTTCATTTGTGGTGTGTGAATAAATTTTCTTATCTTACATTTGGGTTTTCTATAAATTTTTTGCATATATAAACTCTAAAATTTTCATTTTTTTGTCATCTATTTGCCTTTTCTTTTTTTATACGATATAAATAAAAAAGTGAAAACTCAAGTTTCTATTTAAGAAAAAATTATACATCTAAAAAGGAAACGTACGAATGTAGAGAGAGATAATTCCAAAAACTGTCTGTAATTTTTAAGAATTGTAAACTCTATCTAGTTTTTATGTATTCGGTTTAACAATCTTGAGGAAAAGGGGGACGTGGGGGATTTTTAACCGAGTGTTGACACCCAATCCATAAGTCAATTCTTAGTGATTTCTTACAAAAATATAGCACGTTACGCATGATTGATAGATAAATAACTTTACTATCATCTATGATTGTTGGGTCAACTTCTTTTAAATGGGCTCAATAATGGCTTGTTCGACTCGGGTAAATATCCCACTGCACGTTGACTTGAGAATTTAATGAGGTTTGGATCCAAAGGTCATTTGCATCTTTAACATGTTTCAAGCATGGATATCCATATTTCAAACATGTGTAGGATCAATTAGAAATCTCTTTGTTATAAAATTCCAAGCTATTAGGATTGAACTAGTGGAATTTCCCAAACTTGGATATCAAAACTTTTACGTTCATTTGTAGTGTGTGAATAAATTTACTTAACTTACATTTGTTGTTGTTTTAAATTTTTTGCATTCATAAACTCTAAAATTTTCTTTTTTTTGTGATCTACTTGCCTTGTCTTTTTGTTTATGAGATAAATGGAAAAGTGAAAACGCAAGTTTTGATTTTTGAAAAAAGTCTACATATTAAATGGTAATGCACAAATGTAGAGAGAGATAATTCCAAAAAGTGTCTGTAATTTTTAGGGATTCTAAACTCTTTCTAGTTTTTATATATTAGGTTTTGCAATCGTCGGGAAAAGGGGGACGCGGGGGATTTCGAACGGAGTGTTGACTCCCAATCCATAAGTCATTTCTTACAAAAATATTGCTTGTTACACATGATTGACCGATAAATCACTTTACAATCATCTATAATTGTTAGGTCATCTTTTTGTAAATGGACAAGATAATGGCTTGTTTGACACGTGTAAATATCCCATTGCACATTCACTTGAGAATTTAATGAGGTTTGGATTCATAGGTTATTTGCATCTCTAACATGTTTCAAACTTGCATATCCATATTTAAAACATTTGTAGGATCAATTCGAAATCTCTTTCTTATAAAATTCCAAGCTATTAGGGTTGAACTAGTTGAATTTCCCAAACTTGAATATCAAAACTTTTGTGTTTATTTGTGGTGTGTGAATAAATTTTCTTAACTTAAATTTGTTGTCGTTTAATTTTATTTTCATACATAAACTCTAAAATTTTCATTTTGTTGTGATCTATTTGCCTTATCTTTTTGTTTACGAGATAAAGGGAATTTTGAAAACTCAAGTTTTGATTTAAGAAAAAAGTATACATCTAAAATGGAAATGCACAAATGTAGAGAGAGATAATTCCAAAAAGTTTCTCTAATTAATAGGGATTGTAAACTCTTTCCAGTTTATATATATTAGGTTTTACAATCGTCAGGTAAAGGGGGAGGCATGGGATTTTTAAATGAGTGTTGATTCCCAATCCATAAGTCATTTCTTACCAAAAATTAGCCCGTTACGCATGATTGTCCGGTTAATCACTTTACAACCTTCTATGATTGTTAGGTCAGATTTTTGTAAAAGGGTAAAATAATGGCTTGTTTGACTCGGGTAAATAACCCACCGTACATTCACTTGAGAATTAAATGAGGCTTAGGTCATTTGGATCTTTAACATTTTCTAGGCATGCGTATCCAAATTTAAAAAATGTGTTGGATCAATTAGAAATCTCTTTGTTATAAAATTCAAAGCTAAAAGGGTTGAACTAGTGGAATTTCTCAAACTTGGACATCAAAACTTTTATGTTCATTTGTGGTACGTGAATAAATTTTCTTTACTTACATTTGTTGGTGTTTGAAATGTTTTGCTCATTTAAACTCTAAAATTTTCATTTTGTTGTGATCAATTTGCCTTATCTTTTTTATTTTTTTTACGAGATAAAGGGAAAAGTGAAAACTCATGTTTTGATTTATGGAAAAAGTATATATCTAAAATTGAACTGCACAAATGAATAGAGAGAGATAATTATAAAACGTTTTTGTAATTTTTAGGGATTGTAAACTCTCCTACTTTTTATATATTAGGTTTTCCATTCGTCGGGAAAAGGGGGAGGTGGGGGATTTTTAACTGAGTATTGACTCCCAATCCATAAGTCATTTCTTACAAAAATATAGCCTATAACTTATGATTGACCGATAAATCACTTTACAATCATCTATGATTCTTAGGTCAGCTTTTTGTAAATGGGCAAAATAATGGTTTGTTTGACTCGGGTAAATATCGCTCTGCACGTTTACTTGTGAATTTAATGAGGTTAGGATCCATAGGTCATTTGCATCTTTAACATGTTTCAAGCATGCATATCAACATTTAAAACGAGTGTAGGATCAATTAGAAATCTCTTTCTTATAAAATTACAAGCTATTACGGTTGAACAAGTTGAATTTCCCAAACTTGGATATCTAAACTTTTGTGTTCATTTGTTGTGTGTGAATAAATTTTCTTAACTTACATTTTTTGTTGTTTTAAATTTTTTGCATACATAAACTCTAAAATTTTCGTTTTGTTGTCATCAATTTGCCTTATCCTTTTGTATACGATATAAAGGGAAAAGTGAAAACTCATGTTTTGATATAAGAAAAAAGTATACATATAAAATGGAAATGCACAAATGTAGAGAGAGATAATTCCAAAAAGTGTCTGTAACTTTTAAGGATTGTACACTCTTTCTAGTTTTTATATATTAGGTTTTGAAATCGTTGGGTAAAGAGGGAGGCGGGGGATTTTTATCAGAGTGTTGACACCCAATCCATAAGTCTTTTCTCAGTGATTTCAAACAAAACTATTGCCCGTTACGCATGATTGACCGATAAATAATGTTACAATCATCTATGATTGTTGGGTCAACTTTTTTTAAATTGGCAAAATAATGGCTTGTTCGACTGGGGTAAATATCCCACCGCACGTTCACTTGAGAATTTAATGAGGTTTGGATCCATAGGTCATTTGCATCTTTAACATGTTTCAAGCATGCATATCCGTATTTAAAACATGAGTAGAATCAATTAGAAATCTCTTTCTTATAAAATTCTATGCTATTAGGGTTGAACTGGTGGAATTTCCAAAACTTGGGTATCAAAACATTTGTGTTCAATTGTGGTGTGTGAATAAATTTTATTTCCTGACATTTGTTATTGTTTTCAATATTTTGTAAAATTAAACTTTAAAATATTCATTTTTTTTGTGATCTATTTGCCTTATCTTTTTGTTTACGAGATAAAGCAGATAGAGCAAACTCAAGTTTTTATTTAAGAAAAAAAGTATACATTTAAGATGTAAATGCACAAATGTTGAGAGAGATAATTCCAAAAATTTTACATAATTTTAAGGTATTGTAAACTCTTTCTAGTTTTTATATATAATGGTTTTGCAATCATCGGGAAAAAGGAGGAGGTGGGGGGCTTTTAATTGAGTTTTGACTCCCTATCCATAAGTCATTTCTTACAAAAATATAAGACATTACCCATGATTAAGCGATAAATCACTTTACAATCATCTATGATTGTTGGGTCAGGTTTTTGTAAAAGGGCAAAATAATGGCTTGTTTGACTCGGGTAAATATCGCTCGGCATGTTCACTTGAGAATTTAATGAGGTTTGGATCCATAGGTTATTTGCATCTTGAACATGTTTCAAGCATGCATATCCATATTTAAAACAAGTGTACGATCAATTAGAAATCTGTTTCTTATAAAGTTCCATGCCATTATGTTTGAACTAGTCGAATTTCCCAGACTTGTATAAATTTTATTTTCTTACATTTGTTGTTGTTTTAACTTTTTAGCATACATAAACTCTAAAATTTTCATTTTTTGTGATCTATTTGCCTTATCTTTTTGTTTACGAGGAAAAGGGACAAGTGAAAACTCAAATTTTGATTGAAGAAAAATGAATACATCTAAAATGGAAATGCACAAATGTAGAGAGAGATAATTCCAAAAAGTGTCTATAGTTTTTAAAGATTGTAAACTCCACTAGTTTTTCTATATTATGTTTTTCAATCGTCACAAAATGGGGGAGGCATGGGATTTTTAACTGAGTGTTGTCATCCAATCCATAAGTCATTTCTTAAAAAAATATAGCCTGTTACGCATGATTGACCGATAAAATACTTTACAATCATCTATGATTGTTGGGTCAGGTTTTTGTTAAAGGGCAAAATAATGGCTTGTTTGACTCGGGTAAATAATCTCTTTCTTATAAAATTCCAAGCAATTAGGGTTGAACTTGTTGAATTTCCAAAACTTGGATATCAAAACTTTTTTGCTCATTTGTGGTGTGTGAATAAATTTTCATAACTTGCATTTGTTTTTGTTTTAAATTTTTTGCATACATAAACTCTAAATTTTTTATTTTGTTTTGATCTATTTGCCCTATATTTTTGTATACGATATAAAGGAAAAAGTGAAAACTCAAGTTTTGATTTAAGAAAAAAGTGTACAACTAAAATAGAAATGCACAAATGTAGAGAGAGATAATTCGAAAAAGTGTCTTTAATTTTTAGGGATTGTAAACCCTTTCTAGTTTTTATATATTAGGTTTTACAATAGTTGAGAAAAGAGGGAGGCGGGGGATTTTAAAATGATTGTTGACTTCCAATCCATAAGTCATTTCTTTAAAAAATAAAGATTGTTACGCAAGATTGACTGATAAATCACTTTAAAATCATGTATGATTGTTAGGTCATCTTTTTAAATTGGCAAAATAATGGCATGTTTGACTCGAGTAAGTATCTCACGTCACGTGCACTTGAGAATTTAATGAGGTTTGGATCCATAGGTCATTTGCATCTTTAACATGTTTCAAGCATGCATAATTATATTTAAAACATGTACATGATCAATTAGAATTCTCTTTCTTATAAAATTCCAAGCTATTAGGGATTAACTAGTGGAATTTCCCAAACATAGATATCAAAACCTTTGGGTTCATTTGTAGAGTGCGAATAAATTCTCTTTAGTTCCATTTCTTGTTGTTTTAAATTTTTTGCATACATAAACTCTAAAGTTTTCATTTTGTTGTGATCTATTTATCTTATCTTTTTGTTTACGAGATAAAGGGAAAAATGAAAACTCAAGTTTTGATTTAAGAAATAAGTATACATCTAAAATGGAAATGCACAAATGTAGAGAGAGATAATTCCAAAACGTTTCTGTAATTTTTAGGGTTTGTAAACTCTTTCTAGTTTATATATAATAGGTTTTACAATCGTCGGATAAAGGGGGAGGCAGGGGATTTTTAACTGAATGTTGATTCCCAATCCATAGGTCATTTCTTACAAAAATATAGCCCGTTACCCATGATTGACCGATTAATCACTTTACTGTGATCTATTTGCCTTTTCTTTTTGTTTACGAGAAAAATGGGTGGGTGAAAACTCAAGTTTTGATTTGAAAAAAAATTGAACATCCAAAATGGAAATGCACAAATACAGAGAGAGATAATTCCAAAAAGTATCTGTGATTTTTAAGGATTGTAAACTCTTTTAGTTTTTTATATATTAGTTTTTGCAATCATCGGAAGAGGGGGCAGTGAGGGATTTTTAACTGAGTGTTGACTCCCAAACCATAAGTCATTTCTAAATAAAATTACAGCCGTTACACATCATTAATCGATCAAAACATTTATGATGATCTATGATTGTGTGGTCCGCTTTTTTTAAAATAGGCAAAAAGTGGGTTGTTTGGTTCTGGTAAATATACCACCGCACGCTAACTTTAGAATTTAATTTTTTCTACTCCTTAAAATTTTTGGATCATTAGGTCATTTGCATCTTGGACATGTTTCAGATCCACCACATTTAAAACATGTTAGAATCAATTAGAAATCTCTTTCTTATAAAATTCCACCAAGATATTAGGGGTTGTACAAGTGGAATTTCCCAAACCTGGATAACAAAACTTTGGTGTTCATTTTTAGTGCATGCAATAATGTTCTTCACTTACATTTATTATAGTTTTCAATTTTTTGCATTCATTAACTCTAAAATTTTAATTTAGTATTGATCTATTTGCCTTATCTTTTTGTTTACGAGAAAAAAGGGAAAGTGAAAACTAGTGTTTGGATTTGAAAAAAAAATTGAACATAAAAAATGGAAATGCACAAATGTTGAGCGAGATAATTCCAAAAAGTATCAATGATTTTTACAGATTGAAGACTCTTTTAGTTTTTTATATACTAGGTTTTGCAATCATCGGAAGAGGGGAGGGCGAGGCATTTTTAACTGAGTGTTGACTCCCAAATCATAAGTCATTTCTAACAAAAATTATAGCTGTTACACGTCATTAATCGATAAAAACATTGTTAGGTTCGCTTTTAGTAAAATAGGCAAAAAGTGGGTTGTTTGGCTCTGGTAAATATCCCATCGCACGTTCACTTGAGAATTAAATGTTTTCTACTCCTTGAAATTTTTGGATCATTAGGTCATTTGCATCATCAACATGTTTTAGGCTTGTATATCCATCACATTTAAAACATATTAGGATCAATTAGAAATCTCTGTCTAATAAAATTCCACCAAGCTATTAGGGGTTGTACTAGTGGAATTTCCCAAACATGGATAACAAAACTTTGGAGTTCATATTTAGGGCGTGAAATAATTTTCTTCACTTATATTTATTATAGTTTTCAAATTTTTTGTATACAGAAACTCTAAAATTTTCATTTTGTTGTGTTATATTTTCCTTACCTTTTTGTTTACGAGAATAATGGAGAGTGAAAACTCAAGTTTGGATTTGAAAAAAAATTCAACATCCAAAATGGAAATGTACAAATGCTGAGAGAGATAATTCGAAAAAGTATCTCAGATTTTTAAGGATTCTAAGCACTTTTAGTATTTTATATATTAGGTTTTGCAATCATCACAAGAGGGGAGGGCGAGGCATTTGTAGCTGAGTGTTAACTCTCAAAACATAAGCCATTTCTAATAAAAATTATAGCCATTACACAACATTAATCGATCAAAACACTTACAATGATCTATGATTGTTAGGTCTGCTTTGTGTAAAATAGGCAAAAAGTGGGTTGTTTGGCTCTGGTAAATATCCCACCCACACGTTAACTTGACTATTTAATTTTTTCTACTCCATGAAATTTTTGGATCATTAGGTCATTTGCATCTTCAACATGTTTCAGGGTTGTAGATCCACCACATGTAAAACATGTTAGGATGAATTAGAAATCTGTTTCTTATAAAATTCCACCAAGCTATTAGGGGTTGTACTAGTGGAATTTCCCAAACATGGATAACAAAAATTTTGTGTTCATTTTTGGTGCATGAAATAATCTTCTTAACTTACATTTATTATAGTTTTATATTTTTTGCATACATAAACTCTAAAAATTTTATTTTGTTGTAATCTATATTCCTTATCTTTTTGTTAACGAGAAAAATGGGAGAGTGAAAACTCAAGTTTGTATTTGAAAAAAAATTGAACATCCAAAATGGAAATGTACAAATGCTGAGAGAGATAATTCGAAAAAGTATCTGTGATTTTTAAGGATTCTAAGCACTTTTAGTATTTTATATATTAGGTTTTGAAATCATCACAAGAGGGGAGGGCGAGGCATTTGTAGCTGAGTGTTAACTCTCAAAACATAAGCCATTTCTAATAAAAATTATAGCCATTACACATCATTAATCGATCAAAACACTTACAATGATCTATGATTGTTAGGTCCGCTTTGTGTAAAATAGGCAAAAAGTGGGTTGTTTGGCTCTAGTAAATATCCCACCCGCACGTTAACTTGACTATTTAATTTTTTCTACTCCATGAAATTTTTGGATCATTAGGTCATTTGCATCTTCAACATGTTTCAGGGTTGTAGATCCACCACATGTAAAACATGTTATGATCAATTAGAAATATGTTTCTTATAAAATTCCACCAAGCTATTAGGGGTTGTACTAGTGGAATTTCCCAAACATGGATAACAAAACTTTGGAGTTCATTTTTAGTGCGTGAAATAATTTTCTTCACTTATATTTATTATAGTCTTCAAATTTTTTGCATACAGAAACTCTAAATTTTTCATTTTGTTGTGTTATATTGCCTTACCTTTTTGTTTACGAGAATAATGGGAGAGTGAAAACTCAAGTTCGGATTTGAAAAAAAATTGAACATCCAAAATGTAAACGAACAAATGCTAAGAGAGATAATTTCAAAAAGTATCTTTAATTTTTAAGGATTGTAAACTCTTTTAGTTTTTTATATATTAGGTTTTGTAATCATCGGAAGATGGGGGCGATGCATTCTTAACTAAGTGTAGACTCACAAACCATATGTCATTTCTAACAAAAATTATAGCCGTTATACATCAATAATTGATCAAAACATTTCTGATGATCTATGAATGTTAGGTCCGCTCTATGTAAAATAGGCAAAAAGTGGGTTGTTTGGCTCTAGTAAATATCCTACCACACGTTAACTTGACAATATAAATTTTTCTACTCCTCGAAATTTTTGGATCAATAGGTCATTTGCATCTTCAACATGTTTCAGGCATGCATATCCAGCACTTTTAAAACATGTTAGGATCAATTAGAAATCTCATTCTTATAAAATTCCACCTAGCTATTAGGGGTTGTACTAGTGGAATTTCCCAAACATAGATAACAAAACTTTGGTGTTCATTTTTAGTGCGTGAAATAATTTTCTGCACTTACATTTATTATAGTTTTCAATTTTTTACATACATAAACTCTTAAAATTTCATTTTGTTGTGATCTATTTACCTTATATTTTTGCTTACGAGAAAAATGGGAGAGAGAAACCTCAAATTTGGATTTAAAAAAAAATTGAACATCCAAAATGGAAATTGCACAAATGCTGAGAGAGATAATTCCAAAAAGGTATCCGTGCTTTTTAAGGATTTTAAACTCTTTTAGTATTTTATATATTAGGTTTTGCAATCATCGGAAGAGGGGATGGTGAGGAATTTTTAACAGAGTGTTGAGTCCGCTTTTTGTAAAATAGGCAAAAAGTGGGTTGTTTGGCTCTAATAAATATCACACCACACATTAACTTGAGAATTTAATTTTTTCTACTCCTAGAAATTTTTGGATAATTAGGTCATTTGCATCTTCAACATGTTTTAGGCATGCAAATCCACCACATTTAAAACATGTTAGGATCAATTAGAAATCTCTTTCTTATAAAATTCCACCAAGCTATTAGGGGTTGTACTAGTGCAATTTCCCAAACATGGACAACAAAACTTTGGTGTTTAGTTTTAGTGCTTGAAATAATCTTCTTCACTAATATTTATTATTGTTTTCAATTTTTTGCATACATAAACTCTAAAAATTTCATTTTGTTTTGATCTATTTGCCTTATCTTTTTGTATACGAGAAAAATGGGAGAGTGAAAACTCAAGTTTGGATTTGAAAAAAATTGAACATCCAAAATGGAAATGCACAAATGCTAAGAGAGATAATTCGAAATTGTATCTGTGTTGTTTAAGGAATGTAAACTCTTTTAGTATTTTATATATTAGGTTTTTCAATTATCGGAAGAGGGGAGGGTGAGGCATTTTTAACTGAGTGTTGACTCCCAAACCACAAGTCATTTCTAAAAAAAATTATAGCCGTTACACATCTTTAATTGATCAAAACATTTACGATGATCTATGATTGTGTGGTCCGCTTTTTGTACAATAGGCAAAAAGCTGGTTGTTTGGCTCTGGTAAATATCCCACCGCATGCTAACTTTAGCATTTAATTTTTTCTACTCCTTGAAACTTTTGGTTCATTAGGTCATTTGCATCTTGGACATGATTAAGGCATGCATATCCTCCACATTTAAAACATGTTTTGGATCAATTAGAAATCTCTTTCTTATAAAATTCCACCAAGGTATTAGGGGTTGTACAAGTGGAATTTTCCAAACCTGGATAAGAAAACGTTGGGGTTCATTTTAGTGCGTGAAATAATTTTCTTCACTTAGTTTTATAATAGTTTTCAATTTTTTAGCACACATAAACACCAATGTTTGGGAAATTCCACTACTACAACCCTAAGCTTGGTGGAATTTTATAAGAAAGAGATTTCTAATTGTTCCTAGCATGTTTTAAAAGTGGTGGATATGCATGCCTGAAACACGTTGAAGATGCAAATGACCTAATGACCCAAAAATTTCAAGGAGTAGAAAAAATAAAATTCTTGAGCTAACGTGTGGTGGGATATTTACCAGAGCCAAACAACCCACTTTTGCCTATTTTACAAAAACTGGACCGAACAATCATAGATCATCGTAAATCTTTGGATCGATTAATGATGTGTAATGGTTATAATTTTTGTTAGAAATTACTTATGGTTTGGGCGTCGACACTTAGTTAGAAATGCCTTGCCCCCCTCTTCCGATGATGGCAAAATCCAATATATAAAAAACTAAAAGAGTTTACAATCCTTAAACAACACAGATACTTTTTGGAATGATCTCTCTCAGCATTTGTGCATTTCAATTTTGGATGCTCAATTTTTTTTCAAATCCAAACTTGAATTTTCCCTCTTCCATTTTTCTCATAAACAAAAAGATAAGGCAAATAGATCACAAAAAAATGAAAATTTTTGAGTTTTTGTATGCAAAAAATTAAAAACTATAATAAATTTAAGTGAAGAAAATTATTTCACACACTAAAATTGAACACCAAATATTATGTTATCCATGTTTTGGAAATTCAACAAGTACAACCCCTAAAAGCTTGGTGGAATTTTATAAGAAAGAGATTTCTAATTGATCCTAACATGTTTTAAATTTGGTGGATATGCATGCTTGAAACATGTTGAAGATGCAAATGACCGAATGATCCAAAAATTTCATGGAGTAGAAGAAATTAAATTCTCGAGTTAATCTGCGCTTGGATATTTACCAGAGCCAAACAAACCCACTTTTTGCCTATTTTTCAAATAGCGGACCTAACAATCATAGATAATCGTAAATGTTTTGATCGATTAAGGATGTGTAGCGGCTATAATTTTTGTTAGAAATGACTTATGGTTTGTCAGTCAACACTCAGTTAAGAATGCTTCACCCCCCTCTTTCGATGATTGCAAAACCTAATATATAAAAAACTAAAAGAGTTCTCAATCGTTAAAAATTACAGATACTTTTTGGAATTATCTCTCTCAGCATTTGTGTATTTCCATTTTTTTTTGTTCAAATTTTTTTCAAATCCAAACTTGAGTTTTCTCTCTCCCATTTTTCTCGTAAACAAAAAGATAAGTCAAATAGAACACAACAAAATAAAAATTTAGAGTTTCGGTATGCAAAAAATTGAAAACTATAATAAATGTAAGTGTAGAAAATTATTTGACGCACTAAAAATGAACACCAAAGTTTTGTCATCAATGTTTGGGAAATTTCTACTAGTACAACCCCTAATAGCTTGATGGAATTTTATAAGAAAGAGATTTCAAATTGATCCTAACATGTTTTAAAAGTAGTGGATATGCATGCTTGAAACATGTTGAAGATGCAAATGACCTAATGATCCATAAATTTCAAGGATTAGAAAAAATTAAATCCTCAAGTTAACGTGCGGTGGGATATTTACCAGAGCCAAACGACCCACTGTTTGCTTATTTTACATAAAGCGGACCTAACAATCATAGATCATCATAAATGTTTTGATCGATTAATGATGTGTAACGGCTATAATTTTTCTTAGAAATGACTTATGGTTTGGGAGTCAACACTCAGTTAAAAATGCCTCGCCCCCACCTCTTTTCTTGTTTGCAAAACCTAATATATAAAATACTAAAAGAGTTTACAATCCTTAAAAATCACAGATACATTTTCTAATTATCTCTCTCAGCATTTTTTCATTTCCTTTTTGGATGTTCAATTTTTTTTTATGTACAAAGAAGAGTTTTCATTGTCCCTATTTTCTCGTAAACAAAAAGATAAGGCAAACAGATCACAACAAAAAGAAAATTTTATAGTTTATGAATGCAAAAAATTGAAAACTATTATAAATATAAGTGAAGGAAATTATTTCACGCACTAAAAATGAACACTAAAGTTTTGTTGTCCAAGTTTCGGAAATTCCACTAGTACAACCTCTAATAGCTTGGTTGAATTTTATAAGAAAGAGATTTCTAATTGATTCTAACATGTTTTAAATGTGATGGATATGCATGCCATAAACATGTTGAAGATACAAATGACCGAATGATGCAAAAATATTGAGTAGAACAAATTAAATTTTCAAGTTAACATGCGGTGGGATATTTACCATAGCCAAACAACCCACGTTTTGCCTAGTTAACAAAAAGCGGACTTGACAATCATAGATTATCGTAAATGTTTTGATCGATTAATGATGTGTAACGCCTATAATTTTTGTTAGAAATGACTTATGATTTGGGAGTCAACACCCAATTAAAAATGCCTCGCCTCCCCTCTTTCGATGATTGCAAAACCGAATATATAAAAAACTTAAAGAGTTTACAATCCTTAAAAATCACAAATACTTTTTGGAATTATCTCTGTTTGCATTTGTACATTACAAATTTGGATGTTCATTTTTTTTTCAAATCCAAACTTAAGTTTTCACTCTCCCATTTTTTCTCGTAAACAAAAAGATAAAGCAAATAGATCACAACAAAATAAAAAATTTATAGTTAATGTATCCAAAAAATTCAAAACTATAATAAATGTAAGTGAAGAAAATTATTTCATGCACTAAAAATGAACACCAAAGTTTTGTTTCCATGTTTGGGAAATTCCACTACTACCACCCCTAATAGCTTGGTGGAATTTTATAAGAAACTGATTTCTAATTGATCCTAATATGTTTTAAATGTGGTGCATATGCTTGCCTGAAACATCTTGAAGATGCAAATGACCTAATCATCAAAAAATTTCAATGAGAAGAAAAAATTAAATTCTCGTGTTAACGTACGGTGGGATATTTACCAGAGCCAAACAACCCACTTTTTGCCTATTTACAAAAAGCAGACCTAACAATCATAGATCATCGTAATTGTTTTGATCGATCAATGATGTGTAATGACTATAATTTTTGTTAGAAATGCGTTATGGTTTGGGAGTCAACACTCAGTTAAAAATGCCTCACCCCCTCTTCCGATGATTTCAAAATCCAACATATAAAAAACTAAAAGAGTTTACAATCTTTAAAAATCACAGATACGTTTTTGGAATTATCACTCTCAGCATTTGTGCATTTCCATTTAAGATGTTCAATTTTTTATCAAATCCAAACTTGAGTTTTCACTCTCCCATTTTTCTCGTAAACAAAAAGATAAGGCAAATAGATCACAACAAAATGAAAATTTTATAGTTTATGTATACAAAAAATTGAAAACTTTAATAAATGTAAGTGAAGAAAATTATTTCAATCACTAAAAATGAACACCAAAGTTTAGTTATCCATGTTTGGGAAATTCCACTAGTAAAACCCCTAATAGCTTGGTGGAATTTTATAAGAAAGAGATTTCTAATTGATCCTAACATGTTTGAAATGTGGTGGATATGCATGCCCGCAACATGTTGAAGATGCAAATGACCTAATGATCCAAAATTTCGAGTAGAAAAAATTAAATTCTCAAGTTAACGTGCAGAGGGATATTTAACAGAGCCAAACAACCCACTTTTTGCCAATTATACAAAAAATGGACCTAACAATCATAGATCATCGTAAAAGTTTTGATCGATTAATGAAGTGTAACGACTATAATTTTTGTTAGAAATGACTTATTGTTTGGGAGTAAACACTCAGTTAAAAATTCCTCGCCCCCCCTCTTCCAATGATTACAAAACCTAATATATAAAAAACTAAAAGAGGTTACAATTCTTAAAAATCACAAATACTTTTTGGAATTATCTCTCTCAACATTTGTGCATTTCTATTTTGGATGTTCAACTTTTTTTCAAATCCAAACTTGAGTTTTCACTCTCCCATTTTTCTCATAAACAAAAAGAGAAGGCAAATAGATCAAAATAAAATGAAAATTTTAGAGTTTATGTATGCACAAAATTTAAAACTAAAATATATGTAAGTGAAGAAAATTATTTCAATCACTAAAAATGAACACCAAAGTTTTGTTTCCATGTTTGGGAAATTCCACTTGTACAACCCTTAATGGCTTGGTGGATTTTTATAAGAAAGAGATTTCTAAATGATCCGAACATGTTTCAAATGTGGCAGATATGCATGACTGAAACATGTTGAAGATGCCAATGATGTAATGATCCAAGAATTTCAAGGTGTAGAAAAAATTAAATTCTCAAGTTAATGTGCGATGGGTTATTTACCAGAGCCAAACAACTCACTTTTTGCCTATTTTACAAAAATCAGACCTCATATTCATGGATAATCATAAATGTTTAGATTGATAAATGATGTATAATGGCTATAATGTTTGTTAGAAATAAATTATGGTTTGGGAGTCAACAATCAGTTAAAAATGCCTCGACCCCCCTCTTTCGATGGTTGCAAAACCAAATATATAAAAAACTAAAAGAGTTTAAAATCCTTTAAAATCATAGATACTTTTTGGAATTATCTCTCTCAGAATTTGTGCATTTCCAATTTCGATGTTCAATTTTTTTTACAAATCCAAACTTCAGTTTTTGCTCTCCATTTTTTCTTGTAAATAAAAAGATACGACAAATAGATCACAACAAAATGAAAATTTTAGAGTTTATGTATGAAAAAAATTGAAAACTATAATAAATATATGTGAAGAAAATTATTTCACGCACTAAAAATGAATACCAAAGTTTTGTTATCCTTGTTTGGGAAATTCCACTAGTACAACCCCTAATACGTTGATGGAATTTTATAAGAAAGAGATTTCTAATTGATCTTAACATGTTTTAAATGTGGTGGATATGCATGCCTGAAACATGTTGAAGATGCAAATGACCTAATGATCCAAAAATTTCAAGGAGTAGAAAAAATAAAATCTCAAGTTAATGTTCGGTGGGATATTTTCTAGACCAAAAAACCCACATTTTGCCAATTTTTAAAAAAGCGGAGCAAACAATCATAGATCAACGTAAATGTTTTGATCGATTAATGATGTGTAATGGCTATAATTTTTCTTAAAAATGACTTTTGGTTTGGAAGTCAACACTCAGTTATAAATGGCTCGCCCCAATCTCTTCTAATGATTGCAAAACCCCACATATAAAATACTGAAAAAGTTTACAATCATTAAAAATCACCGATTCTAGTTGGAATTATCTCTCTCTGCATTTGTGCATTTCCATTTTTTATGTTCAATTTTTTCAAATCCGAACTTGAGTTTTCACTCTCCCATTTTCCTTGTAAACAAAAAGACAAGGCTAACAGATCACAACAAAAAAAAATTAAGAGCTTATGTGTGCATAAAATTGAAAACTATAATAAAGGTAAGTGAAGAAAATTATTTCACGCACTAAAAAATGAAAATCAAAGCTTTGTTATCCATGTTTGGGAAATTCCACTAGTGCAACCCCTAATACCTTGGTGGAATTTTATAAGAAAGAGATTTTTAATTGATCCTAACATGTTTTAAATGTGGTGGATATGCATGCCTGAAACATGTTGAAGAAGCAAATGACTTAATGATACAAAAATTTCAAGGAGTAGAAAAAATTAAATTCTCAAGTTAACGTGCGGTGGGATATTTACCAGAGCCAAACAACCACCTTTTTGCCTATTTTACAAAAAGCGGACCTAACAATCATAAATCATCGTAAATATTTTGATCGATTAATGATGAGTAAATTTTTATTAGAAATGAATTATGGTTTGGGAGTCAACACTCAATTAAAAATGCCTCGCCCCCCTCTTCCGATGATTCCAAAACCCAATATATAAAAAATAAAAAGAGTTAACAATCCTTAAAAATCACAGATACTTTTTGGAATTATCACTCTCAGCATTTGTGCATTTCCATTTTGGATGTTCAATTTTTTTCCAAATCCAAACAAGAATTTTCACTCTCCCATTTTTCTCGTAAACAAAAAGATACAACAAAAAGATCTCAACAAAATGATAATTTTAGAGTTTATGTATGCAAAAAATTGAAAACAATAATAAATGTAAGTGAGGAAAATTATTTCACTCACTAAAAATGAACACCAAAGTTTTGTTATCCTTGTTTGGGAAATTTCACTAGTACAACCCTTAATAGCTTGATGGAATTTTGTTAGAAAGAGATTTCTAATTGATCCTAACTTGTTTTAAATGTGGTGGATATGCATGCCTTAAACATGTTGAAGATGCAAATGACCTATTGATCCAAAAATTACAGGGAGTAGAAAAAATTAAATTCTCAAGTTGATCCTAACTTGTTTTAAATGTGGTGGATATGCATGCCTTAAACATGTTGAAGATGCAAATGACCTATTGATCCAAAAATTACAGGGAGTAGAAAAAATTAAATTCTCAAGTTAACGTGCGGTGGGATATTTACCAGAGTAAAACAACCCACTTTGCCTATTTTACAAAAAGCGGACCTAATAATCATAGATCATCGTAATTGATTTGATCGATTAATGATATGTAATGGCTATACTTTTTTTTAGAAATGACTTATGGTTTGGGAGCAACACTCAGTTAAAGATGACTCGCCACCCCACTTCTAATGATTGCAAAACCCAATATATAAAAAACTAAAAGGGTTTACAATACTTAACAATCACATACACTTTTTGGAATTATCATTCTCAGCATTTGTGCATTTCCATTTTGGATGTTCAATTTTCTTTTCAAATCCAAACTAGTGTTTTCACGCCCGCATTTTTATCGTCGTAAAATGTTAAGGCAAGTAGACAAAAATATGAAAATTTTAGAGTTTACTTATGGAAAACATTGAAAACTATAATAAATGTAAGTGAAGAAAATTATTTCACGCATTAAAAATGAACACCAAAGTTTTGTTATCCATGGTTGGGAAATTCCACTAGTACAACTCCTAATAGCTTGGTGGAATTTTATAAGAAAGAGATTTCTAATTATTCCTAACATGTTTTAAATGTGGTGGATATGCATGCCTGAAACATGTTGAAGATGCAAATGACCGAATGATCCAAAAATTTCAAGGAGTAGAAAAAATTAAATTCTCAAGTTAACGTGCGGTGGGATATTTACCAGAGCCAAACAACCCACATTTTCCCTTTTTTACAAATAATGGACCTAAAAATCATAGTTTATCATAAATGTTTTGATCGATTAATGATGTGTAACGACTATAATTTTTGTTAGAAATGACTTGTGGTTTGGGAGTCAACACTCAGTTAAAAATGCTTCGCCGCCCCCTCTTCCGATGATTGCAAAACCCATTATATAAAAAACTAAAAGAGTTTAAAATCCTTAGAAATCAATGATACTTTTTGGAATTATCTCCCTCAGAATTTTTACATTTCCATTTTGGATGTTCAATTATTTTTCAAATCCAAACTAGAGTTTTCACTCTCTCATTTTTCTTGGAAACAAAAAGATAAGGCAAATAGATCGCAACAAAATGAAAATTTTAGAGTTTATTTATGGAAAACATTGAAAAATATAATAAATGAAAGTGAAGAAAATTATTTCACGCATTAAAAATGAACACCAAAGTTTTGTTATCCATGTTTGGGAAATTCCACTCGTACAACCCCTAATAGCTTTGTGAAATTTTATAAGAAAGAGATTTCTAAATGATCCTAACATGTTTTAAATGTGGTGGATATGCATGCCTGAAACATATTGAAGATGCAAATGACCAAATGATAAAAAAATTTCAAGGAGTAGCAAAAAATAAATTCTCAAGTTAATGTGCGCTGGGTTATTTACCAGAGCCAAACAACCCACTTTTTGCCAATTTTACAAAAAGCGGACCTAACAATCATAGATCATCGTAATTTTTTTTATCGATTAATCCTGTGTAACGGCTGTAATTTTTGTTAGAAATGACTTATGATTTGGGAACAACACTCAGTTAAAAATGCCTCGCCGCCCCCTCTTTCGATGATTGTAAAAAGAAAAGGCAAATAGATCGCAAAAAAATAAAAATTTTAGAGTTTATTTCTGCAAAACATTGAAAATTATAATAAATTTAAGTGAAGAAAATTATTTCATGCATTAAAAATGAACACCAAATTTTGTTATCTATGTTTGGGAAATTCAACTAGTACAACCCCTAATAGCTCGGTGGTATTTTATAAGAAAGAGATTTCTAATTGATCCTAATATGTTTTAAATGTGTTGGATATGCATGCCCGAAACATGTTGAAGATGCAAATGACCGAATCATAAAAAAATTTTCAAGAAGTAGAAAAAATTAAATTATGAAGTTAACGTATGGTGGGATACTTACCAAAGCCAAACAACCCTCTTTTTTCCTATTTTACAAAAAGCGGACCAAACAATCATAGATCATCGTAAATGTTTTGATTGATTAACGATGTGTAACGGCTATAATTTTTTTTACCAATGACTTATGGTTTGGGGGAAACACTCAGTTAAAAATGCCTCACCCCCACCTCTTCTAATGATTTCAAAACCCATTATATAAAAAACTAAAAGAGTTTACAATCCTTAAAAATCACAAATAAATTTATGAATTATCTCTCTCAGCATTTGTGAATTTCCATTTTGGATGTTCAATTTTTTGTCAAATCCAAACTTGAGTTTTCACTATCCTATTTTTCTCGAAAACAAAAAGATATGGCAAATAGCTCACTACAAAATGAAAATTTTAGAGTTTATGTACGCAAAAAATTGAAAACTATAATAAATGAAATTGAAGAAAATTATTTCACGCACTAAAAATGAACAGCAATGTTTTCTTATCCATGTTTGGGAAATTCCACTAGTACAACCCCAAATAACTTGGTGGAAATTTAGAAGAAAGAGATTTCTAATTGATCCTAACATGTTTTAAATGTGGTGGATATGCATTCCTGAAACATGTTTGCTTTGATATGAGTTCCATCAATAGCCCCAATACAATCCTAATTATATCATTTCAATTAATACAAGTAACTCTAAATATTAAACTAAAATTGTTCATTATATGTCAAGTGATGTTACCTTAAAATACGGATTAAACATTGGATTGTTTAAAATCTTCGAGTGAGTCCGTTCTGAAGGCCGTTTGATGTAATCAGGCCGAAGTTTGATAATACCATTCAACACCTTATTGAAATACCTACTTATAGTCCAGTTTGATCTATCAAACATCTCTGCTGTGACACTATACACTTGTCCTTGACCAATAGTTAGGAGAAAATATGCAAGTTGTTCTTCCACTGAGATGGTCTTTGTAGGTGATAAAAATCCTTTACTATAAAGTATCTCTGCCATTTTTTTAAACACAATTTGATTCATCCTATAAACTTTTCGAATTTTAACAGGTGATTTCGCTAATGCCTTTTGCAAATAAATCGGACCACCAATCCCACGAGGACGTAATGTACGTCTATACCTATGGTTCATATAGTATATTCCCATCATGTACATAAGACATGTCAATAAAATCATTTTTGTATTCCTATTTTCGTCTTCCATGGAAACCTGCAAATACAATCACCACAACCATAATAACGACTACAACAATAATTCATGTTTCTTCCTAATATCATAAACACAAAAACATACCATGTTCTTCAATCATAACCTATTTTTAATCACACCTATATAAAACCATCTCCAATCACACACCCACAACATTCATCCACACAATAAGAACACGACAATCATGAAAACCCAAATCTTAACCATAATAAAATTCATAATCTATCAATGATACGTCTTATAAAGTCATAATTAAAAAAACATAATTAAACTTCAAAACAATCGTCCCAAAATACATAGTGTACTTCAAACTATTGACTACATTTCACCAGAACAATATTTAAGCCAATTAATTCGCTCTTCCACTGGCAGCTTCGTAAACATGTCCTTCTTCATTGGTGTATCTAACAATAGAGGAGCGCGAAACTTCATCTCTACCGACAGGTCCGGGATTTCTGTGAGTGCATCATACCAATTCTCTCCGGTGGTTTTATCATTTTTAGATTGTAGAGATTGCAGTAGGGTGGCAATTCTTGTCATTGTATCAGCGAACATAATACTATCATCTGTGGCCATTTGTAGTCTCTTTCTACGACGACTTGAACTTGATGGGTTAGTAGTTGGAGACTGATCAGGTGGCGACTCATTTTCTGTAAAGAATGGCGAAGGAGTATCTCTACCTAAATCGACATCCTCGAGCATGTCCACACGCTCATTTTCTTCCTGATGTTGGACATCATTGCACATGTCTTCGTCAGTTTGACTTGTTCTCCCCATGGCTATTGAGTTTCCCACTACCAAAGCCAATTTGTCATAAAGAGGACAGCCTTGTTGTCTATACTTTTCAGCTTCTTTATGCTCCTACAAGGATAAAACATCATTTAGACGACTTGGCATAGTGTTCTAGTAATGCGGAAAACATACAAAATGTTTTACAGTCAATCATAATTTACTGACCTTGATATAGTCTTGCCATACAGAATGACATCCAGTAACTCGATGTGTGGCTGCATCCTAACCGAACCCACTAGTGTTGAGACAACTTGTTACTGCTTGGTAAGTTTTCTTCCATGATCTTGTTCGATTCTTGAGCTGCTCAACAGTTTTTTTATCAGCTGTGTCTTCATTGAACCAATTGACACAGTCCAAATATACTTCATGCTTCCAAACCCCATTAGGCATCCTATTCCCCATATTGACTTGCTCAACCAACAGATCGAACATTTTGTTGTCATCATCGAAGGTCCAAATGTCATATGATCGAGGAGTTTGTTGTCTTCTTCCAGCCATTTATAATCTAAATCCTAGATGGTCGTCATGGAAATTTTTTTTATCAGACAACCATTACTCGTCGTAGTAACTAGGGACACACAAAAACACAACCAACAAATAACAAAATACCATATGGTGGATATTTATAACTCCAAAATCTCCTCACCACATTGCATAAACATTCCATAGCACTTCAAACATATTCAACAACATTCTAAAACATTTCAAAATTAATCTAACTAATTTCATTGCAGATGACTAGAACAATGCAAAAACAAACTCATGAAGTCCAAATTCACCGAACACCCTTGGTAGAGCCCCATATGACTTCGCAGTCACTACGAACCGTACATCGTCATTGATGGGGGTCGAGTTTCGTTGGCTAATGGATGCCCGTGTAGGCGACTCAACTTTGTTTGAATTGGACCATGTGGTGGATATTTATAACTCCAAAATCTCCTCACCACATGACATAAACATTCCATAGCACTTCAAACATATTCAACAACATTCTAAAACATTTCAAAATTAATCTAACTAATTTCATTGCAGATGACTAGAACAATGCAAAAACAAACTCATGAAGTCCAAACTCACCGAACACCCCTGGTAGAGCCCCATATGATTTCGCAGTCACTACGAACCATACATCGTCATTGATGGGGGTCGATTTTCGTTGGCTAATGGACGCCCGTGTAGGCGACTCAGCTTTGTTTGAATTGGACCATGTGGTGGATATTTATAACTCCAAAATCTCCTCACCACATGACATAAACATTCCATACCACTTCAAACATATTCAACAATATTCTAAAACATTTCAAAATTAATCTAACTAATTTCATTGCAGATGAATAGAACAATGCAAAAACAAACTCATAAAGTCCAAATTCACCGAACACCCCTGGTAGAGCCCCATATGACTTTGCAGTCACTACGAACCGTACATCGTCATTGATGGGGGTCGGGTTTCGTTGGCTAATGGACGCCCGTGTAGGCGACTCAGCCTTGTTTGAATTGGACCATGTGGTGGATATTTCTAATATTCGTTATTAGAATGGCAAACCCATAAAGGTTTGCTGGAAAACTTACAAGAGACACTACAGTCATAGTGATGCCACTAGCAGCTCCTATTCCGTCTTGGCCCTGTCCGTTTATGTTATGTAAAAATCCGATGACTGTAGCTATAGTTAATTTTCACACTAACTGAGCTTAAATATCAAATTCAACAAAGAAAATAAATAAAGAATGAAATAATTCTTACCAAGAGCATTGTTTTGCAAGAGGAACAAACCTTGTTTCTATTTAAGATATTCTATTTATATTATTCTTGACAAAAATAAGAACACCTAAAAGAAAAGGACCAAAGACAGATAAAACCAAGTAACTAAAAGCGTAGAAAAAGATAAGAGACATCTCGTCTCATAACACCTAAAGGCAAATTATAATATGGCCAACAACCCAATACTTAGACATTTGCATCAAACTTTTTTGTTTTTTTCTTTTTGCTTTCAGGGCCTGAAGAACAGTAGAGAGACAAACCTTCTTTTCCCCATACTCCTGATGTGAAA
Organism: Aristolochia californica; assembly: GCF_029961685.1. Lineage (NCBI taxonomy): Eukaryota > Viridiplantae > Streptophyta > Magnoliopsida > Piperales > Aristolochiaceae > Aristolochia > Aristolochia californica. Next base: position 33,757,599 of record NW_027182279.1, on the reverse strand, counting down.
TTATCCAAATCATCTATCAGCTTCTACTCCTTAAAAAATGTCGGTGAAATTAGAACACTCTGCCACCCCAGTCTCCATGGCAAAGCTGAAAATGGGAGGGAGAAAGGGGAAGGAACAGAGGGCGAAGGAGGAAGAGAATGAGGTGTTTTGTGCGAAACTGAAACCTAATTATCCTGCTGTCAACCAGTGAGTCTGTGAACGACTCAGACTTTTGTACAATGTATATGCATAAAGTTAACAACGGATGATCAAATCCAACCATTCACTGGTCTTGGATTGTTAAAACGAAATAGATTTCAACTAATAAACAATTAACATATAAAAAATAAACCCTATCAACACGAATTTGAACCCTAAATCCCATAAACTCTAACCCTACATCCCAAATTTTGGCCACAATCAAGATAAATTACGCACAAAAATTCAAATTAACTCAAACACAACACTAAATTAGTTGAAAAAAAAATTAGGGTTTCGGATTACCTTCTGAAATTTGTGGGAAATCACCGCCAAATGGGGAAATGTAAGCCCAATGGAAGAAATCGACGCCTAACTGTCGAAAATCGAAGAAGATTGAAGGAAATCGAAGGATATCGAAATCGGAATAGGTTAAATCAAAGGAAATCGGGGGAGGAGGAAAGAGAAGGAAGAGGGAGGCCGAGAGTGAAAAGAGATGGAGGCCTAGAGGGAACAGAGAGAGGGAGACGAGAGAGGGAGAGGGAAGAGAAAGGCCGAGAGAGAAAGAGACGAGAGAGAAAGAGACGAGAGAGGGAGATGGGGCGAAAACGAGAGATAACAAGAGAGAGGGAGCAGAGAATGAAGACGAGCGCCGAGCGAGCAGAGACAGCAAAAAAGAGAAAAGAAGTCGGGAGAAAAAAATTGTCCAGAGACGAAGGCTGAGCGAGAGGAGAGGAGAAGAGGAAATGAGCGTGATTTTTTAGTTTCGGGGGGGGGGGGGGGGGGGGGGGGGGGAAGAAGCGACGCCGTCGCTCGCGGTAATTGGATGACTTGAAAAAAAGGGCGGAAACAGATTTCCGTCGTTTTTGCCTAAGGAGATGAAATGGTGTTATCTCACTTCAATTCAAGTCATTATGGACTAACGCCATAAGTGGCATGAACTAGGTAATGCGGGGGGAATTCATTCCACTTCATCGTGGACTAACCCCCCCCTAATGATCCAGAAATTTCAAGGAGTAGAAAACATTAAATTCTCAAGTGAACAAGCGGTGGGTAATTTACCAGAGCCAAACAACCTACTTTTTGCCTATTTTGAAAAAAGAAGACCTAACAATCATTGATCATTGTAAATGTTTTGATCGATTAATGATGTGTAACGACAATAATTTTTATTAGAAATTACTTATGTTTTGGGAGTCAACACTCAGTTAAAAATGCCTCGCCACCCCCTCTTTCGATGATTGCAAAACCCAAGATATAAAAAACAAAAAGAGTTTACAATCCTTAAAAATCTTAGATACTTTTTGGAATTATCTATCTCAGCATTTTTGCATTTCCATTTTGGATGTTCAATTTTATTCCAAATCCAAACTTGAGTTTTCAATCTCCTATTTTTCTGGTAAACAAAAAGATAGGGCAAATAGATCACAACAAAATGAAAATTTTAGAGTTTTTGTATGCAAAAAATTGAAAACTATAATAAATGTAAATGTAAAAAATTATTTCACACACTAAAAATGAACACCAAAGTTTTGTTATCCATGTTTGGGAAATTCCACTTGTACAACCCCTAATAGCTTGGTGGAATTTTATAAGAAAGAGATTTCTAATTGATCCTAACATGTTTTAAATGTGGTGGATATGCAAGCCTAAAACATGTTGATGATGCAAATGACCTAATGATCCAAAAATTTCAAGGAGTATAAAACATTTAATTCTCAAGTGAACGTGCGGTGGTTTATTTACCAGAGCCAAACAACCCACTTTTTGTCAATTTTACTAAAAGCGAACCTAAAAATCTTTGATTATGTTTTAAGAGTCAACACTAAGTTAAAAATGCCTCGCCACCTCTCTTCCGATGATTGCAAAACCCAAGATATATATAAAAAAAGAGTTTACAATCCTTAAAAATCACAAATACTTTTTGGGAATTATCTCTCTTAGAATTTGAGCATTTCCATTTTTTATGTTCAATTTTTTTTTCAAATCCAAACTTGAGTTTTCACTCTCCTATTTTTCTCGTAAACAAAAAGATAAGGCAAATAGATCACAAAAAAATAAAAAATTTAGAGTTTATGTATGCAAAAAACCAAAAACTATAATAACTGTAAATGAAGAAATTTTTTTCACGCACTAAAAATGAACACCGAAGTTTTGTTATCCATATTTGGGAAATTCCACTAGTAAAAACCCTAATAGATTGGTGGAATTTTATAAGAAAGAGATTTCTAATAGATCCTATCATGTTTTAAATGTGGTGGATATGCCTGCATGAAACATGTTGAAGATGCAAATGACCTAATGATCCAAAAATTTCCAGGAGTACAAAAAATTAAATTCTCAAGTTAACGTGCAGTGGGATATTTACCAGAGCTAAACAACCAACTTTTTGCCTATTTTGCAAATAGCGGACATAATAATCATAGATCTTTGTAAATGTTTTGATCGATTAATGATGTATAATGGCCATAATTTTTGTTAGAAGTGAATTATGTTTTGGGAGTCAACACAGAGGTAAAATACCCCCCCCCCCCCCCCTTCCCCCTCCTCTTCTAATGATTGCAAAACCCAATATATAAAAAACTATAAGAGATTAAAATCCTTATAAATCATGGATACTTTTTCGAATTATCTCTCTCAGTATTTATGCATTTCCATTTTGGATGTTAATTTTTTTTTGAAATCCAAACTTGAGTTTTCACTCTCACTTTTTTCTCGTATACAAAAAGAAAAGGCAAATAGATCACAACAAAACGAAAATTTTAGAGTTTATGTATGCAAAAAATTGAAAACTATAATAAATGTAAGTGAAAAAAATAATTTCACGCACTAAAAATGAACACCAAAGTTTTGTTATCTATGTTTGGGTAATTCCACTAGTAAAACCCCTAATAGCTTAATGGAATTTTATAAGAAAGAGATTTCTTATTGATCCTAACATGTTTTCAATGTGGGGGATATGCATGCCTGGAACATGTTGATGATGCAAATGACCGTATGATCCAAAAATTTATAGGAGTAGAAAAAATTAAATTCTGAAGTTAACATGCTGTGGGATATATACCAGAGTCAAACAACCCAATTTTTGCCTATTTTAAAAAAAGAAGATCTAACAATCATAGATCATCATAAATGTTTTGATCGATTAATGATGTGTAACAGCTATAATTTTTGTTAGAAAAAAGTTATGGTTTGGAAGTCAACACTCAGTTAAAAATTACTCACCCCCCATCTTCCGATGATTGCAAAACCCAATATATAAAAAACTAAAAGAGTTTACAATTCTTAATAATCATAGAATTTTTTTGGAATTATCTCTCTTAGTGTTTGTGCATTTCCATTTTGGATGTTCAATTTTTTTTTCAAATCGAAACTTGAGTTTTCACTCTCCCATTTTTTTCGTAAACAAAAAGATAAGGCAAAAAGATCACAACAAAATGAAATTTTAGAGTTTTTGTAGGCAAAAAAATGAAAGCTATAATAAGTGTAAGAGAAGAAAATTATTTCACGCACTAAAAATGAACACCAAAGTTTTGTTATCCATGTTTGGGAAATTCCACTTGTACTACCCCTATTAGCTTAATGGAATTTTATAAGAAAGAGATTTCTAATTGATCCTAACATGTTTTTAATGTGGTGGATATGCATGCCTGAAACATGTTGAAGATGCAAATGACCTAATGATCCAAAAATTTCGAGTAGAAAAATTTTAATTCTCAAGTTAACGTGCGGTGGAATATTTACCAGATTTTGCCTATTTACAAAAAGAGGACCAAACAATCATAGATCATCGTAAATGTTTTGATCGATTAAGTATGTGTAACGGCTATAATTTTTGTTAGAAATGACATATGGTTTGGTAGTCAACACTCAGTAAAAAATGCCTCACCCCCTCTTCCGATTATTGCAAAACCCAATTTATAAAAAACTAAAAGAGTTTACAATCCTTAAAAATCACAGATACTTTTGGAATTATCATCGTAAATTTTTTGATCGATTAATGATGTGTAACGTAACGTCTATAATATTTGGGAGTCAACACTCATTTAAAAATGCCTCGCCCCCCTCTTTCGTATATTGCAAAACCCAATAAAAAAAACTAAATGAGTTTACAATTCTTAAAAATCATAGATACTTTTTGGAATTATCTCTCACATCATTTGTGCATTTCCATTTTGGAAGTTAATTTTTTTTTCAAATCCAAACTTGAGTTTTCGCTCTCCCATTTTTCTCGTAAAGAAAAAGATAAGGCCAACAGATCACAACAAAAAAAAAATTTAGAATATATGTATGAAAAAAAATGAAAAAAATAATAAATGTAAGTGAATAAAATTATTTCACACACTAAAAATGAACATCAAAGCTTTGTTATCCATATTTGGGAAATTCCATTAGTACAATCCCTAATAGCTTGGTGGAATTTTATAAGAAAGAGATTTCTAATTGATCCTAACATGTTTTAAATGTAGAGAATATGCATGCCTGAGACATGTTGAAAATGGAAATGACCTAATGATCCAAAAATTTTAAGGAGTAGAAAAAATTAAATTCTCAAGTTATCGTGCGATGGGATATTTACCAGAGCCAAACATCCCACTTTTGTTCTATTTTTCAAAAAGCAGACCAAACAATCATAGATCATCGTAAATGTTTTGATTGATTAATGATGTGTAACGGCTATAACTTTTTTTAGAAATGAATTATGGTTTGGGAGTGAACACTCAGTTAAAAATGCCTCACCCCACCCCCCCTCCTTCTCTCTTTTGATGATTGCAAAACCCAATATATAAAAAACTAAAAGAGTTTACAATCCTTAAAAATCCCAGATACTTTTTCGAATTATCTCTCTCAGTAGTTGTGCATTTCCATTTTGGATGTTCAATTTTTTTTCAAATCCAAACTAGAGTTTTCACTCTCCCATTTTTCTCGTAAACAAAAAGATAAGGCAAATAGATCGCAACAAAATGAAAATTTTAGAGTTTATTTATGCAAAACATAAAAAACTATAATAAATGTAAGTGAAGAAAATTATTTCACACATTAAAAAGGAACACCAAAGTTTTGTAATCCATGTTTGCGAAATTCCACTTGTACAACCCCTAATAGCTTGGTGGAATTTTATAAGAAAGAGATTTGTTATTGATCATAACTTGTTTTAAATGTGGTGGATATGCATGCCAGAAACAAGTTGAAGATGCAAATGACCTAGTGATCCAAAAATTTCTAGGAGTAGAAAAATTTAAATTCTCAAGTTAACATGCGGTGGGATATTTTACAAAAATATCCAGATCCAAACTACCTACTTTTTGCCTATTTTACAAAAAGCAGACCTAACAATCATAGATCATCATAAATGTTTTGATCGATTAATTTTGTGTAACGGCTATAATTTTTGTTAGAAATGACTTATGGTTTGGGAACAACACTCAGTTAAAAATGCCTCGCCCCCACCTCTTTCGATGATTGCAAAACCCAATATATAAAAAACTAAAAGAGTTTAAAATAATTAAAAATCACAGATACTTTTTGGAATTTTCTCTCTCAGCTTTTGTGCATTTCCATTATGGATGTTCAATTTTTTTTCAAATCCAAACTTGAGTTTTCACCATCCCATTTTTTCTGGAAAACAAAAAGATATGGCAAATAGATGACAACAAAATGAAAATTTTAGTGTTTTGTATGAAAAAAATTGAAAACTATAATAAATGAAAGTGAAGAAAATTATTTCACGCACTAAAAATGAACAACAATGTTTTATTATCCATGTTTGGGAAATTCCAACCCCAAATAGCTTGGAGGAATTTTAGAAGAAAGAGATTTCTAATTGATCCTAACATGTTTTAAATGTGGTAGATATGCATTCCTGAAACAAGTTGAAGAAGCAAATGACCTAATGATCCAAAAATTTGAAGGAGTAGAAAACATTAAATTCTTAAGTGAACGTGCGGTGGGTAATTTACCAGAGCCAAACAACCCACTTTTTGCCAATTTTACAAAAAGTGGACCTAACAATCATAGATTATCGTAAATGTTTTTATCAAATAATGATGTGTAACGGCTATAATCTTTGTTAGAAATGACTTTCGTTTTGGGAGTCAACTCTCAGTTAAATATGCCTCACCCCCTCTAACGATGATTGCAAAACCCAAGATATAAAAAACAAAAAGATAAGGCAAATAGATTGTAAAACCGAATATATAAAAGACTAAAAGAGTTTATAATCCTTAAAAATCACAGATACTTTTTGGAATTATCTCTCTCAGCATTTGTGCATTTCCATTTTGGTTGTTCAATTTTTTTTCAAATCCAAACTTGAGTTTTCACTCTCCCATTTTTTCTCGTAAACAAAAAATAAGGGAAATAATCACAAAAAATTGAAAATTTTAGAGTTTATGTATGCAAAAAATCTAAAACTGTAATAAATGTAAGTGAAGAAAATTATTTCAAGCACTAAAAATGAACACCAAAGTTTTGTTATCCATGTTTGGGAAATTCCACTAGTACAACCCCTAATAGCTTGATGGAATTTTATAAGAAAGAGATTTCTAATTGATTCTAACATGTTTTTAATGTGTATGCATGCCTGAAACATGTTGAAGATGCAAATGACCTAATGATCCAAAAATTTTGAGTAAAAAAAATTAAATTCTCAAGTTAAGGTCCGGTGGTATATTTATTTGAGCCAAAAACCCATTTTTTGCCTATCTTAAAAAAAGTGGACCAAACTATCGTAGATCATCATAAATTTTTTGATCTATTAAAGATGTGTAACGACTATAATTTTGGTTAGAATTGACTTATTGTTTGGGAGTCAACACTCAGTTAAAAACTCCTCGTCCACCCCCTCTTCCGATGATTGCAAAACCCAATATATAATAAACAAAAACAGTTGACAATCCTTAAAAATCACAGATACTTTTATGAATTATATCTCTCAGCAATTGTGCATCTCCATTTTGGAAGTTCAATTTTTTTTCAAACCCAAACTTGAGTTTTTACTCTCCCATTTTTCTCGTAAATAATAAGGCAAATAGATCACAACAAAATGAAATTTTAGAGTTTATGTAGGCAAAAAATTGAAAACTATAATAAATGTAAGTGAAGAAAATTATTTTACGCACTAAAAATGAACATCAAAGTTTTGTTATCCATTTTTGGGAAATTCCTCTGGTACAACCTCTAATAGCTTGGTGGAATTTTATCAGAAAGAGATTTCTAATTGATCCTACAATGTTTTAAATGTGGTGGATATGCATACCTGAAATGTGTTGAAGATGCAAATGACCTAATGACCCAAAAATTTTGAGTAGAAAAAATTAAATTATCAAGATAATGTAGATATTTACCTGAGCCGAACAACCCACTTGTTACCTATTTTATAAAAAGCGGACCTAACAATCATAGATCATTGTAAATGTTTTGATCGATTAATGACGTGTAACAGCTATAATTTTTGTCAGAAATGACTTATGGTTTGGGATTCAACACTCAGTTAAAAATGCCTCGCCCCTCCTCTTCTGATGATTGCAAAACCCTATATATAAAAAACTAAAAGATTTTACAATCCTTAAAAATCACAGATACTTTTTAGAATTATCTCTCTCAGCATTTGTACATTTCCATTTTGGATGTTCAATTTTTTTTCAAATCCAAACATGAGTTGTCACTGTTCCATTTTTCTCGTAAACAAATTGATAAGGCAAATAGATCACAAGAAAATCAAGATTGTAAATTTTATGTATGCAAAAAATTGAAAACTATAATAAATGTAAGTGAAGAAAATTATTCCACGTACTAAAAATGAACACCAAAGTTTTGTTATCCATATTTGGGAAATTCCTCTAGTACAACCCCAAATAGCTTGGTGGAATTTTATAAGAAAAAGATTTCTAATGGATCTTAACATGTTTTAAATGTGGTGGATATACATGCCTGAAACATGTTGAAGGGTCAAATGACCAAAAAATCCAAAAATTTCTAGGAGCAGAAAAAATTAAATTCTCAAGTTAAGGTGTGGTGGGATACGCACCAGAGCTAAACAACCCACTTTTTGCCGATTTTAAAAAAAAGCGAACTTAACAATCATAGATCATCGTAAATTTTTTGATCAATTAATGATGTGTAATGGCTAATTTGTTTTTTTAGAAATGATTTATGGTTTGGGAATCTACACTGACTTAAAAATGCCTCCCCCCTCTTCCGATGATTGCAAAACCCAATATATAAAAAACTAAAAGAGTTTACTATCCTGAAAAATCATAGATACTTTTTGGAATTATCTCTCTTAGTATTTGTGCATTTCCTTTTTGGATGTTCAATTTTTTTCAAATCCAAACATGAGGTTTTACTCTCCTATTTTTCTCGTAAACAAAAAGATAAGGCAAATAGACCACAAACAAAATGAAAATTTTAGAGTTTATCTATGCAAAAAATTGAAAAATAAAATAAATGTAAGTGAAGAAAATTATTTCATGCACTACAACTAAAGACCAAAGTTTTGTTTTCGATGTTTGGGAAATTCCACTAGCACATCCCCTGATAGCTTAGTGGAATTTTATATGAAAGATATTTCTAATAGATCCTAACATGTTTTAAATGAGGTGAATTTGCATGCTTGAAATTTGTTGAAGATGCAAATGACCAAATGATCCAAGAATTTCGTGTCATAAAAATTAAATTCTCAAGTTAATATGTAGTGGGATATTAACCAGAGCCAAACAAGCCATTTTTAGCCTATTTTACAAAAAGCGGACCTTACAATGATAGATTATTGTAAAAGTTTTCATCGATTAATGATGTGAAACAACTAAAATTTTTGTTAGAAATGACTTATGGTTTGGAAGTCAACACTCAGTTAGAAATGCCTCGCCCCCCTCTTCCAATGATTACAAAACCCAATATATAAAAAACTAAAAGAGTTCATGATCCTTAAAAATCACTGACACTTTTTGGAATTATCTCTCTCAAGATTTGTGCATTTCCATTTTGGATGTTCAATTTTTTTTCAAATCCCAAATTGAGTTTTCACTCTCCCATTTTTCTCGTAAACAAAAAGATAAGGCAAATATTTTACAACAAAAAAAAATTTGGAGTTTATGTATGCAAAAAATTGAAAACTATAATAAATGTAAGTGAAGAAAATTATTTCACGCACTAAAAATGAATACCAAAGTTTCGTTATCCATGTTTGAGAAATTTCACTAGTACAACCCCTAATAGCTTGGTGTAATTTTATAAGTAAGATATTTCTAATTGATCCTAACATGTTTTAAATGTGGTGGATATGCATGCCTGAAACATGTTAAAGATGCAAATGAAATAATGATCCAAAAATTTCAAGGAGTAGAAAAAATTAAATTCTCAAGTTAACGTATGGTGAGATATTTACCAGAGCCAAACAACTTAATTTTTGCCTATTTTACAAAAAGCGGACCTTACAATCATAGATCATCGTAAAAGTTTTGATCGATTAATGATGTGAAATGGCTATAATTTTTCTTAGAAATTACTTATGGTTTGGGAGTCAACACTAAGTTAAAAATGCCTCGCCCCTCCTCTTCTAATGATAACAAAACCCAATGTATTAAAAAACAAAAGGAGTTTACCATAAGAAAAAATCATAGATACTTTTTGGAATTATCTCTCTCAGCATTTGTGCATTTCCATTTTGGAAGTTCATTTTTTTTCAAATCCAAACTTGGGTTTTCACTCTCTTATTTTTCTCGTAAACAAAAAGATATGGCAAATAGATCACAACATAATGAGATATTAGAGTTGATGTATGCAAAAATTTGGAAACTATAATAAATGGAAGTGAAGAAAATTATTTCAGGCACTAAAAATGAACACCAAAGTTTTGTTATCAATGTTTGGGAAATTCCACTAGTACAACCCCTAATAGCTTGGTGGAGTTTTATAAGAAAGAGATTTCTACTTGATCCTAACATGTTTTAAATGTGGTGGATATGCATGCCTGAAACATGTTGAAGATGCAAATGACCTAATGATCCAAAAATTTCAAGGAGTACAAAAAATTAAATTTACAAGTTAACGTGTGGTGGGATATTTATCAGAGCCAAACAACCCTCTTTTTGCCTATTTTACAAAAAGCAGACCTAACAATCATAGATTATCGTAAATGTTTTGGTCGATTATTTATATGCAACGTCTATAATTTTTGTTAGAAATGACTTGTGGTTTGGTAGTCAACACTCAGTTAAAAATTCCTCACCTCCTCTTCCGATGATTGCAAAACCCAATATATAAAAAACTAAAAAAGTTTACCATCATTAAAAATCACACATACTTTTTGGAACTATCTCTCTCAGCATTTGTGCATTTCCATTTTGGATGTTCAATTTTTTTCGAATCCTAACTTGAGTTTCCTCTCTCCTATTTTTCTCGTAAAAAAAATGTTAAGGCAAATAGATATCAACAAAATGAAAACATTAGAGTTTATGTATGAAAAAAATTGTAAACAATAATAAATGAAAAAGAAGATAATTATTTCACGTACTAAAAATGAACACCAAAGTTTTGTTATCCATGTTTGGCAAATTCCACTAGAACAACCCCTAATAGCTTGGTGGAAGTATTTAAGAAAGATTTCTAATTGATCCTAACATGTTTTAAATGTGGTGGATATGCATGCCTGAAACGTGTTGAAGATGCAAATGACCTAATGATCCAAAAATTTCAAGGAGTAGAAAAAATTAAATTCTCAAGTTAACTTGTAGTGGGATATTTACAAGAGCCAAACAACCCACTTTTTGCCTATTTTACAAAAAAGTGGACATAACAATCATAGATCATCGTAAATTTTTTGATCGATTAATGATGTATAACGGCTATAATTTTTGTTAGAAATAACTTAAGGTTTACGTGTCGGCACTCAGTTAAAAAACCCTCACCCCCCTCTCCGATGATTCCAAAATCCAATATATAAAATCTAAATGAGTTTACCATCCTTAAAAATCACATATACTTTTTTGAATTATCTCTCTAAGCATTTGTCAATTTCATTTTTGGATGTTCAATTTTTTTTAAATCCAAAATAGAGTTTTCACTCTCCCAATTTTCTCGTAAACAAAAAGATAAGGAAAATAGATCTCAACAAAATGAAAATTTTAGAGTTTATGTATGCAAAAAATTGAAGTATATAATAAATGTTAGTGAAGAAAATTATTTCACCCACTAAAAATGAACACCAAAGTTTTGTTATCCATGTTTGGGAAAGTCCAATAGTACAACCCCTAATAGCTTAGTGGAATTTTATAAGAAAGAGATTTCAAATTGGTCCTAACATGTTTTAAATGTGGTGGACTTGCATGCCTGAAACGTGTTGAAGATGTAAATGTCCTAACGATCCTAAAATTTCAATGAGTAGAAAAAAAATTAAATTCTCAAGTTAATGTGTGGTGGGATATTTTCAAGAGCCAAACAACCAACTTTTTTCCTATTTTACAAAAAGAAAACCTAGCAATCATAGATCATCGTATATCTTTTGATCAATTAATGATGTGTAACGGCTATAATTTTTGTTAGAAATGACTTATGGTTTGGGAGTCAACACCCAATTAAAAATGCTTCGCACCATTTTCCGATGATTGTAAAGCCCAATATATAAAAAGCTAAAAGAGTTTACATCCTTAAAAATTACAGATACTTTTTGGAATTATCTCTCTCAGCATTTGGGCATTTCCATTTTGGATGTTCAATTTTTTTTCAAATCCAAACTTGAGTTTTCACTCTCCCATTTTTCTCGTGAACAAAAAGATAAGGCAAATATATCTCAACAAAATGAAACTTTTAGAGTTTATGTAGGCAAAAAATTGAAAACTATAATAAATATAAGGGAAAAAATTATATCTTGCACTAAAAATGAACACCAAAGTTTTGTTATCTATGTTTGGGAAATTCCACTAGTACAACCCCTAATAGCTTGGTGGAATTTTATAAGAAAGAGATTTCTAATTTATCCAAACATGTATTAAATGAGGTGGATATGTATGACTGAAACAAGTTGAAGATGCAAATGACCTTTTGATCCAAAAATTTTAAGGAGAAGAAAAAATTAAATTCTCATGTTAACGTGCGGTGGGATATTTACCAGAGCATAACAACCCACATTTTGCCTATTTTAAAAAATGCAGACCTAACAATCATAGATCATCGTAAATGTTTTGATCGATTATTGATGTGTAACAGCTACAATTTTTGTTAGAATTGCCTGATGGTTTGAGAGTCAACATTCAGATAAAAATGCCTAGCCACCCCCCCCCCCCCCCCCCCCTCCCTCTTCCGATGATTGCATAACCCAATATATAAAAAATTAAAAGAGTTTATCATCCTTAAAAATTACATATACCTTTTGGAATTATCTCTCGCAGCATTTGTGCATTTCCATTTTGGATGTTTAATTTTTTTTCAAATCTAAACTTGAGTTTTCACTCTCCACTTTTTCTCGTCTCCAAAAAGATAAGGTAAATAGCTCACAACAAAATGAAAATCTTAGTTTATGTAAGCAAAAAATTGAAAATTGTATTAAATGTAAGGGAAGAAAATCATTTCACGCACTTAAAATGAACACCAAAGTTTTGTTATCCATGTTTGGGAAATTCCACTTGTACAACCCTCAATAGCTTGGTGGAATTGAATTCTCAAGTTAATGTGCAGTGGGATATTTACCCGAGCCAAACAACTCACTCTTTGCCTATTTTATAAAAAGTGAATCTACCAATCATAGATCATCGTAAATGTTTTGATCGATTATTGATATGTAATGGCTATAATTTTTGTTAGAAATGACTTATGGTTTGGGAGTCAACACTCAGTTAAAAATGCCTCGCCCCCCTCCTCCAATGATTGCAAAACCCAATACATAAAAAACTAAAAGAGTTTACCATCCTTAAAAATCACAAAAACTTTTTGGAATTCTCTCTCTCAGCATTTGTGCTTTTCCATTTTGGATGTTCAATTTCTTTTGAAATCCAAACTTGAGTTTTCACTCTCCTAATTTTCTCGTAAACAAAAAGATAAGGCAAATAGATCACAACAAAATGAAAATCTAAGAATTTGGGTATGTAAAAAATTGAAAACTATAATAAATGTTAGGGAAGAGAATTATATCATGCACTAAAAATGAACACCAAAGTTTTGTTATCTATGTTTAGGAAATTCCACTAGTACAACCACAAATGGCTTTGTGGAATTTTATAAGAAGGAGATTTCTAATTGATCCTAACATGTTTTAAATGTGGTGGATATGCATGCTTGAAACATGTTGAAGATGCAAGTGACCTAATGATCAAAAGTTTTAACGAGAAGAAATAATTAAATTCTCAAGTTATCGTGTAGTGGGATATTTACCAGAGCCAAACAACCCACTTTTTGTCTATTTTACAAAAAGCGGACCTAACAATCATAGATCATCATAAATGTTTTGATCAATTAATGATGTGTAACTGCTATAATTTTTGTTAGAAATGTCTTATGGTTTGGGTGTATCCACTCAGTTAAAAATGCCTCGTCCCTCCTCTTCCAAGGATTGCAAAACCCAATATGTAAAAAACTAAAAGAGTTTACCATCCTTAAAAATCACAAATACTTGTTGGAATTATCTATCTCAGTATTTGAGCATTTCCCTTTTGGATGTTCACGCACTAAAAATGAACACCAAAGTTTTGTTATCCATGTTTGGAAAATTCCATTAGTACAACCCCTAATAGCTTGGGGGAATTCTATAAGAAAGAGATTTCTAATTGATCCTGACATGTTTTAAATGTGGTGGATATGGATGCCTGAAACAGGTTGAAAATGCAAATGACCTAAGGATCCAAAAATTTCCAGCAGTAGAAAAAACTAAATTCTCAAGTTAACGTGAGGTGGGATATTTACCAGAGCCAGACAACCCACTTTTTACCTATTTCACAAAAAGCGTACGTAACAATCATAGATCTTCGTAAATGTTTTGATTGATTATTGATGTGTAACGGCTATAATTTATGTTAGAAATGACTTTATGTTTGGGAGTCAACACTTAGTTAAAAATTCCTGGCCCCCCTCTTCCGATGATTGCAAAACCCAATATATAAAAAACTAAAAGAGTTTACCATCCTTAAAAATCACAGATACTTTATGGAATTACCTCTCTCAGCATTTGTGCATTTCCATTTTGGATGTTCAATTTTTTTTCAAATCCAAACTTGAGTTTTCGCTCTCCTATTTTTCTCATAAACAAAAAGATAATGCAAATAGATCACAACAAAATGAAAATCTTAGAGTTTATGTATGCAAAAAATTGAAAACTATAAAAATTTAAGTGAAGAAAATTATTTCACGCACTAAAAATGAACACCAAAGCTTTGTTATCCATGTTTGGGAAATTCCACTAGTACAACCCCTAGAAGCTATGTCGAATTTTATAATAAAGAGATTTCTAATTGATCCTAACCTGTTTTAAATGTGGTGGATATGCATGCAAAAAATGTTTTTAAGATGAAAATGACCTAATGATCCAAAAATTTTGAGTAGAAAAAATTAAATTCTCAAGTTAACGTGCGGTGGGATATTTACCAGAGCCAAACAAGCCACTTTTTCCCTGTTTTACAAAAAGAGGACCTAACAATCATAGATTCATCGTAAATTTTTTGATCGATTAATGATGTATAATGGCTATAATTTTTGTTAAAAATGACTTATGGTTTGGGAGTCAACACTCAAGAAAAAATGCCTCACCTCGTTGCCTCACCACTAGTACAACCACAAATGGCTTGGTGGATTTTAATAATATGGAGATTTCTAATTGATCCTAACATGTTTTAAATGTGGTGGATATGCATGCCTAAAACATGTTGAAGATGCAAGTGATCTAATGATCAAAATATTTTCACGAGAAGAAATAATTAAATTCTCAAGTTATCGTGTGGTGAGATATTTACCAGAGCCAAACAACCCACTTTTTGCCTATTTTACAAAAAGCGGACCTAACAATCATAGATCATCATAAATGTTTTGATCGATTAATGAAGTGTAACTGCTATAATTGTTTTTAGAAATGTCTTATGGTTTGGGTGTAACCACTCAATTAAAAATGCCTCTCCCCTCCTCTTCCGATGATTGCAAAACCCAATATGTAAAAAACTAAAAGAGTTTACCATCCTTAAAAATCACAGATACTTGTTGGAATTATCTCTTTCAGTATTTGTCCATTTCCCTTTTGGATGTTCACGCACTAAAAATGAACACCAAAGTTTTGTTATCCATGTTTGGGAAATTCTACTAGTACAACCCCTAATACCATGGAGGAATTTTATAAGAAAGATATTTCAAATTGATCCTAACATGTTTTAAATGTGGTGGATATGCATGCTTGAAATGTGTTAAAGAGGCAAATGACCTAATGATCCAAAAATTTCGAGTAGAAAAAATTAAATTCTCAAGTTAATGTGAGGTGGGATATTTACTAGAGCCAAACAACCCACTTTTTGCCTATTTTACAAAAAGCGGACCTAACAATCATAGATCATCGTATCTATTTTGTTCAATTATTGATGTGTAACGGCTATAATTTTTGTTAGAATTGACTTATGGTTTGGGAGTTAACACTCAGTTAAAAATGCCTTGCCTCCCCTCATCCGATGATTGCGAAACCTAATATATAAAAAACTAAAAGAGTTTACCATCCTTAAAAATCACAGATACTTTTCAGAATTATCTCTCTCGGCATTTGTGCATTTCCATTTAAGATGTTCAATTTTTTTTTAAATCCAAACTTGAGTTTTGACTCTCCTTTTTGTCTCGTAAACAAAAAATTAAGGCAAATAGATCACAACATAATGAAAATCTTTGAGTTTATGTATGAAAAAAAATTCAAAACTATAATAAATTTTAAGGCAGAAAATTATTTCACGCACTAACAATGAACACCAAAGTTTTGTTATCCATGTATGGGAAATTCCACTAGTACAACCCCTAATAGCTTGATGGAATTTTATAAGAAATAGATTTCTAATTGATCCTAACATGTTTTAAATGAGGTGGATATACATGCCTGAAACGTGTTGAAGATGCAAATGACCTAATGATCCAAAAATTTCAAGGAATACTAAAAATTAAATTATCAACTTAATGTGCGGTGGGATATTTACCTGAGCCAAACAACCCACTTTTAACTATTTTACAAAAAGAGGACCTAACAATCATGATCATCGTAAATGTTTAGATCAATTAATGATGTGTAATGTCTATAATTTTTGTTAGAAATGACTTATGGTTTGGGAGTCAACACAGTTAATAATGCCTCCCCCCCTCCCCCCCCGCTTTCGATGATTGCAAAACCAAATATATAAAAAACTAAAAAACTTAACCATCCTCGAAAATCATAGATACTTTTTGGAATTATCTCTCACAGTATTAATGCGTTTCCCATTTGGATGTTCAATATTTTTTAAAATCCTAACTTGAGTTTTCACACTCCCATTTTTCTCGTGAACAAAAAGATAAGAAAAATATTTCACAAAAAAAAAACTTTTAGAGTTTATGTATGCAAAAAATTGAAAACTATAATAAATGTAAGGGAATAAAATTTTATCTTTCTCTAAAAATGAACACCAAAGTTTTGTTATCCATGTTTGGAAAATTCCACTAGAACAACCCCTAATAGCATGGTGGAATTTTATAAGATTTCAATTTGATCTAAACATGTATTAAATGTGGTAGATATGTATGCCTAAAACATGTTGAAGATGCAAATGACCTTATGATCCAAAATTTTCAAGGAGAAGAAAAAATTAAATTCTCAAGTTAACGTGCGGTGGCATATTTACGAGAGCCAAACAAGCCATATTTTACCTATTTTACAAAATGCGGACCTAACAATCATAGATCATCGTAAATGTTTAGATCGATTATTGATGTATAATGACTATAATTTTTGTTTGAATTGACTGATGGTTTGAGAGTCAACATTCAGTTATAAACGCCAAGCGCCCCCCCCCCCCCCCCCCCTCCCCCCCCCCTCCCCTCTCCTCGCTCTTCCGATGATTTCAAAACCCAATATATAAAAAATTAAAAGAATTTACCTTCCTTAAAAATCACATATACTTTTTGGAATTATCTCTCTCAGCATTTGTGCATTTCCATTCTGGATGTTCAATTGTTTTTCAAATCTAAACTTGAGTTTTCACTCTCCACTTTTTCTTGTCAACAAAAAGATAAGGTAAATAGATTACAACAAAATGAAAATCTTAGAGTTTATGTATACAAAAAATTGAAAACTGTAATAAATTTAAGGGAAGAAAATCATTTCAAGCACTAAAAATGAACACCAAAGTTTTGATGTCCATGTTTGGGAAATTCCACTTGTACAACCCTTAATAGCTTGGTGGAATTTTATAAGAAAGAGATTTTTAATTGATTCTAGCATGTTTTAAATGTGGTGGTTATGCATGCCTGAAACGTGTTGAAGACTCAAATGACATAATGGTTCAAAAATGTCGAGTAGAAAAAATTAAATTCTCAAGTTAACGTGCGGTGGGATATTTACCCGAGCCAAACAACTCACTCTTTGCCTATTTTACAAAAAGCGGACCTAACAATCATAGCTCATCGTAAATATTTTGATTGATTATTGATGTGTAACGGCTATAATTTTTTTTAGAAATGACTTATGGTTTAGGAGTCAACACTCAGTTAAAAATGCCTCACCCCCCTCCTCCGATGATTGCAAAACCCATATAAAAAATTAAAAGAGTTTACCATCGTTAAAAATCACAAAAACTTTTTGGAATTCTCTCTCTCAGCATTTGTCCTTTTCCATTTTGGATGTTCAATTTCTTTTGGAATACAAAATTCAGTTTTCAGTCTCCTATTTTTCTCGTAAACAAAAAGATAAGGCAAATTGATCATAACAAATTTAAAATCTTAGAGTTTATGTATGCAAAAAAATTAAAGCTATAATAAATGTAAGGGAACAAAATTATTTCTCGCACTAAAAATAAACACCAAAGTTTTGTTATCCATGTTTGAGAAATTTTACTAGTACAAACCCTAATAGCTTCGTGGAATTTTATAAGAAGGAGATTTCTAATTGACCCTCACATGTTTTAAATGTGGTGGATATGCATGCCTGAAAGTGTTGAAGATGAAAATGACCTAATGATCCAAAACTTTCAAGGAGTAGAAAAAATTAAATTTTCAAGTTAATGTGCGGTGGGATATTTACCATAGCCAAACAACCCAGTTTTTGCCTAGTTTACAAAACATAAACCTAACAATCATAGATCATCTTAATGTTTTGATCAATTTATGATGTGTAATGGCTATAATTGTTTTTAGAAGTGACTTTGGGTTTGGGAGTCAACACTCAGTTAATAATGCCTCGCCCCCCCTCTTTCGATGATTGCAAAACCCAATATATAAAAATCTAAAAGAGTTTACCATCCTTCGAAATCACAGATCCTTTTTGGAATTATCTTTCTGGATATGGATGCCAGAAACATGTTGAAGATGAAAATGACCTAATGATCCAAAAATTTTGAGTAGAAAAAATTAAATTCTCAAGTTAACGTGTGGTGGGACATTTACCAGAGCCAAACAACCCACTTTTTGCCTATTTTAAAAAAAGGGTTCCTAACAATCGTATCATTGTAAATGTTTTGATTGATCAATGATGTGCAATAGCTATAGTTTTTTCTAGAATTGACTTATGGTTTGGGAGTCAACACTCAGTTACAAATACCCCTCCTCCTCCTCCCCCCCCCCCCCCCCCCCCTCCTCTTCCGATGATTGCAAAACCAATATATAAAAAAATAAAAGAGTTTACAATTATTAAAAATCACATATACTTTTTGGATTTACACTCTCAGCATTTATGCATTTCCATTTTGGATGTTCAATTTTTTTTCAAATCCAAACTTGAGTTTTCACTCTCCCATTTTTCTCGTAAATAAAAAGATAAGGCAAATAGATCACTACAAAATGAAGATTTTAGTGTTTATGTATGCAAAAAAATTGAAAAATATAATAAATCTCAGTGAAGAAAATTATTTCACACCCTAAAATTGAACACTAAAGTTTTGTTATCCATGTTTGGGAAATTCCAATAGTACAACCCCTAATAGCTTGGTAAAATTTTATAAGAAAGAGATTTCTAATTAATCCTGAAATGTTTTAAATGTTGTAGATAAGCATTCATGAAACATGTTGAAGATGCAAATGACCTAATGATCCAAAAATTTCAAGGAGTAGAAAAAATTAAATTCTCAAGTTAACGTGCGGTAAGATATTTACCAAAGCCAAACAACCCTCTTTTTGCCTACTTTCCAAAAAGCGGACCTAACAATCATTGATCATCGTAAAAGTTTTGATCCATTAATGATTTGTAATGACAATAATTTTTGTTAGAAATGGCTAATGGTTTGGGAGTCAACCCTTAGTTAAAATTGCCTCGCTCCCCCCCCCCCCCCCCCCCCCCTTCCGATGATTACAAAACCCAATATAGAAAAAACTAAAAGAGTTCACCATCCTTAAAAATCACAGATACTTTTTGGAATTATCTCTCTCAGCATTTGTGCAATTCTATTTTGGATGTTAATTTTTTTTATCAAATCCAAACTTGAGTTTTCATTCTCCCATTTTTCTCGTAAACAAAAAGATAAGGCAAATGGATCACCACAAAATGAAACTTTTACAGTTTATGCATGCAAAAATATGAAAATAATAATAAATGTAAGTGAAAAAAATTCTTTCGCGATCTAAAAATGAACACCAAAGTTTTGTTTTCCATGTTTGGGAAATTCCACTTGTACAACCCCTAATAGCTCTGCAGAATTTTATAAGAAAGAGGTTTCTAATTGATCCTAACATGTTTTAAATGTGGTAGATATGCATGCCTAAAACATGTTGAAGATGCAAATGACCTAATGATCCAAAACATTTGAGTAGAAAAATTAAATTCTCAAGTTAAAGTGCGGTGGGATATTTTCCAGAGCCAAACAACCCACTTTTTGCCTATTTTACAAAAACCATACCTAGCAATCATATATCTTCGTAAATGTTTTGATCAATTAATGATGTGTAACAACAATAATTTATGTTAGAAATGACTTGAAGTTTGGCAGTCAACACTCAGTTAAAAATGCCTCGCCACCCCCTCTGTCGATGATTGCAAAACCCAATATTTAAAAAAATAAAAGAGTTAACCATTCTTAAAAATCACATATACTTTTTGCAATTATCTCTCTCAGCATTTGTGTATTTCCATTTTGGATGTACAATGTTTTTTCAAATCCAATCTTATGTTTTCACTCTCCCATTTTCTCTTAAACAAAAAGAAAACGCAAAATGATAAAAAAAAAAATGAAAATTTAAGAATTTATGTATACAAAAAATTGAAAAAAAATAATAAATGTATGTGAAAAGAATTCTTTTACGCACTAAAAATGAACACCAAAAGTTTTGTTATCATGTTTGGGAAATTCCACTAGTACAACCCCTAATAGTTTGGTGGAATTTATAAGAATGAGATTTTTAATTGATCCTAACATGTTTTAAATGTGGTGGATATGCATGCCTCTAACGTGTTGAAGATGCAAATGACCAAATGAACCAAACATTTAAAGGAGTAAAAAAAAAATTCTCCTGTTAATGTGCGGTGGGATATTTAACAAAGCCAAACAACCTACTTTTTGCCTATTTTACAAAAAGCGGACCTAACAATCGTAGATCACCGTAAATGTTTTGATCGATTAAGGATGTGTAACGGCTATAATTTTTCTTAGAAATAGCTTATGGTTTAGGAGTCAACACTCAGTTAAAAATGCTTCACCCCCTATGCCGATGATTGCAAAACCCAATATATAAAAATCTAAAACAGTTTGCAATCCTAAAGAATCACAGATACTTCTTGGAATTATCTCTCTCACATTTGTGCATTTCCATTTTAGATGTTCAATTTTTTTTCAAATCCAAACTAGAGTTTTCACTCTCCCATTTTTCTCGTAATAAAAAAGATAAGCAAATACATCTCAACAAAATGAAAATTTTAGAGTTTATGTATGTAAAAAATTGAAAACTATAATAAATGTAAGTGAAGAAAATTATTTCACGCACTAAAAATTAACACAAAAGTTTTGTTATCCATGTTTGGGAAATTCCACTAGTACAACCCCTAATAGCTTGGTGGAATTTTATAAGAAAGAGTTTTCAAATTGATCCTAACTTGTTTTAAATGTGGTGGATATGCATGCCCGAAACATTTTGAAGATGAAAATGACCTAATGATCCAAAAATTTCAAGGAGTTGAAAAAATTAAATTCTCAACTTAACGTGTGGTGGGATATTTACCAGATCCAAACAACCCACTTTTTGCCAATTTTACAAAAAGCGAACCTAACAATCATAGATCATCGTAAATGTTTTGATTGATTAATGATGTGTAATGGCTATAATTTTTGTTAGAAATGACTTATGGTTTGGGAGTCAACATTCAGTTAAAAAACCATCGCAACCCCCAACCCACCCCCCCCCCCCCCCCCCCCCCCCCCCCCCCCCAATCCCTGTTTCGATGATTGCAAAACTCAATATTTAAAAAACTAAAAGAGTTTATCATCCGTAAAAATCACAGATACTTTTTGGAATTATCTCTCTCAGCATTTGTGCATTTCCATTTTGGTTGTTCAATTTTTTTTCAAATCCATACTTGAGTTTTCTTTTCCATGTTTCTCGTAAACAAAAAGATAAGGCAAGGAGACCACAATAAAATGAAAATTTTAGAGTTTATTTATAAAAAAAATTGAAAACTATAATAATTGTAAGTGAAGAAAATTATTTCACGCAATAAAAATGAACACCAAAGTTTTGTTATCCATGTTTGGGAAATGCCACTAGTAAAACCCCTAATAGCTTGGTAGAATTTTATAAGAAAGAGATTTCTAATTGATCCTAACATGTTTTAAAAGGGGAGGATATGGATGCCTGAAACATGTTGAAGATGAAAATGACCTAATGATTCAAAAATTTCGAGTAGAAAAAATTAAATTCTCAAGTTAACGTGCGGTGGGACATTTACCAGAGCCAAACAACCCACTTTTTGCCTATTTTACAAAAAGGGTTCCTAACAATGATATCATTGTGAATGTTTTCATTGATTAATTATGTGCAACAACTATTGTTTTTGTTAGAAATGACTTATGGTTTGGGAGGCAACACTCAGTTACAAATACCTCCGCCACCCCCTTCCGATGATTGCAAAACCCAATATTTATATATAAAAAACTAAAAGTGTTTACAATCCTTAAAAATCACAGATACTTTTTGGAATTATCACTCTTAGCATTTATCCATTTCCATTTTGGATGTTCAATTTTTTTTCAAATCCAAACTTGAGTTTTCACTCACCCTTTTTTCTCGTAAATAAAAAGATAAGGAAAATAGATCACTACAAAATGAAAAATTTATAGTTTATGTATGCAAAAAAAATGAAAACTATAATAAATCTCAGTGAAGAAAATTATTTCGCATCCTAAAATTGAACACCAAAGTTTTGTTATCCACGTTTGGGAAATTCCACTAGTACAACCCCTCATAGCTTAGTGAAATTTTATAAGAAAGAGATTTATAATTGATCCTGACATGTTTTAAATGTGGTTGATATGCATTCCTGAAACATGTTGAAGATGCAAATGACCTAATGATCCAAAAAATTCGAGTAGAAAAAATTAAATTCTCAAGTTAACGTGTGGTAGGATATTTACATAAGCCAAACAACCCTCTTTTTGCCTATTTTCCAAAAAGCGGACCTAACAATCATAGATCATCGTAAAAGTTTTGATCGATTAATGATTTGTAATGACTATAATTTTTTTTTAGAAATGACAAATGGTTTGGGAGTCAACACTTAGTTAAAATTGCCTCCCCCCCCTCCCCTCTTTCGATGATTGCAAAACCCAATATAGAAAAAACTAAAAGAGTTCACCATCCTTTAAAATCATAGATACTTTTTGCAATTATCTCTCTCAGCATTTGTGCAATTCCATTTTGGATGTTCTTTTTTTTTTTCAAATCCAAACTTGAGTTTTCACTCTCCCATTTTTCTCGTAAACAAAAAGATAAGGCAAACAGATCACAACAAAATGAAAGTTTTAGAGTTTATGTATGTAAAAATATGAAAACAATAATAAATGTAAGTGAAAAAAATTATTTCACGCACTAAAAATAAACACCAAAGTTTTGTTTTCCATGTTTGGGAAATTCCACTTGTTCAACCCCTAATAGCTCTACGGAATTTATAAGAAAGAGATTTTTAATTGATCCTAACATGTTTTAAATGTGGTGGATATGCATGCCTGAAACAAGTTGAAGATGCAAATGGCCTAATGATCCCAAACATTTGAGTAGAAAAAATTAAATTCTCAAGTTAACGTGCGGTGGGATATTTACCACAGCCAAACAACCCACCTTTTGCCTATTTTACAAAAAGCATACCTAACAATCATATATCATCGTAAAAGTTTTGATCCATTAATGATTTGTAATGACAATAATTTTTGTTAGAAATGGCTAATGGTTTGGGAGTCAACCCTCAGTCAAAATTGCCTCCCCCCCCCCCTCTTCCGATGATTACAAAACCCAATATAGAAAAAAATAAAAGAGTTCTCCATCCTTAAAAATCACAGATACTTTTTGGAATTATCTCTCTCAGCATTTGTGCATTTCCATTTTGGATGTACAATGGTTTTTCAAATCCAAACTTGAGTGTTCACTCTCCCATTTTTCTCGTAAACAAAAACATAATGCAAAAAGATGCAAATAACCAAATGGGACAAATATTTCAAGGAGTAGAAAAAATTAAATTCTGAAGTTAACGTACGGGCGGATATTTACCGGAGACAAACAACCCACTTTTTGCCAATTTTACAAAAAGCGGACCAAACAATCATAGATCATCATAAATGTTTTGATTGATTAATGATATGTAACGGCTATAATTTTGTTAGAAATGACTTAAGGTAAGGGAGTCAACACTCAGAAAAAAATGACACGCCCCACCCCTAACACCCCACCACCCCCCCCCCCCCCCCCACCACCACCACCACCACCACCACTTCCAATGTTTGCAAAACCCAATATATAAAAAACTAAAGAGTTTATAATCCTTAAAAATCACAGATACTTTTTGGAATTATCTCTCTTAGCATTTGTGTATTTCCATTTTGGATGTTCAATTTTTTTTCAAATCAAAACTTGAGTTTTCTCTCTCCCATTTTTCTCATAAACAAAAAGATAAGGCTAATAGATCTCAACAAAATGAAAATTTTAGAGTTTATGTATGTAAAAAATTGAAAACTATAATAAATGTAATTGAAGAAAATTATTTCACGCACTAAAAATGAACACCAAAGTTTTGTTATCCATGTTTCAGAAATGCCAATATTACAACCCCTAATAGCTTGGTGGAATTTGATAAGAAAGAGATTTCTAATTGATCCTAACATGTTTAAAATGTGGTGATACGCATGCCTAAAACATGTTCAAGATGCAAATGACCTAATGATCCAAAACTTTCAAGGAGTTGAAAAAATTAAATTCTCAAGTTAACTTGCGGTGGGATATTTATCAGAGACAAACAACCCACTTTTTGCCTATTTTACAAAAAATGAACCTAACAATCATTGATCAATGTAAATGTTTTTATCGATGTGTAACGGCTATAATTTTTGTTAGAAATGACTTATGGTATGGGAGTCAGCACTCAGTTGAAATTGCCTCGGTCCTTATCTTCTGATGATTCTAAAACCCAATATATAAAAAACTAAAAGAGTTTACAATCCTTAAAAATTATAGATACTTTTTGGCATTATCTCTCTCAACATTTGTGCATTTCCATTTTGGATGTTCAATTTTTTTTTAAATCCAAACTTGGGCTTTCACTCTCCCTTATTTCCCGTAAACAAAAAGATAAGCCCAATAGCTCGCAAAAAAATGAAAATTTTAGAGTTTATGTATGCAAAAAATTGAAAACTATAATAAATGTAAGTGAAGGAAATTATTTCACGCACTAAAAATGAACACCAAAGTTTTGTTATCCATGTTTGGGAAATTCCACTAGTACAACCCTTAATAGCTTTGTGGAATTTTATAAGAAAGAGATTTTTAATATATCCTAACATGTTTTAAATTTGGTGGATATGCATGCTTGAAACATGTTGAAGATGAAATTGACCTAATGATCCAAAAATTTCAAGGAGTATAAAAAATTAAATTCTCAAGTTAGCGTACAGTGGGATATTTACCAGAGAGAAACATCCCACTTTTTGCATAATTTACTAAAAGTGGACCTAATAATCATACATCATTGTAAATGTTTTGATCGATTAATGATGTGTAACGACTATAATTTTTGTTAGAAAGGACTTATGGTTTGGGAGTCAACACTCAGTTAAAAATGCCACGGCTCCCCTCTTCCGATGATTGCAAAACCCAATATATAAAAAACTTAAAGAGATTACAATCCTTAAAAATCTCATATAATTTTTGGAATTATCACTCTCAGCATTTTTGCATTTCCATTTTGGATGTTCAAATTTCTTTTCAAATCCAAACTTGAGTTTTCACTTTCCCATTTTTCTCGTAAACAAAAAGATGAGGAAAATAAATCACAACAAAATGAAAATTTTAGAGTTTATTTATGAAAAAAGTTGAAAACTATAATAAATGTAAGTGAAGAAAATTATTTCACACACTAAAAATGACCACCAAATTTTTCTTATCCAAGTTTGGGAAATTCCACTAGTACAACTCCTAATAGCCTTGTGGAATTTTATAAGAAAGAGATTTCTAATTGATCCTAACATGTTTTAAATGTGGTAGATATGCATGCCTGAAACATGTTGAAGATGCAAATGACCTAATGATCCAAAAATTTCAAAGAGTAGAAAAAATTAAATTCTCAAGTTAACATGCGGTGGGATATTTACCAGAGAGAAAAAAATCCACTTTTTGCCTATTTTACAAATCATAGATCATCGTAAATGTTTTGATTAATTAATGATGTGTAACGGCTATAATTTTTGTAAGAAATGAGGTATGGTTTGGGATTCAACACTCAATTAAAAATGCCTCGCCCCTCTTCCAATGATTTCAAAACCCAATATAGAAAAAACTTAAAGAGTTTGCATTCTTTAAAAATCACAAATACTTTTTGGAATTATCTCTCTTAACTTTTGTGCATTTCCATTTTGAATGTTCAATTTATTTTCAAATCCAAACTTGAGTTTTCACATTCCCATTTTTCTGGTAAAAAAAAGTTTAGGCATATGTATCACAACAAAAAGAAAATTTTAGAGTTTATGCATGCAAAAAAAAATGAGAAATATAATAAAAGTAAGCATAGAAAATTTTTTCATGCCCCAAAAATGAATACCAAAGTTTTGTTATCCTTGTTTGGAAAATTTCACTGGTACATTCCCTAATACTAGGTGGAATTTTATAAGAAAGAGATTTCTAATTGATCATAACATGTTTTAAATGTGGTGGATATGCTTTCCTAAAACTTGTTGAAGATGCAAATGACCTAATGATCCTAAAATTTCAATGAGTAGAAAAAAATAAATTCTCAAGTAAACATACGAGGGGATATTTACTAGAGGCAAACAACCCACTTTTTGCCTATTTTACAAAAAGCGGACCAAACAATCATTGATCATCATAAATGTTTTGATTGATTACCCCCCTCTTCCAATGTTTGTAAAACCCAATATAGAAAAAACTAAAAGAGTTTAGAATACGTAAAAATCACTGATACTTTTTGGAATTATCTCTCTCAGCATTTGTGCGTTTCCATTTAGGATGTTCAATTTGTTTTCAAATCCAAACATGAGTTTTTACTCTCCAATTTTTTTTTGTAAACTATATTAAAAATAAACTATGATAAATGTAAGAGAAGAAAATGATTTCACGCACTAAAAATGAACACAAAAGTTTTGTTATCCAAGTTTGGGAAATTCCACTAAGACAACCCCTAATAGCTTGGTGGATTTTTATTAGAGAGAGATTTCTAATTGATCCTATAATGTTTTAAATGTGGTGGATATGCATGCCGGAAACATGTTGAAGATGCAAATGACCTAATGATCCAAAAATTTTAACGAGTAGAAAAACATAAATTTCGCAAGTTAATATGTGGTGGGATATTTACTAGACCCAAACAACCCACATTTTGCCTATTTTACAAAAAGCGGACCTTTCAATCATGGATCATCGTAAATGTTTTGATCGATTAATGATTGATGTGTAACAGCTATAATTTTTGTTAGAAATGACTTATGGTTAGGGTGTCAACTCTTAGTTAAAAATTCCTCCCCCCTTCTTGTCCGATGATTGCAAAACCCAATATATAAAAAAATAAAAGAGTTTAGAAAGCTTAAAAATCACAGATACTTTTTGGAATTATCTCTCTCAGCATTTTTGCATTTCCATTTTGGATGTTCAATTTTTTTTCAAATCCAAACTTGAGTTTTCACTATCCCATTTTTCTTGTGAACAAAAAGATAAGGCAAATAGATCACCACAAAATGAAAATTTTAGAGTTTATGTATTCAAAAAAAAAATTGAAAACTAAAATAATCTTAAGTGAAGAAAATTATTTCACGCACTAGAAATGAACACCAAAGTTTTGTTATCCATGTTTTGGAAATTCCACTAGTACAACCCCTAATAGCTTCGTGGAATTTTATAAGAAAGAGATTTCTAATTGATCCTATCATGTTTTAAATGTGGTGGATATGCATGCCTGAAACATGTTGATGATGGAAATGACTTAATCATCCAAAAATTTCAAGGAGTAGAAAAAATTAAATTCTCAAGTGAACGTGCGGTGGGATATTTACCAGAGCCAAACAACCCACTTTTTGCCTATTTTACAAAAAGCAGACCAAACAATCATTGATCATCATAAATGTTTTGATCGATTAATGATGTGTAACGGCTATAATTTTTTTAAGAAATGACTTATGGTTTGGGAGCAACACTCAATTAAAAATGGCTTGCCCCCCTCTTCCGATGATTACAAAAACCAATATATAAAAAAATAAAAGAGTTTACAATCCTTAAAAATCAAAGATACTTTTTTGAATTATCTCTCTCAACATTTGTGCATTTCCATTTTGGATGTTGAATTTTTTTTCAAATCCAAACTTGAGTTTTCACTATCCCATTTTTCTTGTAAACAAAAAGATAAGGCAAATAGATCACCGCAAAATGAAAATTTTAGAGTTTATGTATTCAAAAAAAAATTGAAAACTAAAATAATCTTAAGTGAAGAAAATTATTTCACGCACTAAAATGAACACCAAAGTTTTGTTATCCATGTTTTGGAAATTCCACTAGTACAACCCCTAATAGCTTCGTGGAATTTTATAAGAAAGAGATTTCTAATTGATCCTATCATGTTTTAAATGTGGTGGATATGCATGCTTGAAACATGTTGATGATGCAAATGACTTAATCATCCAAAAATTTCAAGGAGTAGAAAAAATTAAATTCTCAAGTGAACGTGCGGTGGGATATTTACCAGAGCCAAACAACCAACTTTTTGCCTATTTTACAAAAAGCAGACCAAACAATCATTGATCATCATAAATGTTTTGATCGATTAATGATGTGTAACGGCTATAATTTTTTTAAGAAATGACTTATGGTTTGGGAGCAACACTCAATTAAAAATGGCTTGCCCCCCTCTTCCGATGATTACAAAACCCAATATATAAAAAAATAAAAGAGTTTAAAATCCTTAAAAATCAAAGATACTTTTTTGAATTATCTCTCTCAACATTTGTGCATTTCTATTTTGGATGTTGAATTTTTTTTCAAATCCATACTTGAGTTATCACTCTCCCATTTTTCTGCAAAACAAAAAGATAAGGCAAATAGATCACAACAAAATGAAAATTTAGGAGTTTATGTGTGCAAAAAATTGAAAAATATAATAAATGTAAGTACAGAATATTATTTCACACACTAAAAATGAACACTAAAGTTTTGCTATCCATGTTTGGGAAATTCCACTAGTACAACCCCTAGTAGCTTGGTGGAATTTAGAAGAAAGAGATTTCTAATTGATCGTAACTTGTTTTAAATGTAGTAGATATGCATGCCTGAAACATGTTGAAGATGCAAATGACCTAATCATCAAAAAATTTGAAGGAGTTGAAAAAATTAAATTCTCAAGTTAACGTGCAGTGGGATATTTAACAAAGAGAAGCAACCCACTTTTTGCCTATTTTACTAAAAGCGGACCTAACAATCATTGATTATAGTAAATGTTTTGATCGATTAATGATGAGTAATGGCTATAATTTTTTTAAGAAATGACTTATTGTTTGGGAGTCAACACACAGTTAAAAATGCCTCGGTACCCCTTTTCCGATGATTGCAAAACCCAATATAGAAAAAACTAAAAGAGTTTACAATCCTTAAAAATCACAAAAAACTTTTTGGAATTATCTCTCTTAGCATTAGTGCATTTCCAATTTAGATGTTCATTTTTTTATCAAATCCAAACTTGAGTTTTAACTCTCCCATTTTTCTCGTAAGCAAAAAGATAAGGCAAATAGATCACAACAAAATGAAAATTTTAGAGTTTATTTATGCAAAAAAAAATTGAAAATATATAATAAATGTAAGCTTAGAAAATTATTTCACGCACTAAAAATGAACACCAAATTTTTGTTATCTATTTTTGGGAAATTCCACTAGTACAACCACAAATGGCTTGGTGGAAATTTATAAGAAGGAGATTTCTAATTGATCCTAACATATTTTAAATGTGATGGATATGCATGCCTGAAACATGTTGACGATGCAAATGAGCTCGTGATCCTAAAATTTCAAGGAGTAGAAAAAATGAAATTCTCAACTTAACGTACGGGGGGATATTTACTAGAGACAAACAACCCTCTTTTTGCCTATTTTTCAAAAAGCGGACCAAACAATCATAGATCATCGTAAATGTTTTGATCGATTAATGATGTGTAATGTCTATAATTTTTGTTAAAAATGACTTATGGTTTGGGAATCAACACTCAGTCAAAAACGCCTCTCCCCCCCTTTTCCAATGATTGCAAAACCTAATATATAAAAAACTAAAAGAGTTTCAATCCTTAAAAATGAC
Source organism: Aristolochia californica (assembly GCF_029961685.1). NCBI lineage: Eukaryota > Viridiplantae > Streptophyta > Magnoliopsida > Piperales > Aristolochiaceae > Aristolochia > Aristolochia californica. The sequence continues at coordinate 33,727,253 of NW_027182279.1, read as the reverse complement.
AGATACTTTTTGGAAGGATCTCTCTCAGCATTTGTGCATTTCCATTTTGGTTGTTCAATTTTTTTTTCAAGTCCAAACATGTGTTTTCACTCACCCATTTTTCTCGTAAACAAAAAGACAAGGCAAATAGATCACAACAAAATGAAAATTTTAGAGTTTATGTATGCAAACAAATTTTAAAAATATAATAAATTTAAGCTTAGAAAATTATTTCACGCACTAAAAATGAACACCAAAGTTTTGTTATCCATGTTTGGGAAATTCCACTAGTACAACCTTTAATAGCTTGGTGGGATTTTATAAGAAAGAGATTTCTAATTGATCCTAACATGTTTTAAATGTGGTGGATATGCATGCCAGGAACATGTTGAAGATGCAAATGGCCTAATGATCCTAAAATTTCAAGCAGCAGAAAAAATTAAATTCTCAAGTTAGCATGAGGGGGGATATTCACCAGAGGCAAATAACCAACCTTTTGCCTATTTTTCAAAAAACGGACCTAACAATCATAGATTATCGTAAATGGTTTGATTGATTAATGATGTGTAATGGTTATAATTTTGTTAGAAATGACTTATGGTTTGGGAGTCAAGACTCAGTTAAAAATGCATCGCCTTCCTCTTCCCATGATTGTAAAATCCAAAATAGAAAAAATTAAAAGAGTTTACAATCCATAAAAATCACATAAACAGTTTTGGAATTATCTCTCTCAGCATTTGACCATTTCCATTTTGGATGTACAATTTTTTTTCAAATCCAAACTTGAGTTTTCACTCTCCCTTTTTTCTCGTAAACAAAAAGATAAAGCAAATATATCACAACAAAATGAAAATTTTAGAGTTTATGTATGCAAAAAATTGAAAACTATAATAAATGAAACTGAAGAAAATTATTTCACGCACTAAAAATGAACACCAAAGTTTTGTTATCCATGTTTATGAAATTCCACTAGTGCAACTCCTAATAGCTTGGTGGCATTTTATAAGAAAGAGATTTCTAATTGATCCTAGCATGTTTTAAATGTTGTGGATATGCATGCCTGAAACATGTTGAAGATACAGATTACCTAATGATCCAAAAATTTTAAGGAGAAGAAAAAATGAAATTTTCAAGTTAACATACAGTGGGATATTTACCAGAGACAAACAATCCACTTTTTGCATTTTTACAAAAATTGGACCTAACAATCATAGGTAATTGTAAATGGTTTGATTGATTAATGATGTGCAACGGATATAATTTTTGTTAGAAATGACTTATGGTTTGGGAGTCAACACTTAGTTAAAAAAAATGCCTCGACCCCCCTCTTCCGATGATTGTAAAACCCAATATATAAAAAATAAATGAGTTTAATCCTTAAAAATCACATATACTTTTTGGAATTATCTCTCTCAGCATTTGTGCATTTCCATTTTGGATGTTCAATTTTTTTTCAAATCCAAACATGAGTTTTCACTCTCCCGTTTTTCTCATAAACAAAAAGATAAGTCAAATAGATCACAACAAAATGAAAATTTTAGAGTTAATGTATGCAAAAAATTGAAAACTGTAATAAATGAAACTGAAGAAAATTATTTCATGCACTAAAAATGAACACCAAAGTTTTGTTATGCATGTTTGGGAAATTTTACTAGTACATCTCCTAATAGCTTGGTGGAATTTTATAAGAAAGAGATTTCTAATTGATCCTAACATGTTTTAAATATTGTGGATTTGCATGCCTGAAACATGTTGAATTTTCAAATCACCTAATGATCCAAAACTTTCGAGTAGAAAAAATTAAATTCTCAAGTTAACGTGTAGTGGGATATTCACCAGAGAGAAACAACCCACTTTTTGCCTATTTTACAAATCATAGATCATCGTAAATGTTTTGAATGATTAATGATGTGTGACGGCTATAATTTTTGTAAGAAATGACTTATGGTCTGGGAGTCAACACTCAGTTAAAAATACTTCGGCCCCCCTCTTCCGATGATTGCAAAAACCATTATAGAAAAGACAAAAAGAGTTTACAATCTTTAAAAATCACTGATTCTTTTTGGAATTATCTTTGTCAGGATATGTACATTTCGTTTTTGGATGTTCAATTTTTTTTTAAATCCAAACTTGAATTTTTTACTCTCCATTTTTCTAGTAAACAAAAAGATAAGGCAAATAGATCACAACAAAATGAAAATTTTAGATTTTAGGTTTGAAACATTTTTGAAAAATATTATAAATGTTAGATTAAAAAATTCTTTCACGCACTAAAAATGAACACCAAAGTTTTGTTATCCATTTGGGGAATTCCACTAGTACAACCCCTAATAGCTTGGTGGAATTTTATAAGAAAGAGATTTCTAATTGATCCTAACATGTTTTAAATTTGGTCGATATGCATGTCTGAAACATGTTAAAGATGAAAATGACCAAATTATAAAAAATCTTCGAGTAGAAAAAATTAAATTCTTAGGTTAACGTGAGGGGGGAAATTTACCAGAGGCAAACAACCCACTTTTTACCTATTTTACAAACAGCAGACCTAACAATCATAGATCATCATAAATGTTTTGATCGATTAATGATGTGTAACGGCTATATATTTTGTTAGAAATGACTTATGGTTTGGGAGTCAACACTCAGTTAAAAATGCCTCGCCCTCCCTCTTCCCATGATTGAAAAATCCATTATAGAAAAAACTAAAAGAGTTTACAAACCTTAAAAGACACAGAAACTTTTCAGAATTATCTCTCTCTGCATTTGTGCATTTCAATTTTGGATGTTCACTTTTTTTTCAAATCCAAACTTGAGTTTTCACTCTCTCAGTTTTCTCAAAAACAAAAATATAAGGCAAATAGATCACAACAAAATGAAAATTTTAGAGTTTATGTAAGCAAAAAATTGAAAACTATAATAAATGTAAGTGTAGAAAATTATTTCACGCGCTAAATATGAACATTAAAGTTTTGTTATCCATGTTTGGAAAATTCCACTAGTACAACCACTAATAGTTTGATGGAATTTTATAGGAAATATATTTCTAATATATCCTAACTTGTTTTAAATGTGGTGGATATGCATGCCTGAAACATGTTGAAGATACAAAATACCTAATGATCCAAATATTTCAAGGCATAGAAAAGCGGACCTAACAATCATAGATCATCGTAAATGTTTTGATCAATTAATGATATCAAACGGCTATAATTTCTGCTAGAAATGACTTATGGTTTGGGAGTCAACACTCAATTAAAAATGCCTCAGCCCCCCTCTTTCGATGATTGTAAAACCCAATATATAAAAAAACTAAAAGAGTTTACAATCCTTAAAAATGATAGAAATTTTTTGGAATTATCTCTCACAACATTTGTGCATTTCCATTTTGGATGTTCGATTTTTTTCAAATCCAAACAAGAGTTTTCACTCTACCATTTTTCTTGTAAACAAAAAGATAAGGCAAATAGATCACAACAAAATGAAAATTTTAGAGTTTATGTATGCAAAAAAAATTGAAAACTAAAATAAATGTAAGTGAAGAAAATTATTTCATGCACTAAAAATGAACACCAGAGTTTTGTTATCCAAGTTTGGGAAATTCCACTAGCACCCCCCCCCCCCCCCCCTCTTCTGATGATTGCAAAACCCAATAGATAAAAAAGTAAAAGAGTTTAAAATCCTTAAAAATCATAGATACTTTTTGGGATTATCACTCTCTGCATTTGTGCATTTCTATTTTGGAAGTTCAATTTCTTTTCAAATCCAAACATCAGTTTTCACTCTCCTATTTTTCTGGTAAACCAAATGATCAGGTAAATAGATCATAATAAAATGAATATTTTACAGTTTATATAAAACATAATTTTAAAAATAAAATAAATATAAGCTTAGAAAATTTTTTCATGCACTAAAAAGCAACATCAAAGTTTTGTTATCCATGTTTGGGAAATTGCACTTGTACAACCCCTAATAGCTTGGAGGAATTTTATAAGAAAGAGATTTCTAATTAATCCTAACATGTTTTAAAAGTGCCTCGGCCCCCCTCTTCCGATGATTGGAAAAACCCAATATTTAAAAAACTAAAAGAGTTTACAATCCTTAAAAATCACGGATAATTTTTGGAATTATCTTTCTCAACATTTTTGCATTTCCATTTTGGATGTTCAATTTTTCTTCAAATCCAAACTTGGGATTTTACTCTCCCATTTTTCTTGTAAACACAAAGATAAGGCAAATAGATCTGCACGAAATGATAATTTAAAAGTTTATGTATGCAAAAAAATTTGAAGCCTAAAATAAATTTAAGTGAGGAAAATTATTTCACGCACTAAAAATGAACTCCAAAGTTTTGTTATCCATGTTTGGGAAATTCCACTAGTACAACCCCTAATAGCTTAGTGGAATTTTATAAGAAAGAGATTTCTAATTGATCCTAACATGTTTTAAATGTGGTGGATATGTATGCCTGAAACATGTGGAAGATGCAAATGAACTAATGCTCCAAATATTTCAAGGAGTAGAAAAAATTAGATTCTCAAGTTAATGTGCGGTGGGATATTTACCAGAGCCAAACAACCCACTTTTTGCCTTTTTTAAAAAACGCGGACCTAACAATCATAGATCATCGTAAAAGTTTTCATCGAATAATGATTTGTAATTGGTATAATGTTTGTTAGAAATGACTTATGGTTTGGGCTTCAACACTCAGTTAAAAATGCCTCGTCCCCCTCTTCTGATGATTACAAAACCCAATATATAAAAAACTAAAAGAGTTTACAATCCTTTCAAATCACAGATACTATTTGGAATTATCTCTTTCAGCATTTGTGCATTTTCATTTTGGAAGTTCAATTTTTTTCTCAAATCCATACTTGAGTTTTCACTCTCCTATTTTTTAGGTAAACAAAAAGATAAGGCAAAACGATCACAACAAACTGAAAATTTTAGAGTTTATATGACAAATTATTTGAAAAATATAATAAATATAAGCTTAGAAAATTATTTCATGCACTAAAAATGAACACCAAAGTTTTGTTATCCATGTTTGGGAAATTCCACTAGTACAACCCCTTATAGCTTGGTGAAATTTTATAAGAAAGAGATTTCTAATTCTTCTGACATGTTTTAAATGTGCTCGATATGCATGCCTGATACATGTTGAAGATGCAAAAGACCTAATGATCCAAAAATTTCAAGGAGTAGAAAAAATTAAATTCTCAAGTTAACGTGCAGGGGGATATTTACCAGAGGCAAACAACCCACTTTTTGCCTATTTTAAAAAAGCAAACATAACAATCATAGATCATCGTAAATGTTTTGACCGATTAATGATGTGTAACGGCAATTATTTTTGTTAGAAATGACTTATAATCAGAGAGTCAACACTCAGTTAAAAATGCCTCACACCCCCCCCCCCCTTCCGATGATTACAAAACCCAAATAAAGAAAAAACTAAAAGAGTTTACAATCCGTAAAAATCACTGATACCGTTTGGATTTATCTCTCTCAGCATTTGTGCATTTCCATTTCGGATGTTCAATTTTTTTCAAATCCAAACTTGAGTTTTCACTCTCCCATTTTTCTTGTAAACAAAAAGATAGGCAAATAGATCATAACAAAATGAAATTTTTAGAGTTTACGTATGGAAAAAATTTAAAACTATAATAAATGGAAGCGAGGAAAACTATTTCACGCAATAAAAATTAAAGTTTTTTTATCCTTTTTTGGGAAATTCCTCTTGTACAACCCCTAATAGCTTGGTGGAATTTTATAGGAAAGAGATTTCTAATTAATCCTAACATGTTTTAAATGTGACGGATATGCATGCCTGAAACATGTTGAAGATGCAAATGACCTAATGATCCAAAAATTGTAAGGAGTAGAAACAATTAAATTCTCAAGTTAACGTGCGTGGGATATTTACCACAGCCAAACAACCCACTTTTTGCCTATTTTAAAAAAAGCGGATCTATCAATTATAGATCATCATAAATTTTTTGATTGATTAATGATGTGTAACGACTATAATATTTGTTAGAAATGACTTATGGTTAGGGAGTCAACACTCAGTTAAAAATGCCTTGCCCCCCTTTTTCCGATGATTGCAAAACCCAATATATAAAAAGTTAAAAGAGTTTAAAATACTTAAAAATCACAGATACTTTTTGGGATTATCTCTCTCAGCATTTGTGCATTTTCATTTTGGATGTTCAATTTTGTTTCAAATCCAAACTTGAGTTTTCACTCTCCCATTTTTCTGGTAAACAATAAGATCAGGCAAATAGATCACGACAAACTAAAAATTTAAGATTTTATGTATGCAAAAAATTTAAAACTATAATAAATGAGTGAAGAAAGTTATTTCACACACTAAAAATGAACACCAAAGTTTTGTTATCCATGTTTGGGAAACTCCACTAGTACAACCCCTTATAGCTTGGTGGAATTTTATAAGAAAGATATTTCAAATTGATCCTAACATGTTTTAAATGTGCTTGATATGCATGCCTGAAACATGTTGAAGATGCAAATGACCTAATGATCCAAAAATTTCTTGGAGTAGAAAAAATTAAATTCTCAAGTTTACGTGCAGTTGGATATCTACGAGAGCCAAACAACCCATTTTTTGCCTTTTTTACTAAAAGAGGACCTAACAATCATAGATCATTGAAAATGTTTTGATTGATTAATGATGTGTAACGGGCATAATTTTTGTTAGAAATGACTTATGATTTGGGTGTAAACACTCAGATAAAATGCCACGCACCCCCCCCCCCCCCCCCCCCCCCCCCCCCCCCCCCCCCGCAGCCCCTTCTCCCCCAATATAGAAATAACTAAGAGAGTTTACAATCCTTAAATATCACTAAAACTTTTTGGAATTATAATTCTCAGCATTTGTGCATTTCCATTTTGGATGTTAAATTTTTTTTCAAATCCAAACGTTGAGTTTTCACTCTCCCATGTTTCTCGTAAACAAAAATATAAGGGAAATAGAACACAACAAAATGAAAATTGTAGAGTTTATGTAGGAAAAAAATTGAAAACTATAATAAATGTAAAAGAAGACAATTATTTCACGCACAAAAAATCAACACCAAAGTTTTGTTATCCATGTTTGGGAAATTCCACTAGTACAACTCCTAATAGCTTGGTGGAATTTTATACGAGAGAGATCTCTAATTGATCCTAACAAGTTTTAAATGTGGTGCATATGCATGCCTGAAACATGTTGAAGATACAAATTACCTTATGATCCAAAAATTTCATGGAGTAGAAAAAATTAAATTCTCAAGTTAACGTACGGTGGGATAATTACCAGAGACAAACAACCCACTTTTTGCGTATTTTACTAAAAGTGGACCTAACAATCATACATCATCGTGAATGTTTTGATCGATTAAGGATGTGTAACGGATATAATTGTTTTTAGAAATGACTTATGGTTTGGGTGTCAACAATTAGTTAAAAATGCCTCGCCCGCTCTTCTATGATTACAAAACCCAATATATAAAAAACTAAAAGAGTTTACAATCCATAAAATTGACAGATACTATTTGGAATTATCTCTCTCAGCATTTGTGAATTTCCATTTTGGATGTTCAATTTTTTTTCAAATCAAAACTTGAGTTTTCACTCTCCCATTTTTCTGGTAAACAAAAAGTTAAGGCAAATAGATTACAACAAAATAAAACTTTTAGAGTTTATGTATGCAAAAAATTTTGAAAACTATAATAAATGTAATTGAAGAAAATTATTTCACGCACTAAAAATGAACACCAAAGTTTTGTTATCCATGTTTGGGAAATTCCATTTCTATTATAAGAAAGAGATTTCTAATATATCCTAACATGTTTTAAATGTGGTGGATATGCATGCCTAAAAAATTTTGAAGATACAAATTACCTAATGAGCCCAAAATTTCAAGGAGCGGAAAAAATTAAATTCTCAAGTTAACGTTCGGTGGGATATTTACCAGAGACAAACAACCCACTTTTTGAATATTTTACTAAAAGCGGACCCAACAATCATAGATCCTCGTAAATGTTTTGATCGAGTAATGATGTGTAACGCCTATACTTTTTAATAGAAATGACTTATGGTTTGGGAGTCAACACTCAGTTAAAAATGCCTAGGCCCCCCTCATCTGATGATTGCAAAACACAATATATAAAAAACTAAAAGAGTTAACAAACCTTAAAAATGACAGATACTTTTTGGAACTATCTCTCTCAGCTTCTGTGCATTTCCGTTTTGGTTGTTCAATTTTTTTTCAGATCCAAACTTGAGTTTTCACTCTCCAATTTTTCTCGTAAACAAAAAGATAAGGCAAACAAATCACAAAAAAATGAAAATTTTAGAGTTTATAAATGCAAAAAATTAAAAACTATAATAAATGTTGTAAAGAAAATTATTTCACGCACTAAAAATGAACACCAAAGTTTTTTTATCCATGTTTGTGAAATTCCACTAGAACAACTCTTAATTGATTGGTGGAATCTTATAAGAATCACATTTCTAATTGATCCTAACATGTTTTAAGTGTGGTGGATATGCATGCTTGAAACATGTTGAAGATGCAAATGACCTAATGATCCAGAAATTTCATGGAGTAGAAAAATTTTAATTCTCAAGTTAACATGCGGTGGGATATTTGCCAGACTTTTTGCCTATGTTACAAATCATAGATCATCATAAATGTTTTGATCGATTAATGATGTGTAACAGCTATAATTTTTTTAAGAAATAACTTATGGTTTTGGAGTCAACACTTAGTGACAAATGCCTCGCCCCCCCCCCACCCCCCCCCCCCCCCCCCCCCCCCCCCCCCCCCCCCCCCCCCCCTCCTCCCAGTGCTTCCGATGATTGCAAAACCCAATATTGAAAAAACTAAAAGAGTTTACAATCCTTAAAAATCATAGATACTTTTTGGAATTATCTCTCTTAGCATTTGTGCATTTCCATTTTGGATGTTAGATAGATTTTTTTTGAAATCCAAACTTGAGTTTTCACTCTCCCTTTTTTCTGGTAAACATAGAGATATGGCAAATAGATCACAACAAAATGAAAATTTTTGAGTTTATGTATGCAAAAAAAATTGAAAAATATAATAAAAGTAAGCTTAGAAGATTATATCATGTACTAAAAATGAACACTAAAGTTTTGTTATCCTTGTTTGGGAAATTCCACTAGTACAACCCCTAATTGCTTGGTGGAATTTTATAAGAAAGAGATTTCTAATTGATCGTAACATGATTTAAATGTGGTGGATATGCATGCCTGAAACATGTTGAAGATGCAAATGACCTAATGATCCAAAAATTTCAAGGAGTTGAAAAAAATAAATTCTAAAGTTAATGTCCGGTGGCATATTTACCAAAAAGAAACAACCCACTTTTTGCCTATTTTACAAAAAGCAGACCTAACAATCATAGATCATTGTAAATTTTTTGATCAATTAATGATGTGTAACGGCTTTAATTTTTTTAAGAAATGACTTATGGTTTTGGACTCAACACTCAGTTAAAAATGCCTCGCCCCCTCTTCCGATGATTGCTAAACCCAATATAGAAAAAACAATAAGAGTTTAAAATCCTTAAAAATCACAGATACTTTTTGGAATTATCTCTCTCAGTATTTGTGCATTTCCATTTTGGATGTTAATCCAAACTTGAGTTTCCACTCTCCCATTTTTCTGGTAAACAAAAGGATAAGGCAAATAGATCACAACAAAATGAAAATTTTAGAGTTTATGTATGCAAAAATATTTGAAAAATATAATAAATGTAAGATTAGAAAATTATTTCACGCAAAAAAAATAAAAACCAAAGCTTTGTTATCCATGTTTTGGAAATTCCACTAGTACAACCCTAAAAGCTTGGTGGAATTTTATAAGAAAGAGATTTCTAATTGATCCTTACATGTTTTAAATGTGGTGGATATGCATGTCTGAAACATGTTGAAGATGCAAATGACCTAATGATCCAAAAATTTCAAGGAGTAGAGGAAAACAACCAACTTTTTGCCTATTTTTCAAAAAGCGGACCTAACAATCATAGATTATCGTCAATGTTTTTATCGATTAATGATGTGTAACGACTATAATTTTTGGTAGAAAAGACTTATGGTTTGGGACTCAACACTCAGTTAAAAATGCCTCCCCCCCCCCCCCCCCCCCCCCCCCCCCTTCTTTCCCTCTTCCGATGATTGCAAAATCCAATATAGAAAAAACTAAAAGAGTATAAAATCCTTAAAAATCACAAAAAACTTTTTGGAGTTATCTCTCTCAACATTTGGGCCTTTCCATTTTGGATGTTCAATTTTTTTTCAAATCCAAACTTGAGTTTCTCTGTCCCATTTTTCTCGTAAACAAAAAGATAAGGAAAATAGATCACAACAAAATAAAAAATTTAGAGTTTATGTATGCAAAAAATTGAAAACTAAAATAAATAAAAGTGAAGAAAATTATTTCACGCACTAAAAATGAACAACAAAGTTTTTTTATCCTTGTTTGGGATATTCCACTAGTACAACCCCAGATTGCTTGGTGGAATTTTATAAGAAAGATATTTCAAATATATCCTAACATGTTTTAAATGTGGTGGACATGCTTGCCTGAAACATGTTGAAGATACAAATTACCTAATGATCCAAAAATTTCAAGGACAAGAAAAAAATGAAATTTTCAACTTAACGTATGGTGGGATATTTACCAGAGACCAACAAACCACTTTTTGCATTTTTACAAAAAGCGGTCCTAACAATCATAGATCATCGTAAATGGTTTGATCGATTAATGATGTGTAACGGCTGTAATTTTTGTTAGAAATGACTTATGGTTTGGGATTCAACACTCAGTTAAAAATGCCTCGGTCCCCCCTCTTCCGATGATTGCAAAACCCAATCTATAAAAAACTGAAAGAGTTTAAAATCCTTAAAAATCACAGATAATTTTTGGAATTATATCTCTCATCATTTGTGTATTTCTATTTTGGATGTTCAATTTTTTTTCAAATCCAAACTTGACTTTTCACTCTCCAATTTTTCTCGTAAACAAAAAGATAAGGTAAATAGATCACAACAAAATGAAAATTTTAGTGTTTATGTATGCAAAAAATTGAAAACTAAAATAAATGTAACTGAAAAAAATTATTTGACACTATAAAAATGAACACCAAAGTTTTGTTATCCATGTTTGGGGAAATTCCACTAGTACAACCGCTAATAGCTTGGTGAAATTTTATAAGAAAGAGATTTCTAATTGATCCTAACATGTTTTAAATGTGGTGAATATGCATAACTGAAACATGTTGAAGATGCAAATGACCTAACGATCCAAAAATTTCCAGTAGAAAAAATTAAATTCTTAAGTTAACGTGCGGTGGGATATTTATCAGAGAGAAACAACCCACTTTTTGCCTATTTTACAAATCATAGATCTTTGTAAATATTGTGATCGATTAATGATGTGTAACGGCTAAATTTTTGTGAGAAATGCCTTTTGGTTTGGGGGTCAACACTTAGTTAAAAATGGTTCGGCCTTCCTCTTCCGGTGATTCCAAAACCCAATATAGAATAATCTAAAAGAGTTTACAATCTTTAAAAAACACTTGGAATTATCTCTCTCAGCATTTGTGTATTTCCTTTTTGGATGTTCAATGTTTTTTCAATTCCAAACTTGAGTTTTCACTCTCCCATTTTTCTAGTAAACAAAATGATAAGGCTAATAGATCACAACAAAATGAAAAGTTTAAAGTTTATATACGCAAAAAAATTTAAAAATAGAATAAATATAAGCTTAGAAAATTATTTCACGTACCAAAAATGAACATCAAAGTTTTGCTATCCATGTTTCGGAAATTCCACCGTAATAGCTTGGTGGAATTTTAAAAGAACAAGATTTCTAATTGATCCTCACATGTTTTGAATGTGGTGGATATGCATGCCTGAAACATGGTGAAGATGCAAATGACCTAATGATCCAAAAATTTCAAGGAGTAGAAAAAATTAAATTCTCAAGTTAACAGGCGGGGGCATAAATACCATAGCCAAACAATCCACTTTTTGCCTATTTTACAAAAAGCAGACCTAACAATCATAGATCATCTTAAATGTTTCGATTGATTAATGATGTGTAATGGTTATTATTTTTTTTAGAAATGACTGATGGTTTGGGAGTCGACACTCAGTTAAAAATGCCTCGCCACCTCTCTTCCGATGATTGAAAAATCCAATATAGAAAAAACTAAAAGAGTTTACAATCCTTAAAAATCACAAAAAATTTGGAATTATCTCTCTCTGCATTTGTGCATTTTCATTTTGGAAGTTAATTTTTTTTTTGAATCCAAACTTGAGTTTTCACTCTCCCATTTTTCTCGTAAACAAAAAGATAAGGCAAATAGATCACAACAAAATGAAAATTTTAGAGTTGAAGTATGCAAAAAATTGAAAACTATAATAAATGTAAGTGAAGAAAATTATTTCATGCACTAAATATGAAAACAAAAGTTTTGTTATCTATGTTTGGGAAATTCCACTAGTACAACCCCTAATAGGTTGATGAAATTTTATAAGAAAGAGATTTCTAATATATCCTAACATGTTTAAAATGTGGTGGATATGCATGGCTGAAAAAATTTTTAGATACAAATTACCTAATGATCCAAAAATTTCAAGGAGTAGAAAAAATTAAATTCTCAACTTAACGTAGGATGGGATATTTACCAGAGACAAACAACGCACTTTTTGCATATTTTACAAAAAGTAGACCTAACAATCATAGATCATTGTAAATTTTTTGATCGATTAATGACGTCTAACGGCTATAATTTCTGTTAGAAATGAATTATGGTTTGGGATTCAACACTCAGTTAAAAATGTCTCGGCCCCCCTCTACTTACGATTGCAAAACCCAATATATAAAAAACTAAAAGACTTTAAATCCTTAAAAATGAAAGATTCTTTGTGGAATTATCTCTCTCAGCATTTGTGCATTTCCATTTTGGATGTTGAATATTTTTTCAAATCCAAACTTGAGTTTTCTATCTCCCATTTTTCTGGTAAACAAAAAGATAAGGCAAATAGATCACAAGAAAATGAAAATTTTAGAGTTTATTTATGCAAAAAATGGAAAACTATAGTAAATGTAAGTGAGGAAAATTATTTCACGCACTAAAAATGAACACCAAAGTTTTGTTATCCATGTTTGGGAAATTGCATAAGTAGATCTCCTAATAGCTTGGGGGAATTCTATAAGAAAGGGATTTCTGATTGATCCAAACATGTTTTAAATGTGGTGGATATGCATGCCTGATACATGTTGAAGATGCAAATGACCTAATGATCCAAAAATTTCAAGGAGTAGAAAAATTTAAATTCTCAAGTTAACGTGCGGTGGGATATTTACCAGAGAGAAACAACCCACATGTTGCCTATTTTACAAATCATAGATCATCGTAAATGTTTTGATAGATTAATGATGTGTAACGACTATAATTTTTGTAAGAAAACACTTATGGTTTGGGAGTCAACACTCAGATAAAAATACCATGCACCCCCACCCAGTCGGCCACCTCCCCCTCCCTCTTTTATGATGATTGCAAAACCCAATAAAGAAAAAACTAAATGAGTTAACAATCCTTAAAAATCACAGATACTTTTTTGAATTATCACTCTCAGCATTTGTGCATTTGCATTTTTCATGTTCAATTTTTTTTCAAATCCATGCTATATTTTTCTCTCTCCTATTTTTCTACTAAACCAAAAGATAAGGCAAATAGATCACAACAAAATGAAAATTTAAGAGTTTATATACAAAAAAAATTGAAAAATATAAAAAATATAAGCTTAGAAAATTATTTCATGCACTAAAAATGAACACCAAAGATTTGTTATCCATGTTTGGGAAATTCCACTAGTACAACCCTTAATAGCTTGGTGGAATTTTATAAGAAAGAGATTTCTAATTGATCCTAACATGTTTTAAATGTGGTGGATACACATGCCTGATACTTCTTGAAGATGCAAATGACCTAATGATCCAAAAATTTCAAGGAGTAGAAAAAAATTAAATTCTCAAGTTAATGTGCAGGGGGATATTTACCAGAGGCAAACAACCCACTTTTTGCCTATTTTACAAAAAGAGGACCTAACAATCAAAGATTATCGTTAATGTTTTGATTGATTAATGATGTGTATTGGCGATAATTTTTGTTAGACATGACTTATGGTTTGGGAGTCAACACTCAGTTAAAAATGCCTCGCCCTCGTCTTCCGATGATTGGAAAACCCCATAAAAATAATTAAAAGAGTTTACAATCCGTAAAAATCACTGATACTTTTTGGAATTATCTCTCTCAGCATTTGTGAATTTCCATTTTGGATCTTCAATTTTTTTTAAATCCAAACTTTTTCACTCTCCCATTTTTCTCGTAAACAAAAGGATAAGGAAAATAGATCATAACAAAATGAAAATGTTAGTGTTTATGCATGGATAAAATTTAAAACAATAATAAATGTAAGTGAAGAAAATTATTTCACGCACAAAAATTAACACAAAAGTTTTGTTATCCATGTTTGGGAAATTCCACTATTCAACCCCTAATAGCTTGGTGGAATTTTATAACAAAGAGATTTCTAATTGATCCTAACATGTTTTAAATGTGGTGGATTTGCATGCCTAAAACATGTTGAATATGCAAATGACCTAATGATCCAAAAATTTTAAGGAGTAGAAACAATTAAATTCTCAAGTTAACGTGTGGTGGGATATTTACCACATTCAAACAACCCATTTTTTTCTTATATTACAAAAAGCGGATCTGTGAATCATAGATCATCGTAAATGTTTTGATCGATTAATGATGTGTAATAGCTATAATTTTTGTAAGAAATGATTTATGGTTTGGGTGTGAACACTCACTTAAAAATGTCCCCCCTCTTTAGATGAATACAAACCCCAATATATAAAAAACTAAAAGAGTTTACAATCCTTAAAAATTACAGATACTTTTTGAATTATCTCTCTCAGCATTTGTGCATTTCCATTTTGGATGTTCAATTTTTTGTCAAATCCAAACTTGAGTTTTCACTCTCCCATTTTTCTACTAAACAAAAATATAAGGCAAATAGATCACAACAAAATGAAAGTTTAAGAGTTTATGTATGCAAAAAATTGAAAAATATAATAAATGAAAGTGAAGAAAATTATTTTACGCACTAAAAATTAATACCAAAGTTTTGTTATCCATGTTTGGGAAATTCCACTAGTACAACCTCTAATAGCTTTGTGGAATTTTATAATAAAGAGATTTGTAATTGATCCTAACATGTTTTAAATGTGGTGGATTTGCGTTCCTGAAACATGTAGAATATGCAAATGACCTAATGATCCAAAAATTTCATGGAGGAAAAAAATTAAATTCTCGAGTTAACATGAGGTGGGATATTTATTTGAGCCAAACAACTCTTTGTTTGCCTATTTTACAAAAAGAGGACCTAACAATCATAGATCGTTGTAAATGTTTTGATCCATTAATGATGTGTAACGTCTATAATTTTTGTTAGAAATGACTTATGGTTTGGGAATCAACACTTTGTTAAAAATGCTTCACCCCCTCTTCTGACGATTGCAAAATTCAATACAGAAAAAACTAAAAGAGTTTACAATCCTTAAAAATCACAGAAACTTTTTGGAATTTTCTTTCTCAGCATTTGTGTATTTCCATTTTGGATGTTCAATTTTTTATCAAATCCAAACTTCAGTTTTCATTCTCCATGTTTTCTCGTAAACAAAAAGATAAGGCAAATAGATCACAGCCAAATGAAAATTTTAGAGTTTATTTATGCAAAAAATTGAAAACTATAATTAATGTAAGAGAAGAAAATTATTTCACGCAGTAAAAATGAACACCAAAGTTTTGTTTTCCATGTTTAGCAAATTCCACGAGTACAACCCCTAATAGCATGGTGGAATTTAGAAAAAAAGAGATCCAATTGATAGTAACATGTTTTAAATATGGTGGATATGCATTCCTAAAACATGTTGAAGATGCAAATGACCTAATGATCCAAAAATTTCAAGGAGTTGAAAAATTAAGTTCTCAATTGAACGTGCGGTGGATATTTACCAAAGAGAAACAACCCACTTTTTGCCTATTTTTCAAATCATAGATCATCATAAATGTTTTAATCGATTAATGATGTGTAACGGCTATAAAATTTGTAAGAAATGACTTATGGTTTGGAAGTCAACACTTAGTTAAAAAACTAAAAGAGGTTACAATCCTTAAAAATCACAGATACTTTTTGGAATTATCTCTCACAGCATTTGTGCATTTCCATTTTGGATGTTCAATTTTTTTTCAAATCGAAACTTGAGTTTTTCACTCTCGCATGTTTTTGGTAAACAAAAAGATAAAGCAAATAGATCACAACAAAATGAAAATTTTAGATTTTATCTATGCTAAATAATTTGAAATTTTTAACCAAAGTAAGCTTAGAAAATTATTTCACACACTAAAAATTAACACCAAAGTTTTGTTATCCATGTTTGGGAAATTGCACTATTACAAGCCCTAATAGCTTGGTGAAATTTTATAAAAAAGAGATTAGTAATTGATCCTAACATGTTTTAAATGTGGTGGATATGCGTGCCTGAAACATCTTGAAGATGCAAATGACCTAATGATCCAAAAATTTCAAGGAGTAGAAAAAATTAAATTTTCAAGTTAACGTGCGGGGGGATATTTACCAGAGACAAACAACCAGCTTTTTGCCTATTTTTAAAAAATGGACCTAACAATTATTGATCATGGTAAATGTTTTGATCAATTAATGATGTGTAACGGCTATAATGTTTTTTAAAAATGACTTATGGTTTGGGAGTCAACACTCAATTAAAAATGCCCCGGCCCCCCTCTTCCGGTGATTGCAAAACCCAATATATAAGAAACTAAAACAATTTACAATCCTTAAACATCACAGATACTTTTTGGAATTATCTCTCTCAGCATATGTACATTTCCATTTTGGATGTTCAATTTTTTTCAAATCCACACTAGAGTTTTCACTCTCCCATTTTCTCGTAAACAAAAAGAGAAGGCAAATTGATCACAACAAAATAAAAATTTAAGAGTTTATGAATGCAAAAAAATTTGAAAACTATATTAAATGTAAGTGAAGAAAATATTTTCACGCACTAAAAAGGAACACCAAAGTTTTGTTATCCATGTTTGCGAAATTCCACTAGTAGAACCCCTAATAGCATGGTTGAAATTTGTAAGAAAGATATTTCCAATATATCCTAACAAGTTTTAAATGTGGTGGATATGCATGCCTGAAACATGTTGAAGATACAAATTACATAATGATCCAAAAATTTCAAGGAGTAGAAAAAATTAAATTCTCAAATTAACATTCGGTGGGATATTTACCGGAGACAAAACACCCACTTTTTGCAAATTTTACTAAAAGCGGACCTACAATCATAGATCATTTAAATGTTTAGATCGATTAATGATGTGTAACTGTTATATTATTTGTTAGAAATGACTTATGGTTTGGGAGTCAACACTCAGTTAAAAATGCCTCGGCAACCCTCTTCCGATGATTGCAAAAGACAATATATAAAAAACAAAAAGTGTTTATAATCCTTAAAAATCACAGATATTTTTTGGAATTATCTCTCTCAGCATTTGTGCATTTATATTTTGGATGTTAAATTTTTTTTCAAATCCAAACTTGAGTTTTCACTATCCCATTTTTCTCATAAACAAAAAGATATGACAAATAGATCACAAAAAAATTCAAATTTTAGATTTTATGTATGCAAAAAAATGAAAACTATAATAAATGTAAGTGAAGAAAATTATTTCATGCAATAAAAATGAACACCAAAGTTTTGTTATCCTTGTTTGGGAAATTCCACTACTACCACCCTTAATAGCTTGGTGGAACTTTATAAGGAAGAGATTTCTAATTGATCCTAACATGTTTTAAATGTGGTGGATACGCATGCCTGATACTTCTTGAAGATGCAAATGACCTAATGATCCAAAAATTTCAAGGAGTAGAAAAAATTAAATTCTCAAGTTAATGTGCGGGGGGATATTTACCAGAGGCAAACAACCAACTTTTTGCCTATTTTACAAAAAGAGAACCTAACAATCATAGATCATTGTAAATGTTTTGATCAATTATTGATGTGTAACGGCTATAATTTCTATCAGAAATGACTTATGGTTTGAGAGTCAACACTCAATTAAAAATGCCTCGCCCCCCTCTCCCGATGTTTGGAAAACCCCATAAAAATAATTAAAAGAGTTTACAATCAGTAAAAATCACTGATACTTTTTGGAATTATCTCTCTCAGCATTTGTGAATTTCCATTTTGGTTGTTCATTTTTTTTCAAATCCAAACTTTAGCTTTCACTCTCCCATTTTTCTTATAAACAAAAGGATAAGGCATATAGATCATAACAAAATGAAAATGTTAGAGTTTATGCATGGAAAAAATATAAAAAAATAATAAATGTAAGTGAAGAAAATTATTTCACGCACCACAAATTAACACCAAAGTTTTGTATCCTTGTTTGGGAAATTCCACTAGTACAACCCCTAATAGATTGGTGGAATTTTATAACAAAGAGATTTCTAATTGATCCTAACATGTTTTAAATGTGGTGGATATGCATACCAGAAACATGTTGAAGATGCAATTGACCTAATGATCCAAAAATTTTAAGGAGTAGAAACAATTAAATTCTCAAGTTAACGTGTCGTGGGATATTTACCACAGTCAAACAACCCACTTTTTTCTTATATTAAAAAAAGCGGATCTTTCAATCATAGATCATCGTAAATGTTTTGATCGATTAATGATGTGTAACAGCTATAATTTTTGTAAGAAATGACTTATGGTTTGGGAGTGAACACTCACTTAAAAATGTCCCCCCTCTTCAGATGAATACAAAACCCAATATATAAAAAACTAAAAGAGTTTACAATCCTTAAAAATCAAAGATATGTTTTTGAATTATCTCTCTCAGTATTTGTGAATTTCCATTTTGGATGATCAATTTTTTGTCAAATCCAAACATGAGTTTTCACTCTCCCATTTTTCTACTAAACAAAAAGATAAGGCAAATAGATCACAACAAAATAAAAATTTAAGAGTTTATGTATGCAAAAAATTGAAAACTATAATAAATGAAAGTGAAGAAAATTATTTCATGCACTAAAAATGAACACCAAAGTTTTATTTTCCATGTTTGGGAGATTCCACTAGTACAACCTCTAATAGCTTTGTGGAATTTTATAATAAAGAGATTTCTAATTGATCCTAACATGCTTTAAATGTGGTGGATTTGCATGCCTGAAACATCTAGAAGATGAAAATGACCTAATGATCCAAAAATTTCTTGGAGTAGAAAAAATTAAATTGTCATGTTAACGTGAGGTGGGATATTTACTTGAGCCAAATAACTCTCTGTTTGCCTATTTTACAAAAAGAGGACCTAACAATCCAAGATCATTGTAAATGTTTTGATCCATTAATGATGTGTAACGACTATAATTTTTGTTAGAAATGACATATGGTTTGGGAATCAACACTCAGTTAAAAATGCCTCGGCCCCCCTCTTTCGATGATTGGAAAACCAAATATAGAAAAAACTAAAACAATTTACAATCCTTAAAAATCACAGATACTTTTTGGAATTATCTCTCTCAGCAGATGTGCATTTACATTTTGGATGTTCAATTTTTTTCAAATCCAAAATAGAGTTTTCACTCTCTCATTTTTCTCGTAAACAAAAAGATAAGGCAAATTGATCACAACAAAATGAAAATTTAAGAGTTTATGAATGCAAACAAATTTTAAAACTATAATAAATGTAAGTGAATAAAATTATTTCACGCACTAAAAAGGAACACCAAAGTCTTGTCATCTATGTTTGGGAAATTCCCCTAGTAGAACCCCTAATAGCTTGGTGGAAATTTATTAGAAAGATATTTCTAATATATCCTAAAAAGTTTTAAATGTGGTGGATATGCATGCCTGAAACATGTTGAAGATACAAATTACCTAATGATCCAAAAATTTCAAGGAGTAGAAAAAATTAAATTCTCAAGTTAACGTTCGGTGGGATATTTACCAGAGACAAAACGCCCACTTTTTGCATATTTTCCTAAAAGCGAACTTACAATCATAGATCATCATAAATGTTTAGATTGATTAATGATGTGTAACTGTTATAATATTTCTTAGAAATGACTTATGGCTTGGGAGTCAACACTCAGTTAAAAATGCCTCAGCCCCCCTCATCCGATGATTGCAAAACACAATATATAAAAAACAAAAAGTGTTTACAATCCGTAAAAACCACAGATACTTTTTGGAATTATCTCTCTCAGCATTTGTGAATTTCTATTTTGGATGTTCAATTTGTTTTCAAATCCAAACTTGAGTTTTCACTGTCCCATTTTTCTCGTAAACAAAAAGATAAGGCAAAAAAATGTAATTGAGGAAAATTATTTCATGCACTAAAAATGAACACCAAAGTTTTGTTATCCATGTTTGGGAAATTCCACTAGTATAACTTCAAATAGCTTGGTGGAATTTAATAAGAAAGAGATTTCTAATTGATCCTAACAGGTTTTAAATGTGGGGGATATGCATGCCTAAAACATGTTGAAGATGCAAATGACCTAATGATCCAAAAATTTCGAGTTGAAAATATTAAATTCTCCAGTTAATGTGCGGTGGGATATTTACCAAAGAGAAACAACCCGCTTTTTGCCTATTTTTCAAATCATATATCATCATAAATGTTTTGATCGATTAGTGATGTGTAACGGCTATAATTTTTGTAAGAAATGACTTATGGTTTGGGAGTCAACACTCGGTAAAAAATGACCGCCCCCCCCCCCCCCCCCTTCTTCCGATGATTGCAAAACCCAATATATAAAAAACTCAAAGAGTTTTCACTCCTTAAAAATAACTGATACATTTTGGAATTATCTCTCTCAGCATTTGTGCTTTTCCATTTTGGATGATCAATATTTTTTCAAATCCAAACCAGAGTTTTCACTCTCCCATTTTTTTAGTAAGCAAAAAGATAAGGCAAATAGATCACAAAAAATTGAAAATTTTAGATTTTATGTATGCTAAAAAATTTGAAAACTTAAATAAAAGAAAGAGAAGAAAATTATTTCACGCACTAAAAAAGAACACCAAAGTTTTGTTATCCATGTTTGGGAAATTCAACTAGTATAACCCCAAATAGCTAGGTGGAATTTTCTAAGAAAGAGATTTCTAATTGATCCTAACATGTTTTAAATGTGGTGGATATGTCTGGAACATGTTGAAGATGCAAATGATCCATTGATCCAAAAATTTCAAGGAGTAAAAAAACTTAAATTCTCAAGTTAACGTGCGGGGAGAAGCGGGTGGGGGGGGGGGGGTTATATTTACCAAAGCCAAACAACCCACTTTTAGCCAATTTAAAAAAAAAGTGGATCAAACAATCATAGGTCATTGTCAATTTTTTTATCGATTAATGATGTTTAACGGCTATAATTTTTGTTAGAAATGACTTAAGGTATGGGTGTCAATACTCACTTAAAAATGCATAGCACCCCCTCTTCCGATGATTGCAAAACCCAATATAGAAAAAACTAAAAAAATTTACAATCCTTAAAAATGACAGATACTTTTTGAAATCATCTCTCTCAATATTTGTGCATTTCCATTTTGGATGTTCAATTTTTTTTAAATCCAAACATGAGTTTTCTCTCTCCCATATTTTTGGTAAACAAAAAGACAAGATAAATAGATCACAACAAAATTAAAATTATAGAGTTTATGTGTGAAAAAAATTCTGAAAACTATAATAAATGTAAGTGAAGAAAATTATTTCATGCACTAAAAATGATCACCAAAGTTTTGTTATCCATGTTTGGGAAATTCCACTAGTACAACCCCAAATTGCTTGGTGGAATTTTATAAGAAAGAGATTTCTAATTGATCCTAACATATTTTAAATGTGGTGGGTATACATGCTAGAAACATGTTGAAGATGTAAATGATGTAATTATCCAAAAATTTAAAGTAGAAAAAATCAAATTCTCAAGTTACCGTGCAGTGGGATATTTACCAGAGCCAAACAACCCACTTTTTGCCTATTTCACAAAAAGCGTACCTAACAATCATATATCATCGTAAATATTTTGATCGATTAATGATGTGTTATGGCTATAATTTTGTTTAGAAATGACTTATGGTTTGGGAGTCAACACTCAGTTAAAAATGCCTCCCCCCCCACTTTTTGCCTATTTTACAAAAAGCGTACCTAACAATCATATATCATCGTAAATATTTTGATCGATTAATGATGTGTTACGGCTATAATTTTGTTTAGAAATGACTTATGGTTTGGGAGTCAACACTCAGTTAAAAATGCCTTCCCCCCGCCCCCCCCCCCCCCCCCCCCCCCCCCCCCCTCCCTCTCCCTTCCCTCTTCCGATGATTGCAAAACCCAATAAAGAAAAAACTAAAAGAGTTTACAATCCTTAAAAATGACAGATACATTTTGGAATTATCTGTCTCAGCATTTGTGCATTTCCATTTTGGATGTTCAATTTTTTTTAAATCCAAACTAGAGTATTCACTCACCCATTTTTCTAGTAAACAAAAAGATAAGGCAAATAGATCAACAGAAAATGAAAATTAAGATTATATAAATGCAAACAAATTTGAAAACTATAATAAATGAAAATGAAGAAAATTATTTCCCGCACTAAAAAGGAACAACAAAGTTTTGTTATCCATGTTTTGGAAATTCCACTAGTACAACCCCTAATTGCTTGGTAGAATTTTATAAGAAAGAGATTTCTAATTGATCGTAACATGTTTTAAATGTGGTGGATATGCATATCTGAATAATGTTGAAGATGCAAATGACCTAATGATCCAAAAATTTTAAGGAGTTGAAAAAATTAAATTCTAAAGTTAACGTCCGGTGGCATATTTACCAAAGAGAAACAACCAACTTTTTGCCAATTTTACAAAAAAGCGGACCTAACAATCATAGATCATCGTAAATTTTTTGATCAATTAATGAGGTGTAACGACTTTAGTTTTTGTAAAAAATGACCTATGGTTTGGGACTCAACACTCAGTTAAAATTGTCTCGCCGATGATTGTAAAACCCAATATATAAAAAACTAATAGATTTTCCAATCCTTAAAAATCACAGATACTTTTTGGATTATCTCTCTCAGCATTTGTGCATTTCCATTTTGGATGTTCAATTTTTTTTCAAATCCAAACTTGAGTTTTCTCTTTCCTGTGTTTCTGGTAAACAAAAAGAGAAGGCAAATTGATCACAACAACAAGTAAATTTAAGAGTTTACGTACCCAAAAAATTTTGAAAACTATAATAAATGTAAGTGAAGTAAATTATTTCACGCACTAAAAATGAACACCAAAGTTTTGTTATCCATGTTTGGGAAATTCCATTAGTACAACCCCCAATAGCTGGATGGAATTTTATAAGAAAGAGATTTCTAATTGTTCCTAACATGTTTTAATGTGGTGGATATACATGCCAGAAATATGTTGAAGATGCAAATGACCTAATGAACCAAAAATTTCAAGGTCAAGAAAAAATTAAATTCTCAAGTTAGCGCGTTGTGGGATATTCACCAGAGCCAAGCAACCCACTTTTTGCCTATTTTACAAAAAGCGGACCTAACAATAAAAAATCATCGTAAATGTTTTGTTCAATTAATGTTGTGTAACGGCTATAATTTTTGTTAGAAATGACTTAAGGTTAGGGATTTAACACACTGTTAAAAATGAGTCGCCCCCGTCATTCGATGATTGCAAAACCCAATATAAAAAAAACTAAAAGAGTTTACAATCCTTAAAAATCACAGATACTTTTTAGATTATCTCTCTCAGCATTTGTGCATTTTCATTTTGGAAGTTCAATTTTTTTTGAAATCCAAACTTGAGTTTTCACTCTCCCATTTTTTTGGTAAATAAAAAGATAACACAAATAGATCACAACAAAAAGAAATCTTTAGAGTTTTTGTATGCAAAAAAATTTGAAAAAAATAATAACTGTAAGTGAAGTAAATTATTTCATGCACTAAAAATGAACACCAAAGTTTTGTTATCCATGTTTGGGAAATTCAACTAGTACAACCCGTAATAGCTTGGTGGAATTTTATAAGAGAGAGATTTCTAATTATTCCTAACATGTTTTAAATGTGGTAGATATGCATGCCAGGAACATGTTGAAGATACAAATGACCTAATGATCCAAAATTTAGAGTAGAAAAAATTAAATTCTGAAGTTAACGTGTGGTGGGATATTTGCCAGAGCGAAACAACCCACTTTTTGCCTATTTTACAAAAAGTGGACCTAACAATCATAGATCATCGTAAATGTTTTGATTGATTAATGATGTGTTGCGGCTATATTTTTTGTTAGAAATGACTTATGGTTTCGGAGTCAACACTCAGTTAAAAATACCTCGCCTCCCCTCTTCCGATGATTGCAAAACCCAATATATAAAAAACTAAAAGAGTTTAAAATCCTTGAAAATCACAAATACTTTTTGAAATTATCTCTCTCAGCATTTGTGCATTTCCATTTTGGATGTTCAATTTTTTTTCAAATCCAAACTTGAGTTTTCACTCTCACATTTTTCTGGTAAACAAAAAGATAAGGCCAATAGATCACAACAAAATGAAAATTTTAGAGTTTATGTATGCGAACAATTGAAAACTATAATAAATGTAAGTGAAGAAAATTATTTCTTGCACTAAAAATAAACACCAAAGTTTTGTTGTCCATGTTTGGGAAATTTCACTAGTATCACCCCTAATAGCTTTGTGGAATTTTATAAGAAAGAGATTTCTAATTGATCCTAACATGTTTTAAATGTGGTGGGTATGTATGCTAGAAACATGTTGAATACGCAAATAACCAAATGATTCAAAAATTTCATGGAGTAGAAAAAATTAAATTCTCAAGTTAACGTGAGATGGGATATTTACCAGAGCCAAACAACCCAACCCACCTTTTGCCTATTTTACAAAAAGTGGACCTAAAAATCGTAGATCATCATAAATGTTTAGATCAATTAATGATGGGTAACTGTTCTAATTTTTGTTAGAAATGACTTATGGTTAGGGAGTCAACACTCAGTTAAAAATGCATCGGCCCCCCTCTTCCATTGATTGCAAAACACAATATATAAAAAACTAAAAGAGTTTACAATCCTTAAAAATCACAGATACTTTTTGGAATTATCTCACTCAGTATTTGTGAATTTCCATTTTGGATGTTCAATTTTTTTTCATATCCAAACTTGAGATTTCACTCTCCCATTTTTCTCATAAACAAAAAGATATTGCAAATAGATCACAAAAAAATTTAAATTTTAGAGTTTAAGTATGCAAAAAATTGAAAACTATAATAAATGTAAGTGAAGAAAATTATTTCACGCACTAAAAATGAACACCAAAGTTTTGTTATTCATGTTTAGGAAATTCCACTAGTACCACCCCTTATAGCTTGGTGGAATTTTATAAGAAAAATATTTCTAATTGATCCTAACATGTTTTAAATGCGGTGGATATGCATGCCTGAAACATGTTGAAGATGCAAATGACCTAATGATCCAAAAATTTCATGGAGTCAAAAATTTTAAATTCTCAAGTTAATATGCAGTGGGATATTTACCAGAGAGAAACAACCCACTTTTTGCCTATTTTTCAAATCATAAATCATCATAAATATTTTGATCGATTAATGATGTGTAACGGCTTTAATTTTTGTAAGAAATGACTTATGGTTTGAGAGTCAACATTCAGTTAAAAATGCGTTGCCTCCCCCCCGCCCCCCCTGGCCCCCCCCCCCCCCCCCCCCCCCCCCCCCTCCCCCGTCTTCCTATGATTGTAAAACACATTATAGAAAAAACTAAAAGAGTTTACAATCCTTAAAACGCACAGATACTTGTTGGAATTATCTCCCTCAGCATATGTGCATTTCCATTTTGGATGTTCAATTTTTTTCAAATCCATACTTGAGTTTTTACTCTCCCATTTTTCTCGTAAACAAAAAGATAAGGCAAATTGATCACAAAAAAATGAAAATTTTAGAGTTTATGTATGCAAAAACATTGAAAACTACATTAAATGTAAGTGAAGAAAAGTATTTCACGCTCTAAAAGTGAACACCAAAGTTTTTTTATCCATCTTTGGGGAATTCCACTAGTACAACCCCTAATAGCTTGGTGGAAATTTATAAGAAAGAGATTTCTAATATATCCTAACATGTTTTAAATGTGGTGGATATGCATGCCTGAAACACGTTGAAGATACAAATTACCTATTGATCCAAAATTTAGAGTAGAAAAAATTAAATTTTGAAGTTAACGTTCAGTGAGATATTTACTGGAGCACTTTTTGCATATTTTAGTAAAAGCGGACCTACAATCATAGATCATCGTAAACGATTAGATCGATTAATGATGTATAATTGTTATAATTTTTTTTAGAAATAACCTATGGTTTGGGAGTCAACACTCAGTTAAAAATGCCTCGGCCCCCCTCTTCCGATGATTGCAAAACACAATATATAAAAAACTAAAAGAGTTTACAATCCTAAAAACTCACAAATACTTTTTGGAATTATCTCTCTCAGCATTTGTGAATTTCCATTTTGGCTGTTCAATTTTTTTTCAAATCCAAACTTGAGTTTTCACTCTCCCATTTTTCTCTTCAACAAAAAGATAAGGCGAATAGATCACAAAAAAATTAAAATTTCAGAGTTTATGTATGAAAAAAATTGAAAACTATAACAAATGTAAGTGAAGAAAATTATTTCACGCACTAAAAATGAACACCAAAGTTTTTTTATCCATGTTTGGGAAATTCCACTAGTACCACCCCTATTAGCTTGGTGGAATTTTATAAGAAAAAGATTCCTAATTGATCCTAACATGTTTTAAATGTGGGGACATGCATGCCTGAAACATGTTGAAGATGCAAATGACCTAATGATCCAAAAATTTCAAGGAGTTGAAATTTTAAATTCTCATGTTAATGTGCGGTGGGATATTTACAAGAGAGAAACAACCCACTTTTTGCCTATTTTTCATATCATAGATCATCGTAAATGTTTTGATCAATTAATGATGTGTAACGGCTATATTTTTTGTAAGAAATGACTTATGGTTTGGGAGTAAACACTCAGGTAAAAATGCCTCGCTCCCCCTCTGCCGATGATTGCAAAACCCAATATAAAAAAAATACTAAAAGAGTTTACAATCCTTAAAAATCACAGATACTTTTTGGAATTATCTCTCAATGCATTTGTGCATTTCCATTTTGGATGTTCAATTTTTTTTTCAAATCCAAACTTGAGTTTTCACTCTCTCATTTTTCTGTTAAACAAAAAGATAAGGCAAATAGATCAAAACAAAATGAAATTTTAGAGTTTAAGTATGGAAACAAATTTGAAAAATATATAAAATGTAAGCCTAGAAGATTATTTCATGCACAATAAATGAACACTAAAGTTTTGTTATCCATGTTTGGGAAATTCCAGTAGTACAACCCCTAATAGCTTGGTGGAATTTTAAAACAAAGGGATTTATAATTGATCCTAACAAGTTTTAAATGTGGTGAATATGCATGCCTAAAACATGTTGAAGATGCAAGTGACCAATGATTTTTAAGTTGATCTATGATTGTTAGGTTGATCTATGATTGTTAGGTCCGATGTTTAGAAATAGGCAAAAATTGGGTTGTTTGGCTCTGGTAAATATCCCACGGCACGATAACTTGAGAATTATTTTTTTCTACTCCTAGAAAATTTTGGATCATTACGTCATTTGCATCTTCAACATGTTTTGGGCATGCATATCTTAATTTAAAACATGTTAGCATCTACTAGAAATATATTTCTTATAAAATTCCACATAGCTATTAGGGGTTGTACTAGTGGAATTTCCCAAACAAGGATAACCAAACTTTGGTGTTCATTTTTAGTGCTTGAAATAATTTTATTCACTTACATTTATTATAGTTTTCAATTTTTTCCATACATAAAATCTAAAATTTTCATTTTGTTGTGATCTATTTTCCTAATCTTTTTGTCAACGAGAAAAATGGGAGAGTGAAAACTCAAGTTTGGATATGAAAAAAATTGATCATCTAAAATGGAAATGCACAAATACTGAGCGAGATAAATAATTCCAAAAAGTATATGTGAATTTTAAGGATTGTAAAATCTTTTAGTTTTTTATATGTTAGGTTTCGCAATCATTGGAAAAGGGGGGCATGGCATTTTTAATTGAGTGTTTACTCTCAAACCATAAGTCATTTCTACCAAAAATTAAAGTCATTACATGTCATTAATCGATCAAAAGATTTACGATGATCTATGATTGTTAGCATCACTTTTTGGTAATATGCAAAAAGTGGGTTGTTTAGCTCTTGTAAATATCCTATCGCACGTTAACTTTAGAATTTAATTTTTTCAAATTCTTGAAATTTTTGGATCATTAGCTCACTTGCACCTTCAACATTTTTCAAGAATGCATATCCATATTTAAAACATGTTGGGATTAATTAGAAATCTCTTTCTAATAAAATTCCACCAAGCAATTAGGGTTTTTACTAGTGGAATTTCCGAAACATGGATAACAAAACTTTGGTCTTCATTTTTTTGGCGTGAAATAATTTTCTTCACTTAAATTTATTATAGTTTTCAATTTTTTACTTACATAAACTCTAAAGTTTTTCCCAAACCATAAGTCATTTCTAACAAAATTTATAGCCATTACACATCATATATTGATCAGAACATATACGATGATCTATGATTGTTAGGTCCGCTTTTTGTAAATATGCAAAAAGTGGGTTGTTAGGCTCGGGTAAATAACCCACCGCACTTTAACTTGTGAATTTAATTTTTTTCTACTCCTTGAATTTTTTGGATCATTAGGTCATTTGCATCTTCAACATGTTTCAGGCATGCATATCCATATTTAAAACATGTTAGGATCAATTAGAAATTTCGTTCTTATAAAATTCTACCAAGCTATTAGGGGCTGTGCTATTGGAATTTCCAAAACATGGATAACAAAACACTGGTGTTCCTTTTTAGTTCATGAAATAATTTTCTTCACTTACATTGATTATAGTTTTCAACTTTTTGCAAACATCAACTCTAAAATTTTTATTTTGTTGTGATCTTTATGCCTTATCCTTTTGTTGACGAGAAAAATGGGAGAGTGAAAACTCAAGTTTGGATTTGAAAAAAAATAGAACATCTAGAATGGAAATGCGCAAATTCTGAGAGAGATAATTCCAAAAAGTATCTATGATTTTTAAGGATTGTAAAGTCTCTTAGTTTTTTATATATTAGGTTTTACAATCATCGGAAAAGGGGGGGCGAGGCATTTTTAACTGAGTGTTGACTCCCAAACCATAAGTCATTTCAAACAAAAATTGTAGCCGTTACACATCATTAATCAATCATAATATTTGCGATGATCTATGACTGTTAGGTCCGCTTTTTGTAAATAGGCGTAAAGAGGGTTGTTTGGCTCTGGTAAATATCCCACCACACGTTGACTTGAGAATTTAATTATTTTCCACCACTTGAAAATTTTGGATCATTAGGTCATTTGCATCTTCAACATGTTTCAGGCATGCATATGCAAATTTAAAGCATGTTAGGATCAATTTGAAATGACTTTCTTATAAAATTCCACCAAGCTTTAGGGTTTGTACTAGTGGAATTTCCCGAACATGGATAACAAAACTTTGGTGTTCATTTTTAATATGTGAAATAATTTTCTTCACTTAACTTTATTATAGTTTTAAATTTTTTGCATACATAAACTCTAATATTTTCATTTTGTTGTGAGCTATTTGCCTTATCTTTTTGTTTACGAGAAAAATGGGAGAGTGAAAACTCAAGTTTGGATTTAAAAAAAAATTGAACATCCAAACTGGAAATGTACAAATGGTGAGAGAGATAATTTCAAAAAATATCTGTGATTTTTAAGGATTGTAAACTCTTTTAAGTTTTTTATATATTAGGTTTTGCAATCATCGGAAAAGGCGGGGCGAGGCATTTTTAACTGAGTGTTGACTCCCAACCATTACTCATTTCAAACAAAAATTATAGTCGTTACACATCATTAATCGATCACAACATTTATGATGATCATTGATTGTTAGGTCCACTTTTTGTCAATAGGTAAAAAGTTGGTAGTTTGGATCTAGTAAATATCCTACCGCACATTAACTTGAGAATTTGATTTTTTCTACTCGTTGAAATTTTTGGATCATTACGTCATTTGCATCTTCAACATGTTTCAGGAATGCATATCCATATTTAAAACATGTTAGGATCAATTAGAAATCTCTTTCGTATAAAATTCCACCAAGCTATTATGGGTTGTAATAGTGGAATTTCCAAAACTTGGATAACAAAACTTTGGTGTTCATTTTTAGAGGGTGAAATAATTTTCTTCACATACATTTATGATAGTTTTCAATTTTTTGCATACATAAACTCTAAAATTTTCATTTTGTTGTGAGCTATTTACCTTATCATTTTGTTTACGAGAAAATGGGAGAATGAAAACTCAAGTTTCCATTTGAAAAAAAATGTAACATCCAAACTGGAAATGCACAAATGCTGAGAGAGATAATTCCAAAAAGTATCTTTGATTTTTATGGATTGTAACCTCTTTTTTTTTATATTTTAGGTTTTGTAATCATCAGAAAAGGGGGGACGAGGAATTTTTAAGTCAGTGTTGAGTCCCAAACCATAAGTCATCTCTATAAAAAATTATAGCCATTAAACATCATTAATCGATCAAAAACTTTACGATGATCTATGATTTTTAGGTCCGGTTTTTGTAAATATGCATAAAGAGGGTTTAGCTCTGGTAGATATCCCACCGCTCGTTAACTTGAGAATTTAATTTTTTTTACTCTTTGAAATTTTTGGATCATAAGGTCATTTGCATCTTCAACATGTTTCAGGCATGCATATCAAAATTTAAAACATGTTAGGATAATTTAGAAATCTCTTTCTTATAAAATTTCACCAAGCCATTAGTGGTTGTACTAGTGGAATTTTCCAAACATGGATAACAAAACTTTGGTGTTCATTTTTAGTGATTGAAATAATTTTTTTCGTGTACATTTATGATATTTTTCAATTTTTTGCATACATAAACTCTAAAATTTTCATTTTGTTGTGATCTATTTGCCTTACCATTTTGTTTTCGCGAAAAATGGGAGAGTGAAAACTCAAGTTTGCATTTGAAAAAAAAAATGTAATATCCAAACTGGAAATGCACACATGCTGAGAGAGATAATTTCAAAAAGTATATTTGATTTTTACGGATTGTAACCTCTTTTTGTTTTTTATATTTAGGTTTTGTAATCATCGGAAAAGGGGGGGCGAGGAATTTTTAAGTCGGTGTTGAGTCCCAAACCATAAGTCATCACTATAAAAAATTATAGCCATTATACATCGTTAATCGATCAAAAAATTTATGATGATCTATGATTTTTAGGTCCACTTGTTGTAAATATGCATAAAGAGGGTTTGGCACTGGTAGATATCCCACCACACGTTAACTTGAGAATTTAATTTTTTCTACTCTTTGAAATTTTTGGATCATTAGGTCAGTTGCATCTTCAACATGTTTCAGGCATGCATATCCAAATTTAAAATGTGTTAGGATCAATTAGAAATCTCTTTCTTATAAAATTTCACCAAGCCATTAGTGGTTGTACTAGTGGAATTTTCCAAACATTGATAACAAAACTTTGATGTTCATTTTTAGTGCTTGAAATAATTTTCTTCACTTACATTTATTATAGTTTTCTATTTTTTGCATACTTTAACTCAAAAATTTTCATTTTGTTGTGATCTATATGCCTTATCTTTTTGTTTACAAGAAAAAAGAAAGACTGAAAACTCAAGTTTGGATTTGAAAAAAAATGGAACATAAAAAATGGAAATGCACAAATACAGATAGATATAATTCCAAAAAGTATCTATGATTTTTAAAGTTTTTAAACTCTTTTATTTTTTTATATATTAGGTTTTGCAATCATCGGAAAAGGGGGGCGAGGCATTTTTAACTGAGTCTTGACTCCCAAACCATAAGTTATCTCTATCAAAAAATAAAGCCATTACACTTCATTAATCGATCAAAATCTTTACGAGGATCTATGATTGTTAGGTTCGATTTTTGTAAATAGACATAAAGAGAGTTGTTTGGCTATGGTAAATATCCCCCACACGTTAACTTGTTAATTTAATTTTTTCTACACCTTGAAAATTTTTGGATCATTAGGTCATATGCATCTTCAACATGTTTCAGGTATCCATATCCAAATTTAAAATTTGTTAGGATCAATTAGAATTCTCTTTCATATAAAATTTCACCAAGCTATTAGAGGTTGTACTAGTGGAATTTCCCAAACATGAATACCAAAACTTTCGTGTTCATTTTTAGTGCGTGAAATAATTTTCTTCACTAACCTTTATTATAGGTTTCAAGTTTTGGCATACATAAACTCTAATATTTACATTTTGTTGTGAGCCATTTTCCTTTTCTTTTTGTTTACGAAAAAAATGGGAGAGCAAAAAATTCAAGTTTGGATGTGAAAAAAAATTGAACATCCAAACAGGAAATGCATAAATGCTGCGAGAGATAATTCAAAAAAGTATCTGTGATTTTAAGGATTGTAAACTCTTTTAAGCTTTTTATATATTAGTTTTTGCAATCATCAGAAAAGGTAGGGCGGAATCATTTCTAACAACAATTATAGCCGTTACACATCATTAATCGATCAAAACATTTAAGATGATCAATGATTGTTAGGTCCGCTTTTTGTAAATAGGCAAAAAGTTGGTTGTTTGGGTCTGGTAAATATACCACTGCACTTTAACTTGAGAATTTAATATTTTCTACTCCAAATTTTTAGATTATTAGGTCATTTGCATCTTCAACATGTTTCAAGCATGCATGTCCATATTTAAAACATATTAGGATCAATTAAAATCTCTCTCTTATAAAATTCCACCAAGCTCTTAGGGGTTGTACTAGTGGAATTTCCAAAAGATGGATAACAAAACTTTGCTGTTCTTTTTAAGTGCTTGAAATAAATTTCTTCACTTACATTTATTATAGATTTAAATTTTTTGCATACATAAACTCTAAAATTTTCATTTTGTTGTGATCTATTTGCCTTATCTTTTGTTTACGAGAAAAATGGGAGAGTGAAAACTCAAGTTTGGATTTGAAAAAAATTTTGAACATCCAAAATTGAAATGAACAAATGCTTAGAGAGATAATTCCAAAAAGCATCTGTACGTTTTAAGGATTGTAAACTCTTTTAGTTTTTTATTTAATAGGGTTTTCAATCATCGGAGAAGGAGGAACAAGGCATTTTTAACTGAGTGCTGACTCCCAAACCATAAGTCATTTCTAACAAATATTATAGCTGTTACACATCATCAATCGGTCAAAATATTTATGATGATCTATGATTATTTGGTCCGCTTTTTGTAAATAGGCATAAAGAGGTCTTTTGGCTCTGGTAAATATCCCACCGCACGTTAACTTGAGAATTTAATTTTTTATACTCCTTGAAATTTTTGGATCATTAGGTAATTTGCATCTTCAACATGTTTCAGGCATGCATATCCAAATTTAAAACATGTTAGGATCAATTAGGAATCTCTTTCTTATAAAATTCCACCAAGCTATTATGGGTTGTATTAGTGGAATTTCCCAAACATGGATAACAAAACTTTGGTGTTCATTTTTAGTGCGTGAAATAATTTTCTTCACTTACATTTATTATAGTTTTCAATTTGTTGCATACATAAACTCTAATATTTTCATTTTGATGTGAGATATTTGCCTTATCTTTTTGTTTATGAGAAATATGAGAGAGTGAAAACTCAAGTTTGGATTTGAAAAAAAAAATTGAACGTCCAAACTAGAAATGAACAAATGAAGAGAGAGATAATTCAAAAAATTATCTGTGATTTTTAAGGATTGTAAACTCTTTTAGTTTTTTTTATATTAGGTTTTGCAATCATCGGAAACGAGGGGGCGAGGCATTTTTAACTGTGTGTTGACTCCCAAACCATTAGTCATTTCTAACAAAAATTATAGCGGTTACAGATCATTAATTGATCAAAACATTTATGATGATCTATGATTGTTAGGTCCACGTTTTTTAAATAGGCAAAAAGTGGGTTGTTTGGGTCTGGTTAATATTCCACTACATGTTAACTTGAGAGTTTAATTTTTTCAACTCCTTGAAATTTTTGGATCATAAGGTCATTTGCATCTTGAAAAAGTTTCAGGCTTGCATATCCTTTTTTTAAACATGTTAGGATCAATTAGAAATCTGTTTCTTATAAAATTCCACCAAGCTATTAGGGGTTGTACTAGTGGAATTTCCCAAACATGGGTGACAAAATTTTGGTGTTCATTTTTACTGCGTAAAATAATTTTCTACACATACATTTATTATAGTTTTCGTTTTTTTGCACACATAAACACTGAAATTTTCATTTTGTTGTGATCTATTTTCTTTATCTTTTTCTTTACAAGAAAAATGGGAGAGTGAAAAGTCATGTTTGGATTTGAAAAAAAAATTGAACATCCAAACTGGAAATGCATAAATACTGAGAGAGATAATTTCAAAAATTATCTGTGATTTTGAAGGATTTAAAACTTTTTTAGTTTTTTATTTATTTGGGGGGGGGGGGGGGGGGGGGGGGAGGAGGCATTTTTAACAAAAATTATAGGAAAAAGGGGGGGGGGGGGGGGGGGGGGGGGGGACGAGGCATTTTTAACTGAGTGTTTACTCCCAAACCATAAGTTACTTCTAACAAAAATTATAGTCGTTACACATCATTAATCGAACAAAAAATTTATGATGATCTATGATTGTTAGGACCGCTTTTTGTAAATAGGCAAAAAGAGTATTGTTTGGCTCTGGTAATTATCCCACTACAAGTTAACTTGAGATTTTAATTTTTTCTACTCCTTTAAATTTAGGATCATTAGGTTATATGCATCTTCAATATGTTTCAGGCATGCATATCAAAATTTAAACATGTTAGAATCAATTAGAACTCTCTTTCTTATAAAATTCTACCAAGCTATTAGGGGTTGTACTAGTGGAATTTCCCAAACATGAAAAACAAAACTGTGGTGTTCATTTTTAGTGAGTGGAATAATTTTTGTCACTTACATTTATTATAGTTTTCAATTTTTTGCATACATAAACGCTCTAAAATGTTCATTTTGTTGTGATCTATTTGCCTTATCTTTTAGTTTACAAGAAAAACATGAGAGTGAAAACTCAAGGTTAGATTTGAAAAAATATTGAACATCCAAACTTTAAATACACAAATGCTGAGAGAGATAATTCCAAAAAGTACATGTGATCTTTTACCGAAATGTCCATTCCATTCAGGATTGGCTGCACTTTAAACATGTTTGCCAGTTGAGGTTCGGACCTCCAGCTAGCAGCAACCCAGTGGGGGAATTGATCAACTATAAACAGGCCAGCACTTTAGAAGTTTACCAAAAAATGTTCCAAGAAAGGTTGGCCCCAGCTAGTGAATTTGTTCCTCACCTACACATTCAGATTTTTAATGCTGGATTGACAGAGGGAGTCAGATTGGAAGTGGAATTACTTGGTCCGACAAATTTGGACTCAGCAATGAATTATGCCAAAGCTGTGGAACACAAACAAAGAGTTCTAAAAGAGTCTTTACAAAGAAAACCATTTTGGAACAACAGAATACAGGGTACTGCATCTGGTCCACGTTTTGGGTCCTCTGCCCCTAACCGAGCAGATCAGACTACCAGTGTGCCTCCACACTCTATGCCACGTAAATTTTTGAATAAACAGGAAATGGACGCTCGAAAGGCAAAGGGCCTATGTTTTAATTGTGACGAACAATTCCTGCCCGGACATACCTGTAAACGTTTATTCAGTATTGAACTGTTGGAAGAAGATTCAAAAGAGCTTCTTGAAAATGAAATTGTTAAAGAGGTACAACAGGAACCAGAGCTCTCCCTCCATGCCATGCATGGCCTGTGTAGTTCTAATACCATGTAGGTAAAGGCCAGGTTACATCATCTCATGCTACTTGCTTTAGTTGATTCGGGCAGCACACATAATTTTATCAGTGAACCAGCCGCGCAACAATTGGGATTGGAAATTCAACAACAAAGGGGACTCTCAGTTTTAGTGGCCAATGGGGCCAAAATTTCTAGTGTGGGGTTATGTGCTAACACCCCTTTCACCATTGAGGGGCATTCCTTTCATGCAGATTTACTAGTCATTCCATTGGCTGGATTTGATTTGGTGCTCGGGGTCAAATGGCTCCAGTTATTAGGACCAATATTATGGGACTTTCAGGCTCGGAGTATGACATTTTCAGCACCACAGGGTCAGATTACATTACAAGGCATTGTGGCACAGGTACCTAACGCACTTCATACTTTGCAGCTTCAACACATTGGTGATTATCAGTTAGCTCCTTTACTTACAGCATTTGCGGATTTATTTAATGATCCTATGGGTCTACCACAAGTGCGTCATTGCGATCACCGCATTCGTTTAAAGTTGGGAACTGATCCAGTAGTGTTGCGGCCTTATCGTTACCCGCATATACAGAAAGATGAAATAGAACGATAGTGCATGCATATGCTCGCTCAGGTGTGATCCAGCCCAGTCGATCTCCTTTCTCTTCACCAGTGTTACTTGTACGTAAAAAAGATAAATCTTGGAGATTTTGTGTCGACTATAGACAACTCAACTTGCACATAGTTAAGGACAAGTTCCCCATTCCAGTCGTGGACAAGTTGTTGGATGAGTTACATGGTGCTACATGGTAAAGGAAGAACACTTGTCGAGAGATAAGTGTTCAAAATTTTTTATTTTATGCTACTGGTTCTCGTTTTTTGATGATGATTCAAGGATGAATATTTGAATTCTTTCATCTGATTAGATTATGAATATGCATGCCCCTCAATATAAAAGGAGCTATCAAAATAGTTTTATCGATTTCGAAATTCTGTTTGCCGAGAGAAGTTCATACTCAGATTATTGAAAAAAAAAATTTGGTTGGATAAGATTTCCCTGATATTGAAGATTGCTATTGATCCTCTTATGCGTGTTTTTCTGGAAAAAAAATATATAATTCGCATTAATTCTTTATTGATTGAAGAAGTGCTACTTGGTGATATTATTTGAAGTTTTTTTTGAAAAAGAAGAGGCCATCATGGGTGATGAGAATATGAATATCAAAGGTGATATTATGAAGATCACCACCATATCCTTACATGGGGTATCAAATTTTATGAGTTGGTCCACCTCGGATAAAAGGTTTCTCATAACCAAAGACCTACTTGGTCACCTCACTACCGGAGGACCACCTATTGATGAAGATGATATTTTTTATATAAAATAGCTGAAGAATGATACTTTGGTAATTGGTTGCCTGATAAATAGCATGGAAGCACATGTCTCTAGTAATGTTATTCATCTTGACACTACTAAACATATTTGGGAGACATGTACTAAACTATATTCAAGCCCTGATACACTGTATAGACCCTATAGTGTTGGCAGAACAGATGATATTAAATGCACTCAATGTAAATTTTCGGGCCACACTTTAGACCAGTGCCGTTATAGGCCATGAACTTATTGTGGTAGATATGGCCACTATAAATAAATATTCTATAAGGCTAATGACAAGTCAGAATCAACAAGGACTAATCAAGCCCACATTAGTGATGCACAAGTAGACCATCCCCCAACACCAGTTGCACAGAAAATTATTACTGATGAAGAGTATGAATTATTTCAGAAAATAAAGACCATGCTAGGGTCCTCTCCTATCCCCTCTACCACTACTGCTTTAGGCATGCTATCTGCCTCCTCTTCATCCTGGATAATTGATTCAAGAGCATCCGAGCATCTTACAGGTAACAAAACTTTATTACATTCTTTATCTCTGAGTCTTTCACACAAGTTTGTTAACATAGCTGACGGTTCTCAAACCAAAGTCCAAGGAAAAGGTTCCACTTCTGTCACCCCATCGCTTCTGCTCAATGATATTCTTTTTGTTCCTTTCTTTCCTTTAAACTTGCTCTCTGTGAGACAGCTTACGAAATATTTTAATTGCTCGGTTACCTTCACACCTACTTCATGTATTTTTTCGGATCTTATAACGAAGCAGGTGATTGGTGGAGGCCATGAACAAGGGGGGCTCTACTACTTGGATGTGCAAAAGGTCAATATGGTGTCTACTACTAAGAATGAGACACGATTATGGCACAATTGGTTGGGACATCCTTCCATACAATCTCTTCATCATATGTTTCCATCTCTTAAGATAAGGTCAGAATTCAGTTATGAGGTATGTCAGTTAAGTAAACATCAAAGGAGTACATACTCTCCTCGTCTAGAAGTCAAAAGTAACATTCCTTTTTCATTGAATCATACTGATGTTTGGGGGCCTTTGAGTGTCTCTAATATTTCTCAAGCCAAATATTTTATCACTTTTATTGATGATTTCACTCACACAACTTGGTTGTTTATTTTTAAAGAGCGTTCTAAAATACCATCTATTTTTAAATCTTTTTATGCGATGGTACTCACACAATTTGGTCAGCAGATAAAAATCCTCCAGTCTGATAATGCCAAAGAGTATATTTCAAAAGACCTTGACTCCTTTTGTCAAGAGAATGACATTATCCATCAGACATCATGTGCCTACATTCCCCAAAAAAACAGTGTAGACAAACGGAAAAGTCATCATATTCTTGAGGTACCTCGAGGTCTATTATATGTCATGAAAGTTCCATATTTTTATTGGCCCCATGTTGTCTTTATAGGGTGTTTTCTTATAAATTGTCTACCATCTACTATTCTTGGGAATAAATCCCCCTACTTTAAACTTTTACCACATGATGATCCGTTTGCATTACCATTGAAAGTCTTCGGTTATCAATGTTTTGCACATCAAACTTGACCCTAAATCTATAACGTGTATCTTTTTGGGAAACTCTCAAACAGAAAAGGGTTATGTTTGTTATAGTCCCTCTTTGCAACATTTATTTGTGTCGATGGATGTCACATTCTTTGAAGACTCATCATATTATTCTGACAACGCTCCACCTGGTATGTCGTCAGTACCAAATTCTCCTAGACCGGTTGTGCCTCGTGATACAAAGATTGATCAGCCCCCAGAGACAATGGTCGATACCACACCTGCCGAGTTGTTAGATCCACCAGAGGTAAGTCCTTCCTCACTAGTTGTTTTTGGTCCTCAATTTGATACTCGCCCTATTGCAATCAGAAAAGAACCTCGTTCATGCATTCAACCTTCTACTTCTCATCCAATCTCCAATTTTGTGTCTCATCATCGTCTCTCACCTTTATGCTGTCAGTTTCTTTCTTCTATTTCCTCCATATCTGTTCCATAGTCATATCAGAAGGCTCTACAACATCCAGGGTGGAAGGCAGCAATGGATGAAGAAATGAAGGCACTCAATGAGAATCATACATGGTCACTGGTTCCTCTACCTACAAACAAAAAACCCGTTGGTTGCAAGTGGGTTTATACAATTAAACATAATCCGGATGGGACTATTGCATGACTGAAAGCTCAACTGGTTGCTAAAGGATACACTCAATGCTTTGGCATTGATTATGATGAGACATTCTCTCCAGTGGAAAAAATAAC